>NC_058128.1:1347500-2840000 GCF_914725855.1 Thunnus albacares | reverse complement strand
ACTGTGAAAGTTTTGAGCAAAATTCTGGCAAAATAGCAAAGTGAATCAGTGCATGTTTATAAAAGAATTAAGAGGATGTAAAGACGTTTGTGATTTTTACAGAAATACATGTTTTTTTTCCTTTCAGTCTATTTGGATGCTTTATCTTAAGTCGACGATGTATATTTGGTCTTTAGAGGCTGTTTCCATCATCCTCTTTCCATCATTTCCATCTATTTTTTTTAGCTTTTCCATGATTTCTGTGATAATTCAGCTTTTTTCCTACTTTTTTTAATGCACAAATTGAAAATGGCCATTAACAAACACCCAAAAAAACTAAAAACAAGCGTGTTTCCATATAAAATCTATCAAATATTTTGTTTTCTCTCTTTTTCTGGCCCAGAAATTACTTACTCAAGTGCTACACAAACATTTATGGTCTTTTGACCAAAATATTCACTTTTTACACATTAAATCTTTTGCATCCTGGAAGCCTCTTTAAGAAATGGGACTGTTGTTTTTGGCCAATGCGCACTTGACACCGTCTTTTGAGAGGCCTGGATTTAAGAACACAAAACCTAATTCATTTTTAAAAAGAGAACTGGTTTGAAACAGACCTGAAGATAATTAGACATAATCTAGAATTACTGGTAGCAATCAAACATTTTGTGAAGAAGTTTAGATTCATTTTGCACTTTCTGGCAGCCTCGGTTCATTACTGGAACTCTTTTTTTTTTATTAGAGTGAATGTGTTTCAGTGGAGCCACGTATCTGCAGGCTTCACTTCCCTTTGAAGCCGTGTGAGAGGAACATCAGAGGTCAAGAGTTTGAGCAGCTCAGAGGAATGATCGGCAGGCTGCTCGAGCACCTCTCCACCAGCCAACAAGCTCTTAGGAACAACAAAGCTATTTTAATGAGCGCAGACTTATTTGCTGTGAGTGTCAGTCAGTACCACAGCACTTAAGTAAACAGCCGCACTAAGGTGATTAAATCATTTTAATGACTTGTTATTTTTACGAGACTACAAAACACGAATTTTATGATGACAAGAGAACAGTTCTGTGTCTTCAGCAATATTAATGCAAACTGTAGAAACCGTGATAAGTCTTTAACGTTGTGGTGGAGATCATAAAAATCTTCCTCTGTGGTCACAAGAAGGGAAAACATGAGATCCATAGATTCTACTATATGTAGCTTTACTGTAAGTGTGTATGTGAGTGTGTAGATATTATATTTTTTACATCGATGTGTTTTTTTTAAAGTTGCACTTCAAAATAACTACAGATTTTACACATGAAGTTACTGCTCATCACACAGAGCAGCACTCCTCTATGGTTTGTGAAAAACAGTTGCGTAACGTCTTTTGGGGTTTTTGAGGAGCTTTCCCAGCTTACAAAAATAACCCTGATGATGTCATGGTGACATCATCAGGGTTATCTCAGTTTGGGTTTTAGCCTGCATAACAAACCGGAGGTGTGGGGTTTTAGGAGGCGAGGGACGGAGTCATGACGTAACTTCCTGTCTGGCTCCTGTAACTCAACACATTCTCTCATTCAGCGTTTCTGTCATCGGCCTTTCAGAAGTTAAACAACGAAAAAAAACTACAGCTCCCATGAATCTTTGCTAGTCATTGTTTTTTTTTTTTAGATTTGTACAACACTATAAATTTCTCCAAGAACTTCAGTACAAAGTCAAGAAGTTGTGATATGTAGATAGTGAAGCTTGTTTCTGCACATGCTCAGTAGCGTCTGCCTTACACAGAACTACTCTCCAGAGACTGAAAACGTGATGCTGTTATTAGTCTCTGGAGCCGTTCCTAAACAAACTAACGTGACCAAACTCTTCATGATGAAGGAACATGTCACTCAGTGCAGCGGTGTGACTCACTGACGTGATTTTAATAGTTTCTGGACTACATCAGAGGAATAAGATATATCAGGCTTTGATACACCCACAATACTTGTTAGTAGATCAGTTCATTGCTGAGATTTGAGTCTGACTGTCTGTCTGTCTGTCTGTCTGACTGACTGACTGTCTGTCTGTCTGTCTGTAACAATACCTCCTCTGTTCATTTACACTGAGAAGTGAAGGATGGGACTTCACATAATGGTCCATCAGATAAATGAGAGAGAGAGAGAGAGAGAGAGAGAGAGTGACCTTGGACAAAGAGAAAGACTCAGACGACTCCATTCTTATACCCTTATCTACACACACACACACACACACACACACACACACACACACACACACACACACACACACACACACACACGGTTTCAGTATAATTGCTGTGTGTTATCAGACTGTCTGGACTACATACATTAATATACTGGTCTGTGACTGAAGATTCCTTTCAACCAGACTGTAAAACGAGACAGAAGGATGATTGTGTGTGTGTGTGTGTGTGTGTGTGTGTGTGTGTGTGTGTGTGTGTTTGTGTGTGTGTGTGTGTGTCTCACAGTGACTGCAGGTTGTGCAGGTTGTTGAAGGCTTCAGCAGGAACTGATCTCAGCTGGTTGTTCTGAAGCATCCTGGAAACACATGACAAAAAAAAAAAACATTAATAGTGACTGTTACAGTTTTTTTTTTTTGTTTATGATTGGTTACCTGCACGGATCAATACTGAGTCCACATCTTCAAATCACACTTTAATTTTACACACAAAAGCAAAATCCTTCCAGCAGACACAAACACAACAACTCTGTTAGATAAAAACACTAACAGCAGGTGTCTGTGAAGTTACATCACTGTTTTATTGTGTTTATGTAGTTTTTTTTTAATGGTTGATAGTGTAGAAATGTGTATATTGTGTAAATACAGTCAGATTTGTCTCTATAGAACGTACTTAACGGCTTTATTTCTGAGAGCACGTCTTGTTTTGTGGTTGA
Organism: Thunnus albacares; assembly: GCF_914725855.1. Lineage (NCBI taxonomy): Eukaryota > Metazoa > Chordata > Actinopteri > Scombriformes > Scombridae > Thunnus > Thunnus albacares. The sequence goes on along the minus strand of NC_058128.1, from coordinate 2,837,133 downwards.
ATATAGATCAGTGTGGTTACGATTAGGCAAACTGCTCTCTGTATGAATAAATGTTAGACTTTTTTTTATATTAACTGAAGAGTTTTATGTGTAAAATGTGCTGCAGATACACAGAGTTTTGTAGCTTGTTTTTGTTTGAAAAGTATTGAGGACGTTTAAAAGCTGTGGTCACTGAATGCTTTTTCTGTTGAAAACTATGCAAATGTGTCACAGTTTGCTCCGTAATTGTTGCTGTTGTGTCGACTGTGTGAAGAGTTTTAAACATGTGGACTCAGTATTGATCCCTGCAGGTAACCAATCGTAAAAAAAAATGTTATGAAACAAACAACATACTGATGACTTAACCACCACATGTTTAGAATTTCTTGTTAAATCTGTCCACATATCTTTTGTTCATTTCTTCCCAGATTTCATAGTCAAGATTTCTCGTCCTGGTGTATGTCATACACGTCTCTGTTCCCATGTTTATACATTATAAACATTATAATGTTTATGTTTATAAAACTCCCAAATATAAATATCAGTGTCAGTCTCAAAAATTCAGTATCTGTTGGCCACTGGTGGAAAGTAACTAAGTACATTTACTCAAGTACTTAAGTACAATTTTGAGGTACTTGTACTTTACTTGAGTATTTCCATGTGATGCTACTTTCTACATTTCAGAGGGAAATATTGTACTTTCTACTCCACTACATTTATTTGACAGCTTTAGTTACTTTTCAGATGAAGATTTGACACAATGGATAATATAACAAGCTTTTAAAATACAACACATTGTTAAAGATGAAACCAGTGGTTTCCAACCTTTTTGGCTTTTGACGTCTTACAAAAAGCAGTGTGTAGTCGGGGTCACATTTCACATGTCTATGAGTTGTTAACAGCTCCACCAAATAGTGATTTTTCCCTCTAAACTTCTCACATGCTTTCATTTCAATAAATGTTCAAATGATCCAATATTTCAGCAAAAATCAAAGATTAGAGAAAAAGTCCAAAAACTGAAAACAGATTTGTGTATCAGAACTTTGTTTTTTCTTCTTTCCTCTCCCATTAATCATCTCACCACCCCTCAGATTTATCTGCTGACCCTTTGGAGGGGCCCGACCCCTAGGTTGGGAACCACTGGACTAAACTAGCTAACTGTATATAAAGTAGTGTAAACTAGCTCCACCTCCAGCAGCTACAACAGTAACATGCTGCTCTAACACTGATGCTTCACTATTAATAATCTAATGATGTCATATATAATAATATATCAGTCAGAGGGACCAAACCACTACTTTTACTGCAATACTTTAACTACATCAAGCTCATAATACTTATGTACTTTTACTGCAATACTTTAACTACATCAAGCTCATAATACTTATGTACTTTTACTGCAATACTTTAACTACATCAAGCTCATAATACTTATGTACTTTAACTATAAAAGGATTTTCCATCCAGGACTTTTACTTGTAATGGAGTGTTTTTACATTGTAGTTGCTTGCAGGCTGTAATCACCAAAGATTTTTACAAGTGAAACTCAAACCAATAAACAAGCTGAGCTTGTATATAACTGTGATAAGCTCATATTGGCTGATATGTGTATGAGGTTGTATGTCATGTCAAAGATAAGTTTGAGATAATTTAGAAACTGAGTCATCATTATTTAATTTGTCCACCAGAGAGAACTGAAAAGTTTATTTCTACACTGTAAAATGTTCCGATGTGTTACAGTTCTTTAACAAACTGAAGGGATCCTTAAATTCATTCAGTGCATCATCAGATTGTTTAAAACTTCAAATATTGATATTAGTATCTGTTTCAAAAATCTCACACAGATCATAATTAAAAGTGTTAATTAAAATAAGTTTTTTTTTAAAAAAAGTCAATATGTCAAAGTCAAAAGTAAATAAAATACGTCACAGCAACAACAGTAACAGCAGACTGAGTATAAATATTCGTAGAGGTAAATGTACTTGTAGCAGCAGTAGTAGTTGTGTTAGTAGTAACAATTACAGTAGTAGATGTGTTAATAGTAACAATTACAGTAGTAGATGTGTTAGTTGTAACAATTACAGTAGTAGTTGTGTTAATAGTAACAATTACAGTAGTAGTTGTGTTAATAGTAACAATTACAGTAGTAGATGTGTTAGTTGTAACAATTACAGTAGTAGTTGTGTTAGTTGTAACAATTACAGTAGTAGTTGTGTTAGTTGTAACAATTACAGTAGTAGTTGTAGTTTTTGTGGTATTTTGTAGAATTTGCAGTATAAAAAGGTGGAGTAGTAACTGTAGTAGTAGCAGCTGTAGTAACAGTAGTATTAGAGATTAATAAGACAATAACAGGATAATAATAAACATTAATAATAATTAACAGAATAACAGAAACTGACCAAGATAAGTGACTCATAAAATCGAGTCAGCGGACATTCGTAAACATGTCAAATGTAACCAAGAAGTTTTATTCCAAACTGCAGAAAGTTTTGACTAAACTTAAACAAAAACATACAGATGAAATTCTCAAAGTGTCGCTGTGAATGATTAACACCAGTAAACACACAACACATCATTACAGTCTGTGTGTGTGTGTGTGTGTGTGTGTGTGTGTGTGGACTTACAGCACTTTAAGGTTGTAGAGGCCGGTGAACGCTCCTCTGGGGATGAATGACAGATCGTTTCCCGCCAAACGCCTGAGACAGAAAGAGACAGAATGAGAGTGTAAGTGTGTCAGGGTTGAGTATGTTGGTATATTTAATGGGATTTCCTGCCAAAATCCACCTTTTAACAAAAATAACTGTGGGACTTCGGATGTGTGCAGAAGAAATGTTCTGAGACAAAACTGCCTTCTGCACATTTCCAGCCTCTATATTTATATTCTGGGGCTCTACTGGAATATCTTTTCATGATTTCCAGTTAAAAACTCTTTATTTATCTTCTACTGGTCCTTTATGCAGCCCCTCAGTTCAGCCTCTGTCTGAAACAGGCCGTTTTAGCTCCTGTCTCTTTAAGGCCCCGCCTCCTGATGAGCCCACTCTGTTCTGATTGGTCAGCTTCAGGAAGCTTCCTCCGGCTCCGGAGGCTACGTAAACAAACTATAGTAGCAGGATTTCACTTCTTTTTCTCCTTCTTTACTCCAAATGTCAACTTCTCAAATACATCCGTACATGTTGGAGCCTGAATCAGATCTGAAATATGAGAGCGGACAACACATGGAAACACCTTAGCAACCACCTTAGCAACAACCTTAGCAACAGAGACTAATGCACAGACGGCCATTTGTGGGCATGTGTCAACGATCTGACGTCATCACGAGGAGGAAGTAGAGGTAACTTTGCAAATGAAGCGTTTAGGGCAGGTTGAAGCCCTGGGTTTTGACTTGCAGGCAGCATTGTTACATCCGTTCAACCTAAAGTTTAGGAAATTTAACATCCAACATCATAACAGATGCAACGTATTTGAATCTAAATATACTGATAGAGGAGTAAAAAGTACAATATTTCCCTCTGAAATGTAGTGGAGTGGAAGTATAAAGTAGAATAAAATGGAATTACTCAAGTAAAATACAAGTATGCCAAAATTGTACTTAAGTACAGTTGTTGATTAAATCCTGCGTCCCCCAAAACTGAGCTAAGTGGAGCATCGAGTGTAGAAGCTAAACTTGATAAATTAGCATTAAAACTGATCATCAGGGATTGATTTTCTTATTTTTATTACTGTTAACAACAAATATTATCATAGAAGTAAAAAAAAATGAAAAGAATAACATGTTTTGTCTGTTTTACTTTGTCCGTCAGGTGTATACAGATTTAGGAAAAGTGCTGTTTTCTTTTTATTAAGTGTGACACAAAATAATACAACGTAAAATATAATACGATGACAAAAAACACTTAAAATGACAAATAAAATAATGAATATAAATACATTAGGATATATAATACTGCACATAACAGGATTTTCTGATTAGTTATCAATATTTCCGTCATGTTGAGACATAAACGTGAGATTCTCAGTAAGTTTAAAACCAGCAGAAAACATTCAGCTGTAATGATTCCTGCAGCTTCTGTGTGTTTTTCTAAAGGCCACAGAGAGTTCAGCCAGTCCGCATGTACCCAGCATGCATCTTTGCGGTGTCCTATCGCCGTAGTGACGTTTCTCACGCCGCAGTGGCAAATATCACACACACGCAGACACACGTATAAACACACATAGCTGGCAGCCGAGCACAACAGCAGCAGCAGCCAGAGTCGTGTTCGGGTCTCCGTGAGGTCAGCTGTGTTCAGACTCAGCTCGTCTCTCCACCTTTCTGTCTCCTCACTGTGTGTTTTTTTTTATTTTAATTACGTCCTTCAGCTTAGTTTGGTTTCATGAAATTGTTCATACACTTCTGGTAGGTGAGGACAGATGGGATTACATATCCGTCTCAGTCTTTCCATCGCTGACCAGAGTTCATTTCTGATGATACAAACAGACTCATATCGAGAGCATCGATCATCCAGACGCACTGATACAACATCCAAATATCCGCCGTCTGGACCCTTGCAGACTTTGGCCCTCGGTCGCCATTTTTCGGAGCTGTTACACATCACTGTTGAAGAATAAACAGGTTTTATGATGCGGCGATGTAATGGTTAGGGTTTGGTTAGGTTCAGGCTCCGGATAATGACAAAAAGATCATGGTTTACTACTTCATAAAGGTTAGGGTGGTCATGGTTTCAAAACATGTTGGAAACAGGAAGTGAACAGCGATCTCTTGAGTTAAGGTTTAATAGTTTTGGATCCATCCACCAACATATATTTGCATTGTCACTAGAACGTAAATATATGTCGTTTCAGGGCTCACGATGCAACGACCGCGCTCATCAGGACAAACCAACAGTCCCAAACCCAAAGATATTCTGTTTACTATCACATCGGATAAAGAAAAGCAGCAAAGCTGGCAAGATTTATTGTGTCTCAGCACGACAACTTTCAAGGCACCAGCGTTCTTCCTCTGACATTTCTATCAGCGCGGCATCGGAGGAGCTGTCTGAGGTCGTCTCTACCCAGCTGCCTTTCTCCACTTTCTGAGGTTTTGGTCCCTCTCGAGGAGCTCAGTTGATGATGAAACTGTGTATTTTTACTAGCTGCTATCTTAACAAAGCAATCTGAATAAACAGTTTAGTACTTAAAGCAGCTGTAATCAATATTCTTTTATAACACCACAGTCTGAGCTGTCAGTGTGTGATGTGTCGGCCAGTAGTGATGAACCTATCAGTGACTCTGCAGCTCCTCTCGGCTTTACGGAGCTTTATAGTGAGTTTCAGCTCATTATTTATCTGTCCGGCTGCAACTTTACTGTTCTGGTTCACTCTCAGCGTCTCTCATAGCGTCGTTTTCAGAGAAAAAGCTGTAAAAAGCCACTGTACACTACCTGCTCAGCACCAAACAGACACAGTTAGCTGTAGACTAGCTGGTGAACATAGTGGAGCATTTAGCAGCGAAAGAGCCAGATATTTCCCTCAGGAGTTGGTAGAGAGTAAAAACAGAGCTAAAAGAGAGTGAATATTGGACGTATATTCACCAGGTGGACAGAAACACGACTCCAAATGAATGATAATGTTGCTCCGTAACTGCTGGATGTGGAAATAATTTGCTAACAAGTTCAACATATCAACTTAAAAACTGATGATATGAGTTGTGTTCACTACTTGTTTCTGATGAAAACTAATGTTAATGCAGGTTTCAGTAAATAAATGTCGGTCGATGGCTTTGATTCACACTAAGGTTTCTGGAAAGGTATCGAGGTACTGACGTCACATCAACAATTTAACACATTAAACTTGTGTAAGATTCCTTACTGATGACACATCTGTGTGTGTGTGTGTGTGTGTGTGTGTGTGTGTGTGTGTGTGTGTGTGTGTGTGTGTGTGTGACTCACAGCTCCTCCAGGAAGTGCAGGTTGGACAGAGCTCCGCTGGATAACACAGTCAGATTATTCATACTGAGATCACTGCAGACAGAGAGAGAGAGAGAGAGAAGTGGTCCTTAATGTCTCTCTACCTCGAGACCTCAATCAATCAATCAATCAATTAATCAATCAATTAATCAAACTTTATTTGTAAAGCACCGATAGATGACTGACAGGCTGGAGCAGTCTACTATTTGAGACTAATGCAAATGAGAAATAAAGTAAATAAAAAAGCTTAAAATGTATTAAAACAAATGAAATAGATTTAAAAAAAGACACAACAATAGAAATAGTTAAATAAAAACATTTAAATCAGAAGCTTATAAGAGAGAATAAAAACTAAAAGCTGCATTTAAGACACATGTATATACTCAAACATGATTTCACTTCAGTATGACGTAAATAAAGTATATAAGAGTAAAAGTAATTTTTATTCATATAGCAGGTTTCAACACCAGGTTTATAAAGTGCAAATGAAAATGTACAATAACAAAAACATTTTAATAAATATTTCAATAAAGCAATAAAAACAAAACAGGAAAAAGAAATGAAATAAAAACATCTTAATGGAAGAAACACTGAGATCTTTTATTTCAGTAAAAGTACCAAAACCACGATGAAAAATACTCCATTACAAGTAAAAGTACATCATATATATATATATATATATATGTGTGTGTATATATATATATATATATATATATATATATATATGAACCTAAGCAGTATTTTATACTGTTCAGTGGTTTAATCTATAACAAACCATATTTTAAACCGATCATTTTAAATATAAAATATTGATCTGAAAAGTAGATGTGAAATAAATGTAGTGAAGTAAAAAGTAGCATAAAAAGGAAATACTCAAAGTATAAGTACCTCAACATTGTACATCATTACAGTTAGTGAGTAAATGTACTTTCAGCCACTGAGTAAACAGTCAATTATAAATATAAACTCTCTACTAATGACTCATTAATTATTAACGAGACAAAGTTCATAAAACGGCCAGAGAGAGTCTGGTATGTTCAGACACAGAGACCATTCAACACACACACACACACACACACACACACACACACACACACTAAACATATGAAAACATAGTGTCCACTCACACACACACACACACACACACACATACGCTACTTCATGCCTCCTTCAAAGAGCCGCTGAAAGGAACGAGTCAACACACACCTGAGTGAGAAACAAGACAGGAGTGGAAGTTACTGGAAAGAGACAGAAAACAAGAACAGCAATGAATGAATGAATGAATGAATGAATGAATGAATGAATAAAACCAGACTTCCCTCCACTACTATGATGTCGCTCCATGATCTCCACCGAGCTCTAACATCACCTCAAACAGACTCTAAACCGACCACTACGACCTTTTAAGACCCCAGACGTGAGGCGCATCACTGCCTTTATGAAGACGTTATTCTCTCTGTGTAGATTCTGATCAGTTTGTTTTGTAATAAATTCTGTTAATAGATCAGTGATACCGTCACAGTAAAAGACATTTAATACTGAAAGGATCCTGATAAACTACATTTCAAGGTTTGCATGAAAATTCATCATCAATCTGTCATATTTTGGAGGAAGTTTGGCCGCCACACGTGTTTAATTTGTTTCTCTCATTCTCTCATTTCAATCATAATTTGTCAAAACTAAACAGAGATGAAAGAATTAGGAACTAATGAAACTTGTGTTTTATTCTCCACTGTTTTCCATCTTTCACAGCAGAACAAGACAAGCTAGCGAGGCTACTGAAATCTAGCCTGCTATGACCTCCGTCTGTCTTCAGATCGTTTTTTTTTTTTAGTTGGAAAACCACCATATAGCAATGATTCACTTCATTTACACACTAATTAAACCACTCAGTGGAGCCTGTGTGTCCTCCATGGGAACGTTTGCATTCGTTATGTTTCAAGGTTTTTCCTTTAATTTGTCTTGTACTGTGTGTCATGTGTGGAGGAAACTTGTTCTCTTGTTCCTGGAAAGTGAAGGAATAACGGTGTAACGTCAACACGGCGTTCACAAAAGCAAACCTAACATCACAGCGACGCTACATGAATCAACATGAGTCAACAATCTAATCTGATCTACCAGTAAGCCTCTAAAAATAGCAAAAAAAAAATCTTTCGTACAGTGTTGTATGTTTTTTGTGAGGTGTAATAAACGTTTCGGTCTCTAGAGGCCGCCGACGAGGCTGAACCGACGTCAGTTTGTACTTTAAAAAGAGTCAAAACAAGGTGACATCAGTGTTTCTGATTGGCTGAGAGGTTGCAGGTACAACATTTGTTATCAAAAAAATCAAAAAGAAAAAATCAAAACAACTTTATTTTCCACCTTTTGTTGACATTAGAAAGTAGCAGAGAGTGGAACTTTATCTTCAGCTTGCATGATAATTAACATCAATATCACATCATTCACATAATATGATACAAAAACAACAACACTGTATTAGATGTAACTTCACATTAAGAAATAATTTAAAAGACCAATCCAAGAAGTTCCAGGTGCATAAGATTCAAAACATGTCCATTGATTACCTGTTTAACCGATGAATAAATTAATGAATGAATGGATTTATATATTGTGTTTGTGTGCAGCCATGACATTCTTCCTTCTTTCTTTTCTTTCCTTATCTGAGCCCGTCTATTTCCTGCTCTCTCTGTGTGTCTGATAACTATCGGCAGGTAGCGTCTCTCCACTCAGGAGGGCTCAGGTCTGAATGGAGGCAGAGACAGTCTGTCTCTGTCTGAAACACACAAACACTGAGGGTGTGTCTGCAGGTTGAATATACCTGTTGTTAAGGAACTTTCTCAACACTCCATAAAGCCTGTTAATGTGTGTGTGTGTGTGTGTGTTTTTGTGTGTGTGTGTGTAGCTTTACAACATTGCCGACAGGTGGTCCAGACACACACACACACACACACACAGACGGTTTGTTTGGACTTATTTTAGCAGAATGTTCCTTTACTTTGACCAGACTAACAGTGTTACGGCTGATTGGCTTTTACTGCTTAACACACACACACACACACTCTGGTTTGTATTACTGTGTTTAAAAGCAGACTTCATTCATTAGCTAACACACACACACAAACACACACACTCAAATATATACACATATATTTATATATGTGTGTGTGTGTGAGTGTGTGTTCAGACAGTGAGTTGTTCATTACCCAGACTGAGGGCTCTGTAATGTCCGCTACATGTGGACGCATATCTTTACATAAACATTTACCACAAAAAATAAAATGTATTTACAGAAATTGCCTGTTTAAACAAGTCAAACACAGTGTTTGAGAGAGTTTGAAAAACAGTAAATTACTTTGATGGAGTCTTACTACCAAGTTAACAGACAGTAGAAAGGGTTTAAGTATTAATTCAGTCCCTTCAGGAGTTTGTGGAGTTTTTTTGTTTTTTTGTGATTATTGCGGCCAAAAATTCGTGATTTTGCAGCAGTTTTTTTTCAAAGATTACAATTACAATACAATGTGCAATGTTTTATGTGCTCTTTTTGCAGTATAATTGCGGGAAGTGTGAAAAATTGCAAACAAAAGGAAATAATGTGATTTTAAAAAAGCTACTACCAACAAAGAGTCATATGTAATCACTTCCTTCTGCGTATCACAGAAACGACTCTAAAACAACTATATTTCAGTGCTAATTTTTGAATTTATGTTCTGAACATGAGAACCTGCTAATAGCCCTGCTAACCGCTTGAATTGTTAGCTGCTGTTGAATCACAGACAGCATATACGCTAATGTTATTTCCACCTCTTACCCTGTTAGCTAAAGTTGAATCACAGATAGTTTAGCGTAGCTTTGTGTCCTTTTAGCTAATGTTGAATCATTGAATATTACATTAGCGTTGAGCCCTGTTAGCTAAAGTTGAATCACAGATAGTTTAGCATAGCTTTGTGTCCTTTTAGCTGATGTTGAATTGTTGACTATTATGTTAGCTTTGAGCCCTGTTAGCTAAAGTTGAATTACGGGCAGCTTAGCATAGCTTTGCACTCTGTGATGTTATGTTGGATTGCTCTGCTAACGTTAAGTTAGTTTCTGTTAGCCGGTCAGATGGCTTAACACAGTTTTGCGCCCAGTTAGCTGATGTTAAATCACAGGTAGCAAAGCACAGCTAATTTGTATTTGCTTTTTTTTTTTTTACCCTTTTAGCCCCCATAGATGCTACCCATTGAACAGTTTAGGAAAGCAGCTGTGAACTGCTCTTTATCGAAGGCGGAGAAGTTAATGAGCAGTGACATATACCAGACCAACCAGCTAGTCCTCATCTTTGAAGTCTTCTCTCTCATAAAACTGAAACATGATGTTAGAAAACACTTCTGACAAAAGCATAAATCTCACCTTTATAGTTTATCTCAAATAAAGGGTGACGTGTAGCCACTTTCTTAAGCTTTTCTATGGGAAGCATCTCCCACGCAGTGTATGAGACAATCCCAAACAGGTCTTGAGTCTGCGGTAGCTGACTTCAGACACATATACAAAACACTGATGATGAGGAGGAGAATGATGATGGTGGTGGTGGCAATTGTTGTACTTACAATAAGGAAAATATCCAGCACTGATTACTGTGGTGGCAAAAACATATGACAGCATATGAGCTCATGTTGTATGAACAGTCATAGCAATCTTATATTTACGTGATGCTCAGATAATTCTGTCCTGACTTTCTCTGTTTTCTAACAAAAGCTTCTATTTTGAGAGGGCTGCGTTTAATCTGGTAAATCATCAACTGTGCTCATCAGGGTTTCTGTTTTTCAGTGTCATCATCACCTCTTCAGACTGTCTCACTTCTCCATGTACTTGGTAAATCCCTTCTTTGCATCTCTGCGTTGCCAATTTTTTGAAGAATACAGTCCATGTTGTCTACGTTTGAAACATAACGAGCATATGAGCAGACGGTTAAGAAGTTTCTATGGATATTTTTAGCACAATATTAGTGTCATTGACATTAAAAAAAAGTCAAAATATTTCAAGAAAAATGTTGTAAAGTGAGAATTTGAAGTTTACAACATGTAGTTCTGAGAAAAAAGGTTTAATATGAGAAAAAAAGTTGAGAAGAAAAAAGTTTTGATGTTATGAGGGGAAAGTTTTTATTCAATGGAAAACTAATTTTTTTTTTTTTTTGCTGTTGAATTTGTTCAATGATCACAAGACAACAAATTTATTTCAAGAGGCGTTTACATTGATTTTAAGCCATTACACCTCTTTATTATTTGACTTTTTCTGCATTAGTCACAGTATCGACTGATCATCCAGAGCCTTTTATTCCGGGATCATGTGTGTCACAGTTTCAGTTAAAGATCCACAATAAGGAACCTTGTTATTGTACAAGTTCAAGTCCTTGAACTGGTTTTTTTTTTTTAATGTGGACTGAGGAGAAAAAGAGGCATGTAGGAAGAATACGAAGGACAGAGATGAAAGACCTGACGAATACATTAGCCATGTAGTGTGTTTTTTTTCCTCTTGGTAATGAGTTGGATGAAGCTTTGTGTGTGTGTGTGTGTTGTCTTTTTTCCGTCTCCTCGGGCTCAAACTGATGGATATCAGACGATTATTCAAATGGCCGGAGCCCGCAGAAAGACAAACTCTGAAGAAAGAAAGAAAAGAGAGCTGTGTAGTTTGGAGGCGTAGTGTGACAGCGAGGCCTCTCTCTGTTTTTGTCCTCTTTCACTCTTTCTTTCTGTCTTTCTTTCATTCTTTCGGGGGCGGGGGCCCCCTGGGGCAAACGAAAACGGGGGGTTTATTCCCTGATCCGTCCTGTCAGTCTGTGCTGTCTCCTTCCAAAGAAACAGATACTACAGGATAAACAACAGCTCTGTACAGATCTGTATGTGTTTCTATGTGAGGGAAGAAACAAACAGTCTCTAATTGCATCCTGATACTGTGAAGATCTTTTAGGAACTGATAAATGGCTGCAGCAGCAGATAGAGACGGTACAGGGGACCACAACTTTATTATGTTGATATCATTTAGGGCTGCAACTTATTATTTTCATTAATCTGTCAATTCTTTTCTCAATTAATCAGTCGATTGGTCCATAAAGTGTCAGAAAACGGTGCAAAATGTTGATGACTGTTTCCCAAAGTCCAAGGTCACGTCCTCAAATGTTTTGTTGTATCTTTGTTTAGCCAAAGATATTCCGTTTACAGTCAAAGAAAACTAAATAAATAAGAAAATATCCACTTTTTTTCTTAAAATTTTACTCAAAATTATTAATCAAAATAGTTGTAATATCATTATATCAAGAAAATAATTGTTGAAAAAGAGAAAAAGATGTATGCAGCATAATAAAAGTGAGAAAAAAGGGAAATTAAATACAAAATTATTAAATAAATACAAAACAAAATAAATGAATAAATACAAGAAATTAATTAATTAATAAAAAAAGATGTTATAAGAAAAAAGTTTCGATGTTATGATGAAAAAAGTTTAATTTTTTTAAGAAATTTTTTTTTAAGAAAAAAGTAATAATTTGAAATGAAAGCTGTAATATTTGGTTTATGTCTTTGCATTGTATTAGTTTTTTAGCTCCATTTTTTTTTAAAAGTGTCTTCTGGTTTCTTGAAAAGTGTTTTACAAATAAAACGGCTGGTTGGTGAAGATTCACACCTCGACTAACAGACATATTCTACAGCTCTACGACATCACTATTGTCCGCCTGACGTCTCTCATAACCCTCACAGGAAGACAGGTAGTCTATTTACCCGCCTGCGAGTGTGAGTGTGCTGAACCGTGGCGTCCGAAAGCACCGCTCGACGACAGCTGAGCTCAACTGAACCTTGACGAAGCCAAACAGTTTCTCACACTTAGACACCCGGCGGTCCAAACATCTAAACATCCTGGACAGGTAAATGGACTACCTGTCTTCCTCTGAGAGAGGTCGTGAGAGAGGTCAGGCGGACAATAACAGACAATAACTCTAATTGATACACTGAGGCTTCGGATGAAATGGTTGAAATGGTCGGTTCAGCTGTTCACAAGCTTCAGGATGTCCAACATGGCTGCCAAAAGGGGCGGATTCCAAAAAATCCTTCATATGTACATTAGTTCATTCATCACAGCGAGGCTAAATGCATTCCTGTGCTCCTGCTGTCAGTCAGAGGTAGAATAGAGACTTACAGGCCCATTCAGGCTTCAGACAGCTCTGCTTAGGCATGCAGCTAGTGTCCACACACACACACACACACACACACGCTGACAGATGGCAGTATTCAGAGTGACGGCGGTCAAATAGACAGACAGACAGAAGCAGATTGTAAACTGACTCTCCCTGATCTCTGTCTGTCTGTCTGAGAGCGGTCACGGTTTCATTTTTAGAGAAAGTAATTAAAAGTTTTCAGGACATTACAGAACAAATTAGGGAAGTCCTGATCCGTTCAGAGAGCTTACTGTGATTGATTGTTATCCGCTTTACTAAACAAACAATCAGCACGGCCAGTTCGGCTGGTAGGGGATCCCGTGGTAAAAGTTACAACAAAGTGATTCCACTGACCTGTACAAACATCTCTTGCTCTTTATTATTTGTCACTTGTGACTTTTGTCGTGATCATGTAGAAACTATGACTCTGTTTTTCCAGTGATCTGATCGACTGTTGATCTTTAACTCTTCAGTAGAGCTGCAACGATTAGTCGATTAATCGATCCCTTTAAAAAAGCTTCTTAAATGTGAATATTTTCTGTTTCTTTAGTCCTCTATGACAGTAAACTAAATATCTTTGGGTTGTGGACTGACCTTTTCACCATTTTCTGACATTTTATGGACCAAACAACTAATTGTTAAATTGAGAAAATAATCAGATTAATCAATAATGAAAGTAATCGTTAGTTGCAGCCCTACTGTTCAGCATGAGTTACCACTGTGGTTTAAAAGTGAGCCAGTTTCATGATACTGGAAAATCTGAGTTAAGCCCAAAGATAACTGGCTAACCCACTAGTCTCGCTTCACGGTACAGGCCCCTGAACACCAACACCTGGCAAATACCACCTGGTCACATGATTATCTCTTGAGTTAACGAGTTGACAAGGACCACCTGAACACAACATTAAAAACTGAGCAGTAGACACTGGTGGGAAATCGCTACCAGTTCTCCCAAAACCAGTCTGAGGATTTAAACACACAGAAACTCCTTGATGTTTTGTTGGATTCGATTCCCAATTGGAGCTTTAATAAAGACACAAAGAACCTTTGATCGACTGTCGGTGTGTGTGTGTGTGTGTGTGTGTGTGTGTGTGTGTGTGTGTGTGTGTGTGTGTGTGTCCATCTGCCTGTCTTAGACAAACTGTAAGGAAAGTGCTTTCATTGAGAAACACACACACACACACACACACACACACACACACACACACAGAGTTTTTCTGAATAGAAGAAGGTTTTCTTTAATGAGAGTGAAACTTAAATCCTGGACATTGTGCTGCTTTTAGACCACAGCCAAGACAGGCAGGTTTTCCCTCCACACACACACACACACACACACACACACACACACACACACACACACACACACACACACACACACACACACACTACAGTGACGTAATGGTTTTGCCAGAGCTGAAACATGTCTTGTATTGAGGCAGGTCACCTGCTGTGAAGTGAAATGGATTTTAACTCATTTCAGCGTCTCACTTTAGCAGAGGTTTACACAGTGTTCTACTCAAATAGAAACACTGAAACTTCAGTGATACTGTTGTTAAAGGACCATATCAGCGTTTTTTCATGTTGCTGTACAAATACAAATCACTTACTTTACATTTCTGGTGGTGATTTTTCCACAGCATATTATCAGTTTATGGACTATTCAGCAGCCCCATCTGTTGAGGGCTGTAGCTCACAGAAATCTAATAATATAAACACAGATGATGAAAGTATAATCGATCATTTTTAGGGATGTATCAATCCAACTTTTGCTCTCACAATATTGATTCCTGATACCTTTGGAAATTGTTTGGATCATTTTTATGAAGGGTTGTGTGAGGGTAAGGATTACTTACTGCTGCTGAAACTGAATAAAAGTAACTTATAAGAGAAACCCTGAATTTTTAATGAGATTCACAAAAAAAAACTGTATTTAATGTGAAAATGTAATCTGGCCGAGACCTGAATCGCTTCACATACAAAGCGAACTTCCTCAAGAAATCTCCTCAAGGATCCTCGGACACTTCTTCAGAGCACCTGAAGCTCCTCAAGAAATAACTTCCTCAAAAACCAAGAACACGTCAAGCTCCTGCAACCCAAGCCATTGTGTCTGTGACCTCTTAAAAAAAAACCCTAAAACCTTCACAGTGACAAAGGTCAAACAAATACACATGCTCCTGAAACCTCCTAAATGGCCCATAGACCATTTTAAAAGCTCCTGGTTACTCTTCACGTACCAAGTGAACCTCCTCGAGAACACCTGAAATCTCATTAAGTTCCCCAAACTCATTGAAGTACTCCTGGGACGATATCCACGAAACCTTCACAATGACACTGAAATCCTCAAGAGCTCATGTAACACCTGGGACCTTTTCAATAACCTCTGGAACCTCAAATCTTCAGGAATCACTTAAAGTATCTAGAACCCCTGAAATCTCTTTAAGGACATCCTAAACTTCTTCCAGAACCCCTGGAACATCCTGGGACATCTTCAATTACCTCTGTAATTTTTCAAAAGCTCTGGGAAAAGAAACCTTAAGAACCACAAGAACCTCCTCAAGCTCCAGAAAACCACCCGAGTACCTGTGAGACCTTGTCAATAATGCTCCTGTAGATCTTCTGAAATCTTTTCAGTAACATTTGAAAACTTTGACGAATCAAGCGCAGTTGTAGTGCAACCTCTGTGAACATCTTCAACATCCTCAAGGATCTGTGAACCCTCTTCAAAGTACCTTGTATCCTCAGGAAAAACATCCGTAAAACCACTACAAGCTCCTCAGGATCTATTAGAACCTCCTCAAGCTTCTGAAACCACATTTAGATCCCTTATATCCATTAACCTCCTCAGAAACCCACTAGAACTCCAAAGAATACTTTCTGGCAGATTTTTGGGACCTCTTTAATAGAAGCTTGTGAAACTTCCTCAAGAACCCCAGGCGCATTTTCAATACAACCACTGCAACTTCTTCAAACTCACTCCCCAATTATGCCTGCCTCAAGAACCACTGGAACTTCTAGAAAGCTCCTAGTCTTCAAGTACCAAAGAAACTCCTTGTGAACATCTGGAACCTACTCAAGGATCTGTGGAACATTTTTAAAAAATCCCTCCCAAAAAAACTGAAACTTATGGAGCCTCAGAGTACCTCTATGTACCTCCTTAAAAACCCTTGAAACTCTTACAATGCCTCTTAAGCCTCCTCAAGAACCCTGGAACCAACTCAATAACCTGAAGAACTTTTCAAAAGTTCCGCGAAAGGAACCTTGTAACCTCTTCATGAACAACTAGAACCTCTTCAAGCTCCTCAAAAAACAAAACAAAACAAAAAAAAACATAGTGAGACTTCCTCACGAACCTCTGGTACTGCAAAGACAACTTCATCAAGAACCACCAGAAGCTCCTATAGAGCTATTGGAACCTCATCAAGTTACTGAAACCACCTTTAGAAACCCTGTACTCATTTACTTCCTCAGGAAAAACTTCCTGAAGAACCACTAGAACGTCCTAGAATACCTCCTGAAACATCCTACATTCAAAAACCCAAGGAGGCTTCTGAAACCTCCACAAGAACTAACAACTGAAACTTCTAGAAAGCTCCTAGTCTCAAGTGCCAAAGAACCCCCTTGTGAACATCTGGAACTTACTCAAGGATCTGTGGAACATTTTTAAGAACCAATAAAACCTCTTTAAGGACCACTGAACCTTTTCAGAAACCCTAAAATTTGACACTTGTGGAAACACTCTAATTATGCCTGCCTCAAGAACCACTGGAACTTCTAGAAAACTCCTAGTCTTCACGTGCCGAGGAACCTCCTTGTGAATGTCTGGAACCTACTCAAGGATCTGTGGAACATTTTTAAGAACCAATAAAATTCCTACAAATCTTCTCAAAAACCCTAAAGCTTCTCTGAGGCTTATGGAAACTCCCCAATTACGCCTGAACCCGCCTCAAGAACCACTGGAACCTCATTAAAGGTGCAATATGTGAGAACTGTTGAATTCATACTCAACACTCCAGACCAACTAGGGGCAGCATATCACCAGAAAGTTGAGGTGTCTGTTATGTTATGCTACGCTACGTTAGCGCCAAATCAAAAGTGCATTATCAGTGCTCTGTTAGCTAGCAAACTAAGTAACTAGGAATTGATTAAGCTTGATAGCATTATCAATTCAGTGCTAACATTGAGCTAACGCTTGCTTGAATAAATCTAACCTAGAAGAGGAAGTGCTATTTCTTCTTCTTCTCATGTTGGGCTGAGGGCAGACTGGACGCTACAGTGACTCACTATCGCCTCTTGAGGTAAAAGTGGTATTACAAGACAGGACGGGCTGGGGCTAGCCGGTTAGCATGCTAACTTCAGACATCTCTGAAACACAATACATAGACGTCTCTGACACAACAACAAAACTGTTATTTCTTCACATTCTGTTGATAATTTTAGTTGATTTTTGAATGTTTTAAACTGAAATTACATACATAATTCTTACATATTGCACCTTTAAGGACCTCAAAAGAAACCTGCAGAGCTCTTGGAGAACCCTTAAAACATCTCAGAACCTCTCTCTTTACTTTCACTGGTTGTCTGTAAATGTTGTAGCAGTGAGTGTGAACTAATCTCATTTAGACCACCTTAACTACCATGTGATCAACAGTACATGACGTACGCGTGCGCCAGAGAAGTAAACAGAGGCGGTGTGGGACAGGTGCTCCGTTTCTCACGGCCGCATAACATCCACGCACAAACACGCACGCACGCCCACACACACACTAACTGGGTCGCTGTTCATTTATCACGCGCAGATTAAGAGCAACAGGTTAGTAATAAATAAATAAATAAATAAATAAATAAAAGAGAAACATAAACCC
The DNA here is from genome assembly GCF_914725855.1 of Thunnus albacares. Classification (NCBI taxonomy): domain Eukaryota; kingdom Metazoa; phylum Chordata; class Actinopteri; order Scombriformes; family Scombridae; genus Thunnus; species Thunnus albacares. The sequence continues at coordinate 2,819,165 of NC_058128.1, read as the reverse complement.
TCGGTGTTGACTTACAGGTATGATGTGAAGACGCTCAGGTTGCTCGGTATCTCCCGGAGCCCCTGATCCGAGCAGTCCACCCGGTGCAGCAGCCCGTCCACCTCGCACCGACAGCGGCCAGGGCACCCGGTACGCCCCGCTCCTCTGTCTCCGTCCCCGGAGGTCTCCACCCTGGCCGCAGCGGAGCTGTTCATCCCGGCTGCTGCCCTCTCCACCGCGGGCACGGCGGAGCTCTTCACCCCGGTCACGGAGCTCTCCTTCACGGCCACGGAGTTTTGCATCTCCGCCCCTGCCACTGAGCTTCTTAACCCGACCGAGAGGACTGCAAAAGCGGCCAACAAAGTCACAAATCCCGGCATGTCCTCCGCTGATATACCTAACTGAGAAATAATAAAAACACCAAACACAAAGTTGCAGCTTTTGATGCCGGACTGGTTTAGATGAACTTCCCCTGAAGTAGAGTCAAAGTGGAATAAAATACTATTAAAAAAGTAAAAATAAAAACATCCAGGTTGTTGGAATCTGCAGTTTGGTCGCTTTCCAGGCTGCACGCGTGGAGCTGCAGAGCCGGAGTGTGTGTGAAAGTGTGTGTGTGTGTGTATGTGTGAGTCCCTCCACTCACTACTACAACCGTGTGTAAACCCCGTTTTATATCCTCTGTCACTGTCTGACTGTCTGACTCTGTCTGTGTGGGAATAACTAGACTAACAGCACATAAACAGCACAAAACTGCAAAAATAAACAAGTGAAATACTGAACGAATCAATAATAGCACAAGTAAATAAACACGAAATTAATGCATAAGATGATCAGTTAAATTACAAAAGAGTATATTTTATTTTTGCAAATGTGAAACACATTTAATCACGTTTATTTATCATTTCAATTCACGTATATTTCAGATTTCCTAAATTTTTTGTTGTGATCTTATGTTGCGCAAAAGATTTCTTGATTCTGTTTAGAATTAATGAATAAATACAGTTTAACTCACTAACATGATGTTTGCACGTGTGACTTTCACATATTTCACGTTAAAATAAGACTTTCTATATGTTATCACGTGATAAATTCACAGACACGTATGATTTAGACAACATGAATTTCTCATGCGCCTCAAACTTTACTTTTCAAAACACATCTTAAATGTTTTTTTAAGTGTAGGCTGTAGATTTATGTTAGTGTTTTATGTCGTTTTAATCTGTTTTATTGTATAGCACTTTGTAACTGTGTTTTGAAAAATGCTATATTATACTATTACTACTAATATACATATAAATGACTGTCCACACAACGCTGATTAAGCCTTTCACCGCCAGATAAATCTCTTTGTATTTCACAGTATATGGAGTTTTTAATCTGGCGTCTGGTTTGACATTCCCGCGCTGGCTGGATGAATGCATACTGAGCACGCTCTATGAAGTGAACGTGCGCACTAAAGACTTCTGCTGGCTAAGCGGCTAACTTCCGGTTAGCTCTCTACAAACTTGAATGGGGATAAATTAATTAAATCTTCTAGCCTTTCCAAATGTTATCAGACCAAATGGATCAAATATTGATAATGAAATAAGTCATTTCGTTGTGTGATGCTTAAGACAATTGATCCACCGTTTTACAGCCGTAACAGCAGCGAAGGAGTCTATGACTTAAGCACATGTCAACAGTGTTTTTGTAATTACTGTCACTGCCAGAAGGGGGAGACAAAAGTGCTGCACTTCAGCTTTACAGTTGCTTTAAGTAGTTCTGACCACTAGGGGGCAGAAAAACAAGAGGCCACATCACCAGCTTTAAAGTCGGTACTGCAGATAAACAGCAGCAGACATGATTATCCTGTTGGCGGGCTGTTAGTGTCTCCTTGTCTCCTTTAGCTCTGTTTTTGCTCTCTACCAACTCCTGAGGGAAATATCTGGCTCTTTAGCTGCTAAATGCTCCACTATGTTCACCAGCTAGTCTACAGCTAACTGTGTCTGTTTGGTGCTGAGCAGGTAGTGTACAGTGGCTTTTTACAGCTTTTTCTCTGAAAACACCTGCCGAAAACACTGAGACTCAAACTTTTACTGAAAGGTGGAGTGCGGGACTTTTACACATAAAGAACGTCTCTTATATTCAAGCTCCTACTAAACGAGTTCACACAATGTGGGTTAAGCCTTTCACCACCAGAGTTTTTAATCTGGTGTTTTATGGCGACTCTCCTGCATTGTCACACCGGTAGTGATGCGTTTTACGTCGACCAGCAATGATCAGTTTGTGACTGTCGACTGTCCTCGGTGTGCACTAACTGCGTCGTGTCACCAGGGGGTGCCAGCAGGGGGAGACAAATGTTCCACACTGCAGGTTTAAAGTCGCTATAATCGATATTTTTTAAATTAACTAAGTGACGTCAGTGTGTAATGTGTTGCTCGTAGTGACGAACCTATCAGTGACTCTGCAGCTCCTCTCGGCTTTACGGAGCTTTATAGTGAATTTCAGCTCATTGTTTATCTGTCCGGCTGCAACTTTACTGTTCTGGTTCACTCTCAGCGCTCTCATAGTGTCGTTTTCAGAAAAAAAGCTCTAAAAACCAGCTGTACACTACCTGCTCAGCACAAACAGACACAGTTAGTTATTGTAAATGTAATACAAGTTTAATGTTTTCAATAGAGGTATTAAATCATGGCTAAAAGAGAAGTTCTCACACCTAAAACTCCTGTATAGACACACCTGTACTTTTGTGTGAGTGTTTGTTGATGTATTTTTATCCTCCTCTCTTATCCTTTTTTTTTTCTTTTTTCTATTTTAACTTTTTTTAAAAAAAAAAAGCCTCCTGTGGACAGGTGTTGTAAATTAGCATTTCGTTACAAACACTAAATATAGCGCATCTGGTTTTTGTGCATAATTGTATGTTGCAGTTCCAATGCTATTGTGACGTCCATGTCAAATAAAATAAACTTAACTTAACTTAGACTAGCTGGTGAACATACTGGAGCGTTTAGCAGCTACAGAGCCACATATTTCCCTCCGGAGCTCTTAGAGAGTAAAAACAGAGTTAAAAGAGAGTGAATATTGGACTTACATTCACCAGGTGGACAGAAACATGACTCCACATGAATGATAATGTTGCTCCGTAACTGCTGGATGTGGAAACAAGCAAATAATCTTGTGACTACATCCTGCTATAAATGTTCCTTTGTGATCATCCACTTTTATGTTTGTTCAGTAAATTAATTATTAAGCATTAACTAATCACATAAAGTTGTAGTGACTTGATCTTTTGTTAATGTTTAGAAACAATTTGTCGTTACACAGTGACCTTATAAGATATTCTGAATCACGCCGTACACACACGCAGTCTTTCTGTAGTTGTGAGGACCCTCGCTGAAACGATGCGTTCACCGACAAGCTAACACCACAAGCTAACCTTGACCTTAAAATGAAGTCGTAATCTTCAAACAGTTCTTCATACGAGGCTGTGTTTAATGATCAGCTCTCTATATTCTACGGTGGTAGATATGAAGATGCTTATCACTCACACACACAACAAAAGTAATGATGCAACAGTTGACAGTATGAAGCAATCTGTTTAAGATGAAGTGATGTGTCTTTGTCTTTCAGTAGAAGTCCGTTTTTATAATTTGATTTAATGTAATGACACAAAAAACATTAAAACTGATCCAACATAAATACAGTTTTTGTTTTGATAAAAATACAATAAAATAAAATAAGAAAGACAGACAGAACATGTACTAAGGAACATCTGGAACATCTCTTTAAAAACCTCCCGAAACCTTTCAAGGATGCCTGGAAGCTCTTTAAGGACCCTCCATGAAAACCCCTTAAATCTCCAAACTAAACCTGATACTGAACACTGGAAGAAGTAAAAGTACCAATACAGCAAAATAAAAATACTCTATTACAAGTAAAACTACAGTAAAAGTACATAAGTATTATGAGCTTGATGTAGTTAAAGTATTGCAGTAAAAGTACATAAGTATTATGAGCTTGATGTAGTTAAAGTATTGCAGTAAAAGTACATAAGTATTATGAGCTTGATGTAGTTAAAGTATTGCAGTAAAAGTACATAAGTATTGTGAGCTTGATGTAGTTAAAGTATTGCAGTAAAAGTACATAAGTATTGTGAGCTTGATGTAGTTAAAGTATTGCAGTAAAAGTACATAAGTATTGTGAGCTTGATGTAGTTAAAGTATTGCAGTAAAAGTAGTGGTTTGGTCCCTCTGACTGATATATTATTATATATGACATCATTAGATTATTAATAGTGAAGCATCAGTGTTAGAGCAGCATGTTACTGTTGTAGCTGCTGGAGGTGGAGCTAGTTTACACTACTTTATATACAGTTAGCTAGTTTAGTCCAGTGGTTCCCAACCTAGGGGTTGGGCCCCTCCAAAGGGTCAGCAGATAAATCTGAGGGGTCGTGAGATGATTAATGGGAGAGGAAAGAAGAAAAAACAAAGTTCTGATACACAAATCTGTTTTCAGTTTTTGGACTTTTTCTCTAATCTTTGATTTTTGCTGAAATATTGGATCATTTGAACATTTATTGAAATGAAAGCATGTGAGAAGTTTAGAGGGAAAAATCACTATTTGGTGGAGCTGTTAACAACTCATAGACATGTGAAATGTGACCCCGACTACACACTGCTTTTTGTAAGACGTCAAAAGACAAAAAGGTTGGAAACCACTGGTTTCATCTTTAACAATGTGTTGTATTTTAAAAGCTTGTTATATTATCCATTGTGTCAATTCTTCATCTGAAAAGTAACTAAAGCTGTCAAATAAATGTAGTGGAGTAGAAAGTACAATATTTCCCTCTGAAATGTAGAAAGTAGCATCACATGGAAATACTCAAGTAAAGTACAAGTACCTCAAAACTGTACTTTCCACCACTGCCTGATACTGAGCAGATTATCCAATAAGTGAAATAAGGTAAAATAAAGTGAACTCCTGGAAACGCTGCTTAAAGAAATTATAGAATAAAGTAAAATAAAACTATCCTTCAGCAACACTTTTACATATAAAATTCATAAAATGTTTCACAGTTGAGAAATAAAGGACAGAACACATGACGTCATACTAATGTTGGATCATTGTTCAATAGATTTAATGTTTCTGATGTTTCTGATGTTTCATTTCCATTCAGACTCTGACCTCTAGTGGCTGATCAGCTGAACTGCAGCCAGAGACAGAAAACACTGAGGGGCTTCTTGGTAAAACTACATTCATTCACTGTGTGTTTTGATTCATTACAAAATACAGTTTTATGCACCTTTAAAGGCAAAACATAAACTGAAATTACAGCTGTTAGGTGATGCCTGAATTATCAGGCGTCCTGAGTTAAAATCTTTTTAAGTCGATCTTGTTCTTACATGGCACATATTTCTTTGCAATATATATTTTTTATTATTATTTTCCATTTCATCAAACTGTAGATGTTATAAGCAGTGAAGTTCATACATTTCATCATCGCCCCCTCCCCCAGGCCACACACAAACCAACAAAACAAAACAAGGAAGGGAAGAAAATAACACATTTGATCAGGATTAGAAGTCGGAGCAACGCATCAAAATACATTTCTTTTGCACAGTAGGTAATGTTAATAAGTGTTCTTATTTTTAATTGATCTGATTTGGCCTGGAATTTAATACAAATAAACAAGAATTGAACTGAATTTCAGTAACTTGCATTCGTTTTGTCTTGTCTTCTGTCTTGTTATGAGGAGATCCAACAACAAAAAAACAACGTTTGTGTGGTTCATATTCCTCAATTAAAACTTTACACATTTAATAGGCTGATTTCAGTATTTAACGACTCACCAAATTCTAATTTGACAACTTTGAGGCCAATAAAAAGAAAAGAAATAAAGGATTAAAGTATCTCCACACCAACATTTTACTCTTGTAAATGAGATTTAACAAATAAAACCAAATATTTAAAAACACTTAAGAGTCTTTTTTGTTGCATTTGGGGAAATATAATCTAAAAATCATGACCCTGTGTTTTGGTTACGCTGCGTCTGACGTTATTAGCTCAACTCAGGGTCATGACCTCTGACCTCCTGTCTCCTGTTTTCTATCCAATAAAACAAACAAACAAAAAATAATCCTCTGAGGACTTATTCTGAAGAAATATGCATAATATTTGTCCAAAATATGAGGGACTTACAGCTCTTTATGTTTGTATTTTCTGCGAAGTTTGTGTTCCGCTTTATTTAAATCACAACAAATGTTGAATCAAAGACGTAAAAACCAGGAAAAATAAATTAAAGTTGATCGACATTTTTAGCCAGTTTTGTATATTTAATAAAAGTTGCATCCCAGAGTGAGTTATGATGAGTTTCTGAGCCTGTTTCCAGTCTGTTTGATGTGCCAACAGCAGAAACCCCCAGCAGCTCTGAGGCTGACAGGCAGCAGACTGTCATCATGTGATGCAGCAGAGAGCAGCGAACAGCGCAGAGCTCTCACTCTGCTGCAGGTTCGGAGGACCACTTCCGATTATGAGACTTTTATTTTTTCATTGTGTTTTTTGGCGGATTTACATGTTTTTTTGTTTTTTTTTTGGTTGTAATTCTCATTTTAATCAGAACTCTGATGTGCTGTTTTTGGTTAAACCTCCTTTTTTTTGGTTTACGTTGGAGATGAAGAGAGGCTGTTGAAATCCTCTCCAAACCTTCAGCAGAAGTATAATAACTGTATTTATTTATAACTGTGTAATAACTGCTAACAGCACATCTTACCCACCAACCAAGCTTTTTATATTTAATTTTCTTTGTCTCCTCACTTCATGCATGACTATATTTGTTTCATAACATTTTATAGTGACTATTTATGTTCTTTATATAGCGTTTAGTACCTTTATTTAATTTTTTCATGCTTAATTTGTATATATGACATGTTCATAATGTATACAGTGTCCTGTTGTACTTCTGCTGCTATGACACTTCAATTTCTCTTTGTGGGATCAATAAAGTTGATCTAATCTTTTCTCAGATCTGCTCTCAACACATATAAAACACAATTATACGAAATATTACAAGAAGCCATAAGTGGAAACTTGTGATGTAGGTTAGATTTTATCTCCAAGCAGAATTATTCTTCTGTCAAACAGATTTTAATTGCATCACTAATTTGAACGTATGCTAACTTATGCTTACTGCAGCCTGATATGAACTGCACAGCAAAAATATAAAAGAAATAACTATCAGATCAGACTCGTCATCAGCAGATACTCAATATTAAAGAATAATGATTAGAAAATTCAATAAGTGACTTCAAACAGAGGTTCTCACTATCGATACTGATGTTTTTGACTGTTAACTGGATATATTTTGGTTTGAGACTATTCAGATAAAACAAGCTATTTATTTATGAAATTTTGTATAGAAGCACATTGCATTCACCATTTAAAAAAAAATCGGAGGCCTTATCTCATAATTACGACTTACTATCTCATAATTATGAGATAGTATCTCTATCATAATTATGAGATAGTAAGTCGTAATTATGAGATAAGGCCTCCGATTTTTTGACTAAAATTTTATGACTAAAATGACTAAAATGTGATGAATTAATGAGAAAAGAATGACAGATTAATATATAGTGAATATAATTTCATAATTGTATGATATCATTGTTATAAACATTATTTTGACTTGATTACATTTTTCAAATAGAAAATGAAGCATCACGTCTGTTTGGGGACCTGCTCTTTGTACCATCTGTGCTTCTAACAACAGAGTGACACCTCCTCCTGAGCATAGAGGATCTTTGGCGGAGCTAGCCGGCTAACTATAACTAGCTCCAAGAGACGCCATTAGTTGGGTGAAAACCGGGCATCCGCGGCAGGTTAAAGGAGAATTAGCTCGCTGTCAAAACATATTTCCTCTCCGTCTGTTGCTAGATATTTATAAAAGTCTGTTCCGCTGATGTTGTCGACGCGTTTTTCTCCTGATTTTAGCTCATTTTTTAGAAGTCGGAAGCCGATGTGAGCTACGCAGGACTTCAGTTAGCATTAGCAGCGCGAGCAGGATAACGCTTGTTTTTGATATAAAAACCGAAGATTTGTTTGATATAAACTGCCAGCGATGGCGGCCGGAGGGGCGGGCGGCAACAGCAGCAAAACATACTCGTTCAAGGTGGTGCTGCTCGGGGAAGGCTGTGTGGGGAAGACGTCGCTGGTGCTGCGCTACTGCGAGAACAAATTCAACGACAAACACATCACAACTCTACAGGTAAGACGGCCGGGAAGCTGCTGCTAACCGCCGGGGAGCTGGCCGGCCCGCCCCGGAGCCGTGACAGTTAACTGGGGTTGGGGTTGTTTTTTTTTTTTTTTTTTGGAAATCAAAGCAGAGGAGGGTGGTGGTGTTTTGTTGGGGTGGGGGGTGTTTGGTTGGGGGGGTGGGTGGGTGGGTGTTTTGTTGCTGTCACTTGGCAGTGTACGCGTGTTGCGCAGCCCGAGCCGTCCCGGGAAAGCGGGGTTATTGCGAGACATACAAGGTGTTGTGGCTGAAATTGGAGCCGTCAGTCCAGCTGGGATTATCTGAGGTGACGGAGGAGAAAGTCAAACTGATCACCTGCCAAGAAATGTGTATCTGATATCTGATATCAGGTGAAACGGTCACACAGACTGTTAATAATCAGAGATGGAAGTAATCAGATCCTTTACTTAAGTAAAAGTACCAATACAACAATATAAAAATACTCCATTACAAATAAATTGTTTGGTCCCTCTGACTGATATATTATTATATATGACATCATTAGATTATTAATAGTGAAGCATCAGTGTTAGAGCAGCATGTTACTGTTGTAGCTGCTGGAGGTGGAGCTAGTTTACACTACTTTATATACAGTTAGCTAGTTTAGTCCAGTGGTTCCCAACCTAGGGGTCGGGCCCCTTCAAAGGGTCAGCAGATAAATCTGAGGGGTGGTGAGATGATTAATGGGAGAGGAAAGAAGAAAAAACAAAGTTCTGATACACAAATCTGTTTTCAGTCGTTGGACTTTTTCTCTAATCTTTGATTTTTGCTGAAATATTGGATCATTTGAACATTTATTGAAATGAAAGCATGTGAGAAGTTTAGAGGGAAAAATCACTATTTGGTGGAGCTGTTAACAACTCATAGACATGTGAAATGTGACCCCGACTCAAAGCTGTCGCAATAACCGCAATATTGCAATACCGCGTTGTAGACAAGCTAGCAGCTAGCATCCATGCTAACAGGCTAACCTGGCACCCAGTCCTCATAACTGATGAGGGCTGGTCCTTGGTAGTTATAAACACACCTGTATGAATATTTCGTCTCGGTTATATGTTTAATCTCTCCCGGGTCACAGGTCAACCTGCGAGGTAAAGAAGTTTTCCACCAATCAGACAATCTGTAGACGTCATTTCCGTGTTCGTCGGGTGCTGCTGCGTCATTCAGCCGTCACATAATCAGACTAACATACTGTGATTTTCACACACTAAAAAGGTGATAATACCACATAGATGATGTTGAGCCAAGCAAATAAATACGTTTACAAGCCGTAGAGAAATATTTAATAATTTGTAACACACTATAATGTAGTTTGTACGTTGTAACTGTGGACTTTCAGAAGTGTTTGTCATTGTATAAACAGATAATGAACAACAGCATGGTTGTAATAATATAAAAGTAACAACTGTTGACAAATACTGAACATTAATAATCACTTAAAAATTAAAAATATCTGCTTATAACTACATTATAGTGTGTTATAAACAGTTATTAAGTATTTATATGCAGCAAATTCTATTATATATATTCTTAAATCACAATCTGTACATCGTTTGCCGCCTTCTGTCTTCAAACTGCTGTTTGATGTAAAAGGAAAGTGAGAGAAAGTTCAACAATAAGCAGTCAGGAAGAAAACAAAACTTAGTCAGAACCTGGTTTATGTCTGGACAGTGTACGAAACTCTAGACAGCTTTCAGTTTGAAACAAAGCATACAGGAAGTGGCGACCAAGCCCACAGGAAGTGAGCCAGGCTTCGACTGAAGATGGGTCACTTTCTCACCTGGAAAAATATTAAAACTTAATAAAGTGACATATTAACAGTCTGAAAATTACAACAGCTTAATCCCCAACATGGTTGCCGGTTGGTGCGAAATGCATTCTGGGATATTCGGCCGTCTGGAGCTTAACGGCCGATCTGAGGAAGAGCAACAACAGGAGGAGTTTCTCTTCAGCAAATTCACCAAAAAACAAACGATTGATTGTATTTTTCTTGCGGATTTAAAAGGCGAGTTTACATGAAAGGTCTCCCAAGTCTTCTACTTTGACTTTTGAGTGATATTTTAAAAGTTGTAAAAAGTCAGAATAGTAATAAATAAATAATAATCATAATTCATTCCCCTATTGATCCCCTCTGTTACTCAGCTCATCACTGCTCAGCCTGATAATCACTTTGAATAATTATCAAATAAAAGTGAAGTTTCAGTTTCACTTCTCTTCACGTCTTCCTTCCTGGTCGCAGGTGCTCAGTTTCTGTCTTTTCCCTCCTTCTTCATCTGCAAAACCCTCGTTATGAAACAAACATACCAAACATTCTGATTCCAGCTGCTGAAATGTGAAGATTTGCTGCTCTGACTGTAAGATTCAATATTTAACTGAGTAACATTAATGACCACAGTTTGTTTTTTTTAGTCGTTTTTTCCTCTACAGAGAGTTCAGGCTGTGAGTCTCTTTCTTCACACTGTTTCTCAACCACCAGTCAACTGATCCACAGTGTGAATGTGATGAAAACGCTGTTTTTCTGGAGAGTTAATGAGATTTAAACCTGAGCTGCATCTAAAGATTATTGTTCAATATGTCGATTATTCTCTCCATTAGTCGTTTGGTCCAGAAAACGTTGATGAATGTTTCTAAAAGCCCAAAGTGACGTCCTCAAATGTCTTGATTTGTCCTGATCAACAGTCCAGAAGACAAATATATAAATAGATATATTAACTGTCTTATAGGACTAAAGAAACTATAAAATATTCACATTTGAGGAGCTGGAATCAGAGAATTTGAGCATTTTTCCTAAAAAAAAAGACTCAAAACGATGAATCGATGATCATAATAGCTGCTGATTTATTTTCCGTCAATCGACTGATCGATTAATCGTTGCAGATTTTACCCAGAAATGAATTGATTGGTATCATTTATGCTGAGAAGCCTTGAAGTGAATCACACAAATTAGAAAATAGATCAGAGCCGCGGTGATCAGTTAATGAATTGATTCAATCGACTGACAGATTCATCCTCGACTATTTTGATAATCAAATAATCTTTTTTTTTTTTTTAAGCAAAAACGTTAAATATTTGCTTTCAGCTTCTCAAATGTGACGATTTTGAAGCTTTTCTTTGTCACAAGTGAAAATAAACTGAACGTCTGAAAACGTCGCCTTGAAATAATAACAAGAATCTTTATGGACAAAATGATTAATTGGGGGAAAATACTCGTTAGTTGCAGCTTTACAGGCGATGTCTGCCGCTGCTGATGAAGCTGGATTCATGTCCAGCCGTTAGACACGGTATCCGTGTTGGTGACGTCACCGCGACTGTAATTACAGCTCACACAGCGACCGTCTTTCTTCACTTTGCGTACTAACATAACTGAATGACTTCTGTTTCACCTGCTTTTCCGTCCAGATTCAGAGCAAATTATAACAGAATTTACATAAAAAAAACAGCAAAAGAAATGAAGGTTTGTTTTCCGTCCGCTGCTGTTGTGCCTTTTAAACCGTCGCAGAAGAAGAAGGCACAACCAGATGACGTCATTAAAGCCTCCTCATCATCATCATCATCGCTCCACACACATCAGATGTTTCAGCTCTTCAGCGACTGTGAGGATGTTTCAACTTGTTTTGAGTTTCCAGCCTTTTCACTCGCTCGTTTTTTTACGTGCAAATTGAAAATGTGCATAAAAACAGGTGGATGGAAGAAGCTCTCATAGTGAGCAGAAAAGACAACGGCGTCTCTCTTCATCATCGTCTTCACCATCAACAACATTGTAATTGAATCTTTGAGGAGTCTCATGTCAACATAAACCTTTAAAGGAAGCTTTTATTTTAAACTCTTTTTCCTTCTTTCTCCTAACAAGATGGCACAGGAGACGTTTTACCGGCTTATTCAGTCGTGAACTTCTAGAGAACGGTCCAGAAAGGCCGAGCGAGGACAGAAAGCCGTGTGAAACGTAAACTGGAGGTTTCATATTGGGTCCACACGGTCGTGGTCGTTGGCGTTACGGCTGATAAGAAGCTTTCACCGTCTGCATGTGTGTGTGTTTGCATATCCTGTTTCAGAGCCGGCTGCTTTGGTTTGTTTATCAGCTGCCGCTCCTGTTACAGGAAACTCTTACTGACTGGAGGTTTTAGGAGAAGAGAGAGAGAGAGAGAGGGTAAAAAAAAAAAAATCCCAGGAAGTATGATGCAGCATTTCCATGTGAGCAGCCAGCGATGGAGCATCGATAATGACTTGCAGCCGCTTTCTCTCTCAGTCGGTCCAGCACAGCGTCTCTCTCTCTCTCTCTCTCTCTCTCTCTCTCTCTCTCTCTCTCTCTCTCTCTCTCTCTCTCTCTCTGTCTCTCTCTCTCTGTCTCTCTCTCTCTCTGTCTCTCTCTCTCTCTCTCTCTCTCTCTCTCTCTCTGTCTCTCTCTCTCTCTCCTCTCTCTCTCTCTCTCTCTGAGCTGCGGTTCAGCATCGGTTAGCTGCGGTTGTGTAAGCCGGTGTTACGTTTGAACACCTCTTGAGTATGCGGGTTGCATCATCAGCAGAGCTCTTGTGTACTCACAGCTTCTTCTTCTTCTTCTTCTTCTTCTTCTTCTTCTTCTTCTTCTTCTTCTTCTTCTTCTTCTTCTTCTTCTTCTTCTTGCGTCAAAGCTTCAGCCTGAAATCTGCTGGATGTAAAAGTTTTAAGAGTGTTTAATGGATCCTCGTTCTATCAATGACTAAACTGACACATTTTATGGATATTTCACATAATATTCAAAGCTTTATAGAAATAAAAGCACAGAACAAGTGATTAACTGTACAATGAGCCCAAATAGTGAAGCAATAACAGCAGGAAGTAGAAGTTTGGATCAGTTTGTGCAGATGACTTCCTGTGAATATTAGAGATGATTTTTAAAAATATTTTTATACATTTCTCTGTTTGTATTCTATATATTTTTAAATTTTTTTTTACCTGACATTTATAGTTAATAATCCAGTGTTGTTGTGTTATTGTTCTAGCTCTTTGATTGGTTGTTTTTTAGCGACCCCTCTGGGAAGCTTTAGTGACCCTTAGTGGGGGTCAGGACCCCCAGATTGGGAACCAGTGATCTAGTGTTCGGTCACATGTAGAGCTGGACGTTATGCTGCACTTTGAGTTATATAACAATCACAATTCTGTAATATTTTTTTTCTGTGATATTAAGGCTGCAACAAACCATTATTTCCTTTTTATTGATCGTTTCCTCGATTTAATAGTTTTGTTATCTGATCAACAGTCAAGATATTCAGTTTACTGTCACGTGTGACACGTTTAAGAAGCTGCAACCGACAAATATTTTGCATTTTTCCTTTAAAAAAAAAAAGACTAAAATTATTCAATTATCAAGATAGATGCAGATTAATTATGTCCATCGATTAATCGATTAATCGTTGCAGCTGTAATTGATTATAAATGTGTTTTTAATTATTCATGAATCATAAACATCGAGGCAAAACAACAAACAAAAAGAAGATAATCGACAGAATTTAAAAGCTCACAACAGTTTACAGATTAACAGAAAATAAAATATTTTGATAACGGATCAATCGTTTTTAGTCATTTTGGACTTTGGGATCAAAGTTTTTCACCGTTTTCTGACTAAACGACGAATCGATTTAAAGGAGAAAAGCTCTCATCAGATCTGTGTGGAGCGATGATGATGATGAGGAGACTCTAACCTTCCTCACATGAATACGTGAAATTACACAGAAATGTCATATTTCCGTCATGTTTGATTGATGCTCTTTTACCGATATCCTGTAAATAAAATTGGTGATAAATGTGGATGTAAACACGACGTCATCGGATATTTTGTAGGGATGAAGGATGACTCAGCTGTGTTAGTGGGACTGTGGACAGAGAGGATGATGATGATGATGATGATGATGATGATGATGATGATGATGATGATGGGAGGAAGGGGGGGGGGGGGGGTGTACTGTTGGACTCCTCCAGCTTGTCTATATAAACAGTCACATGATCTCCGACGCTCCTCAGCGATGTGTCTGCAGGGTCTTCAGGGCACATGAGAAAACACACAGAGGTGCATTATGGGAGCGCCGTCGGCAGCAGATAAAGGATTATTTTACGGCTGATTTTTTTTTTTTCTTTCTCACGTATCCGAAGAGATTCTCCGCAGAAAGATCAGAGAACGTTGTAGAAACTGGAGACGGTTTCTGCTCATAAGCATGAAGTCATCTCCGAGCACGAGCTCCACATTATTAAACTGTCACGTCTGTCATGAGACTCTTCAGAGTGGAAAAGTTTTACATATTTACTCCTCAGACGCTGTCAATCCACATTTGACTCAGTGGAATTTACCAAAGAGAAGAAACTCCAGAATAACTTTTCCCTCTTAAAAAAATCCTCTTTTACATAAAAATGTTTCTTAAGCAGCCGAGAAGAACTTTACTGCAGTAAAAGTACAAATACAGCAACGTAAAAATACTTTATTACAAGTAAAAGTACATAAGTATTATGAGCTTGATGTAGTTAAAGTATTGCAGTAAAAGTACATAAGTATTATGAGCTTGATGTAGTTAAAGTATTGCAGTAAAAGTACATAAGTATTATGAGCTTGATGTAGTTAAAGTATTGCAGTAAAAGTACATAAGTATTATGAGCTTGATGTAGTTAAAGTATTGCAGTAAAAGTACATAAGTATTATGAGCTTGATGTAGTTAAAGTATTGCAGTAAAAGTACATAAGTATTATGAGCTTGATGTAGTTAAAGTATTGCAGTAAAAGTACATAAATATTATGAGCTTGATGTAGTTAAAGTATTGCAGTAAAAGTACATAAGTATTATGAGCTTGATGTAGTTAAAGTATTGCAGTAAAAGTACATAAGTATTATGAGCTTGATGTAGTTAAAGTATTGCAGTAAAAGTACATAAGTATTATGAGCTTGATGTAGTTAAAGTATTGCAGTAAAAGTACATAAGTATTATGAGCTTGATGTAGTTAAAGTATTGCAGTAAAAGTAGTGGTTTGGTCCCTCTGACTGATATATTATTATATATGACATCATTAGATTATTAATAGTGAAGCATCAGTGTTAGAGCAGCATGTTACTGTTGTAGCTGCTGGAGGTGGAGCTAGTTTACACTACTTTATACACAGTTAGCTAGTTTAGTCCAGTGGTTCCCAACCTAGGGGTCGGGGCCCCTCCAAAGGGTCAGCAGATAAATCTGAGGGGTGGTGAGATGATTAATGGGAGAGGAAAGAAGAAAAAACAAAGTTCTGATACACAAATCTGTTTTCAGTTTTTGGACTTTTTCTCTAATCTTTGATTTTTGCTGAAATATTGGATCATTTGAACATTTATTGAAATGAAAGCATGTGAGAAGTTTAGAGGGAAAAATCACTATTTGGTGGAGCTGTTAACAACTCATAGACATGTGAAATGTGACCCCGACTACACACTGCTTTTTGTAAGACGTCAAAAGCCAAAAAGGTTGGAAACCACTGGTTTCATCTTTAACAATGTGTTGTATTTTAAAAGCTTGTTATATTATCCATTGTGTCAAATCTTCATCTGAAAAGTAACTAAAGCTGTCAAATAAATGTAGTAGAGTAGAAAGTACAATATTTCCCTCTGAAATGTAGAAAGTAGCATCACATGGAAATACTCAAGTAAAGTACAAGTACCTCTAAACTGTTCATGTTGCAGCTGGTTTGATGTTTCAGTGTTTACGGGGAAATGAAATGAACCACTAGTTGTGTTTTTAGTTAGACGTCGGAGCACATGTCCGACAAACACTCTGTCAGCTGACCGACCTCACGTTCACACATCCACTCACTCGTCCCTCTGCACGACCTCTCTCTCCCTCTCTCTCTCTCGTCCTCACTGATAAATCTCTCTCTAGGTTGTCATGGCGATAACTCTCGCCGGTGACGCCGACGGTCTCTTTCCCACCGAGCAGGCTGATAAATCTGAAACGCTCGGGGAGGAAAGAGAAATAACTCAACCTTTTACCCCGGTGGACTTTGACCTTTTTGGGTTGTTATCAGAGTCGTGTTCAGCTCATGTTTGTCTGGAAACAGTTTGCAGGTGAAAAAGGAAACAGACGAATGTTTGTGACTCAACGTGAGAAGCTGTTTGTAAAAGATCACGGTCGATGTTTTGAATAAACTCGTCTTGAGTTATTCAGGCGCCGCTTCTCTCCAAAAGAGGTTTAAAGTAAAGCGCAGCAGTATGTTAATCCTCCGAGGTCAAAGGTCACGTTTTCCATGAAGATATTCATGTGACTACATGTTAGAGGAAGCGGAGGAGGAGGAGAAGGAGGAGGAGGAGGAAGGTGTGGTGAAGGTGACTCATATTTCTGCAGAAACAGCGAGTGTCAACGTGACAGAAGAAGAAGTCGAAGCTCCGTCAGTGTTTAATTGGCTGCAAATGACTTGATTAATGTTCTGTCAGTTATTTTCATTTATTAGACGTTAATATTTCCAATATCATGTGTTTGTTTATAATAAAAAGAGCTTTAGACTTCAGATTTGAGTCCCTCCAATCCTCTGTTTTATTCATATAATATAATATTAAACATGAAACAGTTTCACTCATAAACAGTCTGAAACCACAAAACCTTTAGTTCACGTTAAAGAAACTGCAACCAGGAAAACTTTACAATTTTCTCTTTAAAAATGACTAAAACAACTATGAAGTTGTTGCTGTTTTTAATCTAATCAGAATAATCATCAACAGAGCTGCAGATTAGTGGATTAAATGATTTAGTTGATTGGAATTTAATTGCCAACAATTTTAAAGACAAAAAAAAGTTGAATTTCTCTGATTCCAGCTTGTTAAATGTGAATATTTTAGTTCTGTATGACAGTAAAGTGAATATCTTTGTGTTGTGGGGAAACAGACATTTTAATGAATCCAGAAAGTGATCAACAGATTCTCTTCTTCTTCTTCTTCTTCTTCTCTGCAGGCGTCCTTCCTCACAAAGAAGCTCAACATCACGGGGAAAAGAGTCAACTTGGCCATTTGGGTAAAATCAGTCTGTCGATCTTTGCTGCTGTTTTTTCATTCATAGCAACATTATCCTGAACACATTAACATGACTGTGTGTGTGTGTGTGTGTGTGTGTGTGTGTATGTGTGTGTGTGTGCAGGACACGGCAGGTCAGGAGCGTTTTCATGCGTTAGGTCCCATCTACTACAGAGACTCCAATGGAGCCATTCTAGTGTACGACATTACAGACGAAGACTCCTTTCAGAAGGTATTCACCTCCTCCAGCCCTCCTTAAACATCTAATAAATGCTTCATAAGCAGATATGTGGACATTTTTAGTGTTTACAGTATTTGTTACAGTTATAACTTCTCCTACTATACATATTTTATCTTATTACAACTGTGTTTTACTGTATTGTCATTGATGATCTGTTTAAACGGCAGCAAACACTTGTACAAACACATAAATAAACATTGTTTTGGCCCTGATATCACCTCTATGATACTATATAAGATGCTCAGTATACAAAGTAAGAATGATATAAATATTATGTGTTATTATAGCAGCAGATGATAACGATCAAATGTTGATTAAATATGTATCTGACACGTTGCAATAACAGCTGTAACCTGCACACAACTTATGTTTCACCAGCCGCGTCGTCCCGGTTACCGATCGATATCGATAAAGGTTTAACTGGAGACGTCTCACTGCCGCCGTTCCAACGAGCATGATCACACGCTCATCAGTCGATCAACAGGAAATTAATCGGCAACTATTTTGATGATAAAATAATTGTTTTTTTTAAAAGAAAAATACCAAATATTTGTCGGTTCCGGCTTCTTTAAATCTGAGACTTTGACAGCAGCTGGTCGTTTGTGATGAACTGAGAATCTTTTTAAAAGGATCTCAGAGCAAACATTTGTCGGCCGTAACAGACGAGGAAATACACGATGAGCCGTTTTGATAAACTTGTGTTCACAAACAAGACATGAAACATGAAAGGCAGTCAGTCAGCTGATCTGTTGCCATAGCGATGGTTTAGATAAGACCGGGAGCGCTCCACAGTCCCGACACAGTTGTTTTCTCATGATTTGATTTTGTTGTTTATCTAGTTTTTTATTTCACTCTATTTTTATTATTATAGTTTTATATTTTCATCATTTTTATTCCTTGTGTGCATTAATCTCATTATTTTTCCTGTTTATGTTTGTTCGGCTTATCAGTGAAGCACTTTGAATTGCGACCTGTATAAAAGCTGCAACACAAATAAAGTTTTATTGTTTGAATGATAAAGCACAGCCATAACTGATGAATCATTAATGTGAGTTTGTTTGTGTCGCAGGTGAAGAACTGGGTGAAAGAGTTGAGGAAAATGTTGGGGAACGAGATTTGTTTATGTATAGTAGGTAAGTTCTCACTTATCACACTTATTGATCCTGATCACACAAATCTAGAACTTTATAATGAAACTATCATCTCAGCAGCAGTGATTCAGTCTCCTGATGAAAATGTGGTTTTTAGTCATGTTTTAGTCCCGTTTGCTGCTTTTTTTTAATGCACATTTTAAATGTTTATTCCTCTAAGCATTATTTTTGTCAAATTTAAGTGTTAAGTACGATTTCAGCCAGAGACAGAAGGTTTATTAGTGCGACATGTAAAAAGGCAAAATCATCTTGATGCAATGTACAGAGTGAAACTCAGCAGCCACACGTTTCTCTGCTCTCTGTTTAGCATCTTCAGGTTATGCTAACACATTGTTGCTAACTCCTGCAGCATTTATTAACTGACACACTGTAGTTTTTACTGGACGTTTACTGCCGGACTGACACCTCACTGCTAACCTCGTCCTCTGCTCTGCTAGCGTACACCGTCACTATCCTGCCGCTCGCACTCGCTCAACCACTCGCTCGCTACGCGGAGCATATTACGCAATAATAACCCATAATCCTTAAAGAGTTTCCCAGGCAACCACACGGATGTTGACTTATGGATATTCAGTGTTGTTTTTGACTCGTACTGCATTAATTGAAGGGTAATCAGTAATTTAACTGATGAAATTGTTAGTTGCGGCTCTAAAGATTTTAATCTTGAAGCACCAGTTTTAATTCAGAGTTATTTTGTTGGTTGACAAAATGCTGAAACAATTAATCAATTATTGATTAGACAAGCAAACAGTAATTTAATCAACAGCTATGTTGATTTAGTGATTAATTATCCAATTATAGGTCAAAATCATTTTCTCTGTTTTTATATCATTATAAATTGAATATTTTTGGGGTTTTGGACTCTTTGTGATTTTATTGACTAAACAGTTGAGTGAGTTTTCTTCCTGCCTGACGCAGAAAACAGAAACAAACCGGTGCATAAATCCTTCAACAGGCCTGTTTTCATGTTTTTGTTTGTTTCTGGTCTGTTGTTTGTGTCGTCATGACGTCTTCGTATCAAGTTGTTTGTCTGCGTGTGGCTTCATGGAGGGAATAAAGTGTTTTAACTGGATTATGTTGATGATGGTCATCATGTGTTTGTACCGGAGATACAATTATAGAATCTGCTGTTTTATGAAAATGTCATTTTGGTGTTTTTAATTAGAAATAATATAATAATAATAAAACATTTAATTTGTACCGCACTTTTCATTCACAGTCAGAGTGCTGAAACAGAAACTTGGATATTAACTTTATAGAAGCTAAATGTTTCCAGTACGCCCACCTTTGACGGAAAATGTGACAAACTCGTGTCCTTCAAGTCAAATTCTTTTTTTAGCTGCTTAAAGCTGCACTGATCAGTATTTTTATATTAAAAGAGTGAGTAAAAAATCATTTATATACACACAACACATAAAAAACATCAAAAAAAGCAAACATCAGTTTAAAAAAGCGTCTGTTTTGTGCCAGACTTCTTCCTAAAACCTGACGCCTACATTACCCACGATGCAACTGCGCCACCGTCTGTTTGGTTGGTGTTATGCTAAGTGCTGAGTGACATCACGTGAGGCAGTTTATCAGATTTCATACAGCTTCCTGTGGAGAAACAAACCCAACTCAATGTTTTCTGTTGAATAACAGCAACAATCAATAGTTAAAGACTCATAGAAATCGATACATGAGTGAAAATAAGAATCAGTTTCACCTTTTAATCCAGTTTTTCCATCTTTGACGTCAAAATGCTTCCACACATTCCCTCTCAGATGCTTTGGTGTCATGATGATCAGTCCTCTGACTCGCTGGTTTCTTCTGTTCTGCTCTTTGTGTTTCCAAAGAGAACAAAAGGCTGGTTTACAGAGAACAACAGAGCATTTTATGACCCCCCCCGCTCCCCCCCATCATCATTACAGATCAAAGTTTTTGCCCGTCGCTTGAAAAATACTTAGAAACCAGATAGTAGTTTTGATATGATGGTTTTGATGTGATGGTTCTCTGATTTCTAGATGTCCTGGTCAGTTTAAAGCATAACGCTGGTGATTTTCTATATTTTTCATAATATCAACAAATCTAATGTGCAGAGCTAAACCAATAATAAACTGATCTACTCTCCGGAGACTGAAAACATGATCGCTGTTGGACAACAACGGAGGAATAAGATGTATCAGACTTTGGATACACACACAATACTTGTTAGTAGATCAGCTCATTGTTGGTTTGGATCCAAACATGAGATTTGTTGTTAAAGCGTAGAAAATCAGCAGACTGATCCTTTAACTTACAACGTTAGCGGTCTGAAACCTAAACCATGTTTGATGTGTGATCCAGTGAGTCAGACGGGATCTCTACTGATTCATAAAGTCTGACCGAAAGTGTGTTTTCTTTTCTCTGCAGGTAATAAAATTGATTTGGACAAAGACAGACATGTTTCAGTGGAGGAGGCTGAGAGGTGAGAGCTGCTGCTGTTACTCAACAAACACACAGTGAACATTGATTTTTCCATGTCGAGCTGCTCCGCTGTGAACAAATAAACATGGACGGCGATGAACTCGGTCGGTCGGCGGACGTTTCACTCTTGTGGAAGTAATCTGAGCATGGCTCATCATACCTCTGTATATGTCTGTCTTTGTTTGTGTAGTTATGCGGAGTCGGTGGGGGCCAAACATTACCACACATCAGCCAAGCTAAATAAAGGCATCGAGGAGCTCTTCCTGGATCTCTGTAAAAGTAAGACCTGCAACACACTTGAACCATTTTTGTTTTAGTTATTTAACCATTTATTAAACCAGGAAGTAAATAAAAAAAAAAACACAATAATTTACATCAGTCACATCTAAGACGACAAAACGGAACCTGAGAGACATGAGACACAAAATAAAACGTGAATATTTCAATATATGTATCATATTATATATATATATATATATATATATATATATATATATATATATATATATATATATATATCCTTTATTTAACCAGATAAAGGTCTCATTGAGATTAAAATCTCTTTTCCAACAGTGACCTGACAAAGAGAGCAGCATGAACATTGTTACAACAATAAACACAAACAGTACAAACATACAAATACAACTGTTACACACTAGTACAAATGAGTGAACACAATATCCAGTTATTATTCAATACAAGGTCAAATACAAAAATCCAGTTATGATGCATAAACTGGTACAATTTTCTCAAACGATTTCAGTGATAATTTAGGACCAGTCACGTTTACCAAGAGTTTTATTTTCTAAATTCTTTAAAATTGACTTTTAAGTCCACTGTAGTAATCATTTCTGACAATTTCAGGCCCTTCGTTACATTATTCCAGGAAGAGGGGCAGCATATTTAAAAGATTTTTTTGCCTAATTCTGTTCTAGCTCTTAATTTTGTTTTTTATACATGTATGTACACCATGAGGAGGAACCAGATTTATATATAAAAGGCAACCAATGTGAAAGTCTGTGGACATACAGAGTACAGTGGTTTATTAGATTGCTACAGACAGTAATAAAGCGTAAAGCACAGTGGTGAACAGTATCCAGCTTCTGTAGGAACTGCTCAGTGCGTTCATAAAGAGCAGATCACCGTAATCCAGTAAAGGTAAAAAAGTTGCCGAAATCAAGTGTTTCCTTGCCTGAAGGGAGAAACAGGATTTATTCATAAAAAGTAAAAGTAATTTAAATTTCGGCTTGGAAACAAGGTTTTCAATGTGTAATTTGAATGACAAGTTCTGATCAATAATAATACTTAAGTACTTATATGTTGTGACCATTTTAATTTCAACCCCTTGAGCAGTTGAGATCTTAGGAAGATGTTAACTCTTGAATTTGGATTTGTCGCATTTAACACCAACTTAAATTGATTTAAATGGGACTGAACATAAGGCTGACTGCAGAATTCAAGGGTTTGTACCTCTGAAGGGGACGAACAGTAGATAACTGTATCATCTGCATAAAAATGGAACGCAACATTTGATAAATTAAGATTATTTACATATATGGAGAACAGCAGTGGTCCCAGTATGGAACCCTGGGGCACGCCTTTTGATACTGGGAGGAAGGAAGACCCAGCAAACTGGACACATTGTGTTCTAGCTGACATTAATTTAAAAACCAACTCACAGCGAGTCCAGATAAGACAATACTGTAGAGTCTGTCCCGGTCAACTGTGTCAAAAGCCTCGAACGAATCAATAAAAAGAGCTGCACAGTATTTTTGCAGTCTAGAGCCTCAATAATGTCATTCACCACTTTAACAGCAGCGCTTATTGTGCCGCGTTGTTCTCTAAAGCCTGACTGATGTTGTGACAGAAGAACATTTATGTCTTTAAGTTGTTCACTAACAAACTTTTCAAGGACTTTAGCTAAAACGCATCATTTAGAGAACGACCTGTAGTTATTAACAACAGAGGGAGGCAGATTTCCATGTTAGGAGTCTCATTGTTGGAAAGGGTAAGACTGAAAATATGAGTCAGAGGTTCTGCTATAAAGTCTACGACTAACTTGAAAAAATAAGACTTGAGGACCTGTGGATTTGTTAGGATCCAGTTGCTTTAAGGCTCTATGGACCTCTGTCACATCAGTTAATTAATCAAATAATTGGCGGTGGGGAAACGTGAGCCTTCTGCTCATTTAGCTGTTTTTGATCAGGATGTAAAGACTCAAATAAAGAACCTGAAGAAACAAAACGTTCATTAAAACAGTTGAGAGCCTTCTTTCCAAAATTTCTTAGGATCATTTAAGTTTCTAGTAGTTTTACAAAGGTCGAACTCAGATTTAGCTTTTTTTGATGAGAAAAGTAAAGCGATTTTTGGAGCCGTCCAAAAATCAGCCAGTCAACTCAGGCAACATCCCTTTCTGTTAGTAGACTGGACAGCTGAGGGCAAAACCGAGCATGTTTATTTATAATGTTAATAAAAGCATCATGAAAGTATTTCCGATGAGAGAAACGTTTCAGTCAAAGTCCCACAAATCATGAAGAAAAGCTTTCTCACAGAAATCCTTAAAATCTGGTTTAAGAACAATTGGTGGTCTTGATTTCGGGAGCTTAACTTGTCTGACTGTAACACAATGGTCGCTTAAATCATTTGCAAAAATACCAATATCCAAATATTCATGAGGAACATTTGTTTAAAAATAAATCAAGAAGAGAGGATCTCTCTGGGCATTTAAGATTCAGACAAGTTGAGCTATTAATTAGTTGTGTAAGATTAAATGAGTCACTGGTAGATTTAAAACAGACGACAACCAGTCCCAGTTAAAATCTCCAGCAAGGAGAATCTCATTAAAATCAAAGGTTGATAGTTGATTACGATGATAAAGCCTCACTGCTGGCTGACGGCGTCTCTAACAACCTACAACAGTGATAAAAGAAGCTGCAACTTCAAGGCAAGAAGTTCAAATTGTCTTCTGAGAGATACTGATGAAAGCATGAAATATATTTTTTATATAAACGGAAAAACCATCAAATTTTCTGAGTCGGTCACAACAAAAAACCCTTAATTGCCTTTGTCTGTGATAGATTTGTTTAGCCGAGTTTCAGACAAAACAAGAATATCAGTATCAGATGATTTTTGTCCAGATTTTCATCGGATCCAATTTAGGAAGTAGACTTCTGACATTTAGGTGAATGATAAGAAGCCCGGATCAAGCTTTGAAATCACAAGGGGTACTCGAAGAAAACACGCAACTCAATTAAAAACTCAATTAAATCATCATTTAATACTCAATTAAAATCTGGACTGGGGGGTTTGGTTGAACATGTCCTGATAGTAGAAGCAACAGAGTTTAGTGTTGGTACTGATTGGTTATTCCCAACGCCTCGTCTACGACTCGCCAGTCATACGGACTAAATAGTTTAATAAAATAGGGTCATGAGATCTTCGGTAATTGGTGTGATCCAATTGGGAGGGCTAAAAGATTTAAAATCCCAGTTTGTGCCTTTTTTTTTTTTTTTTTTTTTTATGGTCGTCTTATGGTCATAAGAATAAGTCTTTCGTCCTCCGGAGTCAGATGATGACGTTGCGTGACGTCTCGCATAAACAGGAAATCAAAGCCAGTGAAGTAACTCTTGTGGATAAATGAATTAAAATCAGGACGAGCCGGAGTTTAAAACAATAAAAATATCGGAGCCAAGACAGGAAACGCTTTCCTTTTTTATCATGAGAAATTCGATCCGTCAGAATCGAGCGGCGTGACGGCGTTACAGCTCCGACAGGTGAACAGGCTCCATGGTCCGAACAGAGGAGCCTGTATGAGACTGACGACCATCAGATTTACAGATCAACACAGTAGTTTAAACAGAAGCAGGTGTGAAGTGGTGATATTATCCGAACAACTCCAGAAACAACTGACATCACTCAGTCAACACTAGAACGTGGACGTGCTGCCATCTTGGATCGGTCGCCCAAATCAAGCAGATGTATTAAAAGAATTACGTTCCTCATAAAACAAACATAAACCAAACTGTTGATATTTTCTTAAACATGCACGTCAGAGCAGAGCGACTTCAGATCAAATTAATACATTATCATGTATGAGCTGCAGTCCTCATGAGACCAGAGTCAAATTGTTCAAAGAGGAAGTGTCGAACCTTTTATATCAGATCAGCTGTTTATTTTTAGTCCTCACCTCTCACACATGTTTGCATGTTGGTTTCCCTTTTTTAAAATACACAATCACTGACCCACAGCTGCAACTATCATCTGTTCATCTGGTAATTACCTTCTCGATTAATCGATTATTTGTTTGGTCAGAAAAATGTCGATCACGGTTTCTCGAAAGCTCAAGATGACGTCCTCAAATGTCTCGTTACGTCCCGACTAACAGTCCACAACCCAAAGATATTCAGTTTACTGTCATACAGGACAAAAAAAACAGGAAATATTCACATTTAAGAAGCTGGAATCACTATTTGGACATTTTCCTCTTAAAAAAAAAAGACTCAAAACGATCAATAAATTATCAGAATAGTTGGTGACTAACTGATTAATTGTTGCAGCTGTAGATATTATGATTTTTAGCCGCATTCACACAACTGCTGTTATATTATATATAATATATATAAAACCAGGTTGTGAGCATGACTGTTATAAAACAGCAGACAGGAAGTTAAAAGACAAAATCATGTTGCTGAAATGGAAGAAGCTCACTGTGTGTGTGTGTGTGTGTGTGTGTGTGTGTGTGTGTGTGTGTGTGTGTGTGTGTGTGTGTGTGTTTTTTTTTAGGGATGATGGAAACCGCTCAAGCTGAGGAGAGGTTGAAGGGCAACGGAGCCAGCCAATCAGCGTCGAGTAGGCGGGGCGTACAGATTGTCGACGACGAACCGCAAGCCACGCCCGCCGGAGGATGCTGCTCTTCTGGCTAACACACACACACACACACACACACTCTCACACACACACAGACACACACTCTCTGTCATACATGTGCAGACATTATATCCACACACACGTTTATCAGTGTCTCTGTTGGTCCGATTCATAAAATCCTAAAATAATCCGAGTGTTTCTGCTGTGTTCATTCACTACCGTCTCTGCTGCTAAGCATCATGGGTAACTATATTTAAATTATTTCAATAGATAATCCCTCCAAAACTAAATGAACCCAACATCTTTATGATTTAAAAAAAAATAAAAAATGCTTTCAGTGATTAAAAGCACTTTGACTTGATAAGCAGCGACGGGAGTTTAACTGATATTATGACAAAAGTTCACTAATGAAAGAGTTGCAGGCTTCAGTAGAGATATTTATGTTTGTGTTTGATGGGTTAAAACATGAATCCAGACGTACAAACACACTGTACAAACCATTAATCTTCTTATACTTCTTAAAAACATAAACAACGTTTTTAAACTCCGGAGGAGCAGCTGCAGGAGAATATCACAGCTGATCTGTAGAAAAAGTCCCTAAAACCAGTTTCTGTTCGTCGGGTTCCAGCAGGTTTTTCCAGCGTTTCGTTCTGGATCGGCTCTACAAGTTAGGACCTGAAAGACGTCAACAAGCAGCCAGTCAGGACTCCAGTTAGACAAAGATTAGAGAACGAATCACAGTCCTGATGAACTCTCTGATTAAAGTTAAATTAAATGTGATGAAAGTTACAACAGAAGGAAAAACAAGAAATAAAATCACAACATTCTGACGTTCAGCTGCTGTTGATCCGGATTTCTGGTCTATTCATTAAAACTGCACACAACAAACAAACAAACAAACAAACAAACAAAATCTAATTTAGAAATTAAAAAGAACAAATTAACTGCAAACAAATAATGTAAACAATGAATCTGTTTGTTACAGTTTGACAGATTTGATCAATTAATCGTTGAGTCAATAAAATCTATATTCCAACATAAAGCTGCAGCGATCAATCGATCAGTCAATCAACAGAAAAGTCACTATTTTGATAATTGATTATTAGTTGAAGTTATTTTCTGATCAAAAGCTGTTAAAGTTTGATTGCAGCTGTTTTTCTTTCTTTAATATCTTTGTGTTTTGAACTGTTGCTCAGACAGAAGAAGACTCTGAAACGCTGACCGACATTTTACTGACGAAGCAATTAATCCATTAATCCAAAAAAAAAAAAAAATCTACAATGAAAATATTATTTTTGGTCTAAACCCCCAAAATAGAAAATTTAATTTTTATATAAAACAGAAAAAAAGCAGCAACTTTTGACATTTTCTCCTTTAAAAAAATACCAAAATCCATTCAAATGTTTTGTAAATTTAAAGATCTTAAGGAGCAACTAATCGATTAATTGACATAATTGTTTGATCCCAAAGCAAAAATAATCGATATCATGCAGCTTGAAGATCCTCCTCTTCCTCCTCTACATGACGGCTTTCAACACACACACACACACACACACACACACACACACACACACACACACACACACACACACACACGGTTCATGCTCCTGTTCAACATGTTTTCCTGGACAGAGAATAATAACGTGCATGTTTGATTTTCTGTAACGGCTTTGTTTGGTTTACTTTTTAAAAAATAAAAAAAAAAACTGAACTGCGATTATTTAATAAGTTATATTCACGTGACGGTGATGGAAACCTGTACATGAACAAACAAACAAACAAACAAACAAACAAACGTTGTCTCTGTACTCTACTGTGTAATTTACTGTTGTTTTTCTCCACCGGGCCTGTACTGCATTAATCTCTCTGCTTCTTACTGAATGAACTCTGTGAAAAATGACCACAACAACAACAACAACAACAAAAAAAAAAAACAAAACAAAAAAAAAAGACGTACTGGACGTTTTATCTGCCTTTAAGGAAAAAAAAAAAAACTTTGGGGAAAATCTGCACAAACAGGTGTAGAAGAAGAAGAAGAAAATAAACGATGTACTGTCTTGTTCTTTATGGAATAATGAAAAAACTATAAAAAAAAAAAAAAATGTGGTTGAAAAGGAGAAAAAAATCAGCACACTTTTTTTGGAAATGTAATTTTTTAAACTGCTCGTGTCAAAGTGTTTTGTAAAGATAATAGAACAATTATAACTATTTACACAACGCATCGAGGTGTCGCACACATTGTCGTTATTTCTGATGCACTGTCCCTTTTTTTTATTTTTTATTTTGAGATTCACTAATGACGAGAGCTCAGTTGAAACTTTCATCTTCATTCTTAAATTGCAGGTTTTTCTGTTTTTTGGATTCATTTTTCAAGCGTCGACATCAGACGTTTTCAGGGTCGTAGACACAAACATACGGAGGGTCACGTGCTAAAACGTGGATTGTAATCTGAGAAAACGTGTCGACAATCTGAACAGGAAGTAAATGTTTTGAGGAGGATTTGGAGGTTTTACCTTCAGAATGAAACGTTGGGTTTGCATCATGATAAACCTCCAATAAGTGACATTAACATAACAGACAAATCATCACGTTTTAAGTTGATATGTTGAATTTACAGCAGCGTAACAATATTTGCAGTAAGAGCACCAATAGAACAATGCAAAAATACTCCATTATACACACTAAATACAGTACATCTGTTTTTTGTGCGTAATTGTATGTTGCAGTTCCAATGCTGTTGTGTAAAATACTTAACTTAGACTAGCTGGTGAACATACTGGTGAGCATTGAGCAGCTAAAGAGCCAGATATTTCCCTCAGGAGTTGGTGGAGAACAAAAACAGAGCTAAAAGAGAGTGAATATTGGACAGAAACATGACTCCACATGAATGATAATGTTGCTCCGTAACTGCTGGATGTGGAAATAAGCAAATAATCTTGTGACTACATCCTGCTATAAATGTTCCTTTGTGATCATCCACTTTTATGTTTGTTCAGTAGATTAATTATTAAGCATCAGGTAAAGGTGAGATATGAAGACGGTTATCGACAAACAGTTCTGTTTCTTGATAACCGTCTTTGTTCCTGCATAGTTTTGCAAAAGAAAGACAGTTTTTATTTCAATAAAAATACAATTTAAAACCTCCTGGAAGCTCTTTAAGGACCCTCCATGAAAACCCATTAAATCTCCAAACTAAACCTGATACTGAACACTGGAAGAAGTAAAAGTACCAATACAGCAAAATAAAAATACTCTATTACAAGTAAAACTACAGTACAAGTACATAAGTATTATGAGCTTGATGTAGTTAAAGTATTGCAGTAAAAGTACATAAGTATTATGAGCTTGATGTAGTTAAAGTATTGCAGTAAAAGTACATAAGTATTATGAGCTTGATGTAGTTAAAGTATTGCAGTAAAAGTACATAAGTATTATGAGCTTGATGTAGTTAAAGTATTGCAGTAAAAGTAGTGGTTTGGTCCCTCTGACTGATATATTATTATATATGACATCATTAGATTATTAATAGTGAAGCATCAGTGTTAGAGCAGCATGTTACTGTTGTAGCTGCTGGAGGTGGAGCTAGTTTACACTACTTTATATACAGTTAGCTAGTTTAGTCCAGTGGTTCCCAACCTAGGGGTCGGGCCCCTCCAAAGGGTCAGCAGATAAATCTGAGGGGTCGTGAGATGATTAATGGGAGAGGAAAGAAGAAAAAACAAGTTGACGTGCAATTTATTTGCACAAATGATTCACGTTTACACAGAACTACTCTCCAGAGACTGAAAACACTGTCTCACTGTTATTAGTCTTTGGAGACGTTTATGAACAAACTAACGTGATCAAACTCTTCATGATGGAGGAACATGTCACCCAGTGCAGCACTGTGACTCACTGACGTGTTTTTAATAGTTTCTGGACAACAACGGAGGTTTATGACACAACAATAAGAAAACAATAAGAAAAATATAGAAAATCACCAGAATTATGTTTTTATATGTTTTAAAGTCCAGATCCATAGATTGATCATCTACAAGTTTCTGAATGTTTCAAGTTGTTTGGTTCAGAAAGGAGTCACGATTATTTTTATGGATGAAGCTGTTAATTGTTTACTGTATAAAATGTTAAAACACAGATTAAAAATGGTGACGTCTTCAAATATTTTGTTTTATCGGATAAAACCTAAAGATATTATCAGAGAAAAGCAGATAAATCTTCACATTGGAGACGCTGCAACCAGAGAACTGAAATTAATAATCTGTTATAATTTGCATTAAATTAATTAATTCAGATTCCAATTAATCTTTTAATATTACTTTAAAGACTTTTCTTGAATGAGCTGCTGAAGCAGAACACAAACACAAGCAACTAACTGACGCCTTTAATCTGTAATAATACATCGTAATTAATAAGTGAATGATGTGTTTTTATGTGTAAAATCAAAGTAACTAGCAGTTAAATACATGAAGTGGAGTAAAAAATACAATATTTCCCTCTGAGATGTGTTGCAGTGGAAATATTAAAGCGTAAATCAGAAATATTCAAGTGCAACAACCTCAAAATTGTGTTTGATAATAAATGTACTTTTTAACACTTTTTGATGCTGTAACTTCTGAAAACCACCAGGTGTCGCCGTGCTGCAGTTTAAAACTTCATCTGATCATCACTTAAAAACTCCCAGTTATTATTAATGTCTTTAGTTAATCTTTAGTAAATGATTAAAAACACTGATAGTGCCATTAATTACAACTTTAAAGCTGTTTTTATATAAATATTGTTCCATTTTCATTCAGTTTCTCTTAGTTTAGTATTCAGTGTTCACAGATGTCAATATTTCTTTCATCATTTCTTATTTTATATTATAATGTTGAATTGGTCCTTTAAATTCTACGTTCTTCAGCCTCAAATTTAAGACGTCAATCCTAAAACTCATCGAGTATCTGACAAACAAAAACACACAAGTAGTTTTTTTTTCTTCTTTTTATTTCTGTGAGTCATCAGTTCACAACTGAAGAATTAGAAATTAAAGAACACACACAATTATTTCCCTTTGCTCCAGATTCAGACATCATTTCTCCCTTTTCATTGTAAAAAAAAAAACAAACAAATAGTTTGAACTCAACAGGAAGTTTAAACACAGTGCTCAGTTTATAAAAGAAAGATGTGTTTATATGGTGCTGACGGGGAAAACGTGGAGTATTAAGTACAAATATATGAAAGAAACGACTCACTGTGATGTTCACTAACACAAAGTGAAGGATAAACACTTTATTTAAAAAACTAAATGTGACTGAGGCGAACGTGCTGCTGATGGATTCAAATCTTTCTGTTCTTCAGTTTTTTTTTTGCTGTCAAAAATATATTAATAAACTTTGATTTAAGAGCTTCTGCAGGGCAGAAAACAACCAACAAAAGAAAAGTTTTTGGCACTTCAGGTATGGCTTTTATATAATCAACATCCGAGACACCGAATGAGAAAAGTTGAAGAAAAGTCCTTTTTCTCTTGTTTTTTTTTTTGCTTTGTGTGAAGAGCAAAGAAACTGCAGCAAAACAAAATGAAGTTTGTGTGTCACAGAAAAAGACCAGAGAGGACGTCAGGAGGGTTTGTTGTTTTTTCCTCTTCGGTTTCTTAACGATCACAAGAAAAATAATTATTCTGTTTTCACGACAAAAACTTTCATCACTTAAACTGATTTTACAGTTACTTTTTAGTTATTGTTAAAAATATCACATTACTGCGTATTAACGTTTCTCAACAAGCATAAACTGTTGGATTCAGCGAAGACCCGCCCTACTCAGCCTCTGATTGGCTCGTACTCGTTACCTTTTATATTCATTGAGCGTTCTCTTTACAAATGAGACGAGAAACACGTTTAGGTTTAAAAAAGGAGCCGGTTTGGTGTCTGATTGTGAAACTTAGCTGCAGCTTGTTAAATGTTAGATTACGACATTAAAAACAGTCAGAAAATGAAATTATTGATCTTAAAGTTAACATTTCGTTGATCGAGAGAGAAAAGAAGACGGTTCTAACGCTCCTCTCTGGTCGTATTAAAACAGCAGATTCTGACCAAAAAAAAAAAAAAAAAAATACAAACAAGATTCACTGTAAAGAAATTTGTTTAAAAAGAGCAGCTTCTAATCTCACTGCAGATCTTTTTGAGCAGCTCCTCATTAGACCATTAAACCCAGTGGTGTTTTTATCTCTTTCATCGTGTTGCCACTGATCTCAGCGGCGTCCACAGTCAGACGTCCTCACAGTCATTTAAGGCACTTTGGATCGTCTCATTGCTTCTACAGCCTCAAAATCAAGGAGAAACAAACATAAACAACATAAAAAAAAACCAACAACAACATCCTGAACTTGTTAAACGGAGCTGGCGACAGAAGACGCAGGAGGCTCCTCTAGTAGGCGGGAGGGTTGTGCAGCTCCTGGTACTTGGGAGGTCCCGAGGTGAAGATGGCGGGCACCGTCATCAGCACGGCGGGGGCTTCGGGGTGACGCATCTGGTAGATCATGATGGAGGACAGGATCATGCCGAGCAGCTGCGGGGAGACACGGGAAGTCCGGTTAATATCGCAGATGAAAAGGAAAACAGTACGCCAGACGTCTTTTCATTCTTTTAACGTGAACAACAGAGTGAAACAGCACGAACGTCTTCGAGGAGAAACTGAGCGCCGTTGTCCTCAAATTTAAACAAAATCACATCATCTCTCTTGTCTCTATGACGCCCGACTTTTTACTCAACCTTCATAATTTTCATAATTTTTCTAGTCCGTCTTAAAACAAGGAGCCCAAATGACAATAAAACATGTTTTTCTTGCTGTAATCAATCCTCCAAATTCACAAAAAAAGCAGAAGGAAGTCCTGTTTTTGTTACTTTATGACTAATATTCACATAAAACTGATTATTTCAACATTTTGGGAAATTATTTACGATCCATTATCAAGTAAAATGTATTGTATTTTTCTGTTCGTGTACGCAGTAAATAAATAAATATAACGTGTCCACAGAGACCCGGGCTAGCAGTTTCCCCCCCGCTTCCAGTCTTTATGCTAAGCTAAGCTAACGTAATCTGAACATTTCGCTCCTCGGTGAATTCTCTCTCTTTCTGACATCGTTAACACTCACCGCCAGCACAGCCAGAGTGAAGACGACACCGATCATGACGTCAGCGACCATCAGGATGTAGTACATGACGATGGGGAAGCAGGTCTGAAGGTGAGACAAGAGAAAAAAAAAAACCTTTTAAATAATATTTCACTTTCACATCAGCAGTTTAACAGCTTCTCTAAAATAAAAAAGATCTTTGTGAAATTGATGCGGGTTTGGCTCCGCTCACCTTGATGTAGACGGACTTTGTCTGCAGCAAGAGAGACTGAAAGAGACGGAAAAACAAACAAAAACAAACAAACGTTAGTTACCAGCATTTAAAAACACAGTTTAGGAGTTAACAGTGTTTGTTTAACTCACTCTGTAGCTGGTCTGCACGTTCTGACACTTTCCCTCACTCTGCTCCACGTCGTTGCACAGACAGGAGTCGGGGATGTTCTGCTCCCAGTCCTCGTAGCTGAACAGACCGCAGCAGTGCAGCTAAAAAAAACACAAGAGAAGAAGAAACAGACGGGAAGGTTATTGATCAGAGAGTGATGCTGTTTTCCTGTCTGACAAGAAGGAGAAGAAGAAGAAACGATGAGACGCGGTTTTGTTTTTCTCCTTAAATTAAAAAAAAAGCTGAAAATATCACGTAAATCTCATCAATGTTGCCTCCAAAAACAGGTCGATGTCGTCTTTTCTTACCTCAATATTGATTATTGATCAGGTGGGAACACTGAGTGATAATTGATTATAGAGCCACCATGATAGAGTGACTGCAAACGTTTAAATAGGAGACAAATGAAGACGGACTGTGAAAGGAATTTGTAAATTTAAAGTTAAAAAAATAAAATGTTTGAATTTTCTTTTTGTATTAATTTTACGTTTTCATCGTAAAATTCAGTTATTAATTCATACTTTAAAGACAAAACAAAAAGAAAATGTGTTTATTGGCAAATTTAATTACTTTATCACTTGCTGTTCTTTTATTTGTTATTTAAATGCACATTAATTTCTGATGTATTAATTTATTATTTTCTAGAGTTTCACTGCAGCCACTACAACGGAAAAGTCAGTTTCATTATGTTAACCGTTACCAGGTTTTGTTGCCATGGTTACCTGGATTTTTTGCACACTATTTATTTCAAAATATTTAAAAATTGAGATGCACCGTCTAGTTTTTGTAAGATTCAAATAGTAAAATTAAGAGTTTTGTTCGAGGAATCCTGTTAAACTTTTTTTTTTTTTTTTTTTTTAAACAGACACCTGGTGAGGTTTTTAAGTTTTTATTGTGTTAAATTTGTGCAAAAACTGCAAACCAGTTTCCATCTGGAATAATAATAACAATAACAACAATAATAATAATAATAATAATAAAAGTTGATCTAAACCTTAAAAACTAGGTTTGTGTTGTAGTTTCCTGTAGCTGCCACTAGATGTCACTAAAGCACATTTATTCCAAAGAAAAGTTTTATCTAGAAAAGAAAAACCTGTTTGTTTTGTCATGTACGGTTCAGACTTTTAAGGCAGCGGCTCGTACAGCTCTGCATAGGACTTTATGATTATGATGGTTTTCTCCTCGTCCACTGAGACGAGAACTCACAACAGAGAGAGAGAGAAAGACGCTTCGCTTCGACACCTGAAAGTAGGACAGAAGTTTCCACCTGCTTCACCACAGATGGTGGTTTTAAACAAACTGCGTCACAAAGGGGAGTTTTTCCTCGCCGCCGTCGCCGAGCGCTGCTCACGGTGGGAACGTTGGGTCTCTGTAAATGAAAGAGTTCAGTCTAGACCTGAGATCACTTCTGTTGTGATTCGGCGCCTTATAAATAACATCTGGACTCTTGCTGCTGCCTGAAAATATGGACAGATTGATGATTAAATGTTCACCTCAACGAACGATGTTGAGTTGGTTATTTTAACTTTCTGGAGTTTTTCACCAGCAGTAACAGTTTTATTTACAGTGTTGTTAAACAAGCTTGTTAAGATTCAACTGCACCAAAATCTACAAGGAAAAAAAAAAGTCATGGAAGTCGAAAGTTGAAATTATGGAACTTGTAAACCGCACTGACAATATCTCAGTTCCTCTTCTTGTTAATATTTCATTTTCAAGAACACTGAATGTGGAAGCTGCTGAGTACAAAGAGAGAATCCAGTCAGAAACGGTTTCTACTCTCCAACTCTCCTTTCCAATCGCAATAACATCAATCTTCCTCCTGACAGCACTCGACTCTCATCGGACTCATTTGCATTTCTGCCCGACAACACACCTGTCAGCCAGCCGGCCAATCAGAGGAGGGCTCAGGCCACACCTGCTGAGTGGAAACCAGTCTGTCAACAACAGCCTGCTGGCTGGAAAACAAAAGACCTGCAGGGCGGGGCGGCAGATGTAGAGCGAGAAACCAAACTCCTCCAGAGACGTTTTGTTTTAAAGAAACAGAAGTTGAACTGCGTTTGAAAGTTTAACAGATTAGATTATAAACTGAAGCCTCCGGCAGATTTCTGCAGCTCCAAGTGCTTTACAACAAAATTAATGACATGCACCGAATGCTTAAAAGGACATAAAAGCCTTTAAAAAAAAAACATTTCTTGTTATGGATCCATTTCTACAGACTAATAAAAATTACCTTTATTTTGATGTTTATATTAATTTACCATCAATCATCCATATATTTGCTCTTTTAGACGTAAATGTGGAGAAAAACTGACTTGAATATTTATCGATTTGTTAACCAAAAAATAAAAAATACTCATGTTGGTTTAAATAAGTTCGACTGTTTTGCTTTTATTAACTGTAGAAGAGTCGAATGTTTTAAGAGTTTTTTTTAAATAAAACTTCTTGTAGCGCTGCAACGATTAGTTGAAACAAAGACAAAATAATTTGACGCTTTTTCCACATTTCTTTTATTTTAACGTCACATTTGTCTTTGATTGAATTTTCTGTTTTTCATGAAGAGTTTTAGAAAGAAAGAAAAGAAGGTGATCTACTGAAGATGACAGAGGATCAAATATTATTTTAACTTACATTATCACATGAAATGATTGTATTATTATTATTTTCTTTCCTCTAAGAGCAGCTGTTGCACTGCACAGTTGAATAAATCCTTTGATTGACGACGACGGTCGATCTTACCTGTCTCTGCAGGGCGTCGGCCATGTCTTTCACATCCTCTGAAGCTTTGTCCAAAGGCAGAAGTTGATGAAATTTCTCCTCCAACACTCCTCTGATCTACACAAACACAGTTTATTTTGACTATATGGATCAAATACACACACAGACCAGACTAAAGAAAACCATCATCCCACATAAACCAGTAACTAAGAAATCATCTGATTGATCGCCAATGAAAATACTCGTTAGTGGCAACTTGAATTATATTGGTGTTGTGTTGTTGTTGGAAATGTTCTTAGTGTTACTTTCAAGAACGAGACTAAAGCTGCAACCATTAGTCGAATCAATTAGCTGCCAAATATTAAATTAATCTTCAACTATTTTGATAATCGATCAATAGTTTGGAGTCATTTTCTTTTTAAATGTGAGTATTTTCTGGTTTCTGAACCACCGATCGATTAATTGAGAAAATAACTGACAGATTAATGGATAATGGAAATAATCGTTAGTTGCGGCTGTAAATGAGACCCTGAGCTGGTTCGGTGTGTCATGAGTGTGTTTTTGGTCCTGTTGTGATTATCGGTGTGGTGGTGAATACAGTCAACGGTAGAGTGTCGGGGTCGTTACCCTGGGACGGGCGGCGGCGGCGGGGACTCCGGTCCGAAGCATCAGCAGACTTCCGACCACCATACAAACCAGGAACTGCAGAGAGACACAAGAAGACGCTTTAATCTGCAGCTTCACCAAGTTACATTTAAGACTTTTTAAATAATCACATCAATGCGATTTAATAAATGTTAAATATATCAATAAAAACCATTAATGATGATGACGGATGCAATTATCTACAAGGTGCAACGTGAAATAAATGTCACATTTTTGTCATCACTTCCTG
This sequence comes from Thunnus albacares, assembly GCF_914725855.1. Lineage (NCBI taxonomy): Eukaryota > Metazoa > Chordata > Actinopteri > Scombriformes > Scombridae > Thunnus > Thunnus albacares. Next base: position 2,782,122 of record NC_058128.1, on the reverse strand, counting down.
GCAGTTTATAACAATCATTCCCAATAATAAAACTAATCAATCATTATTGATGAGCTGCACATGGATGAATGATTGATTAACCAGTCAAAAGATAACTGAGAACAGAACAGAACTGGAGATTTTTATTCATTTATTTTACAGTCAGACTTGCTAAAATTACATTAAAACACATTTTATAACTAACTATTCAGGACTTTTCAATACCTTCTACATGCTGAGGAAATGAAAATGAAAACGTGGGTTATTTCTTGGGATTGTGTAACGATGACCTCAATTACACAACGACACCGAAAAAAAATCCACAAATTGCATCACAGAGTTCCAGGAAAGCAGCTTAAATTCAGAACTAGACTCTCCGAGATCCTGTTGGGACTGAAAATGTGCTAATTTGGGATTTTTTTAAGGGAAGAATAATTACAGTACACAGCGTTTCTCTTAGAAAACCAACCAGAACCAGATTTATTGGCTGAGAGCAGCTGAAGTGTTGATATCTTTAGCCTGACCTTTGACTAAGAATGATTTTATTAGACAAACTTTATTCTATTCACTTATTTTATTGTATTTGTGTTGTAAAAGTTTTATACTTTCTCCTCTTATCAATTGTATTTGTCTTGATTTATCTAGTTCTTTAATCTAGTTTTCATTTCACAATATTAAAGTTTTTAAACCTTTTTCTTACACTTTCGTCATTTTTGTTTCTCGTGTGCATGAATCTCTAAATGTTTTACGTTTGTTCTGTTTTATTATCGTCTGTGAGACACTTTAAAGCTTTTTTTAGTGGCAGAGAGGAAACGAATAGTACAGGACAGTACATACAAGAACAAACGTGCTGCTCTTGACGTTAACACCAGGAAATTAAGAAACCACACGAACCTTCCGGCTCACAATTTATTTTCACTTCAGACTTTGTCCTGTTTGTGTTCAAAGCTGCAGAAGCAAATGTCACAGATGACCTGAATATTAAAATTCATCATACTCATGTCAGCCTGTTTTAGGAAGATAAAGTCACTAATTCTAGTCTTTTGGGGGATTCTTCTAGCTGCTGTATGATGAAACTGGTTTCATCAGCTGATCTTTGTACTCACCACGATCAGAGCTACTTTGTTCTCCTTATGGGCTCCATAGGCTCCCAGGATGGCGATCACCATGGTAATGGTGCCCACCACGTAGAGGACGATGAGGCCGGTGGTGCGACCGTCCAGCTGGAGGCAGAAGAGATGATTGACAGGTTAATATTTGTTTTTTTTTTTTAGAGCCGGAGCTATTTCTTTCTGTTTGTCAGTTTCTTACGTCGTTTCCTCCATTAACGCTGGTGAGGACCTGAGACAGCAGAGCGAGCCCGATGATGAATCCGCCAATAATCTGAAACGACAAGAAAAGAGCTCGATTAGATCCGTGCTGAGCTGCTGCAACATCGAAACGAGTAAAAGCACACAATAAGTATCGCAGTACGTCAACAAGGTAAAACAGATCATCATCCACGTCTGAAGAGATCAGTGAATAAATCTGCCAGAATGTTAGAAACACTGAGGTCACAACATTTAGAGCTGCAACAATGAGTCGATTAATTGATGAGTCATTCAACAACTGGCAGCTATTTTGTTAACTGAATAAGCGTTTTAGTCATTTTTAAGCAAAAATGCCAAATTATTTGCTGGTTGCAGCTTCTCGAAAGTGAGAATTTGATGGTTTTCTTCATCTTCTGTGTCAGTGAACTGATTATCTTTGGGTTTTGGACTGTTGGTTGGACAAACAAGACATTTGAAGACATCAATTTGGCCAATTAATAGGAAATTATCAGTTTCCCAAAACCCAAGATGTAACCTAAAATGATTTACAATCATAGAAGGTTAAAGAAACCAGAAAATATTCACAGTTAAGAAGCTGGAACCATTTTTTCTTGCCCAAGAAACTTAAAACAGTTAAATCAATTTAGGGCTACAACTAATGATTATCACCATTATCCATTAATCTGCTGATTACTTTCACAATTAATCGTCCTGTCTGTAAAATGCCAGAAAATAGTGAAAAATGGTTCACTGTAAAGTCTTCAAATGATCTGATCAACTGTTCAAAATCCAAAAATAATCAGTTTCCCCATTTTGTATAAATTTATATACACACATACATACGGCACAGAAAAGCTTCAAATCCTCATGTCTGACAATCTGAAACTGGGACATTTTTGGCCTTTTTTAGTGTAAAAAATTTCCAAAAATGATTATTCGATTATCAAAATAGTTGCTGATCCATTTCCTAACAACCGACTAATCAATTAATCACATAATTATTGCTGCTCTAGTTTTGAATTTGCACAATCAATTACAGGGAAACTGTATTTAACCAGATATCGTTCCTTAATTTTCTGTCAGGGTCATCATGGTGTCCTTATTGGCCAATAAGCACTCATGAAACAATTGTGCGGAAATGCCAAAGATATGATTACAGTTTAGAAACTGTAAACATTACAGTTTGTCCAAAAGCGAGTTTATTTCTACACTGTTTAAATGTACCGCTCTGTACAAAACAAAAAAAACCACAACTCATTATCAATATGGAAAGGCTCTAATCTGAAGATTGTGCAACCAGAAAATCCTGTTTATGCAACAAAAAGAGACGATTTGTATGAGAACTGAAAGTAAGTCACTGGTAACCAGGAAATCAGCTCAGATAAGACTCAGACTGGTTTTAACAGACAAACCACAGAGACAACCAGCTCAATTACAGGAAGCGTTTATGAGAAAAAAACACCAGAAATTAAAGAGACGGAGTGAAAAAAACTAAACAAACGACTGCTTTCTATTAACTTTAATTGTTGTTTTGCCCTCAGCTGACTGGAAACAAGCAGAGAAAACCCACAACAAAATACAAGTAACTAAAAAAAAAAAAAAAAAAACTCTTCTGATAATCATTAAAGTCACTTTTCAAGAAAAAATGTCGAACATTTGATGGTTTTAGTTTCTAAAATGTGACGTTTTGCAGCTCGATTCTTTCGGTTCCTAATTTACTTTAAATGAAACCAGTTCAGGTTAAAAAAAGACGCCATTTTCACGTTATCATTATTATTATCATTATTTTTGCATTGTAAAACAAAAAAAACAAACATTTTGCATGCAGTCCTAGCAACAAACAACGTAAACAATACCCGGGCAACCTTTAAAAAAACAAACAAACACATTTTAGCTATAAAAATAACACAAAAACCAAGTAATAGCCTCGTAAAGATAAATAAATAGTAGATAATATGTAACGTTAAGGACAAAATTAATGACATTTTCTTTTTCAAGTTTCATAACACAAACCGTCCTGTGGCTTTAATATGGAGTGACTGCACTTTATTGACATTATTTATCTTGTAGAAACACATTTGTGCTGAAAACGTTTCAATACTCGAATCGATCATTTTTAACGTAGAAGAAACGTATTAATAACTTTAACCTGTTTGTTAACCCTTTCTATGCTCCTCCTGAAACGAAGGTAACTTTAATATTAATAACTAAACCATTCGGTTACTTTTCTCATTTTAAAACATTTCTGCTGAGTAAACCTGCTACTTTAAGGCTGATTTAAGTGCTTAAACATATATAAATCGTTAAAATAAGTCTCAACATGTCTTAAACCTGGGCGGCCTGACAGATTCCCACCTCATCTACGCACTTTTTTTATTGATCAAAGGCGCCATATTTAACGGTTTTTAAAACGCGCTAACTCACCGCGAAGATGATGTTGAAGATGGTGAAGGTCCGTTTGAGGCAGGGGTTGATTTTCGCCATGTTTAGCGGTGAAAACACTACAAAAAAATACAGTACTTGTGTTTTCAGTTCTGGTGCGCTGCGCAGCTTCGACGGCAGGGACGTAAACTGAGGGATCCGGAGGGGGTGGGCTACTTTAGGGAGTAGGGACAGCCCGGCAAGGGCAGGGCGGTGCTTCCAGTAAATGACGAAGAGGGGGAGGAGGGCGCTGTTTAGATGTCCTACATGGAGACTTCCGGTGGTTATTGAACAAAAAGGGGTTGGAGAGAGGTAGAGAGAGGCTGTACTCCGGGAAGACAAACGGAATTTTCCGTATTTCGAGTGTGTGTGTGTTAAGGCTGTTTGGGATTGTAGACAGGACGGGCGGTGTTATGTTCAACATGAACCCCCCCGAAAACCACTCACATCTGGGAAATTACCCAGATGTGGTTGGAAAATAATTTTTTAAGTCTATTTCAGCAGATATGAAACATTAAAAAGGTTTAAAGCTGCAACTAACGATTATTTTCATTATCAATTAATCCTGTCCGTCATGTCACAGATGCAAAGATGCAAACAAAGATGCAACCAGAAATGTCTCGTTTTGTCCCAACCATCAGTCTACAACCCAAAGATATTCAGTTTACTGCCATGAAGGACTAAAGAAACCAGAAAACATTCACATTTAAGAAGCTAGAATCAGAGAAATCATAATTGTTGACAACTAATCGATTAACTGACTAATTGTTGCAGCTCTAATTTTGTATTTGCACCATTAATTACGAGGAAACTGTATTTCACCAGATGTGAAACATTAAAAGGGTTCAACTGTTTTCTTTCAGGGTCATTGTGGTGTCTTTGGTGTCATCTAACATGAGTACTAAACTGACAACGATGTACGTGTTGGCCAACAAGTCAATATGTGATTATAGTCATTTAGAAACTGTTTCAACATTACAGTTTGTTCATCAGCAAGCGCTGACAAGTTTTATGCTGTGAAAATCTGGGAAATGAGGTGGAATGTATGTGACTGAATACATTTACTGCAATACAATTTAGAAGTACTTTAGAGTATTTCCATGTCTATTCTGTCATAGAGAAACATTGTTTAACAGTGGTGGAAGAAGTATTCAGATCCTTTACTTAAGTAAAAGTCCCAACAACAATGTAAAAATACTCCATTACAAGTAAAAGTACATAAGTATTATGAGCTTGATGTAGTTAAAGTATTGCAGTAAAAGTAGTGGTTTGGTCGCTCTGACTGATATATTATTATATATGACATGATTAGATTATTAATAGTGAAGCATCAGTGTTAGAGCAGCATGTTACTGTTGTAGCTGCTGGAGGTGGAGCTAGTTTACACTACTTTATATACAGTTAGCTAGTTTAGTCCAGTGGTTCCCAACCTAGGGGTCGGGCCCCTCCAAAGGGTCAGTAGATAAATCTGAGGGGTCGTGAGATGATTAATGGGACAATTGTAGAGATCTGTTTTCACTTTGACATTAAAGGATCTTTTTCTGTTGATCAGTTTCAAAGAAAATCCACATTGAAGGACGGGTTCACAATGTTTCATGTCTGTCTTAAAACAACAATCAAGAACCCATATGAACATTGAAACATGTTTTTCTTCCTGTAATCATTCCTCCTGTTCATACTGACCATTAGAAGATCCCTTCATAATGCACTTACAATGGAAGTGATTGGGGACAAAATCCACAGTCCTCCTTCTGTGTAAAAATGTATTTAAAAGTTTATCTGAAGCTAATATGAAGCTTCAGCGTCCAAATGAGTCAAATCAAGTAGATATCTTTTAACGTTAGTCTTTTTAGTGCCAAAGTCTTTTTGTTACTATACTTCCACCTGCAGCTCAACAGGGAAACACTGTCCGAGGAAAAACAAAGAGGGAATTTGATGCTAAAAAGACTGTAAATGTGTCAGATATCCACTTGATATGACTAACTCAGACTGATATAAGCTTCACAGAGACTTTTAAATGACTGTGTGGACACACTGTGGATTTTGGCCTCCATCACTTCCATTGAAAGCACATTTGAAGGATCTTTTAATATCCAGTATGAACAGGAGGAATGATTACAGCGAGGAAAACCTCTTTCACTGTTCATATGGACACCTGACTGCTGGTTTAAGACACACTTGAAAAATCCTTTAAGTTAAAGCTCTTCTTCTGGACAGCAGCATTCATTTCTACACGAACACGTGTAGAAAAACAAGTCCTGCCATACAGAAGATTTCATGTGTTTGCTTAAGTATTAAGTATTTCTTTTTGTGTTTACAACCCTGTCAAGACAGTCTTTTCTTGTCTAGAAAGGGAAAGGATAGTAGAGAAGAAGAAAAAAAGATGAACGGTAAGACTAAGACTTCCGAGGAATAGAAAGAGAAAGTGAAGTGAAAAGGAGAGAAGGACGTTGTTAAAACTGGTCTCAAGGGAACAAACACAAGGATCAAAATACCAGTGTGGCTCTGTGGAAAGCCCGTATCTCCGGCTGTTCATTTGTTTCTGAAAAGCAGACACATGGGAGATATGAGGTTTCAGGACTGGCGATGGTGTTATGACTCACTGCAGAGGAATGTGATCAACTAAAGCTTCATGTTTTTAAAGGGGAAGAAGTGTTTGTGGAGTTTGAAGGTTTAAATGGTTCAAAATAGCAAAAATGTATTGAGAAAAACATTAATACTGTTGTAGTTTACTCTTAAGGGTAAAAAAAACTGCTGTTCATGTGTAGTTTGTGTCATTGTTGTGTTGTTGTACAGTGAACTAGACAGTAATAGGAAATGACTCATGTTTACAGTATATGCTTACCAAGCACTTTATTATGAACACCTGTGCAGTTTAATGCAATCCTATACAACAGCTCTGCCATAAATTCTACTTTTATGACCTTTCAGAAAGGTGATAATGTGAGAGACCGTCTGTGAGTATTCTTGCAGCAGCTCTGAATAGCCTGCAGACGATCAAGGGCAGATGAGATAAAGGCACGTGTAAGTATCTCTAGTTCTGCATTTGAAACTATAGAGCTCAGTTTACTAACATTTCTAGTGGAAAGTGGAAGTGGAAAAAAACAAGATCTGGTCAGCTGCTTAACATGGGTGTCAAACGAAGAGGATTGATCAAGTATAACCTCTAAGTTACGCAGAGGAAAGAGGCTCAATACTCCAAATTTTCCGCTTTCCAGTCCCTTCATAGCATTTGCAGACTAGGAGCCTAGATAACCTATTAGCCTCACTAGGTTTGGATGAAAAGTAGGGTTGGATATCATATGCAAATAAATGATATGCAATATTAAATCTGTTTATAATCTGTCCCAAGGGCAGCAAATATAAAGAGACTAACAGGGGCCCCAGTACGGAGCCCTGCGGGACACCACAAGACAGTAGAGAGGAATCAGACACAAAGTGTTCAACAGAGACGGTAAAACTTCTATCAGTGCTATAAGATGCAAACCAGTCCAATGCTTTACCTGATATGCCCACTCAGAGGATATCAGAACATCATTTGAAACCCTCAGAAGAGCAGTGCCATTTCCAAAACCCAAACTGAAACTTATAAATATTGTGCCTTTCCAACGCAGCAGTGAATTGTTTGGCCACAACCTTCATCATCAAATCAACATAACCACATAATTCTACTTTATGTTTATTATTGAGGTCATAGTGGGTGGTGGTGGTGAACTGGAGTGGAATATTTTGCCCCTTCATATATGTTTGAGGTTTTACAGTTTTATGTAGGTTGTTTCCTTGCTGTGTTCAACTGTGTTACATTAGTTCACTGGCTTAACACTTCAGTGCCACTATACAGTAAATTCAGGTTGTATAGTTGTATTGTTTTGCTCTTTTATTCTTATTTTTATTCATTTATTTGTTTTATTATTTCCCTATTATGTTTTCTACTCTGATGTTACTTTCCTGATGCACGTGTAACCAGTGGTATTCTGATTCTGCTGCTGCTGTAACACCTGAGGATCACTAAAGGTTATCTTATTTTATCTTATGTTAATGGGGCGGGCAAAATATTAGGAACACTTTTCAATATAATGCACTCCAGTAGGGGAGACTGGGGATGACTATAACATTTTTGACCCCATAGTCCCGGTTAGTGCGCACAATGCAGAAATTCTCATCATCATCTGAGGAATCTGTGTCTTGTGGCTCAATGTTATGCATTTTCTGTTTTTTCTTTCTTCAAAGTGTTGAGAGGCACCCCCCTGTCAGTCTTTCTCTTCCAGGACCTAGGCATACTGAAATTCAAAGTAAACATATAAATACCATGAAATTTTTGCTTGGGGTAGGTTGTAACATTTTTTCACATTTCGTTACAACTAACCCAGAACTAGCTTACCTTACAGCTAACAACTAAAACATTAGCACTAACAACTTGCATGAACGATATCTACACAGACACATAATTAACATGATTTAAGTTTGATGAGTTTATCTACAAAGCAGGCAATGCTATCACAAAAATAAATTAGTTAAAAAAAAAAAGTTTTTCCTTTCTAAAATCAGCTGACTGCTACAGGGTGCTACTTCCTTACATGTGGAACAAGGACTAAATTGAGCATGTGCAGAGTCAATCAGGTGATTTATAACTTGTTCCTGATTGGAGAAATTGAAAGTGTTATAACCATACCTGGTCTCCCCTACACCACCGCCACCCACCTCAATAATAAATAATAAAGTAGAATTATCACCTTTCTGACAATGTCAACAAAAACTGAAAATGTATAAACTTCATAAAAGTAAAATTCATGACAGAGCTGTTGTATTGGATTCAAGATTCAAGATTTAGTTTATTGTCATCTTTTTTTGTATTTGCATACATAAAAAAACAAAATGCTGTTCCTCCCAGCCCACAGCAGTACAACTACAACAGAAAGGATAAAGATATAGTGTGTATATAAAAATTCCTTTAAAAAATGATAAAAACATATAATTCACAAGAAAAAAACAAACAAAAAAAAGAACAAGTAGTTAGCAGCACAGAGCATTAAAGTGCATTTAGAGAGAAAAGTAAATGTCTCGGTTGGATGTAGACAGCTCTTGCATGTCAGTGAGTGACCAGCACTGATGGGGGAGTTATATGCTGTCTAGAGAATGAAGATGAGGCAGGATTATTGTTGGAACTGCCGGTTTGTATGGGTTAACAGGTAGTCTAACTTGCACTGCCTCCACGTCCTGTCGCACTGCTTTCGATGTTTCCTCTCCAGCGCAGCTCCAGGCAAGGCCGTGGTCTCCTTTGGGTCCACTGAGTGTAGCGGACCAGGCATCCTCAGCTAATTTAGCTCTCAGACAGTATTTCTTGCAGCAAAAGTCTTTGTTACAAATGTCTGCACAGGTGTTCCTAATAAAGTGCTCACTGAGTGTATATCATTTGTGCTGTTACATAGGCAGATCAAAACAAGTCCAAACTGACATCAGACTTTTTGATAAACAAATGGGAAAACTGTCAAATTGGGGGTAGATTAAAAATAAATAAATTAGATTTATGTATGTAAAATTTGTCTAACAATATATTAATCATATCTTTTGGGAGGGAGGAATTACAACCAATGTAAACCACAATGTATATGAATGTACACATTCCTTGGCAGTATACTGTAACCTATAACTAGAGATGAACCGATACAGATTATTTTAATAAATAACAATCCAGTAAATTTACAATACCTATGTATTTATTTGTTACTTTTTGTTTTACAAAGTTAGGAAATGAATGTTTAAGTCAACCCTGGTTTTGCCTTACACATGAAAAAATGATCCCAGTCTCTTCCAAACAGTGAAGCATACAGCTTATAAATTAAACCCTGGTATCGGATCCAAAGCTCATTTATCGGTATCAGGACTGAAAAAGTCGGATCGGTGCATCCCTATAAACTCTGGATATTTCTCCAAATCTTGACAAAACCTCAAACTTCACAATTATAGAAAAGTAAAAAGTACAGCTGTTATAAGTGTTAGTAAATCTTTCAGTCATACTGTTACAGTGTTATGTGTATAAATATGTATATATTATTTATGAAGGCTTTTCCATGTAATACTGCCATTATTCAAACGCAAAATGCCCTGAGCTAACATTAAGGCATCATTTAAATTTAATTCAGATTTGAAAATAAAAATTACACTTTGCATTCAATTTTGTTTACATTTGTCAATTTGTGTTCTCACCTCTTTGTTGTTTTTGAGGAAAAGATAAAACACAAACTCCAAATTCATTCCCATTAGAATATTAAAGAGGAGATAACATGCACATTTCCAGGTGTATATTTACATTCTGGGGCTCTACTGGAATATCTTTGCATGATTTACAGTTAAAAACTCCTTATTTATCTTCTACTGGTCCTTTATGCAGCCCCTCAGTTCAGCCTCTGTCTGAAACAGGCTGTTTTAGCTCCTGTCTCTTTAAGACCCGCCTCCTGATGAGCCCACTCTGTTCTGATTGGTCACCTTCTCCAGAGGCTATGTAAACAAACAATAGTAGCAGGACAACACATGGAAACATTTTAAATGCCACTTAAGAACAAATGTTTGTATAAGTGCTTCTTGCATGAGGCCCTTCGTTTCTCAAATGTACCTTGCTCTTTATATGATGGAAATCACCATGATGTCGACCCTGACAAGCAATTATTGCCCTGTGATGTCATGCTTCACTTCGCTTTCCCAACCTGTTCTCAAAACCTGTTCGCCAAAGCACCACTGAAAGAAAAGCAGAAGAATATTTTGAGGCTTTTTGCATCCTGGGTTTTTGTTGACAGCAGTGCCTCCTACTCCGTTATGTTGTACAGCTGCTGGTAGTCAGGTGGTTGGTTGGTGAACATCACTGGCACTGACAGCGTGTTCGACCTGTTGGCGGTGTTGAATATCTGGTAGATCACCAGTGAAGACAGAACTAAGCCCAGCAGCTACAGAGGAACAGACTGAGTTAATTTAGAGAAACACACTGACATTTTTTCTTTGCTCGCATATTCCTTTAACATCATATCATCACACCATGATGGAAGAAGTACTCAGATCCTTTACTGAAGTAAAAGTACCAATAAGGCAATGTAAAAACACTCAATTACAAGTAAAAGTCCTGCATGAAAAATCCTACTACAGTAAAAGTATTCTGAGCTTGATGTAGTTAAAGTATTGCAGTAAAAGTACATAAGTATTATGAGCTTGATGTAGTTAAAGTATTGCAGTAAAAGTAGTGGTTTGGTCCCTCTGACTGATATATTATTATATATGACATCATTAGATTATTAATAGTGAAGCATCAGTGTTAGAGCAGCATGTTACTGTTGTAGCTGCTGGAGGTGGAGCTAGTTTACACTACTTTATATACAGTTAGCTAGTTTAGTCCAGTGGTTCCCAACCTAGGGGTCGGGCCCCTCCAAAGGGTCAGCAGATAAATCTGAGGGGTGGTGAGATGATTAATGGGAGAGGAAAGAAGAAAAAACAAAGTTCTGATACACAAATCTGTTTTCAGTTTTTGGACTTTTTCTCTAATCTTTGATTTTTGCTGAAATATTGGATCATTTGAACATTTATGGAAATGAAAGCATGTGAGAAGTTTAGAGGGAAAAATCACTATTTGGTGGAGCTGTTAACAACTCATAAATCGATCAGACAGCTGCAGCTGATTCAGACGCTGCTGCTCGAGTCCTCACTAAGTCCAAGAAAGTGGATCATATCACTCCAGTTCTCAGATCTTTACACTGGCCTCCTGTCTGTCAAAGAATTGACTTTAAGATAGTGCTGTTGGTTCATAAAGCACTGAATGGTTTTAGGGTCAAAATACATCTCTGATGTTATGAACCATCCAGACCTCTCAGGTGGTCTGGATCAGGTCTGCTTTCTGTCCACAGAGTCAAAACTAAACATGGAGAAGCAGCTCTCAGTTTTTATGCTCCACATATCTGGAACAAACTCCCAGAAAACTGCAGATCTGCTGCGACTCTCAGTTCTTTTAAATCGCAGCTGAAGACTTTTCTGTTTGCCTTTTATTAAACCACATTAAGGGTTAATATTTTACACTGCACTGTTGCACTTTTATTCTCTTGTTTTATCTGTCTTATTCCCTTTTAGCTTTTTTATTTCCTAATTTAACACTTTTTAATTGTTTTTATTTGTCTTTTTACTTGTGTTGCTTTTATATTCTGTTTTAATGCCTTTTATGCTCTATGTAAAGCACTTTGAATTGCCTTGTTGTTGAAATGTGCTATACAAATAAACTTGCCTTGCCTTGAAAAGTAACTAAAGCTGTTAAATAAATGTAGCGGAGTAGAAAGTACAATATTTCCCCCTGAAATGTAGTGGAGTGGAAGTATAAAGCAGCTCAAAATTGTACATAAGTACAGTACTTAAGTAAATGTACTTGTATGTACTAAGTTATTTTCCACCTGCTTTTACTGCTGCAGGTCTGAATGTCAGTATGTCCACCTGAGTGTACGCAGTGTCAGCTCTGATCATGTGGTACGTCACATTAATCACAGCGGGAGAAAACAGTGTGTTTTGAGGTGAGAGGAGAACATAAACTGTAAAGTAAAGAGAGTAATAGAGGTGTTCTTTGTCAACATGAGGAAAAAGAGAACAAGGACATAAATCCAACGGTCACATCGGCTGTTTCTTCCTGTTTTATGCAAATAGTCGACAAAGATGATTACACAGTTTCTGACAAGAGAACTGAAGCCCTCACCCGCAAGATTTATGCTTTGTTGATCTATCGCCCAGTTGGCTACAGAAGGTTTGATTATTGATACAAGAGGTGGAATAGGACTTTCAGTTATTTATCAACTAAAGGAAGGAATCTCTGTCTGTGTGTCTGTTCGTCCTTCTTGTATCTCTTGAACCGTCCATCCAATCGACTCCACACTTGGCGGGCGTATTGCTGGGGAACAAAAGGGACTGCTGTGTTGAATTTGGTGTAATTTGGACATGTGGCATGATTGATATTAATAAACTTGAACTCTGAATAAACAAGCGATCAGCTGCTCTGCTCTGTCACTGGTCAGACCTGTACAACCGTGCCATGAGAGAGACGAGGGGACGACATCTCTCTTCGTTTGTTAAAAGTTCGGCTTTGTTGTGGGTTCCCTGAATCATTTTTAAAAAAAAAGACAAGAGAAAGAGAAGAGAGAGCGACAGAGAGAAAGGCTGGAAAGTTTTCTCTGAGAGAGAGAAAGTCTGTGAATGACAGAAAACGTTATTTTCTGATTGTTTCACGGTTCTGAAGCACAAATAAACAACCATCAAGCACTCAGCAGGTGATTTATTGTAGAGAAAGATACTCTATTGGTGCAATTTGGATACGCGATGCATTTAATATTAACGAGCTTTGAACAAACAAGTGAACAGCGAGCCGCTCAGCTCTGCAGCGGCGGCTGTTTGATATAAACGCTGTGATTGAAGGTAATTTGTTGGGTTTGTGATGTCACTATTCTTCAGCCAGAACATAGTCTCAGTTTGGTGTTCTGTGTTCGTAGCGACTCACGCTGACACAGTTTTATAGCAGTTAGTTTAACTCACATGCTAACATCTAACATTTCATTCAAACATTTACAGCCATCTTTTATTCTCCCTCTAAATGTTCTTGTTTGCTGCATCATCTGTAGATTCTCTTTACCTCATGGATGCTTTCCAAGCTAGCAGCATACAAGCTAACTGAGCTGCTAACGAGCTGCTAATAAAACCCTCTGAGTCATTTTTTACTGTTGGGCTAACTGTCATATATTTTACTCTTCTTCCTTTTAATCTGTCTACTATATTAACTACTAACAAACACCTTTATTCTCACTCTTCTTTTATTATATCTCATCTTTTTCTGATTTATATTATTGGATTTGTTCAACGCTGTTTTCACATTTTTCCCCTATTATAAACTCCAAAGGCGAACTGCTGCTTTATTGGAAGTGTGTTGCGTAACTACACGCTGAGTGAAGACAGGAGAACAGTTAGAAGAAAGAAAGTGGCAGATAGTTGCTTCCCTCATGCACTTGGGTTGCAGGAAATCACAGGCTTCCTCTGTGGTGACCGGTCAGATCATAAATAGTCCAAAAGTTCCAGTTGCAAAAACTTTATAACCGAAAAGGTGGGTCAACAGGGTGTATAATACAGGTGTGTCTGCACGTCCTTTAACAACCATTAAACCCGGTCATCATAACAGGTTAAATGATTAATAGGTATTCACATATGAACACATTAACTGGTGGAAACTACTAGTTTATATACATTTGTCTTTGAGGCAAATAAACAAATTATTTTAGTTTCTATGATTTTACATTTATTCCCAGAGCATTAATACTGATTGTTAATCAATCAAATTAATTGATAGCGCATCAAGCAGCTCTCTGTGTTCGGGTCCATCCGGGTAGGTTTTCCATAGATCCATTTCAGATTGGGTCCAATATTTTGGACCTGTGAAGCTCTACTTTAATGTAGTATCCATTATTTTATTTCTAATTGAATGTCAGAGCCTGAAGAACAAAAAAATGTCCAATTACTTACTGGACTGTATTTTAAGCCCAAAAATAACATCTGGTAGGTTTAAAGTCATTAATTAAACCTCCCATAACGAATATTGCAGAGACTGAAATGTTCACTAGTGCTGCTTGTTGACGGTGTTATTCTAGTGCAGCAGACATCTTCTCAGTCTCTTTGTTGGGATATGAAAAATGACTAAAAGATGCTTTAAATGACTTTGACAGTAATATTTTTAGTTACAAAGACCAAATTATAGTCAACTCACCGCCAGTACGAACAGAGTGGCATCGACGCCCAGCGTGACATCAGTGTTTGTTGTAACAGAGTCCATGATGAGCGGGAAGCAGGTCTGGTGACAAGAAGACGAGAAACGTTTGTTAGTTTGATTTAGGAACTGTTGACTGTTGAAGAATCTCTGTCATGTCAGATCCCTTTTTAGGTGACGAGTTTATCATCTTACCATCAATAAATCATCAGTAAACTGTGTTTTTTTATTATGATCCATCAGGTCAACGAGGTCTGGTGGATCTTTCTAAAACCGCAGAACTTTTACATGTAAACGAACGTCCGTTACATTCAAGCCAAACGAGTTCACACAACGCTGATTAAGCCGATCACCACCAGATAAATCTCTCTGTATTTCACAGTATACAGAGTTTTTAAATCTCATGTCGGGCTCCTGTGCTGGCCGTTAATCGTGTGGCTCTTCCAGACTTTCCAAATGTTATCAGACTGAATGGATCAAATTCAAATCATTGTGCAGGGGTTGTATGACGCTCAAAACAATGAATCCATCTTTTTACAGCCACAACAGTAGGTTACAGCCAGTGGTGGGCTGGTGGACCTTCAAAACCTCTCAGTGTGTCTGTCATTCGGGGTGTGATGAGAGCTGGATGTTTGTGTCAGGGCCCCCCTTTACTCTCACTGCCAGAAGGGGGAGACAAAAGTCCTGCAGTCCAGTTTTAAGTGATGTTCACCAGCTGGTCTACAGTTAACTGTGTCTGTTTGCTGTTTGGCCACTTTAACAGCAGTAAAGTTGCAGCCGGACAGATAAACAATGAGCTAAAACTCACTATAAAGCTCCTTAAAGCTGAAAGAAGCTGATAGGTTCATCACTACTGGCCGACACATTACACACTGACAGATCATACAGTATTAGTATGAAAAATACTGATTATAGCCGCTTTACGGAACAAAACAGGCAGTTTAAAAATGGTCGTGCTTGTGAGAGAAATTACGAATCACCGACTGAAATGAGGGTCAATAAGATTTCAAGCTTGTGAAATGATCAGCTGTCATATCAAAGCCTGTGGTTATAAACTACCTTTAATAAACCGGTTTAAAGACTCTGCCTGAGTAATTCAAGTTTATAAGAAGTAGTAGAAAAATACATTTAAAATGTCTAAATAAAATGCACAAATAAAAACATATTTAACCTTAATAAATTACAGGTTACACAAAGACTTTATGAACATCTGAGCAGAGACGAGCTCAGCGGCGTCTGCCTCACACAGAACTACTCTCCAGAGACTGAAAACATGACGCTGTTATTAGTTTCTAAACAAACTAACGTGACCAAACTCTTCATGATGGAAGAACATGTGACCCAGCGCAGCGGTGTGACTCACTGATGTGTTTTTAATAGTTTTTGAACAACAACGGAAGAATCGGATATATCAGGCTTTGGATACAAATACAATACTTGTTAGTAGATCAGTTCATCGTCAGTTTGGATCCAAACATGAGATTCATTGACAAGAAGAAAAAATACAGAAAATAGGACATATCCTGTAGTTTTCTTAGTGATTTCAAATAAAATCTCTTTCAGCCTTTTCAAAGCTGAAAATGTTAAAAGGTAATCTTCAAATATTACTTGTTGAACGTATCTATTATCATACTATGGTCACATAAATATTCTAATTATTCATCTTGCATTAAAAAAAACCAAGTTGATGTAACCATATTGAAAACTGTGAATTACTTCACTACTAATTACCCGTTTACTCTTTAAATCAATTCTACTTGATTATAGGAACAGAATACAGACCGGTTACAGACATCCACACCTTTCTATTTATTTACTTTTTACTTTTGATTTGATTTTTTTCTTTTATTTTATTCAGTATCATTTTTAAAGCTTTTTCTTTAAATCTCTCTGTGTATTGTATATTTGTATTGCGTGACATATACTGTTTATCACAAATGTATATTTTGTATGGATTCTCATGTATAGAGTTGTTTCAACAGGAATTAATTTCTGTTGCCAGCCGTCTATATACTGTTTCCCAAACATTTTGATGACATCACAGGTGTGAAATATCACAAACATGACAATTAAAACGAAAGATTTTCAGTTTTTTAATGCTGCTTTAGTTCTTTAGTTCCACTGACCTGTGTGAAGACATACTTCTTCTGCCAGAAAAGATTCAACAGAAAGTTCTGGAAAGAGACAAAAATCAGCTTTTAACACTAATCAATAGTAATATAATGTGTATGTGTGTGTTAATGCTCACTCTGTAGCTGATTGTCTGACACTTTCCCTCCATCTGCTCCTCCTGGTTGCACAGACAGGAGTCGGGGATGTTCTGCCCCCAGTCCTCATGGCTGAACAGACCGCAGCAGTGCAGCTAAACACAAGAGAAGAAGTGTTAGCGCTCCCTGCAGGCTGCAGCGTTCATCACACCACAATAAACAAAACACTGATGGTTCATCTCTTCTCAAAGCCTTAAAGGACGAGCTCACAACTTTTCACCTGTCTTAAACCAGCAGTCAGGTGTCCATATGAACAGTGAAAGAGAATTTCCTCGCTGTAATCATTCCTCCTGTTCATACTGGATATTAAAAGATCCTTCAAATGTGTTTTCAATAGAAGTGATGGAGGCCAAAATCCACAGTGTGTCCACACAGTCATTTAAAAGTCTCTGTGAAGCTTATATTCAGCTTCATCAGTCTGAGTTAGTCATATCAAGTGGATATCTGACACATTTACAGTCTTTTTGTGTTTCCTCGGACAGTGTTTCCCTGTTGAGCTGCAGGTGGAAGTATAGTAACAAAAAGAGGGACTTTGGCACTAAAAAGACTGTAACGTTGAAAGATATCTACTTGATTTGACTCATTTGAAGCTTCATATTAGCTTCATATAAACTTTGAAATACATTTTTGCACAGAAGGAGGACTTCTAATGGTCAGTATGAACAGGAGGAATGATTACAGCAAGAAAAACAGGTTTCACTGCTCATTTGGGCTCCTGACTGTTGGTTTAAGACACTCTTGAAATATTATAAACAAGTCCTTTCACGCACAAACATGAGATTCTCATCTTCCTCTGTGGAAGAAGACAGATAACCATATTTGGGGAAACGCTGAAGAATTCCTTTAATGTGTTTATCTTACTGATGTCTGCAGTGCTTCAACCTGGACCTTGATGTTGTCTGAAGCCTGATCCAGTGGTAGAAGTGAGCGCCACCTGTCCTCCATCACACTCTTCGGCTAGAAACACACACACAAATTAAACAGATTAAGTTTTTATTGGTTTTGTACAAGAAAGGGTTAAACCTTGATGTCATTTCAGGGTTATGGGAGTAAATAGGAAATAAAAAGAGTAAAATAAATGAGAACAAGTAGCACATACTTATCAGTGAGAAGTTCCGTCCACGATACAATAGGAAAAAAAACATTTTGGAGATGCTTGAGATCTAAACAGGCACCTCTTCAGTCTTATAGATAAAGCAACTAATCGATTAATCGATAACGACCATAGTTGTTAGTTGACATGCTAATTAAAAGTACAGTAGATTGTGGTGAAACAGCTCCAGGAACACCTCAGAAAACAAAAAATATTTTTTATAATGAACATTTTGCTGTCAAATGTTTATGTTTATGAATATGTGTCTTTTGAAACGCCTCTTGTTGTGTTAATTTTGACAACCACTGTCCTATACAGCACACATTCTGTTACCTCGGGGGAAAGTTAGATTATAAACCTTAAAAACACAATATATGTTTTGTTGTTTTGTTTTTTGTGGAGGGAATTCTAGCTTTTATTTTGATAGTGGAAGTAGAAATATAAGCAGGAAGTGTGGGGGAGAGAGGGACGTATGACGAGCGACGAAGCTTCATTTCATTTCGTGAAATATGTTTTTAGTGTTAATACATCTGTTCAATAACACAATTTTTGCTTTCACTACATCAATCAGTGTTTGCAATGCATGATGGGACGCTTCTTGGACGATACTGGGAGGAAGAAACTGACAGCAAAGCTCGTGTTTGGCTGAATGAATGAAAACACTGTTGATTTTAAATATAAACATAACAGTTCAATCTATCAACAGAATTTGATTTAAAACTGACTCAACGTGTGTAAAGAGTGTAAGCTGAGTGCAGGAGGTTTATCTGTGGTGGCTTTTTGAAGTCACAGTTTGCCTTCACACATGAAGAAGTTGATTTATTGTATACTAACTGCAAAAAACACTATTATATGTACATTAATATGTAGGATGTACTGTGTACAATTAGTTAGTTTGGAATTGGGACACAGTGTTTGATTTTAATGATTCTCTGTGGTCAAAGTGATGAAAAAGCTGCAATGATTAGTCGATTAATCAATTAGTTGCCAGCTATCAAATAAATCGCCAACTATTTTGATAATCAATTAATCGTTTTGAGTCACTTTTGAAGAAAAAATGTCCAAATTCTCTGGTTCCACCTTCTTAAATGTGAATATTTTCTGGTTTCTTTAGTCCTTTATGACAGTAAACTGAACATCGTCTGTTAGTCGGGACAAAACAAGACGTTTTAGGACGTATCTTGAGCTTTGGGAAACAGTGATCGACACTTTTTTTAAACCATTTTCTGACATTTTATAGACCAAACGACTAATCAATTAAGTGAGGAAATAATCATCAGATTAATCGATAATGGAAAGCTTCACACTTCAGCAAGCACTGAAAACAGATTTCAACCGAGCAACTGATTGTATCAACGCCAGTAATGGAGGAAAATAAAGATCTGCCTGAAACTAAAGCACCATCTGGTCCTGATAACTGGGCCCTGATGGTGGAGGAATGTGATGTGGAGATGGAAGCTCTGGCAAAGAGGAGCGAGGAGATGAGAGATGGAGTTCGAGAGGTGGAGGATGTCCAAGAGGAGCTCCAGTCCCAGGCCTCACCTGCCCCCCTGGAGGTCAGGTGGCCAATCTTAAAAAGAGCCTGCAGATGAGTTACTGCCATCTTGGCCAGGAAAATGAAATGCAGATGATGGTGGAGCATAACAGCGGTGACAGCAGGCGCAGACTGCGTGAGATGGAGAAGAACCTGCAGCAGGAGCAGCAACTGCCAAGTTCAGAGGCTCAGGGAGGACATCAAAAGTATGATTGTGAACTCCAGAGCGCCTCCAGCTGAGCTCCCTGAGGAGTCAAATAATGCTGAGAAACACAAAGAAGAGCACATGACAGAGCTGCAAAGATCTGAGGAACAGCTGCAGGCAGACAACCTCAGGAAAGAGCTGGAGGATGTCGGAGTGCAGATGATAGAGACTCACCAGGGACCTAAAGCTGGTGGAGAAGCTGAAGGCTGAAAACAAATCCCTGAAGCAGGAGGTGGAGGAGAGAAAGAAGCTCCTCCAGGAAGAGAAGGCAACGGCTGAGCTGGCCTCCAAACTGGACGCTCAGTCAGGTGCTGGAGAAACAGGTAAAGGAGCTTAAGGAGGAGCTAAATCTCAAAAAGTTACAGCCAGTCGAAGAGGCCCGTGACCACGAGGAGACCATTAAAGTCCGTGAAGTGAAGTTCTCTGTGGCGGTGATTTGAGAAGTCTCTCACCCTGCTGCAAAAACAAGAAGAAGAAGAAAAAGGAGTCATGAACAAACGTTTTTTTTCAAGCGTCAAGGTCAAGATGAAGATGAGCAGGTCAGATAGGCCCATCATCACAGTCTGTCTCCTCCAGGAAGCTGAGGCAGTGGTAAAGACTCCTCTGGGGGCCGTGCACCAGGAACCTCTGGCCCCCGAGGTTAATGGTACATCAAGTAAGAAATGAGAAGATGGCTTGAAGAAGAAGAGTCTTGCTTTTGTTGTTTTCCCTCCAAACATACACACATATATTTATTACTATTTCTATTCTATTTAAGCTCTTTTTAACGCACAAATTGAAGGAACTGACAGGATTGTACCTCATCAATCAAATAAACTTGATTGATTGATTGAATAAAGTGTTTAAAGATATACATTTTTTCTGTAGAGTTTTATTTCTATGGAGTTAAGTACCACAGATTTCTGTTTTGTTTTATTTTGTTGAGTCCTTTTTCTGGCTCTAAATATCAAAAACTGGAATGTGATGGGAAAACTCAGTCATGTACACCTTTACCTCTGTTCCAAATAAATTTTGCAGAACTTTTAACTATAATATCGCCTCTTTCAGCAACCACTAAAAATGATAGCGAGGAAGTGAAGGAGAAAAAACGTCAATGCTCAGACGGCGATGACAAAGGCAACTGGGAGGAACGTCTCAACCAGAGCTGTCTTTAGTCACTAGACTTTTGTTTTGGGGGGGTTTACTGTACCTTTGGATGGATGACGGCAGCAGAGACTCCAGCTCGGAGCACCAGCAGACCTCCAATGACCATACACATCTGATACTGCAGAGGAACACGGAAGATAAAGCTCTACACCAATATTAATGTTGTTTTTAATAATATATTTTATCTTCAATAAAAGTAATAAGTAAATAAAAACAATTGAATGCAGGACAGAAACTTGTGTGCAGTAAAAAAGTAAAAAAACAACCTGTAGCAGAGTGAAAGTAACAACATACACAACGTATTTACTCCACTACAGAGAAACGGTTCTTAGAAAATGTGAAGCTTATCCTGAACAGAATTACTGCTGTTACTACTAGCTTCCCAGAGACGGTGATGGGAAGCTGTGAATAGAGTGACAGCTGCATGTTACTGCTTACTGTAGTTGTTGTTGGTGATCAGCACGGCACCTTTAGTTTAACGCTGTACTATAAAACACAAAAACAACAACCTGGCCTCGAGTACGAACGTTACAATGGATGCAAACATGAGTTTTGTAATAAACTTATGATTTATCTTTGCATAGGTTGAAGTAATATGATGCACAAACATCTGTATTTAAACATTTTGATCTCATTTATTAAGGTTCGCTATGGCCACCCCTGTCAAAATGTCACTGGATGTAGTGAGAATTCTTGATGCTGTATTTTGAACTAGTGGGATTTCTTGAATCCTACAATGTGAAAAGCCTCAGATCAGGATGTTACAGTCCGTTTCCAGCTTCTCCAAAGTGAAGATATTCTGCTTTTCTCGGTTTTATATCATTGTAAATTGAATAGTTGCGACTATTTTAAGATGTAATCTTGGACTTGGAACTTGAAATGGGTGTTTTTCACTATTTTCTGACATTGTATAGACCAGTGGTAGGCAAGCAGTGGCCCGTGTTCTGAATCTGGCCCTCAAGCAAATATATTTGGGCCCCTGATGAAAGCAAAAGTGTCTACTTTTATAGTTTATATCACAACCGCTGTGCTGTTTGAACAGTGCATACTGCTGAAATGACATCTAATAAACCACCAGAAATGACATTTTAATGAGTGAATTCTAACATTGTTTTAATTCCACAACTTCAGCCTGTTGGACCAGAACAGATTTGTCCTTCACAAAGATCGAACAGAAACGGTGTGTTGATGTCATTTTTTTTTTTCAAAGGCAACAACAACAGAACTTTCAATCAACCATAAATGAAACTGGAAGCTGTTTATCATGTGTTGATAACCAATAAAATACATCTCTAGTCTCCAAGAGCAACACAGAACACATATTCACATATAAGCACCTTATGATGATTAAAATAAGCTGTTAGGCCTCACTCACTAACTGGAAAAACATGCCATCAGATACAATCCTAAACAGTGTCATAATATTAATATCATAAAAAAACATATGAGCATGTGTCTCCATGGTTCTAGTTAACGGCCCTCCATCGAAAATACCTGAAAAATCTGTCCGATGGTTAAAACTAATTGCTGACCCTTAATTATCATATAAATGAATAATAAAAAGGTCTAGTTAGTTGCATCCCTAATCATTTACCTGATCAGTGTCTCTACTCACCACAGTCAGAGCCACCAGGTTCTCCTTATGGCCTCCATAGGCTCCCAGGATGGCGATCACCATGGTGACGGAGCCGATGACGTACAGGACGATGTGGGTAGTTGTGTGACCGTCACACTGGATGAGAGAGTCGATTGGTTGGTTAGCGCTGTGTGTGTGTGTGTCTGGTGTTAGCGAGTGTGTCTGCCTTACATCATCTCCTCCACGTAAGCCATTAAAGGACGGAGACAGCAGAACGAGGGTGACGATGATGATGATGGCGCCCACGATCTGAAACAGGGGAGGACAGGACGAGTTTGACTCCAAATCTGAGGAAGTTTCCTGTTTAGGTGGATTTTTTTTTTTAAATTTTAGATTGTCTTTTCGGTTCAAATCTTCTTCAAAGTTTAAATTTTACTGCACACAAGATCTCGGAAAGTCACTTTTTAGAGCACTATACTTTTAACATCCAGCTTCTACTAGTGCACTCAAAAGAATAATTTCCATACATGCCCTCATACGTGGAAATTATTCTTTAATTCTTTACTTTAGATCCTTTACTTCAGTAAAAACACCAATACAGTAATAATAATAAAAAAAAATACTCCATTACAAGTAAAAGTCCTGCATGAAAATCCACTACAGTAAAACATAAGTACATAAGTATTATGAGCTTGATGTAGTTAAAGTATTGCAGTAAAAGTACATAAGTATTATGAGCTTGATGTAGTTAAAGTATTGCAGTAAAAGTACATAAGTATTATGAGCTTGATGTAGTTAAAGTATTGCAGTAAAAGTACATAAGTATTGTGAGCTTGATGTAGTTAAAGTATTGCAGTAAAAGTAGTGGTTTGGTCCCTCTGACTGATATATTATTATATATGACATCATTAGATTATTAATAGTGAAGCATCAGTGTTAGAGCAGCATGTTACTGTTGTAGCTGCTGGAGGTGGAGCTAGTTTACACTACTTTATATACAGTTAGCTAGTTTAGTCCAGTGGTTCCCAACCTAGGGGTCGGGGCCCCTCCAAAGGGTCAACAGATAAATCTGAGGGGTGGTGAGATGATTAATGGGAGAGGAAAGAAGAAAAAACAAAGTTCTGATACACAAATCTGTTTTCAGTTTTTGGACTTTTTCTCTAATCTTTGATTTTTGCTGAAATATTGGATCATTTGAACATTTATTGAAATGAAAGCATGTGAGAAGTTTAGAGGGAAAAATCACTATTTGGTGGAGCTGTTAACAACTCATAGACATGTGAAATGTGACCCTGACTACACACTGCTTTTTGTAAGACGTCAGAAGCCAAAAAGGTTGGAAACCACTGGTTTCATCTTTAACAATGTGTTGTATTTTAAAAGCTTGTTATATTATCCATTGTGTCAAATCTTCATCTGAAAAGTAACTAAAGCTGTCAAATAAATGTAGTGGAGTAGAAAGTACATTATTTCCCTCTGAAATGTAGAAAGTAGCATCACAAGGAAGTACAGTATTTGTAAATGTACTTCGTTACTTTCTTCTTTAAGAAAAAAAGATCTTTATTGAATTTTACATTACAAAATTACAAATACATTACATCAAGCAATAAAGTGCATAAAGACCAGTAATCTTGTATTAAGTGCTGTCAGTTTATAAGTCCAGTATGTTCCAGAGGAGGTGCTGAGATTTATCAGATTTATTCGTAGTTCTCCTCTGTTTAATTATGGTGTCACTGGTTATTACAGTCTGTTGTATTATCATAGCACGTCTTGTTTTCCACAATTTTAAACACCTGTAATTACATGTATCAGTTCTGTATGTTTGGATGTCAGTTTATCATCAATAATACGATACATAACAGATTTATAACATAAATCAATATTTACACCAACAGCTTTCAGTTTATCTCAGACTTCCTGTGTCTCATCGTCATTGCAGAAGATCATTGGACGTTTTTTAGTGGTAACATAACAACATACATAACATATCAGCTCCTTCATTATAAGTTAAGTATTTATGATGAATTAATCCCTCATATTTAAAATCTCTTATTTCCTTTAAATCATTTTACTGGGTAAACCAGCCCGGTCTATTTGTAAATGTTGGTATTGTGTTGTAAAATCTCCATATCATAATTTATAATAAGGGCCATGTCTCGCCCTGCCTCTTCTTTTTTTCCCACTTTGACAGATCAACACAGAGATCATTTCTAATGAAGGCAGCAGAAATATTTTTAACAAAGGAAATTTTTAATCTGTCACCAAACCTCCATATTCTTTGCTTTCATACATTTTTCCCGCAGTTTCTTTCACTACATCTGCTGTTACGGATGTTTAGATCGAGAATTTTCGTTTCTTTTTTGACTTCAGTATTAATGTTACACCATCAGCTCCAATCCAAACTCCTTCTGTTTTGCTTTGATTTAGTTTTGCTCCAGAAATATTTTCATATAAAATTAAATGATTAGTTGAAACATCCATCTCTGACTGTTTTTTATATTGACAGTGATGTCTCACCATCTGAATAAAGCCTTCAGGAAAACCGTTTGCCTTCATCACAGCCCAGATAATCTCTGGAAATATAGTCGATCAATAATATAAAAACCTTTTGTATCATCAGGTTTGTGTAAAATTTCTCTTAAAATACTGAGATTATCCTACATCACCCGACCTTTAATTGCACAGGTTTGTTCTTTATCTGTAATTTAATCTAATATATCATTAAGTCTGTTCATAATTATCTTGGCAAATATTTTATAATCAGTATTCATAATAGTAAGATGTCTATAATTATCTATATTAGATTCATTTATATAGTAAACACAAAACTCCTTCATAAAACGATTCCCCCATACAGCCGCTGTGCAGACCTTCATTATACACGGAAGTGAGCAGGTTTATGATTTTATCAATAAATAACTGATAAAACACAGTAGGCAGGCCGTCTGGACGGGACTTTTCCCAACATTTAACTGTCTTTTCATTTTTTTCACAGAAGACAACATCACCATCTTTGTTTTTATGAATTTAATGAACTTGCTTTGGAGTTTTTTTGTTGTAATCAAGATTTAATAACCTGAACAAGATTTCCTCTTTTATCTATTTCTGACTGTTTATATATATATTATATAATAATTCGTAATTAGTTAGTTAGTTAGTTACTTTCCACTACTGTCAACAACAAACAGATTCAAGTCCAGTGAAATGCAAACTCACAACTGCACTTCATCTATTTCACCAGCAGATGTTACTCATGTTCTCTGGCTGCACATTTTTCATGTGTCATCATCACTTTTCTCATCCTCCTTATGAGCACTTTGTTTTGGTATCAATAATATACTGAAAATGGAAATTAGAGCCTTTTTCTTTTTCCTTTTATGCTCAGTTACTCACCACGAAGATGATGTTCAGGCTGGTGAAGAGAAGCTTGATCAAGTCTTTGACCTGAATCATCCTGCTTGCTGCTGCTGCTGGATGTTAGTGTGAGTCGTCTGTTGCTTGTGGGAGGGAGTGAAAGTGAATTAAGGAGTCAGGGAGAGCCAGAGGATGGGCGGGACTTCCTATAAATAATTGAAGCTTCAGGAAGGATTCACTCTCTTAATGTTTAAAACCAATCGCTAGAACAAAAAGGTTGGCATTGAACGTTTCTGCAAACCACAGAAACGCTGAATATATACGTTTCAACACGTGAAATACGTATCATATCATTATTTATACAAACGTGGCATATTAACATGTCTACCCGTTGAATAATGATGTTTTATGGTGTGATAACACTGTGGTTAAGGTCTAGTTAGGTTTGGGTTAAAATAAAAATTAAAAATAAAATAAAAGCGGCCGATGTCTCACTAAAAACACCCGGTTTTCTCGCTAGAAAAACGGCTGCAAATGTCCTGACGTCTCGCTAAAAACACCTGCTTTTGTCGGTTGAAACGGGAAGCGGACATTGGTTTCGGGGTGGTCTCGAACCGTCTTCTCTGCTGATTTCCAACTTGTTGCTAAGAAACTTACTAATCACCTACCAACCCCTCCTCCTCATAATAGGAAAGTCAGCTCATATAGATCGCATGTGCAATGACACGTATTTAGGAAATTTCGATATGATACGTTTTGTTGAAATGTTAATATGCTTCGTATTACACTTGTTGAAACGTAGATATCCAACGTCTCTGCAGTTTGCAGAAACGTACAATGCCAACGTTTTCTTCTGGCGACCAAGCTGAATGTTTACATGGATTATAATAGTACAACTGTCCACAGCATACGTCTCACCTTTGGTCCGTATAGTTGTCACCTCTTAAAACAAATGTGACCCTTCAACCAGTCAACCAAATACCATAACTGACTGATAACCTCAAAAACTGACTGAATATATGGCACTGTTTTGCACAATAGTGCTTTTATTTCTTATTTTTAGCATCTTTGTGTTACACATGTTGCTTACATTTTTATTGCTGTTTATATTTTTATCTCAGTTTTTTCTATAATTTCACTGCCATCATCTTGTATAATGTGAACATGACAAATAAAACCTTAACATACCTCACCAAAGAAGGATTTCCCTGTTTCATTCGGTTAACTTTTAGGCCTAAAGAGATAAAATTATCCGGTAATTCACAACAAAAAAGATGAAACATTAGAAAAATTTGAGTGTGATTGATGGTCTTCAACTTGGAAACATACATGTAAAAGAATATTCTTGATTTAAGGTTCACTTACTAGCTTTTTCTGCAGCTTTTGGCTGTATCCCACAGCCTTCTTCAGTTTGCACGTTATCCTGGCTTCAGAAACGTGGATGAGCCCTTTTCTCAGTTTTGAGAAACCCAAATATGCTTCCTGAAGTACTCTGGCATGTTAACACCTGATCCAAGTTTACTTTACTTACTTTACTCAACTAGTATTTCATAAAAACAAAAATACATGATGATAAATGGATGTAACAACGGTTTACATGCTGAAATTGAAGTCTGGTGCTTCACATAATGTAGAGGATAAAGTCTAAATTGTACTGTTGCTCTTGTTTTACCTTACTGGTGGTCAGATGAAGCGGACAAACCCAGTAGATATAAAATATACTGTATACTCTAGCAGGCAAAAACCAAAACTATGAGCTAGAAGAGGTGCTACATTTCTCTGGATTAATCACTGCTGTAAGACACATTTTAGAATCCTTTTACACAGTGTCATTCATTACTCATATAAAAGTGTTGATTAGTTAAATGTGTTACTATTCGTACATTATCTTATGTTAACCTGCATTCACATCTATAGGCAGAATGGGAAAACCTCCAGGACTTTAAACAGGCTAAGATGGTTGTTAACTAGCCACATAAATGGCGTTTTAGCCTAAATGTTCTATTTACTTAATAGCGGTTCACATTAAAATGAAACAAGATACATAATAGATAATATATAAAATGCTCTTCAGAGAATGAAATACAAATACAGTACAAACACAGGGCATGACCTCTGTGCAGCTAAAAGGCCTGAATTAATAAGAAAATGTTTTAAATCACATTTAAATATCAAATGAAAATGTAATTAATCAGATTTCCTTCAGGCAGGAACTGATCCCATCATGCTGCAGACACACTGAAGCTAAGTTATGTCTTTGTACATCAGAACAAAGACATGTTGCTTTATTGTAATCTTTATAAAGAGGATTGTTTACTGTTAAATTGTGTTTTCAATCCTGTTCACGTTCAATCTAACATTTAGTGGAGACTTTTTATGTATTTTAAAGGCCTGTGTAGCTACGGGTATTGCAAGTTTGGGTTATAAATGCTGGTATGTGGTGTTAATTCACGCTATATTACCCTTATACAAATAAACATTCAATGTAAAAAAAAAATTATTTATAGTATCATTGATTAATCCCATGAACAATTAATTAATCTTTCATTGGCTGTGAGATGTCCTCTCCAGACAAACTTTATTTATTCTAATCTACTTGTTACTTAAGATAATGTGATATATTGCTATAACAAGAAAGCCTGACTGTAAAATGACGGCAACAGGCTGCCATAGTGTTTCTGCTCAAGCTGAAGCTTAAATCACAACTTCCTGTATTGCAGATGTCAACATGTTATTTTATTGCAATCTTCAATCTGAGGATTATTATAAAAGTGTGTTTTCAGTCCCGTTCATGTTCAATCTAACATTTAGTGGAGTCTGGAAGTCTTTCCCAGCGGATCCATCAGAGAGAGTCTGTGTAACCGCCCTGAGTCACCGACAGTAACCGTGTGTTTATCTCCACCGAATACCTGTCTGATTAAAAACTAATAAATCACGTCACTGCACTGGTTTCAGGTGTATTGTGTCCTCAGATGTGTCTGCTTACTGGGACACCACTGTCACATTTAATACAAACCACTTTGAGACGTTTTAGGAGACGATTTGTAAAGAAAACTCGCTGCGCGCCGCACAAAGTGACGGTGTATCAGCGAGGTTTGAAGCCTCCCAGAATTAAATGAATGAGTCCTGGACGCCAAAAACGAGCTCAGTCTGAAGGGAGGAACGTTTCCTCACTGCTGCGATAATAAACGTGTTTTAAAACGTTGGTTTTCTACGTGTTTTAACCCCAAAATGTGGAGGAGAAAACACAAGTGTCGTCTGATTTGAGGCGGCAGGCAGAGCGGTTCTGTGTGTTGCTTCTCCACGGTTCTCATGTGCTTTATAAGTCCCGCCTCGTGCACTCTTCGCGAAAACAGTTCGCAAGACAAACAGCAGGCTACACTTACAGAAATGGCAGAAGAAGCTCCAGCAGCGGCCCCGGCCAAAGCCGCACCAAAAGCCCCGAAGAAGAAGAGCACTCCCCGGCCCAAGAAGGACGGACCCAGCCTCAGTAAGCTGATCATCGGCGCTGTGGCGGAGTCTAAGGAGCGTAAAGGGTTGTCGGTGGCGGCGCTCAAAAAGCTTCTGGCGGCCAAAGGCGTCGATGTCGTAAAGGCTAACAAACGCATTAACACTACAGTCACTAAGCTGGTGACTAAAGGCACTCTGACCCAGACTAAAGGGACAGGGGCGTCCGGCTCCTTCAAGCTCGCCAAGGAGACCAAATCCACCAAGCCGGCTAAGAAAGTAGCGAAGAAGAAAGTCGCAGTTAAAGCCAAGAAGCCCGCAGCGGCAAAGAAACCTGCAGCTGCCAAGAAACCCGCAGCGGCAAAGAAGACTGCAGCGAAGAAGCCCGCAGCTAAGAAATCCCCCAAGAAGGCACCGGCCAAGAAAGCTGCTGCTGCCAAAAAGGTCACGAAGAAGACTCCTAAAAAGACCCCCGTCAAGAAGGTCAAGGCAGTGAAGAAGACTCCTGTCAAGAAAGCTCCGGCAAAGAAGAGTGCAGCAGCCAAGAAGTCCAAGAAGTGAAGCAGCTGTTGTTCATTCAGCACTCAAAGCACCAAAAGGCTCTTTTAAGAGCCACCACATCTGCTAAAGCGCATCTCCTGCTCATACATCATACTATTCATTTAATAACTACAACTTGGAATCTATTAAATGATCATTTAACGATAGAATTTATCAGTAATATAACGTACATCCTACAAGCCTTGTTTACTTTTGATACTTTGTGCATTTAACTGCCACTTTCTGATTTTTGTGTTTGTGATACATTTGCAGGAATTTACAAATGTTTTCTTCCGTGAAGATCTGCAGATCTTAGCCTGTATACTAGAATATAATAGTAATGATGTTTTTTTTAGTGTTTAACATTGTCTACACATTTATAGACAAAACACACCAAAGCACATATAAATAATCAATACATCTCTACATGAAAGCGTTAAAACGAACACAATGATGCCAACAGACCATGAGTGCTAAAAGATGAGAACCAGCATTAACTATATCACATATTAATACATTTTAATTCTCACTGTCCACCTGTGCTATACAGCTGCTTATCTTTAGGGTGAAAAGTGCAGAGAACAGAAAATATTGGACACAAATGAGGATATTGTTTGTCTTTTGACACCAGACGCTGCATTAGTGCCACCAACTGATACAGAGGCTCTTTTAAGACCCACCACAGCTTCTAATAAACTGCATTTTCTACTAAATCAATATCAGTCACTCAGGTGGCTTTAATACTTACATTTATCTTATATATTTTAATAAAACAGTAGGAGAAATGAAGGGATATAGAATTAATGTACCGGTATTAAATAATGTAAAGTAACATAAGAGAACAGTAAGTTCTAACATGTTTCATTCAGATAAAATGAAAAATCATAAATATAAACTTAATTTCTTTCTTTTCTTTCAGAGCTGTAATGTGTCCAGACTCTGACTTGATAAATTTACAATATTTATAATGACTTAAAATTATTTGTGTGATAGTATTTATATAGAAATAAGGATATTTTAAAATGTATTTATTTAATAAAAATTTAATTCTAATTTCAAATTTCAAAAAATAATAAGACAGAATAATAATCAGGACTTTAAAGACGTGAGGAAAATATTTAAACATATATTTGCATTTAAGTATAAATGATTTAAATATTGATATGATTTAAAGTGTCTAACATGTTTAATTCAGATAAAATGATAAATATAAACGTGTTTTCTTTGTTTTCTTCTTTCTTCCGGGGCCGTTAGTCAGCTGATGTAGGGGCGGGGTTTAATTTTAATTTCTTATCCAATAGTAGGTGAGCTGCAGCGCGCGCTTCTGTCGGTCTGGACCAATGAGCGACGCCGTGGCTCCGGCAGCTCCCTTATAAAGCCGCAGCTCGCAGTGAAGCAGCATCACTTGTTTATTCTGTTGAAGCGGAAGATTCACAGAGAGAGAAATGGCCAGAACCAAGCAGACCGCCCGTAAATCCACCGGAGGAAAAGCTCCCAGGAAGCAGCTGGCCACCAAGGCCGCCCGTAAGAGCGCCCCGGCCACCGGCGGAGTGAAGAAGCCCCACCGTTACAGGCCCGGTACTGTGGCTCTGAGAGAGATCCGCCGCTACCAGAAGTCCACCGAGCTGCTGATCCGCAAGCTGCCCTTCCAGCGCCTGGTGAGGGAGATCGCTCAGGACTTCAAGACCGACCTGCGCTTCCAGAGCTCCGCTGTCATGGCTCTGCAGGAGGCCAGCGAGGCTTATCTGGTCGGCCTGTTCGAGGACACCAACCTGTGCGCCATCCACGCCAAGCGGGTCACCATCATGCCCAAAGACATCCAGCTGGCCCGCCGCATACGCGGAGAGAGAGCTTAAACTCCCCCAGACCTGCTGATACTCACAACGGCTCTTTTAAGAGCCACCAACTCTCTGACAGGGCAACACGTCCTATTATCACATTTCTTTATGTAATCTTCTCCCACATTTTATTATAGTGAATTCTTAAAGTGTATCAATAGAACCATGATGGTTATGTGAACACTTAACAGTATGATGTTCTGCACACAGACTAAATAATATATATATATATATATATATATATATATATATATATATATATATATATATATATATATATATATATATATATATATATATATATATATATATATATATATATATATATATATATAAAATTTAATCTTGAGAAGGAAGTGTAACCCAGTCATCCTATTTGGTATCTTTTTTTTCTTTCCCAGTCTATAGACTCATACACGTTTAACAGTCTGGTAAAATAATCCAAGTAGACTGTGGATGAGAAATTATTCATGATACACTACACACAACTGCATAATATAGAAGCAACATGGTCTTTAACTGTATACATGTTCAAGTTTAAATTCAGTTTACAGCCTAAATGTCAGTTATTATTTTACAGGTAAATGTCAGATAACAATAAAAATCCATTCAGAAATATGTAATATTGTGCTAAAGTGACTGCAGTTCATTATTGATTAGATTTTAGTTGCTAATTTATAAATTTATATGAAATCAGTTCATAGTATAATGAAAAACATTTTCCTGCAGGATCAAAGGTAGACCAAAAAAATTAAGTTTAATTGTCCAAACACTTATCTAATGTCCCAGATGGTTTTACATTCTGCAGTTTAAAATCACATGATGGACAGATCTTAGCTATAGTAAATTCTGTATGTTAAAAGATGACTAACTATAATTCATAGTAACCTGCAAGCTGTACTCAGGTTTAAGAATAATTGAAACACTAAAACACCAGTTAAGAACTGTGTCAAACTGCATAATATACAGTTATAATTTTTTTAAATAAAAAATATTTGCATGTTTAATGATGGAGAAGGAGTATGTGTCATTTTAAGGATTTTAATAAGATAATACAACTTTTTAAAATGAAAATTAGACACTAGTATTTTATATTAAATTGGTTTGAAATCACTTCAGTCTGATTGAACACTTTCCTGTCTTGGTGTCAAACTATATTCATAGTTGTTGGGAAAAGGCTGTTTGTATAAATGTGTAAAGCTGTACATGTTACTGTGAAACCTGAGCAACAACATAACCTATAAAACCGACGAGGTTCAAGATTTATCAGCTTTTTCTGAATGTCGACTCCTCAGAGTTCAAATGTGCTTTAAAGGTGCTCAGATACAAAGAAACTCAGAGAATGGCAGCAATAGAGACAAGCTGACTTATGGAGAGTGAAGTAATACTTTGATTGAATAATAAGATGAATACTTATTATGTAACCATGTAGTTGTGTATGAGTAAACCTGAAATATGGGGCCATTATGACAGAATTGTTCTTGTATTTTGTTGTTATTGTGTCACTTTTGCCTTCGGTTCTGTCCTGAGCCTCATTTTTACCATTTAACTGCTCAGAAGATGTTCTGCATGAATAAAGTTGAACATGACAAATTCAGTGAAAATCTGTAGCTCCGTCACTGAGAAAACTCCTACTCCCTGTTCAGTGGTTTAAGCTGTAGTCTGAGACTATGACGTGATTTATATAATGTGTGGAAATTATGTGAATGTCAGCAGATATTAGTTCTTTAGCAGTCAGTGTGGACCTCTTAATTATATTACTGTCTCAAATCTCATTTAAAACATTTGTAGTATGTTTGACATTATGAATAAATGAGTTGAATGTGAATTATCTGTGACAGTAACAAGTAGCTCCGTTTGATTAAAGCTTCTTTTACATCTCCCGACTACAATATTAGCGAGTATAATTATGTTAATATCAGCAGATATTAACGGAACATGATCTTTAGATGTCGGTTGTGGCTCTTAAAAGAGCCGTTGTTGTGTAGTTAAGGAGCCGGTTCCGTGTTTACTTCTTGGCGGGCTTCTCGGTCTTCTTGGGCAGCAGCACAGCCTGGATGTTGGGCAGCACGCCGCCCTGAGCGATGGTCACTCCGCCCAGCAGCTTGTTGAGCTCCTCGTCGTTGCGGACAGCCAACTGCAGGTGACGGGGGATGATCCTGGTCTTCTTGTTGTCGCGGGCAGCGTTTCCGGCCAGCTCCAGGATCTCAGCGGTCAGGTACTCCAGCACCGCCGCCAGGTACACCGGGGCTCCGGCACCCACACGCTCCGCATAGTTGCCCTTCCTCAGCAGCCTGTGGACTCTGCCGACCGGAAACTGAAGCCCGGCCCGGGAAGAGCGGGTCTTAGCCTTCGCTCTGACCTTACCGGCACCCTTACCGCGTCCAGACATCGTACTAGTTCAATCTTTGAAAGTAACAGAAAGAATATTCGACACGTAGAAGTTCATGGGCCTGGAGGGATAGCTCAGGGCTTCTGCCCTTTTCTATCCATAGTAGTAGGTGGATCTTGTATCCTTTTGGTCTTGGTCGGCGGAGGAGAGGCAGAAGGATGTGGGGGGGGGGACTCATGAGGTTTCACATGTGGGCCAAGGCACAAACAAAACAAAACAAAACAAAACAAAAAAAAAAAAAAAAAAAAAAAAAAAAAAAAAAACCTTGTGTTTGGTGTGTTTTATCTACATTTATGTATGTGTGTGCATGTGGGTGATATTAAGCAGCAGGGGTGGGAAAATATTCTGTGTATCCAGGTTTGGTTAGTCGGTCATGGGGGGTTGGTGGCTGGAGGGTCTTTGGTTAGCTGTAGAATGAATGAGAGGGGGGTGTTAACTGTTAATCTTGCTTCCTTTATGGTTTGTTGGAGTGAAGGGTTGTTTGTTGCTGTCCTCAGGTATTTCAGTGCTATTGTTTGGTGTCTCTGTCTTAGGGTTTGAATTCCTGTTATGGTGTGTATATAGTGGTTGCTGATGTATGATGGGAGTCTGTGTGCTAATTTGAGTGCTTTGTTTTGGATTGTTTGTAGGCGTTGTAACTGGTTGTCAGAGATGGTGATCCAGGCGGGGACGGAGTATTCGAAGAGTGGTCGGATGTATGATAGGTAGACTTTGATGACTGTAGAGGGTGATGCGCCATGTTTTCCACAGAGGGCTTTGAGATGGTTGAGTCTATTGTTTGCTTTTTGTTCCAGGTTATTGACGTGCTTTGTCCAGGTCATGTTGTTTTGGAATGTGACTCCGAGGAATGTTGCTTCTTTACTGATATTGATTTTCTGGTTGTATAGTGTTAGATTGGCACTGTTGTTGGGCTGCAGGTGTGGGTTTTTTGTGAAGAGGACGCACTGTGTTTTGGCAGGGTTTAGTTTGATTCTCCACATGTTAGACCAGTTTTCTATTTCAGTTATGCATGTGTGGAGTTTTTTGGCTGCTAGGTTTGGGCATTTGGAACTGGACCAGTAGCAGAGGTCGTCTGCAAACTGTGAGACTTTGGCTATGGTGGCTGGGGGGTAGTATATATCAGATATGTATAGTAGAAAGAGAAGTGGACTCAGAACTGCACCCTGTGGAACTCCTGCTTGGGGGGTGAAAGGTGTTGATATGGCAGAGGCAACTTTGACTTTGATTTGGCGGTTGTTAAGAAAGCTGAAGATGATGGATTGGGTGGGTTTTGGGAGTTTGAGATTTGTGTCCAGTAGTCTGTATTTGAGTCCGTTGTGCCATACCTTGTCGAAGGCTTTTTCTATATCAAAGAATATTGCCATGGTTATTTCTTTTTTGTTGAAGTTTCTGTGGATGTCTTCTGATAATCTGATGATGTTGTCTGTGGTGGCTCTCCCTTTTCTGAAGCCGGCTTGATGAATTCCTAGGAGGCCCATAGAGTTTATGTGGTTTGTGAGGCGTGAGGTGAGTATTCTTTCAAACAGTTTTCTAATGTGGCTGAGAAGGCTTATGGGGCGGTAACTAGTGGCATTGTGCGGGTCTTTTCCTGGTTTGTGGATCATAGTGACAACAGCAATCTTCCAAGGTGAGGGGAAATGACCGGTTATGATGCAGGTGGAGAAGAGCTGTCCAAGGTGCTGGAGATAAGCGGTTGGTGCTTGTTTTATCAGTATGGTGTCAACATTGTCCTCCCCCGGTGCTTTGTTTTTCATCTTTTTCAAGTGCAGTTGTATTTCTTGGATGGTGACTGGCTTTGTGAGGGGATGGTGTTCTGTGATGGGATTGGCTGTATTTGTCTCTTTTGTGTTGTGTTTTGTCATTTCTTTATCAACCAGGTCTTTCCATGTATTGTCAAAGTGTGGGTCATTTGGGCATGAGTGGATGTTTTCAAGATGATTACGGAAGAGTGTGGCTTTTTCTTTGTTGTCACTGATGATTGTGCCTGAGGATTTGATTGGTGGTGTGTTATTGTTTTCTGAATCTCCATTTAGGCTCTTTATTTTTTGCCAGAAGGTCCGGGGATTTGTGTCCTGATTGAGTTTTCTGTAGAATGTCTTCCAGGTTTTCTGCTTGTGAAGGGTAAGTTGTATTTTAATAGTGTTTTGGAGTCTGTTTATTTCTGTTTTGGTTTGGGGTGATCTGAACCTTATGAATTCTCTTCTCAGCTTTCTCTTGTGTCTTATGAGTTGGAGCAGGTGAAGGGGTAATGTCTGTGTCAGTGTTTTAGCAGGGTTTTGGGGTATTGTTTCCTCTCTGGCTCGGGTGAGAAGTTGACTTGACAGCACTGCTTGTTGGTCCAGACCTTGGGGGGTGGTTATGAGGGTGGTGTTTTGTAGTTTTTCTTCTATGTATGTTCTGTATATTTCCCACTCTGCTGTTTTGTAGTTGTACCTCTTCCTTGGAGTTGCTTGCAGATGAAAGGAGAATGTTGTGAGGACAGGTAGGTGGTCGCTGGAGAGATGATTTGTGGTGGAGAACTTATGCAGTTTTGAGGCCAGATCAGGGGAGCATATAATCAAGTCCAGAATGTCTGTGCTGCCTGTTTGGGGGGATGTATAGGTGGGTTCGTTTGTGTTGATGATTGACAGATTTGTGCTATTCAGGATCTGTTTGAGTGCTATGCCACTTTGATTTGTTTTTCTGCAGTGGAAGTCTACATGCTTTGCATTGAGATCTCCCATTATGAGGGAGTGGCTGGGGTTGGAGATAGCGTTAAACAGTGCAGCTGATGGTTTTATTCCAGGGGGACAGTATATGCTGGTGACTGTAATAGGGTGATGTGAGTGGATTTTCATTTTGGTTGCAATGTATTCATTTCCTTGTAGTTCTTCTGGTGAGAGGCCGAAATCAATTTCACTGTATTCAATGTTATTTCTGATCAGGATTGCTACTCCTCCTCCATGTCCTGTCTGCCGTTCTTTTCTTATGATGTTGTAGCCGGGGATCTGAATTCGTGATTTGGTTGATAACAGTGTTTCATTTATGGAAGCCACAGAGACATTCTTCTCCTTTAGCAGTTGGATTAGCTCCTCTTTGCTTCCCCTTATTCCTCTAATATTTATGTGTAGAAAGGTGGTGAGGGCCATTATGAAGAGTGTTAGAAGGAACAAAGAAAATGACTGGAAATAGACATCTGTTGTCTTACAGAGAATGACACACACTTCATATATTGAAGTGTGTGTGTTTCCTGATGGTTTTGAGTACTTCCTCTATTTTCTTGTCGTCCATAGTGAGTTTTTTTAAGTCATCACGCAGATGAGTGAGGTGGGTGCCATCATTAGGGTGCAGGCTTGGGGGGTTAGTGGTAGTGGGTTTTCCGGCTGAGGGTTTGGCAGTTGGTGTCTTTTTGGTTGATGGGGTCATGTATGAAAGGTAGACTGGACAGGTCTTGGAGGCAGCGGAGTGTTTGCCTGCACAGTTGGCACACTTGGCTTCTCGCTTTTCTTTTGTGCAGGTTTTGTGGTGGTGGTTTTCTCCACATCTCAGGCATACGACTGGGTTGGTGCAGTTGATTGAGATATGGTTGAATTGTTGGCATTTATAGCATTGTTTGATGGTGGGTGGAGGTCGTGCCTTCTCTACTCTATACTGAAAAAGGTCCATGTAAAAGCCCTCATGGAGAAGGCTAGCAGCTTGGTCTGGGTTGGTGAGCTGGATCTTGATGAAAGTGGTTGGCTGTTGGGTGGATTTGCTTGTTATTCTGTGTATTCTGGAGATGTAAATGCCTTGTTTGTCCAGTTCTTCTTTGACTTGTGTCTCTGTGATGTTTGTGTGAATACCTTTGATGACCAGCAGTTTTGTAGGGGTTTCAGATGGGGGCATAGAACTGTGTTTGCGTGCTAGCCTGCAAGTGAAGTGTGCTCCATTAAATGCTCCCTCAGGCCATGGTGAGAGCAGAGAGTTCAGGGAGGGAATGTCCTTGGGGAAGATGAGAATATTGCCATTTCTCATGTGGACCAGTTTTTGAAGTTGGGCTTGTGGCTTGAGTCTTTGTATTTCCTTGAGGATGGATTGGTTGGTTGAGAAAGAGTTGTTAGGGGTTTTGTAGTTTTCTATTACAACAGGTGTAAGGTGTTGGTTCTCTGTCGACTCCCGTCTTGCTCTTTTCCTGGGGCCTGTATTAAATGCTTGATATTTGTGCATGTTTGTGCTTACAATGTCCGAGTAGCTGGCAGAGAGTGGTGGGAGAGGAGTGTGTGGGTCTTGTCCATTCAATAGGATCTGCTCCATGGTGGTTAGAGTGGATTGCATCTGTGTAGTGACATTGTTGAGGGGGGTGGATTGGGTGTATTTGCTGAGTTCAGAGAACAAGTGGTTGATTTGGTCAAAAATATTCTTGATGATGAGGTTGTCAATTTTATCAGTGGTCGGAGGGACTGATGTCTCAGCAGAAGTGGATGGTTTTGAATTTGGATTGGATGCAATGACTGCCTGTTGGTCAGTTTTGGGGGGTTTGGATAATTTCATAGGTGGCAGTGCTTTTTCTTTGGTGGTTGGATTGGGTTCTAGAGGTGTGATGGGATCCATTCTTTCCAAGTTTTGGAGTGTTTTGGTGATGAAGCTGCGTACTGCTGGGGAGTTGGGGCTCTTTCTCATTTGTGTGGATTTTTGTGTTTTGGGGTCTGGCACTTGTTTCTTTCTTTGTGGTCTTTCGTTTGATCCAAAAGCTGCAGTCCATATTTGTTTCCTTTCCATGGCATTGGTTGGTTGTGCAGTAGCCATATTGCTTCAGGAATGAAATGGAGTGAGTGGGTGTAGGGGGAAGCTGCTGCTTTAAGTGCGGTGAAGAGGGGGGGAGAAGAAAAAAAAAAAAAAAAAAAAAAAAAAAGTGTTCGACACAAAGAACAATCGGCCATATATGGCGACCGTTGCTCGCTCATTGGTCAGACGTTACTACAATCCTCCAATCAGAAAAGAGCTCTTCTTCTTCGTGTTTATTGGCGGATACCGCCACCTGCTGTATGGGAGTATTCATGACATGAAATCATCTGAACAAAAAAAATGATGTTTAGAAGAGAAACGCTCCTTGTGGATGACTAGGTTTGACAAAGATTATCAGAATAACATCAATTTATATAATCAACATATAAATATAAAGTACTAGTATACATTGTTTGTTTAAATATCTTAATATTAAAAATATATTCAACTCAAATCACAATGATTTAAATGACAGTTGTGCACTTTCTCGCTCAAGGAGAAGTGTCGAATTGTTGCAGAAAGACAAAAGGTGGAAACGTGAGTGAGCGTTGGAGGGAGGAGTGCCGGGAAGAGTTGGTTGTGTAGGAGTACAGAAAGCGTTGCTTAGTGTTATCCAAAAGGTTTTCAAAGTCATGGCTGAATATTTACTGATTATTTCGCTGTCTTCCTGCAACAACTAAACTCTCGCGACATTTCAGAACAAAACTTCTCCTTGAGC
Organism: Thunnus albacares; assembly: GCF_914725855.1. Taxonomy (NCBI): domain Eukaryota; kingdom Metazoa; phylum Chordata; class Actinopteri; order Scombriformes; family Scombridae; genus Thunnus; species Thunnus albacares. The sequence goes on along the minus strand of NC_058128.1, from coordinate 2,742,791 downwards.
GAGACTTGGTGAGACACAATAACAAGAAGACCGGATCAAGTGGAAGGTAAAGAAAAAACTTTTATTTTTCTGTATGGTCCTTTCCATAATGTTGTCAGACATTTATAATGGTTACTGTTAATCCCACTTGACACAATGATTCTTCCAAAAGCTTTAATGATGACATTTCTAAAATAAGTGAGTGACAGTTTCACTAGTGTCAACAGGCTCGACCATTTTAGTAAGATAGTAAATAGAAGGTTAACATCTGTGAATTAACTCAAAGGAAACATGTTTTACTTTATCATGTATTTGTGGAGTAAGGTCAGAAAATATCAGAAATAAAATTGTTCCAATAAAAGGTGACATGACATCCTGTTGGAAGAGTGCAGGAATCACTATTATTCTTTTTGTGGAGCAGAGAAACATGGTCTTCATGTGTCAGCTGGGAGAATCAATGAAATTCATATTAACATCATTTTTGAAAAGTGTTGTTATTCCAGAGAGAAAAGCACCAAAAACTGTGGATTAAGAATTGATGAAATAAAATCTATTCATTGATTTTTTTTAATGTTTAAAATCTTAGGTCAGTAAAACATATCAGCTTGTGCTTCAGCTCCTCCCATCAAGCCCACGTCTTCAGGCCTCCAGCTGCAAAAGTAACAGAGCGAGGAATTCCTTTATCCCATCAGCCATCGCTCTCTATAACACACAGCAGCACATAAAAACTCCTGGTACTCACAGCAGTACTGTAGTCAGTGCTGCACAGTGGAAAGTATGGTATTGTGTATATTTCTGGGCTGCATTGTGTCTTCTCTCACACTGAATCTTTGTACTCCAGGATGGTAATAATGAGTCATTAGTTTTAAACTGCTGATGGCAGAGATATATTTCAAAGAGCTGTAAGGACACATAAGTCAACAGCAGGTTTAGCTGGAGATGAGTTGGACAGTGGAGAAGATACATTTCATGTTTTAATGAAGTTGTGCCCAAAGTCTGTTTGCATCATTATCACTGTGTGCAGTGTTGTACAATACATGCAAGATGCTGCACTAATGCAGAAAACAAGATGTAAAGGATGTGATTGGATAGAGCTGGATCACATGATCTCACCTACAAGTTTAAATTATATAGTTATTGTTAAAGCCTCCTGATTGGCTGACCAGTGTTTACTTACAGCCTGATGCAAATGACTTGTTAAATATCGTTATGAGATATAAACTTTTCATTTTGACATCATATTTTTGCATCATCATCAACCTTTATTTAAACAGGGAGGGCCATTGAGAGCAAACTTTCTTTGACAAGGACGCCCTGAGTCCAGTACATATAAAAGAACATGAAAGTTACATTAACCATCAGCAACAAATCATATATAAGAACAATAGAAACAATAACAGTACATATAAAAACAATAAAAGCTCTTAAAAATGAAAGTATCAACAGATTATACAACAAACAGGCCAAAGACATCAACATAAGGGACAACATCAATTCAAACACACCTGCATTCACACTGCTCTATGTCAGTCAGAAGAGATTTAAATTGATTAAAAGGGATTATTTTGTCTCATTTTACAAGCTTCTGCAGATTGTTTCACTTCGTACTTAAAAGCCAGTTTCACAATCTCAGTACTAACATGATAGTTAAAAAAACATATAAAAGCTGGATACCTTTAATATTTACACACAGAGCAACTCTGAAATGTCATCTGGAGCCATGAAGAGCCTTTAAAAGTAATCAATCAAATCTTTGCAATCAATCCTAAAACAAACAGGTAACCAGTGAAGTGATGATAGAAATGGAGTAATATGATCTCTTTTCCTGCTTTTAGTTCAAAGTCTGACAGCAGCAGTGTTCTGTGCTGGTTTTATAGATATTATTTGAATATGTTTTAATGGTGAAAACAGGACTGGACCAGCTGCTGATATGATCATCAAAACTTAGACTGGAATCAAAAAATACAAAGTTTTTCACCACAGAACCAAGATATGATTTGACCTGCATGCAGGTTTTCTGGACCAATGATAAATTCTTTCTGAATTGAACTGAATGAAATTTGTGGACATCCAATCTGTCACATCTGTCACATCTGGGCCCGTATTTATCAAGCGTCTCAGAGCAGGAAATCACTCCTAACTGGCCAAAAATGATCAGAGTGACGCATCTCTGCTTCTACTTTTAGGAGAAAAAGCCTTTTATCAACTTTCCAAACTTGGTAAATGATTCGTATCTCTGCCAATATTTCGGAGCTGCAGGAGATGGAGTTCAGGCAGAGATATTCCCTGAGAGGAGAGATGTTTTGGGAACGCTTGATGACACTGAGCTTATTAAAAGATTGTTTGGACTAAAACAGAATCATTAGTGAGACTGACTTTGTGTGTGATGCAGAGGAAAACACATGATGTTTCTACAAAACATCATTTAAATAAATACAGAACGTCCTCACAATGTTACACTTTATGGTAACGGAAAAAATGCAGCTGTGCAACAGTGATGATTCTGTCAGAAGCCACAATGATGGAAGTCATGAATCAAACTTTGATCTGGCTTAATGCACGTCGTAAAGATAATGAGCATGACGAGGGTCCTCAGTTATAGCCCACTAAAACTTTGATTTACACACAATCATGTCAGCTGCATAATGAAGGATATCTCAACTTCATTACAACAGCTCAAATATTTTATAGGCTTATTTTTTATTGAGGCTCCTTCAAATAACAGCAGAGCTACAGCCTGATATTTGAGAGAGGAGGATGCACCTGAACAATATATGTTTCTATTGTTACGCTGTATTTACCTTCATGTAGAGAACACAAGTTAACTTGGGGTGTAGTTGAAAGAGGAATTGGACAGTGGAAGAGAAGATGTTCTTCATGGAGAGGGTTTGCAACATGTGTCTGTGCAATATGTGCAAGATGCAGCACTATTACAGGCTGTGAAACCATGTGGCTGAACCAAGATCATTTCACACGGCTGAGTCTAATTACCTGTTATCTTCATTAACATATAGGCTACATTTATCTCTCAGGCTTTCTTTACACTTTGTAAATATCATCTTATAATGAATTTTGGCATCATAGTTTTGTTCCATAACCTTGGTAAGTTACCTGCCTGGTTACCTGCTTATACACATAATATACCAAATTACCACTGTTTCATATTTCCAGCTGAGACTGTGAGAAAACTACAACACGTCATCATTATTTCTACTTTGCTGCTCTGACTGTGGTAAAACAGCCACGTCTCACTCTCTCCCAGGAGTAATCCTTCTCCTGCTGACAGTCACAGTAAATTCTCTTCTGCTTCATTAATTAGTTTTAGTCCTCGTTAACTCTCAGTGTGATTCTGAGACGCTTGATAAATATGGGCCCAGGGTCAGAGTCTGAATTATAACACCTGTTTATTAATCTTTCCTGCATCAAACAGCTCATGTATAACACATCTGTAAAGTGCTGATTCAACAAAATCCAGAGATAACTGTTCAGTTTGTAGTCAGTTAAGAGACTTAAGTGAAGATGACAAAATCCAGATCCAGACTCTGGTCCAGATGGATCATCAGGATCCAGTTGATCCTCTCTCAACACACACTCCTGGATGTTCACTCACACTCTGACAGAGATCAATCCCATCCCCCCCAGCTGATGAGAGAAGAAGAAACAACAGAGGTCATAAATCAGTGTTTAGTGAGACTCACTTCATCAGCTGTCAGTCAGTGATGCAGCACATCCAGTATAAAGAGCAGCAGGGACTTCAGTCCTGTTCAGACCAGAAGTGGAACAGCTGTGCAGCGTAGCCTGCTTCCTTTCAGCTCTCATGTTAACGTGTTGGAGTGAACACACTGAGCTCCAAGCTCACACACCTGCACAGACTTTTGCTATCAAGTCTGTTTACTCTGCAGATTTCACTCAAGTACACAGAGGAAATAAAGTGCTGAGAGTCATGAACACATCATTACTGCAGAAACAGAGACATTCACTCATCAGTTTACTGATGGATTTACTGTTGATACATGTCAACTGTTAGAAAAGTTGAAAGCTACAGAGTCTCTGTGGGATTGAAGATCTTTCCTGCTGTTAAATCATCACATGACAATCAGTCAGAGCTCTCAGCTAAACAGCTGCTGTGATTCCTGGACTTCAGCAGAGGTTCTGGTCTGTATAAAGACCACATGGTTACTAAACGTAATGATGCTTGTGTGAAATCAGAGCCAGTGATTTGCAGGCTGCAGTCAGACTGATCTTAGAGCTCTGACAAAGATGAACTGATCAATTCTTTAGTGTTGAAATGAGAGAACAAACACTTTCAGATCAGATTTGATGGTAGAACAGTTTGATGATGAGGACCACTGTCTCTATACATCTTGTAAGGCTGTCAGCTGTAATCCAGCTTTATTTCCTGCAGACATCAACACAACAACAACAGTCGTCTTCACATCAACTCAAACACATGATCACAACAAGCTTCTGGCTGATCTGATTGGCTGACTGTTCTCTCTCTCTCTGTCTTTCTGTCCAATCCTGAAGCCTGTCACCATTCTCCTCTCACAGCTTCACTGAGGAAAGCAGCCACTGAGAAGGTTGAAGGTTCACCAGGAAATACTGGATCTTTGCTTTGATACTAACTGTGTTTAATACAAAACTGCTGAAACCAGCACAGACTGACTCCAACTCTCTACTCACATCAGAGTCTTCAGTCTACAGTCTGGACTCTCCTTAAGATCAAACAGCTGCTTCACGTCCGAGTCCTTCAGGTTATTTCCTATTAGATTCAGCTCTCTCAGATGGGATGAGGGGTTGGACTTCAGAGCTGAGGCCAGAGAAGCACAGCTGGTCTCTGACAACCTGCAGCGACTCAAACTGAATAAAGAATAAATGACGTCACTTTAGAAAACAAAGTTCATGCTTGAAATCATTCAATGTTTCATAATCTGTTCAGAGCTGAAGAAGGTTTAGAATGTAGAAGTTTAGAAAGTTGTAGATGTGATCTCTAGATCCCCTACGAGACAGCCAGAGTCAGCTGACCATCCTGAGTCACCACAGTCCCGTAAACTGCGGCGGGTCCACAGACTGAAACTATTCACGTCACGGTTTACAGGACTGTGGTGACTCAAGGCAGCTAATATAGCAGCTAGCATCTACGTTACTTTTACACTTAAAATAAGATTTTTGTGCACGTTGTAATAACTCGATTTAAACAAAGTGGACATTTTACACATCATGCTGCTCTAACTGAACCATTTACAACAAGTAACCACTGCACACACACAACACAGAGCACATGTACATGTTTACTGAGTAAAGACACAAATGCAAAGATCCATCTCTGGATTTCAATAATCAATTATTGATCATTCAAATAAGAATCGAAATTGATCTGAAAATCTATTTTTTTGTCCTAAAGTTTAGAAGATGGAAACTCCAAACAGCTGAACCCAACAGGATGCAGGTTAAAAACTGTCAACTAGAAAAGATAAAAACAGAGTTTCAGAGGTTCAGAGTGAATTATCCAGTGTAGATTTTTCTTGTTATATGAAGGTTTTAAATGTGCAGCTCAACATTGTTCTGACAGTCAAAGGACTAAACCACTGAAGAAGAAAATAGATCCTCAGTGTGGATCAGCATAATATCAGCTTTATGTCTGCAGTTTAGTGTCACCACAACTGTCACATCATATTAATCTCAGCACAGAAGTAAAAAATGGTGTCTGACCTCAGATCCTCCAGTCTACAGTGTGGACTCTCCAGAAAATCACACAGCTGCTTCACGTCACACACGTCGTTTCCAGACAGATACAGATGTGTCAGATGGGATGAGGGGTTGGACTTCAGAGCTGAGACCAGAGAAGCACAGCTGATCTCTGACAAACTGCAGTACCTCAATCTGAATAAAGAATAAATGATGTAAATTAAAATCCATTTATAATCCAATCAGATGTGTTCAGGTTTTAAATGTGTAGTTCAACATTACTATGTCCTCATCAATGAGTTTTTCACTAAAATGAGCAGAGTAACTTTGTCATTGTGTTATTGTGGATCATCATGATGTCAGCCTTCTACAGACATCATCCAAATGTCACCACAACATTCAGACACATATTCATGTCAACACTGATTCATAAAAAATACTTTAAACACCTGCATTTAGATCAGTGTGTGTGTGTTCTGAAGGATCAATATCAATGATCAGACATTATTCATTAAAACACATTAAATAATATAATAAAGAAATATTTCTCCTTCAACAAATAAACTTGATCTAGGGCTGTGTGATTGATCAAATTTAACTTCCGATTACGATTTTGGCTTCCAACGATTATGAAAACAAGATAATGGAGATAAAACGATTATTGTTTATTATTGTCATTTCGCAGTGATGCTCTCGTTTTGTCTTGTGTTATAAATCCAGCAAACCTCTTTCCTTTACAGCGGTGCGCTTTCGCTCCTCCTTAAACGCCTCCGACAGGCGTTGAGCGTCTCTGTCCACAGACTAACCTGCCTTCACCAGGCTGACTGACAGCTGGGATTTACTGAACCTAAATAGTTTGCATGTCGGCTCCACGGGAAGAAATCAACAGTGTTTGTACTTATTGATTCATTGCTTTTATTTCCTCGCCCACTGTAGCGAGTGAATCTGCCTGTAGTGAAACCGGAGGTAACGTTAGCTGGGAGGCTAGCGGAGGCTAGCTGGCTGTGCTTCCCTCCGGTCATGCTGCGGCTAACGCTCCGCTAGCCTCCCAGCTAGCCCCGGCTCTCCGTCTGGATCCAACCGGAGCACCGAGACCCAGTTTGTTATTCAGGTTAAAGTGGGAAGAAGCAGCGGGTCTGTCGGGCAGCTGAGTGAAGTGGAGCCTGCGGAGGAAACACCGGGACCGTCAGGATGAAACAGTCCGCAGAGGAGCTGCTGTGTTCGGCTGCAGAGATAGGAAACACCTCGGCTGACAGGATGTACCACTCTGTTTGGAAAAAAACGTTTTCTTTTTGGTTTATAACAGCTATTGGTAACCAGCGTATGAGGTGCATTACCGCCACCTTCTGCTTCGGACTGTGGACCAAAGATTAAATCCTGCACATTACTCCTGTCTGTCTGTCTGATAAACTCAAAGAAAACTACTGGTCCTCCCACTTGGCAGGTTCATGTGTTTTAATGCTGAGCTCCTGAACTCCAGTCTTCATAAGTTCTTCCTTCATATATTGTCTTTCTTGATCATTAGTACAATCTATGATTGCAGGTGTAATAGTCTCCTCAGCCAGGTGGAAAAAAATATGTGCATATATATCAGCATTGGCAAAAATGAGAGTCAAAAAGTAATTGTGTTAAATAATCGTGTTTATGATTTTTGCCATAATCGAGCAGCCCTACCGTCTATACAAACTCATGTTGTTCAGCCAAACACAAGTAAAAATGTCAAAAAGACTAAAACACGACACATTTATATGTTTTAGGTCTACATGTGCAAAACAGTTGAGCAAGAATAATAAAAGACCTGCATCACTTGCAAGAGCTTCATCATTATGTACATTTAAAACACATAAATGCTATCCCATAATGCAACACATGGACTGTCAGTACCTGCTGTTTCAACTTTATCACTTTGAGCACATACAGCAGAAACTGAAAGTCTGCTCATTAGTTCATCTGCACTGTTTGTATTTGTGTTGACATCAGTGTGATACCTGCAGACAGCTGCTGGCTGGCGTTAGCTCCCCGGCAGGTAGAGACAGACTGAATACAGTAGAATCTGCACACTGTTCAATCCACTTCCACGCTTTCACATCTCGTAGTCAGAGATAATATCTCGTTAACAAACACAAACCCAGAGCTCAGATCAGTGTGTGGAGTCTTTTTTCAGTCTGTTCCTCTTGTAGATGTGATCTCTAGATCCCCTACGAGACAGCCAGAGTCAGCTGACCATCCTGAGTCACCACAGTCCCGTAAACTGCGGCGGGTCCACAGACTGAAACTATTCACGTCACGGTTTACAGGACTGTGGTGACTCAAGGCAGCTAATATAGCAGCTAGCATCTACGTTACTTTTACACTTAAAATAAGATTTTTGTGCACGTTGTAATAACTGGATTTAAACAAAGTGGACATTTTAAACATCATGCTGCTCTAACTGAACCATTTACAACAAGTAACCACTGCACACACACAACACAGAGCACATGTACATGTTTACTGAGTAAAGACACAAATGCAAAGATCCATCTCTGGATTTCAATAATCAATTATTGATCATTCAAATAAGAATCGCAATTAATCTGAAAATCTATTTTTTTGTCCTAAAGTTTAGAAGATGGAAACTCCAAACAGCTGAACCCAACAGGATGCAGGTTAAAAACTGTCAACTAGAAAAGATAAAAACAGAGTTTCAGAGGTTCAGAGTGAATTATCCAGTGTAGATTTTTCTTGTTATATGAAGGTTTTAAATGTGCAGCTCAACATTGTTCTGACAGTCAATGGACTAAACCACTGAAGAAGAAAATAGATCCTCAGTGTGGATCAGCATAATATCAGCTTTATGTCTACAGTTTAGTGTCACCACAACTGTCACATCATATTAATCTCAGCACAGAAGTAAAAAATGGTGTCTGACCCCAGATGCTCCAGTCTACAGTGTGGACTCTCCAGAAAATCACACAGCTGCTTCACGTCACACATGTCGTTTCCAGACAGATACAGATGTCTCAGATGGGATGAGGGGTTGGACTTCAGAGCTGAGACCAGAGAAGCACAACTGATCTCTGACAAACTGCAGTCAGTCAATCTGAATAAAGAATAAATGATGTAGATTAAAATCCATTTATAATCCAATCAGATGTGTTCAGGTTTTAAATGTGTAGTTCAACATTACTATGTCCTCATCAATGAGCTTTTCACTAAAATGAGCAGAGTAACTTTGTCATTGTGTTATTGTGGATCATCATGATGTCAGCCTTCTACAGACATCATCCAAATGTCACCACAACATTCAGACACATATTCATGTCAACACTGATTCATAAAAAATACTTTAAACACCTGCATTTAGATCAGTGTGTGTGTGTGTTCTGAAGGATCAATATCAATGATCAGACATTAGTCATTAAAACACATTAAATAATATAATAAAGAAATATTTCTTGTTCAACAAATAAACTTGATCTAGGGCTGTGTGATTAATCAAATTTAACTTCCGATTACGATTTTGGCTTCCAACGATTATGAAAACAAGATAATGGAGATAAAACGATTATTGTTTATTATGGATGATCTGATGCGCATCTGGATCTGTTGTTACACCGTATTTGGTGACTGAAGGGTCCTTTAGAGTAGGAATGTGCGATTAATCGAATTTTATTTTTTTGGCTTCCAACGATTATGAAAACAAGATAATGGAGATAAAACGATAATTGATTATTATTGTCATTTCGCAGTGATGCTCTCGTTTTGTCTTGTTATAAATCCAGCAAACCTCTTTCCTTTACAGCGGTGCGCTCTCGCTCCTCCTTAAACGCCTCCGACAGGCGTTGAGCGTCTCTGTCCACAGACTAACCTGCCTTCACCAGGCTGACTGACAGCTGGGATTTACTGAACCTAAATAGTTTGCATGTCGGCTCCACAGGAAGAAATCAACAGTGTTTGTACTTATTGATTCATTGGTTTTATTTCCTCGCCCACTGTAGCGAGTGAATCTGCCTGTAGTGAAACCGGAGGTAACGTTAGCTGGGAGGCTAGCGGAGGCTAGCTGGCTGTGCTTCCCTCCGGTCATACTGCGGCTAACGCTCCGCTAGTCTCCCAGCTAGCCCCGGCTCTCCGTCTGGATCCAACCGGAGCACCGAGCCCCGGTTTGTTATTCAGGTTAAAGTGGGAAGAAGCAGCGGGTCTGTCGGGCAGCTGAGTGAAGTGGAGCCTGCGGAGGAAACACCGGGACCGTCAGGATGAAACAGTCCGCAGAGGAGCTGCTGTGTTCGGCTGCAGAGATAGGAAACACCTCAGCTGACAGGATGTACCACTCTGTTTGAAAAAACGTTTTCTTTTTGGTTTATAACAGCTATTGGCAACCAGCGTATGAGGTGCATTACCGCCACCTTCTGCTTCGGACTGTGGACCAAAGATTAAATCCTGCACATTACTCCTGTCTGTCTGATAAACTCAAAGAAAACTACTGGTCCTCCCACTTGGCAGGTTCATGTGTTTTAATGCTGAGCTCCTGAACTCCAGTCTTCATAAGTTCTTCCTTCATATATTGTCTTTCTTGATCATTAGTACAATCTATGATTGCAGGTGTAATAGCCTCCTCAGCCAGGTGGAAAAAAATATGTGCATATATATCAGCATTGGCAAAAATGAGAGTCAAAAAGTAATTGTGTTAAATAATCGTGATTATGATTTTTGCCATAATCGAGCAGCCCTACCGTCTATACAAACTCATGTTGTTCAGCCAAACACAAGTAAAAATGTCAAAAGACTAAAACACGACACATTTATATGTTTTAGGTCTACATGTGCAAAACAGTTGAGCAAGAATAATAAAAGACCTGCATCACTTGCAAGAGCTTCATCATTATGTACATTTAAAACACATAAATGCTATCCCATAATGCAACACATGGACTGTCAGTACCTGCTGTTTCAACTTTATCACTTTGAGCACATACAGCAGAAACTGAAAGTCTGCTCATTAGTTCATCTGCACTGTTTGTATTTGTGTTGACATCAGTGTGATACCTGCAGACAGCTGCTGGCTGGCGTTAGCTCCCCGGCAGGTAGAGACAGACTGAATACAGTAGAATCTGCACACTGTTCAGTCCACTTCCACGCTTTCACATCTCGTAGTCAGAGATAATATCTCGTTAACAAACACAAACCCAGAGCTCAGATCAGTGTGTGGAGTCTTTTTTCAGTCTGTTCCTCTTGTAGATGTGATCTCTAGATCCCCTACGAGACAGCCAGAGTCAGCTGACCATCCTGAGTCACCACAGTCCCGTAAACTGCGGCGGGTCCACAGACTGAAACTATTCACGTCACGGTTTACAGGACTGTGGTGACTCAAGGCAGCTAATATAGCAGCTAGCATCTACGTTACTTTTACACTTAAAATAAGATTTTTGTGCACGTTGTAATAACTCGATTTAAACAAAGTGGACATTTTACACATCATGCTGCTCTAACTGAACCATTTACAACAAGTAACCACTGCACACACACAACACAGAGCACATGTACATGTTTACTGAGTAAAGACACAAATGCAAAGATCCATCTCTGGATTTCAATAATCAATTATTGATCATTCAAATAAGAATCGAAATTGATCTGAAAATCTATTTTTTTGTCCTAAAGTTTAGAAGATGGAAACTCCAAACAGCTGAACCCAACAGGATGCAGGTTAAAAACTGTCAACTAGAAAAGATAAAAACAGAGTTTCAGAGGTTCAGAGTGAATTATCCAGTGTAGATTTTTCTTGTTATATGAAGGTTTTAAATGTGCAGCTCAACATTGTTCTGACAGTCAATGGACTAAACCACTGAAGAAGAAAATAGATCCTCAGTGTGGATCAGCATAATATCAGCTTTATGTCTGCAGTTTAGTGTCACCACAACTGTCACATCATATTAATCTCAGCACAGAAGTAAAAAATGGTGTCTTACTCCAGATACTCCAGTCTACAGTGTGGACTCTCCAGAAAATCACACAGCTGCTTCACGTCACACACGTCGTTGAAAGACAGATCCAGATGTCTCAGATGGGATGAGGGGTTGGACTTCAGAGCTGAGACCAGAGAAGCACAGCTGATCTCTGACAACCTGCAATAACACAATCTGAATAAAGAATAAATGATGTAGATTAAAATCCATTTATAATCCAATCAGATGTGTTCAGGTTTTAAATGTGTAGTTCAACATTACTATGTCCTCATCAATGAGCTTTTCACTAAAATGAGCAGAGTAACTTTGTCATTGTGTTATTGTGGATCATCATGATGTCAGCCTTCTACAGACATCATCCAAATGTCACCACAACATTCAGACACATATTCATGTCAACACTGATTCATAAAAAATACTTGAAACACCTGCATTTAGATCATTGTGTGTGTGTGTGTGTGTGAGAGAGAGAGATTATTGTGAAGGATCAATATTAATTATCAGACATTATTGTGTAAAAAACATTAAATAATATAATAAAGAAATATTTCTCCTTCAGGAAGTAAACTTGATCAATTTAAAACAGATATTAGTTGAGAGGATCTTCTGTATACAGATGTGACTCTTTACCAAAAGTTATAAGCATTAATTTACTTTAACAACTAACAGTGGACATTTTCTACAGTTTCTTTAAGAATCAGTCATCTTTTATAACTACAGACTAAACTTTGTACAGTAAAAAAATGAAAATATGGAAAAAAGAAAATGAACTTCATGGATGTAAGTTATGTATGTACATAAATTAGGTTCAGTAGTTAAACATTAAGATCAACAATGGTAACAGACAGTCAGTGAACTGACCTCAGAATCTCCAGTCTACAGTCTGGACTCTCCAGAAAATCACACAGTAGCTTCACGTCTGATTCCGGAAACTTCATTCTTGAGCTTGACATGAATTCTTCAGAAAGATCCAGCTTTCTCAGATGGGAGAGGTTGGACTTCAGAGCTGAGACCAGAGAAGCACAGCTGATCTCTGACAAACTGCAGTCAGTCAATCTGAATAAAGAATAAATGATGTAGATTAAAATCCATTTATAATCCAATCAGATGTGTTCAGGTTTTAAATGTGTAGTTCAACATTACTATGTCCTCATCAATGAGCTTTTCACTAAAATGAGCAGAGTAACTTTGTCATTGTGTTATTGTGGATCATCATAATATCAGCCAGAGCGGCGCCAGACAATTATCAGCAGGGGGGCACAAGGTCGTCACCGGTGGGCACTCCTTTTTACATGCTCATAGATCAGACATTTCTTTCTTTTTTTTTGGTAGTTTAACGTAAATGAGTCAGATGAATGGCTTTCTATACATAAAAGAAGAAATAACACAATAAAGTGGAAACTGCTTATATTGATCACATCTGTCTGGATCAAATTGATCACTATCAACAGATGATTATTATAACTGATTTTTAAACATTTTTTCTTTATTTCTCATGCAGAATACCATCTAATTGACATTTGTATATTTATTACATGAATATAAAGTAATGAAACGAGCAGCTTCTCTATTTAATGAATTTTACTGACTGTTTCAAAATACAGTACAGCTGTTTAAACGCTGGTTGTTGTGTCGCTGCTGCATCTCGTTGGCTGGTTTTTGGCAGTTTGTCATGAGCTTCGAGGAAACAACGTTTTTCATTGAGAGAAAATGATTTTCTTTTTCACGTCATGATTTCAATGTTTAAGCAGCAGCAGCCTCAGGTCACCAGCTGGAAGCAGACGGGTTACCACGAGGCAGTAATGGTGCCGCAGCCGCCAGGAACATATCAAACATGTTTCATGGGAGTAAAATAAAAAAAAATAGAATTACTGTAGTTGTACAATTTTTTCCATATGTTTTCATGTATGAAAAGACCCAAAATGAACACTGTACTTGATTAGTATAAGCAAACTATTTAAACAACATTTGTATAAGAATGATTCAGTCTCAAGCTTTGTGATCCATATAAGCGATTGATCACTGTAACTGTGATCAATACAGGCGGTTTCCACTGTAATAACCAAACCAACACTGCATAACACTTGAAACAAATTGAACAATGAATATGTTACAGTTCAGAACTTCCTCACAGAAACCACAATCCTAACATGCCACGGCGGGCCAGGATAAATAACACTGGCTTACCTGCGGCTACTATTCCTACACAAGGCCGAGTCTTCTGGGCTTTGAGTTGGAAAAGTTGATTATGTCTTTGTAATCACAAGTCTCAGTTAGTTCTCTTTCAAAAGACAAAAACGTCAAGTTGTTCAGGTGTCCAGTCAACATGGATGATCTGATGCGCATCTGGATCTGTTGTTACACCGTATTTGGTGACTGAAGGGTCCTTTAGAGTAGGAATGTGCGATTAATCGAATTTTATTTTTTTGGCTTCCAACGATTATGAAAACAAGATAATGGAGATAAAACGATAATTGATTATTATTGTCATTTCACAGTGATGCTCTCGTTTTGTCTTGTGTTATAAATCCAGCAAACCTCTTTCCTTTACAGCGGTGCGCTTTCGCTCCTCCTTAAACGCCTCCGACAGGCGTTGAGCGTCTCTGTCCACAGACTAACCTGCCTTCACCAGGCTGACTGACAGCTGGGATTTACTGAACCTAAATAGTTTGCATGTCGGCTCCACGGGAAGAAATCAACAGTGTTTGTACTTATTGATTCATTGGTTTTATTTCCTCGCCCACTGTAGCGAGTGAATCTGCCTGTAGTGAAACCGGAGGTAACGTTAGCTGGGAGGCTAGCGGAGGCTAGCTGGCTGTGCTTCCCTCCGGTCATACTGCGGCTAACGCTCCGCTAGTCTCCCAGCTAGCCCCGGCTCTCCGTCTGGATCCAACCGGAGCACCGAGCCCCGGTTTGTTATTCAGGTTAAAGTGGGAAGAAGCAGCGGGTCTGTCGGGCAGCTGAGTGAAGTGGAGCCTGCGGAGGAAACACCGGGACCGTCAGGATGAAACAGTCCGCAGAGGAGCTGCTGTGTTCGGCTGCAGAGATAGGAAACACCTCGGCTGACAGGATGTACCACTCTGTTGGAAAAAACGTTTTCTTTTTCTTCTTCTTTTTGGTTTATAACAGCTATTGGCAACCAGCGTATGAGGTGCATTACCGCCACCTTCTGCTTCGGACTGTGGACCAAAGATTAAATCCTGCACATTACTCCTGTCTGTCTGATAAACTCAAAGAAAACTACTGCTCCTCCCACTTGGCAGGTTCATGTGTTTTAATGCTGAGCTCCTGAACTCCAGTCTTCATAAGTTCTTCCTTCATATATTGTCTTTCTTGATCATTAGTACAATCTATGATTGCAGGTGTAATAGTCTCCTCAGCCAGGTGGATAAAATGTGCACATATATCGGCATCGGCAAAAATGAGATGGAAAATATTGGATATCGGTAAAAAATCCAATATCGTGCATGCCTAAAACACATATACAGCCGCATATTTCTGTGATTTAAACAGCTGTCTGTGCAGATTACGCTTCACTAAATGCAACAGAAATAAAAAAAATAAAACATGGGGTCTCCGTGAGACACTCAGAGTCAGTGTTGACTGCTACATTTAATAAAATGGAAGCGTTTCTGTTCCATGAGTCAAAATGAAATTGTGTTAAATACTTGTGATCTCAATATTGACCAAAATAATCGTGAGTATGATATTTGCCATAATCGAACAGCCCTACTTTAAAGCCAACAAATGTCTCACAACCATCCTGCTGTGACTTCACTTTAAGGCACGGCCTGGTCCCAACATGCTTCATCCTCTGGACGAGTTTTTGTTAAAAAGTGGCTCAAACATAACTACTTAGCCACAGTTTCCAACTTTCATCTAGATGTTAGCTACATGAAACTGCGTTGTGACAGTGCGTGTGCGATGTAGCCTAACTTCAGTCACGTACAGTAAGACAGGAAGTTTCCATGAATCTGAAGTTTGGGTGGGGCACAAAATCCCAATTGGACAGGCATTGCCCCCCAGTGCCCCCCTGTCCTGCTGGCTGTGATGTCAGCCTTCTACAGATATCATCCAAATGTCACCACAACATTCAGACACATATTCATGTCAACACTGATTTATAAAAAATACTTTAAACACCTGCATTGATCTCTCTGTGTCCCTGTATGTGTGTGTGTGTTCTAAAAAATAAATATCAATGTTCAGACATTATTCATTAAACACATTAAATAATCTAATAAAGAAATATTTCTCCTTCAGCAAGTAAACTTGATCAATTTAAAACAGATATTAGTTGAGAGGATCTTCTGTATACAGATATGACTCTTTACCAAAAATTATGAACATTAATTTACTTTAACAACTAACAGTGGACATTTTCTACAGTTTCTACAGTCAGTGAACTGACCTCAGATTCTCCAGTCTACAGTGTGGACTCTCCTTAAGATCAGACAGCTGTTTCATGTCCAAATCCTTCAGGTTATTTCCTCTTACATCCAGATATCTCAGATGGGATGAGAGGTTGGACTTCAGAGCTGAGACCAGAGAAGCACAGCTGATCTCTGACAAACTGCAGCCACTCAATCTGAATAAAGAATAAATGACGTCACTTTAGAAAACAAAGTTCATGTTTGACTCATGCAAAGTTTCATAATCTGTTCAGAGCTGAAGAAGGTTTAGAATGTAGAAGTTTAGAAAATGGAAACTCCAACCAGCTGAACCCAACAGGATGCAGGTTAAAGACTTTCAAATACAAACAGTGAAAAAGAGCTCTCATTAATATTAATGACAACATGCTGCTACTTCAATAAAGACGTAGTGACTTCACCTCTTAAACTCTGCAGCTCCACCAGTGACTCCATCTATACAAACTCATGTTGCGCAGCCAAACACAAGTTAAAAATCCACATGAATATTTCAGATTCTACTCAAGATCCCAACATTTATAATGATATCAAATATGTCAGGATGGATGTTGGGAAAATAGGAGGAAAATGATGTTCAACATATCGACATTATTTACATTTAATGGAATGACGTCGCCATGAAAAAAATCACAGCATCTTGTGTTTAAATATTTCTGTTAATATAAACACTGCACAGCTTCATAATAGTGTTGGAACAAGTAAATACTGGATATTATATTTGTTGCTGTCTGATTGAGATTTTTGGTTTAAATTTAAAGAACCAAATTTAAAGTGAAGTAGGACTGGGCAATTAACCGAAAATGTATCAAGACCGACATTAAGACCCTCTCACTGACTTAATCTTTCTCATGTTGGTTAAGTCGGTTAATAATTTCCCCAATGCGTGCGTTCATGAACTGTCCCTTTAAAACAATACTATGTTGTGTTCAGTCATGTGCCTCCGCCCCGTTCAACTAACGTTAGTGCGAGTTCACTCAAAGCAAACTGGCACCATGGATGACACAAGCACTAACACTGAGCCAACAAATAGGCCTCAACCTGAGCAGCTTATGACTAAAAAGAATACCGTGTCCGTGGTTTGGACACATTTCAGCTTCAGTGAAGACGACAAAGAGCAAAAATAAGTCAAATGTAAACACTTTGGAAAAACAATTTCAGTGACCAAAGGTAACACCACCAATCTGTTAAATCACTTGGAACACAACCACATTACCCAATATGAAGAGTTCATGGCTCAAAAAAAGAGAGAGACTGACAAACGCTAAAGTGCTTCCACAAAGCAGCTGATGCTAACACAAGCATTTACAAATGCCGCACATTATGCAAAGGATTCAAGAAGATGGAAAGAAATAACTGATGCTATTGCATATTACGTCATGAAGGATATGGATCCCGTAGCCACTGTGGAACATAGTGGGTTTAAACATCTTGTTAAAACCCTCGACAAAAGATACACTGTGCCATCGCAAAAATATTTTTCCCAAACAGCGGTGCCCAACATGTACAAAACATGTCGTGAAAAGGTAGCTGCTGAACTCAAATCTGTTCAGTACTTTGTAGGAACGTCTGATCTCTGGTCAAGTACAAGGATGGAGCCATACTTGAGCCTTACGTCGCACTACATTGACGATGAATGTAACCTGCACAACAGATGCCTGAAGACGGCATATTTTGCAGATGATGACACATCAGAAATGATTGCACAGGGCCTGAGAAATATGCTGTCTGCATGGGACCTCATGGAAGAGAACCTCATGACCATTACGACAGACAACAGCACTAACGTCGTCAAAGCTACACAGCTCAATGGACGGACACGGGAGCAATGTTTTGGACACAGGTTGCACCTGGCAATCGATAGGCAACACATCAGCTGATCAGACACTATGCTACAGTTGAGCTAGAGCTATCTTTTAGTTCACTTTAAATAAATACTGTAACAATAATAATTAACTATTCATATAGCAATGTTACAATGTGCTTCATATTACAATGTTAACTTCACATTACAATGTAAAACAACGCTACAATGAGTCATCATTAAAGTAGAAATAAAAATTACTCTAGAAGTCTGTTATTAATCTATTATTAATTAAGTAGCTTTGAATTAAGAGATTTCTCCTCATCTATTATTTTGCAAGTTTGTTAAGTCTTTAGGTATAAGTCAAACCCTCAATAAAATAATAATTCATCTTTTCATGTGTGTGTATTTCAGAAAATGCAATGGAAGATCAACATGTGCAGCAGGAAATGAGGGTTTGCAAAAAGATTGTCAGTGCTTTTTCCTATAGTTGGAAAAAGAAGAAGGCGCTTGTGAAGGCACAACAAGAGCTGAACCTGCCACAACACAAGTTGAAAACTGCATGTGCCACCAGATGGGGATCAATGCAAATGATGAGTGCAAGGATCCTTGAGCAAAAGAAAGCCATCACACAGATCCTCGCTGATGATGAGAAATCAAGGCAACTTGTTCCATCTTGGGCTGACCTGGATGTCTTAGAGGCTGTCAACAAAGCTCTCTCCCCATTGATGGAGTTCACAGATGTCCTGTCAGGAGAAGAGTATGTGACCATTTCATTTGTGAACTCTGTCCTACACATCCTCCATTCATGAGTGCTGGCTGAGGAGGAAGATGACATGGAGCTGACTAAAACAATCAAAACCTGCATCCTTGAGTACCTTAAGGAGAAGTTCTCAGAACCCATCACAGAAGAGCTACTGGAAGCATACACTTCTGCACACCATGTTCCCACCATTCAGGAAGAAGTCAGAACAGAGATGATGGAGTCAGCAGCTGCAGTCCACAGGGAAAGTACCCCAGAGAGCACAGAGCTGTCTACGTCTTCATCATAAGCAAAGAAGCTTAATCAGCGGTGTTGCATTAACATTTTCACACATGGCGTTATTTAAAATAATTTATTTTGTTTGCAAGAGATGCAAGTTATTATTTTCTACTTTTTTTTTTTTAGGGAACTTGCTTTTTACTTTAGAACTAAAATGTGACCTTTTTCACAAGACATCTCCATTTCAAGTGATGTGTGCTTTGATTTCAACTGTTTGAAATATTCAATAAATAACCATAAATAGTTTATCTGTGTGTGTTTCAAAAATTAATTAAAAAATACAAAGTTAACATATGTTTCATTGGAAAAAAATATCCCAGTAGTTCAGCATGTTTACAGAACAGACCTTGTCAGAGAACTATGAGGGCAGTGTAAAAAAAAAAAAGCATATGAAATAAATAATTGTTCATTAATCATAATCGAGGTAAAAGTTTGAAATAATCCTGATATTGATTTAGTCATATCGCCCAGCCCTGAAGTGAAGGTGAAATTTAATGTAAAAATCAAGAGTTTCAGAGGTTCAGAGTGAATTATCCAGTGTAGATTTTTCTTGTTATATGAAGGTTTTAAATGTGCAGCTCAACATTGTTCTGACAGTCAATGGACTAAACCACTGAAGAAGAAAATAGATCCTCAGTGTGGATCAGCATAATATCAGCTTTATGTCTGCAGTTTAGTGTCACCACAACTGTCACATCATATTGATCTCAGCAGAGAAGTAAAAAATGGTGTCTGACCCCAGAGACTCCAGTCTACAGTGTGGACTCTCCAGAAAATCACACAGCTGCTTCACGTCACACACGTCGTTTCCAGACAGATCCAGATGTCTCAGATGGGAGGGGTTGGACTTCAGAGCTGAGACCAGAGAAGCACAGCTGATCTCTGACAACCTGCAGGAACTCAATCTGAATAAAGAATAAATGATGTAGATTAAAATCCATTTATAATCCAATCAGATGTGTTCAGGTTTTAAAGGTGTAGTTCAACATTACTATGTCCTCATCAATGAGCTTTTCACTAAAAAATTGTGTTATTGTGGATCATCATGATGTCAGCCTTCTACAGACATCATCCAAATGTCACCACAACATTCAGACACATATTCATGTCAACACTGATTCATAAAAAATACTTTAAACACCTGCATTTAGATCAGTGTGTGTGTGTGTGTGTGTGTGTGTGTGTGTTCTAAGAAATAAATGTCAATGATCAGACATTATTGTGTAAAAAACATTAAATAATATAATAAAGAAATATTTCTCTTTCAGCAAGTAAACTTGATCAATTTAAAACAGATATTAGTTGAGAGGATCTTCTGTATACAGATGTGACTCTTTACCAAAAGTTATAAACATTCATTTACTTTAACAACTAACAGTGGACATTTTCTACACTTTCTTTAAGAATCAGTCATCTTTTATAACTACAGACTAAACTTTGTACAGTAAAAAAATGAAAATATGGAAAAAAGAAAATGAACTTCATGGATGTAAGTTATGTATGTTCATGAATTAGGTTCAGTTGTTAAACATTAAGATCAACAATAGTAACAGACAGTCAGTGAACTGACCTCAGAGTCTCCAGTCTACAGTCTGGACTCTCCAGAAAATCACACAGTAGTTTTAATCCTGCGTCTTTCAGGTCGTTTCCTCTTAGATCAAGATCTCTCAGATGGGAGGGGTTGGACTTCAAAGCTGAGACCAGAGAAGCACAGCTGGTCTCTGACAACCTGCAGAGCCACAATCTGAATAAAGAATAAATGATTTAGATTAAAATCTATTTATAATCCAATCAGATGTGTTCAGGTTTTAAATGTGTAGTTCAACATTACTATGTCCTCATCAATCAGCTTTTCTCTAAAATGAGCAGAGTAACTTTGTGTTATTGTGGATCATCATGATGTCAGCCTTCTACAGACATCATCCAAATGTCACCACAACATTCAGACACATATTCATGTCAACACTGATTCATTAGATTAGATAATTTTTTAGTTTGAACATGTTAAAATAGCAAAATAAAATATATAGGCAGCAAAACAAAAGAAATAAAAATAACAGCAAACTTTCAGTAAGCAACACAAATAATAACCATTCAATGAAACTTTTCTAGTCCTACCCCTTTTTATAATTTATCAATCAAATCAAAGCTAAAAAACATTCAAAACAACACAAGAGAATAAAGATAACTTGCATAGAACCAATAACAACAAACAAAAACAACACAAGTCAAAAAGACACTCTGTACCAAATCATATTATTCCAGACCACCTCTTTGTTCATCCATTCTATATCTGTTCAATATGTTATTTTTAAAGATTTGTTTAAACTTACTTAATGTTCTACATGTTTTCATCTCTTGGTTGTTCCATAGATTAACTCCCTTTATTGTGATAAAAATGACAATAATAATAATAATAACAATAACAATACTACTACTACTACTACTACTACTACTAATAATAATAATAACAATAATAACAATAATAATATTTATTGAGTTGACTTCCATGAGTTCATTCATAAAATCGATTCATAAAATGCTGCTGAACTCATTCAAGTCTGAAATTAGAGGATCAATATGAAATCAGACATGTTGAACTAAACCTGTTCATTATTTATTACATGACCTCCTTCTTCCTGTATTTGGTAGTTTAGTAGGTTTGTGTAATTAAAACATGTTATTGGTGGCAGTAATGATTCCTCCTGTCCATACTGACTGTGAAGTGGTCTCTTCCTAACACAGCTACACTGTAGGAAATTAGTTCATAAGTTCAGCTGAAGCTGATATGAGGCTTTGACAGTTTGGTAGACTCCCACTTGATTTGTCTGACTCAAAGTTACAGACTATTTAGTTCAAAATTCCCTCTTTGAGTTATGGTCCCTCCACTGTAGCTCAGCAAGGAAACACTGAAGAAACATAAAAATACTTACTTGATATGTGTAACTCAGACTGCTGAAGACTCATATTAGTTTAAACTTTGGAAATCATTTTTACATTTAAATTCTAAATTCAATTTAAATTCTACAGATTTGTGCTCAAGGAAATCCCAAAAATGTATTAACCAAACATGTGAACTTCAGTGAAGGATTTGAATTGAATACATAAAAAACTGCCAAAGCTACAGCCAGTGAACTGACCTCAGAGTCTCCAGTCTACAGTTTGGACTCTCCAGTCCAGCAGATAGAAGCTCAAATCTTGAACCAGTCGGATCTCTATTCAGGAAGTTTGCACTCAGGTCAAGCTCTCTCAGATGGGAGGGGTTGGACTTCAGAGCTGAGGCCACAACTTCAAAGTGAGTCTCTGAGAGTTCACAGCCATAAAGTCTGTAATGACACATATATTACAACATATGTTATCATGAAAGAGGACACTTTATATTTACTTCCTGCATTTGATGACAAAACAGTTTGACATTCCCTATTTTGATTAACATTTGCTCTTCACATCAGTGATTCAGCTCATCTTTTTTAAAATATTTTTTTTTTTCTGAGGCATTTTATTCCTTTAATGTAAAGCGACAGTTGAGAGATAAAAGGAAACAAGAGGAGAGAGAGAGAAACAGGGAATGACATGCAACAAAGGTCAGCCACCTGAATCAAACCACTGATATTGTGATTATATGACATGTATCTTAACCAGTAGGCTACCAGAGCACTCCTAGTTCAGCTAATCGTATCTCACTGTGCTTGGATGAAACAAAAATTGTCATCACTCTCTCTCATACCTGCAGACTTTTAATCTTTGTTTTGCTTTAACCTTGCAGATGAAGGGAGAGAAAATGGAGTTACATTGAGACTTCCATAATGTGCTCAGTCTGTCTGTGTGATCTGATCCCATGTCTGTCTCCACAAAGTCAGCATGAGGCATCTTGATAAGAAAAACATTTTTACTGTCCACTATTTTTAGTTTTTAATTTGACTGCAGGATATTTTTACTCAGTTCAACTCATGGAACAGTTACAGTTGAGAAAGATCATCTCTCATTGCTACCTGCTGTTGTCAGGTTCACATCCATAAGCAGCAAAATTTAGTGACAGTTGACAAACACAAATGAAAAAAATGGCTTGACAATATTAGACCTGTACATGTCAAATATTAATGTAATTCAATATTTAGATGTGCAGGACAGACGACTGCATGATGTTTAGTTGTCAACATTCTTTTCTGAGAATCTGAAAAACTGATTCAGCACAAAACACATTTAACAAACCAATAAGGTTGAATTATTTTCATCATGATGTCATCAGAAAGATGTTATCAGGGTATCAGCATTAAAATATAACATTGACCTTTAATGTGTATAAGATCTCTTTAAACAGTCTGAATTCTATCATTCTGCTCTTATATATTCATCAGACCTCTGTGCATTTCCTGCTACTACTCTTCTCTACACCAACAAGAGAGAAAACACCTGAGAGTTTCTTTCTGTGACTAACAGAATATAAGAAAGACTTAAAAACAAGACTGTGTAACATGACTTCCCTCTTTAAAATAAAAAGCTGAATTCATGAAAAATAAAAGGCACCATTGCTCGGTTCAACACACTCAGGGGTTTTGTCTCGTATGACCAGTAGTTTACGGAGACTAATGTTGGTTAATGTTAGCAAACTTTAGATATTGTTGTATAACTGACATTATACAACAGGTAGTTCTGACCAAGCAATCTGATTGGTCAACTAGACATTTAGAACGTGCTCAAATCAGCATGACAGCACACTGAAGCTGAAATGATAGTTTCTGCGTCCGTGAGGGTCCGTGTGATGTAAATTTCATCAACTTGCTCAAATGAATAATGCCTCATCACTCTTATCATATTGCTGGCCAAGTTTTATATACATTAATGTAAAGTGTTAAAAGTTAAACCCTCTTTGTTCATTTAAAGAAGAAACAGAATCCAAATTTAATGAACTAATATAATTGTAATGTGTACATTTATTTTTTATATCTTTATTTTCTACTGCACCATTTTCATTTCATATTTATCTGTAATCCCTGGCGTTGTATATTTGTTTGTTCTATATTTATGTTATATTACTCCATTTATGTTATCTGTATGTGATATTGAAGTTGAATTAATAAAAATATCACTCCGCCATTCATTAGAACTGTAGACCGTTTATGTGTTGTGTTGCTTTGCTAGTGTCTTTGGGTTATTTTGTTTTGTGGGGATCTGCGGTGAAAACCCGGAACGGAGTTTTGAGTTTTCCTCCTTTTATGTTTGTGAAACTGGATTGAACTGAACTGATTAGGGGTTGTGGGGAAA
The DNA here is from genome assembly GCF_914725855.1 of Thunnus albacares. Taxonomy (NCBI): domain Eukaryota; kingdom Metazoa; phylum Chordata; class Actinopteri; order Scombriformes; family Scombridae; genus Thunnus; species Thunnus albacares. The sequence goes on along the minus strand of NC_058128.1, from coordinate 2,718,641 downwards.
ACAAAACGGACCCTTTACCGAGTGGATTGAACTCTGAGACTGTGGGACGAGTTACACACACACACTGAAAATCCCGAACCCTTCTCCACTCGTTATCGTTAACCGGCTCCCCCATAAACAGTAAAACTGAATCATTTTCCCTTCAGTTGAGTTTATCTCAGCTTCCACTCCGGCATCCTCCATCAGCTGTGCCGGTGAGTCGGTGACACGGAGCTACTAGCTTAAAAATGTCTGTGAAGTTTGCGGACGTAGCAGCTAAATTTGTCCATGGAATTTTTTTTTTCAGCGGATATCTTAGTTACAACAGGATTGAGCTGGCAAAGCAGTTTTGTGTTTATAAATGTCGTATTTATTCAGTTTGGGAAATGTCGCGATCTCTAGAAAGCATTAGCTCAAGTTGGCTGGCTGACTCAACAGGGACTAGAAATCGTCTCTGTTCCTTGGTCGTTACTAAGGGTCAGTCTACTTGCTGGAGTTGTACACTAGGTTTCATTACATAGGAGTCTAGTGACGTGAGTGATTGTTTTCCAGGTATTAGTCATATCCCATGTATTTCCATAGAAACGGATATAACACAAGAAAAAAAGTTTTTTTATTTTTAGAGCGAACTGCCTCACAATATAAATACATTTTGTTTACATCTTTTATTTTGTTGGTAAATGTTGTATAATCGCAATATTACCCTCGAGGGTGTGATTTACCGTCATTGTTGACACGACAGTGATGCGGTAAGCATCGCGTGTAATATCACTTAATTACTGAATCAGTTTGGTGATTTGCTGATCCCTCGTGCTCACTATGAAATGACTTAGAAACCATTAAGAAAAAAAATGATGAGGAAAGCAAATCTCTCTGACTTCAGAAATCACCTTTGGAAAATGATACAGATCTTATTTTAAACTCTTAATCATAGCAGTAAAAACAGTGTCTGTCTGGTTATATATTATTTGCAGAAGCTTCTCATGTAATAATAACTTCACTACATTCACTGATAACTGTAAAATACTGATATATGTTCTGTAATAAAACCTCAACCACAACCTCTAAAGTCCTTCATTTGTTTTACCAGGTTTGAATGACGCCTCCGTCACCCAAAGGAAGATAAATAGAAGAAAAGACAAAAAATCCAATAATTACTAGAAATAAATAGAATAACTGAATGACTTTGAACTGACTGAATTTGAAAAAGCTCAAGGACATCTGAGATTAAATATAACTGACATATTATTTCAGCTATGAACAAGTAGAGCACTATTTTAACAATAATAAGAATTTTATATTATTTATATTTGAAGAACTTAACTACTAATCTGCACTGATTTATAATGTTAATCACATCTGGACTTACAGAGCCTTTCTGCAGTTCCTCACAGCTGGGATCAGTCTCTGTCGTCCCTCCTCTGATGTGTTGTACTTCTGCAGGTCAAACTCATCCAGAACCTCCTCTGACATCTGCAGCATGTAGGCCAGAGCTGAGCAGTGGATCACAGAGAGTTTCTTCTCTGATCTGTTCTCTGACTTCAGGAACTCTTGGATCTCCTGATGTACTGAGAGGTCGTTCATCTCCATCAGACAGTGGAAGATGTTGATGCTTCTGTCAGGAGAGGTATTGGACGTGTACATGTTCATCTTCTTCAGGTTGTTGATGACTCTCTGGATGATTTCTGGACTGTTCTCTGTCTGACCCAGCAGGCCTCCTAAGAAACTCTGGTTGGACTCCAGAGAGAGGCCATGAAGGAAACGTACAAACAGATCCAGGTGGCCATTTTTACTTTCAAGAGATTTCTCCATGGCTCTCCTCAGGAAGTCATCCAGGGATGATTTACTGTAGTATTCTCCCAGGAAGTCCTTCAGTACCTTTGTGTTCCTGTTGGTGTAACAGTGGTACATGTAGACTGCAGCCAGAAACTCCTGAACGCTCAGATGAACAAAGCAGTAAACTGTTTTGTGGAAGATCACATTCTCTCTTTTGAAGATCTCTGTACAAAATCCTGATAACACCGAGGCTTCTTTGACGTCAAGACCACACTGCTCCAGGTCTTTTTGGTAGAACATGATGTTTCCTTTCTCCAGTTGTTCAAACGCCAGCCTCCCCAGCTTCAGAAGAACTTCACTGTCAGCCTCCGTCAGCTCCTGTGAACTCGTCTCCTGTCCTTCATCATACTTGTCCTTCTTTCTCTTTGTCTGAACCAGCAGGAGGTGTGAGTACAGGTCAGTCAGGTTCTTGGGCAGCTCTCCTCTCTGGTCTGTAGTCAACATGTGCTCCACAACTCTAGCAGTGATCCAGCAGAAGACTGGGATGTAACACATGACACGGAGAATGCTGGATGTCTTGATGTGTGAGATGATTCTGCTGGACTGCTCTTCATCACTGAATCTCCTCCTGAAGTACTCCTCCTTCTGGACGTCAGTGAAGCCTCGTACTTCTGTTACCCTGTCAACACATGTCAGAGGGATCTGATTGGCTGCTGCAGGTCGGGAAGTTATCCAGACGAGAGCCGAGGGAAGCAGATTCCCCTTGAAGAGGTTTGTCAACAGCACGTTGACTGATGACTTCTGTGTGACATCAGACACGATCTTCCTGTTGTTGAACTTGAAATCCAGTGAAAGTCTGTTTTCATCCAGGCCGTCAAAGATGAACAAAACTTTACAGTCTTTAGAGTCGAGCTTCTCTGCTGTGACCTTCTGTAATGTTGGATGGAAATCATGGATCAGCATGAGGAGACTGTACTGCTCATCTTTGATCAAGTTCAGCTCCCTGAATGAAAGCGGAATCACCAGACTGACGTCTTGGTTTTTCGAGCCCTCTGCCCAGTCCAGAGTGAACTTCAGCACTGAGAAGGTTTTTCCAACACCAGCAACACCGCTCGTCATAATGACTCTGATGTCTTTCTGTTGGTCAGGTAAGGGTTTAAAGATGTCGTGGCACTTGATTGGAGTGTCATGGTGGATCTTCATCTTGGAAGCTGCTTCAAGCTGCCTCACCTCATGTTGGGTATTAACCTCTTCACTCTTTCCCTCTGTGATGTAGAGCTCAGTGTAGATCTTGTTGAGGAGGGTTCTACTTCCTGATTCATCAATTCCTTCAGTCACATGTTGACATTTCCTTATTAGACTTTTCTTATATGGATCTGAAACCATCTGCAGACCATCTGCTGAAATGGAAGAAAAATATAGATTAGAACAACTATCAGTGTGTTTACATACATTTATGTAACCAGACACTCAGAGAAACCAGGTTATGTGAGTAATCAGGGAATGTGTTAACATGTACAGTAGTAACCTGGTTACTGTAGATCTGTGTGCACAAGCAAACAATCAGTGATCAGATTTCTCCTCTACACTGAAGTTATTCTCAAAGCATGACTTTCTTATTTTATCAGTATTAGTGATAGAAGACATTTGTTAGTCCTGAATTTTTGTTCTGTTTTGCTCTGTGTGTCTGAGTTAGAACTTTTCCTCACAGCATGAATGTGTCTGAATTAAACAAACAGTAAAATGTTAAGTGGTGGAAACTGACTTATTTTGACTTCTAGAGGACACTTTGTGTTTGTTTAAGTTTTAGTTGGACTTTAAATACAAGGATAAATCACTCTGTAATGATTTCTCCTTTCATTCAGCTGCTTCACTTACCCTATCTACAGCATTTTGTTAAGTACATGTTATGTATTTACATGGCAGAGAAATTGACATTCTCCAGGAGAAATCTACCTGGGGAAATAATAAAAAATAATTAAATAATAGATTTAATTTGTTCTGCACTTTTCATTCATGTTGAAACTCAAAGTTTCTCTGATCCACAACCTCGATTACAGTAACCAATAACAATTACTTTGTAGGACCACCTGTCAGAATTACATCACTGCCCACCTGACAAGAGTTCATTCACATTTTCCACAGTTGCATCCACAATCTTTCAATAACCCAATGATGACTCCCCAAATTAACCACACAGTGTGAAACTAGCCTCCAGGAAGTCCTATATGTTGTGTTAAAAGCTCTATAGTGACAGAGCAACTTTGTGTGGAAAAGAAAAACCACTATGTATTAAACGGTTTATATCTCCCACACAGTTCTTTCTATGTTGACGTAAACCTACTGAAATTAAAGCTGAGACTTTAATGTAGAGTCAATTATTTTATTTTAAATTGAATGTGCTGAAGCACAGAACCTGAAGAACTGAAAAAATGTGTAACTGTCTGTTACTGTTTGGACTGAATCTAAAATTATGAAAAATATAAAGACACAGGCTGTTTCTCCTCACAGATCTGCTGTCTGGATGTGATGTCATGTTTGTATCTTCCTGTGACCTTCTGCTCCTGAGCCGATGTTTGACAACTCCCTCACCAGATCATTCCTGATAACTGACAGAACAACTTTGTGTGGAAAAGGAAAACCAGGATCCAGGGCCAGACTGGCAAAATCATTCAGGCCAGGAAATATAGCACGAAATACAGTCCCAGTCAGGCCACTTTCTAAGCGGGGGGTCTGAGGGTCCCCAACTAGGAACATTTTAGTTACAAATACTTGATTTCCTGCATTCTGGTGAATTTTAGTGCATGTGAATAACAAACTAATGAGCCAACATCTGCTTAGTATAATGTACTGTTATGAACCTCAAATAAAACCAAAGGTGCACATCAATAAGGAGGGAGACAACACAAGGACTAACTTTTGACCAATAGTTATTAAATAATAAATAACTAAATAAATAACTAATATACTAACAAAATAGAAAATGTCTTGTACCTGCAGGTTGCTCTGAAGTAGGGGGCTTCTGTACTACTGTGGCATCAGTGCTACTCTCTCCACCTTCAAAAAGAAAAAAGCAAAAGCACAACACACCAGATCTTTTAATGTACCAATATAATACAGTTAACAACTCTCTCCATCTATTCAAAGAACAGAGCAAGAGCACAATACCCTCCTCAGTTTACTGATATACACTAACAGTTACCCATCGAAGGTTAAAATAGCCCTTTAACCAACACAAACATTAAATAACACAGATCTTTAACTTTCAACAAATTACAGTAGCTTGAATAGTGACAGAGGACGTTGTGCTGTCTCAATAATTTTCAATTATGAGCTCAAAGTATGAACTCACTGACTGAGATTTTCACCAAAATGCATTAATTTTCAAATATTCACCACATTAACTAGACTAGATATGCCAATTATGCCATCAATGTATTTGAGGAAGTTAAGGGAACAAACACTTTTATTATTGATTATCCAGTTTCTTGGCAGCTTTAACATTGTCAGGAGACAATGATGACGCATCGCTAACATTAGCTATGTTAGCTAGGTAGCTAACGTTAGCTAGCTAGCTCGTTTATTTACTGACTTACATGGTGGCATTTAGCTGCATCTCCTGCAAGCACCTTTCTTTTTTCTCTTTCCCTCTCTGCTCCACCCTTCCTCTTTTTCCACCGTTCATCTTGCTGCTCAGTCATTTATCCTCTAAATGTAATTACTGCCAAATAAAACCTCTCTCTCTCCCTCTCTCTCTCTCTCTCTCTATCTCAAAAAAAAAAAAAAAACAAAGATCTGTGGGCTGCGGCAGGCCGTTTAGCAGGCCAGGCCACCGGGAAGAGTCCCGCTGCCAGTCCGGGCCTGCCATGACCCTCTTCTGGAGCAAGCCCTGAGAGGGACCTGGAGGCCACACCAGCACCGATCTGACCCAGTCAAACTTTACCCAAAAAAGCAACATGGGGTTGCTGCCATGCTGGCTCTCTGGGGTTTGTTGCATTGCCAGTCAGATGGTGGATGAAGGTAAAGGTCTTGGTGTTCAGACCCCAGACCACCTTCATATTCACTTGAATGAGAAAGTGTGTCCAAACTTTTGACTGGTACTGCAGGTCTGCTGGTCTCATTGAACCATGACGTTTGCAAGTACTGGCTTGGTTTCTAAACGTCCGGTGACACGGTTCCACCAGCAACACGGACACACAAACAAGTGATGTATGTTTTTTTAAGTGATGTACTTATTTTGAGGATCTCAGAATTCAAAGAATTTATTGATTTTTAGTTTTTATCCTGAGAACTTTTGATCACAGTATGTTGAATTATTTGGTGCTGTACAGCAGCAGCTGTGTGTGTCCAAGGCAAATTTCCCTCTGAGACAATAAAGACTTATCTTATCTTATTTGTAAAATAAGATGAAGCCAAGTATGAAGTGGTTGAGATAAGTTCTAGAAGCTGTAAAAAGTTCTTTATCTCATTATCTCTTCTGGGTTCCCAGTGAGAAAGTTCAAGTATCTTGGGCTCTTGCTTCCCAGTAAGGGTAAGATGGAGAGTGAGACTAACAGATAACTGGTTGCAGCAGCAACAAGAATGCGGCAGGTAAAAACAGGAACACAGTTGTTGTGTTTTCATGTTGTGAGCCAGTTAACCAAATTTATTTTAGCTTGTGAGACATTTAAGAAACATTCTTTATCCTGCTACTTTTTCTTTTTGATGAAGGTGGTACCATAAAGAATGATAAATCAATCTCTAACATTATTTCTACATATTTTTGTTAACACATTACTATTAATAGAACACTGTAACTCATAACTCATGTAATAATTTATGAAATGCATGTGACACTGACTTACCTTTTGGTCCAGAGCTGGAGTTTTGTGAACGCTGCACCAGATCATTCCTGTTGATCTTTTCTAAAATCTCGTTGGTTACCTGCAGAGCTCCAGGATCCTGATATTTCTGTACCATTAGATCCACTGTGTCCCGCCTTGCTGCTTTCTCCAGCTGAGCCACTGGGATGCCTTTAAAGCCCTCCAGGATGTCATCCTGCTCCAGGAACCACTTGAAATCCTTAAACTCATCTTCTTTTAATTTTGCCAGAATTTTAAAGAGCTCCTCTTTAAGTTTTGCCATTATGGCCCCCTGCTGAAAATAAGAGAAATTTAAATAAATTAAATAAGAAGAACACGTATTCAGTTCTCATCTCATGACACTTTACCAGTATGACTTTTGTACATGTGCATGTTAAATGTAAATCATCTACTGTTTGAACAAACAGGTCACAACTTTGGTTATTTTCATAGTTTCAGTCTTTCACCACTGAAAACTCATGACAATCCACATTATCACCTGAATTCCAGCTGAATACATTTACATCCTCTGTGAGGAGGCAAACAACAAACTTTTTGAAGCCACGTTCCAAGTGTGAAGCTTTTGGTGTCTGTATTTCATATCAGATGAGTATATCTCATTTTTATTGTTGCACTTTCGGTGGGCAGTATCATGTTTTTATGAAGTGCTGCCCTCTGCTGGTATTACAGCACATTTAATGATAAACTTTTATATTTTTACCTCACATACCTCTACAGGAGTTCATGAATGTTCAGCTGATAACGTTGGATGCTGAGAGGAGCTGTTTGTCCTGCGAAAACCTGAAGGGAAAATAATAATGATGAGATACTACACTTCACCATTTTCATTCCTGGTGCTTAAACTGGGAGGTCAGAGGTCAGCTGCTGATCATGAGCCAACAAGCATACAGTGTCTTTCTCAAGGACAATTCAGGAGGAAAGATGCTTGTCAACATTATGATTTGAGGAACCACTGAACCTCTTGTATCATCTACTAGTGCTGCTACAGTTGTTGGTGATAAACACTCATCCTGTTTCCTCTGGTTGAGCTAGATGCCAACCAGAGGAATGCATTCCTCTTACTGCCTTTCTTGGAATGATCTTCCATTATACAATATTTTTAAATGTTGTATACTTTTTACAGTTTTATGTGCCCTTGCTCACAGTATCCAATCTCATCACTATGACCTCCTCAGATACAGAATCTGTAATATACCTCGTGTCATGAATGCATAACCAAAAGAGGACTCCAGCACAGATGAGGAGCTGATACATAAACGTGTAGCTGGTCTTATGGAGATAATTTGGACTACTTTGTACAATGTTTTCATCTATATAAATGCACATTTTTTAAAATGATTGTATAATCAAATTTAAAGGTAAAATCTTAATCTGCAAAGTCAGTAGTTACTCCAGCTGTCAGATACATTTAGTGCAGCAGAGAGAACAATATTCACCTCAAGTACAGTAAAGTAACCATAACTATTGAGTAAATCACCTCCAGTTTAATACGTACACAAAGTTTTCATTCACACACAAAGATAGAAAAGTTTCTTCTCAACTCAATGAAACATATAAACCATCTCCTTTATCATCATGGCACCTCGCAGATAACTGAATCTGAACTGCAACATTTCCAAAAACATGTGTTTTGCACTCTTAAGCTCTTCTTTCCCTGCTCACTCGGACAGCTGAGTTTAAATTACTGTCTGTCCAGAATGAAGATAAAAAGAAATGTCTGCAAACATTTTGAAAATTATTTCTCAGACATGAAATAAACAATCATGTCAGATGTGAACATTTTCAAAAACAGAGCTGAACTTCCTCTTTGTATTCCTGTTATCTTACATCAGTGCAGCAGCTCTCTTGTGTTGACGATGTCAAAAGAAGATGTTATTATTCACTCAGTGGGACGACCTGCTTCAGTTAGAACTTCACCCATCATTATTCAACTCTGATTCTTCTACTTCATCAGTCCCTGTTACAGCAGGACGCCCCGATGCTAAACTCTGCTAATCAGCCCTGTGTGTGCGCAGGCTGCTGTTTCCTCATAACGTCACTGACAAATGATGATAGTGAATGTTACGTACACAGTCTGACTAGTCTGATGGCAGTTCCAGAGAAATCAGAGTTCACTATGTCTACCATGGTTTGACATTTACTGTAAATCCATCATCTACAGTGAAGTAAGAAGCAATGTTCCAGTCCTGACTGATGATGCTGATCGGAAGTTATTTCTCTTTGACACCAGAGAAGATCCATAAACTCAGCAGGTTCAGTCTGTGAGTTTGATGATTGTATGAAGAGTTTTCAGAACTCAACACCTTTTGGAGCATTTTCTGTTGTGCAAATAAGAAACAGTTTAGGTGTTTAAATGCCAAATAACAAAACAACAAACTTTGTTTGAAGAGTCTGATGCATGCATGTAGTTTGACTGTATTATTTACAGACATTTTCCTGATTAATAACTTCACCTGCTAAATTAGGAGCTGCTTGCTTTCTCTAAAAGCAGTTTGAATTATCCAGCTAATAGAGTTGTGAAGTAAGAGGAGCTATTTTGGGCGCCCCTGGTTCCTGGAGTAAAAATCTCATTTATTTTTCTCATAGACAATGTTACATGACTCATAGTTTGAGCACTTCTATGGCTATGAAACTCTCCTGGTTAAGTCATCAGTACAAAAGATGAACAACTGCATTAGAAAATATCCGGTTTACATGTTGCTCAGTGCAACGGTGCAAAATACAATAAACATTATAATGTGTATTTACAGTGTTAATCATTGTCTGTAATAACTGTCATAGTTAAATGAAACATGTTAAAAGGACAATTATTGAGCTTTTTGAGTTTAATTAAACTGAATGAATTATTTTTCATTGGGACATGAATTTCCATGCCACATTAAAATCAAACCACAACAGAAACAAAGTGAGGAGGTTTAAAGTGTTTCAGTATTGTCCAGCAGAGAGCAGCACAGACCTGCCAACACTAAAAACAGCACTGTCATTAGTTTTCATGAAGAGGTGCAGGGCAGCTGTTTGAAATGAAAATGGTGATTTGATTTGAAATAAATTAAAGAGAAAAGGCTAAATAATTGTCATTTTACAATTGATTCTTTCAATCGTAAAATAATAGTTCATTGTGACAGGAAATATATAAATTTAGGGAAATATATATAACAATGTGTTCTGTATTTCAATGTAGTTATTTATTTAATTTGCTTTTATTTAGATACTATTTTCATTTAGATATGATTAAAAGCTGTAATAGGAATATTAACTGTAGTGGTCAGTAACAGTAACATTAACAGAACCATAATCGTAATATTATCTGTATTAATATTAACAAACGCAGTAACAGTAATACCAACATTAGCAGTATTAGTAATTTAGACAGTAGCAGTGAAGTAATACTAACAGTAGCAGTAGTAGTATCTGTATCATGAGCATTATGATACAGTAACAATGGTAGTAATGAATGATAGTAATGATGGAATTAATATTAGCAACAGCAGCAATAAGAATATTAACAGCTGCAATAGTAATATTAACTGTAGCGGTCAGTAACAGTAAAATTAACAGAAGCAGTAATACAGAGGTTTTCAAAGTGGGAGGCGGTCCTCCTCAGGGGGGCCCCAAACAGTTTCAGGGGAGGCTCAGTAAATGGAAGTGAAAACATATTACATTAGTTATTACATTAGTTATTAAAAGGAGATCACATAGAACAGCCTAAATGTGTGTGATCTGGTTAAAGAGATAGTTCAGAGGTATGGTGGTTTTGGGGGATTTTACATTTTTTCCCACTTTCCCAGAGTCAGAAACAAATAAATACCTTCAGACAGACCTTTTTATGTATTTGGTTTAGCCTGAAGTATGTCAAACAGCAATATCAGGCTTCTTTGCTCAATTGTTGAAAGTCTATGGCATCAAATAACATAATCATGATCCCATAGGCATCCAGGAACTGAGCACAACTAAGCAAGTAAACTAAGGGGGGTCGATCTGAAAACCCCTGCAGTAATAGAAATATTAGCTGTAATATTAGCATTAACAGTAGCAGTAATATTAATATTAACAGTAGCAGTAATATTAACATTAATAGTAGCAGTAATATTAATATTGTCAGTAGGAGGAGTCTGAGAGGTAAACCAGTAACATTGGGGACACACACACATACACAGTATAATAAACCTGTTACTTTAACTACAACCATGTGTGTTTTCCAGCATCACAAAGATAAACTTTGACTCTGGTTTAAATCCAACAAACAGACTTCAGATAAACATCTGAGTCGTTCTTAACTGTGCCTTCTCTCTATTGTAAACCAAACCAGTGTGTCACGTTACATCACTGTGAGGACGCAGAAACCAGGAAAAGAACAAAGGAAACAACGTTTGAAGACACTGAACACTGATTTCTGACACAGTCTAATCAATTAAACAATTAATCTGAAAAGTGATCAGCTGATAGATCAATAATGACAGTAATCATTATTTACAGCTCTAATATTAACACTCACCCTGCCTCAGACTGTTTTCCTCCTTCTGCTCTGTTGACTTTAAAATGGAGTCTGACTGAATACTTTCACCTTTACTCTGTACCTGTTTGCTCCTCCTTTACTGGAAGTCACCTGTATGTGGTTATGTGAGTGTGTGTGTGTGTGTGTGTGTGTGTGTGTGTGTGTGTGTGTGTGTCTAGAATCACTTATAGCTTAAAGTGCGAGCTGTGAATTTAATTTTAAAGCTTTCTGAGAAGTTTTCTGACTGTTTGCTCACTGTTAGATACAAACACAGACAGACTTCCTCATTGTACTAAAAACAGTTATTTTCCAGTAAACTTGTGTTCTGCATCAACAGATGAAGTCAAACAGATAAATCCACAGAGAGACTAAACTAGACCCTCTGACTGTGAGATAATGATCAGAATACTGAAACACTCAGGCTGCATCAGCTCAATATACATAAACAAAAAGAAAAATCTATTTTAGACATCATTATTTTACTTTACTTTATCAGTAATAATATATATAACGGTCTTAGTTGTAGGTTACTATTGTAATTAATCGAGGTTTCTACCAGCAGTACTAGTACTGACTTTACTGGTACTCCTAGAAGAAGAACTATAGCCAAGATTTTATAAATACTGAAGAGTACATGTCCTTCAGATGTCCCTCAGCATCATCCAATCCTGTAAGAGCATTTTTAAGCCACCACAAAGAAGAAAAAATAACTAAAATGTTTTGGTGCTGTAATGTATGTAGCTGTAATTTCCTACTTATATGTACTTTTAATAATCACTTTGCTGCTACTGCCCACTTATCTGAGGACAGACTTACAGGGACTCCTTTCACAGTTACAGACTGTGTGCATACGGCTAGACCGGAGTTTCAGTTCTCTATTCAACCTTTCCCCGTTGATCATGTTCATGAAGCACTGCAAGCCATGGACATCAGGAAGTCAGTTGGTGAGAATAATTTGGACCCATTTCTTTTAAGACTGTCTGCACCTATTATGCAGGAACACATCACATGTATTTACAACCTTTCTATCTCATCTGGCATAGTTCCCAATGTTTGGAAATCAGCCCACATAGTCCCTATGCACAAAGGTGGAGATAGCAACGGTTATCGTCCAATTTCAAAACTGTCCTGTCTCTCAAAAATCCAACAATCATTAGTGAATAGTCAGCTGAAATCATTCCTCTCAGAATACTCCATCCTAAGTTCTAATCATAGCACCAGGTCAGCTGTCACACTTGTATTAAATGATCTCATCACCAGTTTCGATAACAGGAAATATTGTGCTGCTATATTCATAGACTTAGCAAAAGCATCAGACACAGTCGACCATTCTCTACTTGTAGATAGACTGCTCACCACTGGCTACGATAAGGATGCTCGCAGATGTTTCCAGAATACTTGTGAGGCAGACGTCAGTGTGTGAGGATGGGGGGAGCCCAGTCTAGATTCTTGCCTGTTACTAAGGGCGTACCGCAGGGATCGATTCTGGGCCCTGTCCGGTTCACCATTTATATAAATGACATTGTGTCTTCCATACGTGGCTGCCAAACCCATCGGTACACGGACGATACTATTTTATACTGTATCGCTGGTTCTGTTCAATTAGCCATCTGAGAAACTGCAACATTCCTTCATTAATCTCAAACTGATACTTAATGCAAATAAAACAAAATTTATGTTTTTTTCAAGATCTAAAAACTCAGACTACAGCAATCTGCATATCTCTACTGTCAATGGTTCAAACATCTAAAGGGCATCTGGCTCGACAACTGATTCACATTCAATCACCATATCAAGAACCTTGTTGACTAATTAAAACACAAAAATGACTTTCTATACAGAAATAAATCCACCTTCCCTCCGATCTATAGAAAGAGGACTGTTGAATCAACTATCTTATCAGTCAGATTATAGGGAAGTAATTTACAGAAATGCTGCTGCCTCCACACTTTGGCCTTTAGACTCAGTTTACTACTCAGCCAGGAGATTTATTACCGGTGACGCCTTCAACACTCACCACTGTGTCCTCTATGATAAGGACAGCTGGCCTTCTCTGACTGAGACGCAATAATCACTGGTATCTGTATATCTATAAAACCCTGACTGGAAAACTACCATCATACATCACATCTCTCTTACACTGGAACTCTGGTCCACTTCTAACCTGCTCCAGTGACTGTCTGGCTCTTCAGGTACTTCGTGTCAGGACTGAACTTGGAAAGAAGCTTTTAGTGTTGGTGCAGCAAACTCATGGAAACTCTTACAATGTGACCTAAAACTGAATACTCTCACACCTCTTGGACACTTCAGGATATAATGAATAACTGTTCACTGCCTGTCTGTAATTGTTTTAACTGATTTTGTTGACTATGTATGTTTCCTTGTTTTTTTTTATGTTTGTTTGTTTGTTTGTTTGTTTTTCCATGTGTAAACTTGGCATCATTGTAAATGAAGGTCACCCTCAAAGGTTTTCCGAGAATCTTAAATAAAGTTTGAAATGAAATGAAATGAAATCGATGACTAGACAGCAAACAAAAAGGAAAATATTTCACTACTTTTACAGCTTCTTATTAGTTTACATGACTTTAACTACAACCATGTGTGTTTTCCAGCATCACAAACATAAACTTTGACTCTGGTTTAAATCCAACAAACAGACTTCAGATAAACATCTGAGTCGTTCTTAACTGTGACTTCTCTCTATTTTAAACCAAACCAGTGTGTCACGTTACATCACTGTGAGGACGCAGAAACCAGGAAAAGAACAAAGGAAACAACGTTTGAAGACGTCAACACTGATTTCTGACACAGTCTAATCAATTAAACAATTAATCTGAGAGGTAATCAGCTGATTGATCAATAATATTAACACTCACCCTGCCTCAGACTGTTTTCCTCCTTCTGCTCTGTTGACTTTAAAATGGAGTCTGACTGAATACTTTCACCTTTACTCTCTACCTGTTTGCTCCTCCTTTACTGGACGTCACCTGTATGTGGTTATGTGAGTGTGTGTGTGTGTGTGTGTGTGTGTGTGTGTGTGTGTGAGTGTGAGTGTGAGTGTGTGTGTGTGCGCGTGTGTGTGTGTGTGTGTGTCATCATTTAAAGTCGCTCTGAGTTTTCTAGAATCACTTACAGCTTAAAGAGCAAGTGGTGAATATAATATTAAATATTAAATGTACGTATGAATATTAGGATGTTTGACTTGGTTGTCTTAACTGGATTCAGGGCCGACATTTAATAATTTAAGCAAGTAAGTAAAGTTTATTATAAAGCGACTTTTTAGGTCAGCACGTCACAAAGTGCTTCACAATAAAAGATGAAGAAAATAGAGACACAATATAAGAATAGTAAATAAAATAGAATCAGATAAATAGAACACTACTACTCAAAGGTAAGTCCGAACAGGTCTTGAGCTGCTTTTTAAAGGCGTCCACAGATCTTAAATCCAATGGGAGACAGTTTCAAAGTGCAGTCAAAGACTCAGACTGCTTTAGTTTGGAGTCTGGAGCAAAGAGCAACCAACCAACCCTGATCAGACCTTAAAACCCTGCTGGTAACCCACTGCTGATCAGTGCTGGAGAGGAACTGACTATGGAGTACTATATTTAAATATAGTTTTGAGGTACTTGTACTTTAATTTAGTATTTCCATGTGATGCTACTTTATACTTCCACTCCACTACATTTCTGAGGGAAATATTGTACTTTCTACTCCACTACATTTATTTGACAGCTTTAGTTACTTTTCAGATGAAGATTTGACACAATGGATAATATAACAAGCTTTTAAAATACAACACATTGTCAAAGATGAAACCAGTGGTTTCCAACCTTTTTGGCTTTTGACGTCTTACAAAAAGCAGTGTGTAGTCGGGGTCACATTTAATATATATAATATAATAATATATCAGTCAGAGGGACCAAACCACTACTTTTACTGCAATACTTTAACTACATCAAGCTCATAATACTTATGTACTTTTACTGTAAGAGGATTTTTCATGTAGGACTTTTATTTGTAATGGAGTGTGTTTACATTGCTGTATTGGTACTTTAAAGGATCTGAGTACTCTTCATCGTAGTGATGAAGATTTTACTGATGATGTAATTCTACCTGATCGACACTAGATGTCAATGTTGTGTAGAAAGAAAATCCTTTTATTTACAGACTCAGTGTTCAAAATGTTCCAGGTAACTTTAAAGGACGGGTTGACACTTTTTCACATGTGTCTTAAAACAGCAGTCAGGTGTCCATATGAACAGTGAAAGAGGTTTTCCTTGCTGTAATCATTCCTTCTATTCATACTGGATATTAAAAGATCCTTCAAATGTGCTTTCAATGGAAGTGATGGAGACCAAAATCCACAGTGTGTCCACACAGTCATTTAAAGTTTAAGTTTAGTAAAGTTTATATGAGGCTTCAGCAGTCTGAGTTAGTCATATCAAGTGGATATCTGACACATTTACAGTCTTTTTAACAGAGCTAAAAGAGAGTGAATATTGGTGGACAGAAACACGACTCCAAATGAATGATAATGTTGATCCGTAACTGCTGGATGAGGAAACAATCACCTCACTCATTAAATATGTGGCCTTTGCTGTGTGATGAAGCTCCACTACCTGTTTTATCTGAATCTTGATCTGGTTAATATCAGATTAAAAAGATAAAATTGTAAGAGTTTTTTTTATAGTTTTTATAGATGATAGCTGAGACGTTCTTTATTTCAGGCAGGAAAACGCTGCATACTATATATTATAATAACTAATGCAGGGGACAATTTTCTGCAGAAATATGAACTTAAAGTACCTTTTTTCTGATAAAACTATAACTTTCACTTTCTTTTTTATTTTTATATTTTATCCACAGTTATCCAACAAAACTGCACAGAAAACACAGACCACAACATACAAAGTCTGACAAATAAATGGGTGAGACAAAATTGAACTACACAGATACACATACATACAAATATGCACATACATCCACAAAAAATAATACTTATTATGGTGCTGATTGAAACTCCACAAAATAGGATTAAACAGCTTCCTGGACTTTACAGGGTTTCTGCAGGTTCATCAGATTAAATTTAAGACTTTTAAAGACATTTTTAATATCACAAAAATGCAATTTAATACATGTTTCACTGTCACAGTATTAAAGATATCAATAAAAACCATTAATGATCATAAGGGCTGGAATTATTTACCTGGTGCAATGCGAAATAAATGTCAATTTAAATTCATTTCACATTTTTGTCATCACTTCCTGTCAGTTTATAACAATCATAACTAATGACTCATTAATGATGAGCTGGACGTGGATCAGCAGCAGATGAATTAAATGAGGATCCCGTTTCTTTTATTGTTTTTTCTTTTTGTTTGTTTCTAAAATAAAGAAAATCTCTGAGACACAAAGCTGTGCAGTGTCTGTGTGAGTGTATGAACTTTGGTGGTGGAAGTGGTTGTGATACAAGGGGCACCAGCTAAACTCTTGCCGAGGGCACCAAACTGGTCACAGCCAGCTCTGCATACAGTAAAATATTTATACTCTTCAAAGTATAAATAAATAAATCTGTGCTGTTTGGAGTAGGGAATTACCATTTAAAGACTGATATTTATACAGCATCAACCTGCTTTTGATTTTTGGAAAGTGCCACATTCATGTCAGAAAATTCTCAATCCAAACACCAAACTTGTATGTTTTAATGCCACTTTTAGTATCTGGATACTCTGAACTATACTGCAGAGACTTGCTATGCCATAAAAACTGTCTCTCATATACGTTCAACCCTCAATCATTTGTAGAATCATTTGTTTTTTACTTAATATTTACCTGTGATGTCTGCATCGCATATCTTAGATCCAGTTTTGTTTGCTCCTCCTATTTTTTATTTTATTTTTTATCTTTAAAGATTTATTTGTTAAAAAGTGCATCATATCATTAATTAAAACATTTTTTCTACAACACATTAATCCCAACTTTAACCACAAATAATGAATTATGTAATAATAGAATATATGTTAAAGGCAAAGTGTGTGATCTCAATGTAAAGTTAAAAACAGGATTGAAACCTCCTTTGCACTTGAATCATACATACAGTATAAATCCCCAACGTCACCAACTAGTGGAAATAATCTTCTGGTAAATATTTCTGTAGAAGTTCACACTGTGTGTCGGGAACATGTTTCACCTCATTTGCAAAGTGAGATAATTTGAAAAATTGAGTTCATTTTGACACACCAGCTCTATAATGTTCAAATCATTTGTTATCATGTTGATATGTGAAATATATGTCAAAATATATCATATTTCCCTTTTGTTTAACATGTAAACAATATAAATTATTGTAAAAAATAGTGCAAGACTAATTAGAAGTCATTAATATTTTTTCACCCGTCTGCAATGTAGAAATCAAATCTCATTTTAATGTTGACTCATCTGTGTATATTTGTTTATGTCCAATACAACAGACATTTTCTGTGAAACATATTAAAATGTATTTTCTCTGTAACGGTTTTATTAACTATTAATGTGTTAAGTAAACACATGGGAAACCTTCTCGTTTCTCATCAATTTCTGGAAGTTTTACATTTAACAGAAGTTCAGTCATTTTTGTAGGTGTACAGTGTAATATTAAAATTATTATTGAATTAACTTGATAACTTTATTGGTTGATTTAACAATGAAAATGCATATTAATAAACATGTTGATGTTAGTTAAGAAAATAGCATGCAGCACATCATACTACATTGTCAGCTACTATTTAAAATATGCGACACAGAAACACATCATACAAGACATATAAAGCAATAAATTGGGAAATATTAATGTTAATATAAATTTAGACACTAATAGAAACATGAAGAATAGAAGCACAGACATGAAAAGCACAAATAGTTCATAAGATCCTGAACAATAATCACTGTGACTGAATTAAACATCAACTTGTAACAGTCAATCTAAAATAAACACTCACATGACTACAATGAGTGTTCTAACTTTACAACCCATCAGATCAATATTGTCATCAATCGCCTTTTAATTTCACTCCAGACTGAAAAGCGAGGTGTGCATTTATATTATTAGATTATTTGATATTTAAACGGTAAAACGTTTTCTTACTCCACTTCCTGTTTTGTTAGTTATGCTGCTCTTCTGTCATGTCTTAATCTCTTACCTGGAAACCTATTTATCACAAGTTGACAGTTATTGATCACCTCTTTGCTTTGGGACTTAAGTTGTCTCATTTTATACAACAAAAATAGGTGATCAATCATCTTTCTGTTCTTTCTGTTTATTGAGTTTGAGAGAGAGAAGTTGTTAATGACCAATTTAGGTTAAAAGCAGATGCTGTAAGCTTTTAATGGCCTTTAAATCACAGTGTTATTGTTAGTTACAGATGTGGAAGTTATGTATATAGTGAAGTTATTGGAAGTGATTTGTTGTTAATTGCCATGATTGCACTAAACTATAATGATGTGTGGTGAATGGTGAGGCAGGAGCTGTATGACATGCAGGTGTTACCAGTTAAGGCTCGATGTGCATGTTATCTTTATTAGTAAAGTTAAATACCATATTCTTGTAAAATCTATGGTTAGATCTAATAGTTATTATACATCTCAACTTTTCTTTATGTTGTGCATAGTAGTAATGAAAGATAATTTACTTTATTATATGATTTGATTGATAGCTGTTGAACTACTCTTTGCTACTCGTTATTTTTC
Source organism: Thunnus albacares (assembly GCF_914725855.1). Taxonomy (NCBI): domain Eukaryota; kingdom Metazoa; phylum Chordata; class Actinopteri; order Scombriformes; family Scombridae; genus Thunnus; species Thunnus albacares. The sequence continues at coordinate 2,699,804 of NC_058128.1, read as the reverse complement.
ATCACTTTGGCTGATAAGTTAAATTAGTGATAATTTCCTCAATAACGTGCATAAGAATATTATTATTTGCAGTTGTTTCACTCGCTATATATTCCTTTTATATGTGTTTCAGAAGCACACACCCTCCTATCCTCATACACCTTTAAATGAGGCAACAATGAAGGTTCAAGTTCAACTGGAAATGACCAAGTTTGTCATTTAACCCCTAAAACTAAGAAACAGTGACTAATCAGACGTCCTGCAGCGATTCCTCTCTTCACATCAGCAGTTAGTAACCTTGAGATAACCTTCAGATAACCTTGAGCAACAACAAATCTGCCAGTCTTGAAGATTGCATGCTGTTATTTGTCAGCAGAGGGAATGCTAACTGTTAGCTTGTGGACGACAGAGTAACATCAGACAGCTTGATGATCCCTGACTGTTCCAGGATCAGCAGCTTGGACAGCGGTTGTGTCTCTTTGCTGCAGAATGTTGTAATGATCCACCTGAGCTGTACAGGAGAGCAGGAGGAGGAGAGAGACTGGAGACTCTCAAACCTTTATCACACATCAACACATTATTTTACACCAAATACCTTTTCAGTTGACTGTAGCTTTGATGTGATTCAGAAGACTCCAGAGATATGAATCAAGCCACCGAGGCTGAAATGTTGCTTAACGGGTTAACTGTTGACAGCATGAAGCAAAGAAACACACTGTATTAAAAACACAACAAGCACAGATCAGAAACACCTGCAGCTTCATCAAATTCCTGCTTTACAAAGAAAAACACACCTGCCAGCTGTTATTTAGCTGCACTGTACATAGACAAAGTCCCAGCCATAAGTATCTGTGCTGTATGTGTCAGAGCAGGACTGACTAACATTTATCAGTTAGACTCAACAACATGAACAGTGACGCTGATCAGAGAGTGAAATCTAACGCTGCATTTTACATGTGAAAGCAGAACTGCTCCAAGTATCAAAAACACCTCACTGATATTCATTATTAACATTACACAGGACAACCTGATATTTATTGATCAGCATTGATCACAGAGACACACTGGTACAACTAAATATTAAAGTGAACACAGACTGAGCTGTCTGACCTTAAACCAGATGATTTGTTCTCACCTTCCTCTGAAGAAAAACATCCACCATTTTATTCAAATCCAAGTCTGATTCATTTTCCAAATGACAGAACTGAGATGTTTTCTTGGTTTTCTTTAGAGACGCACAAATCTCACTTTTTCTCTCCTGATGCTGACTCTCAGTACTCAGAGTATCTGCTGATACTGAGTACCGATCAATACCACTGCTCTCTTTTTCCCCAAATTACAATCTGTAAACCTGATTGGGATCATTTTAATGTGAGAACATGAGGTCAGAGATGCTGTGGCAGTAAAAACTGAGTCAGCAGCTGCTGAGACTGAATGAATGTTGAAAAACCAGCCACAGTTTGTGACCAGTAATAAGAATAAAAACTAAAGTGAAACTATTTCATTCATTCATCATCATTTATCATTAATGACTTATTATTATGGCAGCTTGAATCTGCTGAAAATACAGTCTTTTAAAAGTTGATTCATGAGATTTATCCTGTAACATTTTTCCTTCAGAAGTTAAAAACGATACTGATGTGATGTTTTCTTTCTGTGAATTACAACCTGAAACTGTTTCTCTCTTATTGTGGAGCTGCAGATTCACCCATAAACTCTGGAAAGACATGAAGACCTTCATAGTTCAAAACTTTTCCCTTTTCTTCAAAGATGTTATTTTTAGTTTCTATTTACATGATAAAGACAATGACTCTTATTTAACTTATGAATTTAGATTTTATTATTGCAAAATTCTACATCCACAAAGTAAGTTTAATAAAACAAAACATCCGTTTAGAGCTGCTAGGATTAGTAGATTAATCAAACAGAATGGGGAACTATTCTGATTATTGTTTATAGTTATTTTATGAAAAAATGACAAAATAATGGTTCTAGTTTGTCAGATGTGAATATTTTCAGTATATTTTTTCACTGCTATAATAGTACACTTGTTAACTTTGAGGATCATTTCATTTCAGAAAAAGCTGCTCAGCAATAAAACCATCATTGTTAAGCGTTCAGCTGATTGAGGCAGTGGAGGAGAACAAACACCTCGAGATCTACACTGATAACAAACTGAAGTCAAACTATCACACTGACTTTATTTTGAAGAAAAGACAACAACGGCTTCTTTGATTCTGACTGTTTTATGTTGAGATCTTTTTATACGTTTTTTATTCAGTGTTATGACATTCTGCATCCTCTGTTGCCATGGTAACGCTGATGCTGCGCAGAAGGACTTGCTCAGCACAATAAACGGCGCTGAGCAAGACAGCCTTACCGACATCTACCAAACCCGGAACCTGTCAAAGACTGAAAACCTGCTGCTTCACCCACAACACCCTGTTCAGTGAGCTTCAGCTCCTCCCATCAGGCCCACGTCTTCAGGCCTCCAGCTGCAAAAGTAACAGAGCGAGGAATTCCTTTATCCCATCAGCCATCGCTCTCTATAACACACAGCAGCACATAAAAACTCCTGGTACTCACAGCAGTACTGTAGTCAGTGCTGCACAGTGGAAAGTATGGTGTTGTGTATATTTCTGGGCTGCATTGTGTCTTCTCTCACATTGAATCTTTGTATTCCAGGAGCACTGCTGGACGCTGCTGTGTAGTAGTTTAGTGTATTTTATGAAGGATGTGTGCCATGTGTGGACTATGTCTTGGATTGCTTTTTTCTTCTTAGTGTGTGTTTTTCTTTTATTGTGTTTGTTAAGTTTTGGACAAACACTGCAAACCAATTTCACTCTTAATCTTAATTTTTCTCTATTTTTTGACATTTGATAGATAAAATGATGAATAGAGACATCTCTAACTAGATTTACTCTCCTCTCCCCACATATTTTAAAATGTCTTTTTTCATATATTTATTTCTCCTTGTTGTTTGTGTTCAGTCTGTATGGGTTGCTGTTTTCTTGTATCGTCACATGGTGGCGCTGTTTCCTTGTTTGTATATTGAACTTGATTTCAGCAATAAAGTTATAGAATAAAGAAAACACAGACAATCTAAAGTTAGTAAATTTCCTGGAAAGAACCAAATACTTTAGCAGTAATTTATAGGTCAAATAAAGACAGTGTTCAGTTGGTTCACTTCCAATGAATGAATTCCAGTTGCTAAGCTAGCATAAGCTAAAGTCTTTTAGTCAGTTCACAGCAGGTCAGACAAACATGCAAACATGTTTCATCTGCAGAAAAACACACAATTCAACATATATGAGAATAAAGTTTCCAATAATAAATGATTGATGAATAAATATTAACTCAGGTGGAAATGGAAATCTATAAATAAACCAAATTACACAGACAATTTATTCCCTGGAAACTTTGACAAAATTAATAAGAAATTACAAGAATAATGGAGCTTTAAAATAAAGCATAACCATAAACTCAGATGGCGTCCTGGTGGTCCAGTGGTTAGACAAAAAACATCTAACAGATCCACAGAAACAAAACAAAGAACACAGATTCAATCAAATATGCTTCATTTATACACAAAGACAGAAACAATAACTACAATAAAAATAGATGTTATACATGAAGCTGAAGCTTGACACAGAATAAAAACACTGCAAGTTCATTTATTTCCACAGATGTTTATTAGAATTTGGACTTTGTTTCCCACCACCATCATCCCACCACCCTCCCTTCACAAGTCTGTAAAACTTCTCAAAACCAACGTTACACAATGTTTTACACAAAACTAACAAACATACAGGAAGAAAATAAACCAGTAAAACACACATTAGATTCACATTTTAGATGTACAGCATATAAAACAACAATAATCAGTAGATCAGTGGATAAAATGAGTTTGAAGAAGTGATTTAAAGGAAGATAATGACTTATCAGACTGAGCTCCTCAAACAGGGTGATCCAGAGCCCTGACAGCAAAGACCAGGACCCAAATTTATCTGTGCTGATAATCAGCACTAATTCATTTCCCATCACTCAGTGTCAACTTATAGAAAAACAAGCTGCATTCATGCAAATGGTGGCTTTATTTATTTCATGATTCATTAGTGTTAAACTGCTGATGGCAGAGATATATTTCAAAGAGCTGTAAGGACACATAAGTCAACAGCAGGTTTAGCTGGAGATGAGTTGGACAGTGGAGAAGATACATTTCATGTTTTAATGAAGTTGTGCCCAAAGTCTGTTTGCATCATTATCACTGTGTGCAGTGTTGTACAATACATGCAAGATGCTGCACTAATGCAGAAAACAAGATGTAAAGGATGTGATTGGATAGAGCTGGATCACATGATCTCACCTACAAGTTTAAATTATATAATTATTGTTAAAGCCTCCTGATTGGCTGACCAGTGTTTACTTACAGCCTGATGCAAATGACTTGTTAAATATCGTTATGAGATATAAACTATTCATTTTGACATCATATTTTTGCATCATCATCAACCTTTATTTAAACAGGGAGGGCCATTGAGAGCAAACTCTCTTTGACAAGGACGCCCTGAGTCCAGTACATATAAAAGAACATGAAAGTTACATTAAACATCAGCAACAAATCATATATAAGAACAATAGAAACAATAATAGTACATAAAAAAAACAATAAAAGCTCTTAAAAATGAAAGTATCAACAGATTATACAACAAACAGGCCAAAGACATCAACATAAGGGACAACATCAATTCAAACACACCTGCATTCACACTGCTCTATGTCAGTCAGAAGAGATTTAAATTGATTAAAAGGGATTATTTTGTCTCATTTTACAAGCTTCTGCAGATTGTTTCACTTCGTACTTAAAAGCCAGTTTCACAATCTCAGTACTAACATGATAGTTAAAAAAACATATAAAAGCATATAAAAGCTGGATACCTTTAATATTTACACACAGAGCAACTCTGAAATGTCATCTGGAGCCATGAAGAGCCTTTAAAAGTAATCAATCAAATCTTTCCAATCAATCCTAAAACAAACAGGTAACCAGTGAAGTGATGATAGAAATGGAGTAATATGATCTCTTTTCATGCTTTTAGTTCAAAGTCTGACAGCAGCAGTGTTCTGTGCTGGTTTTATAGATATTATTTGAATATGTTTTAATGGTGAAAACAGGACTGGACCAGCTGCTGATATGATCATCAAAACTTAGACTGGAATCAAAAAATACAAAGTTTTTCACCACAGAACCAAGATATGATTTGACCTGCATGCAGGTTTTCTGGACCAATGATAAATTCTTTCTGAATTGAACTGAATGAAATTTGTGGACATCCAATCTGTCACATCTGTCACATCTGGGCCCGTATTTATCAAGCGTCTCAGAGCAGGAAATCCCTCCTAACTGGCCAAAAATGATCAGAGTGACGCATCTCTGCTTCTACTTTTAGGAGAAAAAGCCTTTTATCAACTTTCCAAACTTGGTAAATGATTCGTATCTCTGCCAATATTTCGGAGCTGCAGGAGATGGAGTTCAGGCAGAGATATTCCCTGAGAGGAGAGATGTTTTGAGAACGCTTGATGACACTGAGCTTATTAAAAGATTGTTTGGACTAAAACAGAATCATTAGTGAGACTGACTTTGTGTGTGATGCAGAGGAGAACACATGATGTTTCTACACAACATCATTTAAATAAATACAGAACGTCCTCACAATGTTACACTTTATGGTAACGGAGAAAATGCAGCTGTGCAACAGTGACGATTCTGTCAGAAGCCACAATGATGGAAGTCATGAATCAAACTTTGATCTGGCTTAATGCACGTCATAAAGATAATGAGCATGACGAGGGTCCTCAGTTACAGCCCACTAAAACTTTGATTACACACAATCATGTCAGCTGCATAATGAAGGATATCTCAACTTCATTACAATAGCTCAAATATTTTATAGGCTTATTTTTTATTGAGGCTCCTACAAATAACAGCAGAGCTACAGCCTGATATTTGAGAGAGGAGGATGCACATGAACAATATATGTTTCTATTGTTACGCTGTATTTACCTTCATGTAGAGAACACAAGTTAACTTGGGGTGTAGTTGAAAGAGGAATTGGACAGTGGAAGAGAAGATGTTCTTCATGGAGAGGGTTTGCAACATGTGTCTGTGCAATATGTGCAAGATGCAGCACTATTACAGGCTGTGAAACCATGTGGCTGAACCAAGATCATTTCACACAGCTGAGTCTAATTACCTGTTATCTTCATTAACATATAGGCTACATTTATCTCTCAGGCTTTCTTTACACTTTGTAAATATCATCTTATAATGAATTTTGGCATCATAGTTTTGTTCCATAACCTTGGTAAGTTACCTGCCTGGTTACCTGCTTATACACATAATATACCAAATTACCACTGTTTCATATTTCCAGCTGAGACTGTGAGAAAACTACAACACGTCATCATTATTTCTACTTTGCTGCTCTGACTGTGGTAAAACAGCCACGTCTCACTCTCTCCCAGGAGTAATCCTTCTCCTGCTGACAGTCACAGTAAATTCTCTTCTGCTTCATTAATTAGTTTTAGTCCTCGTTAACTCTCAGTGTGATTCTGAGACGCTTGATAAATATGGGCCCAGGGTCAGAGTCTGACTTATAACACCTGTTTATTAATCTTTTCTGCATCAAACAGCTCATGTATAACACATCTGTAAAGTGCTGATTCAACAAAATCCAGAGATAACTGTTCAGTTTGTAGTCAGTTAAGAGACTTAAGTGAAGATGACAAAATCCAGATCCAGACTCCGGTCCAGATGGATCATCAGGATCCAGCGGATCCTCTCTCAACACACACTCCTGGATGATCACTCACACTCTGACAGAGATCATCACTCCCAGCTGATGAGAGAAGAAGAAACAACAGAGGTCATAAATCAGTGTTTAGTGAGACTCACTTCATCAGCTGTCAGTCAGTGATGCAGCACATCCAGTATAAAGAGCAGCAGGGACTTCAGTCCTGTTCAGACCAGAAGTGGAACAGCTGTGCAGCGTAGCCTGCTTCCTTTCAGCTCTCATGTTAACATGTTGGAGTGAACACACTGAGCTCCAAGCTCACACACCTGCACAGACTTTTGCTATCAAGTCTGTTTACTCTGCAGATTTCACTCAAGTACACAGAGGAAATAAAGTGCTGAGAGTCATGAACACATCATTACTGCAGAAACAGAGACATTCACTCATCAGTTTACTGATGGATTTACTGTTGATACATGTCAACTGTTAGAAAAGTTGAAAGCTACAGAGTCTCTGTGGGATTGAAGATCTTTCCTGCTGTTAAATCATCACATGACAATCAGTCAGAGCTCTCAGCTAAACAGCTGCTGTGATTCCTGGACTTCAGCAGAGGTTCTGGTCTGTATAAAGACCACATGGTTACTAAACGTAATGATGCTTGTGTGAAATCAGAGCCAGTGATTTGCAGGCTGCAGTCAGACTGATCTTAGAGCTCTGACAAAGATGAACTGATCAATTCTTTAGTGTTTAAATGAGAGAACAAACACTTTCAGATCAGATTTGATGGTAGAACAGTTTGATGATGAGGACCACTGTCTCTATACATCTTGTAAGGCTGTCAGCTGTAATCCAGCTTTATTTCCTGCAGACATGAACACAACAACAACAGTCGTCTTCACATCAACTCAAACACATGATCACAACAAGCTTCTGGCTGATCTGATTGGCTGACTGTTCTCTCTCTCTCTGTCTTTCTGTCCAATCCTGAAGCCTGTCACCATTCTCCTCTCACAGCTTCACTGAGGAAAGCAGCCACTGAGAAGGTTGAAGGTTCACCAGGAAATACTGGATCTTTGCTTTGATACTAACTGTGTTTAATACAAGACTGCTGAAACCAGCACGGACTGACTCCAACTCTCTACTCACAACAGAGTCTCCAGTCTACAGTCTGGACTCTCCTGAAGATCAGACAGCTGCTTCACGTCCGACTCCTTCAGGTTATTTCCTCCTAGATTCAGATATCTCAGATGGGATGAGGGGTTGGACTTCAGAGCTGAGGCCAGAGAAGCACAGCTGGTCTCTGACAAACTGCAGCAAATCAAACTGAATAAAGAATAAATGACGTCACTTTAGAAAACAAAGTTCATGCTTGAAATCATTCAATGTTTCATAATCTGTTCAGAGCTGAAGAAGGTTTAGAATGTAGAAGTTTAGAAAGTTGTAGATGTGATCTCTAGATCCCCTACGAGACAGCCAGAGTCAGCTGACCATCCTGAGTCACCACAGTCCCGTAAACTGCGGCGGGTCCACAGACTGAAACTATTCACGTCACGGTTTACAGGACTGTGGTGACTCAAGGCAGCTAATATAGCAGCTAGCATCTACGTTACTTTTACACTTAAAATAAGATTTTTGTGCACGTTGTAATAACTCGATTTAAACAAAGTGGACATTTTACACATCATGCTGCTCTAACTGAACCATTTACAACAAGTAACCACTGCACACACACAACACAGAGCACATGTACATGTTTACTGAGTAAAGACACGAATGCAAAGATCCATCTCTGGATTTCAATAATCAATTATTGATCATTCAAATAAGAATCGAAATTGATCTGAAAATCTATTTTTTTGTCCTAAAGTTTAGAAGATGGAAACTCCAAACAGCTGAACCCAACAGGATGCAGGTTAAAAACTGTCAACTAGAAAAGATAAAAACAGAGTTTCAGAGGTTCAGAGTGAATTATCCAGTGTAGATTTTTCTTGTTATATGAAGGTTTTAAATGTGCAGCTCAACATTGTTCTGACAGTCAAAGGACTAAACCACTGAAGAAGAAAATAGATCCTCAGTGTGGATCAGCATAATATCAGCTTTATGTCTGCAGTTTAGTGTCACAACTGTCACATCATATTAATCTCAGCACAGAAGTAAAAAATGGTGTCTTACTTCAGATACTCCAGTCTACAGTGTGGACTCTCCAGAAAATCACACAGCTGCTTCACGTCACACACGTCGTTTCCAGACAGATACAGATGTGTCAGATGGGATGAGGGGTTGGACTTCAGAGCTGAGACCAGAGAAGCACAGCTGATCTCTGACAAACTGCAGTACCTCAATCTGAATAAAGAATAAATGATGTAAATTAAAATCCATTTATAATCCAATCAGATGTGTTCAGGTTTTAAATGTGTAGTTCAACATTACTATGTCCTCATCAATGAGTTTTTCACTAAAATGAGCAGAGTAACTTTGTCATTGTGTTATTGTGGATCATCATGATGTCAGCCTTCTACAGACATCATCCAAATGTCACCACAACATTCAGACACATATTCATGTCAACACTGATTCATAAAAAATACTTTAAACACCTGCATTTAGATCAGTGTGTGTGTGTTCTGAAGGATCAATATCAATGATCAGACATTATTCATTAAAACACATTAAATAATATAATAAAGAAATATTTCTCCTTCAACAAATAAACTTGATCTAGGGCTGTGTGATTGATCAAATTTAACTTCCGATTACGATTTTGGCTTCCAACGATTATGAAAACAAGATAATGGAGAAAAAATGATTATTGTTTATTAATGTCATTTCGCAGTGATGCTCTCGTTTTGTCTTGTGTTATAAATCCAGCAAACCTCTTTCCTTTACAGCGGTGCGCTTTCGCTCCTCCTTAAACGCCTCCGACAGGCGTTGAGCGTCTCTGTCCACAGACTAACCTGCCTTCACCAGGCTGACTGACAGCTGGGATTTACTGAACCTAAATAGTTTGCATGTCGGCTCCACGGGAAGAAATCAACAGTGTTTGTACTTATTGATTCATTGCTTTTATTTCCTCGCCCACTGTAGCGAGTGAATCTGCCTGTAGTGAAACCGGAGGTAACGTTAGCTGGGAGGCTAGCGGAGGCTAGCTGGCTGTGCTTCCCTCCGGTCATGCTGCGGCTAACGCTCCGCTAGCCTCCCAGCTAGCCCCGGCTCTCCGTCTGGATCCAACCGGAGCACCGAGCCCCGGTTTGTTATTCAGGTTAAAGTGGGAAGAAGCAGCGGATCTGTCGGGCAGCTGAGTGAAGTGGAGCCTGCGGAGGAAACACCGGGACCGTCAGGATGAAACAGTCCGCAGAGGAGCTGCTGTGTTCGGCTGCAGAGATAGGAAACACCTCGGCTGACAGGATGTACCACTCTGTTTGAAAAAAACGTTTTCTTTTTGGTTTATAACAGCTATTGGTAACCAGCGTATGAGGTGCATTACCGCCACCTTCTGCTTCGGACTGTGGACCAAAGATTAAATCCTGCACATTACTCCTGTCTGTCTGATAAACTCAAAGAAAACTACTGCTCCTCCCACTTGGCAGGTTCATGTGTTTTAATGCTGAGCTCCTGAACTCCAGTCTTCATAAGTTCTTCCTTCATATATTGTCTTTCTTGATCATTAGTACAATCTATGATTGCAGGTGTAATAGTCTCCTCAGCCAGGTGGACAAAAATATGTGCATATATATCAGCATTGGCAAAAATGAGAGTCAAAAAGTAATTGTGTTAAATAATCGTGATTATGATTTTTGCCATAATCGAGCAGCCCTACCGTCTATACAAACTCATGTTGTTCAGCCAAACACAAGTAAAAATGTCAAAAAGACTAAAACACGACACATTTATATGTTTTAGGTCTACATGTGCAAAACAGTTGAGCAAGAATAATAAAAGACCTGCATCACTTGCAAGAGCTTCATCATTATGTACATTTAAAACACATAAATGCTATCCCATAATGCAACACATGGACTGTCAGTACCTGCTGTTTCAACTTTATCACTTTGAGCACAGACAGTAGAAACTGAAAGTCTGCTCATTAGTTCATCTGCACTGTTTGTATTTGTGTTGACATCAGTCTGATACCTGCAGACAGCTGCTGGCTGGCGTTAGCTCCCCGGCAGGTAGAGACAGACTGAATACAGTAGAATCTGCACACTGTTCAGTCCACTTCCACGCTTTCACATCTCGTAGTCAGAGATAATATCTCGTTAACAAACACAAACCCAGAGCTCAGATCAGTGTGTGGAGTCTTTTTTCAGTCTGTTCCTCTTGTAGATGTGATCTCTAGATCCCCTACGAGACAGCCAGAGTCAGCTGACCATCCTGAGTCACCACAGTCCCGTAAACTGCGGCGGGTCCACAGACTGAAACTATTCACGTCACGGTTTACAGGACTGTGGTGACTCAAGGCAGCTAATATAGCAGCTAGCATCTACGTTACTTTTATACTTAAAATAAGATTTTTGTGCACGTTGTAATAACTGGATTTAAACAAAGTGGACATTTTAAACATCATGCTGCTCTAACTGAACCATTTACAACAAGTAACCACTGCACACACACACAACACAGAGCACATGTACATGTTTACTGAGTAAAGACACAAATGCAAAGATCCATCTCTGGATTTCAATAATCAATTATTGATCATTCAAATAAGAATCGCAATTAATCTGAAAATCTATTTTTTTGTCCTAAAGTTTAGAAGATGGAAACTCCAAACAGCTGAACCCAACAGGATGCAGGTTAAAAACTGTCAACTAGAAAAGATAAAAACAGAGTTTCAGAGGTTCAGAGTGAATTATCCAGTGTAGATTTTTCTTGTTATATGAAGGTTTTAAATGTGCAGCTCAACATTGTTCTGACAGTCAATGGACTAAACCACTGAAGAAGAAAATAGATCCTCAGTGTGGATCAGCATAATATCAGCTTTATGTCTGCAGTTTAGTGTCACCACAACTGTCACATCATATTAATCTCAGCACAGAAGTAAAAAATGGTGTCTTACTCCAGAGTCTCCAGTCTACAGTGTGGACTCTCCAGAAAATCACACAGCTGCTTCACGTCACACACGCTGTTGCAAGACAGATCCAGATGTCTCAGATGGGATGAGGGGTTGGACTTCAGAGCTGAGACCAGAGAAGCACAGCTGATCTCTGACAACCTGCAATAACTCAATCTGAATAAAGAATAAATGATGTAGATTAAAATCCATTTATAATCCAATCAGATGTGTTCAGGTTTTAAATGTGTAGTTCAACATTACTATGTCCTCATCAATGAGCTTTTCACTAAAATGAGCAGAGTAACTTTGTCATTGTGTTATTGTGGATCATCATGATGTCAGCCTTCTACAGACATCATCCAAATGTCACCACAACATTCAGACACATATTCATGTCAACACTGATTCATAAAAAATACTTTAAACACCTGCATTTAGATCAGTGTGTGTGTTCTGAAGGATCAATATCAATGATCAGACATTATTCATTAAAACACATTAAATAATATAATAAAGAAATATTTCTCCTTCAACAAATAAACTTGATCTAGGGCTGTGTGATTAGTCAAATTTAACTTTCGATTACGATTTTGGCTTCCAACGATTCTGAAAACAAGATAATGGAGATAAAACGATTATTGTTTATTATTGTCATTTCGCAGTGATGCTCTCGTTTTGTCTTGTGTTATAAATCCAGCAAACCTCTTTCCTTTACAGCGGTGCGCTTTCGCTCCTCCTTAAACGCCTCCGACAGGCGTTGAGCGTCTCTGTCCACAGACTAACCTGCCTTCACCAGGCTGACTGACAGCTGGGATTTACTGAACCTAAATAGTTTGCATGTCGGCTCCACGGGAAGAAATCAACAGTGTTTGTACTTATTGATTCATTGCTTTTATTTCCTCGCCCACTGTAGCGAGTGAATCTGCCTGTAGTGAAACCGGAGGTAACGTTAGCTGGGAGGCTAGCGGAGGCTAGCTGGCTGTGCTTCCCTCCGGTCATGCTGCGGCTAACGCTCCCAGCCTCCCAGCTAGCCCCGGCTCTCCGTCTGGATCCAACCGGAGCACCGAGCCCCGGTTTGTTATTCAGGTTAAAGTGGGAAGAAGCAGCGGGTCTGTCGGGCAGCTGAGTGAAGTGGAGCCTGCGGAGGAAACACCGGGACCGTCAGGATGAAACAGTCCGCAGAGGAGCTGCTGTGTTCGGCTGCAGAGATAGGAAACACCTCAGCTGACAGGATGTACCACTCTGTTTGAAAAAACGTTTTCTTTTTGGTTTATAACAGCTATTGGCAACCAGCGTATGAGGTGCATTACCGCCACCTTCTGCTTCGGACTGTGGACCAAAGATTAAATCCTGCACATTACTCCTGTCTGTCTGATAAACTCAAAGAAAACTACTGGTCCTCCCACTTGGCAGGTTCATGTGTTTTAATGCTGAGCTCCTGAACTCCAGTCTTCATAAGTTCTTCCTTCGTATATTGTCTTTCTTGATCATTAGTACAATCTATGATTGCAGGTGTAATAGCCTCCTCAGCCAGGTGGAAAAAAATATGTGCATATATATCAGCATTGGCAAAAATGAGAGTCAAAAAGTAATTGTGTTAAATAATCGTGATTATGATTTTTGCCATAATCGAGCAGCCCTACCGTCTATACAAACTCATGTTGTTCAGCCAAACACAAGTAAAAATGTCAAAAGACTAAAACACGACACATTTATATGTTTTAGGTCTACATGTGCAAAACAGTTGAGCAAGAATAATAAAAGACCTGCATCACTTGCAAGAGCTTCATCATTATGTACATTTAAAACACATAAATGCTATCCCATAATGCAACACATGGACTGTCAGTACCTGCTGTTTCAACTTTATCACTTTGAGCACAGACAGCAGAAACTGAAAGTCTGCTCATTAGTTCATCTGCACTGTTTGTATTTGTGTTGACATCAGTCTGATACCTGCAGACAGCTGCTGGCTGGCGTTAGCTCCCCGGCAGGTAGAGACAGACTGAATACAGTAGAATCTGCACACTGTTCAGTCCACTTCCACGCTTTCACATCTCGTAGTCAGAGATAATATCTCGTTAACAAACACAAACCCAGAGCTCAGATCAGTGTATGGAGTCTTTTTTCAGTCTGTTCCTCTTGTAGATGTGATCTCTAGATCCCCTACGAGACAGCCAGAGTCAGCTGACCATCCTAAGTCACCACAGTCCCGTAAACTGCGGCGGGTCCACAGACTGAAACTATTCACGTCACGGTTTACAGGACTGTGGTGACTCAAGGCAGCTAATATAGCAGCTAGCATCTACGTTACTTTTACACTTAAAATAAGATTTTTGTGCATGTTGTAATAACTGGATTTAAACAAAGTGGACATTTTACACATCATGCTGCTCTAACTGAACCATTTACAACAAGTAACCACTGCACACACACAACACAGAGCACATGTACATGTTTACTGAGTAAAGACACAAATGCAAAGATCCATCTCTGGATTTCAATAATCAATTATTGATCATTCAAATAAGAATCGCAATTAATCTGAAAATCTATTTTTTTGTCCTAAAGTTTAGAAGATGGAAACTCCAAACAGCTGAACCCAACAGGATGCAGGTTAAAAACTGTCAACTAGAAAAGATAAAAACAGAGTTTCAGAGGTTCAGAGTGAATTATCCAGTGTAGATTTTTCTTGTTATATGAAGGTTTTAAATGTGCAGCTCAACATTGTTCTGACAGTCAATGGACTAAACCACTGAAGAAGAAAATAGATCCTCAGTGTGGATCAGCATAATATCAGCTTTATGTCTGCAGTTTAGTGTCACCACAACTGTCACATCATATTAATCTCAGCACAGAAGTAAAAAATGGTGTCTTACTTCAGATACTCCAGTCTACAGTGTGGACTCTCCAGAAAATCACACAGCTGCTTCACGTCACACACGTCGTTTCCAGACAGATACAGATGTCTCAGATGGGATGAGGGGTTGGACTTCAGAGCTGAGACCAGAGAAGCACAGCTGATCTCTGACAACCTGCAGTTAATCAATCTGAATAAAGAATAAATGATGTAGATTAAAATCCATTTATAATCCAATCAGATGTGTTCAGGTTTTAAATGTGTAGTTCAACATTACTATGTCCTCATCAATGAGCTTTTCACTAAAATGAGCAGAGTAACTTTGTCATTGTGTTATTGTGGATCATCATGATGTCAGCCTTCTACAGACATCATCCAAATGTCACCACAACATTCAGACACATATTCATGTCAACACTGATTCATAAAAAATACTTTAAACACCTGCATTTAGATCAGTGTGTGTGTGTGTGTGTGTGTGTGTTCTAAGAAATAAATGTCAATGATCAGACATTATTGTGTAAAAAACATTAAATAATATAATAAAGAAATATTTCTCTTTCAGCAAGTAAACTTGATCAATTTAAAACAGATATTAGTTGAGAGGATCTTCTGTATACAGATGTGACTCTTTACCAAAAGTTATAAACATTCATTTACTTTAACAACTAACAGTGGACATTTTCTACAGTTTCTTTAAGAATCAGTCATCTTTTATAACTACAGACTAAACTTTGTACAGTAAAAAAATGAAAATATGGAAAAAAGAAAATGAACTTCATGGATGTAAGTTATGTATGTACATAAATTAGGTTCAGTTGTTAAACATTAAGATCAACAATAGTAACAGACAGTCAGTGAACTCACTCCAGAGTCTCCAGTCTACAGTCTGGACTCTCCAGAAAATCACACAGTAGCTTCACGTCTGATTCCGGAAACTTCATTCTTGAGCTTGACATGATGTCTTCAGAAAGATCCAGCTTTCTCAGATGGGAGAGGTTGGACTTCAGAGCTGAGACCAGAGAAGCACAGCTGATCTCTGACAAACTGCAGTCAGTCAATCTGAATAAAGAATAAATGATGTAGATTAAAATCCATTTATAATCCAATCAGATGTGTTCAGGTTTTAAATGTGTAGTTCAACATTACTATGTCCTCATCAATGAGCTTTTCACTAAAATGAGCAGAGTAACTTTGTCATTGTGTTATTGTGGATCATCATAATATCAGCCAGAGCGGCGCCAGACAATTATCAGCAGGGGGGCACAAGGTCGTCACCGGTGGGCACTCCTTTTTACATGCTCATAGATCAGACATTTCCTTCTTTTTTTTTGGTAGTTTAACGTAAATGAGTCAGATGAATGACTTTCTATACATAAAAGAAGAAATAACACAATAAAGTGGAAACTGCTTATATTGATCACATCTGTCTGGATCAAATTGATCACTATCAACAGATGATTATTATAACTGATTTTTAAACATTTTTTCTTTATTTCTCATGCAGAATACCATCTAATTGACATTTGTATATTTGTTACATGAATATAAAGTAATGAAACGAGCAGCTTCTCTATTTAATGAATTTTACTGACTGTTTCAAAATACAGTACAGCTGTTTAAACGCTGGTTGTTGTGTCGCTGCTGCATCTCGTTGGCTGGTTTTTGGCAGTTTGTCATGAGCTTCGAGGAAACAACGTTTTTCATTGAAAGAAAATGATTTTCTTTTTCTCGTCATGATTTCAATGTTTAAGCAGCAGCAGCCTCAGGTCACCAGCTGGAAGCAGACGGGTTACCACGAGGCAGTAATGGTGCCGCAGCCGCCAGCAACATATCAAACATGTTTCATGGGAGTAAAATAAAAAAAATATAATTACTGTAGTTTTACATTTTTTTCCATATGGATTCATGTATGAAAAGGCCCAAAATGAACACTGTACTTGATTAGTATAAGCAAACTATTTAAACAACATTTGTATAAGAATGATTCAGTCTCAAGCTTTGTGATCCATATAAGCGATTGATCACTGTAACTGTGATCAATACAGGCGGTTTCCACTGTAATAGTCAAACCAACACTGCATAACTCTTGAAACAAATTGAACAATGAATATGTTACAGTTCAGAACTTCCTCACAGAAACCACAATCCTAACATGCCACGGCGGGCCAGGATAAATAACACTGGCTTACCTGCGGCTACTATTCCTACACAAGGCCGAGTCTTCTGGGCTTTGAGTTGGAAAGGTTGATTATGTCTTTGTAATCACAAGTCTCAGTTAGTTCTCTTTCAAAAGACAAAAACGTCAAGTTGTTCAGGTGTCCAGTCAACATGGATGATCTGATGCGCATCTGGATCTGTTGTTACACACATCTGTTGTGACTGAAGGGTCCTTTAGAGTAGGAATGTGCGATTAATCGAATTTTATTTTTTTGGCTTCCAACGATTATGAAAACAAGATAATGGAGATAAAACGATTATTGTTTATTATTGTCATTTCGCAGTGATGCTCTCGTTTTGTCTTGTGTTATAAATCCAGCAAACCTCTTTCCTTTACAGCGGTGCGCTTTCGCTCCTCCTTAAACGCCTCCGACAGGCGTTGAGCGTCTCTGTCCACAGACTAACCTGCCTTCACCAGGCTGACTGACAGCTGGGATTTACTGAACCTAAATAGTTTGCATGTCGGCTCCACGGGAAGAAATCAACAGTGTTTGTACTTATTGATTCATTGGTTTTATTTCCTCGCCCACTGTAGCGAGTGAATCTGCCTGTAGTGAAACCGGAGGTAACGTTAGCTGGGAGGCTAGCGGAGGCTAGCTGGCTGTGCTTCCCTCCGGTCATGCTGCGGCTAACGCTCCGCTAGCCTCCCAGCTAGCCCCGGCTCTCCGTCTGGATCCAACCGGAGCACCGAGCCCCGGTTTGTTATTCAGGTTAAAGTGGGTAGAAGCAGCGGATCTGTCGGGCAGCTGAGTGAAGTGGAGCCTGCGGAGGAAACACCGGGACCGTCAGGATGAAACAGTCCGCAGAGGAACTGCTGTGTTCGGCTGCAGAGATAGGAAACACCTCGACTGACAGGATGTACCACTCTGTTTGAAAAAACGTTTTCTTTTTGGTTTATAACAGCTATTGGCAACCAGCGTATGAGGTGCATTACCGCCACCTTCTGCTTCGGACTGTGGACCAAAGATTAAATCCTGCACATTACTCCTGTCTGTCTGATAAACTCAAAGAAAACTACTGGTCCTCCCACTTGGCAGGTTCATGTGTTTTAATGCTGAGCTCCTGAACTCCAGTCTTCATAAGTTCTTCCTTCATATATTGTCTTTCTTGATCATTAGTACAATCTATGATTGCAGGTGTAATAGTCTCCTCAGCCAGGTGGATAAAATGTGCACATATATCGGCATCGGCAAAAATGAGATGGAAAATATTGGATATCGGTAAAAAATCCAATATCGTGCATGCCTAAAACACATATACAGCCAGATATTTCTGTGATTTAAACAGCTGTCTGTGCAGATTACGCTTCACTAAATGCAACAGAAATAAAAAAAATAAAACATGGGGTCTCCGTGAGACACTCAGAGTCAGTGTTGACTGCTACATTTAATAAAATGGAAGCGTTTCTGTTCCATGAGTCAAAATGAAATTGTGTTAAATACTTGTGATCTCAATATTGACCAAAATAATCGTGAGTATGATATTTGCCATAATCGAACAGCCCTACTTTAAAGCCAACAAATGTCTCACAACCATCCTGCTGTGACTTCACTTAAAGGCACGGCCTGGTCCCAACATGCTTCATCCTCTGGACGTGTTTTTGTTAAAAAGTGCCTCAAACATAACTGCTTAGCCACAGTTTCCAACTTTCATCTAGCTGTTAGCTACATGAAACTGCGGTGTGACAGTGCGTGTGCGATGTAGCTTAACTTCAGTCACGTACAGTAAGACAGGAAGTTTCCATGAATCTGAAGTTTGGGTGGGGCACAAAATCCCAATTGGACAGACAGTGCCCCCCAGTGCCCCCCTGTCCTGCTGGCTGTGATGTCAGCGTTCTACAGATATCATCCAAATGTCACCACAACATTCAGACACATATTCATGTCAACACTGATTTATAAAAAATACTTTAAACACCTGTATTGATCTCTGCACCTGGATCTCTGTGTCCCTGTGTGTGTGTGTGTATGTGTGTGTGTTCTAAAAAATAAATATCAATGATCAGACATTATTCATTAAACACATTAAATAAAATAATAAAGAAATATTTCTCCGTCAGCAAGTAAACTTGATCAATTTAAAACAGATATTAGTTGAGAGGATCTTCTGTATACAGATGTGACTCTTTACCAAAAATTATAAACATTCATTTACTTTAAAAACTAACAGTGGACATTTTCTACAGTTTCTACAGTCAGTGAACTGACCTTAGAGTCTCCAGTCTACAGTCTGGACTCTCCTTAAGATCAGACAGCTGTTTCATGTCCGAGTCCTTCAGGTTATTTCCTCTTAGATTCAGCTCTCTCAGATGGGATGAGGGGTTGGACTTCAGAGCTGAGGCCAGAGAAGCACAGCTGATCTCTGACAAACTGCAGCCACTCAATCTGAATAAAGAATAAATGACGTCACTTTAGAAAACAAAGTTCATGTTTGAAATCATGCAAAGTTTCATAATCTGTTCAGAGCTGAAGAAGGTTTAGAATGTGGAAGTTTAGAAAATGGAAACTCCAAACAGCTGAACCCAACAGGATGCAGGTTAAAGACTTTAAAATACAAACAGTGAAAAAGAGCTCTCATTAATATTAATGACAACATGCTGCTACTTCAATAAAGACGTAGTGACTTCACCTCTTAAACTCTGCAGCTCCACCAGTGACTCCATCTATACAAACTCATGTTGCTCAGCCAAACACAAGTTAAAAATCCACATGAATATTTCAGATTCTACTCAAGATCCCAACATTTATAATGATATCAAATATGTCAGCATGGATGTTGGGAAAATAAGAGGAAAATGATGTTTAACATATCGACATTATTTACATTTAATGGAATGATGTCGCCATGAAAAAAATCACAGCATCTTGTGTTTAAATATTTCTGTTAATATAAACACTGCACAGCTTCATAATAGTGTTGGAACAAGTAAATACTGGATATTATATTTGTTGCTGTCTGATTGAGGTTTTTGGTTTAAATTTAAAGAACAAAATTTAAAGTGAAGTAGGGCTGGGCAATTAACCGAAAATGTATCAAGACCGACATTAAGACCCTCTCACTGACTTAATCTTTCTCATGTTGGTTAAGTCGGTTAATAATTTCCTCAATGTGTGCGTTCATGAACTGTCCCTTTAAAACAATACTATGTTGTGTTCAGTCATGTGCCTCCGCCCCGTCCAACTAACGTTAGTGCGAGTTCACTCAAAGCAAGTTGGCACCATGGATGACACAAGCACTAACACTGAGCCAACAAATAGGCCTCAACCTGAGCAGCTTATGACTAAAAAGAATACTGTGTCTGTGGTTTGGACACATTTCAGCTTCAGTGAAGACGACAAAGAGCAAAAATAAGTCAAATGTAAACACTTTGGAAAAACAATTTCAGTGACCAAAGGTAACACCATCAATCTGTTTAATCACTTGGAACACCACCACATTACCCAATATGAAGAGTTCATGGCTCAAAAAAAGAGAGAGACTGACAAACGCTAAAGCGCTTCCACAAAGCAGCTGACACTAACACAAGCATTTACAAATGCCGCACATTATGCAAAGGATTCAAGAAGATGGAAAGAAATAACTGATGCTATTGCATATTACATCATGAAGGATATAGATCCCGTAGCCACTGTGGAACATAGTGGGTTTAAACATCTTTTTAAACCCTTGACAAAAGATACACTGTGCCATTGCAAAAATATTTTTCCCAAAAAGCGGTGCCCAACATGTACAAAACATGTCGTGAGAAGGTAGCTGCTGAACTCAAATCTGTTCAGTACTTTGTAGGAACGTCTGATCTCTGGTCAAGTACAAGGATGGAGCCATACTTGAGCCTTACGTCGCACTACATTGATGATGAATGGAACCTGCGCAACAGATGCCTGAAGACGGCATATTTTGCAGATGATGACACATCAGAAAAGATTGCACAGGGCCTGAGAAATATGCTGTCTGCATGGGACCTCATGGAATAGAACCTCATGACCATTACGACAGACAACAGCACTAATGTCGTCAAAGCTACACAGCTCAATGGACGGACACGGGAGCAATGTTTTGGACACAGGTTGCACCTGGCAATCGATAGGCAACACATCAGCTGATCAGACACTATGCTACAGTTGAGCTAGAGCTATCTTTTAGTTCACTTTAAATAAATACTGTAACAATAATAATTAACTATTCATATAGCACTTTTCTTAATGTTACAATGTGCTTCAAATTACAATGTTAACTTCACATTACAATGTAAAACAACGCTACAATGAGTCATCATTAAAGTAGAAATAAAAATTACTCTAGAAGTCTGTTATTTATCTATTATTAATTAAGTAGCTTTGAATCAAGAGATTTCTCCTCATCTATTATTTTGCAAGTTTGTTAAGTCTTTAGGTATAAGTCAAACCCTCAATAAAATAATAATTCATCTTTTCATGTGTGTGTATTTAGGAAAATGCAATGGAAGATCAACGTGTGCAGCAGGAAATGAGGGTTTGCAAAAAGATTGTCAGTGCTTTTTCCTGTTGTTGGAAAAAGAAGAAGGCGCTTGTGAAGGCACAACAAGAGCTGAACCTGCCACAACACAAGTTGAAAACTGCATGTGCCACCAGATGGGGATCAATGCAAATGATGACTGCAAGGATCCTTGAGCAAAAGAAAGCCATCACACAGGTCCTCGGTGATGATGAGAAATCAAGGCAACTTGTTCCATCGTGGGCTGACCTGGATGTCTTAGAGGCTGTCAACAAAGCTCTCTCCCCATTGATGGAGTTCACAGATGCCCTGTCAGGAGAAGAGTATGTGACCATTTCATTTGTGAACTCTGTCCTACACATCCTCCATTCATGAGTGCTGGCTGAGGAGGAAGATGACATGGAGCTGACTAAAACAATCTAAACCTGCATCCTTGAGTACCTTAAGGAGAAGTTCTCAGAACCCATCACAGAAGAGCTACTGGAAGCATACACTTCTGCACACCATGTTCCCACCATTCAGGAAGAAGTCAGAACAGAGATGATGGAGTCAGCAGCTGCAGTCCACAGGGAAAGTATCCCAGAGAGCACAGAGCCGTCTACGTCTTCATCAGAAACAAAGAAGCTTAATCAGCAGTGTTGCATTAACATTTTCACACATGGTGTTATTTAAAATAATTTATTTTGTTTGCAAGAGATGCAAGTTATTATTTTCTACTTTTTTTTTTTAGGGAACTTGCTTTTTACTTTAGAACTAAAATGTGACCTTTTTCACAAGACATCTCCATTTCAAGTGATGTGTGCTTTGATTTCAACTGTTTGAAATATTCAATAAATAACCATAAATAGTATATCTGTGTGTGTTTCAAAAATTAATTAAAAAACACAAAGTTAACATATGTTTCATTGGAAAAAAATATCCCAGTAGTTCAGCATGTTTACAGTACAGACCTTGTCAGAGAACTATGAGGGCAGTGTAAAAAAAAAAGCATATAAAAAAAATAATTGTTCATTAATCATAATCGAGGTAAAAGTTTGAAATAATCCTGATATTGATTTAGTCATATCGCCCAGCCCTGAAGTGAAGGTGAAATTTAATGTAAAAATCAAGAGTTTCAGGGGTTCAGAGTGAATTATCCAGTGTAGATTTTTCTTGTTATATGAAGGTTTTAAATGTGCAGCTCAACATTGTTCTGACAGTCAAAGGACTAAACCACTGAAGAAGAAAATAGATCCTCAGTGTGGATCAGCATAATATCAGCTTTATGTCTGCAGTTTAGTGTCACCACAACTGTCACATCATATTGATCTCAGCAGAGAAGTAAAAAATGGTGTCTTACTCCAGATACTCCAGTCTACAGTGTGGACTCTCCAGAAAATCACACAGCTGCTTCACGTCACACACGTCGTTTCCAGACAGATCCAGATGTCTCAGATGGGAGGGGTTGGACTTCAAAGCTGAGACCAGAGAAGCACAGCTGGTCTCTGACAACCTGCAGGAACTCAATCTGAATAAAGAATAAATGATGTAGATTAAAATCCATTTATAATCCAATCAGATGTGTTCAGGTTTTAAAAGGTGTAGTTCAACATTACTATGTCCTCATCAATGAGTTTTTCACTAAAAAATTGTGTTATTGTGGATCATCATGATGTCAGCCTTCTACAGACATCATCCAAATGTCACCACAACATTCAGACACATATTCATGTCAACACTGATTCATAAAAAATACTTTAAACACCTGCATTTAGATCAGTGTGTGTGTGTGTGTGTGTGTGTGTGTGTGTGTGTGTGTGTTCTAAGAAATAAATGTCAATGATCAGACATTATTGTGTAAAAAACATTAAACAATATAATAAAGAAATATTTCTCTTTCAGCAAGTAAACTTGATCAATTTAAAACAGATATTAGTTGAGAGGATCTTCTGTATACAGATGTGACTCTTTACCAAAAGTTATAAACATTCATTTACTTTAACAACTAACAGTGGACATTTTCTACAGTTTCTTTAAGAATCAGTCATCTTTTATAACTACAGACTAAACTTTGTACAGTAAAAAAATGAAAATATGGAAAAAAGAAAATGAACTTCATGGATGTAAGTTGTGTATGTTCATGAATTAGGTTCAGTTGTTAAACATTAAGATCAACAATAGTAACAGACAGTCAGTGAACTGACCTCAGAGTCTCCAGTCTACAGTCTGGACTCTCCAGAAAATCACACAGTAGTTTTAATCCTGAGACTTTCAGGTCGTTTCCTCTTAGATCAAGATCTCTCAGATGGGAGGGGTTGGACTTCAAAGCTGAGACCAGAGAAGCACAGCTGGTCTCTGACAACCTGCAGAGCCACAATCTGAATAAAGAATAAATGATGTAGATTAAAATCTATTTATAATCCAATCAGATGTGTTCCCGGTTTTAAATGTGTAGTTCAACATTACTATGTCCTCATCAATGAGTTTTTCACTAAAATGAGCAGAGTAACTTTGTGTTATTGTGGATCATCATGATGTCAGCCTTCTACAGACATCATCCAAATGTCACCACAACATTCAGACACATATTCATGTCAACACTGATTCATTAGATTAGATAATTTTTTAGTTTGAACATGTTAAAATAGCAAAATAAAATATATAGGCAGCAAAACAAAAGAAATAAAAATAACAGCAAACTTTCAGTAAGCAACACAAATAATAACCATTCAATGAAACTTTTCTAGTCCTACCCCTTTTTATAATTTATCAATCAAATCAAAGCTAAAAAACATTCAAAACAACACAAGAGAATAAAGATAACTTGCATAGAACCAATAACAACAAACAAAAACAACACAAGTCAAAAAGACACTCTGTACCAAATCATATTATTCCAGACCACCTCTTTGTTCATCCATTCTATATCTGTTCAATATGTTATTTTTAAAGATTTGTTTAAACTTACTTAATGTTCTACATGTTTTCATCTCTTGGTTGTTCCATAGATTAACTCCCTTTATTGTGATAAAAATGACAATAATAATAATAATAATAACAATAACAATAACAATACTACTACTACTACTACTACTACTAATAATAATAATAATAATAACAATAATAACAATAATAATATTTATTGAGTTGACTTCCATGAGTTCATTCATAAAATTGATTCATAAAATGCTGCTGAACTCATTCAAGTCTGAAATTAGAGGATCAATATGAAATCAGACATGTTGAACTAAACCTGTTCATTATTTATTACATGACCTCCTTCTTCCTGTATTTGGTAGTTTAGTAGGTTTGTGTAATTAAAACATGTTATTGGTGGCAGTAATGATTCCTCCTGTCCATGCTGACTGTGAAGTGGTCTCTTCCTAACACAGCTACACTGTAGGAAATGAGTTCATAAGTTCAGCTGAAGCTGATATGAGGCTTTGACAGTTTGGTAGACTCCCGCTTGATTTGTCTGACTCAAAGTTACAGACTATTTAGTTCAAAATTCCCTCTTTGAGTTATGATCCCTCCACTGCAGCTCAGCAAGGAAACACTGAAGAAACACAAAAATACTTACTTGATATGTGTAACTCAGACTGCTGAAGACTCATATTAGTTTAAACTTTGGAAATCATTTTTACATTTAAATTCTAAATTCAATTTAAATTCTACAGATTTGTGCTCAAGGAAATCCCAAAAATGTATTAACCAAACATGTGAACTTCAGTGAAGGATTTGAATTGAATATATAGAAAAAACTGCCAAAGCTACAGCCAGTGAACTGACCTCAGAGTCTCCAGTCTACAGTTTGGACTCTCCAGTCCAGCAGATAGAAACTTAAATCTTGAACCAGTCGGATCATCCTTCAGGAAGTTTGCACTCAGGTCAAGCTCTCTCAGATGGGAGGGGTTGGACTTCAGAGCTGAGGTCACAACTTCAAAGTGAGTCTCTGAGAGTTCACAGCCAGAAAGTCTGTAATGACACATATATGACAACATATGTTATCATGAAAGAGGACACTTTCTATTTACTTCCTGCATTTGATGACAAAACAGTTTGACATTCCCTATTTTGATTAACATTTGCTCTTCACATCAGTGATTCAGCTCATCTTTTTTAAAATATATATTTTTTTTCTGAGGCATTTTATTCCTTTAATGTAAAGCGACAGTTGCGAGATAACAGGAAACGAGAGGAGAGAGAGAGAGACAGGGAATGACATGCAACAAAGGTCAGCCACCTGAATCAAACCACTGATATTGTGATTATATGACATGTATCTTAACCAGTAGGCTACCAGAGCACTCCTAGTTCAGCTAATCGTATCTCACTGTGCTTGGATGAAACAAAAATTGTCATCACTCTCTCTCATACCTGCAGACTTTTAATCTTTGTTTTGCTTTAACCTTGCAGATGAAGGGAGAGAAAATGGAGTTACATTGAGGCTTCCATAATGTGCTCAGTCTGTCTGTGTGATCTGATCCCATGTCTGTCTCCACAAAGTCAGCATGAGGCATCTTGATAAGAAAAACATTTTTACTGTCCACTATTTTTAGTTTTTAATTTGACTGCAGGATATTTTTACTCAGTTCAACTCAGTGAACAGTTACAGTTGAGAAAGATCATCTCTCATTGCTACCTGCTGTTGTCAGGTTCACATCCATAAGCAGCAAAATTTAGTGACAGTTGACAAACACAAATGAAACAAATGGCTTGACAATATTAGACCTGTACATAATCAAATATTAATGTAATTCAATATTTAGATGTGCAGGACAGACGACTGCATGATGTTTAGTTGTCAACATTCTTTTCTGAGAATCTGAAAAACTGATTCAGCACAAAACACATTTAACAAACCAATAAGGTTGAATTATTTTCAACATGATGTCATCAGAAAGATGTTATCAGGGTATCAGCATTAAAATATAACATTGACCTTTAATGTGTATAAGATCTCTTTAAACAGTCTGAATTCTATCATTCTGCTCTTATATATTCATCAGACCTCTGTGCATTTCCTGCTACTACTCTTCTCTACACCAACAAGAGAGAAAACACCTGAGAGTTTCTTTCTGTGACTAACAGAATATAAGAAAGACTTAAAAACAAGACTGTGTAACATGACTTCCCTCTTTAAAATAAAAAGTTGAATTCATGAGAAATAAAAGGCACCATTGCTCGGTTCAACACACTCAGGGGTTTTGTCTCGTATGACCAGTAGTTTACTGAGGCTAATGTTGGTTAATGTTAGCAAACTTTAGATATTGTTGTATAACTGACATTATACAACAGGTAGTTCTGACCAAGCAAGACATTTAGAACGTGCTCAAATCAGCATGACAGCACACTGAAGCTGAAATTATAGTTTCTGCGTCCGTGAGGGTCCATGTGACGTAAATTTCATCAACTTGCTCAAATGAATAATGCCTCATCACTCTTTTCATATTGCTGACCAAGTTTTATATACATTAATGTAAGGTGTTAAAAGTTAAACCCTCTTTTTGTTCATTTAAAGAAGAAACAGAATCCTACATTAAAACATTGTCTACCTCATGCAATAGAAAAGCTGTGAAGACTATAAATTTGTGCTCCAAATTTAATAAACTAATATAATTGTAATGTGCACATTTATTTTTTATATCTTTATTTTCTACTGCACCATTTTCATTTCATATTTATCTGTAATCCCTGGCGTTGTATATTTGTTTGTTTTATATTTCTGTTATATTACTCCATTTATGTTATCTGTATGTGATATTGAAGTTGAATTAATAAAAATATCACTCCGCCGTTCATTAGAACTGTAGACCGTTTATGTGTTGTGTTGCTTTGCTAGTGTCTTTGGGTTATTTTGTTTTGTGGGGATCTGCGGTGAAAACCCGGAGCGGAGTTTTGAGTTTTCCTCCTTTTATGTTTGTGAAACTGGATTGAACTGAACTGATTAGGGGTTGTGGGGAAAACAAAACGGACCCTTTACCGAGTGGATTGAACTCTGAGACTGTGGGACGAGTTACACACACACACACACACACACACACACTGAAAAACCCGAACCCTTCTCCACTCGTTATCGTTAACCGGCTCCCCCATAAACAGTAAAACTGAATCATTTTCCCTTCAGTTGAGTTTATCTCAGCTTCCACTCCGGCATCCTCCATCAGCCGTGCCGGTGAGTCGGTGACACGAAGCTACTAGCTTAAAAATGTCTGTGAAGTTTGCGGACGTAGCAGCTAAATCTGTCCATGGAATTTTTTTTCAGCGGATATCTTAGTTACAACAGGATTGAGCTAGCAAAGCAGTTTTGTGTTTATAAATGTCGTATTTATTCAGTTTGGGAAATGTCGCGATCTCTAGAAAGCATTAGCTCAAGTTGGCTGGCTGACTCAACAGGGACTAGAAATCGTCTCTGTTGCTTGGTCGTTACTAAGGGTCAGTCTACTTGCTGGAGTAGTAAACTGGGTTTCATTACATAGCAGTCTAGTGACGTGAGTGATTGTTTTCCAGGTATTAGTCATATCACTATGTATTTCCATAGAAACGGATATAACACAAGAAAAAAGTTTTTTTATTTTTAGAGCGAACTGCCTCACAATATAAATACATTTTGTTTATATCTTTTATTTTGTTGGTAAATGTTGTATAATCGCAATATTACCCTCGAGGGTGTGATTTACCGTCATTGTTGACACGACAGTGATGCGGTAAGCATCACGTGTAATATCACTTAATTACTGAATCAGTTTGGTGATTTGCTGATCCCTCGTGCTCACTATGAAATGACTCAGAAACCATTAAGAAAAATAATGATGATGAAAGCAAATCTCTCTGACTTCAGAAATCACCTTTGGAAAATGATACAGATCTTATTTTAAACTCTTAATCATAGCAGTAAAAACAGTGTCTGTCTGATTATATATTATTTGCAGAAGCTTCTCATGTAATAATAACTTCACTACATTCACTGATAACTGTAAAATACTGATATATGTTCTGTAATAAAACCTCAACCACAATCTCTAAAGTCCTTCATTTGTTTTACCAGGTTTGAATGACGCCTCCGTCACCCAAAGGAAGATAAATAGAAGAAAAGACTGTAAAATCCAATAATTACTAGAAATAAATAGATTAACTGAATGACTTTGAACTGACTGAATTTGAAACAGCTCAAGAACATCTGAGATTAAATATAACTGACATATTATTTCAGCTATGAACAAGTAGAGCACTATTTTAACAATAATGAGAATTTTATATTATTTATATTTGAAGAACTAAACTACTAATCTGCACTGATTTATAATGTTAATCACATCTGGACTTACAGAGCCTTTCTGCAGTTCCTCACAGCTGGGATCAGTCTCTGTCGTCCCCCCTCTGATGTGTTGTACTTCTGCAGGTCCAACTCATCCAGAACCTCCTCTGACATCTGCAGCATGTAGGCCAGAGCTGAGCAGTGGATCTCAGAGAGTTCCTTCTCTGATCTGTTCTCTGACTTCAGGAACTCTTGGATCTCCTGATGTACTGAGAGGTCGTTCATCTCCATCAGACAGTGGAAGATGTTGATGCTTCTGTCAGGAGAGATATTGGACATGTATATGTTCATCTCCTTCAGGTTGTTGATGGCTCTCTGGATGGTTTCTGGACTGTTCTCTGTCTGACCCAGCAGGCCTCCTAAGAGACCCTGGTTGGACTCCAGAGAGAGGCCATGAAGGAAGCGAGCAAACAGGTCCAGGTGGCCATTTTTACTTTGGAGAGATTTCTCCATCGCTCTCTTCAGGAAGTCATCCAGAGATGAGTCACGGCTATCATTATTTCTGAAAAAAGCAAGAATTTTCCTGAGAATTGATTTGCTGCATTTGAAGTCTTCTCCCAGGAAGTCCTTCAGTACCTCTGTGTTGCTGCTGGTGTAACAGTGGTACATGTAGACTGCAGCCAGAAACTCCTGAATGCTCAGATGAACAAAGCAGTAGACTGTTTTCTTGGAGAACACTTTCTCTCTTCTGAAGATCTCTGTACAAAATCCTGATAACACCGAGGCCTCTGTGACATCAAGACCACACTGCTCCAGATCTTTTTGGTAGAACATGATGTTTCCTTTCTGCAGTTGTTCAAACGC
Organism: Thunnus albacares; assembly: GCF_914725855.1. Lineage (NCBI taxonomy): Eukaryota > Metazoa > Chordata > Actinopteri > Scombriformes > Scombridae > Thunnus > Thunnus albacares. The sequence goes on along the minus strand of NC_058128.1, from coordinate 2,670,324 downwards.
CAGCCTCCCCAGCTTCAAAAGAAGTTTCCTGTCAGCTTTCGTCAGCTCCTGTGGACTCGTCTCATGTCCCTTATCATACTTGTTCTTCTTCCTCTTTGTCTGAAGCAGCAGGAAGTGTGAGTACATGTCAGTCAGGGTCTTGGGCAGCTCTCCTCTCTGGTCTGTAGTCAACATGTGCTCCAGAACTGTAGCAATGATCCAGCAGAAGACTGGGATGTAACACATGATGTGGAGGCTCCTGGATGTCTTGATGTGTGAGATGATTCTGCTGGACAGCTCTTCATTACTGAATCTCTTCCTGAAGTAATCCTCCTTCTGGTCGTCAGTGAAGCCTCGTACTTCTGTTACCCTGTTAACACATGCAGGAGGGATCTGATTGGCTGCTGCAGGTCGGGAAGTTATCCAGATGAGAGCCGAGGGAAGCAGATTCCTCTTGATGAGGTTTGTAAACAGCACATTGACTGATGACTTCTGTGTGACATCAGATACGACCTTCCTGTTGTTGAAATCCAGTGAAAGTCTGCTTTCATCCAGGCCGTCAAAGATGAACACAACTTTACAGTCTTTAGACTTGAGATTTTCTGCTGTGACCTTCTTTAATGTTGGATGGAATTCATGGATCAACATGAGGAGACTGTACTGCTCATCTTTGATCAAGTTCAGCTCCCTGAATGAAAGTGGAATCACCAGACTGACATCTTGGTTTTTCCAGTCCTCTGCCCAGTCCAGAGTGAACTTCAGCACTGAGAAGGTTTTTCCAACACCAGCGACACCGTTCGTCATAACGACTCTGATGTATTTCTGTTTGTCAGGTAAGGGTTTAAAGATGTCGTGACACTTGATTGGAGTGTCATGGCGGGTCTTCATCTTGGAAGCTGTCTCAAGCTGCCTCACCTCATGTTGGGTATTAACGTCTTCACTCCGTCCCTCTGTGATGTAGAGCTCAGTGTAGATATCATTGAGGAGGGTTCTTTCATCTTCATCAATTCCTTCAGTCACTTCTTGAAATCTCATCCTCAGACTGTTCTTATAATCTGAAACATCCTGCAGACCAGTTTCTGCTGAAAGAGAAGGAAAATATAGATTTGAACATCTATCAGTGTGTTTACATGCACTTACATAACCAGGTTACTCAGAGAAACCAGGTTATGTGGGTAATCTGGGAACATGTTAACATGCACAGTAGAAACCTGGTTACTGTAAATCTGTGTGTACAAGCAACCAATCAGTGATCAGATTTCTCCTCTACACTGACCTTATTCTCAAAGCATGACTTTCTTATTTTATCAGTATTAGTGATAGAAGACGTTTGTTAGTCCTGACTTTTTCGTCTGTTTTGCTTTGTGTGTCTGAGTCAGAACTTTTCCTCACAACATGAATGAGTCTGAATTCAACAAACAGTGAAATGTTAAATGGTGGAAACCAACTTATTTAGACTTCTATAGGACACTTTGTGTTAGTTGAAGTTTAAGTTGGACTTTAAATACAAGCATAAATCACTGTGTAATGATCTCTCCTTTCATTCAGCTGCTCCACTTTCCCATCTACAGCATTGTGTTTTATTACATGTTATGTATTTACAGTGGCGTGTTCTATGTAAAACATTGGTGGGGCACCAACTACTTCAATAAATAGGCTGCATAGCAGGAAAACTACTACTACTACTATTGAGAGAGAGAGAGAGTGTGAATGAGTGAGAGAGAGAGAGAGAGTGAGTGTGTGTAAGTGCGAGAGAGAGAGAGTGAGTGAGTGAGAGTGAGAGAGAGTGAGTGTAAGTGAGAGAGAGAGAGTGTGAATGAGTGAGAGTGAGAGAGAGTGAGTGTAAGTGAGAGAGAGAGTGTGAATGAGTGAGAGAGAGAGAGTGTGAATGAGTGAGAGAGAGTGTGTGTGTGTGAATGAGTGAGAGAGAGAGAGTGTGAATGAGTGAGAGAGATAGAGAGAGAGTGTGTAAGTGAGAGAGAGAGAGTGTGTATGTGAGAGAGAGAGTGTGTGTGAATGAGTGAGAGAGAGAGAGAGAGAGAGTGTGAGTGAGAGAGTGTGTGTGTGAATGAGTGTGAGAGAGTGTGTGTGTGTGTGTGAATGAGTGAGAGAGAGAGTGTGTGTGTGTGTGAATGAGTGAGAGAGAGAGAGAGAGTGTGTGAATGAGAGAGAGAGAGAGAGAGTGAGTGAGAGAGAGAGAGAGTGTGAATGAGTGAGAGTGAGAGAGAGTGAGTGTAAGTGAGAGAGAGAGAGTGAGTGAGAGAGAGAGAGAGAGAGTGTGAATGAGTGAGAGTGAGAGAGAGTGAGTGTAAGTGAGAGAGTGTGAATGAGTGAGAGAGACAGAGTGTGTGTGTGAATGAGTGAGAGAGAGAGAGAGTGTAAGTGAGAGAGAGAGAGTGAATGAGTGAGAGAGATAGAGAGAGAGAGAGTGTGTGTGTGTAAGTGAGAGAGAGAGAGTGTGTATGTGAGAGAGAGAGTGTGAATGAGTGAGAGAAATAGAGAGAGTGTGTGTAAGTGAGAGAGAGAGAGTGTGTATGTGAGAGAGAGAGAGTGTGTGTGTGAATGAGTGAGAGTGAGAGAGTGTGAATGAGTGAGAGAGAGTGTGTGTGAGTGAGAGAGTGTGTGTGTGAATGAGTGTGAGAGTGTGTGTGTGTGTGAATGAGTGAGAGAGAGTGTGTGTGTGTCTGAATTAGTGTGAGAGAGTGTGAGTGTGAGTGAATGAGTGAGAGAGAGTGTGTGTGTGTGTGAATGAGTGAGAGAGAGAGTGTGTGTGTGTGTGAATGAGTGAGAGAGAGAGTGTGTGTGAGTGAGAGAGAGTGTGTGTGTCTGAATGAGTGAGAGAGAGAGTGTGTTTGAGTGAATGAGTGAGAGTGAGAGAGTGTGTGTGTGTGTGAATGAGTGAGAGAGAGAGAGAGTGTGTGTGTGTGAATGAGTGAGAGTGAGAGAGTGTGTGTGTGTGTGTGTGAATGAGTGAGAGAGAGAGAGTGTGTGTGTGAATGAGTGAGAGTGAGAGAGTGTGTGTGTGTGTGAATGAGTGAGAGAGAGAGAGAGAGTGTGTGTGTGAGTGAATGAGTGAGAGTGAGAGAGTGTGTGTGTGTGTGAATGAGTGAGAGAGAGAGAGTGTGTGTGTGAATGAGTGAGAGTGAGAGAGTGTGTGTGTGTGTGAATGAGTGAGAGTGAGAGAGTGTGTGTGAGTGAATGAGTGAGAGAGAGAGTGTGTGTGTGAATGAGTGAGAGAGAGAGAGTGTGAATGAGCGAGAGAGAGAGAGAGTGTGTGTAAGTGAGAGAGAGAGAGTGTGTATGTGAGAGAGTGTGTGTGAATGAGTGAGAGAGAGAGAGAGTGTGTGAGTGAGAGAGTGTGTGTGTGAATGAGTGTGAGAGAGTGTGTGTGTGTGTGTGAATGAGTGAGAGAGAGAGTGTGTGTGTGTGAATGAGTGAGAGAGAGAGTGTGTGTGTGTGAATGAGTGAGAGAGAGAGTGTGTGTGTGTGTGTGAATGAGTGTGAGTGAGAGAGAGAGTGTGTGTGTCTGAATGAGTGTGAGAGAGTGTGAGTGTGAGTGAATGAGTGAGAGAGAGAGTGTGTGTGTGAATGAGTGAGAGAGAGAGTGTGTGAATGAGTGAGAGAGAGAGAGAGTGTGAATGAGTGAGAGTGAGAGAGAGTGAGTGTAAGTGAGAGAGAGAGAGAGTGTGAATGAGTGAGAGAGACAGAGTGTGTGTGTGAACGAGTGAGAGAGAGAGTGTGTGAATGAGTGAGAGAGAGAGAGAGAGAGTGTGAATGAGTGAAAGAGATAGAGAGAGAGAGAGTGTGTGTAAGTGAGAGAGAGAGAGTGTGTATGTGAGAGAGAGAGAGTGTGTGTGTGAATGAGTAAGAGAGAGAGTGTGTGTGAATGAGTGAGAGAGAGAGAGTGTGTGTGTGAATGAGTGTGAGAGAGTGTGTGTGTGTGTGAATGAGTGAGAGAGAGAGAGTGTGTGTATGAATGAGTGAGAGAGAGTGTGTGTGTGTGTGTGTGTGTGAATGAGTGTGAGTGAGAGAGAGAGTGTGTGTGTCTGAATGAGTGTGAGAGAGTGTGAGTGTGAGTGAATGAGTGAGAGAGAGAGTGTGTGTGTGTGAATGAGTGAGAGAGAGAGAGTGTGTGTGTGTGTGTGAATGAGTGTGAGTGAGAGAGAGAGTGTGTGTGTCTGAATGAGTGTGAGAGAGAGAGTGTGTGTGTCTGAATGAGTGAGAGAGAGAGTGTGTGTGTGAGTGAATGAGTGAGAGTGAGAGAGTGAGTGTGTGTGAATGAGTGAGAGAGAGAAAGTTGCTTTCATCTTGGATGTGCGTTGTGAATTAAAGGACATTATGGATGGTAAACCAGACGTGGCTGCTGCAGAGCAAGCGGCTGCTGCAGCCTCGGTGAAAGAGGGAAATGTTAATGAGCCAGAATCTGTAAAAAGTAAACGGTCTATTACATTAACACACAAAGCTCTTGTTGCAAAGGTGGAAAGGTTACAAAATGTAAGAAAAGACAAATTAAGTAAGGCTAAAAACCTAAGAAATGTAACTCAAGAGCTTATGCAGAGTGGTAATGCAAAAGAGATAAAACATACACTGGAAAAAATTGTGCTTTTGTGTGGGGAAGCCAAAGATGCTCATGTGGCTCTGTTGCCTTTAATGTCCACTGAAGAAAGTGACAAACAAAACACTTGGTTTGCTGCAAAAATGCTTGTTGGAAATGGTTTAATTTCTGAGGTTGAAAAATGGTTGGTAAATGATCATTGTGGTGAGGATGGTGATGATGTTCACCCTGATGACAGCATATCAAATGTTGCCAGTAGACATTCTCACCGAAAAAGCACATGTAGTGGTAAAAGAAGTAACAAAAGTGGTAAAACCAGTAATAAAAGTGGCAAAACCACAGCTTCATCTTGCATTAAGGCAGAAGCAGAAAGGGCTGCACTTCTCGCTAGAGCTGGCGCTTTAAAGGAAAGGCATGCTCTAGAGGCCCAGGAAGAGCAGCTGAGAAGAAAAAGGGAGCAGCTTGAGATTGATGCTGAAATAGCTGCATCCACTGCAAGGCCAGCAGTTTTTCAAGCTGCCTCAGAATGTTCCAGTAACTCACAAGGACCTACTGATGGAATGAATTCTTACTTGCAAAGGAAGGAAGAACAAAACCTAAATTCCAAAGGACTCAATCCTGCAGCAAACTCATTTAAACCATACACGTGGAGTGCAATGCCACAAAGCAGCTTCTCAGTAGCCCAAAAGGATTCAAGTGCACTGAACGCACCCTCTGAGGGAAAAACACATCAGGTCTTTGGATCAAAATATGAGACAAAGTGGAAAAAGGAAACAAACATCTGGAACAATGCAGTTTGGAGATACACAACAAAACCTCTCTCTGCCAGTCAACAATGTGCAGCCTGCATCAGTGGAGCAACAGCATTTATATTCTGTACCAGTACAAGGAGACCTGTGCACCATAATGCACCGAAAAAATGAAATCACAGCAGCTCTGGTTCAACAACAGCGCTTAATGTCCTTGCCTTCTCGAGACATTCCAGCATTCGACGGTGATCCTCTTCAGTATAAAACCTTCATAAGAGCTTTTGAACATAGTGTGGAATCAAAGGCTAGCAAAGCTGACTGCCTTTATTTTTTGGAGCAATTTACAAGAGGGCAGCCCAGAGAATTGGTGAGGAGTTGTCAGCACATGATTCCTGCCAGAAGTTATCAGCTGGCAAAAGAGCTTCTCCAAGAACACTTTGGAAGCCAATATAGGATTGGTGCAGCCTACATGGAGAAGGCTTTGGCTTGGCCTGCAGTGAAGGCAGAAGATGTGGGAGCACTGCAAACTTTTTCTCTATTTCTGCAAAGTTGTTGCAATGTAATGGAGGAACTTCAATATGTGCAGGAGCTGGACATGCTAACTAACATGACAGCAATCATGATAAAGTTGCCATTTAAGTACAGAGAACAATGGAGGATACAGGCACATGAAATACTCGAGAGGTACAATCGCAGAGCTTGCTTTAAAGACATGGTCTCATTTATCGAACGCCAAGTTAAGATCATTTCTGATCCACTTTTTGGGGACATCCAAGACACGATAAGTGGTTTGCCTGCAGTAAAGAGTGTTAACAAACCACATTCAAAGTTCAGCAAGGTCAGAGGTAACAGCTTCGCCACAGTTACTGTAAGTGATGCAGCCAAGGGATGTGGAACTCCGAGCTCAGTCCCACCAAGGCTGGACTTAAAGGGAATCATTCAAGAAGCATGTGTTTGCTCCTCTCAGTTTCACAGACTGGAAGAGTGTCCAAAACTGAAAGGGAAGAAGCATTGGGACAAAATTGACTTTTTGAAGGAAAAGGGGATGTGTTTTGGCTGCCTAGGTAGTGGACACAGGAGCAAGGATTGCGACAGGTGCTTAACTTGCAAAGATTGTGGTCAGAACCATCCTACAGTGCTTCATATCTCTGGAAAGATAAAAGCCATCACAGGAAATGAACACACTAAGGGCACAGCACATGTTAAACCACCTGCATCAGAAACTTGTGGACATACAGGGGCCGGAAAGGAGGATAGCATTTTGTCTATCTTGCCAGTTCAGGTTAAATCCATCAGGGGAAGCAAGATAATACAAACATATGTGTTCCTGGATCCTGGGAGAACGGCTACTTTCTGCTCAGAACATCTTATGCAAAGGCTGAACAATACTGGTAGGAAAACCAGTTTCCTTTTGCGCACTATGGGACAGGAAAGGGTTGTTTCCACTAGCACCCTGAATGGTTTGGAGGTAGCTGGTCTTGGCAGTAACAGCTTCTACAGTCTCTCAGAAGTATTCACACAAAATAAAATGCCTGTGACCACCAGTAACATTATCACACAGGGAGAATAGCAGAAATGGCCATATGTCTCAGAAGTGCAGATCCCATGCATTGATACTAATGTTGACCTGTTGATTGGCACTAACGCCAATAAGGTATTTGAACCATGGGAGGTCATCAACAGCAGAGAGAATGGACCATATGCAATACGAACTATACTTGGCTGGGTAGTTAATGGTCCCCTTCGAGATGGAGAGAGCAGCAGGCCTAAAACAGGATTCTCGGTGGCTGCTGTCAATAGGATTTCTGTCTGTAAGCTGGAGGAAATGCTGAGCAACCAATACAGTCATGACTTCAATGAGCGAAGTTCAGAGGAACAAGGAGTGTTGAGAGAAGATATTAGATTCTTAAAGATGATGGATGAGTCAACACAGCTGCAGGATGGACATTACAGCTTGAAAATGCCCTTCAGAAAGGACCAGCTTTCGCTTCCTAATAACCTTTCTATGGTTAAGCAAAGGCTGCTGGGTTTAAAGGGGAAGTTCAGGAAAGATGAACTATTCCACAAGGAATATACCAGCTTCTTCACTGATGTAATTAAAAACGGCTATGCAGAGAAAGTGCCTCAACATCAGCTGGAAGGTGAAAATGGAAAGCTCTGGTATATACCCCATCATGGTGTTACGCCATCCCAAATAGGGTACATTGCGTGTTGTGTTTGACTATTCAGCTGAGTTTAAGGGAACTTCACTCAACAGCCAGCTGCTACAAGGCCCAAACCTCACTAGTTCATTGTTGGGTGTTCTAACCAGATTCAGACAGGAGCCAGTGGCATTTATGGGAGACATTAAATCTATGTTTTACCAAGTTAGGGTGGCTGAAGAGGACAACAAGAGGCAATGTGAACCAAGAGATTGAAGAATTTCGAATGGCAGTTCATTTGTTCAGGGCTGTCTCTTCCCCAAGTTGTGCCAGTTATGCACTCAGGAGAACTGCAGAGGACAATCAGGCTAACTTCTCACTAGAGGTTGTGGAAACAGTCAAAAGAAACTTTTATGTTGATGACTGTTTGAAGAGCTCGCGCTCAGACGAGGAGGCAGTTGCCATGGTTCAAGCTCTCACTGAAATCTGCCAAAAGGGAGGCTTCACTTTGACAAAGTGGATCAGTAAGAGCAGGGCAGTACTGCAAACCATTGAAGAGGAGCATAGAGTGAAAGACTTGAAGGAACTGAATCTGGATAGAGATGAGCTTCCAGTCGAACGAGCTCTTGGGCTGCAATGGTGTGTGGAGTCAGACACATTCAAATTCAAAATGGCGATGAAAGAACAACCACAGAGCAGGCGAGGAATGTTGTCCATAATCAGCTCGGTTTATGATCATCTGGGTTTTCTTGCCCAGTAACCCTCCCAGCCAAAGTCAAGCTGCAAGAGCTCTGTCGGAGACGTTGTGGATGGGACGACAACATACCTGCAGACATCGGCCATCAGTGGAGAAGGTGGCTGGAAGACCTGAAAAGGTTGGCAGCATTCAAAGTTGAAAGATGCATTAAGCCCAAAGACTTTGGACAGCCCATTAAGGCACAGTTGCACAACTTCTCTGATGCTAGTCAGGATGGATTCGGTACTGTTACTTACCTCAGGATTGAAAACTGTAAGATGGTCCATGTTTCTTTCCTGTTGGGTAAGGCAAGAGTTACCCCTCTAAAACCAATAACCATTCCCCGTCTGGAGCTTGCGGCTGCTGTTCTGGCTGTGCGGGTAGATCAGATGTTGAGAGCGGAGTTGGAGCTGCCACTGCATCAGTCAACTTTCTGGACGGACAGCACTGCAGTGCTTAAGTACATAAAAAATGAGGATAAGCGTTTCTACATATTTGTATCAAATAGAGTAACAAGTATTAGAGATGCAACTCAAGTCTCTCAGTTGAGGTATATTAATACCAAAGACAACCCTGCAGACTATGCCTCCAGAGGTATGAAGGTTGGAGATCTGCTGAATGGGGGTAGCTGGATTGAGGGCCTGAAGTTTCTCCTTGACCCAGAAAAGAATTGGCCTGCAGACATCACAGAGGTCACAATTGCAGATGATGATTTGGAGGTCAAAAGAGAAGCTACAGTAAACACCATCATTACTCAGGGCTCTCCGACTGCTACAGATCAGCTCTTATCATACTTTTCGGATTGGAGGAGACTCAAAGTGGCGGTGGCATGGTTTCTCAAATGGAGAATTCTGCTGCAGTTGAAACAAAAGAGAAAGGACTTACATGCTCTTGAGCTCCACAGAAAGGAGGCAGGTGGATCATCTCTCAATGTGTCGCTGGAGATGGAGAGGGCCAAAAGAGCCATTGAAAGCCAGATGTTGTCAGCTGAGGATCTCTTAGATGCTGAAATGGCCGTCATTCGCTACAGTCAACAAAAGAAGTTCAAGGAAGAAATCGCTGCCCTATTAGCTGGAAAATCTGTGTCTAGAGACAGTTCTGTGTACAAGCTTGATCCACGTTTGCAGGATGGATTTTTGAGAGTAGGAGGACGATTGAGTAATGCTGCTTTGCCAGAAGAGACTAAGCATCCACTCATTCTGTCAAAAGATCAATACATCTCCATGCTCATATTGAGGCATATTCACCAACAGGTGGGTCATGGTGGAAGAAATCACACTCTGTCAAAGCTGTGCAACAAGTTTTGGATAACAAATTCCAATGCAGCTGTGAGGAAAATCATATCACAATGCGGCTTCTGCAGGCGACATAAGGGAAGAGTAGGCGAGCAAAAAATGGCAGACCTACCGAAGGAAAGGCTTCTTCATGATCTCCCTCCCTTTACAAATGTCGGAGTAGATTACTTCGGGCTTTGGAAGTAAAGAGAGGTCGAAGTAAACGTTATGGTGTCATCTTTACCTGTCTTGCAAGCAGAGCCATTCATCTGGAAGTAGCTCCATCCCTGGACACCGATGCATGTATTAATGCTATTCGAAGGTTCATCAGTCGAAGAGGACAAGTGTCCAGTATGCGTTCAGACAATGGAACCAATTTTGTGGGAGCAGAGAAAGAGCTGAGGGAAGCGCTATCATCATTAAATCACAACCGGATACAGGGAGTTCTGTTGCAAGATGGCATCCAGTGGAACTTTAACCCACCTTCAGCATCACACCATGGTGGTGTCTGGGAACGTGCTATCCGGATGGTGAGGAAAGTTCTCACTTCTGTGCTGCACTTGCAAACTCTGGATGATGATGGTCTTCATACAGTCCTGTGTGAGGTCGAGTCTATATTGAATGGTCGTCCCCTCACCAAGCTCTCAGACGATCCTAATGACCTCGAGCCTCTCACTCCTAACCACATTCTTCTGATGGAAGGGAAACCAGTCATGTCACCTGGACTTTTTAACAAGGATGATGTATATGTGAAAAGGAGGTGGCAACAAGTTCAGTACATTGCAGATCTATTTTGGAAAAGATGGGTACAGGAATACCTCCCTCTGCTGCAAGAACGCCAGAAATGGAATCAGAAAAGGAGAAACTTCATTCCTGGAGACATTGTTGTTGTAATGGATTCTGCTGCTCCCCGTGGTTCTTGGCTTCTGGGCAGAATTTTGGAAACTTTCCCAGACAAAAAAGGGTTAGTACGCTCTGTGCATCTCCAGACGAAGACAAACGTCTTGGAAAGACCTGTCAGTAAGCTTTGTTTGTTGCAGGAAGCAACAAAGCAATTAGGGATGAGGTATAGTGACCTCCGCAAAAAAAAGGGTTATGTTTACAAATGTTTGAATTTTTTTTTTTGTTTGTTGTTGTTTGGGTTCACTTTTATATGCATGTCACTCAAGTTATGGCTCTATTTGTTTACACGTGAAGGTAATTGTAATGTCTGTGGCCATTCAATTAGGGGCCGGCGTGTTAGAGCCATTTGTATCTAAAACTGTGTTAAGGTTACTCCCTGGTTGCCACAGTAGGTGGCGTACTGAACAGCAGCATACGGAAATGTATATGTAGCGGAAGAGGCAATTACTCCTCAGGTGTGCTGCTTACCGGGAGAAGCACACAGTTTTTTGACCGCCGTTTAGAGGCTTATCTTTAAGCCTTTTGTTGTTTTCATGCAAGTTATAAATATAAGTGTATGCATAGCAAATGCTTTATTGGTGCACGTTGATAAATAAACACATCTGAAGCGCAAGTCCGAGGATGTTTGATTTAGTACATGGAGCCGTCGCATGACAACGCGTCAATTACATGTCTTGGTAACAGCCCCTCACTGTGGCTTAGGTTTTGTTTTTGTCGAAATCAAGTCACTACAATGAGTGAGAGAGAGAGAGAGTGTGTGTGTGTGTGTGTGTGAGAGAGAGAGTGTGTGTGTGTGAGTGAGTGAGAGAGAGAGTGTGTGTGTGTGAGTGAGTGAGAGAGAGAGTGTGTGTGAATGAGTGAGTGAGTGTGTGTGTGTGTGTGTGTGTGTGTGTGTGTGTGTGAGTGAGTGAGTGAGTGAGTGAGTGAGAGAGAGAGAGAGAGAGAGAGGCCTAAATAAATCAACAGGTAGTTCTGATCGATCGATCATCTGATTGATCAACTAGACATTCAGAACGAGCTTGAATCAGCATGACAGCACACATAGCGGCGCTCAAATGAAAGAAGCCTCATCAGTAAACATTCACTCTGCAGTGCATGTGGAACTCGTCTCACAGTCTCAGAGTTCAGTCCACTCAGTAAAGGGTCCGTTTTGTTTTCCCACAACTCCTAATCAGTTCAGTTCAATCCAGTTTCACAAACATGAAAGAAAGACAACTCAAAGCTCTGCAGTTCCCCCACAAAACAAAACAAACCAAAGACGCTAACAAAGCAACACAGTACATAAAATAAAGCCAGCAGAAGCGTCAGATAGGTCGGACCACCATGTTTAACTACATATCTTCAAACGTTACAGTTACGACTGAAAATGACAACAGAAAAAAAACAGTTTGCCACGTTCACAGATCTCCACAACTCAATCAACCACCAGTCATCTACCCGCAAGTGACTGTTGTTGTTAGCGTGACGTCACAGACTGTAGTTCTAATGAACGGTGGAGTGATATTTTTACTGATGAGGCTTTTTTCATTTGAGCGCGGCTACGTGTGCTGTCATGCTGATTCGAGCTCGTTCTAAATGTCAAGTTGACCAATCAGATTGCTTGGTTGAAACTACGTGTTGTATAATAACTCATAACTCATGTAATAATGTATGAAATGTATGTGACACTGCTTTTCAGATTCCTTCTCCTAACTTACCTTTTGGTCCTGAGGGGGAGTTTTGTAAACGCTGCACCAGATCCTTCCTGCTGATCTTTTCTAAAACCTTCTTGGTCAGCTGCAGAGCTCCATGATCCTGATGTTTGTGTACCATTAGATCCACTGTTTCCTCCCTTCCTGCTTTCTCCAGCTGAGCCACTGGGATGCCTTTAAAGCCCTCCAGGATGTCATCCTCCTTCAGGAACCACTTGAAATTCTTAAACTCATCTTCTTTTAATTCCTGCAGAGTTTTCCAGAGGTCCTCTTTAAGTTTCTCCATTATGCCCCCCTGCTGAAAATAAGAGACATTTTAAACAGGAAGGACATGTATTCAGTTCTCATCTCATGACACTTTACCAGTATGACTTCTGTACATGTGCATGTTAAATGTAAATCATCTACTGCTTGAACAAACACGTCACAACTTTGGTTATTTTCATAGTTTCAGTCTTTCATCACTGCAAAACTCATGACAATCCACATTATCACCTGAATTCTAGCTGAATACATTTACATCCTCTGTGAGGAAGCAAACAACAAACTGAAGCCACGTTCCAAGTGTGAAGCTTTTGATGTCTGTATTTCATATCAGATGAGTATTTCTCATTTTTATTGTTGCACTGTCGGTGAGCAGTATCATGTTTTTACGAAGTGCTGCCCTCTGCTGGTATTACAGCACATTTAAGGATAAACTTTTCTATTTTTACGTCACATAATCTCTGAACAAGACATTGTTGAAGGATGAACCTTCTTACTGCCTTTCTTGGAATGATCTTCCATTATACAATTATTTAAAATTATCTATATTTTTTACAATATATGTGCCCTTGCTCACAGTTGGCCCAACATAGAATAACTATTTTCTAACCATCCAATGCCAGCACTATGAATCCTTCAGACATAGAATCAGTAATATAGGTGGCGTCGTGAATGCATAACTAAAAGAGCACTCCACTGATTCAGCACTGCTTTCCTATAACAGCTGGAGAGTTCCTGCTTCAGCAAATCATTTAATTGCTTTTAGATCAAGTTTAGTAACAAGTTTTATATTTAATTCAATGTAAAGAATCTGGGAACAATTTGGTCAATTTTCAAGTCAATCTGAAAAACCAGAAAACTAAAATCAACAAACAAAACTTTGGGAGAAGCTAGCTACCTAACTGGCTAACTGGTACCTGCAGTCCAGGTCTTGTTCTGGATCTTTTTCCACACTGGGGACAGGAGGAGTCTCCTGATGGAGCAGACTGGTCCCAGTATGAGCTGATGCACTGTCTACAGAACCAGTGTCCACAGCTGGTAGAGACTGGATCCTTCAGGACGTCCTGACACAAAGAACAGCAGGACAGCCGCTCCTCCACAGAAACACCCCTCCTCTTCCTCTTCCTCTTCCTCTCTCTGTGGACATGAACACATTCTTTATGACATATGACATTAGTGGCGGCCAACCGACAGCTCACAAGTTGATGCAGCTCTTTCCCTCCATAAACAGTCCAGACTGTCAGTATTTGGACAGTTACACAGTTTTTTGTTCTTCAGGCTCTGAGCTTCAACACATTCAGTTTGAAATAAAATAATATATATTATTATTACAAGGGTTCAAAAGTAATTAGACAGACACAACAATGTGGCAGCAAAGGCAGAGAAGAAGAAGAAGAAGAGTGCAAACTAGTAAACATGGATGTAAACAATGCAGGATTTAAAATACCAGCTTCAAAAATCGACTTTGCAAATGTTTCATGAGGAGGGAAATGGATTCAACACATTTGTTAGACCACAAGGATTCACACAATGTGTTTTGGCTCCTTTAAGCTTCTATGAGACATTAAAAGTCAGGAAAAATAAGCAGGAGGCAACTGAGCAGAACAGAAAAGTCCACTTGTGAAAAATAACAGACTGCTGCTCTTTAGTCTTGTGTTGTGGTGCTGAACAGAGAGCTCTGCTAAATATCTTCATAATGCATCTTTTCATTTGTGTTTCTCTCTCTCACTGTTTCTGCTATAATCTCTCTCCCTCTGTGTCAGTGTCATACAACAGTTTTACACATTTGACTTTTCCCAAACGTTAAATGTCAGACTCAGTTTCCTCTGCTGCAGTGGTCAGTCTGCAGTGATAAATCAGCTGCAGCAGGCTGTTTGTATACATTTACATTACTTCCTCCAATATTTTGTGTCTTTGAACAGGAACACGTTATGACACATTTTACCTTCACAAAGTCCTTTAGTAAATAAGGAGACACAATGTCCACAGAAGCACCGCCGTCACTAACTAGATAGTAGCTTCTTATTAGTTTGCATCACTTTAACTACAACCATGTGTGTTTTCCAGCATCACAAAGATAAACTTTGACTCTGGTTTAAATCCAACAAACTGGGTGAATAAATGTTCATTTGACTTATAAAAAAGGAAGCTAAAGGTCAACGAGAATGCTGAGCTTTAAAGTTTCATCAGGAGTCATTAATAAAACCATCAAACACATCATGTTAGGAAAGTAGTTTAAACACACACACAAAGGGCGACCATTTACTGCATACTGCCGATAGAAACTGAGTACAATCAGCCACCGTCAGTAATCAACACAAACACATATTAGACTGTCAAACCAATAACTAACAGCAGTCAGCGTCAGACAACCTTATCATACTTTCACAGCTACCTGCTGTTTCTGTAGTGGTGACAAAATGTTAAAGATGTCCATAGTAGCAGTGAATTAAACTGAAACTCCCTGCGCTCTCCGGGGAAAGTATTACGCCAAACTTCCTCTAATAAATATGACATATTAACAATTCCTTACGTGTCCGCAAAAACACATAATTCTAGAAACACAAGATAAAAGGCGTCATATGTCGACAGTCTTCTTGTCAACTCGGCATTAATTTAATCCATAAAGATAAACTATATTTGTGAACAAATTTTACATTTTGGATTTTGTCGCCTCAACTCGCCACCAGCCTCCGTTGGTTAGCTGCACTATTTTAGTGGGAGAAGACGGTGGGAATGAGAGGCGAACAGTTTCAAGAATTACATTTCTCACTAAAATACGTGCTGGACGGTGGATCAGATACACGCAGAATTAAACACCGACTCGTAACATTGTTAATTCACCGTCCATCGTGTGTGACGGTATTTGAGGATTTATTTCGGTCGTTATAGTCACTTTGCTGCTTCACGTTTGGTGCTGGACTACGGAGAGCCCCTGGGGTCACATAGTAGAAAAAAAACTCGATGTGTAAATCCGCACTGGACAGAGCGCACCTTCACTATTTGCATGAGCCAAAACTAAAGACTCAGGATAATATTAAACATGTTTGATTTGATCGGAACGTCAAGACGAGATAAAGACTGAGTTGAGACGCTCGGACTGAGTTTTTTGACCACCTTACACCAAACGGTGGAAATGACGAGAGCGCGCCACAACTCTGGCAAAACTCTCATGATTTTATTCCGACATTGGAAATTTGTCTGCGACAGTGACATCTTTTGAAAAGTGGTTTGGTGTGAGGCCGACATGAGTCCTTCTTTACTGACTTCTCTCTATTTTAAACGAACCAGCGTTACATCACTGAGAGGACGCAGAAACCAGGAAAAGAAAAAAGGAAACAACGTTTGAAGACGTCAACGCTGTAATTTCATATTTTTCTGACACAGTTTAATCAACTAAACAATGAATCAGAAAAATAATCATCAGATTGATCAATAATGACAGTAATCATTATTTACAGCTCTAATATTAACACTCACCCTGCCTCAGACTGTTTTCCTCCTTCTGCTCTGTTGACTTTAAAATGGAGTCTGAAGAACAGACTGAATACTTTCACTTTCAGTGTTCCTCCCTGTTTGTTCCTCCCGCCTTCTTTTTTACCGGAAGTCACGTGTGTGTGTGTGTGTGTGTGTGTGTGTGTGTGTGTGTGTGTTTCAGATTTAGGATCAGTTAATTGGGGACAGAAACCATCTCTCTGTATAAAACAAGGAATCTCTGTCTGTCTGTATGTTTGTTCTTCGTATATCATATATCTGAAGCAATTTCACTCCACTGGCACTTTAGTGATTTTATCAACAAGATAACAAAATAAAGCAACTGCACAGAAATAACGGAATAATGCTTCAAATATAAATAAGTGGCTTAATGGGGTTTCAGTGCATCCATGTGAAGTCGTTAACATACTGTCCTATTTCATCTGAACCAGACATCACACTTAAGGAAGAAGTTCTGTCACATATTGTAAGAATAAAGTGGTTTGTATGTTTAGAAGAGGACATGGTTTAATAACGGTCATAAAGATAATATATATTTATATAATTATGATTTTAACAGAGTGCTCACCTGGACTTTTATTTTATTATATCCATCACATCTGTTATATTTCACTTTCATATTTTGATCATCTTTAAAGTATTGACTGTATATACTGTTACATATGTATCTACATTGTGTAAATGATCAATATACAATTCATTTTAACATACATGGACAATGTGTCCAAACAACCCACAGTGGAAATATGAAAGAGTAAAGGAGGCCGATTCTGCATCTTGAGACAGTCGTCTATAGAGTCTGAGCAGTAAACACTAGTGGAAACAGCGTCACATTGTGCCCAAAAAATATGTTATCACCATTTATATAAATGAAATTGTGTCTTCCATACGTGGCTGCCAAACCCATCGGTACACGGACGATACTATTTTATACTGTATCGCTGGTTCTGTTCAATTAGCCATCTGAGAAACTGCAACATTCCTTCATTAATCTCAAACTGATACTTAATGCAAATAAAACAAAATGTATGTTTTTTTCAAGATCTAAAAACTCAGACTACAGCAATCTGCATATCTCTACTGTCAATGGTTCAAACATCTAAAGGGCATCTGGCTCGACGACTGATTCACATTCAATCACCATATCAAGAACCTTGTTGACTAATTAAAACACAAAAATGACTTTCTATACAGAAATAAATCCACCTTCCCTCCGATCTGTAGAAAGAGGACTGTTGAATCAACTATCTTATCAGTCAGATTATAGGGAAGTAATTTACAGAAATGCTGCTGCCTCCACACTTTGGCCTTTAGACTCAGTTTACTACTCAGCCAGGAGATTTATTACCGGTGACGCCTTCAACACTCACCACTGTGTCCTCTATGATAAGGACAGCTGGCCTTCTCTGACTGAGACGCAATAGTCACTGGTATCTGTATATCTATAAAACCCTGACTGGAAAATTACCATCATACATCACATCTCTGTTATACTGGAACTCTGGTCCACTTCTAACCTGCTCCAGTGACTGTCTGGCTGTTCAGGTCCTTCGTGTCAGGACTGAACTTGGAAAGAAGCTTTTAGTGTTGGTGCAGCAAACTCATGGAAACTCTTACAATGTGACCTAAAACTGAATACTCTCACACCTCTTGGACACTTCAGGATATAATGAATAACTGTTCACTGCCTGTCTGTAATTGTTTTAACTGATTTTGTTGACTATGTATGTTTCCTTGTTTTTTTCTGTTTGTTTGTTTGTTTGTTTGTTTTTCCATGTGTAATCTCGGCATCATTGTAAATGAAGGTCACCCTCAAAGGTTTTCCGAGAATCTTAAATAAAGTTTGAAATGAAATGAAATGAAATCGATGACTAGACAGCAAACAAAAAGGAAAATCTTTCACTACTTTTACAGCTTCTTATTAGTTTACATGACTTTAACTACAACCATGTGTGTTTTCCAGCATCACAAAGATAAACTTTGACTCTGGTTTAAATCCAACAAACAGACTTCAAATAAACATCTGAGTCGTTCTTAACTGTGACTTCTCTCTATTTTAAACCAAACCAGTGTGTCACGTTACATCTCTGTGAGGACGCAGAAACCAGGAAAAGAACAAAGGAAACAACGTTTGAAGACGTCAACACTGATTTCTGACACAGTCTAATCAATTAAACAATTAATCTGAAAAGTAATCATCAGATTGATCAATAATAACAGTAATCATTATATGCAGCTCTAATATTAACACTCACCCTGCCTCAGACTGTTTTCCTCCTTCTGCTCTGTTGACTTTAAAATGGAGTCTGACTGAATACTTTCACCTTTACTCTCTACCTGTTTGCTCCTCCTTTACTGGAAGTCACCTGTATGTGGTTATGTGTGTGTGTGTGTGTGTGTTTGTGTGTGTGTGTGTGTGTGTGTGTGTGTGAGTGTGTGTGTGTGTGTGTGTGCGTGTGAGTGTGTGTGTGTGTGTGTGTGTGTGTGTGTGTGTGTGTGTGTGTGTGTGTGAGTGTGTGTGTGTGTGTGTGTGTGCGTGTGAGTGTGTGTGTGTGTGAGTGTGTGTGTGTGTGTGTGTGTGTGTGTGTGTGTGTGAGTGTGTGTGTGTGTGTGAGTGTGTGTGTGTGTCATCATTTAAAGTCACTCTGGTGAATATAATATTACATATTAAATGTACGTATGAATATTAGGATGTTTGACTTAGTTGTCTTAACTGGATTCAGGGCCGACATTTAATCATTTAAGCAAGTAAGTAAAGTTTATTATAAAGCGACTTTTTAGGTCAGACGTCACAAAGTGCTTCACAATAAAAGATGAAGAAAATAGAGACACAATATAAGAATAGTAAATAAAATAGAATCAGATAAATAGAACACTACTACTCAAAGGTAAGTCTGAACAGGTCTTGAGCTGCTTTTTAAAGGCGTCCACAGATCTTAAATCCAATGGGAGACAGTTTCAAAGTGCAGTCAAAGACTCAGACTGCTTTAGTTTGGAGTCTGGAGCAAAGAGCAACCAACCAACCCTGATCAGACCTTAAAACCCTGCTGGTAACCCACTGCTGATCAGTGCTGGAGAGGAACTGACTACAGAGTACTATATTTAAATATAGTTTTGAGGTACTTGTACTTTGATTTAGTATTTCCATGTGATGCTACTTTATACTTCCACTCCACTACATTTCAGAGGGAAATATTGTACTTTCTACTCCACTACATTTATTTGACAGCTTTAGTTACATTTCAGATGAAGATTTGACACAATGGATAATATAACAAGCTTTTAAAATACAACACATTGTTAAAGATGAAACCAGTGGTTTCCAACCTTTTTGGCTTTTGACGTCTTACAAAAAGCAGTGCGTAGTCGGGGTCACATTTAATCACACAGAATCTGAATAAGAATCACAGAATCTGTAATATAGCTGGCGTCATGAATGCATAACTAAAAGAGCACTAAAGCCATTCAGCATTGTTTTCCTATAACATTCACAATGGATCGTTTAAAAAACAGTATTGAAATCAAATCAGCAGAATCACATATATTTTATTCCACATGTTCTTTTTTCCTGTCAAAACTTGGTGCCTACATTACCCACAATGCAACGCGATTCGATTCAGTTTTTGTTGAGTACTTTCTGTCTTATCCTTCCCTCAGTGACATAATGTGCTGTCACTGTAAAGACCAATTAATGCACTTGCACGTGCACGCGGCTCCATTCCTCCTTTCTTCAGAGGTCCGCGGGGTCCATGTACCCTCCGGCCAAAGCTCTGTTAAATGTTTTTGATAACGGGATAAACAATTATACTATTCATTATTTCATTTATTTTCTGTTTTTCGTGTGGATTAAAAAAGCAGAAATTCATGTGCTTTTTCCGTTTTTGTCTTCAAAGCGGTTTTATTATTATCTGCACCAATTGACCGCGGGCATCTGATTGGCTCACAGGGGCCGCTTGTCTCACCTATCGTCACACCTACATTCAAGGATTACTTCCGGTCATGGCCGCGCACAGATCCCCTCTAAATGCACGTTTGGCAGAGGCGCCAACTCACGAGGAAGACTCTGTGTTTATGTAAATACACAGCATATAGCTTGAGAGCCATATATAGTGATTTTACTGTATTGTCCTAGACGAAAAAACTAAATACGCTAGCCTATGTAGCTAATGTTAGCCATGTTATGCTGTGTGCCCTTGCTTCATAAACACTTGTAGATGCAGGTGAATGTGACTCCCCTCGTTGAAACCTCCTGATAGATGTAACAGCGGAGCAGAGGAGAGAGACTGAGGTAGCGATGTAACCGACCTGCACGCTGGTATTTGATTTTTTTTATTTTTATGAAACAAATTATTGTAAAAAATCCACTATTTGTGCTTTGCTGAATAACGTATTTGTATTCGGGCACACCCCTAGTGTACACTTAAAGCAACCCAAATAACCATCACTCTGACAAAACACTCAATGCAGAATGAAACAGATAAAAGAACAGGATGAGTTAACAGACGTAGCTTAACCATGTTATGTGATCCTACTTCAGTCACTTTAACAATAAGTATTACTGGGACCACTACAGAAAATTGCAGATGAACATTTAATATTGTGGAATTCACATTTAGACACCGACTATCCCTGTAACACATTAATCATACAAAGTTCAGTCTTATACCAGGTTTTGATCTAGTCTTGTTTTACATAGCAGCCACTGAGCAACATTAGCTTCAGTGTGGAGTGGTGTCTCTGTCCATGTGAACAAATATGAATCTCTTTAGCTGTTCCACTTTATTCACCAGCAAGTCTCTAAATGTGTAAAACCAAAAAAATAGTTAAAACACTGTAAAAGGCTGATTGGAGCAGAGGGGAACTGCAGAGTCTGGTAATAATTTACTGTGGGTTCATCACTACGTGCAACCTTCCACATCACATGTACAGTCCTCATCTAATCCTTTGTTCATATAAAAATGTGAATTATACAGATATAGATTTAATGATTATTTCATCTCAGGCCTTCTCACCAGTGCAACTGTTCAAGACCTTCACAGTAAATGCAACTCAAATCATCTGCAACTTTATCAGACAGAAAACAAAAGCTCCAGTATTTTCTGTTGTTTTTAAAGGTTTTAATACCTTTTTCCTGCCGTTACAAAAATGCATCTTGCTCCTTCTTTAAAAATAAGTTGTAACTTACAACATTTAATTATGGTCTAAGTATCCTTGGTACCAGAGGAACATACTCATTTATTTACCATTTTCTTTTGACATTTTATTGCCACAGATATAAACAACTTGTATGGGGTGAACAGCAAGGATTGGTCAAACAACACTGGAAAAAGTCATCTTCCTAAATTCAACCTCACCAGAATGAAACAAAGAGAATTACATATACAATTTAAAGACCACCAATATTGAGGGATTTTATACTTGAGCACAGATAAATGTGTTTTTTAATATGTATTTAATAAAACTCACCAAGCAGGATTCAGAGTTCAGATTCAGGATTCAGAGTTCTTCAGATGTAGAAAGATGAACGATACAGTTAAATTATTCCATCTTACACTTCAACTAAAGGTTGTCTTTGAGTTCCCAGATGAAGTTTCTGCTCTTTAGTCACGTAGAGGAAGATGCTGTTTTGACCTCAGCTTGTTCTTTCTGCTTCATGTTGAATTCCTCCCCCCTTAAAAAGCTACGTGCATATTTCACAAACCGCCACTTCCTGTCATCTTTCAGTTTTGTACAGGAACGCCCATGTCCCTCTTGCTTACTTCCTCTTTCAGGGACTCTACATGAGCACAGGAACGAAGCATCAGACCACCTCCAAAAAGATATATAAGTAGAAAACAAAACATAATTCACATGTATGGTGGGAGATGTGCTTCCTTCTGCTTCAGCAAGCTAAACCTTCTTCAACTTAGTTATTACTACAATTATAAAATAAAAGGGTTAGAAAATTCATCTAATTTTCATGCCTACATCTCATCCTTGATAGTTAAAGTCAACTACAGCACACTGTGAAAACCACACGACTGATGCTGATGTTCAGAGAAAGATCTGACTTCCCTTTTGCAGACTGAAACTCTCTCACAAGAATTTTCGCCGGTCTTTACCACACATGAAGAAATGTTTAGTACATGTTGTACTTCCTGCCTCTGTCACCTTATCATTCTTGTTAGGGGCTTTTATTTCCCATAAAAGCAAAGGCAAACTTTATTTGCATTATGATTCTTTTCTGAGAGGCGAGAGTGGAACATGCACAAAGTTAACAGATAAATCTACAGACTGAGGCTGGATGCACATTATACGATGATTTGTTGGAATAAAGAGCAAATCTGACTGCATAAGCAACAATCAGAGTTAACAAACATATAATTTAGGTGTAAATTATTAAGAGTTTGATATTTTAAACTCTAAGGACTGTATGAGTGAAAAATAGAAGTACAGAAATCTCTCGTGTAAAATAATCTAAACTTTGGCAGAGAATTGTGTTCATGTAGAATCACATCAATCATAACTGAGAAACTTGGTTGTTGGGCCTTTAAAGACACTTTGATTTGTATCTCGTCCTATATGGAAACAATCAGCTCACTCATTAAATATGTGGCCTTTGCTGTGTGATGAAGCTCCACTGCCTGTTTTATCTGAATCTTGATCTGGTTAATATCAGATTAAAAAGATAAAATTGTAACAGTTTTTTATAGTTTTTATAGACGATAGCAGAGACGTTCTTTATTTCAGGCGGGAAAACGCTGCATACTATATATTATAATAACTAATGCAGGGGACAATTTTCTGCAGAATATGAACTTAAAGTACCTTTTTTCTGATAAATCTAGAACTTTCACTTTCTTCTTTTATTTTTATATTTTATCCACAGTTATCCAACAAAACTGCACAGAAAACACAGACCACAACATACGAAGTCTGACAAATAAATGGGTGAGACAAAATTAAACTACACAGATACACATACATACAAATATGCACATACATCCACAACAAATAATACTTATTATGGTGCTGATTGAAACTCCACAAAATAGGATTAAACAGCTTCCTGGACTTTACAGGGTTTCTGCAGGTTCACCAGATTAAATTTAAGACTTTTAAAGACATTTTTAATATCACAAAAATGCAATTTAATACATGTTTCACTGTCACAGTATTAAAGATATCAATAAAAACTATTAATGATCATAAGGGCTGGAATTATTTACCTGGTGCAATGTGAAATAACTGTCAATTTAAATTAATTTCACATTTTTGTCATCACTTCCTGTCAGTTTATAACAATCATAACTAATGACTCATTAATGATGAGCTGGATGTGGATCAGCAGCAGATGAATTAAATGAGGATCCCGTTTCTGTTTTTTGTTTTTTCTTTTTGTTTGTTTCTAAAATCAAGAAAATCTCTGAGACACAAAGCTGTGCAGTGTCTGTGTGAGTGTATGAACATTGGTGGTGGAAGTGGTTGTGATACAAGGGGCACCAGCTAAACTCTTGCCTTGGGCACCAAACTGGTCACAGCCGGCTCTGCATACAGTAAAATATTTTGGACCCTCTTCAAAGAAGTATAAATAAATAAATCTGTGCTGTTTGGAGTAGGGAATTACCATTTAAAGACTGATATTTATACAGCATTAACCTGCTTTTGATTTTTGGAAAGTGCCACATTCATATCAGAAAATTCTCAATCCAAACACCAAACTTGTATGTTTTAATGCCACTTTTAGTATCTGGATACTCTGAACTATACTGCAGAGACTTGCTATGCCATAAAAACTGTCTCTCATATACGTTCAACCCTCAATCATTTGTAGCATCATTTGTTTTTTACTTAATATTTACCTGTGATGTCTGCATCGCATATCTTAGATCCAGTTTTGTTTGCTTCTCCTATTTTTTATTTTATTTTTTATCTTTAAAGATTTATTTTTTAAAAAGTGCATCATATCATTAATTAAAACATTTTTTCTACAACACATTAATCCCAACTTAAACCACAAATAATGAATTATGTAATAATAAAATATATGTTAAAGGCAAAGTGTGTGATCTCAATGTAAAGTTAAAAACAGGATTGAAACCTCCTTTGCACTTGAATCATACATACAGTATAAATCCCCAACGTCACCAACTAGTGGAAATAATCTTCTGGTCAATATTTCTGTAGAAGTTCACACTGTGTGTTGGGAACATGTTTCACCTCATTTGCAAAGTGAGATAATTTCTCCACTTGAGTTCATTTTGACACACCAGCTCTATAATGTTCAGATCATTTGTTATCATGTTGATATGTGAAATATATGTCAAAATATATCATATTTCCCTTTTGTTTAACATGTAAACAATATAAATTATTGTAAAAAATAGTGCAAAACTAATTAGAAGTCATTAATATTTTTTCACCCGTCTGCAATGTAGAAATCAAATCTCATTTTAATGTTGACTCATCTGTTTATATTTGTTTATGTCCACTACAACAGACATTTTCTGTGAAACATATTAAAATGTATTTTCTCTGTAACGGTTTTATTAACTATTAATGTGTTAAGTAGACACATGGGAAACCTTCTCGTTTCTCATCAATTTCTGGAAGTTTTACATTTAACAGAAGTTCAGTCATTTTTGTAGGTGTACAGTGTAATATTAAAATTATTAATGAATTAACTTGCTGACTTTTATTTACTTAGTTATTGGTTTATTTAACAATGAAAATGCATATTAATAAACATATTAATCTAATTTGATCTAGTCTTGTTTTACATAGCAGCCACTGAGCAACATTAGCTTCAGTGTGGAGTGGTGTCTCTGTCCATGTGAACAAATATGAATCTCTTTAGCTGTTCCACTTTATTCACCAGCAAGTCCCTAAATGTGTAAAACCAAAAAAATTAGTTAAAACACTGTAAAAGGCTGATTGGAGCAGAGGGGAACTGCAGAGTCTGGTAATAATTTACTGTGGGTTCATCACCACGTGCAACCTTCCACATCACATGTACAGTCCTCATCTAATCCTTTGTTCATATAAAAATGTGAATTATACAGATATAGATTTAATGATTATTTCATCTCAGGCCTTCTCACCAGTGCAACTGTTCAAGACCTTCACAGTAAATGCAACTCAAATCATCTGCAACTTTATCAGACAGAAAACAACAGCTCCAGTATTTTCTGTTGTTTTTAAAGGTTTTAATACCTTTGAAAAATCAGCTTGTTCTTTCTGCTTCATGTTGAATTCCTCCCCCCTTAAAAAGCTACGTGCATATTTCACAAACCGCCACTTCCTGTCATCTTTCAGTTTTGTACAGGAACACCCATGTCCCTCTTGTTTACTTCCTCTTTCAGGGACTCTACGTGAGCACAGAAACGAAGCATCAGACCACCTCCGAAAAGATATATAAGTAGAAAACAAAACATAATTCACATCTATGGTGGGAGATGTGCTTCCTTCTGCTTCAGCAAGCTAAACCTTCTTCAACTTAGTTATTACTACAATTATAAAATAAAAGGCTTAGAAAGTTCATCTAATTTTCATGCCTACATCTCATCCTTGATAGTTAAAAGTCAACTACAGCACACTGTGAAAACCACACGACTAATGCTGATGTTCAGAGAAAGATCTGACTTCCCTTTTGCAGACTGAAACTCTCTCACAAGAATTTTCGCAGGTGTTTACCACACATGAAGAAATGTTTAGTACATGTTGTACTTCCTGCCTCTGTCACCTAATCATTCTTGTTAGGGGCCTTTATTTCCCATAAAAGCAAAGACAAATTTATTTGCATTATGATTCTTTTCTGAGAGGCGAGAGTGGAACATGCACAAAGTTAACAGATAAATCTACAGACTGAGGCTGGATGCACATTATACGATGATTTGTTGGAATAAAGAGCAAATCTGACTGCATAAGCAACAATCAGAGTTAACAAACATATAATTTAGGTGTAAATTATTAAGAGTTTGATATTTTAAACTCTAAGGACTGTATGAGTGAAAAACAGAAGTACAGAAATCTCTCGTGTAAAATAATCTAAACTTTGGCAGAGAATTGTGTTCATGTAGAATCACATCAATCATAACTGAGAAACTTGGTTGTTCGGCCTTTAAAGACACTTTGACTTGTATCTCGTCCTATATGGAAACAATCACCTCACTCATTAAATATGTGGCCTTTGCTGTGTGATGAAGCTCCACTGCCTGTTTTATCTGAATCTTGATCTGGTTAATATCAGATTAAAAAGATAAAATTGTTTTTTATAGTTTTTATAGACGATAGCAGAGACGTTCTTTATTTCAGGCGGGAAAACGCTGCATACTATATATTATAATAACTAATGCAGGGGACAATTTTCTGCAGAATATGAACTTAAAGTACCTTTTTTCTGATAAATCTATAACTTTCACTTTCTTCTTTTATTTTTATATTTTATCCACAGTTATCCAACAAAACTGCACAGAAAACACAGACCACAACATATGAAGTCTGACAAATAAATGGGTGAGACAAAATTAAACTACACAGATACACAAACATACAAATATGCACATACATCCACAAAATATAATACTTATTATGGTGCTGATTGAAACTCCACAAAATAGGATTAAACAGCTTCCTGGACTTTACAGGGTTTCTGCAGGTTCATCAGATTAAATTTAAGACTTTTTAAGACATTTTTAATATCACAAAAATGCAATTTAATACATGTTTCACTGTCACAGTATTAAAGATATCAATAAAAACCATTAATGATCATAAGGGCTGGAATTATTTACCTGGTGCAATGTGAAATAAATATCAATTTAAATTCATTTCACATTTTTGTCATCACTTCCTGTCAGTTTATAACAATCATAACTAATGACTCATTAATGATGAGCTGGACGTGGATCAGCAGCAGATGAATTAAATGAGGATCCCGTTTCTTTTTTTGTTTTTTCTTTTTGTTTGTTTCTAGAATAAAGAAAATCTCTGAGACACAAAGCTGTGCAGTGTCTGTGTGAGTGTATGAACTTTGGTGGTGGAAGTGGTTGTGATACAAGGGGCACCAGCTAAACTCTTGCCGAGGGCACCAAACTGGTCACAGCCGGCTCTGCTTACAGTGAAATATTTTGGACCCTCTTCAAAGAAGTATCAGTAAATAAATCTGTGCTGTTTGGAGTAGGGAATTACCATTTAAAGACTGATATTTATACAGCATTAACCTGCTTTGGATTTTTGGAAAGTGCCACATTCATATCAGAAAATTCTCAATCCAAACACCAAACTTGTATGTTTTAATGCCACTTTTAGTATCTGGATACTCTGAACTATACTGCAGAGACTTGCTATGCCATAAAAACTGTCTCTCATATACGTTCAACCCTCAATCATTTGTAGCATCATTTGTTTTTTACTTAATATTTACCTGTGATGTCTGCATCGCATATCTTAGATCCAGTTTTGTTTGCTTCTCCTATTTTTTATTTTATTTTTTATCTTTAAAGATTTATTTTTTAAAAAGTGCATCATATCATTAATTAAAACATTTTTTCTACAACACATTAATCCCAACTTAAACCACAAATTATGAATTATGTAAATAATAGAATATATGTTAAAGGCAAAGTGTGTGATCTCAATGTAAAGTTAAAAACAGGATTGAAACCTCCTTTGCACTTGAATCATACAGACAGTATAAATCCCCAACATCACCAACTAGTGGAAATAATCTTCTGGTAAATATTTCTGTAGAAGTTCACACTGTGTGTCGGGAACATGTTTCACCTCATTTGCAAAGTGAGATAATTTCTCCACTTGAGTTCATTTTGACACACCAGCTCTATAATGTTCAAATCATTTGTTATCATGTTGATATGTGACATATATGTCAAAATATATCATATTTCCCTTTTGTTTAACATGTAAACAATACAAATTATTGTAAAAAATAGTGCAAAACTAATTAGAAGTCATTAATATTTTTTCACCCGTCTGCAATGTAGAAATCAAATCTCATTTTAATGTTGACTCATCTGTTTATATTTGTTTATGTCCACTACAACAGACATTTTCTGTGAAACATATTAAAATGTATTTTCTCTGTAACGGTTTTATTAACTATTAATGTGTTAAGTAAACACATGGGAAACCTTCTCGTTTCTCATCAATTTCTGGAAGTTTTACATTTAACAGAAGTTCAGTAATTTTTGTGGGTGTACAGTGTAATATTAAAATTATTATTGAATTAACTTGATGACTTTTATTTACTTAGTTATTGGTTTATTTAACAATCAAAATACATATTAATAAACATATTAATGTTAGTTAAGAAAATAGCATGCAGCACATCATACTACATTGTCAGCTACTATTTAAAATATGCGACACAGAAACACATCATACAAGACATATAAAGCAATAAATTGGGAAATATTAATATTAATATAAATTTAGACACTAATAGAAACATGAAGAACAGAAGCACAGACATGAAAAGCACAAATAGTTCATAAGATCCTGAACAATAATCACTGTGACTGAATTAAACATCAACTTGTAACAGTCAATCTAAAATAAACACTCACATGACTACAATGAGTGTTCTAACTTTACAACCCATCAGATCAATATTGTCATCAATCGCCTTTTAATTTCACTCCAGACTGAAAAGCGAGGTGTGCATTTATATTATTAGATTGTTTGATATTTAAACGGTAAAATGTTTTCTTACTCCACTTCCTGTTTTGTTAGTTATGCTGCTCTTCTGTCATGTCTTAATCTCTTACCTGGAAACTTATTTATCACAAGTTGACAGTTATTGATCACCTCTTTGCTTTGGGACTTAAGTTGTCTCATTTTATACAACAAAAGTAGGTGATCAATCATCTTTCTGTTCTTTCTGTTTATTGAGTTTGAGAGAGAGAAGTTGTTAATGACCAATTTAGGTTAAAAGCAGATGCTGTAAGCTTTTAATGGCCTTTAAATCACAGTGTTATTGTTAGTTACAGATGTGGAAGTTATGTATATAGTGAAGTTGTTGGAAGTGATTTGCTGTTAATTGCCATGATTGCACTAAACTATAATGATGTGTGGTGAATGGTGAGGCAGGAGCTGTATGACATGCAGGTGTTACCAGTTAAGGCTCGGTGTGCATGTTATCTTTATTAGTAAAGTTAAATACCATATTCTTGTAAAATCTATGGTTAGATCTAATAGTTATTATACATCTCAACTTTTCTTTATGTTGTGCATAGTAGTAATGAAAGATAATTTACATTATTATATGATTTGATTGATAGTGGTTGAACTACTCTTTGCTACTCGTTATTTTTCATCACTTTGGCTGATAAGTTAAATTAGTGATTATTTCCTCAATAATGTGCATAAGAGTATTATTATTTGCAGTTGTTTCACTCGCTATATATTCCTTTTATATGTGTTTCAGAAGCACACACCCTCCTATCCTCATACACCTTTAAATGAGGCAACAATGAAGGTTCAAGTTCAAGTGGAAATGACCAAGTTTGTCATTTAACCCCTAAAACTAAGAAACAGTGACTAATCAGACGTCCTGCAGCGATTCCTCTCTTCACATCAGCAGTTAGTAACCTTGAGATAACCTTCAGATAACCTTGAGCAACAACAAATCTGCCAGTCTTGAAGATTGCATGCTGTTATTTGTCAGCAGAGGGAATGCTAACTGTTAGCTTGTGGATGACAGAGTAACATCAGACAGCTTGATGATCCCTGACTGTTCCAGGATCAGCAGCTTGGACAGCGGTTGTGTCTCTTTGCTGCAGAATGTTGTAATGATCCACCTGAGCTGTACAGGAGAGCAGGAGGAGGAGAGAGACTGGAGACTCTCAAACCTTTATCACACATCAACACATTATTTTACACCAAATACCTTTTCAGTTGACTGTAGCTTTGATGTGATTCAGAAGACTCCAGAGAGATGAATCAAGCCACCGAGGCTGAAATGTTGCTTAACAGGTTAACTGTTCACAGCATGAAGCAAAGAAACACACTGTATTAAAAACACAACAAGCACAGATCAGAAACACCTGCAGCTTCATCAAATTCCTGCTTTACAAAGAAAAACACACCTGCCAGCTGTTATTTAGCTGCACTGTACATAGACAAAGTCCCAGCCATAAGTATCTGTGCTGTATGTGTCAGAGCAGGACTGACTAACATTTATCAGTTAGACTCAACAACATGAACAGTGACGCTGATCAGAGAGTGAAATCTAACGCTGCATTTTACATGTGAAAGCAGAACTGCTCCAAGTATCAAAAACACCTCACTGATATTCATTATTAACATTACACAGGACAACCTGATATTTATTGATCAGCATTGATCACAGAGACACACTGGTACAACTAAATATTAAAGTGAACACAGACTGAGCTGTCTGACCTTAAACCAGATGATTTGTTCTCACCTTCCTCTGAAGAAAAACATCCACCATTTTATTCAAATCCAAGTCGGATTCATTTTCCAAATGACAGAACTGAGATGTTTTCTTGGTTTTCTTTAGAGACGCACAAATCTCACTTTTTCTCTCCTGATACTGACTCTCAGTACTCAGAGTATCTGCTGATACTGAGTACCGATCAATACCACTGCTCTCTTTTCCCCCAAATTACAATCTGTAAACCTGATTGGGATCATTTTAATGTGAGAATATGAGGTCAGAGATGTTGTGGCAGTAAAAACTGAGTCAGCAGCTGCTGAGACTGAATGAATGTTGAAAAACCAGCCACAGTTTGTGACCAGTAATAAGAATAAAAACTAAACTGAAACTATTTCATTCATTCATCATCATTTATCATTAATGACTTATTATTATGGCAGCTTGAATCTGCTGAAAATACAGTCTTTTAAAAGTTGATTCATGAGTTTTATCCTGTAACATTTTTCCTTCAGAAGTTAAAAACGATACTGATGTGATGTTTTCTTTCTGTGAATTACAACCTGAAACTGTTTCTCTCTTATTGTGGAGCTGCAGATTCACCCATAAACTCTGGAAAGACATGAAGACCTTCATAGTTCAAAACTTTTCCCTTTTCTTCAAAGATGTTATTTTTAGTTTCTATTTACATGATAAAGACAATGACTCTTATTTAACTTATGAATTTATATTTTATTATTGCAAAATTCTACATCCACAAAGTAAGTTTAATAAAACAAAACATCCGTTTAGAGCTGCTAGGATTAGTAGATTAATCAAACAGAATGGGGAACTATTCTGATTATTGTTTATAGTTCTTTTATGAAAAAATGACAAAATAATGGTTCTAGTTTGTCAGATGTGAATATTTTCAGTATATTTTTTCACTGCTATAATAGTAAACTTGTTAACTTTAAGGATCATTTTATTTCAGAAAAAGCTGCTCAGCAATAAAACCAACATTGTTAAGCGTTCAGCTGATTGAGGCAGTGGAGGAGAACAAACACCTCGAGATCTACACTGATAACAAACTGAAGTCAAACTATCACACTGACTTTATTTTGAAGAAAAGACAACAACGGCTTCTTTGATTCTGACTGTTTTATGTTGAGATCTTTTTATACGTTTTTTATTCAGTGTTATGACATTCTGCATCCTCTGTTGCCATGGTAACGCTGATGCTGCACAGAAGGACTTGCTCAGCACAATAAACGGCGCTGAGCAAGACAGCCTTACCGACATCTACCAAACCCGGAACCTGTCAAAGACTGAAAACCTGCTGCTTCACCCACAACACCCTGTTCAGTGAGCTTCAGCTCCTCCCATCAGGCCCACGTCTTCAGGCCTCCAGCTGCAAAAGTAACAGAGCGAGGAATTCCTTTATCCCATCAGCCATCGCTCTCTATAACACACAGCAGCACATAAAAACTCCTAGTACTCACAGCAGTACTGTAGTCAGTGGAAAGTATGGTATTGTGTATATTTCTGGGCTGCATTGTGTCTTCTCTCACATTGAATCTTTGTACTCCAGGAGCACTGCTGGACGCTGCTGTGTAGTAGTTTAGTGTGTTTTATGAAGGATGTGTGCCATGTGTGGACGATGTCTTGGATTGCTTTTTTCTTCTTAGTGTGTGTTTTTCTTTTATTGTGTTTGTTAAGTTTTGGACAAACACTGCAAACCAATTTCTGGATCACATGATCTCACCTACAAGTTTAAATTATATAGTTATTGTTAAAGCCACCTGATTGGCTGATCAGTGTTTACTTACAGCCTGATGCAAATGACTTGTTAAATATCGTTATGAGATATAAACTATTCATTTTGACATAATAATCATCATCATCATCATCCTCATCAACCTTTATTTAAACAGGGAGGGCCTTTGAGAACAAGCTCTCTTCTACAGGGACGAGTAGCTACACTACATATAAAAGCTCATGAAAGTTACAGTAAACATCAGCAACAAATCATATATAAGAACAACAGAAACCATAAAAGTACATATAAAAACAATTAAAGCCACAAAAATAACAGTATCAACAGATTATACAACAGCTGCTTTCAATTTAAATTGATTAAAAGAGATTAACTCGTCTAATTTTACAAGCTTCTGCAGATTGTTCCAGTTGTGTGGAGGAAAGTATTTAAAAGCCAGTTTCCCAATATCAGTACTAACATGATGATCTTTTAAGACTGAATAGTCTTTGGGACCAAGTACAATGTGACAATGATCTATAGTTAAAAAGACATATAAAAGCATATAAAAGCTGGATACCTTTAATATTTACACACAGAGCAACTCTGAAATGTCATCTGGAGCCATGAAGAGTCCTTAAAAGTAATCAATCAAATCTTTCCAATCAATCCTAAAACAAACAGGTAACCAGTGAAGTGATGATAGAAATGGAGTAATATGATCTCTTTTCCTGCTTTTACTTCAAAGTCTGACAGCAGCAGTGTTCTGTGCTGGTTTTATAGATATTATTTGAATATGTTTTAATGGTGAAAACAGGACTGGACCAGCTGCTGATATGATCATCAAAACTTAGACTGGAATCAAAAAATACAAAGTTTTTCACCACAGAACCAAGATATGATTTGACCTGCATGCAGGTTTTTTGGACCAATGATAAATTCTTTCTGAATTGAACTGAATGAAATTTGTGGACATCCAATCTGTCACATCTGTCACATCTGGGCCCGTATTTATCAAGCGTCTCAGAGCAGGAAATCACTCCTAACTGGCCAAAAATGATCAGAGTGACGCATCTCTGCTTCTACTTTTAGGAGAAAAAGCCTTTTATCAACTTTCCAAACTTGGTAAATGATTCGTATCTCTGCCAATATTTCGGAGCTGCAGGAGATGGAGTTCAGGCAGAGATATTCCCTGAGAGGAGAGATGTTTTGGGAACGCTTGATGACACTGAGCTTATTAAAAGATTGTTTGGACTAAAACAGAATCATTAGTGAGACTGACTTTGTGTGTGATGCAGAGGAGAACACATGATGTTTCTACACAACATCATTTAAATAAATACAGAACGTCCTCACAATGTTACACTTTATGGTAACGGAGAAAATGCAGCTGTGCAACAGTGACGATTCTGTCAGAAGCAACAATGATGGAAGTCATGAATCAAACTTTGATCTGGCTTAATGCACGTCGTAAAGATAATGAGCATGACGAGGGTCCTCAGTTACAGCCCACTAAAACTTTGATTTACACACAATCATGTCAGCTGCATAATGAAGGATATCTCAACTTCATTACAACAGCTCAAATATTTTATAGGCTTATTTTTTATTGAGGCTCCTTCAAATAACAGCAGAGCTACAGCCTGATATTTGAGAGAGGAGGATGCACCTGAACAATATATGTTTCTATTGTTACGCTGTATTTACCTTCATGTAGAGAACACAAGTTAACTTGGGGTGTAGTTGAAAGAGGAATTGGACAGTGGAAGAGAAGATGTTCTTCATGGAGAGGGTTTGCAACATGTGTCTGTGCAATATGTGCAAGATGCAGCACTATTACAGGCTGTGAAACCATGTGGCTGAACCAAGATCATTTCACACAGCTGAGTCTAATTACCTGTTATCTTCATTAACATATAGGCTACATTTATCTCTCAGGCTTTCTTTACACTTTGTAAATATCATCTTATAATGAATTTTGGCATCATAGTTTTGTTCCATAACCTTGGTAAGTTACCTGCCTGGTTACCTGCTTATACACATAATATACCAAATTACCACTGTTTCATATTTCCAGCTGAGACTGTGAGAAAACTACAACACGTCATCATTATTTCTACTTTGCTGCTCTGACTGTGGTAAAACAGCCACGTCTCACTCTCTCCCAGGAGTAATCCTTCTCCTGCTGACAGTCACAGTAAATTCTCTTCTGCTTCATTAATTAGTTTTAGTCCTCGTTAACTCTCAGTGTGATTCTGAGACGCTTGATAAATATGGGCCCAGGGTCAGAGTCTGACTTATAACACCTGTTTATTAATCTTTTCTGCATCAAACAGCTCATGTATAACACATCTGTAAAGTGCTGATTCAACCAAATCCAGAGATAACTGTTCAGTTTGTAGTCAGTTAAGAGACTTAAGTGAAGATGACAAAATCCAGATCCAGACTCCGGTCCAGATGGATCATCAGGATCCAGCTGATCCTCTCTCAACACACACTCCTGGATGTTCACTCACACTCTGACAGAGATCACCACTCCCAGCTGATGAGAGAAGAAGAAACAACAGAGGTCATAAATCAGTGTTTAGTGAGACTCACTTCATCAGCTGTCAGTCAGTGATGCAGCACATCCAGTATAAAGAGCAGCAGGGACTTCAGTCCTGTTCAGACCAGAAGTGGAACAGCTGTGCAGCGTAGCCTGCTTCCTCTCAGCTCTCATGTTAACGTGGTGGAGTGAACACACTGAGCTCCAAGCTCACACACCTGCACAGACTTTTGCTATTAAGTCTGTTTACTCTGCAGATTTCACTCAAGTACACAGAGGAAATAAAGTGCTGAGAGTCATGAACACATCATTACTGCAGAAACAGAGACATTCACTCATCAGTTTACTGATGGATTTACTGTTGATACATGTCAACTGTTAGAAAAGTTGAAAGCTACAGAGTCTCTGTGGGATTGAAGATCTTTCCTGCTGTTAAATCATCACATGACAATCAGTCAGAGCTCTCAGCTAAACAGCTGCTGTGATTCCTGGACTTCAGCAGAGGTTCTGGTCTGTATAAAGACCACATGGTTACTAAACGTAATGATGCTTGTGTGAAATCAGAGCCAGTGATTTGCAGGCTGCAGTCAGACTGATCTTAGAGCTCTGACAAAGATGAACTGATCAATTCTTTAGTGTTGAAATGAGAGAACAAACACTTTCAGATCAGATTTGATGGTAGAACAGTTTGATGATGAGGACCACTGTCTCTATACATCTTGTAAGGCTGTCAGCTGTAATCCAGCTTTATTTCCTGCAGACATGAACACAACAACAACAGTCGTCTTCACATCAACTCAAACACATGATCACAACAAGCTTCTGGCTGATCTGATTGGCTGACTGTTCTCTCTCTCTCTGTCTTTCTGTCCAATCCTGAAGCCTGTCACCATTCTCCTCTCACAGCTTCACTGAGGAAAGCAGCCACTGAGAAGGTTGAAGGTTCACCAGGAAATACTGGATCTTTGCTTTGATACTAACTGTGTTTAATACAATACTGCTGAAACCAGCACAGACTGACTCCAACTCTCTACTGACCTCAGATCCTCCAGTCTACAGTCTGGACTCTCCTTAAGATCAGACAGCTGCTTCACGTCCGAGTACTTCAGGTTATTTCCTCCTAGATACAGCTCTCTCAGATGGGATGAGGGGTTGGACTTCAGAGCTGAGGCCAGAGAAGCACAGCTGGTCTCTGACAAACTGCACTCTTCCAATCTGAATAAAGAATAAATGACGTCACTTTAGAAAACAAAGTTCATACTTGAAATCATTCAATGTTTCATAATCTGTTCAGAGCTGAAGAAGATTTAGAATGTAGAAGTTTAGAAAGTTGTAGATGTGATCTCTAGATCCCCTACGAGACAGCCAGAGTCAGCTGACCATCCTGAGTCACCACAGTCCCGTAAACTGCGGCGGGTCCACAGACTGAAACTATTCACGTCACGGTTTACGGGACTGTGGTGACTCAAGGCAGCTAATATAGCAGCTAGCATCTACGT
The DNA here is from genome assembly GCF_914725855.1 of Thunnus albacares. Lineage (NCBI taxonomy): Eukaryota > Metazoa > Chordata > Actinopteri > Scombriformes > Scombridae > Thunnus > Thunnus albacares. The sequence continues at coordinate 2,634,363 of NC_058128.1, read as the reverse complement.
TACTTTTACACTTAAAATAAGATTTTTGTGCACGTTGTAATAACTGGATTTAAACAAAGTGGACATTTTACACATCATGCTGCTCTAACTGAACCATTTACAACAAGTAACCACTGCACACACACAACACAGAGCACATGTACATGTTTACTGAGTAAAGACACAAATGCAAAGATCCATCTCTGGATTTCAATAATCAATTATTGATCATTCAAATAAGAATCGCAATTAATCTGAAAATCTATTTTTTTGTCCTAAAGTTTAGAAGATGGAAACTCCAAACAGCTGAACCCAACAGGATGCAGGTTAAAAACTGTCAAATAGAAAAGATAAAAACAGAGTTTCAGAGGTTCAGAGTGAATTATCCAGTGTAGATTTTTCTTGTTATATGAAGGTTTTAAATGTGCAGCTCAACATTGTTCTGACAGTCAATGGACTAAACCACTGAAGAAGAAAATAGATCCTCAGTGTGGATCAGCATAATATCAGCTTTATGTCTGCAGTTAAGTGTCACCACAACTGTCACATCATATTAATCTCAGCACAGAAGTAAAAAATGGTGTCTGACCTCAGATCCTCCAGTCTACAGTGTGGACTCTCCAAAAAATCACACAGCTGCTTCACGTCACACACGTCGTTTCCAGACAGATCCAGATGTCTCAGATGGGATGAGGGGTTGGACTTCAGAGCTGAGACCAGAGAAGCAAAGCTGGTCTCTGACAACCTGCAGTACCTCAATCTGAATAAAGAATAAATGATGTAGATTAAAATCCATTTATAATCCAATCAGATGTGTTCAGGTTTTAAATGTGTAGTTCAACATTACTATGTCCTCATCAATGAGTTTTTCACTAAAATGAGCAGAGTAACTTTGTCATTGTGTTATTGTGGATCATCATGATGTCAGCCTTCTACAGACATCATCCAAATGTCACCACAACATTCAGACACATATTCATGTCAACACTGATTCATAAAAAATACTTGAAACACCTGCATTTAGATCAGTGTGTGTGTGTGTTCTGAAGAATCAATATCAATGATCAGACATTATTCATTAAAACACATTAAATAATATAATAAAGAAATATTTCTTGTTCAACAAATAAACTTGATCTAGGGCTGTGTGGTTAATCAAATTTAACTTCCGATTACGATTTTGGCTTCCAACGATTATGAAAACAAGATAATGGAGATAAAACGATTATTGTTTATTATTGTCATTTCGCAGTGAATCTCTCGTTTTGTCTTGTGTTATAAATCCAGCAAACCTCTTTCCTTTACAGCGGTGCGCTTTCGCTCCTCCTTAAACGCCTCCGACAGGCGTTGAGCGTCTCTGTCCACAGACTAACCTGCCTTCACCAGGCTGACTGACAGCTGGGATTTACTGAACCTAAATAGTTTGCATGTCGGCTCCACGGGAAGAAATCAACAGTGTTTGTACTTATTGATTCATTGGTTTTATTTCCTCGCCCACTGTAGCGAGTGAATCTGCCTGTAGTGAAACCGGAGGTAACGTTAGCTGGGAGGCTAGCGGAGGCTAGCTGGCTGTGCTTCCCTCCGGTCATGCTGCGGCTAACGCTCCGCTAGCCTCCCAGCTAGCCCCGGCTCTCCGTCTGGATCCAACCGGAGCACCGAGCCCCGGTTTGTTATTCAGGTTAAAGTGGGAAGAAGCAGCGGGTCTGTCGGCCAGCTGAGTGAAGTGGAGCCTGCGGAGGAAACACCGGGACCGTCAGGATGTAACAGTCCGCAGAGGAGCTGCTGTGTTCGGCTGCAGAGATAGGAAACACCTCGGCTGACAGGATGTACCACTCTGTTTGAAAAAACGTTTTCTTTTTGGTTTATAACAGCTATTGGCAACCAGCGTATGAGGTGCATTACCGCCACCTTCTGCTTCGGACTGTGGACCAAAGATTAAATCCTGCACATTACTCCTGTCTGTCTGATAAACTCAAAGAAAACTACTGCTCCTCCCACTTGGCAGGTTCATGTGTTTTAATGCTGAGCTCCTGAACTCCAGTCTTCATAAGTTCTTCCTTCATATATTGTCTTTCTTGATCATTAGTACAATCTATGATTGCAGGTGTAATAGTCTCCTCAGCCAGGTGGAAAAAAATATGTGCATATATATCGGCATCGGCAAAAATGAGAGTCAAAAAGTAATTGTGTTAAATAATCGTGATTATGATTTTTGCCATAATCGAGCAGCCCTACCGTCTATACAAACTCATGTTGTTCAGCCAAACACAAGTAAAAATGTCGAAAAGACTAAAACACGACACATTTATATGTTTTAGGTCTACATGTGCAAAACAGTTGAGCAAGAATAATAAAAGACCTGCATCACTTGCAAGAGCTTCATCATTATGTACATTTAAAACACATAAATGCTATCCCATAATGCAACACATGGACTGTCAGTACCTGCTGTTTCAACTTTATCACTTTGAGCACAGACAGCAGAAACTGAAAGTCTGCTCATTAGTTCATCTGCACTGTTTGTATTTGTGTTGACATCAGTGTGATACCTGCAGACAGCTGCTGGCTGGCGTTAGCTCCCCGGCAGGTAGAGACAGACTGAATACAGTAGAATCTGCACACTGTTCAGTCCACTTCCACGCTTTCACATCTCGTAGTCAGAGATAATATCTCGTTAACAAACACAAACCCAGAGCTCAGATCAGTGTGTGGAGTCTTTTTTCAGTCTGTTCCTCTTGTAGATGTGATCTCTAGATCCCCTACGAGACAGCCAGAGTCAGCTGACCATCCTGAGTCACCACAGTCCCGTAAACTGCGGCGGGTCCACAGACTGAAACTATTCACGTCACGGTTTACAGGACTGTGGTGACTCAAGGCAGCTAATATAGCAGCTAGCATCTACGTTACTTTTACACTTAAAATAAGATTTTTGTGCATGTTGTAATAACTGGATTTAAACAAAGTGGACATTTTACACATCATGCTGCTCTAACTGAACCATTTACAACAAGTAACCACTACACACACACAACACAGAGCACATGTACATGTTTACTGAGTAAAGACACAAATGCAAAGATCCATCTCTGGATTTCAATAATCAATTATTGATCATTCAAATAAGAATCGCAATTAATCTGAAAATCTATTTTTTTGTCCTAAAGTTTAGAAGATGGAAACTCCAAACAGCTGAACCCAACAGGATGCAGGTTAAAAACTGTCAAATAGAAAAGATAAAAACAGAGTTTCAGAGGTTCAGAGTGAATTATCCAGTGTAGATTTTTCTTGTTATATGAAGGTTTTAAATGTGCAGCTCAACATTGTTCTGACAGTCAATGGACTAAACCACTGAAGAAGAAAATAGATCCTCAGTGTGGATCAGCATAATATCAGCTTTATGTCTGCAGTTTAGTGTCACCACAACTGTCACATCATATTAATCTCAGCACAGAAGTAAAAAATGGTGTCTTACTCCAGATGCTCCAGTCTACAGTGTGGACTCTCCAGAAAATCACACAGCTGCTTCACGTCACACACGTCGTTGTAAGACAGATCCAGATATGTCAGATGGGATGAGGGGTTGGACTTCAGAGCTGAGGCCAGAGAAGCACAACTGATCTCTGACAACCTGCAGCCAATCAATCTGAATAAAGAATAAATGATGTAGATTAAAATCCATTTATAATCCAATCAGATGTGTTCAGGTTTTAAATGTGTAGTTCAACATTACTATGTCCTCATCAATGAGTTTTTCACTAAAATGAGCAGAGTAACTTTGTCATTGTGTTATTGTGGATCATCATGATGTCAGCCTTCTACAGACATCATCCAAATGTCACCACAACATTCAGACACATATTCATGTCAACACTGATTCATAAAAAATACTTTAAACACCTGCATTTAGATCAGTGTGTGTGTTCTGAAGGATCAATATCAATGATCAGACATTATTCATTAAAACACATTAAATAATATAATAAAGAAATATTTCTCCTTCAACAAATAAACTTGATCTAGGGCTGTGTGGTTAATCAAATTTAACTTCCGATTACGATTTTGGCTTCCAACGATTATGAAAACAAGATAATGGAGATAAAACGATTATTGTTTATTATTGTCATTTCGCAGCGATGCTCTCGTTTTGTCTTGTGTTATAAATCCAGCAAACCTCTTTCCTTTACAGCGGTGCGCTTTCGCTCCTCCTTAAACGCCTCCGACAGGCGTTGAGCGTCTCTGTCCACAGACTAACCTGCCTTCACCAGGCTGACTGACAGCTGGGATTTACTGAACCTAAATAGTTTGCATGTTGGCTCCACGGGAAGAAATCAACAGTGTTTGTACTTATTGATTCATTGGTTTTTATTTCCTCGCCCACTGTAGCGAGTGAATCTGCCTGTAGTGAAACCGGAGGTAACGTTAGCTGGGAGGCTAGCGGAGGCTAGCTGGCTGTGCTTCCCTCCGGTCATGCTGCGGCTAACGCTCCGCTAGCCTCCCAGCTAGCCCCGGCTCTCCGTCTGGATCCAACCGGAGCACCGAGCCCCGGTTTGTTATTCAGGTTAAAGTGGGAAGAAGCAGCGGGTCTGTCGGCCAGCTGAGTGAAGTGGAGCCTGCGGAGGAAACACCGGGACCGTCAGGATGAAACAGTCCGCAGAGGAGCTGCTGTGTTCGGCTGCAGAGATAGGAAACACCTCGGCTGACAGGATGTACCACTCTGTTTGGGGGGAAAAACGTTTTCTTTTTGGTTTATAACAGCTATTGGCAACCAGCGTATGAGGTGCATTACCGCCACCTTCTGCTTCGGACTGTGGACCAAAGATTAAATCCTGCACATTACTCCTGTCTGTCTGATAAACTCAAAGAAAACTACTGCTCCTCCCACTTGGCAGGTTCATGTGTTTTAATGCTGAGCTCCTGAACTCCAGTCTTCATAAGTTCTTCCTTCATATATTGTCTTTCTTGATCATTAGTACAATCTATGATTGCAGGTGTAATAGCCTCCTCAGCCAGGTGGAAAAAAATATGTGCATATATATCAGCATTGGCAAAAATGAGTCAAAAAATAATTGTGTTAAATAATCGTGATTATGATTTTTGCCATAATCGAGCAGCCCTACCGTCTATACAAACTCATGTTGTTCAGCCAAACACAAGTAAAAATGTCAAAAAGACTAAAACACGACACATTTATATGTTTTAGGTCTACATGTGCAAAACAGTTGAGCAAGAATAATAAAAGACCTGCATCACTTGCAAGAGCTTCATCATTATGTACATTTAAAACACATAAATGCTATCCCATAATGCAACACATGGACTGTCAGTACCTGCTGTTTCAACTTTATCACTTTGAGCACAGACAGCAGAAACTGAAAGTCTGCTCATTAGTTCATCTGCACTGTTTGTATTTGTGTTGACATCAGTGTGATACCTGCAGACAGCTGCTGGCTGGCGTTAGCTCCCCGGCAGGTAGAGACAGACTGAATACAGTAGAATCTGCACACTGTTCAGTCCACTTCCACGCTTTCACATCTCGTAGTCAGAGATAATATCTCGTTAACAAACACAAACCCAGAGCTCAGATCAGTGTGTGGAGTCTTTTTTCAGTCTGTTCCTCTTGTAGATGTGATCTCTAGATCCCCTACGAGACAGCCAGAGTCAGCTGACCATCCTGAGTCACCACAGTCCCGTAAACTGCGGCGGGTCCACAGACTGAAACTATTCACGTCACGGTTTACAGGACTGTGGTGACTCAAGGCAGCTAATATAGCAGCTAGCATCTACGTTACTTTTACACTTAAAATAAGATTTTTGTGCACGTTGTAATAACTGGATTTAAACAAAGTGGACATTTTACACATCATGCTGCTCTAACTGAACCATTTACAACAAGTAACCACTGCACACACACAACACAGAGCACATGTACATGTTTACTGAGTAAAGACACAAATGCAAAGATCCATCTCTGGATTTCAATAATCAATTATTGATCATTCAAATAAGAATCGCAATTAATCTGAAAATCTATTTTTTTGTCCTAAAGTTTAGAAGATGGAAACTCCAAACAGCTGAACCCAACAGGATGCAGGTTAAAAACTGTCAACTAGAAAAGATAAAAACAGAGTTTCAGAGGTTCAGAGTGAATTATCCAGTGTAGATTTTTCTTGTTATATGAAGGTTTTAAATGTGCAGCTCAACATTGTTCTGACAGTCAATGGACTAAACCACTGAAGAAGAAAATAGATCCTCAGTGTGGATCAGCATAATATCAGCTTTATGTCTGCAGTTTAGTGTCACCACAACTGTCACATCATATTAATCTCAGCACAGAAGTAAAAAATGGTGTCTTACTTCAGATCCTCCAGTCTACAGTGTGGACTCTCCAGAAAATCACACAGCTGCTTCACGTCACACACGTCGTTTCCAGACAGATACAGATGTCTCAGATGGGATGAGGGGTTGGACTTCAGAGCTGAGGCCAGAGAAGCACAGCTGATCTCTGACAAACTGCAGGAACTCAATCTGAATAAAGAATAAATGATGTAGATTAAAATCCATTTATAATCCAATCAGATGTGTTCAGGTTTTAAATGTGTAGTTCAACATTACTATGTCCTCATCAATGAGCTTTTCACTAAAATGAGCAGAGTAACTTTGTCATTGTGTTATTGTGGATCATCATGATGTCAGCCTTCTACAGACATCATCCAAATGTCACCACAACATTCAGACACATATTCATGTCAACACTGATTCATAAAAAATACTTTAAACACCTGCATTTAGATCAGTGTGTGTGTGTGTGTGTGTGAGAGAGAGAGAGATTATTGTGAAGGATCAATATTAATTATCAGACATTATTGTGTAAAAAACATTAAATAATATAATAAAGAAATATTTCTCCTTCAGGAAGTAAACTTGATCAATTTAAAACAGATATTAGTTGAGAGGATCTTCTGTATACAGATGTGACTCTTTACCAAAAGTTATAAGCATTAATTTACTTTAACAACTAACAGTGGACATTTTCTACAGTTTCTTTAAGAATCAGTCATCTTTTATAACTACAGACTAAACTTTGTACAGTAAAAAAATGAAAATATGGAAAAAAGAAAATGAACTTCATGGATGTAAGTTATGTATGTACATAAATTAGGTTCAGTTGTTAAACATTAAGATCAACAATAGTAACAGACAGTCAGTGAACTCACTCCAGAGTCTCCAGTCTACAGTCTGGACTCTCCAGAAAATCACACAGTAGCTTCACGTCTGATTCCGGAAACTTCATTCTTGAGCTTGACATGATGTCTTCAGAAAGATCCAGCTTTCTCAGATGGGAGGGGTTGGACTTCAGAGCTGAGACCAGAGAAGCACAGCTGATCTCTGACAAACTGCAGTCAGTCAATCTGAATAAAGAATAAATGATGTAGATTAAAATCCATTTATAATCCAATCAGATGTGTTCAGGTTTTAAATGTGTAGTTCAACATTACTATGTCCTCATCAATGAGCTTTTCACTAAAATGAGCAGAGTAACTTTGTCATTGTGTTATTGTGGATCATCATAATATCAGCCAGAGCGGCGCCAGACAATTATCAGCAGGGGGGCACAAGGTCGTCACGGGTGGGCACTCCTTTTTACATGCTCATAGATCAGACATTTCCTTCTTTTTTTTTGGTAGTTTAACGTAAATGAGTCAGATGAATGGCTTTCTATACATAAAAGAAGAAATAACACAATAAAGTGGAAACTGCTTATATTGATCACATCTGTCTGGATCAAATTGATCACTATCAACAGATGATTATTATAACTGATTTTTAAACATTTTTTCTTTATTTCTCATGCAGAATACCATCTAATTGACATTTGTATATTTATTACATGAATATAAAGTAATGAAACGAGCAGCTTCTCTATTTAATGAATTTTACTGACTGTTTCAAAATACAGTACAGCTGTTTAAACGCTGGTTGTTGTGTCACTGCTGCATCTCGTTGGCTGGTTTTTGGCAGTTTGTCATGAGCTTCGAGGAAACAACGTTTTTCATTGAGAGAAAATGATTTTCTTTTTCCCGTCATGATTTCAATGTGCAGGCAGCAGCAGCCTCAGGTCACCAGCTGGAAGCAGACGGGTTACCACGAGGCAGTAATGGTGCCGCAGCCGCCAGCAACATATCAAACATGTTTCATGGGAGTAAAATAAAAAAAATAGAATTACTGAAGTTGTACAATTTTTTCCATATGTTTTCATGTATGAAAAGACCCAAAATGAACACTGTACTTGATTAGTATAAGCAAACTATTTAAACAACATTTGTATAAGAATGATTCAGTCTCAAGCTTTGTGATCCATATAAGCGATTGATCACTGTAACTGTGATCAATACAGGCGGTTTCCACTGTAATAACCAAACCAACACTGCATAACACTTGAAACAAATTGAACAATGAATATGTTACAGTTCAGAACTTCCTCACAGAAACCACAATCCTAACATGCCACGGCGGGCCAGGATAAATAACACTGGCTTACCTGCGGCTACTATTCCTACACAAGGCCGAGTCTTCTGGGCTTTGAGTTGGAAAGGTTGATTATGTCTTTGTAATCACAAGTCTCAGTTAGTTCTCTTTCAAAAGACAAAAACGTCAAGTTGTTCAGGTGTCCAGTCAACATGGATGATCTGATGCGCATCTGGATCTGTTGTTACACCGTATTTGGTGACTGAAGGGTCCTTTAGAGTAGGAATGTGCGATTAATCGAATTTTATTTTTTTGGCTTCCAACGATTATGAAAACAAGATAATGGAGATAAAACGATTATTGTTTATTATTGTCATTTCGCAGTGATGCTCTCGTTTTGTCTTGTGTTATAAATCCAGCAAACCTCTTTCCTTTACAGCGGTGCGCTTTCGCTCCTCCTTAAACGCCTCCGACAGGCGTTGAGCGTCTCTGTCCACAGACTAACCTGCCTTCACCAGGCTGACTGACAGCTGGGATTTACTGAACCTAAATAGTTTGCATGTCGGCTCCACAGGAAGAAATCAACAGTGTTTGTACTTATTGATTCATTGGTTTTATTTCCTCGCCCACTGTAGCGAGTGAATCTGCCTGTAATGAAACCGGAGGTAACGTTAGCTGGGAGGCTAGCGGAGGCTAGCTGGCTGTGCTTCCCTCCGGTCATGCTGCGGCTAACGCTCCGCTAGTCTCCCAGCTAGCCCCGGCTCTCCGTCTGGATCCAACCGGAGCACCGAGCCCCGGTTTGTTATTCAGGTTAAAGTGGGTAGAAGCAGCGGATCTGTCGGGCAACTGAGTGAAGTGGAGCCTGCGGAGGAAACACCGGGACCGTCAGGATGAAACAGTCCGCAGAGGAACTGCTGTGTTCGGCTGCAGAGATAGGAAACACCTCGACTGACAGGATGTACCACTCTGTTTGAAAAAACGTTTTCTTTTTAGTTTATAACAGCTATTGGCAACCAGCGTATGAGGTGCATTACCGCCACCTTCTGCTTCGGACTGTGGACCAAAGATTAAATCCTGCACATTACTCCTGTCTGTCTGATAAACTCAAAGAAAACTACTGCTCCTCCCACTTGGCAGGTTCATGTGTTTTAATGCTGAGCTCCTGAACTCCAGTCTTCATAAGTTCTTCCTTCATATATTGTCTTTCTTGATCATTAGTACAATCTATGATTGCAGGTGTAATAGTCTCCTCAGCCAGGTGGATAAAATGTGCACATATATCGGCATCGGCAAAAATGAGATGGAAAATATTGGATATCGGTAAAAAATCCAATATCGTGCATGCCTAAAACACATATACAGCCAGATATTTCTGTGATTTAAACAGCTGTCTGTGCAGATTACGCTTCACTAAATGCAACAGAAATAAAAAAAATAAAACATGGGGTCTCCGTGAGACACTCAGAGTCAGTGTTGACTGCTACATTTAATAAAATGGAAGCGTTTCTGTTCCATGAGTCAAAATGAAATTGTGTTAAATACTTGTGATCTCAATATTGACCAAAATAATCGTGAGTATGATATTTGCCATAATCGAACAGCCCTACTTTAAAGCCAACAAATGTCTCACAACCATCCTGCTGTGACTTCACTTAAAGGCACGGCCTGGTCCCAACATGCTTCATCCTCTGGACGTGTTTTTGTTAAAAAGTGCCTCAAACATAACTGCTTAGCCACAGTTTCCAACTTTCATCTAGCTGTTAGCTACATGAAACTGCGGTGTGACAGTGCGTGTGCGATGTAGCTTAACTTCAGTCACGTACAGTAAGACAGGAAGTTTCCATGAATCTGAAGTTTGGGTGGGGCACAAAATCCCAATTGGACAGACATTGCCCCCCAGTGCCCCCCTGTCCTGCTGGCTGTGATGTCAGCGTTCTACAGATATCATCCAAATGTCACCACAACATTCAGACACATATTCATGTCAACACTGATTTATAAAAAATACTTTAAACACCTGTATTGATCTCTGCACCTGGATCTCTGTGTCCCTGTGTGTATGTGTGTGTGTGTTCTAAAAAATAAATATCAATTATCAGACATTATTCATTAAACACATTAAATAAAATAATAAAGAAATATTTCTCCGTCAGCAAGTAAACTTGATCAATTTAAAACAGATATTAGTTGAGAGGATCTTCTGTATACAGATGTGACTCTTTACCAAAAATTATAAACATTCATTTACTTTAAAAACTAACAGTGGACATTTTCTACAGTTTCTACAGTCAGTGAACTGACCTTAGAGTCTCCAGTCTACAGTGTGGACTCTCCTTAAGATCAGACAGCTGTTTCATGTCCGAGTCCTTCAGGTTATTTCCTCTTATATCCAGATATCTCAGATGGGATGAGAGGTTGGACTTCAGAGCTGAGACCAGAGAAGCACAGCTGATCTCTGACAAACTGCAGCCACTCAATCTGAATAAAGAATAAATGACGTCACTTTAGAAAACAAAGTTCATGTTTGACTCATGCAAAGTTTCATAATCTGTTCAGAGCTGAAGAAGGTTTAGAATGTAGAAGTTTAGAAAATGGAAACTCCAACCAGCTGAACCCAACAGGATGCAGGTTAAAGACTTTCAAATACAAACAGTGAAAAAGAGCTCTCATTAATATTAATGACAACATGCTGCTACTTCAATAAAGACGTAGTGACTTCACCTCTTAAACTCTGCAGCTCCACCAGTGACTCCATCTATACAAACTCATGTTGCTCAGCCAAACACAAGTTAAAAATCCACATGAATATTTCAGATTCTACTCAAGATCCCAACATTTATAATGATATCAAATATGTCAGGATGGATGTTGGGAAAATAGGAGGAAAATGATGTTCAACATATCGACATTATTTACATTTAATGGAATGACGTCGCCATGAAAAAAATCACAGCATCTTGTGTTTAAATATTTCTGTTAATATAAACACTGCACAGCTTCATAATAGTGTTGGAACAAGTAAATACTGGATATTATATTTGTTGCTGTCTGATTGAGATTTTTGGTTTAAATTTAAAGAACCAAATTTAAAGTGAAGTAGGACTGGGCAATTAACCGAAAATGTATCAAGACCGACATTAAGACCCTCTCACTGACTTAATCTTTCTCATGTTGGTTAAGTCGGTTAATAATTTCCCCAATGCGTGCGTTCATGAACTGTCCCTTTAAAACAATACTATGTTGTGTTCAGTCATGTGCCTCCGCCCCGTTCAACTAACGTTAGTGCGAGTTCACTCAAAGCAAACTGGCACCATGGATGACACAAGCACTAACACTGAGCCAACAAATAGGCCTCAACCTGAGCAGCTTATGACTAAAAAGAATACCGTGTCCGTGGTTTGGACACATTTCAGCTTCAGTGAAGACGACACAGAGCAAAAATAAGTCAAATGTAAACACTTTGGAAAAACAATTTCAGTGACCAAAGGTAACACCATCAATCTGTTTAATCACTTGGAACACAACCACATTACCCAATATGAAGAGTTCATGGCTCAAAAAAAGAGAGAGACTGACAAACGCTAAAGTGCTTCCACAAAGCAGCTGATGCTAACACAAGCATTTACAAATGCCGCACATTATGCAAAGGATTCAAGAAGATGGAAAGAAATAACTGATGCTATTGCATATTACGTCATGAAGGATATGGATCCCGTAGCCACTGTGGAACATAGTGGGTTTAAACATCTTTTTAAACCCTTGACAAAAGATACACTGTGCCATCGCAAAAATATTTTTCCCAAACAGCGGTGCCCAACATGTACAAAACATGTCGTGAAAAGGTAGCTGCTGAACTCAAATCTGTTCAGTACTTTGTAGGAACGTCTGATCTCTGGTCAAGTACAAGGATGGAGCCATACTTGAGCCTTACGTCGCACTACATTGACGATGAATGTAACCTGCACAACAGATGCCTGAAGACGGCATATTTTGCAGATGATGACACATCAGAAATGATTGCACAGGGCCTGAGAAATATGCTGTCTGCATGGGACCTCATGGAAGAGAACCTCATGACCATTACGACAGACAACAGCACTAACGTCGTCAAAGCTACACAGCTCAATGGACGGACACGGGAGCAATGTTTTGGACACAGGTTGCACCTGGCAATCGATAGGCAACACATCAGCTGATCAGACACTATGCTACAGTTGAGCTAGAGCTATCTTTTAGTTCACTTTAAATAAATACTGTAACAATAATAATTAACTATTCATATAGCACTTTTCTTAATGTTACAATGTGCTTCATATTACAATGTTAACTTCACATTACAATGTAAAACAACGCTACAATGAGTCATCATTAAAGTAGAAATAAAAATTACTCTAGAAGTCTGTTATTAATCTATTATTAATTAAGTAGCTTTGAATCAAGAGATTTCTCCTCATCTATTATTTTGCAAGTTTGTTAAGTCTTTAGGTATAAGTCAAACCCTCAATAAAATAATAATTCATCTTTTCATGTGTGTGTATTTCAGAAAATGCAATGGAAGATCAACATGTGCAGCAGGAAATGAGGGTTTGCAAAAAGATTGTCAGTGCTTTTTCCTATAGTTGGAAAAAGAAGAAGGCGCTTGTGAAGGCACAACAAGAGCTGAACCTGCCACAACACAAGTTGAAAACTGCATGTGCCACCAGATGGGGATCAATGCAAATGATGAGTGCAAGGATCCTTGAGCAAAAGAAAGCCATCACACAGATCCTCGCTGATGATGAGAAATCAAGGCAACTTGTTCCATCGTGGACTGACCTGGATGTCTTAGAGGCTGTCAACAAAGCTCTCTCCCCATTGATGGAGTTCACAGATGTCCTGTCAGGAGAAGAGTATGTGACCATTTCATTTGTGAACTCTGTCCTACACATCCTCCATTCATGAGTGCTGGCTGAGGAGGAAGATGACATGGAGCTGACTAAAACAATCAAAACCTGCATCCTTGAGTACCTTAAGGAGAAGTTCTCAGAACCCATCACAGAAGAACTACTGGAAGCATACACTTCTGCACACCATGTCCCCACCATTCAGGAAGAAGTCAGAACAGAGATGATGGAGTCAGCAGCTGCAGTCCACAGGGAAAGTACCCCAGAGAGCACAGAGCTGTCTACGTCTTCATCATAAGCAAAGAAGCTTAATCAGCGGTGTTGCATTAACATTTTCACACATGGCGTTATTTAAAATAATTTATTTTGTTTGCAAGAGATGCAAGTTGTTATTTTCTACTTTTTTTTTTTTAGGGAACTTGCTTTTTACTTTAGAACTAAAATGTGACCTTTTTCACAAGACATCTCCATTTCAAGTGATGTGTGCTTTGATTTCAACTGTTTGAAATATTCAATAAATAACCATAAATAGTATATCTGTGTGTGTTTCAAAAATTAATTAAAAAACACAAAGTTAACATATGTTTCATTGGAAAAAAATATCCCAGTAGTTCAGCATGTTTACAGTACAGACCTCGTCAGAGAACTATGAGGGCAGTGTAAAAAAAAAAAGCATATGAAATAAATAATTGTTCATTAATCATAATCGAGGTAAAAGTTTGAAATAATCCTGATATTGATTTAATCATAATCGAGGTAAAAGTTTGAAATAATCCTGATATTGATTTAGTCATATCGCCCAGCCCTGAAGTGAAGGTGAAATTTAATGTAAAAATCAAGAGTTTCAGGGGTTCAGAGTGAATTATCCAGTGTAGATTTTTCTTGTTATATGAAGGTTTTAAATGTGCAGCTCAACATTGTTCTGACAGTCAAAGGACTAAACCACTGAAGAAGAAAATAGATCCTCAGTGTGGATCAGCATAATATCAGCTTTATGTCTGCAGTTTAGTGTCACCACAACTGTCACATCATATTGATCTCAGCACAGAAGTAAAAAATGGTGTCTGACCCCAGAGACTCCAGTCTACAGTGTGGACTCTCCAGAAAATCACACAGCTGCTTCACGTCACACACGTCGTTTCCAGACAGATCCAGATGTCTCAGATGGGATGAGGGGTTGGACTTCAGAGCTGAGACCAGAGAAGCACAGCTGATCTCTGACAACCTGCAGGAACTCAATCTGAATAAAGAATAAATGATGTAGATTAAAATCCATTTATAATCCAATCAGATGTGTTCAGGTTTTAAAGGTGTAGTTCAACATTACTATGTCCTCATCAATGAGCTTTTCACTAAAAAATTGTGTTATTGTGGATCATCATGATGTCAGCCTTCTACAGACATCATCCAAATGTCACCACAACATTCAGACACATATTCATGTCAACACTGATTCATAAAAAATACTTTAAACACCTGCATTTAGATCAGTGTGTGTGTGTGTGTGTGTGTGTGTGTGTGTGTGTGTTCTAAGAAATAAATGTCAATGATCAGACATTATTGTGTAAAAAACATTAAATAATATAATAAAGAAATATTTCTCTTTCAGCAAGTAAACTTGATCAATTTAAAACAGATATTAGTTGAGAGGATCTTCTGTATACAGATGTGACTCTTTACCAAAAGTTATAAACATTCATTTACTTTAACAACTAACAGTGGACATTTTCTACACTTTCTTTAAGAATCAGTCATCTTTTATAACTACAGACTAAACTTTGTACAGTAAAAAAATGAAAATATGGAAAAAAGAAAATGAACTTCATGGATGTAAGTTATGTATGTTCATGAATTAGGTTCAGTTGTTAAACATTAAGATCAACAATAGTAACAGACAGTCAGTGAACTGACCTCAGAGTCTCCAGTCTACAGTCTGGACTCTCCAGAAAATCACACAGTAGTTTTAATCCTGCGTCTTTCAGGTCGTTTCCTCTTAGATCAAGATCTCTTAGATGGGAGGGGTTGGACTTCAAAGCTGAGACCAGAGAAGCACAGCTGGTCTCTGACAACCTGCAGAGCCACAATCTGAATAAAGAATAAATGATTTAGATTAAAATCTATTTATAATCCAATCAGATGTGTTCAGGTTTTAAATGTGTAGTTCAACATTACTATGTCCTCATCAATCAGCTTTTCTCTAAAATGAGCAGAGTAACTTTGTGTTATTGTGGATCATCATGATGTCAGCCTTCTACAGACATCATCCAAATGTCACCACAACATTCAGACACATATTCATGTCAACACTGATTCATTAGATTAGATAATTTTTTAGTTTGAACATGTTAAAATAGCAAAATAAAATATATAGGCAGCAAAACAAAAGAAATAAAAATAACAGCAAACTTTCAGTAAGCAACACAAATAATAACCATTCAATGAAACTTTTCTAGTCCTACCCCTTTTTATAATTTATCAATCAAATCAAAGCTAAAAAACATTCAAAACAACACAAGAGAATAAAGATAACTTGCATAGAACCAATAACAACAAACAAAAACAACACAAGTCAAAAAGACACTCTGTACCAAATCATATTATTCCAGACCACCTCTTTGTTCATCCATTCTATATCTGTTCAATATGTTATTTTTAAAGATTTGTTTAAACTTACTTAATGTTCTACATGTTTTCATCTCTTGGTTGTTCCATAGATTAACTCCCTTTATTGTGATAAAAATGACAATAATAATAATAATAACAATAACAATACTACTACTACTACTAATAATAATAATAATAATAATAATAATAATAATAATAACAATAATAATATTTATTGAGTTGACTTCCATGAGTTCATTCATAAAATTGATTCATAAAATGCTGCTGAACTCATTCAAGTCTGAAATTAGAGGATCAATATGAAATCAGACATGTTGAACTAAACCTGTTCATTATTTATTACATGACCTCCTTCTTCCTGTATTTGGTAGTTTAGTAGGTTTGTGTAATTAAAACATGTTATTGGTGGCAGTAATGATTCCTCCTGTCCATGCTGACTGTGAAGTGGTCTCTTCCTAACACAGCTACACTGTAGGAAATTAGTTCATAAGTTCAGCTGAAGCTGATATGAGGCTTTGACAGTTTGGTAGACTCCCACTTGATTTGTCTGACTCAAAGTTACAGACTATTTAGTTCAAAATTCCCTCTTTGAGTTATGATCCCTCCACTGCAGCTCAGCAAGGAAACACTGAAGAAACACAAAAATACTTACTTGATATGTGTAACTCAGACTGCTGAAGACTCATATTAGTTTAAACTTTGGAAATCATTTTTACATTTAAATTCTAAATTCAATTTAAATTCTACAGATTTGTGCTCAAGGAAATCCCAAAAATGTATTAACCAAACATGTGAACTTCAGTGAAGGATTTGAATTGAATATATAGAAAAAACTGCCAAAGCTACAGCCAGTGAACTGACCTCAGAGTCTCCAGTCTACAGTTTGGACTCTCCAGTCCAGCAGATAGAAGCTTAAATCTTGAACCAGTCGGATCATCCTCCAGGAAGTTTGCACTCAGGTCAAGCTCTCTCAGATGGGAGGGGTTGGACTTCAGAGCTGAGGCCACAACTTCAAAGTGAGTCTCTGAGAGTTCACAGCCAGAAAGTCTGTAATGACACATATATGACAACATATGTTATCATGAAAGAGGACACTTTATATTTACTTCCTGCATTTGATGACAAAACAGTTTGACATTCCCTATTTTGATTAACATTTGCTCTTCACATCAGTGATTCAGCTCATCTTTTTTAAAATATATATTTTTTTTCTGAGGCATTTTATTCCTTTAATGTAAAGCGACAGTTGAGAGATAAAAGGAAACAAGAGGAGAGAGAGAGAGACAGGGAATGACATGCAACAAAGGTCAGCCACCTGAATCAAACCACTGATATTGTGATTATATGACATGTATCTTAACCAGTAGGCTACCAGAGCACTCCTAGTTCAGCTAATCGTATCTCACTGTGCTTGGATGAAACAAAAATTGTCATCACTCTCTCTCATACCTGCAGACTTTTAATCTTTGTTTTGCTTTAACCTTGCAGATGAAGGGAGAGAAAATGGAGTTACATTGAGGCTTCCATAATGTGCTCAGTCTGTCTGTGTGATCTGATCCCATGTCTGTCTCCACAAAGTCAGCATGAGGCATCTTGATAAGAAAAACATTTTTACTGTCCACTATTTTTAGTTTTTAATTTGACTGCAGGATATTTTTACTCAGTTCAACTCAGTGAACAGTTACAGTTGAGAAAGATCATCTCTCATTGCTACCTGCTGTTGTCAGGTTCACATCCATAAGCAGCAAAATTTAGTGACAGTTGACAAACACAAATGAAACAAATGGCTTGACAATATTAGACCTGTACATAATCAAATATTAATGTAATTCAATATTTAGATGTGCAGGACAGACGACTGCATGATGTTTAGTTGTCAACATTCTTTTCTGAGAATCTGAAAAACTGATTCAGCACAAAACACATTTAACAAACCAATAAGGTTGAATTATTTTCATCATGATGTCATCAGAAAGATGTTATCAGGGTATCAGCATTAAAATATAACATTGACCTTTAATGTGTATAAGATCTCTTTAAACAGTCTGAATTCTATCATTCTGCTCTTATATATTCATCAGACCTCTGTGCATTTCCTGCTACTACTCTTCTCTACACCAACAAGAGAGAAAACACCTGAGAGTTTCTTTCTGTGACTAACAGAATATAAGAAAGACTTAAAAACAAGACTGTGTAACATGACTTCCCTCTTTAAAATAAAAAGCTGAATTCATGAAAAATAAAAGGCACCATTGCTCGGTTCAACACACTCAGGGGTTTTGTCTCGTATGACCAGTAGTTTACGGAGACTAATGTTGGTTAATGTTAGCAAACTTTAGATATTGTTGTATAACTGACATTATACAACAGGTAGTTCTGACCAAGCAATCTGATTGGTCAACTAGACATTTAGAACGTGCTCAAATCAGCATGACAGCACACTGAAGCTGAAATGATAGTTTCTGCGTCCGTGAGGGTCCGTGTGATGTAAATTTCATCAACTTGCTCAAATGAATAATGCCTCATCACTCTTATCATATTGCTGGCCAAGTTTTATATACATTAATGTAAAGTGTTAAAAGTTAAACCCTCTTTGTTCATTTAAAGAAGAAACAGAATCCTACATTAAAACATTGTCTACCTCATGCAATAGAAAAGCTGTGAAGACTATAAATTTGTGCTCCAAATTTAATGAACTAATATAATTGTAATGTGTACATTTATTTTTTATATCTTTATTTTCTACTGCACCATTTTCATTTCATATTTATCTGTAATCCCTGGCGTTGTATATTTGTTTGTTCTATATTTATGTTATATTACTCCATTTATGTTATCTGTATGTGATATTGAAGTTGAATTAATAAAAATATCACTCCGCCATTCATTAGAACTGTAGACCGTTTATGTGCTGTGTTGCTTTGCTAGTGTCTTTGGGTTATTTTGTTTTGTGGGGATCTGCAGTGAAAACCCGGAGCGGAGTTTTGAGTTTTCCTCCTTTTATGTTTGTGAAACTGGATTGAACTGAACTGATTAGGGGTTGTGGGGAAAACAAAACGGACCCTTTACCGAGTGGATTGAACTCTGAGACTGTGGGACGAGTTACACACACACACACACACACACACACTGAAAAACCCGAACCCTTCTCCACTCGTTATCGTTAACCGGCTCCCCCATAAACAGTAAAACTGAATCATTTTCCCTTCAGTTGAGTTTATCTCAGCTTCCACTCCGGCATCCTCCATCAGCTGTGCCGGTGAGTCGGTGACACGAAGCTACTAGCTTAAAAATGTCTGTGAAGTTTGCGGACGTAGCAGCTAAATTTGTCCATGGAATTTTTTTTTTCAGCGGATATCTTAGTTACAACAGGATTGAGCTAGCAAAGCAGTTTTGTGTTTATAAATGTCGTATTTATTCAGTTTGGGAAATGTCGCGATCTCTAGAAAGCATTAGCTCAAGTTGGCTGGCTGACTCAACAGGGACTAGAAATCGTCTCTGTTCCTTGGTCGTTACTAAGTGTCAGTCTACTTGCTGGAGTAGTAAACTAGGTTTCATTACATAGGAGTCTAGTGACGTGAGTGATTGTTTTCCAGGTATTAGTCATATCACTATGTATTTCCATAGAAACGGATATAACACAAGAAAAAAAGTTTTTTTATTTTTAGAGCGAACTGCCTCACAATATAAATACATTTTGTTTACATCTTTTATTTTGTTGGTAAATGTTGTATAATCGCAATATTACCCTCGAGGGTGTGATTTACCGTCATTGTTGACACGACAGTGATGCGGTAAGCATCGCGTGTAATATCACTTAATTACTGAATCAGTTTGGTGATTTGCTGATCCCTCGTGCTCACTATGAAATGACTCAGAAACCATTAAGAAAAAAAATGATGAGGAAAGCAAATCTCTCTGACTTCAGAAATCACCTTTGGAAAATCATACAGATCTTATTTTAAACTCTTAATCATAGCAGTAAAAACAGTGTCTGTCTGGTTATATATTATTTGCAGAAGCTTCTCATGTAATAATAACTTCACTACATTCACTGATAACTGTAAAATACTGATATATGTTCTGTAATAAAACCTCAACCACAACCTCTAAAGTCCTTCATTTGTTTTACCAGCTTTGAATGACGCCTCCGTCACCCAAAGGAAGATAAATAGAAGAAAAGACAAAAAATCCAATAATTACTAGAAATAAATAGAATAACTGAATGACTTTGAACTGACTGAATTTGAAAAAGCTCAAGGACATCTGAGATTAAATATAACTGACATATTATTTCAGCTATGAACAAGTAGAGCACTATTTTAACAATAATAAGAATTTTATATTATTTATATTTGAAGAACTTAACTACTAATCTGCACTGATTTATAATGTTAATCACATCTGGACTTACAGAGCCTTTCTGCAGTTCCTCACAGCTGGGATCAGTCTCTGTCGTCCCACCTCTGATGTGTTGTACTTCTGCAGGTCCAACTCATCCAGAACCTCCTCTGACATCTGCAGCATGTAGGCCAGAGCTGAGCAGTGGATCTCAGAGAGTTTCTTCTCTGATCTGTTCTCTGACTTCAGGAACTCTTGGATCTCCTGATGTACTGAGAGGTCGTTCATCTCCATCAGACAGTGGAAGATGTTGATGCTTCTGTCAGGAGAGGTATTGGACGTGTACGTGTTCATCTTCTTCAGGTTGTTGATGAGTCTCTGGATGATTTCTGGACTGTTCTCTGTCTGACCCAGCAGGCCTCCTAAGAAACTCTGGTTGGACTCCAGAGAGAGGCCATGAAGGAAACGTACAAACAGATCCAGGTGACCGTTTTTACTTTTGAGAGATTTCTCCATGGCTCTCTTCAGAAAGTCATCCAGAGATGAGTTACTGTAGTCTTCTCCCAGGAAGTCCTTCAGTACCTCTGTGTTGCTGCTGGTGTAACAGTGGTACATGTAGACTGCAGCCAGAAACTCCTGAACGCTCAGATGAACAAAGCAGTAAACTGTTTTGTGGAAGATCACATTCTCTCTTTTGAAGAACTCTGTACAAAATCCTGATAACACCGAGGCTTCTTTGACGTCAAGACCACACTGCTCCAGGTCTTTTTGGTAGAACATGATGTTTCCTTTCTCCAGTTGTTCAAACGCCAGCCTCCCCAGCTTCAGAAGAACTTCACTGTCAGCCTCCGTCAGCTCCTGTGAACTCGTCTCCTGTCCTTCATCATACTTGTCCTTCTTTCTCTTTGTCTGAACCAGCAGGAGGTGTGAGTACAGGTCAGTCAGGTTCTTGGGCAGCTCTCCTCTCTGGTCTGTAGTCAACATGTGCTCCACAACTCTAGCAGTGATCCAGCAGAAGACTGGGATGTAACACATGACACGGAGAATGCTGGATGTCTTGATGTGTGAGATGATTCTGCTGGACTGCTCTTCATCACTGAATCTCCTCCTGAAGTACTCCTCCTTCTGGACGTCAGTGAAGCCTCGTACTTCTGTTACCCTGTCAACACATGTCAGAGGGATCTGATTGGCTGCTGCAGGTCGGGAAGTTATCCAGACGAGAGCCGAGGGAAGCAGATTCCCCTTGAAGAGGTTTGTCAACAGCACGTTGACTGATGACTTCTGTGTGACATCAGACACGATCTTCCTGTTGTTGAACTTGAAATCCAGTGAAAGTCTGTTTTCATCCAGGCCGTCAAAGATGAACAAAACTTTACAGTCTTTAGACTCGAGCTTCTCTGCTGTGACCTTCTGTAATGTTGGATGGAAATCATGGATCAGCATGAGGAGACTGTACTGCTCATCTTTGATCAAGTTCAGCTCCCTGAATGAAAGCGGAATCATCAGACTGACGTCTTGGTTTTTCGAGCCCTCTGCCCAGTCCAGAGTGAACTTCAGCACTGAGAAGGTTTTTCCAACACCAGCAACACCGCTCGTCATAACGACTCTGATGTCTTTCTGTTGGTCAGGTAAGAGTTTAAAGATGTCGTGGCACTTGATTGGAGTGTCATGGTGGATCTTCATCTTGGAAGCTGCTTCAAGCTGCCTCACCTCATGTTGGGTATTAACCTCTTCACTCTTTCCCTCTGTGATGTAGAGCTCAGTGTAGATCTTGTTGAGGAGGGTTCTACTTCCTGATTCATCAATTCCTTCAGTCACATGTTGACATTTCCTTATTAGACTTTTCTTATATGGATCTGAAACCATCTGCAGACCATCTGCTGAAATGGAAGAAAAATATAGATTAGAACAACTATCAGTGTGTTTACATACATTTATGTAACCAGACACTCAGAGAAACCAGGTTATGTGAGTAATCAGGGAATGTGTTAACATGTACAGTAGTAACCTGGTTACTGTAGATCTGTGTGCACAAGCAACCAATCAGTGATCACACTTCTCCTCTACACTGAAGTTATTCTCAAAGCATGACTTTCTTATTTTATCAGTATTAGTGATAGAAGACATTTGTTAGTCCTGAATTTTTGTTCTGTTTTGCTCTGTGTGTCTGAGTCAGAACTTTTCCTCACAGCATGAATGTGTCTGAATTAAACAAACAGTAAAATGTTAAGTGGTGGAAACTGACTTATTTAGACTTCTAGAGGACACTTTGTGTTTGTTTAAGTTTTAGTTGGACTTTAAATACAAGGATAAATCACTCTGTAATGATTTCTCCTTTCATTCAGCTGCTTCACTTACCCTATCTACAGCATTTTGTTAAGTACATGTTATGTATTTACATGGCAGAGAAATTGACATTCTCCAGGAGAAATCTACCTGGGGAAATAATAAAAAATAATTAAATAATAGATTTAATTTGTTCTGCACTTTTCATTCATGTTGAAACTCAAAGTTTCTCTGATCCACAACCTCGATTACAGTAACCAATAACAATTACTTTGTAGGACCACCTGTCAGAATTACATCACTGCCCACCTGACAAGAGTTCATTCACATTTTCCACAGTTGCATCCACAATCTTTCAATAACCCAATGATGACTCCCCAAATTAACCACACAGTGTGAAACCAGCCTCCAGGAAGTCCTATATGTTGTGTTAAAAGCTCTATAGTGACAGAGCAACTTTGTGTGGAAAAGAAAAACCACTATGTATTAAACGGTTTATATCTCCCACACAGTTCTTTCTATGTTGACGTAAACCTACTGAAATTAAAGCTGAGACTTTAATGTAGAGTCAATTATTTTATTTTAAATTGAATGTGCTGAAGCACAGAACCTGAAGAACTGAAAAAATGTGTAACTGTCTGTTACTGTTTGGACTGAATCTAAAATTATGAAAAATATAAAGACACAGGCTGTTTCTCCTCACAGATCTGCTGTCTGGATGTGATGTCATGTTTGTATCTTCCTGTGACCTTCTGCTCCTGAGCCGATGTTTGACAACTCCCTCACCAGATCATTCCTGATAACTGACAGAACAACTTTGTGTGGAAAAGGAAAACCAGGATCCAGGGCCGGACTGGCAAAATCATTCAGGCCAGGAAATATAGCACGAAATACAGTCCCAGTCAGGCCACTTTCTAAGCGGGGAGTCTGAGGGTCCCCAACTAGGAACATTTTAGTTACAAATACTTGATTTCCTGCATTCTGGTGAATTTTAGTGCATGTGAATAACAAACTAATGAGCCAACATCTGCTTAGTATAATGTACTGTTATGAACCTCAAATAAAACCAAAACTGCACATCAATAAGGAGGGAGACAACACAAGGACTAACTTTCGACAGTTTCGATAGTTATTAAATAATAAATAACTAAATAAATGACTAATATACTAACAAAATAGAAAATGTCTTGTCCCTGCAGGTTGCTCTGAAGTAGTGGGCTTCTGTACTGCTGTGGCATCAGTGCTACTCTCTCCACCTTCAAAAAGCAAAAAGCAAAAGCACAACACACCAGATCTTTTAATGTACCAATATAATACAGTTAACAACTCTCTCCATCTATTCAAGGAACACAGCAAGAGCACAATACCCTCCTCAGTTTACTGATATACACTAACAGTTAACCATCGAAGGTTAAAATAGCCCTTTAACCAACACAAACATTAAATAACACAGATCTTTAACTTTCAACAAATGACAGTAGCTTGAATAGTGACAGAAGACGTTGTGTTGTCTCAATAATTTTCAATTATGAGCTCAAAGTATGAACTCACTGACTGAGATTTTCACCAAAATGCATTAATTTTCAAATATTCACCACATTAACTAGACTAGATATGCCAATTATGCCATCAATGTATTTGAGGAAGTTAAGGGAACAAACACTTTTATTATTGATTATCCAGTTTTTTGGCAGCTTTAACATTAGCTATGTTAGCTAGGTAGCTAACGTTAGCTAGCTAGCACGTTTATTTACTGACTTACATGGCGGCATTTAGCTGCATCTCCTGCAAGCACCTTTCTTTTTTCTCTTTCCCTCTCTGCTCCACCCTTCCTCTTTTTTCCACCGTTCATCACCGTCATTTATCCTCTAAATGTAATTACTGCCAAATGAAACCTCTCTCTCTCTCTCTCTCTCTCTCTCTCTCTCTCTCTCTGAAATTCAAATTCAAATAAGCTTTATTGGCATGACAGATAAGAAACCTATATTGCCAAAGCAGTACAGAAAATTATAAACATTGACAGATGATTAATAATTATACAATAATCTCTCTCTATCTCTCTCTCTCTCTGCGGGCTGCGGCGGGCCGTTTAGCAGGCCAGGCCACCGGGAAGAGTCCCGCTGCCAGTCCGGGCCTGCCATGACCCTCTTCTGGAGCAAGCCCTGAGAGGGACCTGGAGGCCACACCAGCACCGATCTGACCCAGTTAAACTTTACCCACAAAAGCAACATGGGGTTGCTGCCATGCTGGCTCACTGGGGTTTGTTGCATTGCCAGTCAGATGGTGGATGAAGGTAAAGGTCTTGGTGTTCAGACCCCAGACCACCTTCATATTCACTTGAATGAGAAAGTGTGTCCAAACTTTTGACTGGTACTGCAGGTCTGCTGGTCTCATTGAAGAATGACGTTTGCAAGTACTGGACATATTACATAATAATGTTTTTTTAAGTGATGTACTTATTTTGAGGATCTCAGAATTCGAATAATGTATTGATTTTTAGTTTTTATCCTGAGAACTTTTGATCACAGTATGTTGAATTATTTGGTGCTGTACAGCAGCAGCTGTGTGTGTCCAAGGCAAATTTCCCGCTGAGACAATAAAGACTTATCTTATCTTATTTGTAGCCAAGTATGAAGTGGTTGAGATAAGTTCTAGAGGCTGTAAAAAGTTCTTTATCTCATTATCTCGTCTGGGTCCCCAGTGAGAAAGTTCAAGTATCTTGGGCTCTTGCTTCCCAGTATGGGTAAGATGGAGAGTGAGACTAACAGATGACTGGTTGCAGCAGCAACAAGGATGCGGCAGGTAAAAACAGGAACACAGTTGTTGTGTTTTCATGTTGTGAGCCAGTTAACCAAATTTATTTTAGCTTGTGAGACATTTAAGAAATATTCTTTATCCTGCTACTTTTTGATGAAGGTGGTACCATAAAGAACGATAAATCAATCTCTAACATTATTTCTACATATTTTTGTTAACACATTACTATTAATAGAACACTATAACTCATAACTCATGTAATAATTTATGAAATGCATGTGACACTGACTTACCTTTTGGTCCAGAGCTGGAGTTTTGTAAATGCTGCACCAGATCATTCCTGCTGATCTTTCCTAAAATCTCGTTGGTTACCTGCAGAGCTCCAGGATCCTGATATTTCTGTACCATTAGATCCACTGTGTCCCGCCTTGCTGCTTTCTCCAGCTGAGCCACTGGGATGCCTTTAAAGCCCTCCAAGATGTCATCCTGCTCCAGGAACCACTTGAAATCCTTAAACTCATCTTCTTTTAATTTTGCCAGAATTTTAAAGAGATCCGCTTTAAGTTTTGCCATTATGGCCTCCTGCTGAAAATAAGAGACATTTTAAATAGGAAGGACATTTATTCAGTTCTCATCTCATGACACTTTACCAGTATGACTTTTGTACTTGTGCATGTTAAATGTAAATCATCTACTGCTTGAACAAACAGATCACAACTTTGGTTATTTTCATAGTTTCACTCTTTCACCACTGCAAAACTCATGACAATCCACATTATCACATGAATTCCAGCTGAATACATTTACATCCTCTGTGAGGAAGCAAACAACAAACTTTTTGAAGCCACGTTCCAAGTGTGAAGCTTTTGGTGTCTGTATTTCATATCAAATGAGTACATCTCATTTTTATTGTTGCACTTTCGGTGAGCAGTATCATGTTTTTATGAAGTGCTGCCCTCTGCTGGTATTACAGCACATTTAAGGATAAACTTTTATATTTTTACCTCACATACCTCTACAGGAGTTCATGAATGTTCAGCTGATAACGTTGGACGCTGAGAGGAGCTGTTTGTCCTGCAAAAACCTGAAGGGAAAATAATAATGATGAGATACTACACTTCACCATTTTCATTCCTGGTGCTTAAACTGGGAGGTCAGAGGTCAGCTGCTGATCATGAGCCAACAGACATACAGTGTCTTTCTCAAGGACAACTCAGAGGGAAAGATGCTTGTCAACATTATGATTTGAGGAACCACTGAACCTCTTGTATCATCTACTAGTGCTGCTACAGTTGTTGGTGATAAACACTCATCCTGTTTCCTCTGGTTGAGCTAGATGCCAAAACCTGCAGGAAAGTTTATTTATACAGTAAATTTCATACATAAAGGCAGTTTAAAGTGCTTTACACAATATATTGAAGTAGAGAATAATGACTGTCTGCTGTTTTCACAATTCCTGGAGTCCGCTCAACTTCTTCAGCTAAACACCAGGAAAGGAAGAAACTGTGGCTGCACCTCACAGCAGGTATTTTTGCTCTTTGATTGAAATGTCTCTGAACAAGACATTGTTGAAGGATGCACCCTCTTACTGCCTTTCTTGGAATGATCTTCCATTATACAGTTTTTTAAAATTGTAATATATATATATATATATTTTACAATTTTATGTGCCCTTCCTCACAGTTTTGGCCAAAAGTAGGATCACTATTTTCTACGCATCCAATCTCATCACTATGACCTCCTCAGACACAGAATCTGTAATATAGCTGGCGTCATGAATGCATAACTAAAAGAGCACTGAAGTCATTCAGCATTTCTTTCCTGTAACATTGCCGGATTCACAATAGATAGTTTAAAAAACAGGATCGAAATCAATGCAGCAGAACCAGAGATATTATTTTTTATTCCACACGTTCTTCTTTCATGTCAAAACCTGGTGCCTACATTACCCACAATGCAACTCAATTCACTCCACTGTACTGATTCAGGTGTGAGTGTCACAGGTTTAACTCCTCCAACTGGCCTGAAATCATGTTTCAAAAAACAGTAAATGAACTGCAGATACACTGCAGCTGACAGAAAGAGGATGTCATATTATACAGAGAAATATTAGTTTTTTCTTGGTGAATAAATGTTCATTTGACTTATAAAAAAGGAAGCTAAAGGTCAACGAGAATGCTGAGCTTTAAAGTTTCATCAGGAGTCATTAATAAAACCATCAAACACATCATGTTAGGAAAGTAGTTTAAACACACACACAAAGGGCGACCATTTACTGCATACTGCCGATAGAAACTGAGTACAATCAGCCACCGTCAGTAATCAACACAAACACATATTAGACTGTCAAACCAATAACTAACAGCAGTCAGCGTCAGACAACCTTATCATACTTTCACAGCTACCTGCTGTTTCTGTAGTGGTGACAAAATGTTAAAGATGTACATAGTTGCAGTGAATTAAACTGAAACTCCCTGCGCTCTCCGGGGAAAGTATTACGCCAAACTTCCTCTAATAAATATGACATATTAACAATTCCTTACGTGTCCGCAAAAACACATCATTCTAGAAACACAAGATAAAAGGCGTCATATGTCGACAGTCTTCTTGTCAACTCGGCATTAATTTAATCCATAAAGATAAACTATATTTGTGTACAAACTTTACATTTTGGATTTTGTCGCCTCAACTCGCCACCAGCCTCCGTTGGTTAGCTGCACTATTTTAGTGGGAGAAGACGGTGGGAATGAGAGGCGAACACTTTCAAGAATTACATTTCTCACTAAAATACGTGCTGGACGGTGGATCAGATACACGCAGAATTAAACACCGACTCGTAACATTGTTAATTCACCGTCCATCGTGTGTGACGGTATTTGAGGATTTATTTCGGTCGTTATAGTCACTTTGCTGCTTCACGTTTGGTGCTGGACTACGGAGAGCCCCTGGGGTCACATGGTGGAAAAAAAACTCGATGTGTAAATCCGTACTGGACAGAGCGCACCTTCACTATTTGCATGAGCCAAAACTAAAGACTCAGGATAATATTAAACATGTTTGATTTGATCGGAACGTCAAGACGAGATAAAGACTGAGTTGAGACGCTCGGACTGAGTTTTTTGACCACCTTACACCAAACGGTGGAAATGACGGGAGCGCGCCACAACTCTGGCAAAACTCTCATGATTTTATTCCGACATTGGAAATTTGTCTGCGACAGTGACATCTTTTGAAAAGTGGTTTGGTGTGAGGCCGACATGAGTCCTTCTTTACTGACTTCTCTCTATTTTAACCGAACCAGCGTTACATCACTGTGAGGACGCAGAAACCAGGAAAAGAAAAAAGGAAACAACGTTTGAAGACGTCAACGCTGTAATTTCATATTTTTCTGACACAGTTTAACCAACTAAACAATTAATCAGAAAAATAATCATCAGATTGATCAATAATGACAGTAATCATTATTTACAGCTCTAATATTAACACTCACCCTGCCTCAGACTGTTTTCCTCCTTCTGCTCTGTTGACTTTAAAATGGAGTCTGAACAACAGACTGAATACTTTCACTTTCAGTGTTCCTCCCTGTTTGTTCCTCGTGTGTGTGTGTGTGTGTGCGTGCGTGTGCGTGTGTGTGTGTGTGTGTGTTTCAGATTTAGGATCAGTTAATTGGGGACAGAAACCATCTCTCTGTATAAAACAAGGAATCTCTGTCTGTCTGTATGTTTGTTCTTCGTATATCATATATCTGAAGCAATTTCACTCCACTGGCACTTTAGTGATTTTATCAACAAGATAACAAAATAAAGCAACTGCACAGAAATAACGGAATAATGCTTAAAATATAAATAAGTGGCTTAATGGGGTTTCAGTGCATCCATGTGAAGTCGTTAACATACTGTCCTATTTCATCTGAACCAGACATCACACTTAAGGAAGAAGTTCTGTCACATATTGTAAGAATAAAGTGGTTTGTATGTTTAGAAGAGGACATGGTTTAATAACGGTCATAAAGATAATATATATTTATATAATTATGATTTTAACAGAGTGCTCACCTGGACTTTTATTTTATTATATCCATCACATCTGTTATATTTCACTTTCATATTTTGATCATCTTTAAAGTATTGACTGTATATACTGTTACATATGTATCTACATTGTGTAAATGATCAATATACAATTCATTTTAACATACATGGACAATGTGTCCAAACAACCCACAGTGGAAATATGAAAGAGTAAAGGAGGCCGATTCTGCATCTTGAGACAGTCGTCTATAGAGTCTGAGCAGTAAACACTAGTGGAAACAGCGTCACATTGTGCCCAAAAAAATATGTTATCACGTTATTTTCCCTCTCACATATCAAAGTGTAATTTTCCAGAAGTATTTTCTAGCTGACAGAAGCTGCTGCCTGGACTTCAGCCTGATATGACCTGTATGACCTCATCATCAAAATACTTTAAACCTGATGTCTTCACATTATTTTGTGTGCAAACAGGTCAGTTGTGGATGTGGCCTGCTGTGACTGCAGGCTCAGTCACCAAAGACTTCAGTTTGTATTGTATTATTATTATTTTATTGTATAATCTGAACTGTGTATTAAATAATATTTAAACATTGGAAATGAAACATGAAAGGGAACAATTGCTTCTTAAAATATAAAAATATTTCAGTCTGTTGAGGCTTAAATTAAACTCACAGTCACTTAGTCTCCATTTATTTGTTGTATAAAATTATTATTGAATTCACTTGATAACTTTATTGGTTGATTTAACAATGAAAATGCATATTAATAAACATATTAATGTTAGTTAAAAAAATAGCATGCAGCACATCATACTACATTGTCAGCTACTATTTAAAATATGCGACACAGAAACACATCATACAAGACATATAAAGCAATAAATTGGGAAATATTAATGTTAATATAAATTTAGACACTAATAGAAACATGAAGAACAGAAGCACAGACATGAAAAGCACAAATAGTTCATAAGATCCTGAACAATAATCACTGTGACTGAATTAAACATCAACTTGTAACAGTCAATCTAAAATAAACACTCACATGACTACAATGAGTGTTCTAACTTTACAACCCATCAGATCAATATTGTCATCAATCGCCTTTTAATTTCACTCCAGACTGAAAAGCGAGGTGTGCATTTATATTATTAGATTATTGGATATTTAAACGGTAAAACGTTTTCTTAATCCACTTCCTGTTTTGTTAGTTATGCTGCTCTTCTGTCATGTCTTAATCTCTTACCTGGAAACTTATTTATCACAAGTTGACAGTTATTGATCACCTCTTTGCTTTGGGACTTAAGTTGTCTCATTTTATACAACAAAAGTAGGTGATCAATCATCTTTCTGTTCTTTCTGTTTATTGAGTTTGAGAGAGAGAAGTTGTTAATGACCAATTTAGGTTAAAAGCAGATGCTGTAAGCTTTTAATGGCCTTTAAATCACAGTGTTATTGTTAGTTACAGATGTGGAAGTTATGTATATAGTGAAGTTATTGGAAGTGATTTGTTGTTAATTGCCATGATTGCACTAAACTATAATGATGTGTGGTGAATGGTGAGGCAGGAGCTGTATGACATGCAGGTGTTACCAGTTAAGGCTCGGTGTGCATGTTATCTTTATTAGTAAAGTTAAATACCATATTCTTGTAAAATCTATGGTTAGATCTAATAGTTATTATACATCTCAACTTTTCTTTATGTTGTGCATAGTAGTAATGAAAGATAATTTACATTATTATATGATTTGATTGATAGTGGTTGAACTACTCTTTGCTACTCGTTATTTTTCATCACTTTGGCTGATAAGTTAAATTAGTGATTATTTCCTCAATAACGTGCATCAGAGTATTATTATTTGCAGTTGTTTCACTCGCTATATATTCCTTTTATATGTGTTTCAGAAGCACACACCCTCCTATCCTCATACACCTTTAAATGAGGCAACAATGAAGGTTCAAGTTCAAGTGGAAATGACCAAGTTTGTCATTTAACCCCTAAAACTAAGAAACAGTGACTAATCAGACGTCCTGCAGCGATTCCTCTCTTCACATCAGCAGTTAGTAACCTTCAGATAACCTTGAGATAACCTTGAGCAACAACAAATCTGCCAGTCCTGAAGATTGCATGCTGTTATTTGTCAGCAGAGGGAATGCTAACTGTTAGCTTGTGGACGACAGAGTAACATCAGACAGCTTTATGATCCCTGACTGTTCCAGGATCAGCAGCTTGGACAGCGGTTGTGTCTCTTTGCTGCAGAATGTTGTAATGATCCACCTGAGCTGTACAGGAGAGCAGGAGGAGGAGAGAGACTGGAGACTCTCAAACCTTTATCACACATCAACACATTATTTTACACCAAATACCTTTTCAGTTGACTGTAGCTTTGATGTGATTCAGAAGACTCCAGAGAGATGAATCAAGCCACCGAGGCTGAAATGTTGCTTAACAGGTTAACTGTTGACAGCATGAAGCAAAGAAACACACTGTATTAAAAACACAACAAGCACAGATCAGAAACACCTGCAGCTTCATCAAATTCCTGCTTTACAAAGAAAAACACACCTGCCAGCTGTTATTTAGCTGCACTGTACATAGACAAAGTCCCAGCCATAAGTATCTGTGCTGTATGTGTCAGAGCAGGACTGACTAACATTTATCAGTTAGACTCAACAACATGAACAGTGACGCTGATCAGAGAGTGAAATCTAACGCTGCATTTTACATGTGAAAGCAGAACTGCTCCAAGTATCAAAAACACCTCACTGATATTCATTATTAACATTACACAGGACAACCTGATATTTATTGATCAGCATTGATCACAGAGACACACTGGTACAACTAAATATTAAAGTGAACACAGACTGAGCTGTCTGACCTTAAACCAGATGATTTGTTCTCACCTTCCTCTGAAGAAAAACATCCACCATTTTATTCAAATCCAAGTCTGATTCATTTTCCAAATGACAGAACTGAGATGTTTTCTTGGTTTTCTTTAGAGACGCACAAATCTCACTTTTTCTCTCCTGATACTGACTCTCAGTACTCAGAGTATCTGCTGATACTGAGTACCGATCAATACCACTGCTCTCTTTCCCCCCAAATGACAATCTGTAAACCTGATTGGGATCATTTTAATGTGAGAACATGAGGTCAGAGATGCTGTGGCAGTAAAAACTGAGTCAGCAGCTGCTGAGACTGAATGAATGTTGAAAAACCAGCCACAGTTTGTGACCAGTAATAAGAATAAAAACTAAAGTGAAACTATTTCATTCATTCATCATCATTTATCATTAATGACTTATTATGACAGCTTGAATCTGCTGAAAATACAGTCTTTTAAAAGTTGATTCATGAGTTTTATCCTGTAACATTTTTCCTTCAGAAGTTAAAAACGATACTGATGTGATGTTTTCTTTCTGTGAATTACAACCTGAAACTGTTTCTCTCTTATTGTGGAGCTGCAGATTCACCCATAAACTCTGGAAAGACATGAAGACCTTCATAGTTCAAAACTTTTCCCTTTTCTTCAAAGATGTTATTTTTAGTTTCTATTTACATGATAAAGACAATGACTCTTATTTAACTTATGAATTTAGATTTTATTATTGCAAAATTCTACATCCACAAAGTAAGTTTAATAAAACAAAACATCCGTTTAGAGCTGCTAGGATTAGTAGATTAATCAAACAGAATGGGGAACTATTCTGATTATTGTTTATAGTTATTTTATGAAAAAATGACAAAATACTGGTTCTAGTTTGTCAGATGTGAATATTTTCAGTATATTTTTTCACTGCTATAATAGTAAACTTGTTAACTTTGAGGATCATTTCATTTCAGAAAAAGCTGCTCAGCAATAAAACCAACAGTGTTAAGCGTTCAGCTGATTGAGGCAGTGGAGGAGAACAAACACCTCGAGATCTACACTGATAACAAACTGAAGTCAAACTATCACACTGACTTTATTTTGAAGAAAAGACAACAACGGCTTCTTTGATTCTGACTGTTTTATGTTGAGATCTTTTTATACGTTTTTTATTCAGTGTTATGACATTCTGCATCCTCTGTTGCCATGGTAACGCTGATGCTGCGCAGAAGGACTTGCTCAGCACAATAAACGGCACTGAGCAAGACAGCCTTACCGACATCTACCAAACCCGGAACCTGTCAAAGACTGAAAACCTGCTGCTTCACCCACAACACCCTGTTCAGTGAGCTTCAGCTCCTCCCATCAGGCCCACGTCTTCAGGCCTCCAGCTGCAAAAGTAACAGAGCGAGGAATTCCTTTATCCCATCAGCCATCGCTCTCTATAACACACAGCAGCACATAAAAACTCCTGGTACTCACAGCAGTACTGTAGTCAGTGCTGCACAGTGGAAAGTATGGTGTTGTGTATATTTCTGGGCTGCATTGTGTCTTCTCTCACATTGAATCTTTGTACTCCAGGAGCACTGCTGGACGCTGCTGTGTAGTAGTTTAGTGTATTTTATGAAGGATGTGTGCCATGTGCCGGCCGGCTCAAGGCATAGGCCATATAGGCGGCCGCCTAGGGCGCCACCTTGTCTGGTGTGCGCTGGTCTCCCTCAAAGGAAAAAATAAAATAAACAAATAAAAAATAGATAAATAAAAATTTGTCGTTGGGCGCTCCTCCTCATTTTCTGCCTTGGGATAAAATATGAAGAAATACACGAGGAAAGGTAGAAATACACTTTGCACCATTGTTCCTCACAATGTTTCATCTGCTCTGCACCTGTACTGTGGCACTGAAACAGAGATGATGTATCACAAAGTCCGTGACGAGATGTCAAGAGGCAAATATTCACATTTATTTCATAATGAAAAGGTCCAAATCTTCAAGTGCACAAGGAAGAAAAACAGGAGGAGGAAAAGAAAGCCAATGTAGAGGTTTGTCGTCTTCTGTTGACATTAAAATGCCGTTTTGTGTGTGATGTTAGATGTTTCATCTGTATGATAGCTGCTGGACTCAGATAACGTTACAGATTGAAGGATATGAATCTGAATGGCAGCCAGTAGCAGCTATCTGGATAACTGCTCCTTCCTACAACGTAAGGCACTGTGCTGAAATTTCACTGACCAATATCAGTGATAATAACTAATGCAATTTCCATAAAAACATAGATTTCTGTTCTGAGTTGCACCAGTTATGTATATATTTTAGTACAATTCTATCATTTAATACACAGCACTACATTTTTAATTTAATAAGAGTCTATAAATGTTTAATCTAAATAATTTCAAAAACTACTGTCAACCTATCCCAAGAGAGGCGTCTTTTCTTACCTTAAAGGAGCACCAGTATACCTCAGTGATTAGCACGAGTCAGGAACTTTGGTTGGAGTGTATAAAAATACAAACCA
Source organism: Thunnus albacares (assembly GCF_914725855.1). NCBI lineage: Eukaryota > Metazoa > Chordata > Actinopteri > Scombriformes > Scombridae > Thunnus > Thunnus albacares. The sequence continues at coordinate 2,599,610 of NC_058128.1, read as the reverse complement.
GTTTTATTTGGTTTTACAAAGCAAGCGTTCTAAGATTACAAAAATAGTAAAATACAAAAATTAAAAATTAAAGAGAGTCTCTAAGAGATCTCAAAATTAAAATCTTTTTAAAAAATGTTTTTAAAATTAAAATCTCAAAATTTTTAAGGCTTTTCACCTCCTCTTCCTTGTATTACCACATATTGTTTAGCTTCAACACATCTGACAACTTCATGACTTTACATAAAAAGATGAACATTCTGTCACGTATAAGGTACAGAAAACTTTTGTTTTTGAGGTCGTTATCAAAGGATTTCTGCAAGATGCAGGAACACAGCTCCTGTATTGCTTCAGAGTTTCAGGTGGTTGCTTAAGTTTGCCATGTTTGTTTGTACTTTTATGGTCATTTCTAGAAGGGACAGTTCTTAGTTTGGGACACGTTGCACACGTTAAGCAAATTCATCAGAAGCTGGTGCAACACATTATGTTAATTTGTCTCCAACTTGAGTGAAAAACAGTTTAGAAAAGGCCTGAAAGTAGGCCTGAATAGAGTTTGTCTCGGCCACATATAGTGGAACTTTGAAGAGACTCAACGACTGGAAAAATTGCAGTGAAAAACTCAAAACCCATGAGAACAGTCCAGAACATTTTAGGCACATGACATCATGGCAGGAGTCATCTATCGAGTGTAATCTATGAATAACCAAGTGCCAGTGTCTGTATGTTACTAACAGGTAGTTGGTAATATTTCATTATTTATTCATTTTTTGATACATGATTCGTTTTTTAGAGAAATTAATTTTAAATTCTAAAAATAAAAATATATATTTTTGTCTTGAAAGCATTGTGGTGTCTGATGTTTGTTTTCTATATTTTTACTGTAGAATGAGCGAGTGGTGACGAGGCAGCACTGGTGGGGTAATTTGGGTGGAATGTGGTTGGGAGGGGGCATTAAAATGGCTAGAGCCGGCCCTGTTTGAATCTATTGTACAAACATCATAACAATATGTTTGTTTCCAAACATCAACAACAACAACAACAACAACAACAACAACAACATAACACTGAGCTGGAAACTTGAGAAGAGCCAGTTTGTAATCTCACTACTCAGCGGGTTTGTTTGGCAAAATCTACACAAACTGTGACAAAATTATGATGTGAGGTTAGAAGAACTGCATGTTCAGGGTGGATATTATTTTCAATCTACACATCACTTTTATGAAATGGACAGAATACATTTGTGACATCATGAAAATACAACTGATGATAATGGAAACTTTTTTCCCCTTATGTTTCCGGTGGGAAAGCTGTGTCACTTTATCACAGGTCACATATTTGTCTTAAAAAAATCAGTTGAGATTGGCAGAAACACAATCAGACCTCCAATACGACGGCCAGTGGAGGTGAAAGCATAATTATACTTCACATTAGGCTGGTGCTGAACTTCTGGTATAAAAAAATGTGTGTCTCTTCATGTCTGCTGTTGTGCTCGTCATTTATGGCTTATTATTAATATAAACACACTTATTTAGGACGGTCAAAATGACATCCAGCAGGAAACTGTACTATAAAATATAAGTAGAAAATGCAAAGTAGCTACGTAGACTGAGCTCAAACAAACAAAAACCAACAGCAGACAGCTAAAAAATAATGATCCATCTTCCTCTTTCTAAACCCTGTTGCTCTATTTTCATATTAATTCATTAATTCATTTTCTCCTCTATGGTGTGTTTGTGTGAATGCAGCAGTTAAACACAAACAAAAAGGAAATGATCTGACATTCAGAAGCCTTCGCGGGCGAACCATTGCGCTCTGGCGACCACGTCGTTGGCAAATTCACTGTCTATGTCTTCATATTTCTCCAGAAGAATGCCTGTTATGTAGCACGTCAACGCTCCTAAAGAGAGAGAGAGAGAGAGAAATGTTATTATAGGAATACATGTGTATGTAAAACATCTGTTATTTTCTGTGGCATCTATAAATGAAGCTTTGTATATATTATTATATATACTGTGTTTATTTACTGATTTCCTACATTTTCCAGAAAGCTTAAGTCAACTTCCAGACAGCATATATTTTTCTGGAAGTTGTTTTTAGGCCACAACTAACAATTAGTGTCATTATAAATTAATCTGATCCAATTTATCCATCAATTATTTGATTTATAAAATGTCAGAAAAAGGTGAAAAATGCCCGTCAGATGTTCTCAGAGTCCTTGTTGACGTCATCAAATTGTCCAATCAACAGCTCAAAACCCAAATCCTCACATTGTAGGAGAGAAATTTGGACAAAATTCTTTAAAACGTTACTTAAACAGTTAATATTCTGTCAATTGATTAAGTGATTCATTGTTGCAGCTCTACATTCTGTTGAAGTTGCACTAAAATGATTTTCTTTCCTGCTGTCCAACCAAATATGGGACCAAATGGGTCAAATAATCAGTATTTTCAGCCAAACAAACTTAATAATAAGGAATTTTTTCATAATTGAAGATACAAATTACAAATTTGAGGGATTGATTTATCAAATATGTAACCAGAAGTTAAGTAGCTTTAAAGTATCTCTGCAATGAAGTTAAGTGTTTATGGTGACTGACAGGAAGAATGAAACTGTTTAATTAGTGTAGTTAGTTCATGTAAAATGTGCAACTTGAACTGTTCACGATTTTCGCAACAATTCAACAAATCACGAGTGATCACACAGTGAGGAAATGAGGTAGCAGTCGTCCACGTTTTTTTACCTTTGAGCTGCTGTTCTTTGCTCCAGTTCCTCTTCCTCATCCGCATGGTCTTGATGAGCCCGATGAAGACTCTGATGCCTTGTTCCAAGTGATCCCTGCCGAACGGGTCGTCTTTCACTGCGTGGTAATCTTTATTGAGCTGCACAAAAGAGACACAGAGTCTTCACGTCTGTTTCATTACCCAAAACTGGATGTTTTCTTTATTTTATGGCTCACCAGCTACACAGCACCGTAGTCTCGAGATACCAGACAGACGGAGATCTCCGCCGACTGATTGTCTGGGGATTTCTAAATGCTCAGTAGTTGCTTGAACGGCCGCTAACAAACTTACACCCCTTACATTTCGTCAAGGGCATGGCTTATTGGAAATGATGCTCTCCTCTCCATTCTCCTCCACAGTGAACTGCATGTTACCGCCCCAATATGAAGGGCCTAAAGACTTTGGATTGTTTTTTTTTTCTAACTCTCTAAATGTTTCCACTCGGTTTTAACAATAAAAGCTGGGAGATTGTTCTCAGTCTCAAAGTGTTTAGACACTGACTGTGAGTCTAACAGCACCCAACCATCATGCACAAGGTCAGACAGACAAAAAAATCTGCAGTCTTTGTCGACACAAGACACACACCTGAAACAAGGATTTTAAATATGACTAGGAGGTAATGAAATGTTAATTTTATAAGTCTCCCATCTGATCATAATCCATTTTCAGTAGTTTAAAACACTGTAGAAGTTTTTGCACCAATTTAACATTAACTGGTTGAAAGTCAAATTTTCAGACATTATCATTTTATTCATTAAACGATTTTTAATTAATTGTCCTGAAATTTAATATCTGATCAAATCATTTCATTTGTAGGTTTTTCACCTTTTATTACAAAATAGTCATTAAAATAATTGTACAATATCACAAGGTTTTGAAATTCAGTTACCTTCTAATAAAGTACAACACAACAAGCTTCGTTTGATCACGTTTTTTAACTTATTCCTCATGATGTTCACATGATGAGCAACAAAACTGTTAAGAAACATGAACACCAGCTCCATCAACATCTTTCAACAGTTCAAACTGCTCTGTGATCAGAAGGAGACCTTCACACAATTTAGGAGATAAGAATAATGTTGCGGCCGAATGTGACAGAATATAACAAGATGTAATGAATCACATGGTGGAAAAGTGGTTCTATCATTAAAAATAACAGGATAACAACAGTAAGAATCAACACAGACACACCTGCATGAGGCCGAAGCAGTTCGGGTTGCTCTGTCCGAAGCCGTCAGGTCTTAGTTGGGTTCCTGCCTGAGACTGTCTGGAGATGATGGCGCCGATCAGAGCCGGGTGAACTTTGAGTCTGCAGGAGAAAACAGCTAACATGACTTTAATAGTGTTTAATTTACCTCAGCAACAATTAATGAAACTATATCATTAGGACAGTCCTGATCAGGCTACTTATATTTATGTAGTTACATACACAAGATACTGCCTGAGATACAGTATGATGAGATATATATGTATCTGTCCCATTAAAATAACGCTCTCTCTCTACACTGTGGACTGTCAAAAAGGCAAAAATGCCCCAAAATAAATAAGTACAGACGCAAAAAACTACAAAGATGCAGAAAAAAAAAACTACAAAAAAATCTATCAAAAAATGAATAAAATGAGACACAAAACTGCTAAAAAGATGCAATATGACCAAAAAGATGAAAAAAAGGCTACAGAGACACAAGACGACCACAAAGATGATGTCTAGTTGAACTAAATACAGAAGTTGCAGCCTCAGTTTTTCCACGAATGTCAGCACCTTCTGGTTCTGCACAATATCACTGAAATGACGCTGCCCTCACTGTGAATGTTTTTATTTAAATGCAGCAGGTTTGAGTTGCTGTTTTACATACTTTTCTCCTACACTGATGATGTTGTCTTTGTACTTCGACATCTCCTCTTGGTCTCTCTCTGCCAGCCTCGCAGAACCTTCAACACCGACCAGATGTTCATCTGAAGCAGAGAGTCAGACATGTGACTGTGAAGGTTGTAGTAGTAGTAGTAGTAGAAGTAGTAGTAGTAGTACAACAGACTCTGTCTCCAGAACTATAAGAACCCAACATAAGATCAGTTATTTCATCTTAATTATGAGATCAAGATGAAATATCCTTTATGACCATCAATCAGGTGACGTCCAGATGAACGTGGCAGTAAGAAGTTGTTTGTTGATGCAAAGCAACATTTTCTCCCACAAAGTCAGTCACAAGAAAAGTTTGTTTTTGTCAAGATGATCTTTTAATAAGCTCAATGTCATCATGATTTCCCTCCCACTGAAATACTCCTGCAGCTCCTAACAGGAGCCTAAATATAGGCTGTTACAGGCTTTACTTCCCAAGAAAACTGATAAAATGATTTTATTCCTTCTCAGCTCTTCCCATCGACATGGAGGTGAAGTTCCTGAGTATATAAAAAGCTTCCTGTCTAGGTGAACTGACCTGTGCCGTGCAGCGGGTTTGCTCTCATTGTTTCCTCAGAAGCTCCTGTTGTGTCCACCTTGGTGATGTCTCCATACTCTGAAACACACAGATCACACTTGTTCAGCACCGTCTCATCACTTAACAATAGACCTTAATACAATAGACCTTAATATCACAGAAACTCACCAACAGTATTTACATCACTGGAAGATTTTACTGAACTAGAGCTGCAACAATTAGCTGATTAATCAATTGTCCGCTATTTACATTAATTGCCAATTGTTTTGAGAACTGATTAATTGTTTTGAGTCATTTTTTGAGAAGAAAATGTGTGAATATGTTTCTTTAGTCTCTATGACAGTAAACCGAATATCTTTGTTGTGGACAAAACAAAACACTTGAGAACGTCATCTTGGACTTTGAGAAACACTGATTCACATTTTTCACCATTTTCTGAACCAAAATAATCAATTAATCAAGAAAATAATCAAAAAAATAATCATTAGTTTCAGGCCTAAACTGAACTATTTTGATCTCTGGTTTAAAAGGAGACTTTACAGTATTTAACTAAAATCCTGACAGGAAACAGTGTTTACCTGTGTATCTGTCATTACCTGCAAAAACAAAACAGAAAACATCAGTTTAGGAGCAAATTATTGTTAAAAAAAAACATAAATAAAATAATATATGTATAACTAATTATAATAATAAATAATAATAATTATATACTCATTGTTTTCTCAGAAGTTCCTTTTGTGTCCATGTTTTTGATGTCTCTGTTCTCTGAAACACACAGAAGCAATCACACCTGTTCAGCACCGTCTCATCACTTCTAATGACAGTGAAGACGTCATTCTGGTCAGTTCAGAGCTCTACTATTGGTTCTGATTCTCTCAATCGTCCTCGTCTGTTTCTACCCAGATGGGGTGAAGTTATTTTCCTGGAAGTGACATCACTCTAACAGACGTTTGAATCACAGAAACTCACCAACAGTATTTACATCACTGGAAGATTTTACTGAACTAGAGCTGCAACAATTAGTCGATTAATCGATTAGTTGTCCTCTATTAAATTAACTAGGGCAGTGCCCGTTCAAAATGTGCCTGTTCGAGATGGAACGATTTCTCAACACCTAGAGAGAGTTGTGCCCCTCCCTTAAACGCCTCTCATACAGACTATTGGTAGACGCTACAATTTACCCATGTTCCCTAAACGCCTCACGTGCAGAATATCTGAAGACTATAATTTTGAGCTGAGCTGAAGTTGATGGGATGAACTGTAGTGCCTGTTCAAAACATGCCTGAGACATCTTGCACTGTGTCTTGAACATACATACAAAGTTCCTGCGTGTGAGAAACGGAAACAGAGCTGAACTCTTTAAACCTTTTTCAGTTCATTCTCTATGGTAGCTCTCATCAGGTACTTGCTGTCACTGTTTCATCTCATATCATGCAGTACTTCACTCATGGTTCTGACGATGTCACTCGTAATTAACAACCCCGCCTCTTTCACATGAACGCGCTTGTAGATGGAAAACCTAGAGTTGACTGAGCTGGGTGATAACCAGCTCCATAGTTCTAGTTATCTGGATGGACAATGTAAGGCTCAGTGAATGAAAAGATAATGAAAAGATGTCCTGGGTATGCTGAACTTGCTTCGTAGTACAGGCCTCAGGTTACTCAGAGAAACCAGGTTAACTGACTTATTTAGACTTCTAGAGGACACTTTGTGTTTGTTTAAGTTATAGTTGGACTTTAAATACAAGGATAAATCACTCTGTAATGATTTCTCCTTTCATTCAGCTGCTTCACTTTCCCTATCTACAGCGTTTATTAAGTACATGTTATGTATTTACATGGCAGAGAAATTGACATTCTCCAGGAGAAATCTACCTGGGGAAAAATAAAAATAATTAAATAATAGATTTAATTTAATTTAATTAATTTTTAATTAAACTGCCAGTCAGATGGTGGATGAAGGTAAAGGTCTTGGTGTTCAGACCCCAGACCAGACTTCATATTCACTTGAGTGAGAAAGTGTGTCCAAACTTTTGACTGGTACTGCAGGTCTGCTGGTCTCATTGAACCATGACGTTTGCAAGTACTGGCTTGATTTCTAAACGTCCGGTGACACGAGAGGATCTCAGAATTCGAAGAATTTATTGATTTTTAGTTTTTATCCTGAGAACTTTTGATCACAGTATGTTGAATTATTTGGTGCTGTACAGCAGCAGCTGTGTGTGTCCAAGGCAAATTTCCCTCTGAGACAATAAAGACTTATCTTATTTGTAGCCAAGTATGAAGTGGTTGAGATAAGTTCTAGAGGCTGTAAAAAGTTCTTTATCTCATTATCTCTTCTGGGTCCCCAGTGAGAAAGTTCAAGTATCTTGGGCTCTTGCTTCCCAGTAAGGGTAAGATGGAGAGTGAGACTAACAGATGACTGGTTGCAGCAGCAACAAGGATGCGGCAGGTAAAAACAGGAACACAGTTGTTGTGTTTTCATGTTGTGAGCCAGTTAACCAAATTTATTTTAGCTTGTGAGACATTTAAGAAATATTCTTTATCCTGCTACTTTTTGATGAAGGTGGTACCATAAAGAACGATAAATCAATCTCTAACATTATTTCTACATATTTTTGTTAACACATTACTATTAATAGAACACTATAACTCATAACTCATGTAATAATTTATGAAATGCATGTGACACTGACTTACCTTTTGGTCCAGAGCTGGAGTTTTGTAAATGCTGCACCAGATCATTCCTGTTGATCATTTCTAAAATCTTCATGGTTACCTGCAGAGCTCCAGGATCCTGATATTTCTGTACCATTAGATCCACTGTGTCCCGCCTTGCTGCTTTCTCCAGTTGATCCACTGGGATGCTTTTAAAGCCCTCCAGGATGTCATCCTGCTTCAGGAACCACTTGAACTCATTAAACTCATTTTCAGTTAAGTTCTTCAGAGTATTCAAGAGATCCGCTTTAAGTTTTGCCATTATGGCCTCCTGCTGAAAATAAGAGACATTTAAATATGAAGAAAATGTATTCAGTTCTCATCTCATGACACTTTACCAGTATGATTTTTGTACTTGTGCATGTTAAATGTAAATCATCTACTGTTTGAACAAACAGGTCACAACTTTGGTTATTTTCATAGTTTCAGTTTTTCACCACTGAAAACTCATGACAATCCACATTTAAAGTTTCATCAAGAGTCATTAATAAAACCATCAAACACATCATGTTAGGAAAGTAGTTTAAACACACACACAAAGGGCGACCATTTACTGCATACTGCCGATAGAAACTGAGTACAATCAGCCACCGTCAATAATCAACACAAACACATATTAGACTGTCAAACCAATAACTAACAGCAGTCAGCGTCAGACAACCTTATCATACTTTCACAGCTACCTGCTGTTTCTGTAGTGGTGACAAAATGTTAAAGATGTACATAGTAGCAGTGAATTAAACTGAAACTCCCTGCGCTCTCCGGGGAAAGTATTACGCCAAACTTCCTCTAATAAATGTGACATATTAACAATTCCTTACGTGTCCGCAAAAACACATAATTCTAGAAACACAAGATAAAAGGCGTCATATGTCGACAGTCTTCTTGTCAACTCGGCATTAATTTAATCCATAAAGATAAACTATATTTGTGAACAAACTTTACATTTTGGATTTTGTCGCCTCAACTCGCCACCAGCCTCCGTTGGTTAGCTGCACTATTTTAGTGGGAGAAGACGGTGGGAATGAGAGGCGAACAGTTTCAAGAATTACATTTCTCACTAAAATACGTGCTGGACGGTGGATCAGATACACGCAGAATTAAACACCGACTCGTAACATTGTTAATTCACCGTCCATCGTGTGTGACGGTATTTGAGGATTTATTTCGGTCGTTATAGTCACTTTGCTGCTTCACGTTTGGTGCTGGACTACGGAGAGCCCCTGGGGTCACATGGTAGAAAAAAAACTCGATGTGTAAATCCGTACTGGACAGAGCGCACCTTCACTATTTGCATGAGCCAAAACTAAAGACTCAAGATAATATTAAACATGTTTGATTTGATCGGAACGTCAAGACGAGATAAAGACTGAGTTGAGACGCTCGGACTGAGTTTTTTGACCACCTTACACCAAACGGTGGAAATGACGGGAGCGCGCCACAACTCTGGTAAAACTCTCATGATTTTATTCCGACATTGGAAATTTGTCTGCGACAGTGACATCTTTTGAAAAGTGGTTTGGTGTGAGGCCGACATGAGTCCTTCTTTACTGACTTCTCTCTATTTTAACCGAACCAGCGTTACATCACTGTGAGGACGCAGAAACCAGGAAAGGAAGAAAGGAAACAACGTTTGAAGACGTCAACGCTGTAATTTCATATTTTTCTGACACAATTTAACCAACTAAACAATTCATCTGGAAAATAATCAGCTTATTGATCAATAATGACAGTAATCATTATTTGCAGCTCTGATATTAACACTCACCCTGCCTCAGACTGTTTTCCTCCTTCTCCTATTTTGACTGAATACTTTGACCTTTCAGCGCACACATACACACATATACATCAGTGGTGGCTGGTGACTCAAAAAATTGGGGAGGACCGGAGGAAAACCAACATGGAATCTTACAACAAACCTCCTCAAACTATATCATTGTCCCACCTGATGAAATCTGAGGGGTGGGGGGCAATTTTATATACCAATAAAACAATTTGCTTCAAAAAACAAAAACCCCTGAGTGGTGAAAAGGCTGCTTCTTTAAAGACATTTAGCATATACATAATGTCTCTAAACAAAGAAGTGCCCATTTTAGCCATGGAGTGGTTCAGATGTGTGGTTTTACTAACAAAGTGAAATTCAAACATAAATTTGTTGTCACAATAGAACAGTACTATTACTGTTCTATTGTAACAAATTGATGTTCTCATCAAAAACAGACAAGATATCACATGATTTACACGTGTTTCCTATGTATTTTCTTGGTATACAGAAATATATAAAGTAGCACAAAGCTTATAATATGATACAGGTTCAGATCAGTGCTGAATACTAGAAAGACTGAACACTAAAATCATTCACAGATCTAAAAGTGTAGGTTCACATCAGAAAGTATTAATGGATGTATCAAATACATGACTCACACACTCTTATCTATATGTACGATATACAAAATATAGTCTACAAAGCTGACATGTTAACACTAGGGGTGTTAACATGAACACAAAACGGTTCGGGTCGTATCACAGATTTGAGTCACGGATCAGATCATTTTTAGGATCAGCGAAAAAAAGGGAGGAGACAAATAAAACTTTGTTTTCCATTTATTCTGTTACACACTTACAGCCAGAAACAGCAAGGAACTTTTGCCCATGGTCTAAAATGAAAACAACATTTAAGATGTCCAATGTTTAAATAAAATAAAATAAAATATATAAAATATCCAATGCTCAGTTATTGCAATAGGAGGCACGAAACCTTCCTCTTTTAAACATTGAATGAAACAGCCTCTGTCCACATCATCAAAACTGGATGATAACAAACATTCACCGCCAACGTCAGTTAGCAGCTAGATGCTAATTAGCTTCTCAGCTGCGGCACATTAAACAGCAGGTAAACAACTCAAATGTCACATCGGACCGTTAGATGCTGGTTTGATCGCTGCTCTTCAAAGTCCCTGTTAGCGACACGCTGTCTGCCCATGACTTGTACTTACAGCTTTTTGTTTACTGTGTCTTAACTGAGACATTAAATTTTGCAATTAATCCGCAGTTCATATACCTGCCGAACCGTAGAGGGCGATCCATACGGATCACGGATCAACTACAATCAGTTACACCACTAGTTAACACTAGTGATTCTGGTTACTTTAAGCTTATTACTCAATATACGTCTCAACTTAAAAACGAACTAAAGAAACTGTCAGAAGCAAGCAGCCAGACCTCCTGCACACTAATCATACAACATCAACAGGTGACTGAACAACCACTCAATTAAAAACGAATGAATGAGTGAGTCCAGACAGCTCACTGTAACTTCAACAAGCAAACTAACGTTACCCACAACACATTATATGATATCTGCTGCATTCTTGTTAAGGAGATAAAAAATACAAAAAACCCACACAGAGACATTTAACCATTAGAGATTAAATTAGCGACCAAAGAGACACAGAGAGAGAACAGGACAGCCTCCCTTGTAACGTCTTTTTACGTGTCATGGCCAAGCACAGATTAGCATGAAAAAAAAAAAGAAATACATTGAGTCCAATGTAAGAGATCCCGCCCTGTGGCGGTCAGCAGGCACCCGCCCTCCTCTGTCCCCCCAAATGTTTCAGAGAAATCTGTAATTTAATCAAAGTAGTCGCATGTCAATGGCGTCATACCTCCTCTACCAAAGAGTAAACACGCACAAGATGCATACGGCGACGCTGTGTTTGTCCGCTACAATGTCGTCTACCAAAGAGTAACTTACACACATACAAGATAATACATCGGCGTTGTGGTTGTTCCACACATACTGTTATAAATGGACTTTTATTCAGTTTTAAGTCACATTTTCATGATAAATTTAGATGGCTTTTAACTATATCTTTTAGCCGGAAGAAGGATTTTAGTCATTGGATGTCTGGATCTTAAGTTATCAGAGAAATACACTGGGCAAACGTTAGCGGCAGCTCGGCTAACAGCCCCTCCAAGATGTCCGGAGGTAACCAAATATTGTCGGAGAAATATTGATTTTTTTAGGCGAAACAGCTTTAATTAGTATTTTTAACTATTTTAATCTGCGTGTACGTTTGTTTTTGGAGAGGAGGAGACCTCTGCGGATAATTCGGCTCACAGGAGAAACCGACCGAATGTCTGGATCTTATGTTATAAGAGAAATAAACCGAACAAGTGTTAGCAGCAGCTCGGCTAACAGCCCGTACTGGACGTCCGGTGGTCGCCGTACATCGTCGGAGAAACACTGTTTTTTGTGAAACAGCTTTATTTAGTGTTTTTACCTGTAATCTCCGGGTCCATTTGTTCTGGAGAGGAGGAGACCTCTGCGGGTAATTCGGCTCCCGGTAAAAACATCCCGAATGATTAACACTGGAGTAGACCTAATCCCATCCCGGTGAAGCTGGTTATTTAACGACGAAGACAACAACTCCCATGATCCCTTGCTACTTCACACCGTCATCACACTCCGTCATTTGTTATTGTTTTGATTGAGACCCATAGCGGCTGAAATGACATATTGTGCGTTTAAACAGAATTTCAGCAATGGATTTTTTCCAAAGAAGAGAGAAAAAATACTTAATAAATATTGAGATTTGGTAATGGTTTATTTCAACCAAATATTCTTTTTTTATATTTTGATCTCCCTTTTGCCTCTCAAAAAATAGAGGAGGATCAACCTCCTCTGCCTCTATGGACCAGCCTCCACTGATATACATATATATACACACATGCTGCTGTCATAGACTTAGCGAAAGCATTTGACACAGTCGACCATTCTCTACTTGTAGATAGACTGCTCACCACTGGCTTCGATAGGGATGTTTGCAGATGTTTCCAGAGTACTTCTGTGACAGACGTCAGTGTGTGAGGGGTGGGGAAGCCCAGTCTGGATTCTTGCCTGTTACTAAGGGGGTGCCACAGGGATCCATTCTGGGCTCTGTCCTGCTCACCATTTATATTAATGAAATTGTGTCTTCCCTACATGTCTGCCAAACCCATCGGTACACGGACGATACTATTTTATACTGTGTCACTGATTCTAATCAATTAGCCATCTGAGAAACTGCAACATTCCTTCATTAATCTCAAACTGATACTTAACGCAAATAAAACAAAATATATGTTTTTTCCAAGATCCAAAAACTCAGACTACAGCAATCTGCATATGTCTACTGTCAATGGTTCAAACATCTAAAGGGCATCTGGCTCGACGACTTATTCACATTCAATCACCATATCAAGAACCTTGTTGACTAATTAAAACAAAAAATTGATTTTCTATACAGAAATAAATCGATTGTTGAATCAACTATCTTATCAGTCAGATTATAGGGAAGTAATTTACAGAAATACTGCTGCCTCCACACTTTGGCCTTTAGACTCAGTTTACCAATCAGCTGTGAGATTTATTACTGATGACGGCTACAATATTCACCACTGTGTCCTCTATGATAAGGTCGGCTGACCTTCTCTGACTGAGAGACGCAATAATCACTGGTATCTGTATATCTATAAAACCCTGACTGGAAAACTACCATCATACATCACATCTCTGTTACACTGGAACTCTGGTCCACTTCTAACCTGCTCCAGTGACTGTCTGGCTCTTCAGGTACTTCGTGTCAGGACTGAACTTGGAAAGAAGCTTTTAGTGTTGGTGCAGCAAACTCATGGAAACTCTTACAATGTGACCTAAAACTGAATACTCTCACACCTCTTGGACACTTCAGGATATAATGAATAACTGTTCACTGCCTGTCTGTAATTGTTTTAACTGATTTTGTTGACTATGTATGTTTCCTTGTTTTTTTTTATGTTTGTTTATTTGTTTGTTTGTTTTTCCATGTGTTGTTCCATGTGCATCTGATTTCTGACACAGTCTAATCAATTAAACAATTAATCTGAAAAGTAATCAGTTGATTGATCAATAATAACAGTAATCATTATTTACAGCTCTAATATTAACACTCACCCTGCCTCAGACTGTTTTCCTCCTTCTGCTCTGTTGACTTTAAAATGGAGTCTGACTGAATACTTTCACCTTTACTCTCTACCTGTTTGCTCCTCCTTTACTGGAAGTCACCTGTATGTGGTTATGTGAGTGTGTGTGTGTGTGTGTGTGTGTGTGTGTGTGTGTGTCATCATTTAAAGTTGCTCTGAGTTTTCTAGAATCACTTACAGCTTAAACAGCAAGTGGCGAATATAATATTACATTACATTTAATATTACATATTAAATGTACGTATGAATATTAGGATGTTTGACTTAGTTGTCTTAACTGGATTCAGGGCCGACATTTAATAATTTAAGCAAGTCAGTAAAGTTTATTATAAAGCTACTTTTTAGGTCAGACGTCACAAAGTGCTTCACAATAAAAGATGAAGAAAATAGAGACACAATATAAGAATAGTAAATAAAATAGAATCAGATAAATAGAACACTACTACTCAAAGGCAAGTCTGAACAGGTCTTGAGCTGCTTTTTAAAGGCGTCCACAGATCTTAAATCCAATGGGAGACAGTTTCAAAGTGCAGTCAAAGACTCAGACTGCTTTAGTTTGGAGTCTGGAGCAAAGAGCAACCAACCAACCCTGATCAGACCTTAAAACCCTGCTGGTAACCCACTGCTGATCAGTGCTGGAGAGGAACTGACTACAGAGTACTATATTTAAATATAGTTTTGAGGTACTTGTACTTTGATTTAGTATTTCCATGTGATGCTACTTTATACTTCCACTCCACTACATTTCAGAGGGAAATATTGTACTTTCTACTCCACTACATTTATTTGACAGCTTTAGTTACTTTTCAGATGAAGATTTGACACAATGGATAATATAACAAGCTTTTAAAATACAAAACATTGTTAAAGATGAAACCAGTGGTTTCCAACCTTTTTGGCTTTTGACGTCTTACAAAAAGCAGTGTGTAGTCAGGGTCACATTTAATATATATAATATATATATATATATATATATATATAATGTATAATGATATATCAGTCAGAGGGACCAAACCACTACTTTTACTGCAATACTTTAACTACATCAAGCTCATAATACTTATGTACTTTTACTGTAGTAGGATTTTTCATGCAGGACTTTTATTTGTAATGGAGAATGTTTACATTGCTGTATTGGTACTTTAAAGGATCTGAGTACTCTTCGTCGTAGTGATGAAGGTTTTACTGTTGATGTAATTCTACCTGATCGACACTAGATGACAATGTTGTGTAGAAAGAAAATCCTTTTATTTACAGACTCAGTGTTCAAAATGTTCCAGGTAACTTTAAAGGACGAGTTGACAGTTTTTCACGTGTGTCTTAAAACAGCAGTCAGGTGTCCATATGAAGAGTGAAAGAGGTTTTCCTCGCTGTAATCATTCCTCCTGTTCATACTGGATATTAAAAGATCCTTCAAATGTGCTTTCAATGGAAGTGATGGAGACCAAAATCATATCAGGTGGATATCTGACACATTTACAGTCTTTTTAACAGAGCTAAAAGAGAGTGAATATTGGTGGACAGAAACACGACTCCAAATGAATGATAATGTTGATCCGTAACTGCTGGATGTGGAAACAATCACCTCACTCATTAAATATGTGGCCTTTGCTGTGTGATGAAGCTCCACTGCCTGTTTTATCTGAATCTTGATCTGGTTAATATCAGATTAAAAAGATAAAATTGTAACAGTTTTATAGTTTTTATAGACGATAGCAGAGACGTTCTTTATTTCAGGCGGGAAAACGCTGCATACTATATATTATAATAACTAATGCAGGGGACAATTTTCTGCAGAATATGAACTTAAAGTACCTTTTTTCTGATAAATCTATAACTTTCACTTTCTTTTTTTATTTTTATATTTTATCCACAGTTATCCAACAAAACTGCACAGAAAACACAGACCACAACATACGAAGTCTGACAAATAAATGGATGAGACAAAATTAAACTACACAGATACACAAACATACAAATATGCACATACATCCACAAAATATAATACTTATTATGGTGCTGATTGAAACTCCACAAAATAGGATTAAACAGCTTCCTGGACTTTACAGGGTTTCTGCAGGTTCATCAGATTAAATTTAAGACTTTTTAAGACATTTTTAATATCACAAAAATGCAATTTAATACATGTTTCACTGTCACAGTATTAAAGATATCAATAAAAACCATTAATGATCATAAGGGCTGGAATTATTTACCAGGTGCAATGTGAAATAAATGTCAATTTAAATTCATTTCACATTTTTGTCATCACTTCCTGTCAGTTTATAACAATCATAACTAATGACTCATTAATGATGAGCTGGACGTGGATCAGCAGCAGATGAATTAAATGAGGATCCCGTTTCTGTTTCTTTTTTGTTGTTGTAGTAGTTGTTTCTAAAATAAAGAAAATCTCTGAGACACAAAGCTGTGCAGTGTCTGTGTGAGTGTATGAACTTTGGTGGTGGAAGTGGTTGTGATACAAGGGGCACCAGCTAAACTCTTGCCGAGGGCACCAAACTGGTCACAGCCAGCTCTGCATACAGTAAAATATTTTGGACCCTCTTCAAAGAAGTATAAATAAATAAATCTGTGCTGTTTGGAGTAGGGAATTACCATTTAAAGACTGATATTTATACAGCATTAACCTGCTTTTGATTTTTGGAAAGTGCCACATTCATATCAGAAAATTCTCAATCCAAACACCAAACTTGTATGTTTTAATGCCACTTTTAGTATCTGGATACTCTGAACTATACTGCAGAGACTTGCTATGCCATAAAAACTGTCTCTCATATACGTTCAACCCTCAATCATTTGTAACATCATTTGTTTTTTACTTAATATTTACCTGTGATGTCTGCATCGCATATCTTAGATCCAGTTTTGTTTGCTTCTCCTATTTTTTATTTTATTTTTTATCTTTAAAGATTTATTTTTTAAAAAGTGCATCATATCATTAATTAAAACATTTTTTCTACAACACATTAATCCCAACTTAAACCACAAATAATGAATTATGTAAATAATAGAATATATGTTAAAGGCAAAGTGTGTGATCTCAATGTAAAGTTAAAAACAGGATTGAAACCTCCTTTGCACTTGAATCATACAGACAGTATAAATCCCCAACGTCACCAACTAGTGGAAATAATCTTCTGGTAAATATTTCTGTAGAAGTTCACACTGTGTGTCGGGAACATGTTTCACCTCATTTGCAAAGTGAGATAATTTCTCCACTTGAGTTCATTTTGACACACCAGCTCTATAATGTTCAAATCATTTGTTATCATGTTGATATGTGAAATATATGTCAAAATATATAATATTTCCCTTTTGTTTAACATGTAAACAATATAAATTATTGTAAAAAATAGTGCAAAACTAATTAGAAGTCATTAATATTTTTTCACCCGTCTGCAATGTAGAAATCAAATCTCATTTTAATGTTGACTCATCTGTTTATATTTGTTTATGTCCACTACAACAGACATTTTCTGTGAAACATATTAAAATGTATTTTCTCTGTATACATTATGTATATGTTCTCTGTTTTATTAACTATTAATGTGTTAAGTAGACACATAGGAAACCTTCTCGTTTCTCATCAATTTCTGGAAGTTTTACATTTAACAGAAGTTCAGTAATTTTTGTAGGTGTACAGTGTAATATTAAAATTATTATTGAATTAACTTGATAACTTTATTGGTTGATTTAACAATCGAAATACATATTAATAAACATGTTGATGTTAGTTAAGAAAATAGCATGCAGCACATCATACTACATTGTCAGCTACTATTTAAAATATGCGACACAGAAACACATCATACAAGACATATAAAGCAATAAATTGGGAAATATTAATGTTAATATAAATTTAGACACTAATAGAAACATGAAGAACAGAAGCACAGACATGAAAAGCACAAATAGTTCATAAGATCCTGAACAATAATCACTGTGACTGAATTAAACATCAACTTGTAACAGTCAATCTAAAATAAACACTCACATGACTACAATGAGTGTTCTAACTTTACAACCCATCAGATCAATATTGTCATCAATCGCCTTTTAATTTCACTCCAGACTGAAAAGCGAGGTGTGCATTTATATTATTAGATTGTTTGATATTTAAACGGTAAAACGTTTTCTTACTCCACTTCCTGTTTTGTTAGTTATGCTGCTCTTCTGTCATGTCTTAATCTCTTACCTGGAAACTTATTTATCACAAGTTGACAGTTATTAATCACCTCTTTGCTTTGGGACTTAAGTTGTCTCATTTTATACAACAAAAGTAGGTGATCAATCATCTTTCTGTTCTTTCTGTTTATTGAGTTTGAGAGAGAGAAGTTGTTAATGACCAATTTAGGTTAAAAGCAGATGCTGTAAGCTTTTAATGGCCTTTAAATCACAGTGTTATTGTTAGTTACAGATGTGGAAGTTATGTATATAGTGAAGTTATTGGAAGTGATTTGTTGTTAATTGCCATGATTGCACTAAACTATAATGATGTGTGGTGAATGGTGAGGCAGGAGCTGTATGACATGCAGGTGTTACCAGTTAAGGCTCGGTGTGCATGTTATCTTTATTAGTAAAGTTAAATACCATATTCTTGTAAAATCTATGGTTAGATCTAATAGTTATTATACATCTCAACTTTTCTTTATGTTGTGCATAGTAGTAATGAAAGATAATTTACATTATTATATGATTTGATTGATAGTGGTTGAACTACTCTTTGCTACTCGTTATTTTTCATCACTTTGGCTGATAAGTTAAATTAGTGATAATTTCCTCAATAACGTGCATCAGAGTATTATTATTTGCAGTTGTTTCACTCGCTATATATTCCTTTTATATGTGTTTCAGAAGCACACACCCTCCTATCCTCATACACCTTTAAATGAGGCAACAATGAAGGTTCAAGTTCAAGTGGAAATGACCAAGTTTGTCATTTAACCCCTAAAACTAAGAAACAGTGACTAATCAGACGTCCTGCAGCGATTCCTCTCTTCACATCAGCAGTCAGTAACCTTGAGATAACCTTCAGATAACCTTGAGCATCAACAAATCTGCCAGTCTTGAAGATTGCATGCTGTTATTTGTCAGCAGAGGGAATGCTAACTGTTAGCTTGTGGACGACAGAGTAACATCAGACAGCTTGATGATCCCTGACTGTTCCAGGATCAGCAGCTTGGACAGCGGTTGTGTCTCTTTGCTGCAGAATGTTGTAATGATCCACCTGAGCTGTACAGGAGAGCAGGAGGAGGAGAGAGACTGGAGACTCTCAAACCTTTATCACACATCAACACATTATTTTACACCAAATACCTTTTCAGTTGACTGTAGCTTTGATGTGATTCAGAAGACTCCAGAGAGATGAATCAAGCCACCGAGGCTGAAATGTTGCTTAACAGGTTAACTGTTGACAGCATGAAGCAAAGAAACACACTGTATTAAAAACACAACAAGCACAGATCAGAAACACCTGCAGCTTCATCAAATTCCTGCTTTACAAAGAAAAACACACCTGCCAGCTGTTATTTAGCTGCACTGTACATAGACAAAGTCCCAGCCATAAGTATCTGTGCTGTATGTGTCAGAGCAGGACTGACTAACATTTATCAGTTAGACTCAACAACATGAACAGTGACGCTGATCAGAGAGTGAAATCTAACGCTGCATTTTACATGTGAAAGCAGAACTGCTCCAAGTATCAAAAACACCTCACTGATATTCATTATTAACATTACACAGGACAACCTGATATTTATTGATCAGCATTGATCACAGAGACACACTGGTACAACTAAATATTAAAGTGAACACAGACTGAGCTGTCTGACCTTAAACCAGATGATTTGTTCTCACCTTCCTCTGAAGAAAAACATCCACCATTTTATTCAAATCCAAGTCTGATTCATTTTCCAAATGACAGAACTGAGATGTTTTCTTGGTTTTCTTTAGAGACGCACAAATCTCACTTTTTCTCTCCTGATACTGACTCTCAGTACTCAGAGTATCTGCTGATACTGAGTACCGATCAATATCACTGCTCTCTTTTCCCCCAAATTACAATCTGTAAACCTGATTGGGATCATTTTAATGTGAGAATATGAGGTCAGAGATGCTGTGGCAGTAAAAACTGAGTCAGCAGCTGCTGAGACTGAATGAATGTTGAAAAACCAGCCACAGTTTGTGACCAGTAATAAGAATAAAAACTAAAGTGAAACTATTTCATTCATTCATCATCATTTATCATTAATGACTTATTATGGCAGCTTGAATCTGCTGAAAATACAGTCTTTTAAAAGTTGATTCATGAGTTTTATCCTGTAACATTTTTCCTTCAGAAGTTAAAAACGATACTGATGTGATGTTTTCTTTCTGTGAATTACAACCTGAAACTGTTTCTCTCTTATTGTGGAGCTGCAGATTCACCCATAAACTCTGGAAAGACATGAAGACCTTCATAGTTCAAAACTTTTCCCTTTTCTTCAAAGATGTTATTTTTAGTTTCTATTTACATGATAAAGACAATGACTCTTATTTAACTTATGAATTTAGATTTTATTATTGCAAAATTCTACATCCACAAAGTAAGTTTAATAAAACAAAACATCCGTTTAGAGCTGCTAGGATTAGTAGATTAATCAAACAGAATGGGGAACTATTCTGATTATTGTTTATAGTTATTTTATGAAAAAATGACAAAATAATGGTTCTAGTTTGTCAGATGTGAATATTTTCAGTATATTTTTTCACTGCTATAATAGTAAACTTGTTAACTTTGAGGATCATTTCATTTCAGAAAAAGCTGCTCAGCAATAAAACCAACATTGTTAAGCGTTCAGCTGATTGAGGCAGTGGAGGAGAACAAACACCTCGAGATCTACACTGATAACAAACTGAAGTCAAACTATCACACTGACTTTATTTTGAAGAAAAGACAACAACGGCTTCTTTGATTCTGACTGTTTTATGTTGAGATCTTTTTATATGTTTTTTATTCAGTGTTATGACATTCTGCATCCTCTGTTGCCATGGTAACGCTGATGCTGCGCAGAAGGACTTGCTCAGCACAATAAACGGCGCTGAGCAAGACAGCCTTACCGACATCTACCAAACCCGGAACCTGTCAAAGACTGAAAACCTGCTGCTTCACCCACAACACCCTGTTCAGTGAGCTTCAGCTCCTCCCATCAGGCCCACGTCTTCAGGCCTCCAGCTGCAAAAGTAACAGAGTGAGGAATTCCTTTATCCCATCAGCCATCGCTCTCTATAACACACAGCAGCACATAAAAACTCCTGGTACTCACAGCAGTACTGTAGTCAGTGCTGCACAGTGGAAAGTATGGTATTGTGTATATTTCTGGGCTGCATTGTGTCTTCTCTCACATTGAATCTTTGTACTCCAGGAGCACTGCTGGACGCTGCTGTGTAGTAGTTTAGTGTATTTTATGAAGGATGTGTGCCATGTGTGGACGATGTCTTGGATTGCTTTTTTCTTCTTAGTGTGTGTTTTTCTTTTATTGTGTTTGTTAAGTTTTGGACAAACACTGCAAACCAATTTCACTCTTAATCTTAATTCTTCTCTATTTTTTTGACATTTCATAGACAAAATGAGTAATAGAGACATCTCTAACTAGATTTACTCTCCTCTCCTCACATGTTTTAAAATGTCTGTTTTCATGTATTTATTCCTCCTTGTTGTGTGTGTTCAGTCTGAATGGGTTGCTGTTTTCTTGTATTGTCACATGGTGGCGCTGTTTCCTTGTTTGTATATTTCACTTGATTTCAGCAATAAAGTTAAAGAATAAAGAAAACACAGACAATCTAAAGTTAGTAAATTTCCTGGAAAGAACCAAGTACTTTAGCAGTAATTTATAGGTCAAATAAAGACAGTGTTCAGTTGGTTCACTTCCAATGAATGAATTCCAGTTGCTAAGCTAGCATAAGCTAAAGTCGTTTAGTCAGTTCACAGCAGGTCAGACAAACATGCAAACATGTTTCATCTGCAGAAAAACACACAATTCAACATATATGAGAATAAAGTTTCCAATAATAAATGACTGATGAATAAATATTAACTCAGGTGGAAATGGAAATCTATAAATAGACCAAATTACACAGACAATTTATTCCCTGGAAACTTTGAAGAAATTAATGAGAAATTATAAGAATAATGGAGCTTTAAAATAAAGCATAACCATAAACTCAGATGGCGTCCTGGTGGTCCAGTGGTTAGACAAAAAACATCTAACAGATCCACAGAAACAAAACTAAGAACACAGATTCAATCAAATATGCTTCATTTATACACAAAGACAAAAACAATGACTACAATAAAAATAGATGTTATACATGAAGCTGAAGCTTGACACAGAATAAAAACACTGCAAGTTCATTTATTTCCACAGATGTTTATTAGAATTTGGTCTTTGTTTCCCACCACCATCATCCCACCACCCTCCCTTCACAAGTCTATAAAACTTCTCAAAACCAACGTTACACAATGTTTTACACAAAACTAACAAACATACAGGAAGAAAATAAACCAGTAAAACACACATTAGATTCACATTTTAGATGTACAGCATATAAAACAACAATAATCAGTAGATCAGTGGATAAAATGAGTTTGAAGAAGTGATTTAAAGGAAGATAATGACTTATCAGACTGAGCTCCTCAAACAGGTTGATCCAGAGCCCTGACAGCAAAGACCAGGACCCAAATTTATCTGTGCTGATAATCAGCACTAATTCATTTCCCATCACTCAGTGTCAAGTTATAGAAAAACAAGCTGCATTCATGCAAATGGTGGCTTTATTTATTTCATGATTCATTAGTTTTAAACTGCTGATGGCAGAGATATATTTCAAAGAGCTGTAAAGACACATAAGTCAACAGCAGGTTTAGCTGGAGATGAGTTGGACAGTGGAGAAGATACATTTCATGGTTTAATGAAGTTGTGCCCAAAGTCTGTTTGCATCATTATCACTGTGTGCAGTGTTGTACAATACATGCAAGATGCTGCACTAATGCAGAAAACAAGATGTAAAGGATGTGATTGGATAGAGCTGGATCACATGATCTCACCTACAAGTTTAAATTATATAGTTATTGTTAAAGCCTCCTGATTGGCTGACCAGTGTTTACTTACAGCCTGATGCAAATGACTTGTTAAATATCGTTATGAGATATAAACTATTCATTTAGACATCATATTTTTGCATCATCATCAACCTTTATTTAAACAGGGAGGGCCATTGAGAGCAAACTCTCTTTGACAAGGACGCCCTGAGTCCAGTACATATAAAAGAACATGAAAGTTACATTAAACATCAGCAACAAATCATATATAAGAACAATAGAAACAATAACAGTACATATAAAAACAATAAAAGCTCTTAAAAATGAAAGTATCAACAGATTATACAACAAACAAGCCAAAGACATCAACATAAGGGACAACATCAATTCAAACACAACTGCATTCACACTGATCTATGTCAGTCAGAAGAGATTTCAATTGATTAAAAGGGATTATTTTGTCTCATTTTACAAGCTTCTGCAGATTGTTTCACTTCGTACTTAAAAGCCAGTTTCACAATCTCAGTACTAACATGATAGTTAAAAAAACATATAAAAACATATAAAAGCATATAAAAGCTGGATACCTTTAATATTTACACACAGAGCAACTCTGAAATGTCATCTGGAGCCATGAAGAGCCTTTAAAAGTAATCAATCAAATCTTTACAATCAATCCTAAAACAAACAGGTAACCAGTGAAGTGATGATAGAAATGGAGTAATATGATCTCTTTTCCTGCTTTTAGTTCAAAGTCTGACAGCAGCAGTGTTCTGTGCTGGTTTTATACATATTATTTGAATATGTTTTAATGGTGAAAACAGGACTGGACCAGCTGCTGATATGATCATCAAAACTTAGACTGGAATCAAAAAATACAAAGTTTTTCACCACAGAACCAAGATATGATTTGACCTGCAAGCAGGTTTTCTGGACCAATGATAAATTCTTTCTGAATTGAACTGAATGAAATTTGTGGACATCCAATCTGTCACATCTGTCACATCTGTGCCCGTATTTATCAAGCGTCTCAGAGCAGGAAATCACTCCTAACTGGCCAAAAATGATCAGAGTGACGCATCTCTGCTTCTACTTTTAGGAGAAAAAGCCTTTTATCAACTTTCCAAACTTGGTAAATGATTCGTATCTCTGCCAATATTTCGGAGCTGCAGGAGATGGAGTTCAGGCAGAGATATTCCCTGAGAGGAGAGATGTTTTGGGAACGCTTGATGACACTGAGCTTATTAAAAGATTGTTTGGACTAAAACAGAATCATTAGTGAGACTGACTTTGTGTGTGATGCAGAGGAGAACACATGATGTTTCTACACAACATCATTTAAATAAATACAGAACGTCCTCACAATGTTACACTTTATGGTAACGGAGAAAATGCAGCTGTGCAACAGTGACGATTCTGTCAGAAGCAACAATGATGGAAGTCATGAATCAAACTTTGATCTGGCTTAATGCACGTCGTAAAGATAACGAGCATGACGAGGGTCCTCAGTTACAGCCCACTAAAACTTTGATTTACACACAATCATGTCAGCTGCATAATGAAGGATATCTCAACTTCATTACAACAGCTCAAATATTTTATAGGCTTACTTTTTATTGAGGCTCCTTCAAATAACAGCAGAGCTGCAGCCTGATATTTGAGAGAGGAGGATGCACCTGAACAATATATGTTTCTATTGTTACACTGTATTTACCTTCATGTAGAGAACACAAGTTAACTTGGGGTGTAGTTGAAAGAGGAATTGGACAGTGGAAGAGAAGATGTTCTTCATGGAGAGGGTTTGCAACATGTGTCTGTGCAATATGTGCAAGATGCAGCACTATTACAGGCTGTGAAACCATGTGGCTGAACCAAGATCATTTCACACAGCTGAGTCTAATTACCTGTTATCTTCATTAACATATAGGCTACATTTATCTCTCAGGCTTTCTTTACACTTTGTAAATATCATCTTATAATGAATTTTGGCATCATAGTTTTGTTCCATAACCTTGGTAAGTTACCTGCCTGGTTACCTGCTTATACACATAATATACCAAATTACCACTGTTTCATATTTCCAGCTGAGACTGTGAGAAAACTACAACACGTCATCATTATTTCTACTTTGCTGCTCTGACTGTGGTAAAACAGCCACGTCTCACTCTCTCCCAGGAGTAATCCTTCTCCTGCTGACAGTCACAGTAAATTCTCTTCTGCTTCATTAATTAGTTTTAGTCCTCGTTAACTCTCAGTGTGATTCTGAGACGCTTGATAAATATGGGCCCAGGGTCAGAGTCTGACTTATAACACCTGTTTATTAATCTTTCCTGCATCAAACAGCTCATGTATAACACATCTGTAAAGTGCTGATTCAACCAAATCCAGAGATAACTGTTCAGTTTGTAGTCAGTTAAGAGACTTAAGTGAAGATGACAAAATCCAGATCCAGACTCCGGTCTAGATGGATCATCAGGATCCAGCTGATCCTCTCTCAACACACACTCCTGGATGTTCACTCACACTCTGACAGAGATCAATACCGCCATCTGATGAGAGAAGAAGAAACAACAGAGGTCATAAATCAGTGTTTAGTGAGACTCACTTCATCAGCTGTCAGTCAGTGATGCAGCACATCCAGTATAAAGAGCAGCAGGGACTTCAGTCCTGTTCAGACCAGAAGTGGAACAGCTGTGCAGCGTAGCCTGCTTCCTTTCAGCTCTCATGTTAACGTGTTGGAGTGAACACACTGAGCTCCAAGCTCACACACCTGCACAGACTTTTGCTATCAAGTCTGTTTACTCTGCAGATTTCACTCAAGTACACAGAGGAAATAAAGTTCTGAGAGTCATGAACACATCATTACTGCAGAAACAGAGACATTCACTCATCAGTTTACTGATGGATTTACTGTTGATACATGTCAACTGTTAGAAAAGTTGAAAGCTACAGAGTCTCTGTGGGATTGAAGATCTTTCCTGCTGTTAAATCATCACATGACAATCAGTCAGAGCTCTCAGCTAAACAGCTGCTGTGATTCCTGGACTTCAGCAGAGGTTCTGGTCTGTATAAAGACCACATGGTTACTAAACGTAATGATGCTTGTGTGAAATCAGAGCCAGTGATTTGCAGGCTGCAGTCAGACTGATCTTAGAGCTCTGACAAAGATGAACTGATCAATTCTTTAGTGTTGAAATGAGAGAACAAACACTTTCAGATCAGATTTGATGGTAGGACAGTTTGATGATGAGGACCACTGTCTCTATACATCTTGTAAGGCTGTCAGCTGTAATCCAGCTTTATTTCCTGCAGACATCAACACAACAACAACAGTCGTCTTCACATCAACTCAAACACATGATCACAACAAGCTTCTGGCTGATCTGATTGGCTGACTGTTCTCTCTCTCTCTGTCTTTCTGTCCAATCCTGAAGCCTGTCACCATTCTCCTCTCACAGCTTCACTGTGGAAAGCAGCCACTGAGAAGGTTGAAGGTTCACCAGGAAATACTGGATCTTTGCTTTGATACTAACTGTGTTTAATACAATACTGCTGAAACCAGCACAGACTGACTCCAACTCTCTACTGACCTCAGAGTCTCCAGTCTACAGTCTGGACTCTTCTTAAGATCAGACAGCTGCTTCACGTCCGAGTAGTTCAGGTAATTTCCTTCTAGATCCAGCTCTTTCAGATGGGATGAGGGGTTGGACTTCAGAGCTGAGGCCAGAGAAGCACAGCTGGTCTCTGACAAACTGCACTCTTCCAAACTGAATAAAGAATAAATGACGTCACTTTAGAAAACAAAGTTAATTCTTGAAATCATTCAATGTTTCATAATCTGTTCAGAGCTGAAGAAGGTTTAGAATGTAGAAGTTTAGAACGTTGTAGATGTGATCTCTAGATCCCCTACGAGACAGCCAGAGTCAGCTGACCATCCTGAGTCACCACAGTCCCGTAAACTGCGGCGGGTCCACAGACTGAAACTATTCACGTCACGGTTTACGGGACTGTGGTGACTCAAGGCAGCTAATATAGCAGCTAGCATCTACGTTACTTTTACACTAAAAATAAGATTTTTGTGCACGTTGTAATAACTCGATTGAAACAAAGTGGACATTTTACACATCATGCTGCTCTAACTGAACCATTTACAACAAGTAACCACTGCACACACACAACACATGTACATGTTTACTGAGTAAAGACACAAATGCAAAGATCCATCTCTGGATTTCAAGAATCAATTATTGATCATTCAAATAAGAATCGCAATTAATCTGAAAATCTATTTTTTTGTCCTAAAGTTTAGAAGATGGAAACTCCAAACAGCTGAACCCAACAGGATGCAGGTTAAAAACTGTCAAATAGAAAAGATAAAAACAGAGTTTCAGAGGTTCAGAGTGAATTATCCAGTGTAGATTTTTCTTGTTATATGAAGGTTTTAAATGTGCAGCTCAACATTGTTCTGACAGTCAATGGACTAAACCACTGAAGAAGAAAATAGATCCTCAGTGTGGATCAGCATAATATCAGCTTTATGTCTGCAGTTTAGTGTCACCACAACTGTCACATCATATTAATCTCAGCACAGAAGTAAAAAATGATGTCTGACCTCAGAAACTCCAGTCTACAGTGTGGACTCTTCAGAAAATCACACAGCTGCTTCACGTAACACACGTCGTTTCTTGACAGATACAGATATGTCAGATGGGATGAGGGGTTGGACTTCAGAGCTGAGGCCAGAGAAGCACAGCTGATCTCTGACAAACTGCAGTCTTCCAAACTGAATAAAGAATAAATGATGTAGATTAAAATCCATTTATAATCCAATCAGATGTGTTCAGGTTTTAAATGTGTAGTTCAACATTACTATGTCCTCATCAATGAGTTTTTCACTAAAATGAGCAGAGTAACTTTGTCATTGTGTTATTGTGGATCATCATGATGTCAGCCTTCTACAGACATCATCCAAATGTCACCACAACATTCAGACACATATTCATGTCAACACTGATTCATAAAAAAATACTTTAAACACCTGCATTTAGATCAGTGTGTGTGTGTGTGTTCTGTAGGATCAATATCAATGATCAGACATTATTCATTAAAACACATTAAATAACACAATAAAGAAATATTTCTCCTTCAACATATGAACTTGATCTAGGGCTGTGTGGTTAATCAAATTTAACTTCCGATTACGATTTTGGCTTCCAACGATTATGAAAACAAGATAATGGAGATAAAACGATTATTGTTTATTATTGTCATTTCGCAGTGATGCTCTCGTTTTGTCTTGTGTTATAAATCCAGCAAACCTCTTTCCTTTACAGCGGTGCGCTTTCGCTCCTCCTTAAACGCCTCCGACAGGCGTTGAGCGTCTCTGTCCACAGACTAACCTGCCTTCACCAGGCTGACTGACAGCTGGGATTTACTGAACCTAAATAGTTTGCATGTCGGCTCCACGGGAAGAAATCAACAGTGTTTGTACTTATTGATTCATTGGTTTTATTTCCTCGCCCACTGTAGCGAGTGAATCTGCCTGTAGTGAAACCGGAGGTAACGTTAGCTGGGAGGCTAGCGGAGGCTAGCTGGCTGTGCTTCCCTCCGGTCATGCTGCGGCTAACGCTCCGCTAGTCTCCCAGCTAGCCCCGGCTCTCCGTCTGGATCCTACCGGAGCACCGAGACCCGGTTTGTTATTCAGGTTAAAGTGGGAAGAAGCAGCGGGTCTGTCGGGCAGCTGAGTGAAGTGGAGCCTGCGGAGGAAACACCGGGACCGTCAGGATGAAACAGTCCGCAGAGGAACTGCTGTGTTCGGCTGCAGAGATAGGAAACACCTCGGCTGACAGGATGTACCACTCTGTTTGAAAAAACGTTTTCTTTTTCTTCTTCTTTTTGGTTTATAACAGCTATTGGCAACCAGCGTATGAGGTGCATTACCGCCACCTTCTGCTTCGGACTGTGGACCAAAGATTAAATCCTGCACATTACTCCTGTCTGTCTGATAAACTCAAAGAAAACTACTGGTCCTCCCTCTTGGCAGGTTCATGTGTTTTAATGCTAAGCTCCTGAGCTCCAGTCTTCATAAGTTCTTCCTTCATATATTGTCTTTCTTGATCATTACTACAATCTATGATTGCAGGTGTAATAGTCTCCTCAGCCAGGTGGAAAAAAATATGTGCACATATATCAGCATTGGCAAAAATGAGTCAAAAAGTAATTGTGTTAAATAATCGTGATTATGATTTTTGCCATAATCGAGCAGCCCTACCGTCTATACAAACTCATGTTGTTCAGCCAAACACAAGTAAAAATGTCAAAAGACTAAAACACGACACATTTATATGTTTTAGGTCTACATGTGCAAAACAGTTGAGCAAGAATAATAAAAGACCTGCATCACTTGCAAGAGCTTCATCATTATGTACATTTAAAACACATAAATGCTATCCCATAATGCAACACATGGACTGTCAGTACCTGCTGTTTCAACTTTATCACTTTGAGCACAGACGGCAGAAACTGAAAGTCTGCTCATTAGTTCATCTGCACTGTTTGTATTTGTGTTGACATCAGTCTGATACCTGCAGACAGCTGCTGGCTGGCGTTAGCTCCCCGGCAGGTAGAGACAGACTGAATACAGTAGAATCTGCACACTGTTCAGTCCACTTCCACGCTTTCACATCTCGTAGTCAGAGATAATATCTCGTTAACAAACACAAACCCAGAGCTCAGATCAGTGTGTGGAGTCTTTTTTCAGCCTGTTCCTCTTGTAGATGTGATCTCTAGATCCCCTACGAGACAGCCAGAGTCAGCTGACCATCCTGAGTCACCACAGTCCCGTAAACTGCGGCGGGTCCACAGACTGAAACTATTCACGTCACGGTTTACAGGACTGTGGTGACTCAAGGCAGCTAATATAGCAGCTAGCATCTACGTTACTTTTACACTTAAAATAAGATTTTTGTGCACGTTGTAATAACTGGATTTAAACAAAGTGGACATTTTACACATCATGCTGCTCTAACTGAACCATTTACAACAAGTAACCACTGCACACACACAACACAGAGCACATGTACATGTTTACTGAGTAAAGACACAAATGCAAAGATCCATCTCTGGATTTCAAGAATCAATTATTGATCATTCAAATAAGAATCGCAATTAATCTGAAAATCTATTTTTTTGTCCTAAAGTTTAGAAGATGGAAACTCCAAACAGCTGAACCCAACAGGATGCAGGTTAAAAACTATCAAATAGAAAAGATAAAAACAGAGTTTCAGAGGTTCAGAGTGAATTATCCAGTGTAGATTTTTCTTGTTATATGAAGGTTTTAAATGTGCAGCTCAACATTGTTCTGACAGTCAAAGGACTAAACCACTGAAGAAGAAAATAGATCCTCAGTGTGGATCAGCATAATATCAGCTTTATGTCTGCAGTTTAGTGTCACTACAACTGTCACATCATATTAATCTCAGCACAGAAGTAAAAAATGGTGTCTGACCTCAGAGTCTCCAGTCTACAGTGTGGACTCTCCAGAAAATCACACAGCTGCTTCACGTCACACACGTCGTTTCCAGACAGATCCAGATGTCTCAGATGGGATGAGGGGTTGGACTTCAGAGCTGAGGCCAGAGAAGCACAGCTGATCTCTGACAAACTGCAGTCTTCCAAACTGAATAAAGAATAAATGATGTAGATTAAAATCCATTTATAATCCAATCAGATGTGTTCAGGTTTTAAATGTGTAGTTCAACATTACTATGTCCTCATCAATGAGCTTTTCACTAAAATGAGCAGAGTAACTTTGTCATTGTGTTATTGTGGATCATCATGATGTCAGCCTTCTACAGACATCATCCAAATGTCACCACAACATTCAGACACATATTCATGTCAACACTGATTCATAAAAAATACTTTAAACACCTGCATTTAGATCAGTGTGTGTGTGAGAGAGAGATTATTGTGAAGGATCAATATCAATTATCAGACATTATTCATTAAACACATTAAATAATATAATAAAGAAATATTTCTCCTTCAGCAAGTAAACTTGATCAATTTAAAACAGATATTAGTTGAGAGGATCTTCTGTATACAGATGTGACTCTTTACCAAAAGTTATAAACATTCATTTACTTTAACAACTAACAGTGGACATTTTCTACAGTTTCTTTAAGAATCAGTCATCTTTTATAACTACAGACTAAACTTTGTACAGTAAAAAAATAAAATATGGAAAAAAGAAAATGAACTTCATGGATGTAAGTTATGTATGTACATAAATTAGGTTCAGTTGTTAAACATTAAGATCAACAATAGTAACAGACAGTCAGTGAACTGACCTCAGATACTCCAGTCTACAGTCTGGACTCTCCAGAAAATCACACAGTAGCTTCACGTCTGATTCCGGAAACTTTCCTTCAGACAGATCCAGCTTTCTCAGATGGGAGGGGTTGGACTTCAGAGCTGAGACCAGAGAAGCACAGCTGATCTCTGACAAACTGCAGTCAGTCAATCTGAATAAAGAATAAATGATGTAGATTAAAATCCATTTATAATCCAATCAGATGTGTTCAGGTTTTAAATGTGTAGTTCAACATTACTATGTCCTCATCAATGAGCTTTTCACTAAAATGAGCAGAGTAACTTTGTCATTGTGTTATTGTGGATCATCATAACATCAGCCAGAGCGGCGCCATACAATTATCAGCAGGGGGGCACAAGGTCGTCACCGGTGGGCACTCCTTTTTACATGCTCATAGATCAGACATTTCTTTCTCTTTTTTGGTAGTTTAACGTGAATTTCTATACATAAAAGAAGAAATAACACAATAAAGTGGAAACTGCTCATATTGATCACATCTGTCTGGATCAAATTGATCACTATCAACAGATGATTATTATAACTGATTTTTAAACATCTTTTCTTTATTTCTCATGCAGAATACCATCTAATTGACATTTGTATATTTATTACATGAATATAAAGTAATGAAACGAGCAGCTTCTCTATTTAATGAATTTTACTGACTGTTTCAAAATACAGTACAGCTGTTTAAACGCTGGTTGTTGTGTCGCTGCTGCATCTCGTTGGCTGGTTTTTGGCAGTTTGTCATGAGCTTCGAGGAAACAACGTTTTTCATTGAGAGAAAATGATTTTCTTTTTCACGTCATGATTTCAATGTGCAGGCAGCAGCAGCCTCAGGTCACCAGCTGGAAGCAGACGGGTTACCACGAGGCAGTAATGGTGCCGCAGCCGCCAGGAACATATCAAACATGTTTCATGGGAGTAAAATAAAAAAAATAGAATTACTGTAGTTTTACATTTTTTCCATATGTTTTCATGTATGAAAAGGCCCAAAATGAACACTGTACTTGATTAGTATAAGCAAACTATTTAAACAACATTTGTATAAGAATGATTCAGTCTCAAGCTTTGTGATCCATATAAGCGATTGATCACTGTAACTGTGATCAATACAGGCGGTTTCCACTGTAATAACCAAACCAACACTGCATAACACTTGGAACAAATTGAACAATGAATATGTTACAGTTCAGAACTTCCTCACAGAAACCACAATCCTAACATGCCACGGCGGGCCAGGATAAATAACACTGGCTTACCTGCGGCTACTATTCCTACACAAGGCCGAGTCTTCTGGGCTTTGAGTTGGAAAGGTTGATTATGTCATTGTAATCACAAGTGTCAGTTAGTTCTCTTTCAAAAGACAAAAACGTCAAGTTGTTCAGGTGTCCAGTTGTTACACCGTATTTGGTGACTGAAGGGTCCTTTAGAGTAGGAATGTGCGATTAATCGAATTTTATTTCGATTACGATTTTGGCTTCCAACGATTATGAAAACAAGATAATGGAGATAAAACGATTATTGTTTATTATTGTCATTTCGCAGTGATGCTCTCGTTTTGTCTTGTGTTATAAATCCAGCAAACCTCTTTCCTTTACAGCGGTGCGCTTTCGCTCCTCCTTAAACGCCTCCGACAGGCGTTGAGCGTCTCTGTCCACAGACTAACCTGCCTTCACCAGGCTGACTGACAGCTGGGATTTACTGAACCTAAATAGTTTGCATGTCGGCTCCACGGGAAGAAATCAACAGTGTTTGTACTTATTGATTCATTGGTTTTATTTCCTCGCCCACTGTAGCGAGTGAATCTGCCTGTAGTGAAACCGGAGGTAACGTTAGCTGGGAGGCTAGCGGAGGCTAGCTGGCTGTGCTTCCCTCCGGTCATACTGCGGCTAACGCTCCGCTAGTCTCCCAGCTAGCCCCGGCTCTCCGTCTGGATCCAACCGGAGCACCGAGCCCCGGTTTGTTATTCAGGTTAAAGTGGGAAGAAGCAGCGGGTCTGTCGGGCAGCTGAGTGAAGTGGAGCCTGCGGAGGAAACACCGGGACCGTCAGGATGAAACAGTCCGCAGAGGAGCTGCTGTGTTCGGCTGCAGAGATAGGAAACACCTCGGCTGACAGGATGTACCACTCTGTTTGGAAAAAACGTTTTCTTTTTCTTCTTCTTTTTGGTTTATAATAGCTATTGGCAACCAGCGTATGAGGTGCATTACCGCCACCTTCTGCTTCGGACTGTGGACCAAAGATTAAATCCTGCACATTACTCCTGTCTGTCTGATAAACTCAAAGAAAACTACTGCTCCTCCCACTTGGCAGGTTCATGTGTTTTAATGCTGAGCTCCTGAACTCCAGTCTTCATAAGTTCTTCCTTCATATATTGTCTTTCTTGATCATTAGTACAATCTATGATTGCAGGTGTAATAGTCTCCTCAGCCAGGTGGATAAAATGTGCACATATATCGGCATCGGCAAAAATGAGATGGAAAATATTGGATATCGGTAAAAAATCCAATATCGTGCATGCCTAAAACACATATACAGCCAGATATTTCTGTGATTTAAACAGCTGTCTGTGCAGATTACGCTTCACTAAATGCAACAGAAATAAAAAAAATAAAACATGGGGTCTCCGTGAGACACTCAGAGTCAGTGTTGACTGCTACATTTAATAAAATGGAAGCGTTTCTGTTCCATGAGTCAAAATGAAATTGTGTTAAATACTTGTGATCTCAATATTGACCAAAATAATCGTGAGTATGATATTTGCCATAATCGAACAGCCCTACTTTAAAGCCAACAAATGTCTCACAACCATCCTGCTGTGACTTCACTTAAAGGCACGGCCTGGTCCCAACATGCTTCATCCTCTGGACGTGTTTTTGTTAAAAAGTGGCTCAAACATAACTGCTTAGCCACAGTTTCCAACTTTCATCTAGCTGTTAGCTACATGAAACTGCGGTGTGACAGTGCGTGTGCGATGTAGCTTAACTTCAGTCACGTACAGTAAGACAGGAAGTTTCCATGAATCTGAAGTTTGGGTGGGGCACAAAATCCCAATTGGACAGACAGTGCCCCCCAGTGCCCCCCTGTCCTGCTGGCTGTGATGTCAGCGTTCTACAGATATCATCCAAATGTCACCACAACATTCAGACACATATTCATGTCAACACTGATTTATAAAAAATACTTTAAACACCTGTATTGATCTCTGCACCTGGATCTCTGTGTCCCTGTGTGTATGTGTGTGTGTGTTCTAAAAAATAAATATCAATTATCAGACATTATTCATTAAACACATTAAATAAAATAATAAAGAAATATTTCTCCGTCAGCAAGTAAACTTGATCAATTTAAAACAGATATTAGTTGAGAGGATCTTCTGTATACAGATGTGACTCTTTACCAAAAATTATAAACATTCATTTACTTTAAAAACTAACAGTGGACATTTTCTACAGTTTCTACAGTCAGTGAACTGACCTTAGAGTCTCCAGTCTACAGTCTGGACTCTCCTTAAGATCAGACAGCTGTTTCATGTCCGAGTCCTTCAGGTTATTTCCTCTTAGATTCAGCTCTCTCAGATGGGATGAGGGGTTGGACTTCAGAGCTGAG
The DNA here is from genome assembly GCF_914725855.1 of Thunnus albacares. Lineage (NCBI taxonomy): Eukaryota > Metazoa > Chordata > Actinopteri > Scombriformes > Scombridae > Thunnus > Thunnus albacares. The sequence goes on along the minus strand of NC_058128.1, from coordinate 2,564,609 downwards.
GCCAGAGAAGCACAGCTGATCTCTGACAAACTGCAGCCACTCAATCTGAATAAAGAATAAATGACGTCACTTTAGAAAACAAAGTTCATGTTTGAAATCATGCAAAGTTTCATAATCTGTTCAGAGCTGAAGAAGGTTTAGAATGTGGAAGTTTAGAAAATGGAAACTCCAAACAGCTGAACCCAACAGGATGCAGGTTAAAGACTTTAAAATACAAACAGTGAAAAAGAGCTCTCATTAATATTAATGACAACATGCTGCTACTTCAATAAAGACGTAGTGACTTCACCTCTTAAACTCTGCAGCTCCACCAGTGACTCCATCTATACAAACTCATGTTGCTCAGCCAAACACAAGTTAAAAATCCACATGAATATTTCAGATTCTACTCAAGATCCCAACATTTATAATGATATCAAATATGTCAGCATGGATGTTGGGAAAATAGGAGGAAAATGATGTTCAACATATCGACATTATTTACATTTAATGGAATGATGTCGCCATGAAAAAAATCACAGCATCTTGTGTTTAAATATTTCTGTTAATATAAACACTGCACAGCTTCATAATAGTGTTGGAACAAGTAAATACTGGATATTATATTTGTTGCTGTCTGATTGAGGTTTTTGGTTTAAATTTAAAGAACAAAATTTAAAGTGAAGTAGGGCTGGGCAATTAACCGAAAATGTATCAAGACCGACATTAAGACCCTCTCACTGACTTAATCTTTCTCATGTTGGTTAAGTCGGTTAATAATTTCCTCAATGTGTGCGTTCATGAACTGTCCCTTTAAAACAATACTATGTTGTGTTCAGTCATGTGCCTCCGCCCCGTCCAACTAACGTTAGTGCGAGTTCACTCAAAGCAAGTTGGCACCATGGATGACACAAGCACTAACACTGAGCCAACAAATAGGCCTCAACCTGAGCAGCTTATGACTAAAAAGAATACTGTGTCTGTGGTTTGGACACATTTCAGCTTCAGTGAAGACGACAAAGAGCAAAAATAAGTCAAATGTAAACACTTTGGAAAAACAATTTCAGTGACCAAAGGTAACACCATCAATCTGTTTAATCACTTGGAACACAACCACATTACCCAATATGAAGAGTTCATGGCTCAAAAAAAGAGAGAGACTGACAAACGCTAAAGCGCTTCCACAAAGCAGCTGACACTAACACAAGCATTTACAAATGCCGCACATTATGCAAAGGATTCAAGAAGATGGAAAGAAATAACTGATGCTATTGCATATTACATCATGAAGGATATAGATCCCGTAGCCACTGTGGAACATAGTGGGTTTAAACATCTTTTTAAACCCTTGACAAAAGATACACTGTGCCATTGCAAAAATATTTTTCCCAAACAGCGGTGCCCAACATGTACAAAACATGTCGTGAGAAGGTAGCTGCTGAACTCAAATCTGTTCAGTACTTTGTAGGAACGTCTGATCTCTGGTCAAGTACAAGGATGGAGCCATACTTGAGCCTTACGTCGCACTACATTGATGATGAATGGAACCTGCGCAACAGATGCCTGAAGACGGCATATTTTGCAGATGATGACACATCAGAAATGATTGCACAGGGCCTGAGAAATATGCTGTCTGCATGGGACCTCATGGAATAGAACCTCATGACCATTACGACAGACAACAGCACTAATGTCGTCAAAGCTACACAGCTCAATGGACGGACACGGGAGCAATGTTTTGGACACAGGTTGCACCTGGCAATCGATAGGCAACACATCAGCTGATCAGACACTATGCTACAGTTGAGCTAGAGCTATCTTTTAGTTCACTTTAAATAAATACTGTAACAATAATAATTAACTATTCATATAGCACTTTTCTTAATGTTACAATGTGCTTCATATTACAATGTTAACTTCACATTACAATGTAAAACAACGCTACAATGAGTCATCATTAAAGTAGAAATAAAAATTACTCTAGAAGTCTGTTATTAATCTATTATTAATTAAGTAGCTTTGAATCAAGAGATTTCTCCTCATCTATTATTTTGCAAGTTTGTTAAGTCTTTAGGTATAAGTCAAACCCTCAATAAAATAATAATTCATCTTTTCATGTGTGTGTATTTTAGAAAATGCAATGGAAGATCAACGTGTGCAGCAGGAAATGAGGGTTTGCAAAAAGATTGTCAGTGCTTTTTCCTGTTGTTGGAAAAAGAAGAAGGCGCTTGTGAAGGCACAACAAGAGCTGAACCTGCCACAACACAAGTTGAAAACTGCATGTGCCACCAGATGGGGATCAATGCAAATGATGACTGCAAGGATCCTTGAGCAAAAGAAAGCCATCACACAGATCCTCGCTGATGATGAGAAATCAAGGCAACTTGTTCCATCGTGGGCTGACCTGGATGTCTTAGAGGCTGTCAACAAAGCTCTCTCCCCATTGATGGAGTTCACAGATGTCCTGTCAGGAGAAGAGTATGTGACCATTTCATTTGTGAACTCTGTCCTACACATCCTCCATTCATGAGTGCTGGCTGAGGAGGAAGATGACATGGAGCTGACTAAAACAATCAAAACCCACATCCTTGAGTACCTTAAGGAGAAGTTCTCAGAACCCATCACAGAAGAGCTACTGGAAGCATACACTTCTGCACACCATGTCCCCACCATTCAGGAAGAAGTCAGAACAGAGATGATGGAGTCAGCAGCTTCAGTCCACAGGGAAAGTACCCCAGAGAGCACAGAGCCGTCTACGTCTTCATCAGAAGCAAAGAAGCTTAATCAGCAGTGTTGCATTAACATTTTCACACATGCCGTTATTTAAAATAATTTATTTTGTTTGCAAGAGATGCAAGTTATTATTTTCTACTTTTTTTTTAGGGAACTTGCTTTTTACTTTAGAACTAAAATGTGACCTTTTTCACAAGACATCTCCATTTCAAGTGATGTGTGCTTTGATTTCAACTGTTTGAAATATTCAATAAATAACCATAAATAGTATATCTGTGTGTGTTTCAAAAATTAATTAAAAAACACAAAGTTAACATATGTTTCATTGGAAAAAAATATCCCAGTAGTTCAGCATGTTTACAGTACAGACCTTGTTAGAGAACTATGAGGGCAGTGTAAAAAAAAAAAAGCATATAAAAAAAATAATTGTTCATTAATCATAATCGAGGTAAAAGTTTGAAATAATCCTGATATTGATTTAGTCATATCGCCCAGCCCTGAAGTGAAGGTGAAATTTAATGTAAAAATCAAGAGTTTCAGGGGTTCAGAGTGAATTATCCAGTGTAGATTTTTCTTGTTATATGAAGGTTTTAAATGTGCAGCTCAACATTGTTCTGACAGTCAAAGGACTAAACCACTGAAGAAGAAAATAGATCCTCAGTGTGGATCAGCATAATATCAGCTTTATGTCTGCAGTTTAGTGTCACCACAACTATCACATCATATTGATCTCAGCACAGAAGTAAAAAATGGTGTCTGACCCCAGAGACTCCAGTCTACAGTGTGGACTCTCCAGAAAATCACACAGCTGCTTCACGTCACACACATCGTTTCCAGACAGATCCAGATGTCTCAGATGGGATGAGGGGTTGGACTTCAGAGCTGAGACCAGAGAAGCACAGCTGATCTCTGACAACCTGCAGGAACTCAATCTGAATAAAGAATAAATGATGTAGATTAAAATCCATTTATAATCCAATCAGATGTGTTCAGGTTTTAAAGGTGTAGTTCAACATTACTATGTCCTCATCAATGAGCTTTTCACTAAAAAATTGTGTTATTGTGGATCATCATGATGTCAGCCTTCTACAGACATCATCCAAATGTCACCACAACATTCAGACACATATTCATGTCAACACTGATTCATAAAAAATAGTTAAAACACCTGCATTTAGATCAGTGTGTGTGTGTGTGTGTGTGTGTGTGTGTGTGTGTGTGTGTGTGTTCTAAGAAATAAATGTCAATGATCAGACATTATTGTGTAAAAAACATTAAATAATATAATAAAGAAATATTTCTCTTTCAGCAAGTAAACTTGATCAATTTAAAACAGATATTAGTTGAGAGGATCTTCTGTATACAGATGTGACTCTTTACCAAAAGTTATAAACATTCATTTACTTTAACAACTAACAGTGGACATTTTCTACAGTTTCTTTAAGAATCAGTCATCTTTTATAACTACAGACTAAACTTTGTACAGTAAAAAAATGAAAATATGGAAAAAAGAAAATGAACTTCATGGATGTAAGTTATGTATGTTCATGAATTAGGTTCAGTTGTTAAACATTAAGATCAACAATAGTAACAGACAGTCAGTGAACTGACCTCAGAGTCTCCAGTCTACAGTCTGGACTCTCCAGAAAATCACACAGTAGTTTTAATCCTGCGTCTTTCAGGTCGTTTCCTCTTAGATCAAGATCTCTCAGATGGGAGGGGTTGGACTTCAAAGCTGAGACCAGAGAAGCACAGCTGGTCTCTGACAACCTGCAGAGCCACAATCTGAATAAAGAATAAATGATTTAGATTAAAATCTATTTATAATCCAATCAGATGTGTTCAGGTTTTAAATGTGTAGTTCAACATTACTATGTCCTCATCAATCAGCTTTTCTCTAAAATGAGCAGAGTAACTTTGTGTTATTGTGGATCATCATGATGTCAGCCTTCTACAGACATCATCCAAATGTCACCACAACATTCAGACACATATTCATGTCAACACTGATTCATTAGATTAGACATTTTTTTAGTTTGAACATGTTAAAATAGCAAAATAAAATATATAGGCAGCAAAACAAAAGAAATAAAAATAACAGCAAACTTTCAGTAAGCAACACAAATAATAACCATTCAATGAAACTTTTCTAGTCCTACCCCTTTTTATAATTTATCAATCAAATCAAAGCTAAAAAACATTCAAAACAACACAAGAGAATAAAGATAACTTGCATAGAACCAATAACAACAAACAAAAACAACACAAGTCAAAAAGACACTCTGTACCAAATCATATTATTCCAGACCACCTCTTTGTTCATCCATTCTATATCTGTTCAATATGTTATTTTTAAAGATTTGTTTAAACTTACTTAATGTTCTACATGTTTTCATCTCTTGGTTGTTCCATAGATTAACTCCATTTATTGTGATAAAAATGACAATAATAATAATAATAACAATAACAATACTACTACTACTACTACTACTACTACTAATAATAATAATAATAATAATAATAATAATAATAACAATAATAACAATAATAATATTTATTGAGTTGACTTCCATGAGTTCATTCATAAAATCGATTCATAAAATGCTGCTGAACTCATTCAAGTCTGAAATTAGAGGATCAATATGAAATCAGACATGTTGAACTAAACCTGTTCATTATTTATTACATGACCTCCTTCTTCCTGTATTTGGTAGTTTAGTAGGTTTGTGTAATTAAAACATGTTATTGGTGGCAGTAATGATTCCTCCTGTCCATACTGACTGTGAAGTGGTCTCTTCCTAACACAGCTACACTGTAGGAAATTAGTTCATAAGTTCAGCTGAAGCTGATATGAGGCTTTGACAGTTTGGTAGACTCCCACTTGATTTGTCTGACTCAAAGTTACAGACTATTTAGTTCAAAATTCCCTCTTTGAGTTATGATCCCTCCACTGCAGCTCAGCAATGAAACACTGAAGAAACACAAAAATACTTACTTGATATGTGTAACTCAGACTGCTGAAGACTCATATTAGTTTAAACTTTGGAAATCATTTTTACATTTAAATTCTAAATTCAATTTAAATTCTACAGATTTGTGCTCAAGGAAATCCCAAAAATGTATTAACCAAACATGTGAACTTCAGTGAAGGATTTGAATTGAATACATAAAAAACTGCCAAAGCTACAGCCAGTGAACTGACCTCAGAGTCTCCAGTCTACAGTTTGGACTCTCCAGTCCAGCAGATAGAAGCTCAAATCTTGAACCAGTCGGATCTCTATTCAGGAAGTTTGCACTCAGGTCAAGCTCTCTCAGATGGGAGGGGTTGGACTTCAGAGCTGAAGCCACAACTTCAAAGTGAGTCTCTGAGAGTTCACAGCCATAAAGTCTGTAATGACACATATATTACAACATATGTTATCATGAAAGAGGACACTTTATATTTACTTCCTGCATTTGATGACAAAACAGTTTGACATTCCCTATTTTGATTAACATTTGCTCTTCACATCAGTGATTCAGCTCATCTTTTTTAAAATATATATTTTTTTTCTGAGGCATTTTATTCCTTTAATGTAAAGCGACAGTTGAGAGATAAAAGGAAACAAGAGGAGAGAGAGAGACAGGGAATGACATGCAACAAAGGTCAGCCACCTGAATCAAACCACTGATATTGTGATTATATGACATGTATCTTAACCAGTAGGCTACCAGAGCACTCCTAGTTCAGCTAATCGTATCTCACTGTGCTTGGATGAAACAAAAATTGTCATCACTCTCTCTCATACCTGCAGACTTTTAATCTTTGTTTTACTTTAACCTTGCAGATGAAGGGAGAGAAAATGGAGTTACATTGAGGCTTCCATAATGTGCTCAGTCTGTCTGTGTGATCTGATCCCATGTCTGTCTCCACAAAGTCAGCATGAGGCATCTTGATAAGAAAAACATTTTTACTGTCCACTATTTTTAGTTTTTAATTTGACTGCAGGATATTTTTACTCAGTTCAACTCAGTGAACAGTTACAGTTGAGAAAGATCATCTCTCATTGCTACCTGCTGTTGTCAGGTTCACATCCATAAGCAGCAAAATTTAGTGACAGTTGACAAACACAAATGAAACAAATGGCTTGACAATATTAGACCTGTACATAATCAAATATTAATGTAATTCAATATTTAGATGTGCAGGACAGACGACTGCATGATGTTTAGTTGTCAACATTCTTTTCTGAGAATCTGAAAAACTGATTCAGCACAAAACACATTTAACAAACCAATAAGGTTGAATTATTTTCATCATGATGTCATCAGAAAGATGTTATCAGGGTATCAGCATTAAAATATAACATTGACCTTTAATGTGTATAAGATCTCTTTAAACAGTCTGAATTCTATCATTCTGCTCTTATATATTCATCAGACCTCTGTGCATTTCCTGCTACTACTCTTCTCTACACCAACAAGAGAGAAAACACCTGAGAGTTTCTTTCTGTGACTAACAGAATATAAGAAAGACTTAAAAACAAGACTGTGTAACATGACTTCCCTCTTTAAAATAAAAAGCTGAATTCATGAAAAATAAAAGGCACCATTGCTCGGTTCAACACACTCAGGGGTTTTGTCTCGTATGACCAGTAGTTTACGGAGGCTAATGTTGGTTAATGTTAGCAAACTTTAGATATTGTTGTATAACTGACATTATACAACAGGTAGTTCTGACCAAGCAATCTGATTGGTCAACTAGACATTTAGAACGTGCTCAAATCAGCATGACAGCACACTGAAGCTGAAATGATAGTTTCTGCGTCCGTGAGGGTCCGTGTGATGTAAATTTCATCAACTTGCTCAAATGAATAATGCCTCATCACTCTTATCATATTGCTGGCCAAGTTTTATATACATTAATGTAAAGTGTTAAAAGTTAAACCCTCTTTGTTCATTTAAAGAAGAAACAGAATCCTACATTAAAACATTGTCTACCTCATGCAATAGAAAAGCTGTGAAGACTATAAATTTGTGCTCCAAATTTAATGAACTAATATAATTGTAATGTGTACATTTATTTTTTATATCTTTATTTTCTACTGCACCATTTTCATTTCATATTTATCTGTAATCCCTGGCGTTGTATATTTGTTTGTTCTATATTTCTGTTATATTACTCCATTTATGTTATCTGTATGTGATATTGAAGTTGAATTAATAAAAATATCACTCCGCCATTCATTAGAACTGTACACCGTTTATGTGCTGTGTTGCTTTGCTAGTGTCTTTGGGTTATTTTGTTTTGTGGGGATCTGCAGTGAAAACCCGGAGCGGAGTTTTGAGTTTTCCTCCTTTTATGTTTGTGAAACTGGATTGAACTGAACTGATTAGGGGTTGTGGGGAAAACAAAACGGACCCTTTACCGAGTGGATTGAACTCTGAGACTGTGGGACGAGTTACACACACACACTGAAAATCCCGAACCCTTCTCCACTCGTTATCGTTAACCGGCTCCCCCATAAACAGTAAAACTGAATCATTTTCCCTTCAGTTGAGTTTATCTCAGCTTCCACTCCGGCATCCTCCATCAGCTGTGCCGGTGAGTCGGTGACACGAAGCTACTAGCTTAAAAATGTCTGTGAAGTTTGCGGACGTAGCAGCTAAATTTATCCATGGATTTTTTTTTTTCAGCGGATATCTTAGTTACAACAGGATTGAGCTGGCAAAGCAGTTTTGTGTTTATAAATGTCGTATTTATTCAGTTTGGGAAATGTCGCGATCTCTAGAAAGCATTAGCTCAAGTTGGCTGGCTGACTCAACAGGGACTAGAAATCGTCTCTGTTCCTTGGTCGTTACTAAGTGTCAGTCTACTTGCTGGAGTTGTAAACTAGGTTTCATTACATAGGAATCTAGTGACGTGAGTGATTGTTTTCCAGGTATTAGTCATATCCCTATGTATTTCCATAGAAACGGATATAACACAAGAAAAAAGTTTTTTTATTTTTAGAGCGAACTGCCTCACAATATAAATACATTTTGTTTACATCTTTTATTTTGTTGGTAAATGTTGTATAATCGCAATATTACCCTCGAGGGTGTGATTTACCGTCATTGTTGACACGACAGTGATGCGGTAAGCATCGCGTGTAATATCACTTAATTACTGAATCAGTTTGGTGATTTGCTGATCCCTCGTGCTCACTATGAAATGACTCAGAAACCATTAAGAAAAATAATGATGAGGAAAGCAAATCTCTCTGACTTCAGAAATCACCTTTGGAAAATGATACAGATCTTATTTTAAACTCTTAATCATAGCAGTAAAAACAGTGTCTGTCTGATTATATATTATTTGCAGAAGCTTCTCATAAAAATACTCAAAATACTGATATATGTTCTGTAATAAAACCTCAACCACAAACTCTAAAGTCCTTCATTTGTTTTACCAGCTTTGAATGACGCCTCCGTCACCCAAAGGAAGATGAATAGAAGAAAAGACTGTAAAATCCAATAATTACTAGAAATAAATAGAATAACTGTTTTCATTAACTTAACAGCTATAAACTTAAAAATCAACATTATTTACACTCACAACATTTGAAACAACTCAAGAACATCTGAGATTAAATATAACTGACATATTATTTCAGCTATGAACAAGTAGAGCACTATTTTAACAATAATAAGAATTTTATATTATTTATATTTGAAGAACTAAACTACTAATCTGCACTGATTTATAATGTTAATCACATCTGGACTTACAGAGCCTTTCTGCAGTTCCTCACAGCTGGGATCAGTCTCTGTCGTCCCCCCTCTGATGTGTTGTACTTCTGCAGGTCCAACTCATCCAGAACCTCCTCTGACATCTGCAGCATGTAGGCCAGAGCTGAGCAGTGGAACTCAGAGAGTTTCTTCTCTGATCTGTTCTCTGACTTCAGGAACTCTTGGATCTCCTGATGTACTGAGAGGTCGTTCATCTCCATCAGACAGTGGAAGATGTTGATGCTTCTGTCAGGAGAGGTATTGGACGTGTACATGTTCATCTTCTTCAGGTTGTTGATGACTCTCTGGATGATTTCTGGACTGTTCTCTGTCTGACCCAGCAGGCCTCCTAAGAGACTCTGGTTGGACTCCAGAGAGAGGCCATGAAGGAAACGTACAAACAGATCCAGGTGGCCGTTTTTACTTTGGAGAGATTTCTCCATGGCTCTCTTCAGGAAGTCATCCAGGGATGAGACACGGTAATCATCATCACCATCATCATTGTCGTCATCACCATCATCATCATCATCATCATCATCATCATCATCAGAATCAGAATCAGAATCTTCTCCCAGGAAGTCCTCCAGTACCTCTGTGTTGCTGCTGGTGTAACAGTGGTACATGTAGACTGCAGCCAGAAACTCCTGAACGCTCAGATGAACAAAGCAGTAAACTGTTTTCTGGGAGGTTGCATTCTCTCTTTTCAAGATCTCTGTACAAAATCCTGATAACTCCGAGGCCTCTGTGACATCAAGACCACACTGCTCCAGGTCTTTTTGGTAGAATATGATGTTTCCTTTCTCCAGTTGTTCAAACGCCAGCCTCCCCAGCTTCAGAAGAACTTCACTGTCAGCCTCCGTCAGCTCCTGTGGACTCGTCTTCTGTCCTTCATCATACTTGCGCTTCTTCCTCTTTGTCTGAACCAGCAGGAGGTGTGAGTACAGGTCAGTCAGGGTCTTGGGCAGCTCTCCTCTCTGGTCTGTAGTCAACATGTGCTCCACAACTCTAGCAGTGATCCAGCAGAAGACTGGGATGTAACACATGATGTGGAGGCTCCTGGATGTCTTGATGTGTGAGATGATTCTGCTGGACAGCTCTTCATCACTGAATCTCCTCCTGAAGTACTCCTCCTTCTGGGTGTCAGTGAAGCCTCGTACTTCTGTTACCCTGTCAACACATTCCTGATCTAGGATCTGATTGGCTGCTGCAGGTCGGGAAGTTATCCAGATGAGAGCCGAGGGAAGCAGATTCCCCTTGAAGAGGTTTGTCAACAGCACATTGACTGATGACGTCTGAATGACATCAGACATGACCTCATTGTTCTCGAAATCAAGTTCAAGTCTGCTTTCATCCAGGCCGTCAAAGATGAACAAAACTTTACAGTCATCGAGCTTCTCTGCTGTGACCTTCTGTAATGTTGGATGGAAATCATGGATCAGCATGAGGAGACTGTACTGCTCATCTTTGATCAAGTTCAGCTCCCTGAATGAAAGCGGAATCACCAGACTGATGTCTTGGTTTTCCGAGCCCTCTGCCCAGTCCAGAGTGAACTTCTGCACTGAGAAGGTTTTTCCAACACCAGCGACACCGCTCGTCAGAACAACTTTGATGGTGTGTTTCTGTTGGTCGGGTAAGACTTTAAAGATGTCGTGGCACTTGATTGAAGTGTCATGGTGGATCTTCATCTTGGAAGCTGTTTCAAGCTGCCTCACCTCATGTTGGGTATTAACCTCTTCACTCTTTCCCTCTGTGATGTAGAGCTCAGTGTAGATCTTGTTGAGGAGGGTTCTACTTCCTGCTGCATCAGTTCCTTCAGTCACTTTTTGATATTTCCTGCTCAGATTAAACTTATATGTATCTAAGGCCTTCTGCAGTCCACTATCTGCTGAAAGAGAAGAAAAATATAGATTTGAACAACTATCAATATGTTTACATGCATTTATGTAACCAGGTTACACGGAGAAACCATGTTACGTGTGTAATTGGGGTGTAACACTGCCACAAGTGTGAGGGGAAGAGTAATATATAGATATCTAAATTGTATGGTTTAATACAAAAAACCCTTGCAAGGTTAAACCTCTGATTAACTCTATCCCTGTTACCCATACTTTTACTCTGGTGTGTAGTTTCCTGTAGGGAACACTGGTCAGAAAACCTGTGGCAGCCATGATCACAAGTGTAGGGGTGTGGGCCAGGGAACAACAGAGAGAATTGTTTGGGGCAGAAAAAAAGAAAAGCAAAGGGAGAAATGCTTCTGGAACGAGACAGAGGAGATCTGTGAGATCCTGGCTGTCTTCAATAGATAAAAAAAGGCATTTAGCTCCTTTTTTATGGTGATTTCTCATCCATGTGGAGATAAAAGGAGATTCTGTGAATTGAGGACTATAACAATTGAGCTGAGGACTGGAGATCAACTCTAGGTCGGACCCGTTCCCTGTTCTACATCCGGCGAGTTTGATTCTTTTGGACCCTTTTTCTTCTTTTTTGCAATGCATTGCTGTTCCTGATTCTATTCTATTTTTGCATTTTGAAGGGAGGACATATACATCCATTTTTGTTTTTTTGGGACATTTCACTTGGACTATGTGAGCAGTATAAGGAGGTTTTTCTTTGAGTTGGACTAACATTGGACATTCAAATGGATGCTTAATGTGTGAATTTATTCTGTTTTCTTGATACATTGTTGTGTTTGCATACATTTAAGTTTCCAATTAGTACATTTGTTTGTCAGCGTCAAGAGAGCTTTAAAGACATCCAAAACCAAATATCCTCATTTAACCTGATTGTATAAAAGGCTTGGACATTTATGGGTGCTTATCACTTTAATACTCACATTATCAGGCCGTAAGAGATGACGTATATTTACTGCGCTAGCATTTACCATTGTGTGTGGGTGAAAGGAGCGAGTGCTAATGCTAAGGTGTATCGTGTTGAGGTTAAGTTCACTCACCTGTGACGACCCATAAGTCTTTTTTTGAGCATCCTTATTTTGCCTGTGTGGTCCAGTGGTATTCCCAGTATTGCGTCAATGACTAGAAGTAAGTGTTTGTTATTCTGTTGTTATGTTTACACCTCGTAAGTTTAACTACATATTTACATGTGTCCAGCGTGACGAGCGATACTTCCGGTGTTGTTACGGTGCTCATGCAATAATTTTCTGGAGGAAGTATTAAGTTAGTTACGGTAATCTTTCATATGTTTAAGTTAAAGTAGTATTGTTTACACTATTGTGACGAGTTAACTTAATAACACCTCCATTTAGGAAAATGTCCGTGGTGTGTGGTCGCCATTATGTAGTACTTTATTTGATCAATAGGTGTCGCCATTATACTTTGTTATACTTTATGTGACTTGGTCAGTGATATATATGAGAAGTTTGTTTATTTCGCTGAGGAGTATTCTCATCTGTATGTAACTCAAGTATTATTCTGTTAAATGGGGACTGCGATGCTTTGATATATTTATGTTTAACTGAGTCTCAGTGGCACCGTGGGTGTATATATTTCTTTATTCATGCTTAACCGTAATTATGACCTGTTGCGGTCAATATGACAGTGCCTAATGGTGATTTATTTGTTATTTCAGACTGATGACAATACTAGTGTTGAACTGCCGATAAACACAGCTGGACCACAGCACAGTTCAGAGAAGCAATTACGTCTCTTCATCCTCATTCCTGTATCCTGACCGATACACCATCCTGTTTACTGTCAAACCCTAAACGAGCTAGCCCTGCCTAATAAGCTCTCTAACACTGATCTTAGTAAATAGATCACAGTAGCTCTCTAATTGTAATTGTAACTAAGTTTAAAACTTAAGCTGATTGCTACAGGGGTAACGTGTTAACATGCACAGTACTGGTTACTGTAAATTTATGTGTACAAGCAACCAATCAGTGATCAGATTTCTCCTCTACACTGACCTTATTCTCAAAGCATGACTTTCTTATTTTATCAGTATTAGTGATAGAAGACATTTGTTAGTCCTGAATTTTTGTTCTGTTTTGCTTTGTGTGTCTGAGTCAGAACTTTTCCTCACAGCATGAATGTGTCTGATTTCAACAAACAGTAAAATGTTAAGTGGTGGAAACTGACTTATTTAGACTTCTAGAGGACACTTTGTGTTTGTTATAGTTGGACTTTAAATACAAGGATAAATCACTCTGTAATGATCTCTCCTTTCATTCAGCTGCTTCACTTTCCTATCTACAGCGTTTTATTAACTACATGTTATATATTTACATGGCAGAGAAATTGACATTCTCCAGGAGAAATCTACCTGTTGAAAAATTTTAAATAATAATGCAATAGATTTAATTTGTACTGCACTTTTCCTTCTGATCCACAACTCTAATTACAGTAACCAATAACAGTTACTTTGTAGGACCACCCATCAGAATTATGTCACTGCCCACCTGACAAGAGTTCATTCATGTTTTCCACAGTTGTATCCACAATCTTTCAATAATCCAATCCCCAAAATACCCGCACAGTGTGAAACCAGCCTCCAGGAAGTCCTGTATGTCTCAGAGCCGCTAACGTCTGTTGGTCAGTGGAGGAGATATTACCAGATTTAACGTGGGCATCAGCTTATGTAGTTTTGTTTGCATCATTGTATGATTGTTTAGTCTGACATCATGTGTATCTGTCACGTTACTTTTGAGCACTATGTGTTAAAAGGTCTTTATCTCCCACACAGTTCTTTCTATGTACGTAAACCTACTGAAATTAAAGCTGAGACTTTAATGTGGTATCAGTTATACTATTTTAAATTGAATGTGCTGAAGCACAGAACCTGAAGAACTGAAAAAATGTGTAACTGTCTGTTACTGTTTGGACTGAATCTAAAATTATGAAAAATATAAAGACACAGGCTGTTTCTCCTCACAGATCTGCTGTCTGGATGTGATGTCATGTTTGTATCTTCCTGTGACCTTCTGCTCCTGAGCCGATGTTTGACAACTCCCTCACCAGATCATTCCTGGTAACTGACAGAACAACTTTGTGTGGAAAAGGAAAACCAGGATCCAGGGCCGGACTGGCAAAATCATTCAGGCCAGGAAATATAGCACGAAATGTAGCCCCAGTCAGGCCACTTTCTAAGCGGGGAGTCTGAGGGTCCCCATCTAGGAACATGTAAGTTACAAATACTTGACTTCCTGCATTCTGGTGAATTTTAGTGCATGTGAATAACAAACTAATGAGTCAACATCTGCTTAGTATAATGTACTGTTATGAACCTCAAATAAAACCAAAGCTGCACATCAATAAGGAGGGAGACAACACAAGGACTAACTTTTGACCAACAGTTATTAAATAATAAATAACTAAATAAATAACTAATATACTAACAAAATAGAAAATGTCTTGTACCTGCAGGTTGCTCTGAAGTAGTGGGCTTCTGTACTACTGTGGCATCAGTGCTACTCTCTCCACCTTCAAAAAGAAAAAAGCAAAAGCACAACACACCAGATCTTTTAATGTACCGATATAATACAGTTAACAACTCTCTCCATCTATTCAAAGAACAGAGCAAGAGCACAATACCCTCCTCAGTTTACTGATATACACTAACAGTTACCCATCGAAGGTTAAAATAGCCCTTTAACCAACACAAACATTAAATAACACAGATCTTTAACTTTCAACAAATTACAGTAGCTTGAATAGTGACAGAAGACGTTGTGTTGTCTCAATAATTTTCAATTATGAGCTCAAAGTATGAACTCACTGACTGAGATTTTCACCAAAATGCATTAATTTTCAAATATTCACCACATTAACTAGACTAGATATGCCAATTATGCCATCAATGTATTTGAGGAAGTTAAGGGAACAAACACTTTTATTATTGATTATCCAGTTTTTTGGCAGCTTTAACATTAGCTATGTTAGCTAGGTAGCTAACGTTAGCTAGCTAGCACGTTTATTTACTGACTTACATGGCGGCATTTAGCTGCATCTCCTGCAAGCACCTTTCTTTTTTCTCTTTCCCTCTCTGCTCCACCCTTCCTCTTTTTTCCACCGTTCATCACTGTCATTTATCCTCTACATGTAATTACTGCCAAATGAAACCTCTCTCTCTCTCTCTCTCTCTCTCTCTCTCTCTCTCTCTCTGGGCTGCGGCGGGCCGTTTAGCAGGCCAGGCCTGCCATGACCCACAAAGGCAACATGGGGTTGCTGCCATGCTGGCTCACTGGGGTTTGTTGCATTGCCAGTCAGATGGTGGATGAAGGTAAAGGTCTTGGTGTTCAGACTCCAGACCACCTTCATATTCACTTGAATGAGAAAGTGTGTCCAAACTTTTGACTGGTACTGCAGGTCTGCTGGTCTCATTGAACCATGACGTTTGCAAGTACTGGCTTGATTTCTAAACGTCCGGTGACACGGTTCCACCAGCAACACGGACACGCAAACAAGTGATGCATGTTTTTTTAAGTGATGTACTTATTTTGAGGATCTCAGAATTCAAAGAATTTATTGATTTTTAGTTTTCATCCTGAGAACTTTTGATCACAGTATGTTGAATTATTTGGTGCTGTACAGCAGCAGCTGTGTGTGTCCAAGGCAAATTTCCCTCTGAGACAATAAAGACTTATCTTATCTTATTTGTAGCCAAGTATGAAGTGGTTGAGATAAGTTCTAGAGGCTGTAAAAAGTTCTTTATCTCATTATCTCGTCTGGGTCCCCAGTGAGAAAGTTCAAGTATCTTGGGCTCTTGCTTCCCAGTAAGGGTAAGATGGAGAGTGAGACTAACAGATGACTGGTTGCAGCAGCAACAAGGATGCGGCAGGTAAAAACAGGAACACAGTTGTTGTGTTTTCATGTTGTGAGCCAAATTTATTTTAGCTTGTGAGACATTTAAGAAACATTCTTTATCCTGCTACTTTTTGATGAAGGTGGTACCATAAAGAACGATAAATCAATCTCTAACATTATTTCTACATATTTTTGTTAACACATTACTATTAATAGAACACTGTAACTCATAACTCATGTAATAATTTATGAAATGCATGTGACACTGACTTACCTTTTGGTCCAGAGCTGGAGTTTTGTAAATGCTGCACCAGATCATTCCTGTTGATCTTTTCTAAAATCTCGTTGGTTACCTGCAGAGCTCCAGGATCCTGATATTTCTGTATCATTAGATCCACTGTGTCCCGCCTTGCTGCTTTCTCCAGCTGAGCCACTGGGATGCCTTTAAAGCCCTCCAGGATGTCATCCTGCTCCAGGAACCACTTGAAATCCTTAAACTCATCTTCTTTTAATTTTGCCAGAATTTTAAAGAGATCCGCTTTAAGTTTTGCCATTATGGCCTCCTGCTGAAAATAAGAGACATTTTAAACAGGAAGGACATGTATTCAGTTCTCATCTCATGACACTTTACCAGTATGACTTTTGTACATGTGCATGTTAAATGTAAATCATCTACTGTTTGAACAAACAGATCACAACTTTGGTTATTTTCATAGTTTCAGTTTTTCACCACTGAAAACTCATGACAATCCACATTATCACATGAATTCCAGCTGAATACATTTACATCCTCTGTGAGGAAGCAAACAACAAACTTTTTGCAGCCACGTTCCAAGTGTGAAGCTTTTGGTGTCTGTATTTCATATCAAATGAGTATATCTCATTTTTATTGTTGCACTTACGGTGGGCAGTATCATGTTTTTATGAAGTGCTGCCCTCTGCTGGTATTACAGCACATTTAAGGATAAACTTTTATATTTTTACCTCACATACCTCTACAGGAGTTCATGAATGTTCAGCTGATAACATTGGATGCTGAGAGGAGCTGTTTGTCCTGCAAAAACCTGAAGGGAAAATAATAATGATGAGATACTACACTTCACCATTTTCATTCCTGGTGCTTAAACTGGGAGGTCAGAGGTCAGCTGCTGATCATGAGCCAACAAGCATATGATTTGAGGAACCACTGAACCTCTTGTATCATCTACTAGTGCTGCTACAGTTGTTGGTGATAAACACTCATCCTGTTTCCTCTGGTTGAGCTAGATGCCAAAACCTGCAGGAAAGTTTATTTATACAGTAAATTTCATACATAAAGGCAGTTTAAAGTGCTTTACACAATATATTGAAGTAGAGAATAATGACTGTCTGCTGTTTTCACAATTCCTGGAGTCCGCTCAACTTCTTCAGCTAAACACCAGGAAAGGAAGAAACTGTGGCTGCACCTCACAGCAGGTATTTTTGCTCTTTGATTGAAATGTCTCTGAACAAGACATTGTTGAAGGACCCTCTTACTGCCTTTCTTGGAGTGATCTTCCATTATGCAGTTTTTCAAAATTATATATATATATATATATATAATTTTACAATTTTATGTGCCCTTCCTCACAGTTTTGGCCAAAAGTAGGATCACTATTTTCTACGCATCCAATCTGATCACTATGACCTCCTCAGACACAGAATCTGTAATATAGCTGGCGTCATGAATGCATAACTAAAAGAGCACTAAAGTCATTCAGCATTGCTTTCATGTAACATTGTCGTATTCACAATAGATAGTTTAAAAAACAGGATCGAAATCAATGCAGCAGAACCAGAGATTTCATTTTTTATTCCACACGTTCTTCTTTCCTGCCAAAACCTGGTGCCTACATTACCCACAATGCAACTCAATTCACTCCACTGTACAGATTCAGGTGTGAGTGTCACAGGTTTAACTCCTCAAACTGGCCTGAAATCATGTTTCAAAAAAAAAAAAAAAAACAGTAAATAAACTGCAGATACACTGCAGCTGACAGAAAGAGGAGGTCATATTATACAGAGAAATATTAGTTTTTTCTGGGTGAATAAATGTTCACGTGACTTATAAAAAAGGAAGCTAAAGGTCAACGATTAATTGATTGGGCCCACATTTCTCTTCCGGCCTACATACCGCGTGGAATGATGGCACTTGGGCGGTCCGCTCCTGTTTGCTAGATCCAGGCCACAAGCCTGGTTTGCTTGTGGCCTGGATCTGGCAAACACTGTGATTTCATATTTTTCTGACACAGTTTAATTAAACAATTAATCTGAAAAATAATCAGCAGATTGATCAATAATAACAGTAATCATAATTTTCAGCTCTAATATTAACACTCACCCTGCCTCAGACTGTTTTCCTCCTTCTGCTCTGTTGACTTTAAAATGGAGTCTGAAGAACAGACTGAATACTTTCACTTTCAGTGTTCCTCCCTGTTTGTTGAAGGCAGGAGGCCTTCTACTTTACTGGAAGTCACGTGTTTGTGTGTGTGTGTGTGACTTTTCCCAGTGGCCTGGCCTGATAAGTGGCCCGCCGCAGCCTGCAGATTTTTTCTTTTCTTTTTTGGACCCTGAATGACCCTGAAATATTAATTTTTTCTGAATAAATGTTCATTTGACTTATAAAAAAAGAAGCTAAAGGTCAACAAGAATGCTGAGCTTTAAAGTTTCATCAGGAGTCATTAATAAAACCATCAAACACATCATGTTAGGAAAGTAGTTTAAACACACACACAAAGGGCGACCATTTACTGCATACTGCCGATAGAAACTGAGTACAATCAGCCACCGTCAGTAATCAACACAAACACATATTAAGTTGTTAAACCGATAACAAACAGCAGTCAACGTCACACAATCTTATCATACTTTCACAGCTACCTGCTGTTTCTGTAGTGGTGACAAAATGTTAAAGATGTACATAGTAGCAGTGAATTAAACTGAAACTCCCTCTAGAAACACAAGATGAAAGGCTTCATATGTCGACATTCTTCTTGTCAACTGTGTGACTTTTCCCAGTGGCCTGGCCTGATAAGTGGCCCCCTGCAGCCCGCAGATTTTTTCTTTTCTTTTTTGGACCTTGAATGACCCTGAAATATTATTTTTTTCTGAATAAATATTCATATGACTGATAAAAAGTGAAGCTAAAGGTCAACGAGAATGCTGAGTTTTAAAGTTTCATCAGGAGTCATCTCAGATACGGAAGTGGGCCACTTCAGGCAATGATATGGCACTGCTGGTCTTCTTCTGGCCCGGACAAAAGGGATATGAGCCTGAAGTGGCCTACCTGTAAAATAACAAATATGGCCCAAATATCCCAAAACAAATGTGGACCATTTTTGGCAAAGGTGCGGTGCTCTCGGCGATATGTGAACTGGATGTGACCCTAAAGTCGACCATTTACTGCATACTGCCGATAGAAACTCAGTACAGCCAACGTCAGTAATCAAGACAAACACATATTAAGTTGTTAAACCGATAACAAACAGCAGTCAACGTCACACAACCTTATCATACTTTCACAGCTACCTGCTGTTTCTGCAGTGGTGACAAAATGTTAAAGATGAACATAGTAGCAGTGAATTAAACTGAAACTCCCTCTAGAAACACAAGATGAAAGGCGTCATATGTCGACAGTCTTCTTGTCAACTTGGCAGTAATTTAATGCATAAAGTTAAAATATATGTGAGTAAAAACTACAACTAAAAATACAACTCGATTCACTCCACTGTATAGATTCAGATGTGTTATGTTAGCAGAGAATAACGTAGCCTGGAGCTGGAGCCTCCAGCAGAGATGAAGAGCTACAGAGGTCTGGTCATTTTCAAACTTCCAAGTTATATATTATATTATGGCTGATACATAAACGTGTAGCTGGTCATATGGAGATAATTTGGACTACTTTGTACACTGTTTTCATCCATATAAATGCATATTTTTTAAAATGATCATATAATCAAATTTGTAGGTAAAATCTTTGCAAAGTCAATAGTTACTCCAGCTGTCAGATACATTTAGTGCAGTAGAGAGAACAGACACTGACTCAGAGACTTTGAACATTAATAGTAACGTGTTATTAACACTCACCCTGCCTTATACGTCCTGTTTTCCTCCTTTTTCTCTGTCGACTGTAAAATGGAGTCTGAACTGAATGATTGTATAATTTCACTCTCAGTGTTTCCTTCCCTCAGAGTTGCTCCTCCCCTCTACATATCCTGTACTTCAGTACTGTGGAAGATTTAAAACATCTAAATAAAAGGAATCAAACAAAGAAATAAAGTAAAATACAATAAACACTATGAAGTGTATTTACTTTTTAGGTAGTTATTTACAGTGTTAATCATTGTCTGTAATAGCTGTCATAATTGAATAAAACATGTTAAAAGGACAATTATTGAGCTTTTTGAGTTTAATTAAACTGAATGAATTATTTTTCATTCATTCAACTCTGATTCTTATACTTCATCAGTCCCTGTTACAGACGGACTGTAGTATTACAGTGTAGAGATGCCATTTTATGTAGCCCCAGTTTTATAGTAATATGAATAGTAGCAGTAAGACTAATACTGGCAGTAATAGCAACAGTTGCACTAACAGTGATATAATAGTAACAGTAATACTATCAACTCAGAGCTCAAGACTCAAGACAAACAAGTCTGCACAAGTGAACAGGAAGACCTGGGAGTAGCAGCCAGTAGTGAGAACAGGAAGTGATCTTGACTGTAAAATGGAGACTGAAATGAATGATTGTATAATTTCACTTTCAGTGTTTCCTTCCCTCAGAGCTGCTCCTCCCCTCTACATCTCCTGTACTGCAGTACTGTGGAAGATTTAAAACGTCTAAATAATGCTCTCTGAGAGATTTTTACTATTTAAAATTTTTAGTACCTCAGTGCATGAGTTATTAGATAAATGTTTGTAATTAATTGATCCACCATACATAAAATCATGAATCTTTTTAAAAATCATTTTGCTTGGTAAACCATTCCAGTCTATCTGTAAATGTTGATGCTGTGTAATAAAGTCTCCATATACCAGTTTGTACAGAGGACCATGTCTGGCTCTCCCTCTCCTCTTCCTCCACATGGAGAGATCTCCAACCCAGAGAGCATTTCTGGAGACATTTTTAACAAAGGCTACTTTTAATCTGGTACCAAACTCAAAAGCTCCCAACCCACCATATTCTTTGCTTTTATATCATAAATCTCGTTTGGTGACTTCTCTAGTTGTTCAGCAGATTAAATTAACACACTGTTTGTTTATTTTTGTTATCATTTTGTTGGCTGGAGGGAGGATGTTAGCCAAAAAGAGGAGTTTGGACAGGATGAATGTTTTGACTATATTTATTCTTCATTTGTAATTAGTATTTTTATTTTCCCATTTCTTTACCTCTTCTTTAATTTCACCCAGTTTTTTCTCCCAGTTTATTTCACCACAGTCTTTGTTGCAGATAGTCAATCCTAGTATTTTAATTTCTGGTTTGATTTGAATGTTTATATTTTGTCTGTTACTTTCCTCTCCTATCCAAACTCCTTCAGTTTTGGCATGGTTTAATTTTGCTCCAACAGCTTGCTCATAAATAAGTAAATGATTTACTAAAGCATCCATCCCAGCTTGATTTTTAATAACCACCGTGACATCATCGGCGTAGGCAATGGCTGCCACTACGCATGCCCCACAGATGTGCCTGTGATGCGGCTGTCAGAATTTATTTTTGATATTAAGGGACTGATGGCTAAGATATACAGATCAGCGCTCAGAGGACAGCCCTGCTTCACTCCTCTCTCCACCTCAAACCTTTCTGATAAAACCCTGTTTACATTTACACAGACACTAGTTTTTACATACAAACACCTTTTTTATACAATAAGCATAAAACACCTTCATGAAACGAGTCCCCCATACAGCTGCTTTGCAGACCTTCATCAAACATGGAGGTGAGTTGATAGAACTCAGTTGGTAGACCATCTGGACCAGGACTCTTCCCAACATTTAATTGTCTGATGGCTTGAACCACCTCTTCTTTATTTATTTCTCCAATAAGTGGAGTAAAAGTCAACAGACTGTATGAAGGGACACCTTTCAAAAAAGTGCTCACAATGTCTTTGTCAGTTTCTATTTTTTTTGTATGCAATGACACATAAATCTTTAATGGCCTCTCTTTTCATATCTTCACAAATAACAGTATCACCTTCTTTGTTTTTAATGAGTTTAATGAACTTACTTTCATGTTTTTTTTGACCGGAATTAATGGCATGAAGAAGATTTCCTCTATTCTCTATATCTGACTGTTTATATATATTATATAATAATTCATAATTAAGGGTGTCTATTTGTGTTTTTAAATTTAATATTATTTTTTCATCTATAGTAGATCTTTGTTTCTTCTGTTTTAAACTAATATACTGATTTATTAATGTATCATACCTTATGTTCTTTAGTTTATTCAATTCTTTACACTTAAATTTGAAAAAATCTTTTATTCTATATTTTAGTATTTCCCATAGTTTAGTATACGATTTAATTAAAATATTTAATTTAGTCACCTTATGAATTTTTGTTTTAGTTCAGTTATCAAATCTTTATTTTGTAAACTCTGTACATTTCACTTCCAAAAACCCTTGTTTACTGAGGTTCCAGATAACACAGAGGTTTTAACGAGTAGATGGTCAGAAAGATCATTCAGAATTGTTCCATAGTGAAGTACTCTGAAATTTGAAGACACATATATACGATCAATGCGAGTTTTAGTTTTTGAATCGAACCTGGTAAAGTCTGTACCAGAGGGGTTAACAGCTCTATACATGTCAGTTAACTTTGCTTGTTGACAAATTTCTTTTAATAATTTACCCTCTGGGCGCAGTTTAAACACTGTGTTGGCAATTCGGTCATTTTCTTCTGTAACTATATTAAAATCTCCACATAAAATAATGTTAAAACCTACCAACAAAAGCTCTCTAAGTCTTTTAAATAATTGACATTTCTTTTGTGCTTCTGGAGCAGTATAAACATTAATAATACAATATTTTTTACCTAGATAAAAACAGGTATTATGTCTCTTCTCCTTATTATATTTACTTCATGATTTTAAAAAAATATACCAATTCCATCTGCCTTATTCTTCCCTATTGATATTACACATTTACCTTTTGTCCATAAATTACTAACATCGTTCACATCATTGTTTGTGTTTAGTCTGAGTTCTTGCGTACGGTTCCTTTCTAGAGTCTGTACTCAAAGAAACCGATCTTTCCCCTAACCCTAACCAAGTGGTCTTTGTGCCTAAACCTAACCAGACCTTAACCACAGCGTTGTCACACCATAAAACATCATTATTCAACGGGTAGAAATGTTAATGTGCTACGTTTGTAGAAATGTTGACATGATACGTGATTCATGTGTTGAAACGTAGATATTCAACGTTTCTGTGGTTTGCAGAAACGTTCAATGCCAACGTTTTCTTCTGGCGACTGGGTTGTACGTGGTGACCCCCGATTCTACAGAAGTTATCATTGGGAAAGGGGAACGAAATGCAAGAACCAGAAGTTGTACAAGACAGTCATGACACCATATATGGAATTGTTATTGATTATCTTACGCCTGGGACACACTGGATGCGTGAACCTCAGCAGTGCGTCGCTGAACTGCTGCGTCTCTCACGCTTGTAGCGTCCACACTGGAAGCGTGTCTGCTGCGGCACTTCTGCCACTGGCAGCCCTATCTTTCTATCGTCTTCCCTGTCTATTTCTGCTGAGAACTGCACGCGTCACGCGGCGAAAATAGGCGAGACCTCGAATTTCTAGATGAAGTGACGCAGCAGCCTCGCGTGAGACAAAATGAATGCCAAAATGAAAAGCAAGGGGTTCCTCGACACACACGCGCTGCCCGTGTGTCCCAGGGGTCACAGGAAACAGGTGTCTGCAGACAGTGAAGTGTGATTTTAGTAATAACTTCACCTGCTAAATTAGGATCTGCTTTCTTTCTTTAAAATCAGTGTGAATTATCCAGCTAATAGAGTTGGGAAGTAAGAGGAGCTACTTTGGGCACCCCTGGTTCCTGGAGTAAAAATCCCATTCATTTTTCACATAGACAATGTTACATGACTCATAGTTTGAGCACTTCTACAGCCTGGATTGGCATGAAACTCTCCTGGTTAAATCATCAGTACAAAAGATGAATAACTGCATTAGAAAATATCTGGTTTACATGTCACTCAGTGCAACGCTGTGACTCATTGACGTGTTTTTATATGTTTTTGGACAACAATATAGTGTACTGCAGTGCTGTAGTACTTTGGTGTCTAATAAACCTTTAAACTCAGATCTGTTACTCAAACTGTCCATCATGAATGTTATTCCACTGTCTCACCAATACCTGAGACAACTGTGATAGTTGCCAAACCATAACAAGACGTTCAGGTACAGTAGTTGTGTACTTGTCTGTTATGTTATTAACCACAGTGGCACTGACATGAAAACATAGTAAAATGTTGTTAAATTAAGAGTATGAAAGAAAACTCCTACTGGCATCTCTACCCTGTGGTACTGTATTGATAGCCCCAGTTTTGTAGTAATGTTATCAGTAACAGTAAGAATAATACTGGTAGTAATAGCAACAGTTGCATTAATACTAGTAGCACTAACGGTGATATAATAGTAATAGTAGTACTATCAACTCAGCACAAGACTCAAGACAAACAAGTCTGTACAAGTGTCACACCCATTGGGGAGAGAACAGGAAATAGCAGCCATTGGGGAGAGAACAGGAAATAGCAGCCAGTAGTGAGAGAACAGGAAATAGCAGCCATTGGGGAGAGAACAGGAAATAGCAGCCAGTGGTGAGAGGACAGGAAGTGCTCTATGGCTTTAAATATCTTTTAAACTCTGTCACCTCGACACAGATCTGCTTCTTGACTCAAACATGAAGCACAAAATAGATTTTTTATCAATTCATAAGTCAAAAGAAAGTTTTACATTCTCTCAATAGTGTGGCAAATATTGAAAATGTTCTTAGAATCAAACACAAAAATGTCCCCAACAGATGTCTTCCCTCTACAGTCCACAGGGAAATGCTGACTTAGAGACTTACATTAATAGTAACGTGTTATTAACACTCACCCTGCCTTATACGTCCTGTTTTCCTCCTTTTGCTCTGTTGACTGTAAAATGGAGACTGAACTGAATGATTGTATAATTTCACTTTCAGTGTTTCCTTCCCTCAGAGCTGCTCCTCCCCTCTACATCTCCTGTACTGTGGAAGATTTAAAACGTCTAAATAAAAGAAATCAAACAAAGAAATAAAGTAAAATACAATAAACATTATAATGTGTATTTCCTTTTTAGGTCAAAAGGACAATTATTGAGCCTTTTGAGTTTAATTAAAGTGAATGAATTATTTTTAATTGAGACATGAATTTCCATGCCACATTAAAATCAAACCACAGCACAGAAAACAAGCAAAGAGGTTTAAGGTGTTTCAACTTTTTAAATATACTTTATTGAGTTTTTGCAGAGGAAAGTTACAAAGTACATAAAAATAAATAGAATGAAATGATCAATCTCCATCATCATTATAATACATCATCAACAATAATACATCATTAAATAACAGTGATATGTGAGACATTATGTAGGTAAAAGTAAGAAAACAACTTAAATATTTTTTTAAGGAACATATTCAATATAATCGTTAATCTTAATCATTAACATAATAATACATTGTCAGCAGCAATACATCAAACAACAAAAACACAGAGAATACACTTACAATGTTAACAAGTGTCAAAGTCTGAGTCTCTTTTGTTACCACTGTACATATTATTGTCCAATAAAATTCATGATGTGACCTTTGGCATTCTTTCTAGAAAGACACCATACATCACTTCATTGTAGTTTACATTTACATTAAAACCAACACCTGCCAATTTCCCCCACACATCTTTAGATCTTTGACATTTTAGGAGTAAATGTTCAATAGTTTCATTCTCGTTATAATTTTCAATAGGGCACTTTTCAGTTTTGACATAACAGCTTCACTTGATAACTGCTCAGACTGCTAGTCTCCCAACTGAATTTTGCCGCATGGTGTCTTGTTTTTACTAAAAATATTTTTAATACATACCTGTGATTCAGAGTCATCTAAATTTGCGTAGGGGAACACGCCGCCATACATGTTATCTTGTAGTTTAATATATATATTTTTACTAGACATTTCGACCCAAACAAACTTAGTTATAAAATCACTGTACATAAGTTTATAATATGGAACAGAGCTTCTTGCACATCCCTTTTTTTGGTCCAGCTCAGGGCTTCACCAATCCACATGGCATTTCTTTTAATACCTACTGCAATGTTTTTACAAAAAGCTATCTTTAATTTTAAACCTAGGTCTACAGACCGCCATCTTTTTTACTATTGTATAGTAACTGCCTCTTTTGTAACTTCCCTAGTGGTCCCCCATATAAAATTGACTGCCATTTTATTTATTGTTTGTTTTTTTGGAGGGAAAAAAGTAGCTAAAAATAACAATTTAGATAAAATAAAAGTCTTTATTATTAATACTCTAATTTTATAATTATTTGATTTATTTTCCCATTTTTGCAGTTCCTCTTTTATCTCCCTTTCCTTGCCATCCCAATTTTTTTCATAACAGTTTTTATTACTTATTTGTACACCTAAAATCTTCATGTCGTATGTCTCTTCTTCTAAACCAGACTCCTTCGGTTTTGTTATGATTGAGTTTTGCACCAGATACTTCTTCATATAACTTAAAGTGTTCATTTATTATGTCAAGTTCATTTTGGTTTTTAACTTTTACAGTAATATCATCAGCATATGCTAGGACTACCACCTGCTCCCCATTACTGGTTTTTGTTCCACTAAACCTGTTACCGTCCTTAATTCTCTTCAGGAGTGGATTTATAGCTAAGACATAGAGGGCTGCTGATAAAGGGCAACCCTGTATAACACCTCCGCTAATTTCAAATGTTTCTGTTAAAAACCCATTAACATTGATTTGAACTATAGATTGTGCATACATTAGTTTAATAACATTAATTAAATCTTGTTCAAATCCATACACTCTTAACACCTCCCACAGATATTCCTGAGATATAAAATCAAAGGCTTTCTTTTGATCCAGGCCTATAATGAAGAATTCATCCCCAGAATTGTTACTGATTGTATCTCTCAATGTTGCTAAATTATCCCACATCAGCCTTCCCTTGATAGCACATGTTTGTTCTTCTTCAATTACTTTTTGCAGGGTATCATACAGTCTATTCATAACTATTTTTGCAAGTATTTTATAATCAACATTCATGAGTGTGATATGTCTCCAGATATCTATTTCATATTTCTCTCCTTTCTTATAAATGAGTGATATAATACCATGATTCCAACATTAAAGACTGAGATTAACAGGTCTGTAATCTCATCTATACATGTTTGATAAAATTCACTAGGAAGTCCATCTGGACCAGGAGCTTTACCTTTATTTAATTCTACAATTGCTCGTTTAACTTCATCTTTAGTAATCTCACTTCCTAATGAACGTAGGTCAACCTCATGCTTTTTAACTGAATCAAGAAATGCACACAATTTAGAAACATTTATATCTATTTTCTTATACATTTTTTCACAGAGTTCTCTAATCGTTTCCCTCTTTGTTTGCTTATCTTCTGCCCATCATTATTTCGAATTGCAGCAACATGTTTATTCTGTAGTTTCTTTTTATGTAAGTTTGTCAGGCTATAATTATTACCGGGACTGTCTATATTGTTATCTATACCTGCCTGTAAACGACGGCAATGAGAGACATCATTATTCATTTTGGTCAATTCCGATTCAGTTTCACTCAAAGTATCTTTATCATCTTCTGTTTTATTTACTTTTATTTGTGGATCAACATACTTTAACATTAACACTCTATATTTTTCATTTCGTTCTTGATTCAGAATTTTACGTTTATATTTAAAAAAAAATACACACATCTTTCTTTCATGATCTCCCACAAATAAATATCAGATTTGGTTAATATATTTAAAGTCTTCATAATTTTAATTTTGTGCTTCCATTCTGCAAACATATTATTATCATTTAAACAATTTAATTTCCAGTACCCTTTTTTTATTAGTTTTGCCAAAACGTAAAAGTACTTCTACTGACTGTCTTAAGTTCAGTGATTGTACCTTAGTCAAGAGTCAAGTCAAGGTTTACCAGGAAATTCGATGATTTAATACTTCATCACTGCGGGGCCTTAACTGGATCAGGCATGATTAGTTTGGTGGATTTTCTCAAAGGAATAAGGTGTTTAAGGTGTTTCACTGTTGTCCAGCAGAGAGCAGCATAGACCTGCCAACACTAAATACAGAACTGCCATTAGTTTTCATGAGGAGGTGCAGGGCAGCTTTTTGAAATGAAAATGGTGATTTAATTTAATTTGAAATAAATTAGAGAGAAAAGGCTAAATAATTGTCGTTTTACCATTGATTTTCTTTTCATTATGACACAGTAAATACGTACATAATTTTAGGGAAATACATATAACAATGTGTGCTGTAGTTCAATGTAGTTATTTTTTAGATTTGTTTGCAATTAGATATTTTAAATCTTCCATACAGTACTGCAATGTTGAAGAGTCTGATAAACCTTTAAAACTGAAAAATAGATAACAGTAATTGTTCTGAGTGAAGATATGATCACAGTTTACTTGTCAACCATGGATGTATTAAATAAGAGCCTTTATAATACATCCATGTTCTCGACATACATCTCTTTGGCTCGAATTCTACACACTATTATTGTCCTCCAGGCAAAGTATATAATACAAAGGTTCCTACCTGCATAACCTTCTTGTGCAGCCTAATGCTACAGTAATAGTAATACTAATAACAGTCATAACACTTTCAGTAGCAGTAATAGTAGAAACACTATCACTGCCATCATCAGTTAATCATCATTAATAATTTAATTGATTGCAAATATATTAATCAATGACATAGAGGAAGAAGGACATACGTCTTCCTCTTTGTCTGAACCAGCAGGAAGTGTGAGTACAGGTCAGTCAGGGTCTTGGGTAGTTGTGTTGTAATATAAGTTATCAAATGACATTAAAAAACTGAGTCATCTTCAGGTCAGTTTACAGTAGAAACCGTCTCTCACTTTGTGGTGCAGGTTCTGCACAGACAGCTGTTTATTGCGAAGGCCTACTTTGGGTGTTGAATATCCTGCTGCATGCGTTATGAACTTATTTAC
The DNA here is from genome assembly GCF_914725855.1 of Thunnus albacares. Taxonomy (NCBI): domain Eukaryota; kingdom Metazoa; phylum Chordata; class Actinopteri; order Scombriformes; family Scombridae; genus Thunnus; species Thunnus albacares. Next base: position 2,535,118 of record NC_058128.1, on the reverse strand, counting down.
CTGATCTCCCAGTCTGTCTGTGAGCTGCCTGTTTCACTGCAGGCAGACTGGTAGCTCACTCGCTACAGTGGGCGGAGAAATGAAGCCAATGAATCAATATATTGAAGAGGAGAGCGTTATACCTGTTCAATCCACACCTACTCCGACCTGCATTCAGTGTTTCTGTCTACAGAAGCAGCTGCAGATCCTGAGAGGACAAACTGCCTTCAGCAGGCTGACTGACAGCAGAATGAACTGTTGTAAATTGTTGTTTCTGTGTTTGTGTCACAAATCCTTGCTTACTCATGTCATTTATACATGAGTAAGCTGATATATGTTTTGGTTACTATTGTAACCAAAACATATATCAGTAATTAAACAAGGTTTATATATATATGTGTATATATATATATGTGTGTGTGTGTGTACCAACCCTGATCAGACCTTAGAAACCTGCTGGTAACTCACTCCTGATCAGTGTTGGAGAGTAACTGAGTACATTTACTGAAGTACAGTTTTGAGGTACTTGTACTTTACTTGAGTATTTCCATGTGATGCTACTTTCTACATTTCAGAGGGAAATATTGTACTTTCTACTCCACTACATTTATTTGACAGCTTTAGTTACTTTTCAGATGAAGATTTGACACAATGGATAATATAACAAGCTTTTAAAATACAACACATTGTTAAAGATGAAACCAGTGGTTTCCAACCTTTTTGGCTTTTGACGTCTTACAAAAAGCAGTGTGTAGTCGGGGTCACATTTCACATGTCTATGAGTTGTTAACAGCTCCACCAAATAGTGATTTTTCCCTCTAAACTTCTCACATGCTTTCATTTCAATAAATTTTCAAATGATCCAATATTTCACCAAAAATCAAAGATTAGAGAAAAAAATCCAAAAACTGAAAACAGATTTGTCTCGTGATCCTATGGAAGGGCCCGACCCCTAAGTTGGAAACCACTGGATTAAACTAGCTAACTTATGTTAGCTGGTAACATACGTTGGACAGCAGTTATGTCCAACTTACGTGACTAAACTGTGGGAAATATTAAAATATAGAATAAAATATTTATTTAAATTGAAATGCAAAGAATTAAATAAACATAAAAACAAAAAGTATGATGCATTAATAAGTCAATATATTAGTATGGAGCAGATGAAACAGATCAACTATTGATGAAGAAACAATATTAAACATAAAAACACAGAGATACACTTAATTATGGATATTATATAAAATATATAAACATATCTACATATCTTCAAACATACAGTTCAATAGCACCACACACCTACTACGACTGTTACTGCCACCACTGTGCTAACACTTCTTACGCAGAGATCAATAATCATAACTCAGACACGTTTACCAAACTATACACGACGACTATATCAAACAGCAAGCGGACATTATCAATCAGTTAAGGAAGGAGCCGCGCTGGTGACACCAATTAATCAGATAACTACAAACACCTTCATTATCTAAATAAACTGGTCAATCTCTTCTTTAACTTAGATGCAAACACAGAGCACTAAACTGCAGCCTCGTCACTGTTCCCCTCTGACTTCTACTGTGCAGGTTACTGAGAGACACTCATCACATGGACCTTCACATAGTTGATGAAATAAAGCTTTATATAAAATGTGATGTAGCTATAATTTTATACTATCTCTAAGATTATATAACCATCAGTTATTTCTCACTTTTGATGACACGATTTTAGATTGTGTCATCACTAACCTCACTTATCTTCTCATTACAATCTTTATATTTTTAGCTTTAGCTGCTACTTGGAAACACCATTATATTAATGTGAATACACTGGTGTGATGCACAGTGTGATGTACCCTGTCAGGCTCTGTTGCCACAATTAAAATGTAAGTTAAAATGTATGTTTATGGGGTTAATATGGCCAAAGTACAACAATATGACAACATGTTCTCTCAGCTTCAAAAAACTTGAAGTTGTGATGATATAAAAGTTCTCCTCAGTTCAATCAATCCTTGAGAGAAGGTTCGGACAGTGCAGACACACCAAGTTTACAGTAATACGGATTCCTGGTTTCCAAAACATCTTGTCATTTTTGGTATTCAATTTTAGTTTTTAAAATGAGTACAACTTTAAGTTGTTTAGTGTTATCATGGCTCAATGATTACATATTAAGATCATTTCATTATAATGAAAATGTGGGAGAAGATTAAACACATAAAATGATAATCTGCTGAGGATTTGCATTTGTATATTTATTTGCTATATTGCTTCCTTGAAAGGATACTAGACATATGTAACAGACATAAATTGACAGAAAGAAAGGTAAACAAAGGTCAACAAAGGGGTAAACAGAACAGTAAAGTTAACACACAAGGAAATAAATATAAGGACGAATGGGGAGAGTATAATGGGAGTTTAGCTCCAGTCAAAAGTGGCAACATGGTAGTTTAATTGTATTTATTTGTGTATAATAATTTAGAGTTTATGTGTTGTTTGCTAACTCTCTGGTGCTAACGAATTGTAATAGCTAATTCTAACAAAGTTTTAACTTTTTTATCTTGCCTTCTGTCTGTACTTTTCTGTTTAGAAAACAAATTAAACAGCTTTGGACCATCAGTCAAGATTGATTATTTATTCGACTGAGACGCTATAATAAAATACATATATTGTATTATATTATATTATATTATCTTATATTACTAATATCTGTCTCAGCAGCATTTGATTTTTCATCATGCCACGGGGTTTGATCATTGTTTAATTGAGTGAGATCAAACACTCACATCGTGTGAATTTAATACACCAAAAGTTTAAATGTAAAACGTGTTCATCCTCATCTCTTATGATTATTAGTTTTGAGACAGATGGCAGCAGGCTGTGATTCACTGAGCTGCTAACACCATCAGACCGGAGCCACTGTAGTTGTTATGGTTACCAGCAGTGAGACCACGAGCAGCTCAGCCAATCACAGGAGGGCGGCAGCACAGCAACATTTGCATGGAGCCTGTATAAATAAAGCTGCTGTTCTTACCGCCGAGTAACGTTGCAGAAAAAATGCCTGAACCAGCGAAGTCAGCGCCCAAGAAGGGCTCCAAGAAAGCCGTGACTAAGACCGCCGGCAAGGGAGGCAAGAAGAAGAGAAAGACCAGGAAGGAGAGCTACGCCATCTACGTGTACAAGGTGCTGAAGCAGGTCCATCCCGACACCGGCATCTCCTCCAAGGCCATGGGCATCATGAACTCCTTCGTGGGGGACATCTTTGAGCGCATCGCCGGTGAGGCTTCCCGCCTGGCACACTACAACAAGCGCTCCACCATCACCTCCAGGGAGATCCAGACCGCCGTCCGCCTGCTGCTGCCCGGTGAGCTGGCCAAACACGCCGTGTCCGAGGGCACCAAGGCCGTCACCAAGTACACCAGCTCCAAGTAAACCCGCTGTTGGTCCCAACAACTCAAAGGTCCTTTTCAGGACCACCCACACCTTCACCTCAGAGCTTCAGTCCTTCATGATGTTTCTTCAAGTTTATATATTGTGACTGTTGGTTTCTGGTTAAACCTAAATCAGTTTTCCAGCTGGTTTATTCAGACTCAAAATAAAAACAATCTGTTGGTTCAGTTTGTAATAAAATGGTAGCAGCAAACACAGAGCTGTTCAGACTATAAACGGACACAATGTTCTCTGTCTAGACATACGCATGTTGGGGAAGGGAAATATTAACACATCCAACAAAATTATACCCAGTGCAAAATATTTAAATATAATACCCTTATTTTATTTTGATCCACATGTAATGTGGAATAGACAAGATTATATACCAACTAATATTTATCATGTGTCAAATGTTAGTATTATAATGGGTTTTCCCAATAATTGTTTTTTTGAACATGTATATGTTAAGTATACAAACGGGTAGATTATGTGTTACTCTCTTTATTTAGTTTAAAATAACAGAACTACAGGAGAAGTAGCAGTTTTGTCCACTTTTTATTTTATTTTAGACACACAGCCAATTTAAGTGTATATCATGTGTAAATATGTCTTATTGCTTCATATACTGTATTCATATTACATTTGACAATAAAAATATTAGTTTATATATTATATTACAGACCAAACTCACTTTTTTCATTTATGTGAAGCTTAACAACGTCTAACATATATAAAAAAAGAAAACAGATATACTTGAAAAAGTAATAAAATATAAAGAACACTTCCAGACTTATAGTATAATAGTTAACTTTTGTTCAGTCATTGGTCACTTTAAGTGGTTCATGATAGAAAGAGAATTGATCTCAATATCAATAGACAGATATTGCACTGTTGAAATGGCCGAAATGATGGATTATCAGTGCTTTATACAACTAGAAAGTTTATTTTTTTAAAAAAAAGAAAAAGCATGTATATACAGTAACAGAACAGTGTTATTAATACAGTGACATAACATGTTAAGTTATTGGGCTCAACATCAAAACATTTCTCCATCCTTAAAATCATTTATATAAGACACAACAGTCAGAGAAAAGGACATCATTTAGATGGACATATCATTACTTTGATAATTCTCAATGTGTGGTGTAATATTTTATGTTCTTTCCTCACAGTAACCTTTATAGCAGCCAACACTTATTGTGAAAAGTTCTCTACTGATCAACTTCAGTGTAGAAACGAGTTCTTCAACCATTCATACAAAATCTATCCTTAAGTTTTTAGTCAAAAATAAACAGTCACAATATCTAAAATTAGGATTATGATTGACACTGAACATCATGAAGGACTGAAGCTCTGAGGTGAAGGTGTGGGTGGTCCTGAAAAGGACCTTTGAGTTGTTGGGACCAACAGCTGGTTTACTTGGAGCTGGTGTACTTGGTGACGGCCTTGGTGCCCTCGGACACGGCGTGTTTGGCCAGCTCACCGGGCAGCAGCAGGCGGACGGCGGTCTGGATCTCCCTGGAGGTGATGGTGGAGCGCTTGTTGTAGTGTGCCAGGCGGGAAGCCTCACCGGCGATGCGCTCAAAGATGTCCCCCACGAAGGAGTTCATGATGCCCATGGCCTTGGAGGAGATGCCGGTGTCGGGATGGACCTGCTTCAGCACCTTGTACACGTAGATGGCGTAGCTCTCCTTCCTGGTCTTTCTCTTCTTCTTGCCGGTCTTGGTGGCTTTAGAGACGGCTTTCTTGGAGCCTTTCTTCGGTGCTTTGACTGGATCAGGCATGATTGATCGTTGAATTTCCTCAAACGAATAACGATTCCGGCTCCAAACGGCCTCTATATATCCATCTGATGCAAACTTTACTGCGCTGTTGCTCGCACAGGATTGGTTGACTCGTTGTTAGCGAGACTGAGCATGCGCAGCGCCCCAACCCTTGAGAATCGATCTGACCGCCTTTTTACTGAAAGATCCGCCTCATCTGAAGAGTAGCCACAGTTTATAATATAATATGCTGTACAAAACCCATAACTATAGAGACATAAACATGTTATATTTAGATTTAACATTCATTCAAGCTGATATGTTTTATTAAAAAAAAAATCCATGAATAGATTTTATGTCATTAATCCTCAATCAAAAGTTGCTGGTGCTTTTCTCTCTGGAATAATAATACTGTAATAATACACTGTAATGATGTTAATATGAATTTTATTGATTCTCCCAGCTGACACATGAAGATGGTGTTTCTCTGCTCAACAAAAAGAATAATAGTGATTCCTGCACTCTTCCAACTGAATGTAATGTCACCTTTTACTGGAACAACTTTATTTCTAATATTTCCTGACTTTACCCCACAAATACATGATGAGAAATGAAGTAAAATATGTTTCCTTTAAAAGTTAAGTTACAGATTTTTACCCTGCTAGTTACTCATTTACAAACATTGTCTAGAAAATTCTTTACTAAAACCTCTAACTTTGCTCTGCTTCACTTTATTAGCATCAGACTTGGCACAGATAATGTTCAGATGTTGTTTTATGGTTTGCTAGAGGTTTGGGGGTTGCAACTACATAATCATAATGGAGACATTCACGCAAATACTGAACAGTTTTTTTAAGGCGGACATGTAATCTTTCATTTACTCTGACCCAGAGTAAGTGTTACTTTTATCAAGATATAAAGATTATTCATATAAACCTTGTAGTTGCAGAGATATACTAAATTTATTTTGAGTTTGCCATTTTCGAGAAGGGGCCTGAGCCAGAGGACTAGAGATTAAGAGGTTAATCATGAGCAGAAAAAGAATGAATGAATAGATGAATAGAACGGTTTATGAAACTTTTGTTTGTTTGTGTTTTGTACTGCTTTGTATGTTTTGTTTAGTTTTGTGTTGTAATGTGCAGATTTGTATTATTGAGTATTATGTATTTTAAATGCACATCCAGGAATGAGAACTGCAAACTAGCTTAATCTGTAAATCGATGTATGAGGCAGAAGTTCACACTATGTACAAATAAACATCTCTTGAACAATAACATTGAGGATTTTTCAGGCAGGTTTCACTATAATCAACATGTATGTCCAATATGTTTTAACTTGCATTTCTGTCTACGGCAGGCATGAAATAAATAAGACCTTTGTGAAAAGTATTCTTAGAGGAAACCTGCAGATAGTCTGCTTTTGGTTTAAGTGTAAAAACACAAGAAAAAAAAAACTCAGTAAAACTAGAGTTACAGCAGGAAGCTTTACTTTTGTATGACATGATAATTCTGCCTTAAGAGTACTTTTATAATTTGGTTCTGTTCAAGACCTACAGACACCTCGTATATAGCAATAATAAACACAAGCAGCATAGTTCATAACAGAACAGCTTTGATGTCTGGCGCCAAAGTTAAATTTTATTCTAATGTGCAGCTATAACTGTTTGACAGGATATCGTCTCTTAGAGGAAGTGGCGGCTCTTAAAAGAGCCTTTGAGTTCTTGTCTCAGTGGATCTGGATCAGGTTTAACCTCCGAAGCCGTACAGGGTGCGGCCCTGCCTCTTCAGCGCGTAAACCACGTCCATGGCGGTCACGGTCTTCCTCTTGGCGTGCTCGGTGTAGGTGACGGCATCACGGATCACGTTCTCCAGGAACACCTTCAGCACACCGCGGGTCTCCTCGTAGATCAGACCGGAGATACGCTTCACGCCGCCGCGGCGAGCCAGACGGCGGATGGCGGGTTTGGTGATTCCCTGGATGTTATCACGGAGGACTTTACGGTGACGCTTAGCGCCTCCTTTACCGAGTCCTTTGCCGCCTTTTCCTCTTCCACTCATTTTTAACTGATCTCTTCTCGATCAAGACGAAAGTTAAATATAATTCGCGTCGGCAGAGCTTCTTAATTTAAAGCGTGTCTGCGGACGTAAGGGAGGACAGGCTGCGTCAACTTTACTGGGCGGAGCCAGATTCAGCCTCGCTTACGTAGTTTCGCCTCCATTTTGTATCTTTCTCTGTGATATTTGGCAGGTTAACCTGACAGTTAACTTCCTGCTGCTGGTTAGAAACAGACTCTCAGCTGTAGTATTTGTGTTGTTCTAACTGGACATGAAAAGAAGCTGAATGTGATGCAGCTCCTCTCATATCATATTATATAATATAACTCGCTGTACTAATGCATCAGGCAGAAGGAACTTGATGTTTCCCTAGCATGACAGTTGAAGTAACATTATTATGTAATTATTGTAAATAGTGTGATTTTTCTGTGTAGTGAGAATAAAAGTTTGTTTGAAATGAAAGCTGTAATGCTCACATGTCCATTTTATCTCAGTCCCTCATTTGGTGAAAGTAGAGCGACTATACTTCTAATTAAAAACAATATGACAAAATGTAATTTTAGACATTTTTAAACATTTATCTATTATTTTATTCATGTATTATATTATTTTTATGGACCTAAGACTTTGGTAAAGGTATGTATGTAAAGAGTTAGGGATAATTTCTATAATCGGAGTTAAAATATTTCAGCTCTTGGGCCAAATTATCTCTTGACACAGTGCTCTACGTCATACTACAGAAAGCTGAAATTGTTCTGAACATTTTGATATGAAACACTTGGGTATTATTTTATAGGCAAGTGCCTTTAAAAGGCAAATTTAAGAAGATATATAAAAATGGGGAAAGTATCCTTCGACCCCAGAGGTTAACCAACACTTCACATGACCTCCATCTGACAACAAATAAAAGATTTTAAAATGGAGGACGGCCTACTATGGCGGGAAATACTTCACAACAGTATGTAGATGTGTGTGTAAATATATGTGTACGTGGGGATACAGGAAATGCCATGAATGCCTATGTGTATCAGTTTTTACAGGGCCTCGTATTTATTCAACTATTAAAAGTAAAATTCTGGATTTAAGTGAAAATGCTTCACTTTTACTCACAAACGTCACAAAAAAAAAAAGTTTTATCAAACTTGTTTTGAGTGTAAAATGCTGTTAAATGTCAGAGAGCTGCAGAGGTGTGTTCAGAGTAGATCCTTGATGACTTCATTTCATTGACCAGGATCAATGATACATTACTGAAACTGTACCATTAGGAATAGAGTCATTTTAGGCGATTATGTTATTTGTATTTGAATGTTTGATAGGATATTACACCACTTTTTCCTTTTATTTATATTTATCAGGGGTGCAAACAAACAAACAAAAAAAACATTGATTTTATTTCCAATCATTTTCTGATCATCTTCATTGTCTACACTTGTCAGCGTGGAACTGAATCCTCCTGATGTGATCTCTGGAACGTCTCGCTACATCATTGTTTCCATTTCTGACAATTTCCTGTTATTTCAGCCCGATTTATACATTAAAAATATATTCGATTGTTGTTCATTTCACATGTTAATTATTCCTGGACATTTTAGGATAACTTTTTGACTCTTAAGTTGGTTCTATAAAAGAGTAGCTTCATTCTACTACAGGGGTTTATTATTATATGTAATCTGATTGTATAATCTGGAATTAGGACACATGGAGAAATGGATCTATGTGCTCCTGGCAGACATGTTGATTCAGCACAACAGCAGCTCATAAAAAGTAAACTGAGGTAAAAACAAATAAATAAATAAACCAAAAGGCTTTTTTTGTCATTTGAGAAAAAAAAAACAAACATAATATAGCACTGTAATGATATACCATACAAATATAGTTGATCAAACATAACTAATCTTCATTGTTCAATGAGGAACCTGGTAATTGTTTTAATTGCAGGTTTTAAGTGTCGACTTTTAAGCCTTTAATTCCACAAACTCGTTTGTAATACTCTTGGTAAGAATTAAAGTTATATTATTTCTCCCTTACATGTAAACATCTAATTGTTACTCTTAACAAGACTTTATTGATCCCCAGAGGGTAAATTTGCATGTTACAACAGTGCAGGAAAAAAGGAAAGTGATAAGATCTACAAGTAATGAGATTAAATCTATATACACACACACACACACAATACTTGAACTATACACACACAATTTAGCTGACTTGTGGATTGTAAGAAATGGGCAAAAGTGAAGGATCTGATAGATGTAGCTATAGTTATACAGTCTGTTATATAGGAGAAATGATACAATATTAAGTTAAATATGCAGTAAATGTAATAATTGTACCAATATGTAAAATACTGTAATGTCACAATTCTCTAGTAAAGAAACTTGCATACTGAAGGCTTGTTTTGTCATAATTAAGTCAGATACCAGTATGGCATCAATATCATAGTTTAAACACATGACTTATGTCAGCTATTGATAAGACCGTAAGGAAACGCTCTTTGATGAGGTGGTTGGCTCTTAAAAGAGCCGTTGTTGTGTTGTTGAGGAGCCGGTTCCGTGTTTACTTCTTGGCGGGCTTCTCGGTCTTCTTGGGCAGCAGCACAGCCTGGATGTTGGGCAGCACGCCGCCCTGAGCGATGGTCACTCCGCCCAGCAGCTTGTTGAGCTCCTCGTCGTTGCGGACAGCCAGCTGCAGGTGACGGGGGATGATCCTGGTCTTCTTGTTGTCGCGGGCAGCGTTTCCGGCCAGCTCCAGGATCTCAGCGGTCAGGTACTCCAGCACCGCCGCCAGGTACACCGGGGCTCCGGCACCGACACGCTCCGCATAATTACCCTTCCTCAGCAGCCTGTGGACTCTGCCGACCGGGAACTGAAGCCCGGCCCGGGAGGAACGGGTCTTTGCCTTCGCTCTGGCCTTACCGGCGCCAGTTTTTCCTCGTCCAGACATCTTGTTTTCGTCGTTCTTCAGATTACAGAAGTACAATGCCCTTTGTCACCGGAAGCCTGGGATATATAACCCCAACGGCTCACTAGCTGGTCGTTCATTGGTCAGATGGAGCTTCAGTGTGATCGTCCAATCAGAAGCGATTATGGCAAGTTACTGCCGGAACTACACAGTTTCCGGCCTGAGTAATGCAAAACAGCCACGATAAATAATAAGGTTTATTATAGATTATTGACTGGAATTTAGTGCAAAGTGAGGCATTACAAGATGTGTTTGGATCTGCATTTAAGTCTTTACTATAATAATAATTCTTAATTATTTTTAACTAATTAAATAGGTTTATGAGAGTGAAAACAAAGAATATGGCGGTCTGGGTGCTGTAGATGGTGACAGATGAAAAATCTGCCGCCATCACCAGAAATGCTCTCTGTGTTGGAGATGTTGGAATAAAAAGTGTAATAAAAGAAGAGGCAGGGCAAGACACAGCCCTTATTATAAATTATTATACAGGAATTTTATTACACAATACCAACATCTACAATAGACTGGAGTGTTCTGCCCAATAAAATGATGTCTAATAAAATAAATGATTTTAAATATGAGGGATTTATTAATTATCAAAATTTAACTTATAATGAAGGCACAGTGGTGATTAAAACAAAAACAACAAATATGTCAGAGAGCATTAAGGATGTCCGGTGGCTGATATCTGTGGGAAGACGTTGGTTACGTATCATAACCCCAGATCCTATGAGTATAGGCTTCGCCCTCTAAGAGCTGTTGCTATTGGGTTTAGGGCGAAGCTGATGTGGTCAATGCTCCACTGTGCCGCCACAGTACACAAGCACGTAAACACACACTAGTTCACAACTCCATTAGGGCAGAGCACAATAAAATTAAATAAAAAGGCATAAGGCATGCTATGTTGTCACCCTGTTCCCGCCCTGTGTGAATGGTCAAAGTGAAAACATTACACTCATTCACCTGGCACACCTGCTGCTGTGGAGAGTGGGGACGATAATTACGCACTGTAAAAATGTCCCAAACGTAAGCAGAGCAGGTGATGAAAAGGGCGAAATAGCCCACTAATCCACAAAGATGTGAGCAGAGGAGGATACACATGGTGCACACAGGTGTGCACAGAGAGCGCATAAGCACACATTTCACACACATTTCACACACAGTGAACTTATGTTGGGAGAGCACGCAGGGTCGACTGTTACGTACTGTGGCAGCCCCAGAGACTCATTCAAATAAGTTAAAAGAGAGTTTGAATATGTGCCAGCTTGTAGCACATATAATGGCTCTCTACCAGATGAATGTGTGTGTGTAACGCGCTCAGAGCTGACAGCGTGTCACTGATCGTTGAGCACGTTCAACACTGAGTGAGTCAGGGAGGACTCAGACACGTCGTGTAAGTAGAACTGAATAAAAGGAGACGGTGAAGCCCACGATGCTGCCTCACAAATGTCTGCCGCTGCCATCCCTCTGAGGAGAGCTGTGGAGGAGGACAAGGCCCTCGTAGAGTGTGCATGAATGCCCAGCGGGGGATTCACCCCAGCTGCAGCATATGCCTGTGTGCTAGTGTCACACAGCCAGTGGGCCAAGCGCTGTTTTGTCAAACAGCTGCTGAGGCTTGCTGTGCGCGTCACATAACGAGACAACGCATGCAATGGGCAGAGACAGCGTGACGTTTCCTGATGCCTTTCACCATCTCAGGAGGAAGCACGCCGGGCTGCCTAGTCATGGCGGAGACAGCAGAGGAGAGCAGGGCAAAGTTGTTAGCAGCTGCTACTGTCTGTGCAGCACACTGGTGCTCAGTAAGGCGGGTGGTAACTTGGTCCAGGGGAGAAGGTGGCGTAAGCTTGCGTCTGCTTCTAGTGATGGGACGACAGGGAACCCATGTTCTGTATCCCTGTGAACTCTGGTGAAGGGATTGTAACGAGCCACCGGTGCCTTCAGCTTTCCAGGTTCGGAAAAAGCTGCATCAATAAGCGGCCGAAACTCTGTGGCACGAGGCCACACCGGGAACTGCCTGGACGGGATCTGCCAGCTCCGAGACATAGACATCACCTCCTAAAACGCTGTGAGCAGGTGCAGGTGGATCTGCCAGCATAGGAATATCCTTCAGGTCAGCCGCCATCTTAATAATGCTCGAAAGATCTTGGAGGAGAGCCTTGGCTGGAAGGTGGCCAGCAGGCTGTGACGAAATAGCCACGCGAGCAGGGCTCCCTTATCGTTGTCGAGCTCCAGGTCTCCCGACGGGGAGAGGGGAGAGCCGGGGGGGCTGCCAGCGATGGAGGAAGCTGAGTCATCGGACTCGTGCCCAGCACCGTGCACCATCTGGTTGGAAAAATCCACGGCTTATTCAACTGTGAAGCTAGCACGGTCATCCCATTTGTCATCTCCATCGCCCTCTAGCTGCAGCGCTGCAAAGGCCTCCGCTTGTCGTCACAGGTCTTCCGTTGGCAGGCGAGCGCTGAAGGCGCATGTTGCCCGGGCGGTGAGTGCCAGTCCTGCGTGTTTGGCACCGAGGCATGTCTCGCAGCGGGGGTGGAAGTCAGAGGCCATTGTGTAGCCGATCTGACAGTAGGGGCGCAAACATACCGCTCTGGCAGGGTGCTGAGTCTTGCTTGAAGACATAACCTCCAACTGCATACAAACGCTGAGGAAAAATACAAATATAGTTGATATTTGTATGGTATATCATAACAGTGCTATATTATGCTGAGGAAAAAATGGGAGCAGATCTCTGGTTACACCGGTATAATATACCGTGGATGTGGACCTGAGAGGGGCAACTGTGCAGGGCACAATGGCGCGAAAGATCATCTTCACGACTGCACATGCACGTGGGGATAAACCCAATAGAAACAGCTCTTAGAGAGCGAAACCTACACGAAATAGAAGTGGTTATGATGTTGGGCGTGAATGTGGGATTCGGCCTCAGAGTAGCTGCGCTCCCGTCATCTCTGATAACGAGACAAGAGGGAGAGGCTGAAAGCCCACATAAATCACTAATTCTCTTAGTCGAAGTCAGGGCTAGGAGAAGTGCTGTCGTTAATGACAGCTTTGAGAGAGATTTGCAATAGAGGCTTGAAGGGGGGTTCCCCCAGAGCGCATAACACCAGGGGTAAATCCCATTGTGGTGTCAAAGAGAGATCTCTGTTGCCTGACTCCTTTTAGAAAGCACTTAAGCAACGAGTGTGCAAGAACAGATCTTTCTCCATATCCTTCATGACAGGATGAAATGGCTGCAGCATAAGTTTTAACCATCGGTAGAGCCAAAGCCCCTCTCCACACACCAAACCTAATTTCTCCAGGAGCTCCCGTTCAGGGGCCAGACCCAAAACTGACTTATCAACAGGAATTGTAGGATTTCACCGTCCAGCTGCAAGAGTGCGTCCCTGTGCCATGGGAGTTGCCATGGTTTCCCTGATAGCAGCTGTATCATTGTCAGGAACCATGACGTACTTCTTGTGCCTGGAGATGACGGGCACATGAAAACAAGCGTCTTTTAGGTCGATGGATGTGAACCAATCACCAGGATGCACACATTCCAGCACGTTTTATGGTTAACATGAAACGGCCTCTTCATTATGGACTTGTTGAAGAGAGATGGGTCCACCCTTGCTCTCCTCGCCTGGGGAAACTCGGGAAATAGCTCCCTTTTCCAGGAGCTCCGACGATTCTGCCATCAGAGCAGCTATCTCCGTCTGAGATGACATGACAGTCTCCAACACCCCGCTGAATGGAGAGAGAATTAATCTTTCCATCCATTTGTTCATGGAAAGCAGACTTTGCCACGCTGAGCAGCGCTCTGAAAGCAGGCGTGCAAACGTTTGTGGAGCCTCTGTGGACATTCCTGACAGCCATTGTAACATCCTCACTGCCGCTGTATGAATCGATAGCTCGCTCGACACAGCCAATGGGAGGGCAGGGATGAAAGGGCTGCATGGGAGGATGCGTGACAGTGAGTGTGTCAGCATCTGCGCAACCAGACTCTGAGTCTGATTCATGCCATGGCGAGAAACCTCCACTAACTCGCACCGATTGGTGGGAAGTAGGGTGGGCGCAGAGAGGCGGAGAGTGTGTGCAGGCTGTTGTGCACATTTGGGAAGAGAAATGATGCTCATAAAAACATGAGAGAGTGACAGGACTGCCTCAGCGACTGATGCACTGTGTGAGAGTGCAGCAGAGGTAACGTGTGTCTCGGCACAAACAGTTGCTGTTTGAGAGGAAACTGCTCTTAAGTGACAGATGGGTGTGTCTGAAAAGAGCCGTTTTGTTTGACAGATTCTGGAGAAAAACACACTTCCCCCGCATCCTGTCGATATATCTCAGCTGTTTGTGAGGTGGCTCAACCGGTGGGTTGGACCAAGTGCAGGCCGGGCGCCAGCCTCTGGCGGCGGGACGGCGTGGAGCTTGTTGAGCCGTGGCTGGAGGACGCTGTGGTGGAGGAGGAGGCTGTGCAGGTGCGGGCCGAGGTGCAGCTGCAGCACTGGCTGTGGGGCGCCTCTGTCTGGAGCATGTGTCCCGGCGGTCGCGCCAGGAGTCTTGAGTCTTCTCACTGTGTGTGGTGGCGCTCTGAGGGAGCAGCCCAAACAGCCCCTTGGGGCTGATGGGGCCATCCAGCAGCTCCTGTCAGATCTGCACTGGGAGCTGGGACATGTGGAGCCACATGTTCTGCTGCAGTATCGTTTGCCACACCATAATCCAAGCCTGAGCCACTGTTGTCGCTGTGGAGAGGGTCAGGATAGCTGATGTCTGACGCTGTCTCTGGACGGAGCACGCTGGGCTGCTTAGCCATGGCAGAGAGAGCAGGGCGATGTTGTTAGCAGCTGTCTGGGCAGCACACTGGTGCGCAAGGTTTGCGTCTGCTGAAAAAAATCACTTTAAGCAGCAAAATGGTGGCTAGACTCTCTTCCGGGTCCAGAAAATGCTGCATCGATGAACGGCCGCAGCTCAGTGACACAAGGCCACACCAGGAGTTGCCTGGACGCTGGCTCCGGAGGTCTTCAATCCTATTATTTATTTATGCTAGAGATAGGCTGTTCACACAGTGCATTTCCCAACACTGTGTGACATCAGATGAATAACATTTTTTCCCCTCATGTAGGAACATGAGTTAAGAGGAGGTGGAGGAGAAGTTGCCACACAGTGGTGGTTTATAACCAAGGGCGTAGGTTTGGTTTATCTTTGATATGAGCATGTTTGTTGGATGGCCAAAATAGTTCTGTATGTGCACTTGCTGTCTATCTCTCTTTTCTCTTTCATATGCACACATGAACACACACATAAAGAGCCTGACTCTGCAAAATGTTTACTTTAATAAATATGTATGTGTTGACTTGCCTGAAACCAAACTTGTAACATATTTTTTTCTGAATGAATTTTTACATTTCATTCTATTGATATAAATCTGAGACCAAATAAATATTCAAAATTGACATTTCATAGACTGTTACAATAAAAGTAAAACAAAATAAAAGTATAATAACCTGTAAGTACTGTTAAACCAACTGTCTGCTGTAAGGTTTTCAAACCTCACCTGAGATTCTGCAGCTCTGTCCTTTCGGTTTGTTGATTGATATCTTTGAATCATCTCCAAAACTTCTACACGTATTATTTTTCATTCAACTCCTGAACTCATGGCTACATCTTTCACTATGACATCGGCGCTCACCCGAGAGGCTGCAGCTCACCTGTCTGTAGGCTGCTGCTGGATTTTCGTAATAAAATGATGCCTGACAGTCACAAACCGATCAGTTGGACAAGCTGTGGCTTATTTAGCTTATAAATGATGTCCGTGTCTTAATGACACAATAACTCTGCTCCTGATCCACTCATGTAAAAAGGGAGAGACGGCATTAAATAGTTAATATTTCTCCCACTTATTTAAAAATTAGTTTATTATGATTATTATTATCATTATACACTTTATTTATATAGTACCTTTTATAACAAAATGTAGCTCAAATTGCTTTAAAAGAAAAGATATTAAAACAAAAAGACAGATATTTAAAAATAAGAAACATTAAAACAATAAAAAAAACAACAATAAACAATAAAATCCTAAAAAGATAAAAATAGGTAAAATCATAAGGAGTTAAAAAAGACAATATTGGTGGTAAAAACAACTGATAATAGTAAAAGCAATTTTAAGATATAAAAACCATGAAACAATATAAAAGAAATATCAAATAAAGGTTAGATTAATTAAAAGCAAGACCATAAAAATAAGTTTTGAGCTGCTTCTTGAAATTATCATCAGAGGTTGCTTGTCTAATATGCGGTGGGAGTCTGTTGCAAATCTTCGGTGCACAGACTAAGAAAAGCTGCTTCAACGTACTTTTTGCAATTTATTTGTGGCACATTTAGGACGCCAGTTTTAAGCGGCCTAAGCAAACTGTTTGGAACATACTCCACCAAGCAATCTGAAAGATATGAAAGTGCTAGACCATTTTGGGCTGTAAAAACAAATAAAAGAATTTTAAATTCTATCCTCAACGTTACACATAGCCACTGCAATGACGCTAATACTGGTGTAATGTGTTCCCTTTTGCTAGTTTTGGTTAAAAGTCTTGCTGCTGAATTTTGAACGAGTTGCAGCTGATCAATGTTTTTTTTTTGTTTTTTTTTTGGTAAACCAGTATAAAACACATTACTTCACATTAATCATAGCGTGAAAATACAAAGGCATGAGTCCTAGCATCTTCCAAAGACAGGTAGGGTCTGATTCTTGCAATGTTCCTTAAATGATAAAAAGCTATCTTTGTAACATTACTGATATGACTTTTAAAATTCAGTTCAGAGTCAAGGATAACACCAAGTTTTTTTACTTCTGGTTTAATCTGTAGAGCCGGATTTCCAAGCCTGCTTAAAATTTCTTCTCTTTGTGCATCTGTGCCAATTATAAGAACTTCTGTTTTGTCTTGATTTAATATAAGGAAGTCACCACTCATCCACTGTATAATACTAGAGAGGCAATGTATCAAGGGATTTAGGGCCTCCTTATCATCTGGTGCAACAGATAAATATAACTGGGTGTCATCTGCATAACAATGAAAATTTACACCACGGTTGCAAACAATTTCTCCAATTGGAAGCATACAGGGAAAACAGTAGTGGACCAAGAATTGAACCCTGAGGAACACCAAAGAGAAAATTGCTCTTGTCTGAAACATGTTCACCAAGGCTAACAAAATAGCATCTGCTAGCGAGGTAAGTATTAAACCAGTTCAGCATGGTTCCAGAGAGTACAATTCAACTTTCAAGTTGGTTTAGGAGTATCTCATCACAGATAGTATCGAACACAGCACTTAGATCAAGAAGAACAAGGATTGAAATATTTTATTATCTGTGCTCACTCTAAGATCATTTATTACTTTTACAAGTGCTGTCTCAGTACTATGTCCTCTTCTAAAATCTGACTGGAATTTTTCATGGATGTCGTTTGGATTGTTTCCAGAACAATTTTATTAGCTAAGCTCAGTTGTCAGAGACACTTTGGTTCTTTTTTTAAAAGAGACCTGAATTCACTTTGGGAGGCATATTCACCTACAGTAGAGTTATTCAATCAAATGACATGTCCAAGCAACAATCACAAATTAGCTATCAACACCCAATGCCTGAAATTTAAATATAATAACAAGTGATGTTAGTTTTGTCCGGTGAAGTCAGGTAGTCAAATCGAGTATCCCCCATATCCCGTTTTTTCAGTCTTTATCACAATGTCTCACCTTTTGCAGAGAACACACAAACCTGGCAACCCTCAAATTGCCCTTTGAAGTTGTGAAGATCGGCCAAAATGTCCTCACAGCACAGAAATGTCATCACAATGCTGGTTTTCAACTGAAATTGGTTCTCTGAAAGATAGACAGACATGCATACAGTTACACACACACACACACACACACACACACACACACACACATTTTGATGGTTTTGATGTTGATATACTGTATTTCATCTAATAATATGTTGTTGCTAATATTGCTGTTCTTTGTGTATTGTCCAAATATTTGGTCAATTTGTATTTTGATGCTTTGGCAAAATTGTTCTTGTGACTTTCAGGCCAATAAAACCATAGAATTGAACTTAGCAAAGCAGAGTAGTGTAGAATAAAGTAGAGTAGAGTATAGTAGAGTAGAACAGAGTAGTGTACAGAAGATTACAGTAGAATAGTGTATTATAGAGTACAGTAGTAAAGCGCAGTAGAGTATAGAGTAGAGTAGAGTAGAGTAGAGTGATAGAGGCTCAGGGGTCAGAGGGGAAAGGCCTCCCAGCATCATCGCTGATGATGTCGGCCATCTTGGATTGTAGCGGGGAAGAAAGATTGATGCGGTGAGCTCCTTTTTTTATTCCTTTACTTTCTTTTCTCGGCGATGATCAGTTAGAGCCGCCTGGTGAAGAGCCCTGCGGATAAATGATAGTTAACCACGAAATCCGGCTGTGAACGAAAGTGGAAATAATTGTGATTTTTGTCCAGAGGTCCGCTTTCGCTGCTTTCTGTTGTTGTTTTGGGAGCTAACCGACGGAGGCCCCAACCGGGACACAAACACAGCAGCCCGCCGGTCCGCTCTCCTCTCGGGCAGTCTGTTCACACAACTGCATCTTAACCGATTTCATCGGCTCACCAACTCGTGTTATACCGGCTCAGAGGTGCTCCAGCTAGGGCTTTTAACGTTGTTTTTAGCCGAATAGCGCGCTTGGTTGTGTTAGCTTGGATGCTAACGCTCCCATGTATTCGAATAGAACTAGCTGTTAGCATTTAGCTGTTAGCTTCCGCTACGGACTCAATGTATGAGCAGCTAACAAAGTAACACCAACTGTTATATGTGTTGAGACTTTACAAAGTGAACACTGGGCACCGTAAGTCGGTTTATTTGGGTTTGAACACCCTAACGGGATGTTTTATGTTAGAATTAGTCATAGTCATTAGCATTAGCTTCGTGGCTAGCATTAGCCTTTTGCGACAGTGCTGCAGCTCTTAACGTCGTTAGCTCCTAAACAAGAACAGGGAAGCTTAAAAAGCACTCGGCTGGCAACACACGGAGCCTTCCCACCAGAAACACACCGGTAATACACACTTTTATATAATATTTTAACCGTGTAAGCTCACAGTTTTTCACATTGTTTGGCGCTGTTGCACCGTCGGCAGTCGGCTAACCTAAGTTACTCTAGTAAACAAAAATATTTCTGAGAGATTCCTGTGGATCTCTGTGTTTACATCGCCTCATGTTTATCAGGGATGACAGACAAACTACAGACTAGCAGCTTTTCATCATGGTTTAAACATTTTATAGCTGGCTGCTAGCCGTTTACTCTGCCTGACGAAAGCTGATTACTACGGGGGAAATTAAGTCAATTTTAAAATGTCCAGAAAATAGTACTATTGCTTCATGTGATTGCTCCCAAATTATCGCTGAAATCGTTTGATAAAACTGTTGTATGTTAACTGGATATTGTGTTCACTCGTTTGTAGTTTGTGACAGTTGTGTTCATCTGCTTGTAATGTTTGTGTTTATTGTTGTAACAATGTTTATGCTGCTCTCTTGATCATCACTCTTGTAAAAGAGATTTTGATCTCAATAAGACGTTTACCTGGTTACATATATTCAGGGCTTAACAATACACTTAACTTATTAGAGTTCGTTTTTTTTTCTCAGATTCTCCGTGGAAATCTGTTTCAGGTTTCTTTATTGTTACATCTCATTACGCAAGTATAAGAGAGTAAAAATATTAGGTTTCAGCTTATCCACAATGCAATAAGGAAAAAAATAAATATTTAAAACTAACAGATAAAAGTATAAACAACAAGAATGACTGTATATAAAGTGAAGTGTGGATGTTCTACCTAAAATATATATGAATATCTATATGTGTATGTACATATATGTGTGCTTACGTGTGTGTGTGTGACATCAGGCAGGCTACAGGCCATCAGTGTCCGTTGTTCATAAGCCTGCGATACAGCTTGCCAGACAGTAGCAGCTGAAAGAGTCCATGGTTGGGGTGTCTGATGTCTTTAATAATCCTACGGGCCTTCCTGACACACCGCCTGTCGTATATGTTGTTGATAGACTCACAACGACTATTACCAGGATTCAACCCGTCTGCTGGCGTTGTAGTAATAAGGGAAGTGCTGATATCTAATTTCATGCCATAATTATCACAGTAAATGGTATTATCATGATAATCAGCATTTCCTGAAATCCTTCTGTTAGTTGTTGGTAACATATAGTTCCGTTAGTTTGTGACAGTTGACTGGAAATTACTTTAAATTCAGGTCCGTGTCTGTGACTCTTAGATTTCTATGCACTCATTCATAATTTTAAAGTGAATTACAGTTCATGCATTTTGCAGCAAATTCAACAAATTGTATGACCATTTACAACACATCTCTGTAGTGTCGGGCTGCAACTAACTATCACTGTCAGTATTGATTAATCTGATAGTCTAATTGATTTATTGTTTAGTGTATGAGATGTCAGAAAATAGCAACATCACAGATTCCCAGAGCTCAGGTTTGTTATCAGGTTGCTTGTTTGTCTGCCAAACTATTCAAAACCAAAGTAATTCAGTTCACTATCATTGAAGACTAAGAATTGTTGGTTTGTGGTGTTGGTATAAACATTATTCTCACTGTTAATCAATCAAATATACAGTAGTTGTTATCTGTCGATCAGCTTTCGGGTTAATCTACTAATCATTGCTGACCTGATCTAAGACACCACAGTTACAGTCTCTACTGAGACTAGTTCCATACACATCGATGTATAAAACGCATCATACAGTCTCTCCTTAAAGAGTGTTTCAGATGCTGTTCGACCATCAAGTCTCTTCAGTTCTGACCGTTTTCCCGTCTTGTCTGGTTTCACAGGTGACACGCGGCATGTTTGGTGCTAACCGGAAGAAGTTTATGGAGGGAGGGGTAGAGAGCGACTATGCGGATGACTCCAGCCTCTACTACAGCCAACAGTCCATGTTCCCTCCACACCGCCCTGACAAAGATGTAAGCTCACAGAACATCCTAAACATCCTAAAGTCTTCTGTAAGATCATTTCAAAAAGTATAAAGACTTAGAAGAGCTGTTAAAATTGAATATTTTAATGTTAGTGTAACTCTAGATCTGCTGGGATTACATATTCTAAAGAAGGAAGAGAAAGTGTGATTATGTAATATAATAATAGAGGGTGTAGACTTGTATCAATACTTTTACAATATCAACTGAAATATGTCCATAACACTGATTATTGAAGCACTGAAAGCGGCACTACATGTCTGGTTAGTTTCATAATTGTGTTTTCTTATTCTTTGATCAGCTTGTTAGTGATTGAAGTTATTGTTTAGCAGCTTGTGTTTAGACAACATTTAACATCTGAGATTTTTGGTTTGTTACAAAGTGTTTTGTAGAAAAATATGTTTATATATCTTGTCGGTATCAGAACCAGAACTTAGAAACGTATCGCATCTGCACGAGTGTTGAAGATTTTCAGCTTTAGTGTAGACGGACGTTTATTTTTGTCAGACTTATTTATTTTGTCTTTACGTATCTTCTTAATTACAATTATCCAACATAACATTTTTTCCCCAGTGGACCACTTGGCCAGTAGATCAGAGTTTTACTGACCTCTTATGTATTTTCACTGCTCCGGCAGCCAAAAAATGAAAATAACTCATTTTTTTCCTCATAATTTTGGTGATTTATTCATAATATACATCATACGTACAGCAGTGAGGTTGTTTTCCTGTAGTTATGGTTTCTTTATGTTTTGTCCTTCCTCTGCTGCTGGTAGAGAGGAGGGGCAGGCTGGTGTCGACCTCAAGTCTACAAGAATCCAACTCATTTTAAGATTCTTAGCTAATTAGACTTAATCGTTACGTCCGTTGTGATCCCGTTAGTAACAGTTCTCTATTAGCATAACGAGCTCCGTATAGCAGCTGTGGATGAGAGCGGAGTCGCCTGCTGGAAGCTCATGTTCTGCTTGTTTAACGGTTGTTTGATAAAGTGCTCGTACCGTCTTTCTTACTGCAGGATTTAGTTGTACTTACGACAGCGAGCAGTCGTAGTCGACTCGATTTAAGTACAACATGGAGTCTGTTTCATTCTGTCTGCTCTGTGTGTGTGTGTGTGTGTGTGTGTGTGTGTGTGTGTGTGTGTGTGTGTGTGTGTGTGTGTGTGTGTGTGTGTGTGTGTGTGTGTGGGGCACTCAGTTAACGTCGTCAGGAGATGTATATTGTTACGTCGTTTGGCGTCATCCAGCTGTAGAACTACGAGGTTAACTGATGTGTTTGTGTCTCTTCTGTCTACAGATGCTGGCGTCTTCCTCTGCGTCCTCAACGGGTCAGCTGTCACAGCTAGGAGCCAGCTTATATGGCCCGCAGAGTAAGACGAACACACACGCAAAGATCGAATTAAGCAGGAAAATTAATCGACAACTATTTTGATAACTGATTAACTGTGAAGTCGTTTTTGGATTCTTAAATGTAAGAATCTGCTGCTTCTCTCAGTCTCACATGATGGTAAATTGAATATTTTTGGACTGTTGATCAGACGAATCAGGACATTTAATGACGTCACCTTGCTCTCCAGCATGTTGTGATGGAGAATTTTTACTTACTCTGATTTATTTTCCAAACGATTCATCAAGAAAATAACTGGCGGATTATTTCATAATCAAAATAATTGTTAGTTGCAACACTACATTACTGTTGATTATTTTAATAAAGCGTGAAAGTTTAAAAAGACACTTTGAGATGAAGTTACAGTACATGAACGATGTAGACGAGGTGTTAGTTTGATGAGAATAAACACTTTGTTGTTTCCTCTCTCCCTCTCTTTCTCTCTGTTTCTCTCTCTCTATTTATCTCTCTCTCTATGTCTCTGTCTATGTCTCTCTCTCTCTGTCTCTCTCTCTCTCTCTGTCTCTCTTTCTCTGTTTCTCTCTATCTCTCTCTCTCTCTCTCTATGTCTCTCTCTCTCTCTCTATGTCTCTCTCTCTCTCTCTCTCTGTCTCTCTCTCTCTCTCTCAAATTCAAATAAGCTTTATTGGCATGACAGATCAGGAACCTATATTGCCAAAGCAGTACAGAAAATTATAAACATTGACAGATGATTAATAATTATACAATAGTATGTAAATATAAACAGTCATATTAAATACAATATAATAAAAGGCATTCTCTCTCTCTCTCTCTCTCTCTCTCTCTCTCTCTCTCTCTCTCTCTCTCTCTCTCTCTCTCTCTCTGTGTGTGCAGGTGCTTTGGGATTTCCCATGCGTGGTATGAACAGCAGTGCAGCACCTCAGTTAAGTCGAAGTGGACTGAACCAATCTGCCAGCCAGCTCCCCAGTCATGCCAGTACACCCAACGCTGGCACAATGCACACACCTCCCTCGCCTAGCAGGTACAACACACACACACACACACACACACACACACACACACACTCTCTCTCTGGCAGTGCATTTACGGGTCTGGAAAACATTTAAACTAATTTATTAAATCAGAATGCTGTTAAAACGGGTTAATTCCAGCTGGAAATCTCGTCGTCTTCACTGCTTGTGGCTTCAGTCTTAAAGTCTCTCTCTCTCTCTCTTTGTCTCTCTCTCTCTCTCCAGGGGTATTCTGCCTATGAGTAGCAGGAGCGTGCTGAACCACAGCCAGCAGGTGGGGGGTCCGACGGGGCAGCCGATCGGGATGGGAGGAGGGGGAGAGAGGGGAGGTGGAGGAGGGAGGAGTGGCAGCATGGGGAGTCCCAGCCGGTCATCACCCAGCATCATCGGCATGCCCAAGCAGCAGCAATCACGGCAGCCTTTCACTATCAACAGGTAACACACACACACACACACACACACACACACACACACACACACACACACCTCAATGCTGCTTCGACCTTTCATGAATCACACCGTCTGAGGTCGTTCTCTTAAAGGATGATTCCACTTCATCACAACTCATCGATAAGAGAGAGCTGGGAACACATCACTAAACCAACGAACCAAGAACATCTTGAGAACCTGCGTTTCAAGGGACTAAATTTAGCTCCTGTATGAGGTTCGCTGATTGGTCAAACGCCGCGGACACCACGGCTGCTTCAACTCGCGCACCGCCATGTTCATAAAACGAGGAAGTACTCCGATGTCGATGAGAAGACATTTCTTGTTGTTTATTAAGGTTAAAAATAAAGTTAGGCTTGAGAGAACCATCAAAACACTCAGAGTCACGTCACAGTAAATATAAAGAACAGGACGACTCGTTTTTTTCCTCTTCAGAATTTCTTTTTAGTCCGTCATTGGTCTAATTTGCGTAATTTTCACGATTCTTCAGGAAATTGAGATTTGTTCCTCTGGTTCTGTACTTCCTGGAACCGGAAGGTGACCGGTTAAAAACATGACACAAAGTATCTGTTGTAAACATCCATCACAGTTTTCCTGACCGGTGTGATGGACCACTCCTATCTTCTCCAGTCGGACTTCGTTGTAGTGATGTCGCTCAGATCTCAGTAACGGATAGAAAAGATGGTCTAAACTCTGATAATATAAGTCGTGATGGTCCTAAACCATCATGGGCAGTTGAAATAGTTGTGAAAAGTTTGAAATATTTTAAATAATAATAGTTTTAAGGCACTGTTATCGATCTTAAACGGGTTTAATCTCTTGTGATTTCAGTTCTGTATTATTTTTTTTTAGGATTGCAGCTCTGAGAATAATCCATCTGTCTGTTTTGTGTGTGTCAGTATGTCAGGGTTTGGGGTGAACAGGAATCCAGGTTTCAACATGAACAACTCACTATCCAACAACATCTTCAATGGCACAGGTAAGAAGATACCAGTTTGGCTTTAATGGTTTCGTCTTTTTTTTGGGTAGAACTTCAAATATGTTGAACTTTTCTGTCATTTCTGTCTCCAGACGGCAGTGAGAATGTGACGGGGTTAGACCTGTCTGATTTCCCGGCGTTAGCGGACAGGAGTCGAAGGGACGGAGGCTCGAACCCCACCCCGCTGCTGAACCCGCTGGCCGGCCGGGCGCCGTACGGTACGAGTATGTGTGTGTGTGAGTGCGAGACCATAAAAGTCCTTTTACTTCACATTACATACATAATTTTTAACCTTCAGTTTCAGCGCACCACTGACTGCTTTCACCTCCTTTTTTTCCAGTTGGCATGGTAACAAAGCCGTCCAGTGAGCAGTCGCAGGACTTCTCCATCCATAACGAAGATTTCCCAGCTCTCCCTGGGCCAAACTACCAAACAAAAGACCCCACCAGCACCAGCGAAGACAGCAAACCGGTTAGATTTCCTGCTTCTCCACGTCTGTATTTCTCTGTTTTTGATCCGTAAAGGGCTGGCATGGTGGAGCCTACTCAAGTCTATCTCCTCTGTCTTTTTAACTTAATATGAAAATGTGAACCTCGTGGCTCCAGAGCGAGCGATTGTTGAGGCAGTACTCGTTACGACGTCACACCAGAAAGTCAAATCAAATGTGCAGGAAGTTTTAGCGTGAGCTCACCGCCGCCGCCGCCGCCGTAACTTCTGTAGTCGCAGTTTGTATTCCGGCCGGATGACGAGCGAAGCAGCACGCTGGAAGTGTTGCCGGTTGTTCAGCAGCTGAAAAGTCTTTACAGCCTTCCAGAGGATGGAAATTTACATCAGGAACGGCTGAAATTCATTTTTGGAGACAGTCTTCCCTCCGTTATCGGCGAGCGGTCGTGTGTTCGACACGTTTTGCAGCCGACTGTCTGCTTAACGAGACTCAGCTGCAGGATTTTCAGCTGGATGAAGTTTTAAAACATGGTTTCTTTCTGTTACTCAGCTAAAGGAATAATGTATCTGTGCTAAAGCTAAGCTAGCAACCTCCAGCTACGTTTGAAAACAACAGGATTCAGGATCAGACTCCACTAGATACTGTCTAACATCTCCAGCTGCAGACATTACTGCAGGTATTCATTAGGTCCTATTCTGATTGGCTGAGGGTGAAAGTCGGGCCACACCTCCAGCCAATCAGAGTAGCTGCTCATCAATAATGCAGATTTTATGTAAATATCTTCAGAAACATCCTGTTGGAGGACAGAGAGGAGTCTGGGCTGTAAGGAAAGATGGATTTGGAGACATCTAAACAACTTTTGTTAAATAAAATGTCACAGATATGTTTAAAAAAACTCACATTTATAAAAAGGAGTCAAAAAAGGCTGTAATACCAGATCTTTAACTTGTCTTCTGCTGTTACTTCATGTACTATTTTTCATCATGGTGTCCTTTTCTTGCTTAACTTTCTACTGTTTTTTTTTTAATTGTTTTGTTTTTGTCCCATCAGAATCTGAACTCATCAGGAAAGCCCGCCTCTAACTCAGATGGTCCTAAGTTCCCCGGCGATAAGAGCTCCGTGGCGCCGAGCAACAACAACCAGCAGAAGAAAGGGATTCAGGTGCTTCCTGACGGTGAGACACACACACACACACACACACACACACACACACTCATCCACACACGGAAACGATGAAGTCGGGGTGTCAGTGACAGACTAACTCGTCTTAATGTGTGTGTGCGTGCGCGCCAGGGCGTGTGACCAACATCCCGGTCGGCATGGTGACGGACCAGTTCGGAATGATCGGCCTGCTGACGTTCATCCGGGCAGCGGAGACGGATCCCGGCATGGTCCACCTGGCACTGGGCTCTGACCTCACCACGCTCGGCCTGAACCTCAACTCACCTGAGTACGACGAACACACACACACACACACACACACACACACACACACACACACACTGGCTGCTTTATAACTGAGCCAACAAGTAGTACAATGAGTCGACAGAAAATTAATCGCCAAATATTTTGATAATTAATTGTTTTTAGTCATTTTTTAAAGAAAAATAATCTGGTTCCAGCCTCTCAAATGACTATTTCTGTTCTTCACTGACAGTAAACTGAAAATCTTTGGGACAAAACAAGACGTGAGGATTCTGGGAAAGGTGTTTTGAAAAAAGTAAAGTAACTTCAGGATATGCAGCAGACTAAATGTCGCTCCACCGCTGCTGCTACACATTTTTTTTTATCCAGATCATGAAGTTGTGTTGTAGATTTATTAATGTGTTATTTGTGCAGCCACATCGATTTATCGGTTGATCGACAGAAAATTAATCTGCAAACATTTTGATAAACGAACAAATCGTTTGTCATTTTTGGTGCAAACATGCCAAACATTTGCTGGTTCGAGGCTCATAATTTATGAGAATATGATGCTTTTCTTGGATGATAAATTACAGTAAAGTTTTGGACTGTTGGTTGAATAAAATAAGGACGGATGTTGAAATGAGCGTTTTTTTTAAACAGCTCCGGTTGTTTGTTCCTTCCAGGCAGCCGTTCAGGCCAAAGCTGCGTTACTGTCAGAGCAAAAACAACCACAGATGATGTTCGTTGTCGTGTGTTATGTAACTCAAGCTTTAAGTCTCTAAAAGTTTAATCCCGCTGTGATGCGACACTTCTGACTGAATCTAGAATCAAAGCAGGAAACACACAGGAGTAACAACAAGTCCCAGTGAGCCCACACACACACACACACACACACACACACTAACATGTACATGTAAATAAAATGCAGCCGTGACTCATGTCATTAATGACATCTCTGCTTGTTCTTCTATGACAATCCACAAAATCCACGAGAGCATTGAATCTGTTTGCAGTCTTCTCATTTTTTAGGTTTTATCAGCTGCATCAACTTGTATTTTGTGTTTTAACTGAACTATAAAGTCGACACTTGGCTGTTTTTATTTTTTTAAAAGTAAAGGTTGTATATTTTTTGCTGTTCAAAAAGAGACAACAGAGTCTTTTTAATCAATAAATGATCTAGTTTACTGAGCACATCCTTCCATCCCAACCTGGATAAGTGGATTACTGACCAGCAGCTAACTGTCCGAACCTTAATCAGGATTTACAGACATTCAGAGCCGAGCAGCGACTCGTCCTGTCAGTTAACTCAGTCAGTGAAGAACTAAACTGCTGTTAAACTGTTTTACTGTTAGTCATCAGTATGGTTTATAATATCCTGTCTAATATCAGTAATTTTAATAGTATTTTGGCCCATGTGACCTCTCCTCTGATGATTCAGTTTTATTGATTATTGTCTTTTCATTGCATCATAATAACGAAACTCACTTCTGCTTCTGCAGGAATCTCTATCCTAAGTTCGCGTCTCCCTGGGCGTCAGCTCCGTGTCGACCGCAGGACATAGGTGAGTTTGACGCTTAAACGTTGTATATTTATGGAGTGAATGTTGGACTCCCGTTCATCGGGCGGAGACAAACACAACTTCAGTGACTCGTAGACAAAAAAGGAGCTCGGTTTGTTCACAGATGTGAGCGAGAACGCAAAAAAAGACACAGATAAGATCGAGCAGCAACTATAACTGAGTAGAAGATGGACAGAACGTTAATTATTCCAAGAATAAATGTCAAACGTTCTCTGCTTCCAGCTTCTTAAATGTGAGGATTTGCTGTTTTTCTTTGTCATGAACAACATGACAAGTTGAATATCTTGACGTCACCGTCGGCTCCAGGCTCTGTGGACACCAGTTTTCACTATTTTTGAACATTTCATAGACAAAATAATTATTAGATTAATCGATAATGGAGATAATTGTTAGTTGTGGCTTTAATTTCAGCATTTGAACTGTTTGTCTGTCGGTTTTGGAGTTTTTCTGCCTCCAACCAGTTAAATCGAATTAAAGCATCTTGAAGTTTTGACACTCAAGACTCAAGAGAACTTAAACATAAATATCTGTATCTTAAATAACATTTAAGCTTTTTCAAAAAGTCAATATAAGGTGCATTTAAAAAGCAAAGGATTTGATCAGTTTAGATTCTATAATTGTTTCTCCTCCTTTTTTTTGAATCATTTCCTTCATCAACACCTTCTAGATAAACTGCAAGATTAAAACAAGTTCACACAGAGACTTGACAGTGTTTTTCTTTTTGCTTCTCTTCCTGCAGACTTCCACGTCCCCTCAGAGTATTTAACCAACATCCACATAAGGGACAAGGTATGTCCACCAGAAAACATGAGAAGGATCCTTTTTATTTGATCTCGTTAGAGGAAAAGGAACCGTAGAATAATTCAGTCCGCCTTTATGTCTGAGCATCTTATTTTACTACTTTCTTCTGTGCTAGAAATATTGTCTTATATCCGTCCACGATTGTGATTGAATGAAGTGATAAATGTCTCACTTTAACCTTTAAATCCACACTCTCATGTCTCCAGTTAGCAGCTATTAAGTTGTCTCGGTATGGTGAAGATCTGCTGTTTTATCTCTACTATATGAACGGAGGAGACCTACTACAACTCCTGGCTGCAGTAGAACTGTAAGTGAACGCTGTGAATGTTTATATATTCATGCGGTCGAAGAAGAACTGACGTCACTTACAGGTTTGTCTGTCGGCGTTCCAGCTTTAACAGGGACTGGCGGTACCATAAAGAGGAGCGGGTTTGGATCACCCGGGCTCCAGGTATGGAGCCCACGCTGAAGACCAACGCCTACGAGAGAGGGACCTACTACTTCTTCGACTGCCTCAACTGGAGAAAGGTTGCCAAGGTGATCATACACACACACATATTTCACACTTGTTACTGAGATACAGCTGAGTTTAACGCAGGATGACGTCAAATCTCCCTTTACCGTCTTTTGTTATTCTTTTCTTATTTTGTCCAGGTGATCAGCTTAACTTGTAATTCATCATAAAATTGTGATGTAAGAGAGTTTGTGTGATCATTGTCATTAAAGATCTTTCATGCATTTTATTATCACTGAAAATGACTCATCATACCTGAAGAAGACAACACACCACCAATACAATAAACAGCCGTTTCATTAAAAAACATAAATTATGATTGTAATTGACTAATTACTTATTCAGTTAAGGGCTCTATACAACTTTAGGGCAACCGTAGTTGTATCTTTTAGTCTTTTTTTTACTAGTAGAATGTCTTAAATTAGCGTTTAGATGATTCAAACTACAACTTAAAGCTGTATTTTTAAAAATAATCTCTCAAAACAATGATCTTAATTTAACAATCTTAAAATTAAGGCTGCAACTAACGATTTGTTTTTGAATATCAAGTAATCTGCCAACTATTTTCTGGATTAATGTCTGTAAAATCTAAAAAAAATGCCCATTAAAATGTCTAAAAGTCGAAGGCGACGTCTGGAAAAGTCTATAATGGATGAATAAAAAATGAATAAAAGGAGTAAGTAACCATGGAGATAGTCGCCGACGTCGCAGCTCTACTTCATAAATTTATACAGACGCAGAAGTAAAACTCTCTTATCTGTTTTTTTTTTGTTTGTTTTTAGGAGTTTCATCTCGAGTATGACAAACTAGAAGAGCGACCTCACGTTCCCTCCACCTTCAACTACAATCCTGCCCAGCAGGCCTTCTGATTGGCTCTCCCTCCTCCTGCCTGCCTGCCATTGGCCCTCCTGGCTCATCAGTCATCACCCCTCTAGGTTTTTCCACCTCCACACACTCAAAGTGAAGCTGGCCAATAAGGACTTTTTGGACTCCTGGCCACCCCCCCACCCCCCAAACACCTTTCTGAATAGACTTTATCATTTTAACTTTTCTGATTTTGTTTTTCTTTACCTCATTCTCTCCTTTTTTTTTTAAATTTTTATTTCCCACCCCTCCTCCATGAGTTTGGTTTGGTTGATCTGTTATGTGGAGCACAGACTTAATGTCAACAGACAGCACAGTACAACACAGAGACTCAGCACTGTAAATAACTGTCCATCTGATCGAGTGATTCATGTTTCTATTCAGTCTTAAGAATCGACTATTTTTGTCTAGTAAAGCTTTTAAGAAGAACCAGATTTTAACACAGGATTCAATCACCTGTCAGGATGGATAATTATTTCACACTGTGTCACGCCTCTCTGGCATTTTTGGCAGGAACTGAAAATATTTATCATTTTTTTGTCTATTTTTACCAGGTTTTCAGCATTACAGATCACACACACACACACACACACACACACACACACATCAGAAGACAGTCGACAGTCAGGAGAGGAAATGCAATGTACATTGTAGCACTATTTCTTAATAAAAGAAGAAAAAATATCTTTTTTTGGTTTGTTTATGTTATGTGGTGATACATGAAGCATTTTAAAGGCTCAACTTTTCGGTTTTTGACCTAATTTATCAGGCAGAAACAGCAGCTTATTAATTATAGACAGATACAAGCTGAGAAACGTCACTGACTGGGACGTGTTTGGCGTTTTTAATGAACCGTTACTGTTTTTCACAGTTGGCTTGTTATTTACCTCGTAAAGGATCAGACTGACGTTATATACATATCTTTTCTTATTGTCAACAAATCCCGACAACAAAAACAACGTAAATCTTTAAAAAAAAAATTTCATGAACATATAGTTTAATTTTTCAAAAAGGCTCAGTAATTTCCTAAAACAGCTGATCGCTGTAGTTTTCAGCAAACAAACAGAAGGAAATGTTGCATTTGTTAGTTGCATTTTTGAAAAAAAATCAGAAAACAATCAACGTAATGTATTTATATTTCATATCTGTTTGATCATCACTGTGGAAAAATTTTCTGGCTAAAATAAAATCTATAAAACCTTAATTCTTAAAAAAAAGTGAAAAAATCTGCAGGTATAATGAGAATATCAACAGAAATCAACATATTAAGTTTCTGCATCTTGAAAGGAAAGAAGAAGGTTGATGCTCTAAATAGATTTTAGAAATTAATTTAAATAAATTGATTTACATTGTAAAATGTAAGGAATAAGAATATATCAGGCTTTAGATACAAACACAATACTTGATAGTAGATCAGTTTGTTGGTTTGGAAACATGAGATTTGTTGACAATTAGAAAAAATATAGAAAATAGAAAATCATGTTCTTTACATGTCAGCAACAAAATTCACAGAAACAACAGATGCTTGAATATCACAGCTCTGTGGATTAAAGTAACTAGAATTTAAAATGCCAGAGTATCCTTCATACACACAGATTTCTCTGTTTTCATTGTCTGCTTTCTCATCTTTTCTTTTTTTTTTTGGTTTAAGATCCATTTCTACTCTGTTTCTTCACATTTTAATATTTAACTCCCTTTTTTTTAAGTTCTTTTGCTTTTTTCTCTTCTACCTCCCGCATTTATTGGCAGTGTTTATTCTCTGCCTGGCAACAGTCAAACCAATCAGGCTTTCTGATCATCATAAAGGTTCACCAAAAGGCAAAAGTAACCAAAAAAAAAAAGTCCCTATTTTAAAGGTGCACTATGTACGATTTGTTGGCCTGAATTTTAGTTTAAAACATTCAAAAATTAACAAAAATTATCAACAGAATGTGAAGAACATGTCAGACATATTGTGTTGCAGAGATGTCTACTGAAGTTAGCACCCAGCTAGCTAGCGCCGGTCCGTCCTGTCCTGTAATACCACTGTGTACCTCAGCAGGCGATGGTGAGTCACTGTAGCGTCCAGTCTGTCCTCGGTCCAACAACAAGAGAGGAAGAAGAAGTAGCGTCGCCCCGAGCAACCGGCCAGCAATGGCGGAGATTTTGAGCCATGCTGAAAGCTGCTGTGAGTTTCGCTGTAGGACTGTTTAATATGTTACTTCAAGTTTTTTCAGGCGAGAACATTTAGATTCCCAATATGTGGTCAGTTATTCCAAATAACGCCTGTTTGGCAATTAGCTCCGACATGGTTGGAGATGCCGCTGCTGCAGCCGCTGGCCGGGTGAGACAGCCGGTTATCTCAGCTGCATCATCTAATGTTGACGACGCCATCGCACAGATTCTCTGTAAACAGTAACCTTTATGCAGTGAGAATTCTGAGAGTGGTGGTGGGTTTAGAGGAGGGGGGGGGGGGTGGCCAAATCTTACATATTGCATCTTTAAGGCTAAGTATCATATTTTTTAAATTTTTATTTCCATTTCATGACATTAGTTTTAAATTCCCTCCAGGAGGCACCGATGTTCAGTCATGTGTATATATATATTTTCTATATATACATACATACGAGGCAGTATTTTTAAGAAAAGTGGAAAAACAAAAAGAGAAATAGTCAGAAACGAGGAGGCGCTCCCTCCTCTGGCCGCCAGTAAACGATGCAATACTAGACTTCCCGTTACCACGGAAACCACCATGGAGACGGTTTACAGGGGACCATGCCCGACTCCACCGACACCAACCTTTTAGCAACAACAACAACAACCGCTGTGCCGCGACGCGACGCGACGGCGGCGACATCTGTTGCCGTGACTACAGGGGCCAGCTCGTTCACACTGCAGCAGCAAAGCCAAGGACACGCCCACAGACCCATGTGACCTGTTCGAGAAGATTTTGATTGGAGGATGAGGACTGAGGCGCTTGGCCGTTGGCTGTTTTATTAAATATGGCAGCTAGTGTTTTAATAGAAAAAAGAATAAAATAAATATTCTGGTAATGAAACTGAACGAGGAGTCCTGAGTGTTTTTTTTTTCTTGTCTTTGTGGTGCAAAAATCTTTTGTTTTCCAGGACGGAGGAGCTCCAGAAGGTCCGACGACAACCTTCTTTTTCTTCAAACATAACTTTTAAAACACTCACTGTAAATATTATATTATATTATGTTACGTCTAACATATTTCTGACTCAGTGGAGAAAGCTTTTAGTGGAGCTTTTGTTTCTTTTATTGTCAGATCTGTAATTATTGATAGAAAACTGAGATATCAGTCTCATATGGGGCAACAATTAATTATCGCATTTTTGATTAATCAAGTGTTTGGTCAATAAAATAAAGTCCGACCGACAGTCTAAAACCCAAAGATTTTCAGTTTACTGTCACACAAATTTTCACAATTAAAACGCTGGTAACAAATTAATTTTCTTCCGATTGGCTGATCAGTTAATCAGTAGTTTCAGCTGTAGTTTTATATGTTTGTATTTAAATATAAAATGTTTATGTAAAAGTTCAGAGATGCCCTCCAGACATGTTTTAAGACGCTTTGAATAATAATTTGTATCTGACGTTTTGTTTTGTTTTTGTTTGGGTTTTTTTTCGCAAAAAAGTGAAATCACCTTGTTAAAACCTTGAATTACTTCGAACTGAAATCTCCTTCATGTAAAAATCCTGAATCTCTGAATATGTAAATGTTGATGATGATGATGATATCTCCTTCATCACTTCATCCTCCGTGTTTGTGCTCGTAGGTAAACGTGTTAAACTGAGATTTAAGGTGAGTTCAGAGAAACTTTCCTCTTTTAACAGATGAAGATGAAAACAAACTGCACAACCGTCCAACTGAAGAGTAAAAAAAACTGTTTTTTGTTTGGAGGAGGATTTTAAAATGAGCGACTTCTGACTCGTTTCTTCCCGAATTATAAACAAGAACATCTTAAATAACCGATTTACGTTCTGCCTGACAGAAATATGTATTTACATGAGCAGCAGATCATAAGATTATATTAGAAAATGAATTACTGTTGTCACTAAACACAGTCCACACTCCTCACTTCAAGGTCCACTTAGTGACTTTTTTTTAAAGAACTTTCAATCATTTCACACATCTTCATCAGCAGGTGAGAGTTTGCTCAGTTGTTCTCATGGACTTGTAGCACTTAAGTTAAACTTCAGTGTTAATTCTTGACCTTGAAAACAGCAGCTGACAAAACATTAATAATAACTTTATCTGTAAAACATCTTTCATGCAAATATTCTTTACAATACGAGATCAAAAACAACGTATGGGCAAAATACTAAATGACATGAATGAAAGCTCCGGAGCAGCTACTAAATGGACCTTGAGGTGAGATCGTTTTGTCAGCTGTGTTTCAGTAGTTCGTCCTCAGGAGGGCGCTGTAAGCTAAAGGAACCTCAACAGGCAGGCGAGCAAGTCAACTGCACTGATTAAACTGACGCTTCAATCTTTATTTAATCTATAAATTATCGATATATATCATATTTTATGTTCTCAGAATCTCTTATTTACATCCACTGAAAGGATTCATGTTGGATAATATGAAGCAGAGAAGATTATTGTAATATTTCTGCAGCCAGGAAACATTTTGTATTATTACACAACACTGAACGCTTCTAATTTTGTCGAAAGCAAATTGATTAAATTGACTTTTCATTACTGTTAATTTTCCGCTCCAAGCAGCTGAATGTGTGATGACGAGGTGACGGCTGAAGAAAATGAATAAAATGAAGTTTATTGGAGACTGTTCTGGGTCAAGGGCTGGTTTATAGCCTGCAGGTAAACACACACACACACATACACACACCATACAGACGCTAAGCATTCTGGTAAAAGCAATAAAGACTTAATGTGGTGATAAAAGCAGAAACCGGCAGATTTTACTGCAGCAGTAGAGACACAGTGGAGATTAAAATCAGCTGTTAAATTTAGAGGAAACGACTCCAAACTCTCAAACCAACCGAAAAACAGAAGAAAGAAAAACTGCAGAGTGATGGAGGAACTAACGTTGCATCTGATCACATCATGTTTGCGTTCAGATGATCGACTAACCTGCCAATTATTCCTTCTCGATTAATCAAATAACTGTATTACCAATGAAATATCAATATCAGAGCCCAAAGTGATATCTTCAAATTGAAAGTTGTTTTTTTTTTTTTTTGTTAAACAGTCAAAAACATGAAGATATTTAATTTACAATAATATGTGATCAAGAAAAGCAACAAATCATCTTATTTGAGAAGCTGGAGAACGTTTGAAACCTTTTCACTATTTTTGCTTGAAAAATGACTGAAATTGTTATTTTTCTGTCGATCGACTAATCTTCTACATGTATGTTTATGATTTGGTGTAGATATGTATCCACACGTGCACATACGTGTTTTTATTACCTTGTTTCATCTCAGTAATATTCTATTATTTAACTGGTTGTTGATCAGCCTCAACGCTGTTCTGTCTTAACAGTTATTTTACTGTCGCTACTTTTATTTAAATCTGTCCTGGTTTTGTTGCTCTATGAAGCACTTTGTAATCAATCAATCAATTCATGGACTAATTGCTTGAATTAAAACAATGATATGCTTTGTTGGAACATCGAGTCCTTCATCTTTTACATCACTGATTTAAAATATCAAACATCCCGAGAGACGATCAGAAACGTCACCTTCGTTTAGACCGCAGGGACTAAAACTTTCTCCACTGAATAGTTCCAGGAACTTTTGTATTTGACGACCGACTTGTTGGAGCTGTTTCTCTCTTATCTTGGTCCAGTTCTGGATCATCGTTTTTCTGAAAATGCTAACTTTGTTTTCAAGAAGTACAAACATCACAAATAAAATGTTTGAAATCGATGATGACGCCAGATGTCAAAGTTCACAAAGATCAAGAATGTCTGCACCCGAATTTAATACAAACAAACAGCAAGTGAAGATGAGGAGACTGTAACCTTCCTCACATCAATACATGAAACTAACAGAAGCGTCATTTTTCCATCATGGTTTTTCTTTGACTGTCGCTCTTTTAATGACGTCATCCCGTCGTGTCTTCTTCTTCTTCTTCTTCTTCTTCTTCTTCTTCTTCTTCTTCTTCTTCTTCTTCTGCGGCGGTTTAACGGCACCGACTGTTTATCTCCTGATATTCACACAACAACAGCAGGTTAGAAACATCACAGGAAACATCAGGTAGAGTTCCTGAGTTACTAAAATTGTTCCTGGTGCTCTGGAAATATTCTCACAGGACGTCTCAGTCTTCAGTGCTGAACTTCACACAAACTCAAGACTCATAACTGCTTTTTTTCTTTCATTTGCTTGTATTTAGTTTGTAAATTCTCTGCATATATAGTTTCCATGCCTCCTGATATTCAGTTAATATAAATATAATGTTATTAGTGTTTAAATAGCAGTTATGCAACGTATCTAAAAAAAAAAAAAAAAGTGTAACAAAGAGTGTGAGAGTGAGTGGGCGAATGTGAGAAGTTAAAACTGAAACTTACTTTCTTATTAAAGCAGATGAAGAAACTCCTCTTTTAAACATCACAGTCACACAACATTAACTTAACTGAAAACAACATCACGACTCATGACGTCTTTTTGTTGTTACCTTGTCTCATACAACAACAACAACAACAACAACAAGTTTCCTGTAATCTGTAATGAATCAGTCATCAGTCGGAGCTCCACAGCTGTTGAGATGCAGCAGAAACTAACATCCAAGAGTTAAAGAAACTTGAGTTGCTGAGTTTTGTTCCTGCAAAAAATATCAAGACAAACTACTTCATTTAAGTACAGAAGTTACAAAACCTTTATTATTGTGGCTTCAGTACACGATTAAAAACCAGACTGATGTGTATCGACCCAACACTCGTCTGCCTCAAGGTCAAACAATCACAGACCGACCAGTAAATACACTCAATCACACACATGAGACTCTGCAGAGAGTATTGATGAAAACAAAGATACTTGTGGATTGTCTCCAAACAATACAAGTTAAAGAACAGTAAATTTAAGTCATAATAATAATAATAATAATCATTCTGGGAGATTGACAGATGGATATTTATCCTTTGCTTTTTACTACTCTCTGTATTTCCTTTAATGATGATAATAATATCTTTATTTGTTCAACAAACAGGATTAAAACATCTGTGACAGTTTATTCTTGACTATGTGAAAGCAGTGTGATAAATTCAGCTGTTTATTATTTGTTGCAAAAACTAATTATCTAATAATGTTAGTTATATAAAGTTATAGAAAAAAATTAGATTAAAACAACAATGAAAAGTTAAGCTACACAATTGTGAACAACATAAACCAAGACTATTATATGTAATTAAATAAGGTAAAACAATTATAAAGGCGATACTTAATAGAGAGACTGTGTTAAATTAATGCAGATAGGGAACAAAATCCATTTAAAATCACTAAAACACTTCAAGAACCAAGCATCCACATCATTACTGTTTGTGAAACAGTATTTTAAACTTTATACAACCTGTTGAAATTTAGTCGTAACTTCCTCGTTTGTCAAATTACAGGACTGACTGTCGTTTTGTGTTCGGCTTCTGCTGCTGTCAATGTTTGGAGTCGAAATAACACATTGAACGTAATACGCTGCCCTCAGTATGATGGTGCAGAACAGGGCTGCAGCATCACTCCATTACATTTTTTTCCATCACAATGCTTTGAGAGTGGCAGCCATCATCTCCATAATGAGGGATATTACCTGCCGCTGGTGGGATTTTCAACCAAATGTTGCCTTTGCAGTGAAAGCACAGCCGCTCTTTGTACAGCAGCACGACTTCTGCTGTTTGAGGACAGCGGGAGCAAATATTGTGCAGCCTGATCGCATCGTCTGAATGTTGATTTGAGTCAGACGATGCCCTTTTCTATCTGTTCTGTTTTATTTTCTGAAAGCACAAATCCAGTCCAAAGAGGATACCAACTGTCGACACAGTCTGCATCATTTACATCCTTCATGCTAATACATCTCTGGAGATGTGTATATATATATACATATATATATATATATATATATATATGTATATATCAATTCCCTCCATTTTGCTTGCTTACATCCAGCCTGAGTTTTAATCTCAGGTGTGCTGAGTGATATTTTCTGTGCTCTTCCTCATATTGCTGTTTTCTGATGCTCGGTGCTTGTGAGCGCTCTGCAGAGACACGTGTTCCTCCACGCTGATGTCCGTTATTATTTGTAATCTTTTGATCCACAGAGATGATAATAATCCTGCCACATGCCTCCCTGATTACCAATGCATAATGCTGAGGCTTTATTCTGGAGCCT
Source organism: Thunnus albacares (assembly GCF_914725855.1). NCBI lineage: Eukaryota > Metazoa > Chordata > Actinopteri > Scombriformes > Scombridae > Thunnus > Thunnus albacares. Next base: position 2,496,180 of record NC_058128.1, on the reverse strand, counting down.
TTCAGTGCTTCACGTTTATGCAACAGGCCGAGACAGAGCCGCAGCAGAGGGAGATAATACCGTACGTCCACTAGAGGTTGAAGGATATCATTGTTTAAAGGTCAACACTGATATTTTTACCATGCAGCTGCAAAAAAGTGACAGGATTCAATAACTTCACTATTATTTGACCATTTTCATAAAAAGAAAACCCTTCCAGTATTCAGTGTTTATTGAGGGAAAGACTCTTAAATACTTAAACAGCATTTCGATGATGAAACTAAATTTTTCCCCTGCAACAAAACTGATCAAATGTTTGAACTGCAGATAAAAAATGACACAAGTTCTTCCTTTGTGACAACATGCTGTGCAGTCTAGCATTGTTCAAACCCACAGAACTTTATTTGTAATTCTGGTGGACATCTGGAACATTGCAAATATACCAAATATGTCAAGCTGAAATTTGCAAGCGTATGAGTCTAAAATGATACACAGGACATATATCAAATGTTTACATTGGAGGAAATGGTGCAGCCATAGAAAGTCCTCTGATTTTGAATATTTCACTCAGTGTCAGAGCTGGAACGAGATGTATCAGGACTGCAACTAATAATTATCTTTATTATTGACTACCATCACATGGTTAAGAGAGACTCTCAAACTGGCTGATTTATCTGACTTTCAGTATACTCCAACAGAAGTGTTTGTTGGATGGTCAAACTGTGTCTGAAACCCCTGTGATAGTTCCTGAAACTTTCTGAAACAGTGCATACATTTCGAGCATACCCTGACCTCTAGCCTCCTTCAGCTCATTGTTTTCTTTCTGGCTGCACATGGATGGTGTGGTTCAGTCCCTTAGACTCTCCAAACTTGCGGTAAAATTATAAGCAGCTATTTCCAGGAGACAAGTTCTGATGAACACCATTGTACATGACCTGCCCTGCACCAAGCAGCGGACAAAGTTAGAGACTAGCTGGTGAAGAAAGTGGAACATCTAGCAACTAAAGAGACAGATTTTTTTTCTCAGGAATTGGTGGAGACCAAACCAGAGCTAAAAGATTTTGGACTTACTGTGTGTTCAGACAGCACACAAAGTGAATTTTAGAGGTGGCATGATTGCATACAAAGCCAATGGAAAGATGAGATTAGGCACAAATTGCCTCAGGGCAGTGCAAATAAACACAAATGTGTCCATGTGAGCAAAACATTTGTGCATATCTTGGGGATTTACGTATCTACTTAAACGTAGAGGGACTAGAGGAAAAAGGAGAAAGGCAAAAATTTGTCTTTCAAAGGCGAAAATTTGCTTCAATTTCTTTCTGGACACCTTTACATCCATCAGTTGGACACAAACATGACACCAATGGGACGATCATGTTGTTCTGTGTCTACTGGATGTCTAAATAGGTTGCTGTTTGCTAACATGTTAGCCAGAACAACTTGATAAGCTTCTGTTCCTGTGTTCAGCAGTCTTTCTGCCCCCTGGTAGTTAACAAATGATTAAAAGCAGCCTAAACTATGCTGTCCTACAGGGATCCGTTCTTGGGCCCTTACTATTTTCCATTAACATGCTACCACTTGGTCACATTAGTAAGAAACACAGTCAGTTACCAGTTCTATGCCAATGATTCACAGTTATATCTCCTTTGACACTAACGACATCAATCAATTAAGTAATCATAGAAGATGAGAAATGTGGACGATGGTGTCTGTGTTTACAAAAAGAGTCTGATATTTGGACAGGCTGGGACAGACCACCGGCCAGCAGGAACATCATAACAGCTTCTGCACAAACACCTAATAGTGTGTTTGATATGGTTTTTGGATCCTCAGCCCTCGGCGTGTCAACAAGTGCCTTTTTTACACAGGCTGGACTCTTCACTGCAGGCTGAAAAGGAGAGAAGTCAATACATCTCAGTCAGCTCATTGATCGTTGGTCCCTGGAGGCCATTTTGGACGGCTGGTTGCATCTTTAACAGCGATCACACTCTAGCAGTCCACACACACACACACACACACACACACGCAAACACAAACACGATGAAATGAAACTTTATCGATCCACGTAAAGACACTGTGTCATCACAGCAGCAAGTAATGAAGTACAGTAAAGATAATAGACATTATAGATGACAATACACATTTAAAAACACATCATTCAACAAATACAACGACCCAGTGAGTTTCTATTATAGAAAACAGCAAGATAATGTTCCTGAAATTACATAACCGTGAAAAATAATAATACATGTAGGGTTGGCCGATATGTGGTAATATTACCGTAATGTCTACCATCAGAGATTTATACTGTGGTTGCCATTGGTTTTATTTTTGCATCATTATGTTGCATTTTCCTGAATTGTCAGGTAATTAGACAGAAACTGAATTAAACAAAAACAGACATTCCCATGTTGTGATTTTATCCTTAAACTGTTTCCCAACTTGTTTTCAGAAACTTTGCTTCATCAGCGTATACATACATATATATATATATATATATATATATATATTAGGGTTGCAGCTAGTGATTATTTTCATTATCACTTAATCTGTCGATTATTTTCTCGATTAATCGATTAGTTGTTTGGTCCATAAATGTCCACAAACGTCCACATCAGTCCACAACCCAAAGATATTAAGTTTACTGTCATTTGTCCAAGCAGCAACCTCCGGGGCTGAAAAATGAAGCTAACGTGGAAGTGCCAAAAACTGCAGTTCCTTGAACGGCCACTTGAGGCTCCAAAAGTGAGTCAATCCCCATAGACCTCCATGTTAAAATGCCCAACTTCACAGCAGAAATAAACATGTTTATATTCTGGTACAGACAGTGATTTTTTATAACTCACCCATTTAAATTTTATGAGGGTAATAATTAAGGACGTGGCCACTTTGAGTGACAGGTCACTAACCGCTAGGTGGCTTATTTCAGCAACCAGGCTTCATTCAGCCGCCTCAGCTCCACCTCTTTGTCCATTTTGGATTAGCTGGAAGTTAGGTGATGTCAGGTACTGCCAAGATGGCGCCAGCCGGAGACGCCCACTTTAAGCTTCAAAACCGCTCTCCAGAAACCAATGGGTGACGTCATGGTGGCTCCATATTTTTTACAATCTATGCATTTGTCGATCTCATCTACTACAACTGAAATGTAGAGTTTAAAAATATCTACCTTAATGCCTGTCCAAGTAGTTTATGTTTTTCTACAGTAAGCACCAAAGGTTTATATTAAAACTTTTTTGCTTGAGACCTGTTAGCTTTAGCCTAAATATTTTAGCATTACTGTATATCATGTAATTATGTAGTGATCGTGTGCATATTTAAGACCCTTTTACAAGATTCTAAGTTTAAACAACATTAAAAAGTCAGCTGCAGGCAGTTTTTTAGCCAGTTTGCAGATTTGTAATGTTAGCATTAGCTTACACTAGCTAGCTGATAAAATCTGCTGGCAACAGCTGTCATTTAAGACGACAAAATCACCTTCTGTTGGCCAGAAATGAGAAGCTGATTTTGTTTACTTCTGTGTGAAAACAAAGACCCTTTGTTTAAAAAATTATATTGATGATAATCATTCCACTGTTAGCATTGTAAACTGCTTGATGTGCTTTGGTATTGATTAAGGAGGTTGAGACTTAGCAAACAGTGAACAAGTTCATTCTTGGCCTTGAAGTTGACAAAATAATCTCATCACAAGGAACATTTAGTCGTTGTTCTGAAGCTTTTTGTAAAGACTAAAATTTCCATTTACTATTTACTTACTTTTTTTATTACTATTTATTCAGTATTTAAGTTAACGTGAACGAGAAGTCAAAATGCTTAAAGTACTCAGAAAATTCAGTCCAGTTTTCCAAATTAACCTTCGGTGAGATTATTTTGTTAACTTATTTCATTAAATATCTAAAGATGGAAATATGCTCCCGACAATCATCAGTGCAGAAAAAAGTTACTGTAGATGTTATTTTTGTTTGATTCGAGATTGGCAGATTTTGAAAACTTAAATTGTCAAAATCATTAAAACTTAGGTTTAATCTCGATGTTCATCTCATTGTGTTCAGTAAATATTTTATCAATAACTGCCTGGTATTGGTAAGTTGATCAAGACCCTACTTTTTTAGTATATTTGTCCTTTATAAAAGCAATCATGAAGCCCTGAGAAACGGAGGATTCTGAGAGAGAGTGATGTGCTCTCCCTGCACTAAGAGGCTTATCTCATCCAGCATGTAACAGTGAGAGAACAACAAGCAGCCAGTGGCGAAATAACATATAAATCTGGATTGAATCATCAGGCCACCGTGACGACCGAGCATCACTGAACCTGCAGACAGAAACAGAGAGCGAGAGAGATGAAACCACAGAAACATCCCAGATATCTGCAGGCTGCACTACATGGCCAAAAGTATGTGGACAACTGAACACTACACACATATCAGTATAATAGTTTCACTTAAATACAATTTTGAGGTACTTGTACTTTACTTGAGCATTTCTATACTTGATATTTCTACTCCACTACATTTATTTGACAGCTTTAGTTACTTTTCAGATGAAGATTTGACACAATGGATAATATAACAAGCTTTTAAAATACAACACATTGTTAAAGATGAAACCAGTGGTTTCCAACCTTTTTGGCTTTTGACGTCTTACAAAAAGCAGTGTGTAGTCGGGGTCACATTTCACATGTCTATGAGTTGTTAACAGCTCCACCAAATAGTGATTTTTCCCTCTAAACTTCTCACATGCTTTCATTTCAATAAATGTTCAAATGATCCAATATTTCAGCAAAAATCAAAGATTAGAGAAAAAGTCCAAAAACTGAAAACAGATTTGTGTATCAGAACTTTGTTTTTTCTTCTTTCCTCTCCCATTAATCATCTCACCACCCCTCAGATTTATCTGCTGACCCTTTGGAGGGACCCGACCCCTAGGTTGGGAACCAGTGGACTAAACTAGCTAACTGTATATAAAGTAGTGTAAACTAGCTCCACCTCCAGCAGCTACAACAGTAACATGCTGCTCTAACACTGATGCTTCACTATTAATAATCTAATGATGTCATATATAATAATATATCAGTCAGAGGGACCAAACCACTACTTTTACTGCAATACTTTAACTACATCAAGCTCATAATACTTATGTACTTTTACTGCAATACTTTAACTACATCAAGCTCATAATACTTATGTACTTTTTACTTTAGTAGGATTTTTCATGTAGTATTAATAATATACTTTATTACACAGTCATGGCAGTTGATTCTCTGCAAAATTAGTATTTTTACTTTTGATATTTTCAGTAAATCTAGCTGATAATACATTTTAAATGCAGGACTTTTACTGATGGAGTATTTTTGCTACTTTTACTGAAGTAAATGATGAGTAGCCTACCTCAACCACTGCTATTAAGTGAAGTTCATTTGCGTGAACTGACCCTTTAATATGGAAAGTTGAGGGTTGTTTTGTAGTAAAAGGTTTTTATTTTTTCTTGTGTTACTTTCTTTTGCAACAGAGACTTAAAATGAGCAGAATAAATGACAGAAATTAGGAGGGAGGAAGCTCACGAGGAGAGGAAGTGAAAATAGAAGATAAATAGAGGCAGTAGAGTCTGAAAGAGAGAGAGAGAGAGAGAGAGAGAGAGAGAGAGAGAGAGAGGGAGGGTAAATGAAGCCAGAGGCAGATAAAACCGATTCAGAGACAGAAAGCAGCCGGTGTTTAAACTCAACAGTTTCTCAGCAGCAGGCTGGCAAACGCCTCCTCCTCCTCCTCCTCCTCCTCCTCCACCTTCATCATCCTCCATCCTCCTCTTTTTCTCCTCCGCCTCCTCCTCCTCTTCCTCTCCTCCTCCTCTCCATGCCGGCGGAGGTCTCCGCGGGGCTGCCATGGCGAAGATCCGGGTGTCGTACGAGTACTCCGAGGCCGAGGACAAGAGCATCCGGCTGGGGTTGTTCCTGATCGCCTGCGGGATCCTCAGCCTCTTCATCCTGGGCTTCTGCTGGCTCAGCCCGACCCTGCAGAGCCTGCAGAGCAAGCCGGCCAACTGCACGGTGAGCCCGGGTACCAGCTCCGCGCAGCCGCCGGTGGTGGTGTCGGAGCTACGGACTGTAGTAGTTGTTGATGTAGTAGTAGTACTTAGTAGTAGTTGGAGGGTTAGTGGATGAAGTATTAGGGCTCAATAATATATACTAATAATAGTGACGTAACTTGTGACAGTGGAGTATTTGTGCTTATGTTTAGTAGTTGTATTATTGTAGTAGTAGTTTTGGTGTAGGTTGTGTACAAGCAGCTGCTAGTATTAGTAATGTAGTATTTTTTTAATGATATTAAAAATATTGTTAGTATTTTTTGTGTATTAAAAATATAATATCCAGCTTTTAAGTAGTAACTGTTTTACCTGTATGAGTTTTACTGTTAAGATAAACTAGTTACTATTATGAGTGTAACAGTAATCGTAATAATAGTGACGTATTATCACAGTGGAGTATTTTAGTAGCCTAGTTGTATTATTGTAGTCGTTGTTTTGGTATCAGTGGAAGTGTTGGCAATAACAACAGTAGTACAAGCAGCTGTTAGTATTAGTAATGTAGTATTTTTAGTGCTATTAGTGTCCAATTCAGGTGTAGTTGTGATAGTACTAGTCGCTGTGGTAGTATTTTTCAAGTGTGTCTTAAACCAACAGTCAGGAGCCCAAATGAACATTAAAGCTGTTTTTCTTCCTGTAATCATTCCTCCTGTTCATACTGACCATTAGAAGATCCCTTCATAATGACCTTACAATGGAAGTGATGGAGGACAAAATCCACAGTCCTCCTTCTGTGCAAAAAATGTATTTAAAAGTTGATGCTAAAAAGACTGTAAATGTGTCAGATATCCACTTGATATGACTAACTCAGACTGATGAAGCTGAATAGAAGCTTCACAGAGACTTTTAAATGACTGTGTGGACACACTGTGGATTTTATCCTCCATCACTTCCATTGAAAGCACATTTGAAGGATCTTTTAATATCCAGTATGAACAGGAGGAATGATTACAGACACCTGACTGCTGGTTTAACACACACTTGTCCTTTAGTTTATTGTATAGTTGCTTCAGCAATATTAAAACTAGTTACTATTATGAGTATTATTAGTTTATTGGGGTTACTATCAGTAGCAATACTAGAAGTATTAATAGATTATTGGCTGAAATGATTAGTTAAAAATAGAAATTTTGAAGATTTGTCATTGATTAAGCAAAAATACCAAAGAGGCTCTGATATCAGCTTTTCCAATTTGATGATTTATTTGTTTTATCTAATCTAAGTTAAATATTTTGGCCTTTGTTGGATTGAACAAGACATTTGAAGATGTCACCTACTGTTCAGCTCAGGGATATTTTGATAGACATGTTTCACAGTTTTCTTTTTGGCATTTTATAAACTTCATGAATTTATTCATTGAAAAAAAGAATCGATAGCAAAAATTAATTTCAGCACAAGTGATAATATAGAGGTTGGAAGTGGTGAATATGGCTTTATTCAGTTTGGTCTCACGTACAGCATGAGAGGAACACAGAACATCTCTGAACATCATGATGATTATGTCATATGTGAGTTTACATACATGATATTGTCATATTATTGGAAAACGTCTTTATTAAAATTGTGACAGTAATTGATGATGGTAGAGTACCTTTATTAGCTGACATCATACTGTCCTGCTGATGAAAATGTTAAAACCATTGTTACCTGCAGAGCTGCGACAATCAGCTGAATAATCGATCGATCAGAAATTAATCAGCATCAACATTCTCTCGTTTGAGCTTCTCAAGTGTTAAATTTGCTGCTTTATAATTTAATGAATATATTGGGGTTTCGGGCTGTTGTCGGACAAAACAAGACACTTGATGACATCACTTTGGGCTCCAGGAAACTGTAAGAAGGATTTTTCTCTGTTTTGATGTCATACGGTTCAGATGGTTAATCTACTAACTGAAAAAGTTGTAGAGATAGAAAATAATCATCAGCTGCAGGCGTATTTACATGTTTTCTATCATTTGAGTGAAGGTGCTCTGTGTTAATCTCCTTCAGACACTTGAAACGAGTGAAGTGTAGAGTGATGAATCAGCACAGGAACTAATACACACCAGTTTTATTAATTTGCTGTTAACATGAATAATTATGATGGACAGTGAAGGTGATCAGATCAGTCACCCTGAGATGTCAATCAAACGTCACACTGACGCTGGAACTGTACGTTACTGACTGATGGCCGACCTGAAACTCTGTCCTGTCATTACTTCATTATTTCCTTTAGTTTTGGTGTTTTTACTAAAACAGTTTCTGATTCTTCTCCATTAAAAGTGAAGTTCCTGTTTTCCGTAACATTACTACAAAATTGTATTTACATCTAATTCACTTGTACTTTTCAGGTTTTTGTTCTGTTTCGCAGACAGTTTCTCAACTATACAGCTGCAAGATAAATATGTTTTAATAATCTATTAATCAGTTTATTATTTTCTAGTCAATAAACTGTCAGAAAATAGTTACAAATGCCCGTCACAATGTCACAGAGATGAATGAGTCAATGATATAAAACTGCAAAACAGCAAATCCTCACATTCGAGATAGTGGAAGAGCAACGTTTTTGCTTGAAGAAAATGACTCAAGCAATAATTTGAATATTGAAATAGTTGCTGTTAAAAATCAATTAATTGTTGCAGCTTCATTCCCAATCAATCTGTTAAAATCTGTAAAATCGCTTCATCTCTGACTTTTTGTTGTGGTCACTGACGGCTGATTCATCATTTGTCAAAACAACCAATCAGAGTTTAGCAGGCGGGAATTAAAAGTAGATAACCCAGCTGTTCCTGAACCAGAAAAATGGTGACATACATGAACGAACAACAACTCTTATATATTAATTGTAGCTTTATTGTCAACTGGAAATGATGCAATGACGAGATGATAATCGGGCCAGGTTTTTACATCTTTAAAACAACACTGACATATTTTAAAGGTTTTGAATATAATGTATCATATTTTTTATTCCATCTGGAGCTTCCTTCACTCCCAAAAGAAGAATTCAAACAGCTTGTACAACATCGTAACAACTAACCGACTAAAAACTGTGTCGTGGGCCGTTAAATGTTGAGAATCCTTGTGTGAAGGTCAAATTAGAGTTGAAACAACTGGTTAATTAACTGGTTTTGCAAACAGTTTTGATAATTGTGTAAGCCATTTGTCAATCAAAAATGCCGTTTACTGGCCCCGACTGCTCAGATATGAAGTTCTCTGTTTTATATCACAGCAAACTATCTTTAAGTTTTAGACGAAACAAGAAATGTTTTCACTATTTTCTGACGTTTTTAGACCAAACAATTAATCTATTAATCAAAAATAATTGATAGATGAATCAGTAATACAATGAATGTTAGTTGCAGCCCTGCTATGTCATAATTTTAGTGATGACTTTGCTGTTTGTTTGGTGTTTTTTTATATTGAAAATGGGTCCCTCCATTCTGAAGCAAAACATGACCTTTGGTTTTCACACACAAATTTAACATTATTTGAAACGACAGGTCAACCAACTTCAAGCCTTTTTGCACTTATTTAGTCATCAAACATATTTAGTCATTAATCTGTTTTGTTTTACGAGCCAATACAAAGTGTGTTTTTGTACCTTCAGGTCATTTGGATGTGCAGGTTCCTTCATGCTGTGTCACTTTCCACTGCGGATTATTAAAAGTGTTTGCACAGCCTTTTAAAGCCACTGGGAGTTTTCAAATTGCAGGCGGCCACAGCTTGCACTCCTGTTTACTGCGGATGATGAATTCATACTGACTTGATTTATGTGGCTGTTAGCTTATTGCATCGTCCTGGAATAATGTTCATGCATTATAGAGAGTGGAAGACTTTTTTTTTTTGTGTTTGTTTCTAAAAAACCAATGTCATGTGGCAGTGAGAGTGATGTCATTCACTAATCCACTGCTTAATATAACATAAATCACAATACTCTGACTTTATTGTAGCTCTCCAACCTTTTGAGTGATGAAGAAAGCTTTGACTTTTATCAAATCTGCGTAGATTGATTGTGTGTTACACGTTTATTGATATTTACTCTCATGCATGCGGTTGTTATTTATGTTATGTCTCTGTTAATGCACAGAAGAATTGCTGCAATCAGTCTTCATTTTTATTTGAAATATCTTGATCATTCAGGTCACGTTCTCTGACATATTCAGGCCTGACATCCAAAGATATTGTTTTGTCATTATTCAGTGTCTACGCACATATTGATAGCAGTTATATGTATGAACAATTGTTCAGTAAGCAGTTTACAAAGACAACAGTGGCTGATATTGAAACATTGGGCCCTTGATTTCAGACATAAGTACAGTTACGAATGATTATTTTCATTATTGATTAATCTGTCGATTATTTTCTCATCGTTTGGTCCATAAAATGTCAGAAAATGGTGAAAAGTGTCAATCACTGTTTCTCAAAGCCTGAGAAGCAACCTAAAATGTCTTGTTTTGTCTCAACCAACAGTCCAAAAACCCAAATACATTCAGTTTACTGTCATAGAGACTAAATAAACCAGAAAATATTCACATTTAAGAAGCTGGAATCAGAAAATTTGGATATTTTTTTCTTAAAAAATGACTTGAAACAATGAATCTAATGATGTCATATACAATAATATATCAGTCAGAGAGACCAAACCACTTTTACTGCAATACTTTAACTACATTTTGCTGTTAATACTTATGTACTTTTACTTAATAAGATTTTTCAAGCAGGACTTTTACTTGTAATGGAGTATTTTTACATTGCTACGTTGGTACTTAAGTTAAGGATCTGGGTCAGAGAGAAAAAAAAGTGGCTAAATTAAATATACTTAAAAATAGAAAATATTCTCATTGTCTGTTTTCTGTCCTCCAGGTGGTGTCGGTGTTGCGTCCTGAGGAAATGTTCGAGTGTGTGTTTACCTGCGGTGCGGACTGTAAAGGGACGTCGCTCTATCCCTGCCTGCAGATCTTCGTTAACAACTCGGAGTCCAACTCTGTGGCTCTGCTGCACTTTGATGAGCAGCAGCTGGTCCTCAACCCAAAGGTACCGACAAAGTGCTTTTTATTCGTTCACTGTGGTGTGTTAAACTTACAAATGATAGCAATGTTCTTTGTTTTAAAAGTTTCATGTTGAGATTTACATAAAAACTTCAACTTCACCACGTTTTCAAATTGCAAATGTTATTATATCAACCCAATGTACGTTTTTTTTACACTTTAGCTTGACTTGAGCCAGCTAGCAAGAGTTCTGCTGGATATTTGTGAAAATTGTGGCAAATTAGAAGCTTTGTTGAGTTGATGTTTGCTGTGTTACACCTTCAACAACTGTAAGCTAGCTAGCTGATATGGCTAACATTAGCTTTATCATCAGTGTCTTATCAGTCCAACAGATGCAGATTTATATTCTCTTATTCTTTAGATCTAGAATGATTAGTTGATTAATCAGTTAGTCGCCAACTATCGCCAACTATTTTGATTATCAATTAATCGTCTTGAGTTATTCTTTAAGAAAAAAAGTAAAAATTCTCTGATTCCAACTTCTCAAATGTATTTTCTGGTTTCTTTAGTCCTCTATGACAGTAAACTGAATATCTTTCGGTTAAATGAACCAATAAATAAAAATAACGTTGCCAATGCTACATCAGTATTAAAGAGTGAGACCGCCGTCCGAAGAAAAACGGCTACTAGCAAAAAAGGTGGAAGTGGCGTGACCTTGTTATACAACCACAAAACTTTGAAGTGGATGGTTGACTCAACAAATGTCCAACTTTTTCATGGGGGATCTCCGTTATGTTTCCTGTTTCCTTCCTACTGTCAATGTTGGTTTCTCTTAACTGCAACTGTCATTTAAAAGTCTCTGTGAAGCTTCTATTCAGCTTCAGCAGTCTGAGTTAGTCATATCAAGTGGATATCTGACACATTTACAGTCTTTTTAACATCAAATTCCCTCTTTGTGTTTCCTCGGACAGTGTTTCCCTGTTGAGCTGTGCTGGAAGTATAGTAACAAAAAGAGGGACTTTGGCACTAAAAAGACTGTAATGTTGAAAGATATCTACTTGATTTGACTAATTTGGACGCTGAAGCTTCATATTAGCTTCAGATCAACTTTTGGACTGTGGATTTTGTCCTCCATCACTTCCATTGTAAGGTCATTATGAAGGGATCTTCTAATGGTCAGTATGAACAGGAGGAATGATTACAGCAAGAAAAACAGGTTTAATGTTCATTTGGGCTCCTGACTGTTGGTTTAGGTTGACTTGAAACAATGTGAACCCGTCATTTAACCAGCGATGACAGACCTGGAAACACTCATATATATTGTTTTTAAAGGAAATAAGAAACAACATATTAAGTTTGAAGTTTCAAAGGCTGCATCAATGATCACTAAGGTTTTAGACAAACTAAACCAAGTAAACATCATGAATGTGAGGCAAGACATTTATATAAAGATATGGAGATATTTGTCAGCGTATCTGTGTAGAGTTAATGGATTTCCCAATAAAAAAAGAGAAAAAAGGCAATTAAATTTCAGTTGATTGATGACTTTATTTCTAAACTTTTAATGTCAGACAGTTAGTAAATTCATTCATACTGGTTGTGGGTGAACTGGTTAGAGTGGTTGACGAGGATTTAGCACCACGCATCAAAAAACAGGTGAATCAGAAGTTAAATGGCTGAATGCTGAAACACTTGAAGATAAAAGTGGATTGATGTTTGTATCGCAGCATCTGAAGTCATGAGCTGAACAGAAATAGACGGAGTGAGAATGAACCAGTGAGACACAACAAGTGACCCTCAGTGTGTGAATGAAGGACTTAAAGTGAATTAAGGACTTTTGTACATGTCCGACTGAAAGGAGGAGACGGGTGGGTCCAACACAAAACAACACCAGCACAGACTCATACAGTACTCAGTGGGACGTGCACCTCTTCCTCTCCTCTTCTTCTTCTTCTTTGGTACACGTCCGCAGCGTCGCTACAGCAACAGAATAAATATAGAGGAGGGAGACGGCGCGTCATCGATGCCGCTCAGTTGCCATGGCGACCGTAATGGAGATGATGTGGAGAGACAGAGAGAAACAGAGAGAGAGAGACGAGTCACGCTTCATTCAGAAATCCTTTAAATGTCTAATAGAGAGAGAGAGAGAATATTAGGATGGATGTCACAGTCTCTCTCACTCTGTGACCTTTTATATATAACTAATGAGAGAGCTTCAAACAGAAAACCTTTAATGCTCCACCCCCTCCGAGGTCTGAATATGAAGAATGAATACTTCATTAACATGTTGGAGAGAAGACAAAACCCCCCAGTGTTTCTGTCCCTCTCAAATTAATATTTAAATATGTGGACCAGGATCCATAATCCAAACAAAACATAGATCAGTTTGTAACGATATGAGGTCTCTTTTACACCTGTTGGTTGGTTCATTTGGTCCAGATCATAGCCTGTATATAACCGGTGTGATGTCACCTGTTGGTTTCATTGGAGCTCAGAGTTGCAGGTTATGGTCGGCGCCATTTGGAGCCAGGACCTTCCAAATAAGGAGTGCGGAGTGTTACTTTCATGATCTCAGTTATGCGAACACAGCAGGTACTAATCCAGTAACATTAAACTTAGTGAAATATTGCCACAATAGTCCGAGTCAGTGTGAGCCAACTGTCAATCACAGCTGTCAATCAACACCCACACGGCAGACATCAAAGCTACTATAAGTCTTCAAATCTTATTAACGGAGCAATCATTTCCTAAATGACCACCAGCACACTTATTAGAGGGTCTGAATTTAGAGATTGAGACCAGAATGACTCGTTAAAAAAATGATTGACTCAGTATTTCTAGAGAGAAGTTGAGTCTTTTTGAAAGGGAGTCAGTTGGAGCATCTAGCGGCCGTCGACGGCACTTTAAAGCCGTGTTTCCACTACATGATACCAACTCGGCTCAACTCTACTCACTTTTGGTACCAGCTACTTTTCCGGTTTTCCACTGCATGTAGTACCCTCTCAGTGGGGGCGGGGTTTACAGGGATGATGGTTGCTGATTGTTATTTTCTAATTGTTTCATGGTGGTTACGTTCTAAAACACAGATAAATGACCATCAAAGACTCAACAGATGATTTACTCTGGAGACAGATGGTCCTCGACGGAGGTGATATCAAAAAAAGTACCAGATACTGTACCTGGTACGTCAGCCTCAAGACGCGGTGGCTGCTGATTGGTCCAGATAAAGTGTAAACATAAAGTCATCTGGACCAACAGGTGATGGAAGAAAATCTCATTCTGGTGACTGACAGCAAGAAATGCAGCACTTTACTGAACCCTCATATGTTTATTCATCTTCTTTGGAGTCACAAAGAGCTCACCAAGATAATGTGGTATTTGTCTAAACCAGTGGTTTCCAAACTTTGAGGTGACGGGAGAGACGTGACAGAACTTGTACTCTTGCTTTGAAGCATAACTCAGTCAAATCTGAACAGATATGAAACATGTTTTTAATCAGTGTGATTAAAAACGAAGAAGAAGAAGCTGCAGAACTTGCCTGAGAATCATCACATGTTTAAGTTTTCTTCAGTATCAAAGTGATCCAGTGACAGTCGTCTGTACTTTCATGGCAACACTGCAAACAGGAGCTGCTAGAAGCTCATCCAGTATCTTTAATGGAGACTATTTGTCAAACTGTAAACACGTACTGGTTAAAGTTGTAGCTCACAGTTAACTCACTGAATCCATGGCAACGTTACACTTCCTGTTCACATCCCCTAAAGCATTATGGGAACTGTAGTTCCAAAACTGAGAGCTTGATTACCTCCAAATCAAAGTGAGACAAGGAACGAAGAACAGTAACAGGACAAGTTCTATTCATAAGAACTTTTTTCAATACTTTTATGACATCACTAATGCTAACTTACATATATACATATTGGAGATAAATACTGAAGTGTCTGGACAACAAACATATAAAAACATATCATAACTTTTAGTGATAATGGATAAAACTATGAAAGTATGATCCAGGTTATTAAAACGTGGGATTTTCCTTTGACTCTGTGACCTTTTACCTGCGACTAATGAGAGAGACAGACGGACAGACGGACAGACGGACGCAGAGAGTTAATTGCACTGGCGTTTATAACGGACGTCGTCCCTGTAGAACAGCTGACTGGGAGACAGATGAAGAGAGAGAGAGACCTGCAGTTAATTGGTGTTGTGTCTATAGGGGGCGATTAGTTAATGGAGCCGCCTGTGGATCAGATGACTGACATGACATTAAGATCAACAGCAGCAGGACTGTTACAGAAACCAACCGTCTGTGTGTGTGTGTGTGTGTGTTTGTGTGTGTGTGTGGTAGTGTTAAAGGATAATTCTGGTTTATTACGACTTATTTTTGTAAATTTTTCCATAGTTTCCCCCCAGTAATAACCATTTTTTTCATGATCGATACTTTGTTGAATGTTTCCTTGGTTAATCGTTTGGTCGTTTGGTTTATAAAATGTCAGAAAGTGGTGAAAATTGTCTGAAAATAACTGTTTCCCAAAGTCCTCAAATGTCTTGTTTTGTCTTGATCAAGGGTCAACAATCCAAAGATATTCAATTTACTATCAGTGAAGACTAAAGAAAGCAGAAAATATTCATTCATATCATATTATATTCATATGAAAAGCTTGAACTAGAGAATTTAAACTTTTTTTCTTTAAAGTTGAAAAATAAAAGATGAAGTGATAATGAAAACTGTTGACAGGCTCATATCTGAGATCTGAGAACATGATAATGTCACTAAAAAAACGTCTGGTTAGTCAAACTTATTTGGAAGATAAAACATCACTTAACAGCAAAATTATGTAACATTCACTACAGAATACAGATGGATTTTTACTCACATTTAAGTATTTTCTAACATTTTCTTTACTTTATAATTTATATGGATGTTGCTGTAAAGTGTGATGGGTCACTGGTTACTGAAGGGTTTTTCTCCATTCTGTATTCCTATTTTTTAATTTTTTCTTTAAACAATCTCTTCAATATTACTGATATTACTTAATATTACTCTCCCGTATAATGTAAAGATCCTATAGGTTTATATTCTGACCACCAGTTTCAATTATATCAACTTCGTTTCTGAGAAATCACATTTTGTCTGTGATTTTTTGGCCTGGTGGACGGGTAAGAAAACTACAATACCCATGAGCCTCGGCTGCCTCGGTGGAGACTCACGCTGCAGATTGCAAAATCAGTTCTCTCAACATTGTAATCTTTAGAAAAAGAGGTAGCGCTGTGCTCCAGGACTGGGCTGTTGAAGATAAGGGTCATCACATAGAAGGAAAAAACAAACTTTGGTTTTTTAATTGTAAGTAGCCATGATGTATAAAAGCTTTTTAACTTAATCTCAGAGTTTTTTCATTTCTGCACCACGTATGAAGTTTGTTTTTTCCTTCTATTGTAATCTTTAGCTTCTGCCCGCCGTTAGCGGCGCATGTGATTGGCCGTCTCCTGCTGAAATGCACCCTGGGAATCATAGTTAACTTTTACCCCAGAATTTTTATGTCCACAGTCTTGTAGCTTCGACTTCTTACTAAAGAACCAGATATTTTCTAACACAGCTGTTCATCATTTGTTCTGATGAATCAACCAGGAGAGTCTCATATTGATCATAATTGTCATTTTTTATAGAAAAAAATTCCCAAATTCTCTGATTCCAGCTTCTCAGATGTGAATATTTTCTGGTTTCTTTAGTCTCTATGACAGTAAACTGAATATCTTTGGGTTGTTGACTGTTGTTTGGGTTTTGGGAAACAGTTATTGACATTTTTCACCATTTTCAGACATTTTAGAGACCAAACGATTAATCGATCAATCAATAATGAAAGTAATCATTAGTTGCAGCTCTACAGCATCTATGCATTTAATGATGTCGCCTCATTATCAAATAACTTCACTGGGATTTATTTTGGAGTCACTTTGAGAGAAACAGAGCACGTCCAGTCAGAAGCTCTGATATTTGTTTTCACACCTGAACACGGTGCTTTATTTACGTTGTGCGTGCATGAACACACACCTGTACACACACACCTGTACACACACACCTGTACACACACACACACACACACTGCAGCTCAGCTGTGTGTAGAAACTCTGGTTGTCCAATTACTTTTTTTTTTCTTCCAGACATTTTCTCTGCTCTCGTCTCCACAGTTCATTTATGTTCCTACAAAAATGAAATGAACCCATGACCCCAATAAACGGCCGATGGTTCAGGAGGTGTGTATCACAGAGTGTGTATGCGTGTGTGTGTGTGTGTGTGTGTCTCCCACTGTAACTTTCTTTGGAGGTTATCAAACTGATGTATCAATGCAGCTCGTCTGCTCATCTCAGATCCAGCTGCTCCTATAAAGACACATTTTGGTAATATGCCATTTATTAAAGAAAAGACTCTCAGACTTATTTATCTTCCAAAATAGCTCCACAAAGTCATACGAATCAAAACACAAAGAGACAAAGACACGCTAACAGAACTCAAAACCGCCCTGTAACGTTTCCCTGCGTCAGACAGTATGTGGATTTTATTTAAGGAAGGAAATATCAGCTTCATTAGTTCAATTATGAGTCAAAACTAAAGTATAAAAGCAGCCAGAGTGTCATTAGAACTGCAGTACTGTAAAAATAGTCAGAACACATAGAAACTCTGATGTACCTACATTTTTTGTGGGATGTTATCTGTATTCAAATCGAGCGTCTGAGGATAGAAGATGTTATATTGCTGTACAGATTTTAAAGCTTCCCGACGCAAGTTTGGGATTTGATATATTAGATATTCAAGTAAATAAAACTGACTTGAATCAATATGATCGGGAGGATGTTGACAAATCGATCCGGTGTGTGAAAAAAAAGCAAATGTTAGAAAGTAAATAAATGAATCATGTGACTGAAACGTCACTGACGAGCTGAAAACATCAGATCTGTGTGGAGCGACGATGATGAGGAGACTGTAACCTTCCTCACATCTGTACATGAAACTAACAGAAACGTCATATTTCCATCATGTTTTCCAGCGTTTGAGTTTTGACTGCTGCTCTTCTTGTGGATTAAAACAAACATTTTCACATTTTCTTTCAAATCTGCTCTGCGTATCGGGTGGAAACCTGCTTCCTCTTTCTGTCTTATACTCGATTCTCTCTGAGTCTGTTTGCAGTTTATTGCTCTGAGCTCATAATGTTCCCTTGGCCTTCTATCAAGTATAGACATAACTCACCGCTCTCACACACACACACACACACATTAACACACACAGTATTAATGTAGCCAACCTAGCTTGGCTTGGCAGACTCCATTAAACTAGAAATGGATTGAATGGTGTGTGTTCATGTGTGTGTGTGTGTGCGTCCGCATGTATTTTACTTTATCAGTACACACACACACACACACACACACACACACACAGAGGTCTACTCCAGCTACATTTTCCCAGAGTCCTTTTCTGCCCACATGTAATAACGGCATCCTGAGGTGTGTGTGATTGAGTGTGTGTGTCTTTATATGCCCTAAAGATAACTACCAGTGTGTGTGTGTGTTTATGTGCATCACATAATATATTTCATAAGTGCTGAAATCCCTGATTGAAGTCTTAACAACAAACTAAAGCAGCTTTAGCTTTGGAGGAGATCTGTAATATCTCAACACACACACACACACACACACACACACACACACACACACACACACACATGCTGCTGATGCAGATGTTAGCTTCCTGATGGGGATTACTCCACATGTTTGTGGACCAGTAACGATGGCTGGTTTTGTTGCAGTGGTTCTGTAAATGTCGACACAGGTGTCCACATATGTCACATTTTATTTTTTTTAACAGTTTGTTAATAAATTTGTCTCTTTTATTGAGTCTAGTCTTCATTTGTTGGTGGTGTTGTATGTAGCTTGTGGCACTGCTGCACTTTTTAGTAGCAAGTAGTTTATTAATAATAATAATCTTTATTTATATAGCACCTTTCAAACCAGCGTTACAGAAAGAAAAGCTGCATTAAAACAAACCAATGACAGCACTCCGATGTAATAAATCCAGCAGTGAAAGTAGGAAAAAAAGTAGAATAAAATACCCAAAACATAATAAAAAAAGATTTTTTAAAAAAAGGTAAAATAAACAAATAAAAGACATAAAACAGAGTAAAAATGGAAACAAAAAACTTAACATTAAAAAAAAGGCTTTTTAAAAGCATTTTAAGAAATTATTTGCAAGCAGTATCAGTAACATAAAATTGATCACAATTTGACATACAGTTATAATCCCAGTAATCCCAGTACCAGTTCCCAGTCCCATACGCAGACAGGTAGTTTGATTTCAGTTACATCTCTGTGTGAAGCCGCAACAATTAGTCGATCAACAGAAAATTAATCGCCAACTAGTTTAATAATCGATCAATCGTTTCAGTCTTTTTTTTTTTTTTTTTTTTTTTAAGAAAAAATGTCCAAATTCTCTGATTTCAGCTTCTTAAATGTGAATATTTTCTGGTTTCTTTTGTCCGTGATGACAGTAAACTGAATATTTTTGGGTTTTGGGCTGTTTTTAGGTTGTTTTGAAGATGTTTTAGGTCTACATTTTGCATCTTGGACTTTGGTAAACAGTGATCATCATCTTTCACCAATTTCTGACGTTTTATAGACCAAGCGACTAATTGATTAATCGAGACAACAACCATCAGCAAAGGCTGATTCCAGCAGCCTCTTCAGCAAGAACTAAATGCTCAAGTTCAAATACAGTTTTCGAAGTGTGGCGTCGTCATGAGTGATGACCAAACATTTTTGTGCCCCTGTGTTTGACGCTTCGATACACCAAACATTCTCTGTTTCTCAAATATAAGATTTTTTTTTTGTTTGTTTCATATCATAGTAAACAGAAGATCTTTAGGCTTTCATTAAACCACATTAAGGGTTAATATTTTACACTGCACTGTTACTTTTATTCTCTTGTTTTATCTGTCGTATTACCCTTTTTAGCTTCTTTTTATTTCCAAATTGAACACTTTTTAATAGTTTTTATACGTCTTTTAACTTGTGTTGCTTTTATATTCTGTTTTAATGCCTTTTATGCTCTATGTAAAGCACTTTGAATCGCCTTGTTGTTGAAATGTGCTATACAAATAAACTTGCCTTGCCTAGGTTTAGGGTCACTGGTTGGGCAAACGAGACATTTGAAGACGTCACTTTGGGTTCTGGAAAAGTGTAATTGACATTTTTCTTTTACAATTTATTGACTAAATGATTAAACAATGAATTAAGCACATAATTAGCACATTAATCAATAACAAAAATGGCCACTAGTAGCAAGTTGACATTGCTATGTATGTGTATGTGTTGCTCCAAAATAAATACATGTTCAGCTGAGATTTAAAAGCCAGAAATATTCAGTATAACTACTAATTGAGCCGTACTGTAGGTACTGATCAATAATCACATCAATGCCTGGAGATTTACTGTGAGTATTCTGTGACAAGCAGCGGAAGAAAAGACAAATCTCTCTATACAGGAGATGAATTAGAGTCTCTTTCTTCCAGTTCCTGTCATTTAAAGAGCAAATCAGCACTAAATCCTGTGTTTTGAGCTGTAAAATGGAGATCCGGCTTCTGAATAGAGAAGAGAGACATGATGAACGGAGAGAGAGAGAGAGAGAGACAGAGAGAGAGAGGAAGGAAGAGGGGAGATGAAGGCAGGTGGGTGGTTTCACTGAGCCAATTACTCGCCGAGTAATTTCCTCGTTTATGACTTAATTATGTTATGAATGTAAATGACAAGAGCTCCAGGTACCCAGAGGGCAGCGCTGTTCGGCTGACTGACACACACACATTTTGTATTCATTTACCCACCCTGACCTCTGACTTTCACCGTTATTCTAATATTAACAATGAACTCTGATCCCAAACTAATCATTTTAAGTAACAATTGGCACAAAGTCCTCACTGTGGAGGCTGAAAAGGGCCAAAAAACGAAATATTCATTTATGAAAGTATGTGTTTCTGAAGGGCGGAAACGAAAAAAACCCACTTAATTTAATCACTCAGGAATGACAACAGCAATAATTATAGTATATGTGTGTGTGCGCTGCTAACTTAATCTAATTAACTGTAATGAGGCAGAGCTTCTGGAGCTCAAGGACGCCAGGGGGGCCATCGGTGTCTCCCTGCCCAGCCAGTAGCCTCTGTCCCTGGGGATACACTCTCCTCTCTACATCTCTCTCTTTTTCAGAGCAGAGAATCACCCAAAATTGTTCTTAAAGTAAAGTTATTGGTGACATTTTCCTGTAACAAGAAGCCTTTGTTCATCCTGTCCTCATAACTGTGTCTCTAAAGGAAAATTCAGGTTTATTCAGCCTCATATTTCTTATTTTTACAAGTTTCGGCTTTCATTCGTTTCAGTTACACAGTGAAGATCTTTTACACAAACGTCAGTCCAAAAGTGCAGGGACATAAGCAGTCAGATAGCAAACACATTTTTACTTATTTGTGAGAGAAAACAAAGTCAAATGTTAAAATGCAACAGTACAAACAGGACAACATTCAACACAAAATGCTAATAATAAAACAATATACACATGGGAGTAGATTTGGGTCTAGATTATTCCTACCAATAATAATAATCTGAAAAGATCTCGTCACTTTAACACCACACAACATTACCGGTAAAATCTATGCAGAACTGCCAGGTTTCTGTTTTTTCTGTGAAGGAGTGCTATGATAGGTTGAAAGAGATGGATATGGAGGATACCCAATTTGATGATCTGGCAACCCTCAACTCATAGAGCTTGTCCGCGACTACTCTCACCTATATGACGCTTGATGTCGCTGCTGCCGCTTTTTCTGCTGTGATCTCAGCATCAACAGTATCGTAACCTCCTCGAGAGTCGCCATGGTTACTGTTTACGTTGTGCAAAAAACGGGGGTTCAAGGAAGATATTCTGGTGTTGACAAGGGATGATTAGAGCCCAATCTGCCCCCTAGTGGATACAGTTTTAAAGTACGCAAGCAAGAATGTGAATAATGACACTGGAATCACGTACGTGTTGGTAAAAAGCAAGTATATCAGTGGCTTGAGGTAAATATGCTCACTATAGAGTTTTTAATTAACGATCTAATATGCTAATATGTTTAACACAAACAACTACAAACTGAAAATAACATAATTTATCAAGAATTTCTGCAAATAGTATATGAACCCCAATATAATGAGTTACAAACCAAACCTTTCAGTTTTTTCTTATAATTTGTACCAAATTGCATCACTCTCTCTGTAAAATGTCCTGAAAAATAACCATCAGATACCTGCAAGTTACTGCGAAAACTTCAAGGAAATTCGTGTAAGATTAAAGGACCTGTGTAACAAAGTGTTACCGAAAGCTGCTTGCAAACAATCTGTTTTCTAGTTTAGTTTGGAGGACTTGTTTTAAGGAAAGTATTTTGTTAAGATTGTGATAGTTTTATCTGGAGAGATCCTCAGGCCTTTTCTCCTCCCAGGTAGTAGGGCAAACACACTCACACCTGCTTAAATAAGCACAGTCTGACCTGCTGATTCATCACTGTCCTGTTCATCCGCCCTCCAGAGGATGAGACAGACAGACAGAGAGACAGACAGAGAGACAGGTCGATGCAGCCTCATGTTAATCTGTTTTGCAGTGTGCGGAGTTATTATCTATTTAGATTCATAATAAGGTTGTACGACGGAAACACACTGACTTCCTTTTATAATGTCAGCAGACGTCTGGACAGTTAATAAATTCATATTTTTATATTTTTTGCAGAAACTGAAGCTTTTTTCAGTGAATGCAACGCTATGTATCTGGAGAGCTGCGTACACTTATTTTGGTTGGATAACAAAAAACACACAAACACACACACACTTGCGTTGATGAAATTAAGGTTTTGGCAATGTCTGAATACATAATTTAACAAAAATAACTTAAATAACTAAAATTATGAAGACAGTTCTGAGAAGCAGATGAACTTTTGAAAGCAGCCCTGAATAATTTAAAACATAACTTTAAAAATCGAATGCAAATAATATAAATATTTTATTTTATTATGCTCACATTCTGTCACATCACCACTGAAAACAGCAAAGTTTCACAGAAAATTCAATTAATCTCAGTGGAATCGCAGCGATCAGTTGATTCGCTCGCTGGAGCAACATGAACCAGTGCAAATCTTTTTAACAAGTTTAACTTTGATTAAATATGAGACACAATTTTGCATCGTTGAGTCCAAAACTCAGGAAGCTAACATTTACTGTTTTGCTCCATCCAGTTAGATTTAACCTCCTCTGATGGAGAATAAACAGCTCAACAAACGAGGAATAGTTTGCAGACAGTAATGAGATTCAAAAACATCTTCTTTCACAAAGTCGTGCTGTGGGGCGACGGCGACTTTACACTGTTAACATGTGATGACCTCAGTGTCCTCTTTCTTCGCTCTGCTGCTCCTAAACTTCCAGCAGGACAAAGTTCACTTCTTCATTACCAACCAATCAAAGAACCTCTCTCCTTGACTGATCCAGTCAGGATGGACTGTGTTTGTGCTGTCAGCCTGTCTGGAAATGATTGATGCCCTCACGCTCACAGTTCATTGTTTGTGCTTGTGTGTTTTGTCAGTAAAGGTAGAGTCAGTGATTTTGGAGAAAGACTGTTTAACACACTTTTTGTCAAATTCAGCTAATATCTCCTCACGGTCCGCTAGCTGTCCGTTCAGTGTGTGTGCTCTGTAGATGAGAACTAAACACGACACTATTCCAGCCAATCAGTGGGAGGCGTTCATGCTCGTGCACAGGACAGGGAGGAGTGATCAGAGCAGCTGTTGAATGGTGGGAGGGCTGGTGAACTGGAGACAGAGAGGCTGTGGCTAATTCATATAGAAAGTGTTTTCTCATAGAACAGATACACTTCCATGTTATTAAATCTATGAATCTATCAATCCACATTGAATCCCAGACAGTCTCACAGAGACCAGCCGCGTTTTTTTACGCTCCGAGTCCGTTTCTGTTGCGTTTAGTGAATCTGAGCAGGCAGCTGTATGTGTGTTTTTAACTTTAACTTCAGTTTATTTAAAGTGCAAAGCACCCAGAGAGTCTCTTTATACTTTACAAGTCAATAAGAATGACAAGAGAAAGAGGATAAATGAGGCACACGATAGTAAAAATACACACACACTCAGACATATATACCAGTAGTAATGTTAATATTACAACACAAGGTTTAGGTTATTGAGATTATACAGCTTTAACAGGGTTGGAGCAGATTCATGTTAAAGAGAAAAACAATTTGTGGTTCGTGTTCCCAGCCGGTGAAATTAGGAATAGTCATAGTAAACAGAAAAAAAGACGTGTACCTTGTTAACCATATCAATGAATCAATCAATACAAACACTATTGATTTCTTCCCTCGGAGCCGACATGCAAACTATTTTCAGTAAATGTCTGCTGTCAGTCGGCCTGGTGAAGGCAGTTTGTCCTCTCAGCTGACAGACGACGGAGACGCTGAACGCAGGTCGAGTGAGAAGTGAGGAGGCTGCAGAGAGGCGAAGAGTCTGGACCGACTGTTGTGCTCATATGAGGGTTTTTTTTTCTCCGCTTGTGATAAAGTGTGAGAGGAACAGAAGTGACTCTACAGCTGACGCATCGCTCTGGATTCCACCATATTTCTCTTTTGGTTGTTGCCATGGCAATGGGTGTCCATGAATTGGGGGAGGGGGGCGGAGCTTCTGAAGGAGCTTGAGGGGAGGGGTTTTATTAATTGGGTGTTTAGTTCAAATATCATCAATCTCTCTCCAGAATAACTGACTCGACTTTTAAGCAGCTCATTCAAGAAAAGTTTGGACTTGAGGTGAAACTATTACTCAATCAACAGAGAATTAATTGGCAACTAAAATAAATAAATTAATTTAATGCAAATGATTCATTTCAGTATTTTTCAAGTATATTTTCTGTATATAAAAATCTCTGCACACCTGAGTGTGTGACAGCTGCATCGGAGGAAAGTGCAACTTTAAAACTATGAGAAGAACTGCTGCACCGCCTCGCTTACTGCTGAAATATTTATGAGATCATAACGTTCAGTCTGTCCAACCTTCATCAGGTTTAAGGGCAGCAACACTTCCAGATATATACACATATAGTAGACGCCTCGATCATCCAATCAGAGGACCACTGACTGGTCTGGCTGATGAGCACATTGAACTTACTCAAAGCATATGCGTCACCAGTCAGAAAACAGCATTACAAAAATAAGAAAGATACAAAACGACAATATAATGATGTAAATAAATCCATGTAACCTCAAAGTGAATTAACATACTGATATATCATGAATCTTACAGTGTTATCAAACATATTACATTCATTATATATAAAAAAGTCGAAGGGGAGGAAGATAAATTAGGGATAAAAGTCTTAATTTGTCAAAAACTGTTTTCAATGTCATCATACATTAAATATATCTCCTAATTGGCATTAGATACAATCGCATAAATAAATAGTATAATTAAGGGCAAATTCATCAGTGAACCTATACAGTGATATCCATGTAATTTAAATAGTAAAAGAAACATTATAGAGGCTAGGGATAAAATAGTTCAGAGGACCAATAGACGTAATCAATCCATAGATGTTATTAAAAAAACACTGTAAGGGATGTGAAAAAATGTGAATCTAGACATATTAATGAAGGCATTACAGAACAGGGAAGACTAACTTATCATTTTTGTTAATACTCAGCTCCAGAATACACTAACTGGTGTAGGTATTTGTCTAATAAATATAGCCTCACATGTAGAAGTTATAACATTACATTAAGTAGAAGTTCATCATTCAGTCTCTTGGGAGACAAAGTCTGTAACATAAATATCCAGAACGCTTCCCTCCCGATCACGTTTTCAGTCTCCAGACAGTAGTTCTGTGTAAGTTCTACACTGAAGCTCTTTGAGGAATTTATAATGTAGTACAAAGTCAAGAAGTTGTGATATGTAGCCCAACAAGCTAGTGAAGCTGTAAACAGCGTTCCTGCACATGCTCAGTGACGTCTGCCTTACACAGAACTACTCTCCGGAGACTGAAAACATGATGCTGTTATTAGTCTTTGGAGCCGTTTCTAAACAACATGACCAAACTCTTCATGATGAAGGAACATGTCACCCAGTGCAGCGCTGTGACTCACTGATGTGTTTTTAATAAGATATATCAGCTTTGATACACACACAACACTTGTGAGTAGATCAGTTCATTGTTGGTTTGGATCCAAACATGAGATTGTTTACAATAAGAAAAATATAGAAAATCAGCAGACATATCCTTTAAAATATGTAAGAATCATCATATATTATTTTCACTGTCTTGATTTCAGCCACCAACAAACCAAACCCTCTATAAGTGCGTCAGTGTGTCCATGCTTTGAATATCAAGAAGTGAAATAACACTGAGGGTAGAATTTAAATGAGTTTAGATCTGCTGTGTTCATCCTGTAAGCAGCAGGCCGTCGTTTTTATAAATCCAGCCGCATATCAACACACACACACACTCCAGATTGATCTCATTTAGACCATTTATTAGAGACCTAAATACACACACGCGCGCACAGACGTAATTGTAACCTCAGCCTGTTGGCATAGCAACCTCAATCATCCGGCAGGACGACCCTCTTATGACGTCATCAGGCGAGGAGGGTTTGATTGGCTGGATGATGAATGGCTGCTGTGCTGAGCAGCGTAGTAAGCTAACAATTACCTGAAACACAGACAGACATAGAGAGCCTGCACCGAGTAGTTAGAGAGAAAAACACATCAAGATCTGATCATAGAAACATCACACAAGCAAAACAAGTGTCCCTATTATCACTGAAAACATCACAGTAAGCAGTAATATGGGTAATTATTGTTTTATTGCCTTATATCTTACTTTAAAAGAACAATTTTCCTTCTATATTTATAGTTTGCTTCATGAGAATGATCATTTGAAAAGGTGATGTATGATTTTAATAGTTTTACAGGACAGAAAGTCAGAAATTTTGATCAGTGTCCTTAAAAACGCTAAAAAAAAATGACCTTTATCTGTCTGTTAAAGTGATGTGTTTTATCATTCAGACATACTGGGCTCTACTCACACTTGACAGGACATTTACAAAAAGAGACACGAACGCTTGTGTGATATTTGTCACCTTGTGAGAAACAGAAAGAGCAGCAGTGAGTTAAACATGTTCTGATAAGAAGGAAAACAGGCTGCGTCACTGATGAATTTTTAAAACATACTTTACTTTCATTGAAGTCTTTAAGATCTGATATTATGGTTCTTTTTTTAATTCATTTTTATAAATACTTAGTCTGTGATATTTTATTCACCAAAAGCTGTTTCTTTAAATCCATCTTTCCTTACGGCCCAGGTTCCCCTCTGCAGGCTGTTTCAGAAGCTATTTACATAAAAATCTGCATTATTAATAACCACCTCCTGGAGGTGTGGCCCCCACCTTCACCCCAAGCCAATCAGAATTCGACCTGATGAATAATACAGATTTCCTTATTTTCCTAATGACCATTGTGAGTTTGGCTGCATAGAAACTCTCCTGGATAATATAACGACCCTACAGGTTTATATTATGACCTCTAGAGTCATTTCAACTTTTTTCCTGAGCAATCACATTTTGTTTGTCATTTTGGTGGACACTTAAAAAAATACTACAATACCCATGAGCCTTAGCTGCTGTTACTATGGAAAAGAAGCCAAAAGAATCTACATCTGCAGATCGTAAAATCAGTTTTCTCTTCATCGTAATCTTCAGCTTCTGCTTGCTCGTTAGTGGCACACATGACCGTAATTTAAGCTATGTGATTGGATGTTTCTTGCTGAAGTGCACCTTGGGAGTCGTAGTTAATTTATTCCCTGAAATTTTTACGTAAACAGTCTTGTGCCTTCGACTTTTTATCAAAGAGCCAGATCATTTCTATCTAAATTCCTCATCTTTCATACTGAATGATGTTGATCCAAGCTATAGAAGTTATCTAAATATGGGTCACGTAACGCTGTCTATGGGAAAAATAAATCAGATTCTTACTACTGGAACCAGGGGCGCCCAAAATATCTCATCCCTCTTCACATCTCTACCAGATCAGACTTGTTATGAGCAGATACTCGATGTTAAATGACTCTAATCAGGATCAAAAGCAAATAAAAATGTTATCAGATTGGTGTAATGTTATGGAGACGAATGGTAGTTTGGGTTGCTATCACTACACACACACACACACACACACACATACACACAAACACAGCCCTCTTCTCTGTACCAATCCCAATCACATCATCGTCATAGCAACCATTTGATCCACAGTAACCAGCCAGGCACCAATCAACCTCCTGCGATGTGAATCCGTGTGTCTGTGTTCATGTTTAGAAGCTGCAACTGAAAACCAAGAGGAAGATGCAGACCCCCTCTGAGCCAATCAGCAGCGAACTTATCACCTTGTTTTGACCTTATGACAGCGCCCTGCGCTGGCTAATAACGGCCATTTTTAGAGAAACAATCCTTCAAGTTTTATCAAAATCTGATCATCAGTCTAACCTGTTGTCCTCCAGCTCAACTGCCTGCATCCTAAAAGAAAAAGAAAAAAATAAAATAAATAAATAGCAAGAGTAAAAAATTAAAATTTGGTTCAATCTTTGTTTCACTCTTACTAAATTATACAACAAAACTTACTTATAACCACAAGCAGCAAACAGAAGCTGGACTTTAGTCCGACAGTTTAGTCATGAAGGGAAAAAAGTGATTTAAAACATTTTGTATTTGTTCAGGATTCATCATTAGAGAAGATATTTAAATTAACAGCACAGATAGTAAAAGATGTTGATTTTGCTGAAGATGTTGCTAAATTTTATAGATTATAATCTTTATTTTATCAGCATTTGATGGCTGTATTTTCAAAATAAAACTCTTTCTACAGGATCTCCTGGACAGACTTCCTCTTAAAAAGTGATGGAGGCTTGTTTCCTTGTGTCTACAACTCAGATTCGTCTATAAGAAGTAATGAATGAGTGATCGAGGGGATGATTTAAGACATCGCCTATGTTTGCTTAGTTATTATGGAATTATATGGTCAAACTTTTCATGATTCTGAGCATCTATTTGGCTCAAAACTGCCAACAGGACCTAACGATGACCATGTTGATGTGGTTGAAAGCTCCATAACAAGCGAGTTAAGTGGACCGTGAGTTGAGATTTTGTCGAACGCTGAGTAGTTTTCTTCGAGGACGTTTGTGGCTGAACTACAGATGACCGTCGTGTCTCTCTTTGTGTCTCAGTGCTCGTTCGTGCCTCCGTGTGAGAGGGACAACCAGAAGAACAGAGACAGGGTCCTACAGTGGGAGGATTACTTCACCAAAGAGGTCAGCAGCCAGTCCTTCACCTGCTTCTTCAACCAGCAGAGGAGGTGAGACACACACACACACACACACACATTTATTACACTGCGGTCTATTTTAAGGTGTGATACAGATAAATTGGAAACGGGATGTGTGATGCTGTGAAATTTGCCTCGGTGACAGATCATTGTTTCCACAGGAGATTACAGATGGCAACCAGCAGCATTACTGAGGCGTCTCTTTTTGACAGAACTGTTTCCACTTCACAGTTTGCTGCTTGTGACCTTAGACCCCTCAGAAATGACCCTTGACTTCAATTTAACAGTCCTCCACAACTCATAGCTCCATTTTTTTTAATAACATTTTTGCTGCTGCAGAAGATTACAAACTATAACAGGAGGAAGAAGCACAATCGTGTTTTGAATCTTCGGCACCATTTTAAACTGAAACTCTTATAAAAGCACCACAATGTTCAAAACTTAATCGTGGATTCAACTTAGTTTATAGGGAGGTCACATGAAACAAAAACAGAAAATAGTGAACTCAAGACATCACATGACCACACTGAAACATGAAACAAGTGATTAATATATATATATATATATATATATATATATATATATATATATATATATATATATATATATATATATATATATATATATAATAGATAAAACATATTTTTAATAGATAAAAGTTTGTCTTTACTTCACTTTTTTCCTGTGAATAATTGGATAATTTGGCTTCTTCAACATTCTAAAATTATTCAAACTAATCCAGGACAATCCACTGGTGACAAGTAGACATTTTATTTAGAGCTGCAACATATATTTGATTGGTCGATCGACAAAAAATTAATGGCCAATTCTTTTAGTAATATTTAAGAATAAACAGTTCTTTGGTTCCAGCTTATAATAATACAATATAATATAATATAATATAATACAAATTAATATTATCTGGTTTATTTAGTCGTCACCAGTAAATATGAATAATGAATATATTTGGATTGATGACTGTTGGTTGGGACAAAACAAGACAATTAAGAATAGTGATCAACATTTTTCACTGCTTTCTGACATTTTATAGACCAGGTGACTAATCGATTCATCAAGTAAATAATCGACAGATTAATTGATAATAAATATAATTAATAGTTGCTGCCCTAGTTTCATTTTTCAAGCCAAAAAGTTTGGTAATAACTGTCATTGAGGCTACAGTGTTCATGATACTCCAAAAAAACAACAAAAAAAAGACAACTTACTGGTGAATTAGCTGGTTTTAGAGGAATAATCCGCTTGTGAGCAGAAAAGTGCTCAGTTTGATTTTGACTTCTCTTGTGTACAAGTCAGGAAGTCACCAGAAACGTTAAGGATTTATCATGAGTGTGCTGATCCATTGATAAATCTTTCTAGTTTACGTCTGTAAGCTGTATTATATGTTCTGCTGTAATCAGGTGATGTGTGCGAGCATAAAAGGTGTAAAAATCTGGGGATGTGGAGTTAGACAGAAGTGGAGGCCACCAGCATAACACACCTGAATCTCAGACCAAACTGTCAGGGGTCAAGTTGCATTGTGGGTAGTGTAGGCACCAGGTTTTGACGAAAAAGAAGACAATCTGACAATGTTATAATGCTCTTTTTTATTTACATTTTCAATTTACGCATTAAAAAACCTGAGTGGAAATGCAGAATATTTTTAAAAAATTGCAAAATATTGCAAAAAAAGTTATTGCAACAAAGTGTAATGTAAACAGACTGAGTGAATAAATGATAACGTACGTGAATCATGTGACTTAAACATCACTGAAGAGCTGAAAACATCAGATCTGTGTGGAGCGATGAAATGAATACATGAAACAAACAGAAATGTCATATTTCCATCTTGTTTTCCATCATTTGAGTTTGACTGTCGCTCTTTTAATGACGTCATCTCGTTGTATCACCGGCTGTTAATCTCTTAATGTTCACACAACAGCGGTAGACAGAAACAAGCATTCATTTTAATTTTCTTTTGCTGATATTCTGGGACTTTGGTTAAATTTGCACTACAGTTAGATGGAAACCTGGCTACGATAGCAGATTAATCACATGTCCTATCAACTATCAAACATGGGTGTAGTGTTTGTTTGTCCACATACTTTTGGCCATATAGTGTATGTGCTGTGTATACTGTAGGATTATACAGCAGAAGGAACTATAGAGTCTCCCTGAATCCTGTAACATAAATAGTTATTAAATAAAGTAGAACAGGTGAATTGATTTATAATGTTTGAAGGACTTTTCTTTTTAGCCTGTTATTCAGGTTACTGCGGGCCTTTTATGAAACACAGCTCTTTTTTTTTTTACACTGTGACTAAAAATTGATGAGACGCAGAAAAACAGAGATCGTCTTTACCTTGTCAGCTTAATCCTCCTGTTATTCACACGCGATGCTTACCTGTGACCTTGGCTGGTTTTATTTTTATCTCTGCACCAGAAGGATCAGAATGAGGAAACTCTGCTTCATAAGAGAGCCCAGTGGGAGCTCATTGATGCTGCAGATAAGCTCCCGTTTGGTATTGTAGAAAAAAACTGGAACACACAAAAAGGGTTTTTTAAAGTTAAAAAAAGGAAGGAACTGTCATTTTGTGTTGATTTTTGCGGCCCCTGTGGACAAAAGCGGTAGTGTTTTCCCAGAATGAGGACTACATTTCCCATGAGCACCACCCCCTCATGTCATAAAGATCTTAGTTAACACGTGCATTTGTTTAGGAAGCGAGTGAAAGAAGGAGCTGCTTATTTTTAAACACAGCTGTTTGCAGGATGCATAGGGACGAGGTAATGTATCTATTTGTGTCTGTGTAAGATTAGTAATTGTAATATGAGGATGGTGAAGCAAAGTAAGTACTGTTTTAGTACCGTTCATACACCAAGGCAGAGCAGCAGCAGCAGCGTCTGCTCCGTCTGTGTGTCTACACGAGACGTGTTCAGGTGCCGTTTTGTGTATCGTTACCTGCGTGTTGGAAGTGTTCAGAGCTCAATACACAGTGACTGTAGTTTTGCGTGTGCTTTTATTGTTTGTTTATTTCTTCTTTTTGTGATTTCAGGCCTGACGACGTGTTGTGGCGCCGTTCCCATGACACCAGCGTCCTGCTGCACTGCGTCCTCTGGCCAATGGTGTCGCTCCTTCTGGGCACGCTCATCGTGCTGCTGACGGTTTGCGCTCGCTCCCTGGCCGTGCGAGCTGAGGCTCTCCAGAAGAGGAAATGCTCCTACGAGGTGTGCCAAGACTTGGGGACCGTGGCTTCAGATCGCCGTGGCAACAAAGCCGCTGACCCCCTCACAACAAACTCTGACCCCGAGCTGTCGTCGCCCTCTAGGACCCTGCCACTGTTTGCAGTGCCGGTGCGACGCCGCGATCGGGAACATTAAGACAGAGCAGAAAGTTGATTTCACGTCTTAGGACGCAGATGAGCTGGTGGGGGTCACAAAGCTGGCTGAGGACGCCACCGACAACCTGCTGCCGTCTGGTTTGTATGATCAGAAATGTCCAAATGAGACACAAACACGAGCAGAGGATGACAGGAAATCCACCCTGTTGCCTATAGATTTCAGCTGTAACTCTGCAGAGAAACATCAGCACCTTTCCTCTGATTTTAACTGAACAAATTGGATGAGCGGAGACTCACGGATGCTGCTGAGTTTAATCTTATTGAAGGGTTATTTAAATGAATGACACCAGTGCTGTGATAGATGGTACGATGAATCAGTTGTCTGATATGTTGGACTCTGCAGTCTTCTTTGTAGCTCTTCTATAAACTAAGCTTTCCTTCTGTAGCTCACTGCTTCTTACTCCAGTCCCAGTAGCCACAAATATGACTAAATAGAGAGCTGAAGTCTTGACACCACTTCCTTTCATAGGCTTCTGTAAGTCAATGCAATCTTTCATTGAGGGTTTATTTTTGTTCCTTGGGGTTTTAAGATAAATGAGTACCAACATCAGCGTGATTTTAAAAATGATTCATTTGTTAGCAGTTAAAAAAAAAACCAACTAAATACAACTCATGAAGTTTTACGAGTACAGCAGTGTGCAAAATGTGTCAGTGTAACTGTTGGTTTCTTCCAAATTCTTCATATTCTCCAAGACTCTCTTCTAATGTTGCAACTTTTTCGATGTAATCTATGCTGTCTAAAAACATCTGCACCATTCGGCCCACATGTCCTTTGTTCTGAGATATTTTGG
Source organism: Thunnus albacares (assembly GCF_914725855.1). Classification (NCBI taxonomy): domain Eukaryota; kingdom Metazoa; phylum Chordata; class Actinopteri; order Scombriformes; family Scombridae; genus Thunnus; species Thunnus albacares. The sequence goes on along the minus strand of NC_058128.1, from coordinate 2,462,545 downwards.
GGGCATTTTTGTCTTTATTCAACTATCTTACAATAGAATCATAGAGGGGAGAGTTTTGGAGATAGAAGGATTTTAGTCTTAATTTTAGTCTTTACTGTGCTGAATCAAACAGGGACAACAAGGTCTTATACATGTAATATGCACCCTAACCACTAGTCCACCAGGATGCCCTGTTACAGCCGTGTGTGAACTAGACTCGCCTTGAATTGCCTCATTTTGTCGAGCTGGTTTAATCTGCAGAGATCTTGGACTTGTGGTTTCATTAAAGGCCACTAACAGCAGAAATACTTAATAAACAAGAGCATCAGATCATTTTTATCTAGATATATGTAGTGAACCACACAACGTACTGTTCAGTCAGGTCATGATTTGTAGTAATTGTCAATGGGATTTATTTAAGCTTTTGTACGTTTGGGGCATAGCTCAGAAGTCTGATGAGAGAAAAAGTAAATGTTAAAATATAAATACATGATCTGTACATACTTACCTGTTTATCTTTTACGAGCTCTTTTTATTTCCTCTTTTCATAATCATGTAACCCACAATAGAAAAGTAACCTCATCGTTTGACATGAGAAAACAAATATGTAAGTTAAAGTCCTGCTTTCATAATGTTACTTAAATATGCGTTAACAAGTTTTAGAAGCAAAATATACTTCAGAAATGAAAAGCAGCAGCACTCATGATTAAAGGAATGATAAGTGAACCTGTGAGCAGTATTTTAACATTGTAGTTTAGTCTGACCACTGCTTTATACTGTTCCAGCTATAGTAATGTATATTATTTCATGAGCTTCTCTCATGTTTAAAATAAAATAAAACCCAAATATGCAGAGTGAAAACCAGCCTGCAGAAAAATATAGTGGAGTAAAAAATATCTCCATCTGAAATGCGGTACAGGAAAGAAGATAGTCTTTAGTAGTACCAGTAACTCAAACAACAAGGATATTGGGAAACAGAAAAGTTGTTAAATTCATGTAAGTCTTCGGAAAACAGGAAGGGTAAGAGGTGAAAAATAAAAAGAGCCAGTAAAAGGTAAATCTGGGATTCATTTTTTATGATATATTTAAATTATTGAACTTTATTATTTATTTATTTATATATTCAAATACACTCTTGACTCATCAGAGGGCCCATTAGTGGCTCCTGTTGCTTCAGGGACTCCAAACCGCCTGTTTGTTAATGATGTGAGAGCTCTTTGGACTATGAAGGTGTTTGCTGACAGCAGAAGCGAACCCCAGGCTCATATGTTGGAGGTTAAACTGGGAGCAGCAAACACTGCATTCATCAAATCAAACCAAAACAAAGAGGGTATAGAGGGTTCATATACAGCATTAGAGCATTCTGACATCAGTAAAACCAACTGCGACATGAGTCTCCCCATTGATTTACCATAATAATGACTGAAAACAGACACTGAGCTAGAAAAGTTGCAGTCGACCCTTCGATCAAGTCGCAATGGTTCAATTTGAGACCAAACTGGGAAATTTAGATCATTGAACCAGATTTCTCAGAAAGGAATAAAAGGATATTGTAAAACAAAAGTCCTGAAACAAAGCAATGTGTTGGTACACTACATGGCCAAACATATGTGAACAGCTAAACATTCCTAAGTATTAGAAACATCTCTCAGTATAACTGAATAGAGTTCAGCCTCTAAAACTGAACATAAGGTTCATGAATGTTGGGATGCAGTATTTTAGTTTTATCTAGGTATATTTAACAAACTGGCAAGTGAGTGTAAAAATGTAGATGTCACCTCATTTTTTGATATTGCAAAACATTATTGAATGTGTACAGTAAAAAAATGGAAATCTCACAGCATGCTAGGCCGGTCCTAAACCCACTTGGCGTACCCCTATTCTCAAAGCACCTTTAGACCGCGACAACAACGATCATGTAAGTTTATTGCAAGTCACCCTGTGCAAGATTGTCACAATCTGTGTCAGACCGTACTGTAATATCAGTGTGAAGCTGTCAGATTGTGCGCCAAATGTGTGGTGAATCACAGTGCTACAATTGAAATAGAAAAAAAGTAAATGAAAGCAAAGACGTCATCATCTCGTCGCCCATCTGCACAGCACTCAAACTTCTTTTTTGTTTCACCACCAATCGTTTTTGATTTGCCATGGATGTATTAAATGTGTTTTCCCACTAAACCTTATTCAAAAACTGCACTTACGAAATGTAAGCCATCATTTCGTGTCTTATTCTGATTGGTTGGTTTGTAGTCGTGGATCGTAGCAGTCTTTGGTCTCCAAAGCTCCAAATCGTCCGCCAGTGGACGAGTCTCACAGTGAGATCTAGGACACTCTTTTGCATTGATGACCAAAGATTTTGCCACATTTCTCTCACGATTGTCAACTTTCATTTCAGACTGTAGGATTAAAATTGATCAAAAATGCAGTTAACAGCCCTAGCCCAAAAGTACAGCAATTTGTGGACAGTTGTGTGACTTTTGGCCATATAGTGTACATTGTGCACCAAGAAATGGGACAAAGCTTTGGATCACACCATTATCCAGCAGGTCGGTAATCAACATTGGCCTTCACCCTCATGTGTAATACGCTCAAGTCACGCATTTGGCTTTACTGCACTTGAGGAAGCTTCAACAAGAGTCCTTTAATCAGCCAAAACATCACGCTAAAACACAATCCTTATCAATCAAGACTTTGAATCTAATTAAGAAGATAATGAAATGTCTCTGCATGTTAAACATGAATGTTGTAGCTCACTGAACTGAACAGCTCCAGGATGAAAACAACACACGGCCAGCGCCTCAAGGCCTTTCAAACGTCGCCTTCAGCAGTAATGAGGACAAAATCTAGTCCATGTGAATAAAGTAGGGTGCAGATGGCCCCTCTCGGTTTCTACCCTGAGTTTAGACTGACAGTGAAAGCTGACAGCCGACCAAAGTGAGGAACAGGAAAGTGTATAAAAGAAATCATGTGTAACTGGCAGCACTTCAGGAGACACTTTGTTCCTTTTTCATGCAGCAGCTTGTAGGCTTCATTCTGGTAAAAATGGCTCTGATAAAAATCTCGGGTGATTTGTGTCTTAAATCACCAGTGACTCAGCTCCCCCCCCCCCTCCTCCCTCAGTGTTTTTGTAGCAGTCAGGACTGAGGACTAGCTGTTGTGGTATGAAACTGAGCTGCTTTTAAGTGTTTTGGTGTTTAGACCAGCAATAAGACCAGATAATGATGTGTTTTGTTGTCTTGTACGTCAGGGTTTGTCTGCTGAAAGTAGAGGAACCATTTTTGTCGGAGCTGTTCCTCTCAGTGTGTAGCACAGGTCCAACCTGTCATTTTAGACACTCTGGCATCAATGCACTATAATATCTGTCTGTATGTCTGTAATATAAAGTTATAAGTTCTGCAGCTGTAGAACGTATTGATCTCTGACGTGCAGGGCCGCCACACTGACTTCTGTATTTGCTTTTGGTTGTGAGTTGACTCCTGCAGAGTTAAATGTGATTGAACTGAATTGTTTATTCAGGAAATGTTTATTGTCTTATTCATTCATTTTTTCACAGTAAAATAACAGAAACAGCAGAGAAGGACGGATGCTACTTTACTCTAGTGAGAGCAGGCGTAATAATGGATATTAATGACAGTAAAGTGTTTGATAAGAAGCTGTATAATTTTCAACTTGTGAAATATTGTTGTTAGCTTGTCATGAAAGCTCCCACAGTTTATGTTTACAACACTGCCCACACTATTTCCTACATACAAGGTTCAGGTTTCTATTCATTGTACTGGCTTTGAGTATCTTGAACAGTGCAAATCAACTCTTATAAACTAAATGTCTCTTATTTGCATGTGAGCAAATCCAGTTTGATTGTACCGTTAGGAAGGGCTTTCACACCAGAAGCACAAGCTTGACATTGTGCAAAGCAAGGACATCATTTCTAATGGTGAGAGAGGCTGCATGGGTCAGCGCCAGACTTATTTCAGTTTACTTCTGTAAAACATGTCAACGGGGCAGTTACATGGGAGTGTTCACCTGTTGACTAAAACATTTGTATCATAAAGTGTTTCCCAGTGTTCACATGTAGGTGATGTTATTTGGTGAAACAGGGAGAGATGAGCGTTGTGACTCTCTACATTCTTGTACAATAATCTGTATTCTTCTTCTTTCTAGTTCGACACACTTACACTGATTTCTAGAAATGAAACTGAAGAGGAAAGTGCAATTATAATGTTTTAAGAAGACTTTTTGAAAGCTGAATGTTTCCATGCAGAGCCAACAATAGAACTGCTATCATCAAACGTGATTCATCCTGTATCTGAGGGTGTTTTAAATCTTCAACTGTTGTCTCCAAATTTCTACAGTTCTCTCTCCAACATGCCTGACAGTCTAAAAATTACCTGGCGTGATGCTACTTGTTGCTTAGCAACAGCCACAAGGCTGGGTGATGTGGCTGCCAATGAAAACTAACAGCCGAACTTTAGTCTGCGGCTGCTTCTGTTCTCTGTGTGAACTGACTGTTGTTGTAAATACATAATTTCCTCCTCAGGTTCGGCTGTGGGACGATGTTTTATCACCATGTTTTGTGGTAAACTTGAATGTTGCTGTACGCTGCTGTAGCACATCTGGTTTGTGGAAAAGAAGTTTGTTCTGTGTTGATATCTGTGAGTCTTCAGATTTGTGTTAAGCAGGAGTAGAAAACGTTCCTCTGTAACGACTGAAAAACAAACTATGAATGTAAAAGATTATTTATTTCTCCTTAGACATCATGGACAAAAGCAAGAGAAGTGTTTTAAAGTTTCCCCAGTCTTAAGGCCTGGTCACACCAGTGTTTCCATGTAGTGGCTAATTCAATTTACTCCACAGGAATCGTCACAATCAGTCATTTCCATAACAGAACAGGCAGATCAGTCACTAGATCCCAGTAGCTCTACAAGATTATTGGTCTTTTTATTTGTTTGTTCTGTAATAGAAGGCCTGTTTAAAGACTTTTGACAAATTTTGTATATTAATTTGTTCACACTCACATTTTTTATTGAACGTTTTAAATATGCAGAGGCGGAGCAAATTGCGTTCAGATGCCGTAAATGTTTTGACCGCAATATATTTCTATTGTGCTGTTTTCAAAACGATCCAAGATATTGATAGTTGCATAAAAATGTGTTAATAACTGGAAAATAATTGTTGAAAATCAAATCAAATTCAATTAAAATTTCATTTTGAGATTTTCAGGGGGTCAAAGCTGTCAGTTAGGCCTTGTTCAGACTGAGAGCCCAAATCAGTTTTTTGGCATATCCAGATCGTATCCAGATTGATTTTAGAAAGTCTGGACAGCAAAAAAACACATGAAATGCAATTTTGCAATTTTTGGATCCAAGCCACATCTGGAGGTGGTTTGAAATGCGATTCCAATTGGATTTCTACAGATGTGTCTCAGTCCGGACGCTCTGGCCGCTCAAATTGGATTTCAAAGTGTCTTCTGTATCGCTCGCAATGCAACACCCAACAGCAACCTCAAATCCAGAGTGACGGAAGTGCATTGAAGCGGCTCCATGCTGCTACTAGCAGTGAACAACAGTCTGTAGACAGATGCTGAAATAAATTGTCTGCTGGTACTTTGGGGCGAGACCTCTGTACAGGCAAAGCTGGAATTTCTCTGCCTGCAGTCTAAACAAAGCCTTAGACCCCAGAGACGTCTTGTATTTTAGACATTGACACTATTTTAGCTTATTAGCTGTGTGTCACCATCCAGTTTTATTTAACCTCTTCTGTCGGTGTAAAAACTGCAAAATAAAAGAAGAATGGTTTGCAGACAATTATGAGACAGGTGTTTATTTAAAATAGATCTTTTACATGAACTGTGTGAACTTAATGTCCCGTTAGCGATTGAGCTAAGCTAACGAGAGAGTTTTATTTTCTCTCTTCCATAATTTCTCATTGAAATGGTGTACAATAGTCAACAAACTGCCCAGGTGGAGTAAACAGAGCGGTAGAGGGCAGCTATGGTGACTGCATGTCTGTAACTGGCTAGCATGTTAGCGGTTAGCTCGCCAGCTACATCAGTTCACCAACTACTCAGTGAGTAATCGCTATGTTACAAAGTTACTACAACCAAATATTTTTGCTGTGCCACTTTCTGGTGTGACCAGGCCTAGATAGATATCTGTGCACAAGTCTTAAATGACTTAATCAAGTATTTTGTTTTACACTCAGAGCTGCATCTATGAAGCTAAACTGAAAAGTGAAAAACTAACGTTATAATGAATATTTTATGGAGCCCCGAAGGCAACATGTGCTTTTTAAGGCTCTCATGTCGCCTTCAGGGCTCCATAAAATATAACTTGTTTGCTGTCATTTCTACAGAAATGATAATTTCTGTAGAAATGACAGCAGAAAGTTGTGGGTAATTTTTAACTACTAAAAGGGCATCTTTCCTGTGTGAGCAAGAAAGTTTTTTGTGCACAACATACTTTCTCCTGAGCATTAAGTAGTTTCCTGTGTAAACAACAAACCCTCTTGTTCACTTTGTAACTATTTCTGTCCTTAGTTTGACAAATGCTCTCCAAACAGTTCCGACAGCCACAAACCAACAGCAGTTTCCAAAGAAAATTCAGTGATGCTGCCATTCAGTCGCATTTTAGAACGTGATGTGACATTTAGAGGCATCAGGAAAACACACGAACAGACTCGGATTCTCACTAGGAGTGAATGATCCTGAGTTGTACGACTCCATGAATGTGACTTAAAACAAAAAGGTCAAATCCGTGTGTGAACATTAAGGACACTGTTATTACTGCATCTGCCTCCGTCTTCCCTTCTAGAGATACTTACTTTTTTCTTTCTTTCTTGCTTCATCTTTTATCCCCTGTATTTTTCCTCTTTTACTTCTTTTCCTCCATTCCCTCCTTTTTAATGCTGGGCAATGTTTAAATCATTATCTCAATGTTAATAAGAATATTTTCTAATATTGATATATAGTGTGTCAAAAATGTAGAAACAAAATCATCTTTTAAATAGTCATAGAAATGCTATGAACTGTGTTATCACTGTTTATAAGTGTAAAACCAAAACTTCTATAACTAATTCTCTTCGTTTTTAATAACTTTGCTCAGAAATTGGACAAAAAAAATTGTAGAACAACATAAGATCATAATATTCAACCTTACTTCTTTATTTTACTCTTCCCTGTTTTCATCCTCTATCATTGTGTTTCCAACCAGTATTTTTTTTGTGCAAAAAATACAAACCTGTTGGACAGAAACGTTGACTTCGACGACAAATCAGTGACACAAATTAAAATCGCTGTGAAAGAAAGCATACACGCACTTTTATGAAGCCGATTTTTTCCAACTCATTTTTTTCAGTTTTGACATCACTAAAACTTGTAAAATCCCTGAATCATCCATTCTCTCCAAAGAAAATGTAGCTTCTCTGTAGCATTTTTGTGTGTTTTTATGAGACTTAACGAGCTGTTGTCATCTTTCTGTCCGAGATGAATAATGTTAGATTTTCTATCTAAAGCCATATGCTAATCTGTGAACTGCAGTAGCAACTAAACTCTGTGTTTCACTTCATCACCACAGAAACTGAAAATGTTAAATTATATTATTTCAGATGCGGTTTTGGTATTTATTTAGATTTTAATTGATTTTTACCCCTGAGTTAATCAACACTGTATAATGTAGTCTTTCATTGACTGTATTATTATCATTATTGTATTTATTATAATAAGTGTGCAGGTGTCTCCTTTTGTTCTTTCTTCATCATATCTTTGTACTTTGCACTGTGTTGTCTGCAGGTATTTTGTCGTCCCTTCATCCTCTGTACCTCAGCATTGTACCATGTGACCCAGGTAGCCGCTTTGCCCGTGTTTTAACGATAATAATGATAACTATAGTGCCTAATAGAGATCTTTAAATAAAAACACATTTTGTCTTCAATCTGAACGTCTCATTGCAGCTTTTTCTGCCCCTTTGAACTTCATGTTTTTGCAAGTTTTTTTTTTTTTTTTTTAAAGTCTGATCACAAAAGAAAATCTGCTTACAAGTCACAATCTACGGTGGCCAATAAGGGCAAACATCATGCAACTTAAGAAAACACAAGCAAATTAAGAAAATTGTCAGGTTAGGGAAGCAGGAGTGGACCTAAACACAGAGGCTGGAATGCAGATTTAATGAAAAAAAATCTCCTTTAATCGTGGATGTCATGAACAGGCAAACAGAGCTGAACAGAACTAGCAGATGAAACAACAAATGATCCAACAAAGACTCAACTCAAAACCAGACCTTAAATACAGACTAAACTAATCAGGGAATGGGGAACAGGTGACGAGACACGAGGGAGTGATTGGCTGAGGAAACACAGGAAGCAGGGCAGGGCTAACGAGGGTGAAGCAGGGCAGGTGAGGAGGAGAACATGAACACACAAGGGAAACACAGTAACAAAACTAAAACCCAGAAAACACAATACTCTAAATACAACCCACACCAACCCGTCCAAGAACCACCATGAACCTAAACTAAAGTATACAACACACCAGGCTAAACAACAAAAGGCAGTCCAAACCCACCACCCAAATATAACAAGAAAACCCACATGAACTGAAGGACTAAACAGAAGTGCAAACCAGGAGACCCCAAAGACCACACAAAGTCCAGGCAGGGTGTGACAAAAATATCTTCATCACTTTGTTGTAAATACCAGAACACATTACAGAAACGACAACAGAAAAGTGTTTCTAGAGGAGACTTAAAAGTGACGAACACTTCAATAACTCATAAGCAAAATGTTGTTAAAACACAAACGAGGCCTCTTTCCTACCGTATTTCCAATTAATTATATATTTTTTAGGTTGAACAACCACAAATTATTTGAACTACTTTAATGAAGTTATTTTATTTAAGCTCTATTTGACACAAATGAGTAGAACTAACTCGATTCAAGTACATTACATAGATGTTTTTAGTTTGAGTTGGACCAACAGGAGAAAAGCAAGTTGTACATTATATAACAATACATTATAATGCATAGATGTAGTTGGTTTGAGTTGGGCTACATATATTTATTGGATAGAAATTCTGCCCACAATTTAATTGAGTTCATCCAATGAGTTGTTTTTTTTTTGAGTGTAGTGAGGTACTCTATGTACAGCCGGCTGTGAGACGAGTGCACAGGGACTGTCTAAAAAGTTCAACACTACAAAGAGCTACTTCAAACAATATTCAATAACCCCTAAACCTTTTTTCCAAAGTGGTGTCGTATAACCAACAGCAGACTACTGATGTGTGAAGTGATTTTGGGGACACCACACTGTATAAGAGTGAAGTTATTGAATATATTATAATATTATCTTTGTAACATTAACATGCTAATATTATCTTTGTATATTAGCATGCTAACGTTAGCTTTTGGGAAGAGCAAAAAAAAAAAGGAAAATGAGAAGAAGAAACAAAGACAAGAAAGAGGAAGAACAGTGATGGAGGATGTTGACCGTAGTACAACGTCCCTGTTTCAAATCTAGCTGAGGATGATTGTTGTTGCTTTTTGTCTCCACCCTCTTTTCCCTCATTTCCTGTCACCTCTCCACTATCTGCTATCAAATAAAGGCTTAGATGCTCACTTTAAAAAAAGGCAAGAAGAAAGACAAGTGGATGGAAGGAAAGATTGGAAAATGGAAGAAGGAAAGACGGGAAAAGGGAATGAAGAATGAAAAAGGTCGAGAGAAAGCTGCTACATGGATATTACAATGATGTGTGTGTGTCCTTTCATCTGTCCTCCCTCTTCTCCATTCATTCTCCACTCTTTTCATTCATTCAATCCCATCTAAATTGAGAGAGTTGAATAGCTTCCCACTAGACAAGAACAGGACACATCACACACACACATACACTTGTACTTGTATTGCCTGAGTCAGACCACTTGTTCTTCTAATCAATGAATATTCAATGACTCTCAAACACAAGCACATTGACCATCTCTCACCTTGGACGGCGGTGTTAATGCTGGGCCACTTATCCTCAGTTCTATTAGGATGAAACACAAACAGACACACTCTCCAACACAGGTATAACATGTTTTATCCTTGTACAGCTGGAACCAACCATCAACCTACACAAACATTGTCATCACCAAAATCTGATCACATTTATTCATTCAGGCCAGTCAGTGTATTATCCTAGAAATCCTGTCTATTAATGTATATTTAATGTACGTCCAGCACCAAAGCAGGAGACAGTTTGCACGTTTCCATCCACCTGTTTTTAATCATACAAATGTGAAAAACAAATTCGAAATACTGCATAAGAAATTGATAAAAGCAAAATGCTAACTAGAGTTGCAGGTAAGTCTAACGGGGTCGAAGCAATTAAAAAACGCTGTATTCTCTGATATTTGTTTAGCAGGACAACAATTCCTCTTAAAAGTACATAACGTTTGAGGTGGAAAAAACAACCAGTCACCAGAATCATTTGATCATCTGTTTTTCAGCATATCCTGTCACCAGTGTTACTTCAATTCCATCTCCATCCACCTGTTTTTATGTGTTTTCAATTTGCAAAAACAACAAAACAAAAAAAAATGTGCATGAAAAAGTCGAAGTATTGCAAAAATGATTTTACGCTTGTCTGAGGTGTAAAAGCAGTTGTGTGGATAAAAATCAAACGCAAACCATAGACTGTATAAAAATATGGACGTAGTTACCGTGACGTCACTCGTTGGTTTCTGAAGAGCGGTTTTGAAGCTCAAAGTGAGCCGCTCCGGCCGTCGCCATCTTGGCAGTACGTGATTCTGCCTAACTCTCAGCCAATCAAAAATGGGCAAAGAGGCGGGCCGAATGGCTGAAACAAGCCACCTAGCGGCTGGCGAACCTGTCACTCAAAGCAGCCATGTCCTTCATTATGCAGAACTTTACAGCTTAATAAAATTTAAACGGGTGAGTTAACAAAAAAATTCACCCCCGTACAGTTGTCATGAAAGAGGAAATTAGCTACAGAGACCAAAACCGTTGTTTGTACCAGACTGTAAACATGTTTATTTCTGCTGTAAAGTTGGACATTTTAACATGGAGGTCTATGGAGATTGACTTGCTTTTGGAGCCTCAAGTGGTCGTTCAAGGAACTGCAGTTTTTGGCAGTTCTTCCACATTGGCTTCATTTTACAGCCCCGGAGGTTGCTGCTTGATGTAAACAGACTGAGTGAATAAATGATGACGTACATGAATCATGTGACTTAAATGTCACTGAAGAGCTGAAAACATCAGATCTGTGTGGAGCGATGATGAGGAGACTGTAACCTTCCTCACACCAATACATGAAACTAACAGAAATGTCGTCACATTTTCCACATGGTTTCCCATCATTTGAGCTTTGACTGTCACTCTTTTGATGACGTCATCTTGTTGCAACAGTTTAACGGCACCGACTAAAGAATTAGCGCCACCTGCTGTTTAACTGCTAATATTCACACAACAGCAGTGGATGGAAACAAACATTAAGAATTAGATTTTCGGCATATTTGATTAAAATGTGTGTTACATTTGGATTGAAACTTGGCAAGTTTATCCTTTTAGCAACGCAGAAAGTAAGTATGTTGAAGTCGGGGTGGTGGATTAACATGTAAGGCATCAGTTTAATTTAAAGTAGTTCACGTCCTGTCACAGACTACAATTAATATAAGCTTCTTATTAACCAACAAGTTTTCTCCTCAACCCTTAACTCAGTGTTTTAGTTACTTAACTTTAACCATACCTTACAGTTTAGACCTTCACCTTCACCGTACCGTAGTTGCCAAGACTAATTGTTGTCATTGAATATAATCTGCAGTTTTACAGAATCATCCAGCATCACATTCTTGTCTGGTGGGTTGCATCACAACTGAGCTTCACCGATTAGTTGATAAACTGATCAGTCGATCAGCAGCTGCAACTAACAGTTATTGTCAATATCAGTCAATTAGTCATTTGGTCTATAAAATGTCAGACGATGGTAAAAAAAAAACAAAACAACAACATTGATTATTGTTTCCCAAAAGCCCAAGATGCAACCTAAAATCTCTTGTTTTGTCCACAACCGAAATATATTTAGAAACCAGAAAAAATTTCACATTAAAGAAGCTTATTTTAAACAATTAATCGAATATCATTACAGTTGGGGATTAATTTTCCGTCACTTAATCGAATAACTGTTGCAGCTCTAGTCGACTGACAGAAAATGAACAGACAGCTATTTTGATAACTGATTAAATACTTTTGGAACGGTCGTAGCTTCTCAGATGTGACGATTTGCTGCCTTTCTTTATTATATATAACAGAGAATTTGATATCTTCTAGGTTTTGAACTAAACAAGCAAACTGAAGGCGTCACCGTGGGTTTTAAGACATTGTGAATGACGTTTTTAACATTTCATAGTCTAGAAGATTAATTGAGAAAATCATCTCAATTGATAATGGAAATAATCATTATTTGCTGTATCCCGGCGCCATGCAATGTATAAATCTCAATATAATAACTTTCTTTGACTTCCTCATAAATGTTTCCTAAACATTTGCATCTGCTAAAAATGGCTTAGTCTCATGATTAATTTAATTCGTTTTTCCTTCTTGCTTCCTCGGCTTTAATTGCTTCTGATCTGAACAAACAGTGAGCAGACTCATCAGTTACAGCAGCTGCTGTAGTGCTCAGGTGGACTGATAAACCTGCAGACTCTTGGTCCTCTGTGGCCATTTAACACTTCTGCTGTGAAGGCTTGAGACAACACTTTGTGAGCCGCCTACTCTCACACCCATAAATATGAACAACACTAAGATCAGCAGAACGAGAGCCTAATTGAAGACAGTGCATCAACTTCCTCCCTTCAGCTCTGACATCTAAGCAAAAAAAAAAAAAAAGACCTGAAATAACCTCAAACATAAGATGAAAAACAGGACAGGAGAGATTCAGGAGCATATTTCTTCACTTTTGCTGGAATTTCTGTAATAATTCTTTTTTGTTTTCTGTTTTAAAAAAAAAAAAAAAAATACTGGATATTTTTATCTGGAGCTGTAGTCAATTAATCGATTAGAAAATTAATCAGCCACTATTTTGACAATTGTTTGAAAAATATTTGATGGTTCTGGCCTCTCAAGTGGGATAATTTGATGTGTTTGCTTGTCTTGCATTATAGTAAATAAAAATATTTTGGGGGTTTTGGACTGTTGCTCAGACAAAACAAGACATTTGATCAATGATGAAACTTAATCAGTGATGAAAATAATAGCTTATACTCAGATTATACTTATACTCAGCAGATACTCAGATACAGTAGAAAAAGTAAAATATAGACAAGTCATGTAGATTGTAACTGGCATCAAACACCATCTGCATGTTTATGTAGCCCAGTCTAAAAAAGTTTCATGTTAGACAAATAAATAGTGATACATAAATGCAGTTAAATACAGTGTAGGCAGATTAATAAATCTTCGTCATTGTGTTGGTGAAGTTAGGCAGTTCAAGTAGTTTGTTTGCTGTACATAGAAGCGTTTATCGCACAACCTAAACTCCAGAGGGCCTAAAGTTGTCCATTTTGACATTTTGTTAATTGCACTGGTTGTTACCAACTGGTCAGCCAGTTGGAAAGGTGGAGAGGCGGGACGTAGAGGACGCGATGGGCTGCTCAGACGACAAACAGGAGCTGTGTGAAGATTTATACGCTGTTGAAGACATTTATGTTCATTACATCGGTGGATGCAGAGTTTTACCAAGAGTAACAGACATAACAGCAACCTGCAGAAGGTAAATAACCTGTGTATGTATTGTTGTATCGCTTCATCAGGATGTAGTGTGTAAAAGATAGATGCTAATCGTGATTAGCGCGCTAATTACGTTAGCACATATTTCGCTGTTTGTTGCTAATATGTGTTCATGTCAATTAGTTTAAAGCTCAAAATGCATTCAGCATGAGAAGTAAAGGAGCTTTAGGACGAGTTAAGTGATTGAGAAATACCGTCATGTACGTTTAATAGACTGAGGACCAGGAAACACTCGTTGGACTCTATGGAGGAGTTGATGTCTCCCGCCAGCCTGTAACCTCACTCATCATTCCCCTCATCCTTCATCCATGTTTCAACTCAGGGATTTGTGAGTAACAACTAACCAGTCCATGTGCTATTTTATGTGGTAGCTTGCATTCGCGAGTGAAGCGGCCATTTGTTTCAGGTCACTACGCTCCGAGCAACGACTCAGGCCTGCAACGTTTTAAGGACACTGTTTAATTTTGGTTGCTGTGTGAGGGTGAGTTTGTGTGTGTGTGAGTGTGAGTGAGTGAGTGAGTGTGTGTGTGTGTGTGAGTGTGTGTGTGAGTGTGAGTGAGTGAGTGAGTGTGTGTGTGTGTGTGTGTGTGTGAGTGTGAGTGTGTATGTGAGTGTGTATGTGAGTGTGTGTGTGTGTGTGTGTGTGAGTGTGAGTGAGTGAGTGAGTGAGTGAGTGTGTGTGTGTGTGTGAGTGTGAGTGTGTATGTGAGTGTGTGTGTGTGTGTGTGAGTGTGGGCCTTAAAGTTTGGAGCTTCGCTATCGGTAAATAAGATAGAAAAAGGTCATAACCTCTGAGAAAGGTTTGAAAAGCAAAAGGGAAACACGTCTAAGTTTGTATAATATTTTTATACCTGTTTTATTTTATCAATTGGTTTACATATACGTTTCATTAACTAAATTAATTATTTGCATTTAAAGCACCGTGTGTGTCATCTTTACATTTCATTAAGGTGTGATTTGAGTTAAAAAAACAAAACAAAACAAGGAATAGTAATCAAAACATAATTCTTAGTGGGATTTAAAATGAGTGATTCTTGCTATACAGTCCTGCTAAGTGGAGGCACCGACTTATATTTGTAGTTCATAGTTGAGTAAAAAGATTAAAAGCTGGTAATTTAATTTCAGTTACACAGGTAAACATACCCAGGGCTGCGCCCATAGTACTGCAACTGTTTTACAGTTATACAGGCAAATCTTCATCCTTTGATATGTCAGTTCTATAAAGCACCAATTTCACCATGAAATCCGCCCAGTGTATTTGTTGCTGCTGGTGATTATTTAATGTGCACTTATTGAAATCTCAAACAAATTGAAGAAACTGAAGAGCATTTTTGATTTGATAAATAATCGCTGAGTGGTGACAGTCAAAAACTGTAGTACAGAACTGTACAAACCATCATCTCAGGTGTTATTGGGTTGTTTTGATTTGTTGTTGAGCTAATTGGATCTTTATGAAGTCAACTGCCATCTAAATATTCCTTCAAGTTTGTTATTGTTGGTTTTTTTAAAAATGCTGACACAGTGAGGCTCATTACCTGTGTCAGCTGACGGACTGTGACCAGGTCTCAGTGACTCTTGATCATTTAACTTCTCTCAGACTGAGGAGCTGCTTTTAGTACTAAAATGTTTTGTTTATTACTCTCAGATCAAACACTTAGCAGTCCTAAAGTTAGGATTGAGACGCTGCTCATTTTAGGAGCTTTTAGCCTGAGGATGTTTTGCAGATACAACCTCAGATTGCTTCATTTTAACACAAACCAAAAAGGTCACTGGTCTACAGCAGCACCATCGTCAACCTTTATTACATTTAGATATGAAACAACAAGACTGCAGTTACTCAGTTGCAACTGTTTTGATTATCGATTCTTCTTTTTCTTCATTTTTCAAGCAGAAGTTTATGTAATTGTCATTCTAACCATATCATCATGTTCCAGCTTTTCAAATATGAAGATTTGCTGCTTTTCTTATGTGATGGTACAGTAAACTCAAGCAACAAGTTGGACAAACCCAATTGGAAGACTTTTTGATGGGCTTTTTCGCTATTTTCTGACATTTTATAGATAATCAATTCATTGATAAATTGAGAAAATAACCTGCAGTTTAATCAATGATGAAAATCATCATTAGTTGCAGCCCTATTTTACATTTTCTTGTCTTATTTTCACTTGTAATTTACAATTTTCCACTGCTGTTTTTTTTTTAATTATTACCACATTTAAACCTGACACCCTGAAGAAGAACTCTACATTATTAACACACAGTTCTTTATTGACAATCAATGCATCCAAATTACTCCATTTGGGAGTCTGACTCATTTTTACCCTTATTTTCTTGTTTTTTAAGACATATTCATTGAAAGAACCACTCTTGAGGAGAGGAAAATACACCGTGGCATATGGAGAACCCTTAACTTCCTCTAGTCTCTGCCCTCTTTAAGCTCCCCCCCCCCCCCCCGTGTCTTCTTGTCTTAATGGAAGTTTTAATGTGCGTGTAAAAAGTGAGAAATGAAGTAATGTAAAATGTCAGCCTTTCTGATACCGGAGGTTTTGAAAGGTCAGCGCGTCAGAGATTCTGCATCACCATTAAAACTGACAGACAGAGTTCGTCCAGTTTCTCAGGGTGCTGACGGGAATGAGAATCTGGTCTCCTGTGAAAAACTGTGTTTAATTATACAAGTTCAGCTTGAAGTCGACATCAAACAACTCTCCCGTCTAAAGGACTAGGACTGCAACTAATTATCATTTTCATCATCAATCAGTCTGCATATTATTTTTAATTGTTTAGTCTGTAAAACATCAGAAAACTGTAGAAAATGCCCATAACAACATGCTAGAACACAAAATGACGTCATTGAATGTCTTGTTTTTTCCAACCAAATCTCCAAAACCCCCAAGACTTTTTCAATTTTTTGATAACCATCAAGACTAAAAAAAAAAAAAGTGTGTTCTTGTGAAAACAGTTACATGTGTGTGTCTAGTCTTTGTAGGTTTTAATAATCGTAAGGTCTATTTCCAGTTTGTTGTTTGCTGCTGTTGGTCTGGCTTGTTGGGTGTTGGGTTGGATTGGTTGCGTAGAAATACTTTGGCTTTGGTTGTTAAACACAATGGTGTTAGTATCCCTTAAACATATTAAATGAGATAACAGACTGTTTGTTCATAAGAATTTTGATGCTGTGGATCTCAGCCAATTTGGGGCTTCAACTACCAGTGATTTTCATCATTGATTATTCTGTTGGCAATTAGGAAACATTAGGGATATTTCAGAAGCAGGAACCAGAGAATTGTTGACATTTTTTCTTGATAAATGACTTGAACAATTAATTAATTAATATTCTGTCGTCCAACTAATTGATTTATCAACTAATCATCACAGCTTAAGGTTGTGGAGCTCCTCATGGCTATGGATGCCATGACCTACTAATATGAGGAAACGATTCTTAGGAATCACTTCACTGACGGTACGATTTATCTTCAGATTTATACCAACCCTTATAAGAACGTCTTCCTTTTGCACACAACCTCCTGTGTGTTGGAAAATCTTTTGTGATGTGAACTTATTGTAACTTTGGAACAAGTGTAGAGCTGCAACAATTAGTTGATTAATTGATCAACAGAAAATTATTCGCCAACTGATTTGAGAACCGGTAAATTGCTATAAGTCATTTTTCAAAAAGAAATGCTAATATTAAAGCTGCAAGCAGCATTGAACGGGCCTTTGCACCTTTATGGGCTTATAATATCTAAACCGTTCAAGTTATTACGACGTTTTTCCACAACCTTTGTTCAGCACAGTGTCATAAGTCATGTATTCAAGTTTGAAGCCGATACCATTAATGGAGGAGATAGTGTTTCTTGGGGGTCCAAAATTGGCGCAAAGTCGTACTTTGATGGGCAGATTGCGGACTTCCTGTTGGATTTAGGTCAGGGATGTCAGCTTATGATTTGTAGGTCTTGATGAGACGAATAATTGAGTTTTGGTTCGATCCCTCTACGACATTGCTACGGGCTGTGGTGGCCATATTTGATACATAGGTGGAGCTATAGAGCACATTTTGGCACTTGGAGGGATAATTTTTACATTTTATCAAATTTTTCACCAGACCTGATGTGCGTGCCAAATTTGGTGAGTTTTTGAGCATGTTTAGGGGGTCAAATTTGGGGTTGAAGTGGCGTAATAATAAAGAAAGAATAATAAGAAAGAAATAAACACACGTCCCTTTGGGGCTCAGGCCCTAATTATCTGCTTCCAGCTTCTTAAATGTGAATATTTCCTGGTTTCTTTGGCCCTCTATAACAATGAATTGTATATTTCAGGGTTGAGGAGCTTGGTTGGGACAGAACAAGACAGTTGAGGTTGGGAATTTTATACATTTTACAACATTTATAGACCAAACAACTTATTGATTAATTGAGAAAATAATCAACAGATTAATCAATAATGAAAATAATCATTAGTTGCAGCCCTAAGAATGTAGTCATCTGTTACAAAGGCTACGTTCATACCAGCTGGACTTTGGGACTGACTGGAAGCTGGTGGGGCGTTGGATGATTTCTAACTTTGCCACAGTATAACTCTGCCAGGACAGAGGGGAGAACGAGCTGGATGTTTGGACCAGAGGGATTTTGGCTCAGTTCGACCTCTCTGACAGGGACTCCCTGATGCCTGCTGTATCTGGGTTACCCAGTTCTGCTTCAGCCTCAGTGTGCCCTAGATCAATATGGAAATCAGATGTTTGAAAATCGGCTCCACAGATGCTGACTAGAAAAGAACAAAAGTAGCAAGACTTGATCTTTTTTCTTGCCTCAAATGCCTTTCCCTGTCTTTCCACAATTTCCTTAAGGCTTTGTCAAATATATTATCAATATTATTATTATTATTATTATTTGCACCAGCTATGGTCACCTCATGGGGAAAGCTACTGGGCACAAACACAAAGGTTTTTAAAGTGTTTTAAAAACCCAACAATAAAACAGAAATGACAGATATTAGACCAACCAAATATATAATCAGCACAAAGTCATACAATAATAAGAATACTCAGACTTTTTGGGAAATGCTTGTTTGATTAGAAAATCAATATCGATTTTATCCTCGAGCTTCCAGCACACAGAGGTCTGGGACATGTTTAGCTGATGATTGGACAATTATACTGTAGGTTCAAGTGTCTTTGGTGCGTTTTAGTTTAATTTAGGTTTTCAAAAGATTGAAAAGATTCCTGAAATTGTAGCTCAAACTTTGTAGATGACATGGCAGATTTTGCTCCCTCCTCTTTATGTGAAAACGTAGAATTCATTTAAAGTCAAACTGTTTATTTAACCTTTATACTGCATGTTTGCTATCAAAGAATACAGGAAGCTCAGGGGTAAAAATGCAGATTTTAACACATCCTGTCACCGATTTTTAAAAGGTGCTGATGATTCTCAGCTGTAACCGAGTTTTTGGTTTTTATTGACTTTGCATAAAACAATGGTAGGTCTGCATGAGACTTAACTTTAACGTCTTAATTACTAATGTTTATAGTTTTTAATTTGTACAGTTTGCTCTGAATCATTGATTTTTAAACAAACATTTGAAGAATGTTAATGTCAGGAGATTGTATCATCACAGTACAATTTTACAGAAAAGTTAATAAACTAAATTGTTGAATTATTGTCTAGCTCAATTCTAGAAAAAAATACCCTGAAATGTTCATTTTTGTCGCTGTGTAAAAACAGTATAAAACAGCTATGCAAGGAAATGTTCAAATCCAGTAATTGCAGGGTCATTAGCATCCAGAGACCTCAATCTGCTGTTGCTGCAGAAGTTAATGAGAATTAACCAAGGGTTAATACGTTGAAAAACAGATCATGTAAAAGCTAATGAGGATTTTAAAAATAGAGTGGGGTCCAGAAGTCTGAGACCACTTTCCAACTTGAATGGGAAAGTGGTCTCAGACTTTTGGACCCCACTGTATATGTAAAAGTTTGGAATAATTATTTTTTTTAATGTTATGTAAATGTTATAATTTTATAAGTTATGCAAAAGTTATAATAAAAGATAATAAAAAGTTAGAAGATATGTCTTGTAAAAATTATTAACATGTCAAATTACAAAATAACATTTGTAAAAGTTTGGAATATAGAAGCTAATAAGCTTTTTTTTTTACTTATAAAAAGTTGTAATTTAATAGCTAAAAATTTAGTTAAAAATTTAAAGATGCCTTATTTCTGTAAAACCTCTAAATTAAAAAAAACTAATAAAGTTTTGTAAAAATTATAAACAATTTACAAAATTATCCATGTAAAATTGTTGAATATAGATTTTTTTTAAGCTATGTAAAGGTTATAATTTTTAAAGTTTGAAAAATTGAAAAAAGCTGCAGTTCTGTAAAAGTTAAATAAAAAGAAGCTCATGAAAAGTTTAAAAATGTTTTGTAAAAAATTATAAGTTTCAACTAAGTTAATGGCAATTTACAAAATGATTTCTGTAAAAAGTTATAACTATACAAGTCAATCAACATTTTAAAAAGTTATAAAACTAAGGGAAACTTTAAAAGTATATTTTAAAATTTTTACTAATGTATAATTAGACTATTGATGATAATGAATGTGTGTCACACTTAATGTTCCTCTCAAACACAAAAACTGACAAAACACACACAAGCATAGTTTGGCAGCTATTTTTAATTAGCACTTTATGATCCAGTTTCCAGTAATCTGACAGCAAGTTTACATTCTTTTAGGGCTGGGTGATATGTCCTAAATCAATATCATTAATCAATAGAATACATTTCTAATTTCAATATCTCTCACAATATGACAAATGTATGCGCAATCATACATAAAAGTTTACATCACAAATTTTGATAATTTTTTTGTTAGACTTTAAGTACAGTTTGATGGGAATGATAAACGTACATTATATTTTGTTAAACTATTATATTTAAAGCTCATATACTACTACTACTAATAATAATAATGATAAGGTTTCCTCTGAAAGATAAACAATAATATTGAACTATTGCCCAGCCCTATATTCTTTTCAGTAATTCAAACCAATGATCATTATGTCCCTTAAAAATAAATCCATAAAATGCATCGTATACAAGCCTAAATTGTTTAAAATCCTCCAGCAGTTGAGTCAAACATTAAGAGAATAGTGTTTACCAAATATTTCATAAAGTTTAATGGCAAATGTGAAATTTTAATGCTTTTTAAACTTAAAAAAAAGTCTTACAATATCGGGTTTTCTTTTGTTCAGACACTCATGGGATTAAAAAAAAGTCACATTTTTATTCCAGAAACTCAATTCAGTCAACTAGTAATGTATTTTAAAGGGGAAAAAATTAGAAGTTCCTTACAGAAGCGTAATGCATGCGCTGGAGGAAAAAAAGCCTCGTTTTTCTGCATTAACAAGATAATTGTAATGAGTTTCAGATATCTTGTTAATTCACCAAAACAGCAGTTTTTTTCTCAAGTGAATGCATCACGCTTCCATAATCCCTGCATGATATTCAGACTTGTGCTTTCATTTTGTTTAAAGTTTTCAACTTTTATGAACAACTTCATGAAAGAGGTATATGTTTAGTGTTTTTTTTTTTTGTTTTTTTGTTTTTTTTTAGAAATAAACGACTCAAAAGCTGTACTAACAGTAAGTTGAAGTCTGAATACAGCAGGTTATATTGCTCGCAGCTACATGAGAAGTGTTTTATTTCAAATATCTAAATACACAGCATGAAAAAAGTTGACATACAGTATATATATTCATTATCATGTTAAAAAAAAGAGTATTCCATCAATATTTACATACAGCAATATGTGTAACTTTTTAAATAAACAGCTTATATGGAGCAGTGAGTGAGGACTTAAAATAGAGGGTATAAAAAATAGATGGCTCTTTCCTCCCCTGTGATCAGTCAGTTACATCACGGATAGCTGCTATGCTATCACTGCTAGCTAACATCAGATCTGAACACACCAACGACCTGAGTTCAACCCGTGTTTCCTTTCAACATTAAAGAAAATCATGATCTACTTTGATTAAGAAATTGGACTCTTAATGCAAATTCATCTCAAAGTGACTCATTTTTAAAAGTTGAGTCATGAGTGGGGGATTTTGAGAAAGTCTCCAACAAGTAAAGCAAATTATTAAAAAGGTGCAATAGACAACATTCAGCTCCACTAGCTCCACTAGATGTCAGCACAGAATCTCGATCCACATTTGATCAGCACTGCCTAGTTTGACAGTTTGATCTGAGTTTCTGTCAGTTCAAGGACCGCTTTCTTTTTTTCCAACTTTATTGAGTAAACCACGCACACACATTTGTTTTGGTCTAAGATGCTGATGCTCTGGTGCAACATCTAGTGGGGCTGAATGTCTTGTATTGCACCTTTTTTAAATAACTGCAGACTACATCTATTTAAAAAAAACCAAAACAAAAAAACGTCCCTATTATCCTAAAAAATTTTTCATTGTAATTAAAACATTATCTGCATTTACTCTCAAATTTCCATTAACAAAGGTCAAGATCACTGTTAAAAACTAGTGGAGAATAAATAAAATTTAGCAGTAATTTAAGTTTTTCTTTTCGTAACCAGTGACCTATTATATCATTTGTATGTTTTCTTATTTTTTTGATCACGTTTACATGACTGATTTTCACATTTTGTCTGATGTGTAGCTAGCTTTCTCTGTTAACTCAGATAGTTTTTTATTGTTATTACTGAGCTAAAAGAGCAAAGTGTCTTCTCTTCTTGAATCCATGGATGTCACTGTATGTTTAGCGTCCAGTGTAGATGAAATCTAAAAAGAGACAAACAGGAAAAACAAGCAGATTAGTTGAAGGGCAAAGTAGAAATGGTCAATTTTTTAAAGGTCTATTCTTTTATCCATACTTGGAGTAACCTGAGAGTGAGATTGGCGGAGTGGAAATTTGGTGTAATTTATAGTAAATATTTAAAAAACTACAAATATTTGCTATTTAATGTTGATTTTAAGCTGTATAATTATCTATTTATAAAATTATATTTATAATGAAACCATTTACAGAATTTAAAAATGAATATTGTCAGATAGTGGATGATTATAACAATTTATACCTGTTTGTACTGTAGTAGCAATGTTGAAAATTAATGACTTTTTATAGTAATATTGGAAAATTACACAATTTTGCATGAATGTGATTAAGTACCTTGAGTTTACAAACACTCACATCTAGTTGTTACTTCTTTAAACATTCAATTTCTTGACAGATTGTATGGAAACTGTCATAATGTTAGAAAGTTGCAGATATGGTAACACAATATTTTTTATCCATCATCCACTCGCACTGTTTGATAAGTTACATTTTAATAACCGGCTGAATTTAGATTTCATTTAATTAAATGGAAAGAATTTACATGATTAAAATAAATCTTTACTCAATTAGTAATATTAGATCTGCAATGATTAGTCAATTAACTAAGTGACAGAAAATTATTCAGCAACTATTTTGATACTTGATTAATCATTTTAATTAGTTTTTAAAGCAAAAACATAAAACATTTGCTGGTTGCAACTTTTTTCGGTTGAAACTCTTCTGTGTCATATGTTGATAAACTGAATATCTTTTACATTTCTGACAGTTAATCAGACAAAACAAGACATTTGAAAAGCTCTAAGAAATTATAACAGACATTTTGTACTATTTTCAGACATTTCATTTAATAGACAACATGATTAATCTATAATTAAAGCTGCAAGCAGCGTTGGACGGGCCTTCGCGCCCTTGCGCACGTCGGGCCGCGGCGCAGTCAGTTGAGCTTGTGGGAACCAAGAAAACGTTTGGAGATGATTAGTGTGAGAGTCTTTTGACACACAATACTAACCAGTGTCTCTCTGTGAGCCCACCCCTCTGTTCACAGACAATTATGAATTATGAAATCAAAATATTGTTAACCTTAATCAATAATTCAGGTACCAACTGTAGGATCTGCGAAGAACACAATTAATTATTTGCTATAATTATCAATTATCAATAATAATTAACTATAACAATTAACAGAATTATTAATATGAACTAACAAGCACGGAGCACCACCCGGAAACCAGGACCAATAACCGAACAAGGTAATCTCATTAATGGGATTTCACCTAGAATGCTAATATCTGCGAGATATCAACATTCAAGGGTGAACAAAGAAGGGTTGAATTCAAGCTCTGACTCCTTTAATCAGCCACTTCTCACAATATGTTACACACAATAATGACAAAAGAACTTCTCTTTAAACATATGACATTGTTTATTAAACTTAGCAAAATTAACACAGTTAACAAATACTTCATTCAATAAACAGCTATTCTAAAATCTAATTCTACCAAACAAAACACAAACAGCTTTGCACAGAGTTGGACACTTGCAGGGGAATGCGTGTATGTATGTATGTGTATGTATGTACGTGTGTGTGTGTGTGTGTGTGTGTGTGTGTGTGTGTTAGTAGCAAGAGAGGAAGGAGGGAAAGCGATCGTGAGAGGGAGAGAAGCGGCTCTTTTTCCACAGAGAGCGCACGTACGGACGGCAGTCTGTAACGCACGTTGTCTGGTTTCTGATCGACAAATCAATTTACTTTCTCACTCACGGTGGCACAAAAGTAGCAGGTGTCCCGACCGGGAAAAACACAAAATAGTCTAGCGCGGTGAACACAACTAACAGGAAGCAAACTTAAAATACTCCTCAGAGTAAAGCAGAGAAAAATGGACTCGGCGGTCCGTCAACTCACACAACAAGAACAATAGCAATAAAGCTAAAAAGGCTAAATGCTAAACAACAGCAACTGATGCTGAAAAGAACACACAACTAACACTGCCTATGCCCAGACTTATGCCTCTTACTTGGTCGCTTCAGAAAGTGCGCAGGTTGTGTGTGTGTGTAGTCCGTCTTAATGTCCATCTTTGTTCTTGGCTCGGAGGCAGACAGTGCCGTTCTCGCACGTCGGCGAAAACACGGCAGCTGGCTCTGAGTGGAATGGCGGAGAGAACAGCAGAGACAACTCGGCGAAGACGCGCAGGGCAGAGCCGGTCCACGTTATCCCGAAGTAACTTCATTTCTTCTTTCTCGGGGGAATTTGAGGACGCTGGTTGCAGCAGCGGTCTCTCTCGGATCCAGGAATGTGTTCGGGTGAACACGGGCAAAGTCTCGTCTCGTCCGACGAGGGGAGTCTTCGATGAGGGGAAAACATGTTCGTGGGGTAGTTAAGCTAACTCACAGGGGAACAGGAGTTACCCCTAGCTCAGTGACATGGGAAAGACGTGTAGTTCGGGCGTGCTCGCTTATAAAGGGGTGGTGATGTCATGGCTGTGTCCTCGAGACGCTCCGCTGTACAGGAGCGTCTCCGCCAATGAGGGACCAATGTGGACTGCTCCCTGCTGAGGTGTGAAAATCGCAAAGCATCCTTGGAAATGGAGTTTGCTCCACCCTCTGTCACAGGCAGTAGATGTTTACTTTACCCATCCCCCCCCTCCCATTCTCTCTCTCTCCCTCACAGTTGGAAGGAAAGATTTCAAAGTGATCTTCTTGTGGAAAATCCTCATAAATCCCATAACTTTGGCCAAATCCTACATAAAAATATCATTTTTTTGTAGGAATTTTCGTCGCGAATCCATTGATACAGGTTTGAAAGTGGTGGGACTCATAGTTTAGACGCCAGATGCCCCAGTTTGGCACAAAGTCCATGCCCAGAATTTGCCTCCCCATTGGTTTACATTGTAAGGTGTAATGTCGCACTCCAACTTTCAGGGCTTACTAAATCTAAACCGTTCGAGTTATTACAAAGTTTTTAATAACTTTTGCTCAACACAGTGTGATAAGTCATGTATTAAAGTTTGAAGCCGATACCATTAACGCCCTAGGAGGAGATAGCGTTTATTCAAAGTCCAAAATTGGCAAAAAAGCATACTTTGAAATTGACATAGCAGATTTCCTGTTGGATTTAGGTCAGGGGTGTCAGCGTATGATTTGTAGGTCTTGATGAGACGAATAATTGGGTTTTGGTTCGATCTCTCTACGACATTCCTACGGGCCGT
This sequence comes from Thunnus albacares, assembly GCF_914725855.1. Lineage (NCBI taxonomy): Eukaryota > Metazoa > Chordata > Actinopteri > Scombriformes > Scombridae > Thunnus > Thunnus albacares. The sequence goes on along the minus strand of NC_058128.1, from coordinate 2,436,756 downwards.
GGTGGCCGTTTTAGATACATAGGTGGCGCTAGAGAGCACATTTTGGCACTTTGGGGTTTAATTTTTACATTTTATCAAATTTTTCACCATTCCTGATGTGCGTGCCAAATTTGGTGAGTTTTTGAGCATGTTTAGGGGGTCAAATTTAGAGTTAAAGTGGCGTAATAATAAAGAAAGAAACAAACACACGAAAAACAATAGGGTCTTCGCCCTTTGGGCTCAGGCCCTAATAAAAATAATTGTAAGTTGCAGCTCTAGTTAATATTATAGAATATATTATATAATAGGCTCCACTGCAATGCTGAATACAAATATTTTGGAGACTGATTTCTCGTAATAGTCCCCACAAGTTTAAAATAAAGTAGGGGTTAACTTTATAATAAATATCATGAAGGTGGTGTTTTTGTGTGAGTCTCACCGCGGCAGTACTCAGGGTTGAAGTTTTCATAGATGGGGTACAGAGGATTCTCCTGTTCGCTGCGATGTTTCCTGGCTCTCAGGACGTCCCGCACGCACTGATGCAGGAAGGCATACTGGCACTGCAAAACACACAAAGAATGTGGAAAGTTTAATCAAAATCTTTTTATATGGATCACTGTATTGGCTTGACAATGTTTAATTCATCAGGAAAAAGTTTTGTTTTATATTACATACATAAATACACTCTCAGTTTGGTTTGGACCAATATTTACTGCTGTTTTAGCTCTAGTTTGGTCTAAAATTTCCTGTTGTACCTTAAGTTTTGTCCAATATTCACTGTTTTTTTAATCCTAGTTTTGTCCAAAATTAGCTGCTATTTTAGCCCTGTTATGGTCTAATATTTACTGCCATTTTAGCTCCAGTTTGGTCCAAAAATTATTGGTGTTTTAGCTCTGGTTTGGTCCGATATTTACTGGCGATTCCAGAAAGAAGATTTAACCAACTGAATCAATCTTAACTAATCCTGAGTGTGAAAACTCTTTTAGTTCTAGTACTAGGGACAAAATGCATTGGCAGCAATTTACCATAAAATACAAACACCTTTTAGTAAAAAAGACAATTGTAACCTCATTCACTGATAAAGTAATAATGGTAATCAGTTGAAAAGGCTGTATAACGTTTTTTTTAGTCTTTAATACAACTGAAATGTGACTTTATTAAAAACTTGGACAGGGTCTTGATGGAGCACTCCTCAGCTGTATGTGGGGGTGTACCTCGGTCTGGACCATGTGCTGGCGGTGCAGGCGGAGGTCGAATATACAGCCGTACAGGTCAATGGTTCCTTTGGAGTCCATCTGCTGTAGAACTCGATCCAATGCAATAAATGTCCCTGTACGTCCAACCCCGGCACTAGACACAAACACATACACCGTAAAACTTCAAACTATAGATCCGTCATACCTGAAATGCAAACTGAAACATGTACAGTGTAATGCAATATAATACAACAGTCCTACAATAAGTTTTGGATGTGTTTGGCTTTGTTCACCTCATTTATAGGTGGAAAGAATACCAGCAAATCCTTAGTTAGGGCTTGTTAAACTTAACAGGAATGCAATTACGCCAATGGTGCTGAAATAATCAGTTGATTAAAGATAATCACCAACAATTTTGATTGTTTAAGTCAGTTATTAAGCAAGATTTGCTGCTTTTATATCATTGTAAAGTGAATAAGTTTGGATTTCGGACTGTTGGTCGGTCATAAGACATTTGATGACATCACCTTGAATGTACAGAGAAAAGCTGCAACTAACAGTTATATTTTGATTATAGATTAATCTGCCAAATGCTTTGTTGATTAACTGATTTATTGTTTGATCAATAAAATAGTGAAAAACAGCCATAAGAAGTTTCCAGAGCCCAGGCCGGCGTCTTCGAATTGGTTGTTTGTTCGAACAACAGTTTAAATCCTGAATATTTTCAATTTCCAATCATCGACAAACTAAAACATGAAATCTCCACAGTTGTAAGGACGTAATCAGCAAATTTTTGTCATTTTTACTTGAAAAATGTTGCTGATGAATTTTCTGTCAATCAAATAAACAGTTGACATAGTGCTTCAGTTCTACTGGTTTCCGATTAAAATCAAACAGTTTTAATGTTTTTTTGTAAACTCCCAACTAATCAAAGGTTAGAGCTGCAACAATAGTCAAATAGTTAATTGATAGAAAATTAATTACCAGCTATTTTGATAATCAACAAATGATTTAGTCATTTTTTTAAAGTAAAAAAAGCTGAAATTCCCTGTTTCCAGCTTCTTAAATGTGAATAAAAAAATTGTTTTTGTTTAATACCACAGAGGATTATGCACACACACACAAACACACTCTGTCCTACCTGCAGTGTACAACAGTGGCTCCGGTGCTGGGTGATCGGTCCACGTAGTCCCGGACCGTCCTGACAAACTGGATCAGGGACTGAGTGCTCTCTGGGACTCCGTGATCGGGCCACACGGTGTAGTGGAAGTGACGCAGCACACGAGGGTAACTGCAGCCACTCTCCTGTCAGGGTGTATTGATTATGTATTATTAAAACTCTGAATTATTTAACTCTGAATTAACTTGCAAGAGAAAAAGAACTAAAGATCAGTAGTACCGAGGTGATCTTGAACTCTCGGATGGTCCACTCTGGCAGGACGGACTCTGACAGCATCTGAATGACCAGGTCACCGTAGTACAGCGGCTCTCTGTCTGCAGGCCAGTACTGATCACACTTCACCTGCAAAACACAAACCAAAACCACATTCATATGCTTTTAATGCTCCAACTAATAGTTATGTTCATTACATTCTTGATTAATCAAGCATTTGATCTTTAAAACATTTGACAATGGTGGAAAAACGCCCATCACGTTCTTCCAGAGCCCAAGTTTTCAAATGATTGTGTATGACGGTACAGAACCCAAAGATGTCAAGTTTATAAAATGATTATAAAAGACAAAGAAAAACAGCAAATCCTGACTTTCAGAAGCTGGAACCGAGCTGCACCTGAATCAACATTTTCCTGTCCCATGGGGGTCTGCATTTTATTTTGTCATGTGCTTGTGGTTTCCCGCTTTCCCTCATCTATAGATACATTTTTAGAAATACTTATTATAACTAATGTTTCTTCTTCAACACACCTCACCTACAATTATGAAAAATATATTATTCACAGCCCAGTTATAGCACAGCTCAGCTCCTCACACTAAACTTCTATAACAGCCTACTTGACTCTCATGTTTTACCTTTTTAAGACTCACATTCCAAAGTCTTTGTTCGTCATGTGAGAGATCATACATGAACCAAAACTTACATGATCTGTGAAACCTGCAAAGAGATTAATGTCTGCTTTATCCTCCAGTGTGCGTATTGATGAGGTGTAGCGAAAACTGGGAGAATAATTACATTCCACAATTACATCAAATATATTTTACTAAATATTTAGGTCTCAAAATAATATCAGTAGCTACAAATCATCACTGGAATCATCTAATCTACTCTATTGTAATATTTTTTTTACTCCTGTGTTGTCTTCTGTCTCTGCCTGTCTTGCTTTTCTACTGACTCTCAAATTTTGTGGGAATCTTTCCATTCAATTGTGATATTTCTTATATAAAAGTGAAAAAGTTTGGTCAAAGGGTGGCAGTGGAAATGTCAGCTTGCCTACAACTCTGAGGACCCTGACAGTTCATTTTATAAGCAGCTATTAAGACATCAGTATCCTCAGTAGAGCTGCAACAATCAGTTGATTAATCCAGTATTTGATCGACAGAAAATCAATCAACAACTGCAGTATTTTGATGATCTCATTTCTGTACTTTTTCAATTAAAAATACCAAATATTCTCTGGTTCCAGCTTCCCAAATGTAAGGATTTGATTTCAGCTTTTTCACATTTTATTTATTTTTTTTAAATATTCATTCACTACATTAATAGATTAGTTGAGAACATAATCAGCAGATTAATCGCTAATGAAAACAATCATTAGTTCATTACTCTTGAGCACAGTTTTTTTTTGAACGAACAAAAACAAGAGGATCAAAAATGTAATCACTGACGACTTACCCGTCCCTTCTCCACGCATTGCGTCACCATGACGATGTTGTAGACGCCGTGCTCCCACACCATCCTCCAGAAGTCGTCCTTGGTGCCAGGCAGCGGGCCCTGGGTGGCGATGTACTCCCTCCGGTAGTTATTACCCTGCGGAGGAGGGGCGTCTGAGTGAGTATGTGTGTGTGTTGAGTGTGTATATATGTGTGTGTGTGTTGAGTGTATGAGTGTGTGTACATACAGGTATGTAGCTGGCGTTGATGTAGTCGGAGCAGGGGTCGTCCTCCAGGTACGACAGCTTCACTCTGGTAGAATCATCTAGAAAACAGAAAATCTAATTATCTTCTAAACCTAGCAGATATTATAAGTGTGAGAAGTCTTTTTTTATGAATAGGGTTTTAATGTAGTAGTTCACATCAAAGTTGTTTTTAAAGCTGTATAGATTATTTTAGCCACTTTGGGGGAAGAAGAACTCCACAACATCTGATTCATATTACTTTATAAAGGTTTTTATGGCTAATATGTTAGCAAACAGTTGCTTATTTCCACATCCAGCAGTGATGGAGCAACATTATCATTCATGTGAAGTCGTGTTTCTGTCCACCTGGTGAATATAAGTCCAATATTCACTCTCTTTTAGCTCTGTTTTTGGTCTCCATCAACTCCTGAGGGAAATATCTGTCTCTTTAGCTGCTAGATGCTGTACTTTCTTAACCAACTAGTCTCTAACTGTGTCTGTCAGCTGTTTGCTGCAGGGCAGGTAGTGTACAGTGGGTTTTCCATTAGTTGATGAACCAAAACTAGAAGCTAAAGGAGGCTGAAAACGTCTGTAAAGCTGCACAGTTTGTGATATATATTTGTGGGTTCTACAATATGAGCCACGAACCCTCTTTCACATTACTTACTGTCATTTGAAACATTGTTGAAATAAAAATATTTATTAGAGCAACTTTAATGCTTTGTGTAAGAGTAAAAAACAACAAATTTTAAAAATGAACAAGAATCAAGGTTTAACTTTTATGGTGTATTCACACCAAATGCAAAGTGTATTCTTCTTGTGGTGCCATTACATACAAAGTCAATGCAAAGACACTCAGCGACCAAGCAGCAACCTCTGGGGCTGTAAAATGAAGTCAATGCAGAAGTGCCAAAAACTGCAGTTCCTTGAACGACCACTTGAGGCTCCTAAAGTGAGTCAATCCCCATAGACCTCCATGTTAAAATGTCCAACTTTACAGCAGAAATAAACATGTTTACAGTCTGGTACAAAAAACGGTTTTGGTCTCTGTAGCTAATTTCCTCTTTCATGACAACTGTACGGGGGGTGAATTATTTTATAACTCACTCGTTTAAATTTTATTAAGCTGTAAAGTTCTGCATAATGAAGGACATGGCTGCTTTGAGTGACAGGTCCGCCAGCCGCTAGGTGGCTTGTTTCAGCCATTCGGCCCGCCTCTTTGCCCATTTTTGATTGGCTGGGAGTTAGGCAGCGTCACGCACTGCCAAGATGGCGACGGCCGGAGCGGCTCGCTTTGAGCTTCAAAACCGCTCTTCAGAAACCAACGAGTGACGTCACGGTGACTACGTCCATATTTTTATACAGTCTATGTCGGCGACGCGAATGACGATGTAAATTTGCGATATATGGATCATTCACATGAGGTGAAAATATTCAACTTGAGCAAAAAATTTGCGCGTATCACAGGACTCTGCAGAGTGTTGTGAGTGGAGAACCAGAGGGACGGAAACAGACAGCTGCTGAGCGCCAAGGAGCTTTTGTTTGTCCAATTAGTCGTCCAGAACCCAAAGATATTCAGTTTACAATGATATAAATCAGATCATTTGTGATTGATAAATAACCTGATTTATTAATCAACTCATCGTTTCAGCTCTACAGTGAACCTTTTGGTGGTTAAACCATGAAGGGCAGATTCCTCACAGGTAAACACTTACAGTTATTGTCTGAGTGCAACTGAAACCATTTAAACTTTTGTTACAAACTAACACCTGCATCATGACAAACAAAATGACACAAGGCTTTTTTTTTTTTTTTTAAATCACATTTAACAGTTTTTCTCTTTTATTGTTCAAAGTGAGAATATTTGTTGAAATGTTAAATGTATTTTCTTTGGGTCACAGCTGAACCTCTTCACATTTACAAAGTGAAAAACAATGATTCATTTTATTGTGTGTGTGTGTGTGTGTGGGTGTGTATGTGTGTGCACGTGTTCTGACAGTTAATTATAGAGCTACATGAATCACATTTTTCTGTTCGTATAGAAAATTGGCTTCAGTTACACATGACTGACACTTAATGACTTTATATGAACTGAGATACCGATTGACTCTAACAATAACACAAACACACACACACACACACTGATATCAACTGTTTAAATATAAATAATGTCATCACTTTCTGTAATGATCATGAAAATCTATTTGACCTGGTGTTGTAAACTCATGAGGGGAATATTAAGATTCTTGCAGAATCTATGACATTAATGACTGTTTTACCTTATATTATTGTCTAGTATTATACTCCATTTTACTTTTATACTTTTTTAACTATATGATTTTATTTGCTTCATTTCAACCGATAGACTGTATAAAAAAATTAACGTAGCCATCGTGACGTCACCCGACGGTTTGCGGACTCCCGTTTTGAAGCCTCGAGTTTGGCGTTTTGACCGTCGCCATCTTGGTTTTTTTTTTGGAGCCAGACGTGATGAGAAGTGACCATATTTGGACGAGAGCGTGGCGCTGGGGACGAGCTCCCCGGGGTCCGACTTGTGACTTGTCAATCTAAAGGTAGCCACGCCCTAAAGCACACGCTGCTTTATCGTCTATTTCAATCTAAATGAGATCATAATTTACGGAGGAAAGGAGGACGGAAGTGAAGTGAAAAGGAAGGAAGTAGGAGAAGAGGTCTCAAGCCTCATACTGGTACATCACTGTCACCATGGGAACAGGTGCAGTCTCATTAATTAAAGCTCTTAACGAATTCATTTGTTTTTCATTTCATTTAGGGACTCAATTTGACTCCATTTAAGCTGATTTTTATATTCTTTTTCTTTCTTGTATGTAATTTGTTGCTGCAGGGGAGAAAATTAAAGCCATTTAATCAAACGACACACACGGTGATGCATCAGTACTAACATGGCAGGATGTTGTTGTAGCGGTTCTTTCCTCGGTTCTCCGGCAGTCGGGCGACGTCCATCGTCTGGTTGCGGCCCACGTCCTTCAGATCCTGCACAGACACAGTATTTTCTTGTGAAATGAATGCACATTCTGTAAAAAAACTGTCACATCTCTTTCTCCACAACTTTAGAAGAGACTGCATCAGGGTTTTACTGGAAAATTTGTGTCGACGCATCACGTCGTAAACTAAAATTCTGATCTCTTTTGATGGGATTATCTCCCAGTCACACTAAAAAGTGTCACGATAAAATAGATATGTGGCGCTCAAAGTTTGGTGACCATCATCGGCACACGAGGTAAGTAATCACCCGGTTAGATATTTGATCTGACGTATCACTGCAACTATTACTGTTACAACAAGTGAGGCAAGATAAGAAAAAAGCTAAATAAATGTAGTTTAAAGTTGATTTAGATGTGGAAGGTCAGTCCACAATTTTCAAGTGTGTCTTAAAGCAGCAGTCAGGTGTCTGTAATCATTCCTCCTGTTCATACTGGATATTAAAAGATCCTTCAAATGTGTTTTCAATGGAAGTGATGGAGGCCAAAATCCACAGTGTGTCCACACAGTCATTTAAAAGTCTGTGTGAAGCTTCTATTCAGCTTCATCAGTCTGAGTTAGTCATATCAAGTGGATATTTGACACATTTACAGTCTTTTTAGCATCAAATTCCCTCTTTGTGTTTCCTCGGACAGTGTTTCCCTGTTGAGCTGCAGGTGGAAGTATAGTAACAAAAAGAGGGACTTTGGCACTAAAAAGACTGTAACGTTGAAAGATATCTACTTGATTTGACTCATTTGGACGCTGAAGCTTCATATTAGCTTCAGATAAACTTTTAAATACATTTTTTGCACAGAAGGAGGACTGTGGATTGGTATTTTGGATGGTACCCTGACTACTACTGTGTGCTATGGGCATCATTACATGATGCCATCGGGTTAATGGACTTTATTGGATTATTATTTTGATTAATCTTTTAGTCTATAAAATGTTAGACAATTTAAAAATAACCTCCATTTCTCAGAGCCTCAGGTCATGTAAATATATTAATTTACAATTATATTCAAACCGAGAAAACATTTGCTAGTCAGATATTCAACTCTGAAAACTGCTGTTGTGATCAGGCCCTTTAAGCGTCCCACTAGAGTCCACTCTCAGTTTACTACTGATATTAAAAACGTGTCGAAATGTCTCTTTTACCTCAAACTCCTCTGACAGCAGGTAGTTGGAGTCGGCCTGAAGTTTGTTCAGATGGGACTCGAAGTGACAGGCTTTGATAGGACTGCACAGATACAGACAGACATATCACGTTAACCGTCACATTTCAAGATTTACAAAAAAACAATCCAACAATTCTGACTATTTATCAGCTTTGAAACTTCCTTGTCAGTTAAAACTCGATGCAAAATAAAGAGACTCTTACCTGGTGACTCGACGGTTACTGCAACACAAAGACAGACAGTCAGTTATTATTGTTGTACATATACAGGCAAATATGAGTCTGTTATCACACAGTTAGAGGCAGTTGGTGGTTAATTAAATATTTAATCAATATATCTGAAGAAAAACATGATATTCATCAGTCAGCAATCTGAACTGATACCAGAAGTAGGTCACACCAATAACTTGAGAGCAGATATTTAATAAATACATACTTGTCATAATTCTCAAACATCGGAGGAGCTTATTTAATCAATGTCCAATCCTGTTATAACGATAACTATTATCCATTCCTGCTATTAATAAAGCACAAATTAATTGTCAAACTGACACTTAATGAGCTGCGCTGAGCATACAAACACACTCAGAGTAATTAACAGCTGCTGTGACTGTGGCGGGTGAATGATGAGGTAATCAGAGAGAGAGAGAGACTTTATTGGAAACTAATACTTCACACACTCACATATTGGACGTAGGAGGTATTGGAAACTAATCTCTCTCTGTGTCTGTCTCTCTCTCTCTCTCTCTCTCTCTCTCACGTATACTGAAGAAAAATAAATAGAGCCACACACACACTTACCTCCTGACACCCATATATATCCCTGAAGCCGGCACCTCTTTCCACATACTCATCCTCACCACCGGGTTCTCCTGTACAGCCCTACACACACACACACACATATATAAATAAGACAATATATACACATAACAAACTGCAGACAGCATCTTACAACAACATTTAGTGTTAGTTTTCCTCTTATGGAGAAAGTCAAACTGTTCATGACTCATAACAGGTCGTATGTTCAACATAAACCTGCATTAACTGATGGTAAGAACTCTGACATATCATCAGCTTTCCAGTTGACATGTTGAACTTGTTAGCAAACAGTTGCTTATTTCCACATCCAGCAGTTAAAACATGATCATCACATTGCTGATGTCAATAATTACTTGTGGGGTTCCTCAGGGTTCTATTCTTGATCTTTTGTAGTTTCAATCTAGTTAAAGCTGCTTGAAATGATGTTTTCTGTCCACTTGTTTTCAGCAGAATCACCTCTAAACATGACTTCTGTCATATTATCAGCTTATAGAGCAGTTGTGGCTAACATGTTAGCAAACAGTTGTTTATTTCCACATTTAGCAGTTACGGAGCAACATTATCATTCATGTGGAGTCGTGTTTCTGTCCAATATTCACTCTCTTTTAGCTCTGTTTTTACTCTCTACCAACTCCTGAGGGATATATCTGGCTCTTAAGCTGCTAAATGCTCCACTATGTTCACCAGCTAGTCTACAGCTAACTGTGTCTGTTTGCCGTTTGGTGCTGAGCAGGTAGTGTACAGCGGTTTTTGACAGCTTTTTCTCTGAAAACGACGCTATGAGACGCTGAGAGTGAACCAGAACAGTAAAGTTTCAGCCGGACAGATAAACAATGAGCTGAATGAAACTCACTATAAAGCTCCGTAAAGCCGAGAGGAGCTGCAGAGTCTCTGATAGATTCATCACTACGAGCCACAACCGACACACTGACACGTCACACATTGTTATAAAAATATTGATTATAGCCAAATCTGTTTTTTTTTTTTTTTTTTACATGTTTTCCTTTAAACTTTTCTTAAGATTTCCTTAAAAAACACAAATTATTGAACAAATTAAACCATCTGTCAACCCTCTGAAACTCCAGCATCGTATTCCTGAAGGAGCTGAGACGTTCTAGAAACAGAAAAGAAGAAAGGAGAAGCCTAAATAAAGTTAAAGTTACAAGTGTTTTTTATGATTGATTCATGATTCAATCATTTTTATTTTATGAATACTGTAAATATGATCAGCTGCTGTTGGCGCCGTCATTCCTGTTCCACATGTAGTTTTCCTGATCTGCTGTATTACAAAAACAACCTGACTGTTTATTAATTGGTCAGCTGATCTGACAGGACAGTAAACACACTGGATCAAAGGGGTTGTTGCCGTCCAGTAAAAAACGTCAGCAGAGGATACACCTGTGGCTCCTCGTCTCCTCCGAGGTGCATTTTATGGATTGAAAGATCCTCACTGATGTCGGAGGGAGAAGGATTTCCCAGTCAGAGCCGGAGGATGGAGGAGCGAGGACGGGAGGAAGCATAAATTAGCTGAATGAAAATCACCCTCTGTGGTTCTAAGCCAATGAATCTTTTAATGGGCCTAATTAACTCAATACTCTAAATGAACAGAGACTTATATGAACACAACTAAATGACTGGAGTGTTAATTAGAGGTGTTTGTAGCTCTACTTTTTAACTTCGGACACAGACAAAGACTTCCAAATATCAAACTGTTCCTTTAAGACCTGGTTCTGGGGTTAAGGTTAGAATAAGGTCTAGAGACTGAGGGTCCCCACAAGTACAGCAGTGCATACGTGTGTGTTTTTGTGTACTTACACTTTGCGTAGCCGCTGTCTGTAAACCAGCAGCGAGACGACGGCCACCATCATACCGATGAGGAACATCCCGGCGCTCAAACCCTCCACGACGCCACCTAGAGGCTCTGACGCAGAACGACACACATCAATAAACAGGTCGGTACAGGAAGTGTGTGTGTGTGTGTGTGTGTGAGGTGCTCACCTGCGTGCGTCCTGAGTGGTGTCGACAGGTGCGTGTCAGTGAAGAGTGGCTGAGGAAACTCTTTGTGGTTTTCATCAAACAGTCTGGTGAAAGCTCGTACACTCAGCCTACACACACACACACACACACACACACACACACACACACACACACACACACACACACACACACACACGTCATTAGTAATTCTAAATGAAGGGATTTGCTGCCTTGCTCGAAGGCGCTCCGTCAGGCTGCATATGTGTGTGTTTACCTGTAGGAGGTCTTGGGTTTCAGCGGTCCGTCGCAGAAACCGCCGTAGCTGTCACTCAGGTAGAGGTCGTCGTCATGGTAACGATCACAAGCCCCACCCAGCCGGTCTCCTCCTGCCCCCAGGTTCACCTCCACCACCTGATCAATTCATTGATTGATTGAATTGACACACAAAGTCGACACAAACATGTACAAATAAAACTCATGTCATAGTTTCTCTCAGTTTTTCTTCTTTTATTTTGTTCTGTATGAAGTAGAGCTGCAACTAACAATTATTTTCATTATCGATCAATCTGTTGATTGTTCTCTCAATTAATCAATCAGTCGTTTGGTCTATAAAATGTCAGAAAATGATCTGTATCCCAAAACGGACGATGCAACCTGCAGCGTCTTGTTTTGTCCAACCAACAATCCTCAACCCAAAATTTACTGTCATATAAACAAACCAGAAAATATTCACATGTTGACATGTTTTCTATTAAAAACAAAAAGAATCAAAACAATAAATTGATTATCAAAATAGTTGCCGGTTAATCAGCTCATCAATTTCTTCATTGGATCATTTTTTTGCAAATTAGTTAAAAGTTGATTAACTTGTTCATTTGTAGGAATTTTTCCCACATCAGTGTTCAGCATTAATTATGTCGTTAATGTTATATTTATATTATCAATATTATTATTGTAGTTTCTGATATTTAATCACTTTGTCGTACTTGTTGTGTTGATTGTGGTAGATTTAGTCATTACTGCTCTTGTCTGTTGATGCGTTCATAATTGTTTTAGTTTTATTAGCACTGCTGTTATCAGACTATTTGTATAAATAGAAATAAACAAATTAAATATATTAAACAAACACTATTAACTTTTTTTTTTCAAAATTGTTTCTACAATTATGATGTAATAAGTTTGTTTTATTTTCTATAATTTCCTTCCTGTTTGTCATCCTTGAGATGTTTTTGTTTTTGAATATCAGCTTATAATCGCAATAACAAACTACGAGTCATGTAACGGTATCTAGAGCACATTTACATTTGAGTGCTCTGTATAGTGCACAAAAAAAATGCACAATTACAATTTTTAGGAAGACAATGTGCTACAGAGAAGAGGTCGAAAAAAAATGTTTCTATACAAGAAAAAATGTTCTTGTATATTAAAACGTTACTCGACTTCCCTTATTGGTTCCATTAATGATCACATGACTACAAGCTTTTGTCATTACTGGTAATTATTTTAGACTGCTAATTAATATATATAAAGAAAAAAGTAAATTTATATCTACTTAATCCTCCAAACAGAAACCATTTGTATTTTCAAAATTCTGAACAAAAACCTAAATGTTTCCTTGAGTTACTGTCGTTTCCTGTGTTACCTGTCCGCCGGAGGTCTCGCTGTCCTGCGGGCAGCGGCTGGAGAAGTAGGCGGTTTGATAGGCTCTGACGGAGGAGTTGTTGATGTAGTCGCGGTAGGAGGGCAGAGGGTGGCGCTGCTCCGGCTGCAGGAGCTCATTGGCTGTCAGAAGAGACACGAACACGTCAAGAGGACGACATGAAAACGGCAACACTTAACGATGAAAGTCTAGACTTTGTTCTCTGGCTTAAATCTGTTTCTGTGATTTTAGAAGTGTATTTAGCAAATGTTTGGAACTTCCTGAGTATATCTGAGTTATTTAAAGTGATTTAAAACGTGTGTATGTACTGTCAGACTCGGCCACGATGACGGCAAAGTATCGCACGGCTCCGTTTGCGTCGCTGAACCAGGAGCAGTTGAAGCGGAACAAGATGGAGGATGAAGTGACCTTGGACGACCTCTCGCTGACACGCACACTGGGGGGCGGGACCGGCGGACCTGGGAGGACATGGGTTGGTTACACAGACTGTCAATCAAATAATAAAACAGCTTAAAATGTACTCTGTGTGTATAGAAATCTGTGTACTTTTATGTTCTTTTGTTTGTCCCTTTTTAAACTTATTTTTGTTGCTTGTTCGACTGTAAATTAATTTGCTCTAATTTCTGATATTTGTCTCGAGGAGCTTTCTTTGTTCTGCTTTTTGACAAAATATTGAATACAGGTAAGTTTTTTTGTTTTGTTTGTAAGTATGGAGGTTCATTTCTACCAAAAAATAGATGAAATATGTATAACAAAAATGAGAAAGGTCAAAATTTCAGCTTCCTATCTCATAATTACAACTGTATTATCTTAAATTTATAAAGTCTTACTGCTATTTCATAAGTTACGGAACCATCATAATTTTTTGCTTAGTATGTCAAAAGATAGACTAAAGTCAAAACTATGAGATAATAACTTTATAAGATATTAAGTCAAAATTAAGTCTTATGATTTACTATCAAATTTTCTTACCCAAGAACTTCAGTCACAGTTCTGACTTATTTTCTGTAATTTACAAATAAGAAGTTCATAATTATGAGAAACTAAGTTTAATTATTGAATTACTCCATATAATAATATAAATTATAATTTAAATATATTTTTAAATTATGAGATGGTGAATCATTTCTATCAGGCAAACTTTTCTTCATTTTTTGTATTTTTATTTTTCTCTCAACTCTGTGTTTTCTCCACTTTTCCATCATCTCCTTGTCTCTCTCTTATCTTGGGAAATGTCACAAATACATTTTCTTTAAAAAAAAACTTTTCGGGGGAGGGGGGGGGGATTTTTTTTTACTGTTTCTGTTTCCAGTCCAATTGTGTCAGGATGATTTATAATGCAGCAAAGAGAGAGAAAGAGGGAGAGAGAACGAGAGTTGAACAAAGAGAAGAAATAAAAAAGACTGTAAATCAGAAGGGAAAAAAGTTTTCAGACTGTGATTTTGGGTCACAGCGACTTTTTGAAAAAAGGGCAAAGAGTGAAAAATAAGAATCAAGTGACATCTCCTTATTTTGCCACTGTGAATACACTTAAAAAGTTCCTTTTATTCATTCTCTCTGTCTCGTACCAGAAGTTCAAACCTGACCTACTTATAACATGATTTATACTTTACTAAACATCAGTGGTGGAAAAATGTATTCAGATCCTTTACTACAGTAGAAGTACATAAGTGTTATGAGCTTGATGTAGTTAAAGTATTGCAGTAAAAGTACATAAGTATTATGAGTTTGATGTAGTTAAAGTATTGCAGTAAAAGTACATAAGTATTATGAGCTTGATGTAGTTAAAGTATTGCAGTAAAAGTACATAAGTATTATGAGCTTGATGTAGTTAAAGTATTGCAGTAAAAGTACATAAGTATTATGAGCTTGATGTAGTTAAAGTATTGCAGTAAAAGTAGTGGTTTGGTCCCTCTGACTGATATATTATTATATATGACATCATTAGATTATTAATAGTGAAGCATCAGTGTTAGAGCAGCATGTTACTGTTGTAGCTGCTGGAGGTGGAGCTAGTTTACACTACTTTATATACAGTTAGCTAGTTTAGTCCAGTGGTTCCCAACCTAGGGGTCGGGCCCCTCCAAAGGGTCAGCAGATAAATCTGAGGGGTGGTGAGATGATTAATGGGAGAGGAAAGAAGAAAAAACAAAGTTCTGATACACAAATCTGTTTTCAGTTTTTGGACTTTTTCCTCTAATCTTTGATTTTTGCTGAAATATTGAACATTTATTGAAGTAAAAGTAATTGTTTTGCAGAAATTCTTCCACTTAGACTGATACATTAATACTAAGCTGGAAGGATCTTTAAGAGTTTACACACAAACTTCATCCTGTTGTTCCCTCTGTCTCTGTCCCTGGTGAGCAGCCCTATTTAAAGAGACTTTTTATTTAAACAACCGACTCAACTACAGCACCTGAGGGGAGTGTGTGTGTGTGTGTGTGTGTGTGCGTGCGTGCGTGTGTGCACTCACGGTCTATCATGGTGACAGTGGTGTGTGTTGCAGGTGGGCTCATGTGTCCAGCCGACGACACTCTGACTGTCACCGAGTATTTCCGGTACGCCTCCAAGTGGTCCAGCGTTACCGCGGTGACACCCCCCGCCAGCTGCAGTGCCGAGGTCAGCTCCCCGTCGTCATGGCGGCGACACTCGACCTCGTAGGAGTCGAAGTCGGAGAGAGGAGGCGACCAGGAGCATGAGAGGGAGGAGGACGAGACAGGGAAGCAGTGGATGGACTTCAGAGGAGATGGACCTGGAGGAGGAGAGGAAACAAGGAGAGGAGGAGAGGAAACAAGGAGAGGAGGAGAGGAGGGCAGGAGAGGAAACAAAGAGAGGAGGGGAGGAAACAAGGAGAGGAGGAGAGGAAACGAGAGGAAACAAGGAGAGGAGGAGAGGAAACAAGGAGAGGAGGGGAGGAGGAGAGGAAACAAAGAGAGGAGGGGAGAGGAAACAAGGAGATAAGTAGGAGAGGAAGAAAGGAAAGAGGATGATAGGGTAGAAGGACATGAAAGGAGAAGAGAAAGAAAGTAAAAGAGAAGAGAAAGTGAGGAAGGAGATTGATGAGGAGAGGGGAAGGAAAGGTAAGCAGAAAAGGAGAGAGAAGGACATGAAAGGAGAGTGAAGGAGAAGACAAAAGGAAGGAGAATGGAAAGGAGAGGACAGGATGAGAGAAGAGGAAAGAAAAGAAAAGGAGGTGACCGAAGAGGAGAAAACGTCAGGAGATAAAGAAAGGGGAGGACGAGGAAGAGGAGATAAAGGAAAGTCAAAAGAAAAGAAGAAAGAAAGGAGTTACAGCAACAAAAGTTGAGTGTGTCTTTTCTTATTTTCCGCTCCGCTGACAGTGAACTAGTTTTTGCTGAGTCACAGTTTTATTACATTTCTATTTTCACATGAAGCTGGACTCACACAAACACACAGTGTGACACTACGCGTCTGTGAGCGATGAGTCCGCCGCTGTTAAAGGTAACGTCCCTGTTTTATTTGTCCTGATCAGATGATAAACGCAGCGTCTCTTTAAGGGAAGATGAATGAGTGTGAGAGAGAGAGAGAGAGGACACAAACAAGACGCTGGAGGAGAAACATTTTTCATTTTCTGGCTCGTGGCAGACTGATAAATCTGTACTTATTTATATAAAAACAACCGTCACCTCTTCATGGATTTAACCTAATCCCAACCGACGCAGTCTGGATACTTTTTGTATCCGTCTACAGCTGCAGTGATTAAAAGAAAATGAAATCAGCGACTATTTTGATCATCAGTTGTTCATTTCGGTCGTTTTTCAATCAGCATTTTTGGTTCCAGCTTCTCAAATGTGTCATACGTGACAATAAACTGAATATCTTAAGAAGTTCATTGATTAAGCAATTCATCAATTATTCAAGAAAATAATCAGATAATGTAAAGACTCATTAGTTGCAGCTCTATATCCGTCCCAAATCCCCAAAATTGCCCTGAGCTCAGTGTGTTCGGTACATTTAACCTATAATCTTTCAAAATAAAAGTTAAAATAGTAATTTATTGATTACGTCATGTTTTTTGTAACATGTATATTTTCATTTTCGTGCCTTTTGAGAAAATGAAGACTGTGATAATGAGTCGTGTGTTTATCACAGCTGTGAGCACTCAGCAGCTGTACTGAGCGAACCTGAAGAAGCTACAGGCGAAACACCTTGTTGGCTCTTAATAAAGTCACAGTAAAGTCATTACTGTGTTGATTTTCACCTGATATGTTCCTGCGACCGACCAGCACCTGACTGAAAATACTGGCTGTGCAGGACGAGTTCTGTCCTTTAGTCATTTATTACATTTTAAATCAAAAGTAATGAAACTGCTGATTCGTCTGACTAAAGGAACAAACGACATAAAAACGTTCTGTATTGTTCTTACTGTCAACAACGTGTTAATTCGTCTCTCAATAAACTTTACTGAAGACATGAATCTTTAACAGCTCACAAATATACAGTTTCATGTTTTAAAAAGGCTCAATAATTCACTAAAACAGGAGGAAATAGTGCGTTTTGTCTTGGGGACTACTTTCAGTGGCGGATGAATCCACATTTAGTGTTCTAGTGAACATCTAGTGAGTCAGTTCATCGTTGGTTTGTACAGGTGAGTGACAATAAGAAGATTAGAGAAAATCAGCAGCCTAATACTTTAAATAGTTATTATTTTGATTGTATTTTAGCGACTGTACTTCCTGTGTAATCTTCTTCTCTTTTGGAGAACATTTTAGAAATCTTGCACACTAAAATCAAACTGCTACCAAAGTTCTTGCTGCACAACAACGAGTTAGAGAGAATTCACCAAAATATCTTTTCTCCTCTGAGAGCGTGTCACCATCTATTTCTGGTAAACACTGCGTCACCTCTTCGGTTGACCTCAGCTGACAGAAACCAGGAGGCAACGGAGAGAAACTGGGTCAGTTTATACATATTTATGTGTGTTGAAGCCTTTGAGTTTTAATTCCTTTCTGGCGATCGGTTTTGATCCCTGCGGTCAGTCAGACACACAAACACACACAAAATGTGATTAAAAATGGATTCAGAGCCGGAGAGACAGACAGACGTGTGTGTTCTCCTTTCACATTCAGGACCTTTGTTACGTTGCCATCTAGTGGTCAGAAGGGAAAAACACATCATGTGTTCTTCCAACTTTGTGTCAACAGTTCATGTTTGTCTCTTTCCTGTTTTAGCTCTACAGTGTGTTTAACAGTCGTTTTTAACTTCCTACGTTTGTAGGATTATGACAGAAACACTATACCAGTCATCAGGCTGCTTGTTTTTTTTTTTTTTTTTTTTTTTTTTTTTAAATTTCAGGACAAGTTAGGCTGTTCAGAAACGACACAATGTTGCATGTCAGTATAACTAGATATGCTCCAGGAGACTTTTTATGGGGGAAAAAAGCTGAAAATATAAATGTAAATTTTGTAATTTTTCTTGTCTTAATCAGTAATTTTAAAGCTTTAGTTTAAAAGAGTTTTATTTGTTTTATTTTTTATCTATTTTATGTATAAGTCACCTATAACTTGTATCTCGGTGAGCATTAGTCTGCTGATCCATATTAACCGTCTTGTCAATCACCTGTAAAACCCTTTGAATTACATTCAGCTTGTATGAAAGATGCAACTGTATATAAATAAAATTTGATTGATTTTAAGAAGCTTGAAATCATCAAAGAGATCCATGAGATAGACAGAAAGACCTTTCTAATGATTTATATTATATCATAATGATATTAATGCATAATATGTATTTGTTGGAATAATCAACATTGCAGTTGTTTGATTTAATTTCATCCTTTTCTTTTTGTTTCGTGCTTCACATTTCCTCCAGTCATGCTTCATACGTAGATGTAATGCTGCCTGGCAACAATGTTTTTGTTTCTTTTGTTGTTATTGACGTAAAAAAACAGCATCTCAGCTCCACCTACTTGTCCTGACGCTCCTCTGGATTGGCTGACTCCTGACTGTGGGCCCGCCCCCGGCCCCGCTGACGGTCGTCACGGTGAAGTTGTACTGTCGCCCCGGAAACATCCCGCCCACGACGCGTCTGGTCAGGTGAGTCTGTGTGATTGACAGGCGGTCTGGAGGAGTCCACTGCAGGCTGAAGTTGTCGTAGTCTCCGGAGGCGGGACCAGACCACGACAGCTCTATCGTGTCATTGGTCGGGCCTTGTTTGACGGACAGGTGAGTGGGTGGCTCTGGTGCTATAAGGGGAAAAAAAATTATCTATTAATATAAAAACAAAAGTATCTTTAATTATAACAAAAGTCACTCTGCGTTTATCTGTTTTCTTACTGGTGCGTCCAAATGCTGAGATGTTACTGGTCAGCTCCCCGCTGTGTGTGATGACCTCAGCGCGGTACAGCCTACCAGGGGTCAGCCCGGGGAACATGTGACTCCTGTGCTCCGCCCCCAGCGTCTGAGTCCCGAGAGTGGCTCCAGAGACGTCGTACAATACCACCTTAAATCACACACACGCAAGGAAATGTACAAGATTTAGCACGAAGGACACAAAAACAGAAGAAAGAAAACGTCATTCAAACTTTTTTTTTTTCCCTGTGAACGTAAACACCGAGGCTGGTGAGGTTTATTTGTATTGTTGCAAAAAAAAAATTTCTGTCATGTTCAACCACCTCTCCCTCTTTCCAGGTGGTTTCCTATAATATTGTTTCATGTCCTGCTGTAGTTTGTCTGTTGCGGCCGGAAGGTTTGGAGCAGATCCAGACGGCATGAACAAAAAGTTTAAATGCTTTTTCCAGACAACAGCAGCGCTGTTAAAGGACGGGTTCACAATTTCTCAAGTGTGTCTTAAAACAACAGTCAGGAGCCAAAAATGAAATATCAGAGAGGATGAGGTCAACAAGTTAGAAGATGTATATTGGGAGTATTTTCATTGTAAATGTATTTGTAGGGTTATGTTTAGTCTAAAAAGCAGCGTGACTCTGTTTGTTTACCTCGTAGCGGCTCCAGCTTCCCTCTCCGTGCTGCCAGCTGACCGTCAGTCTGTCCGTCCGTCCTGAACTCTGAACCTGCAGCGACGAGATGGGAGACGGGACTGCAGAGCAGAGGGAGGGATGGAAAGATGGAAAAAAAAACATGATCATGATGAGCTAAGAAACTATTTAAAGGGTAAAAATACAAAAAGACATATAATACAGAAGATGGTGAAGAAGAGCAAAAGAGAAGATCAGATTAAGATTAAAATAAAATGAGGAATAAAAGAGGAAGAGGAGAGCAAAAAAAAGAAAATGATGATGTTAAGAAAAACAAAGAGGAAAAAGAAGATGAGAAATGTATGAAATCAAAGACGGAAGAAGAAGAGAACAAAAAGTGAACGAGAAAGAAAACAATCAGGATCATAAATGAGATGTTGAAAAGAAAGAAGATAAACAAGAATGAGGATTTGTGGGAAAAGAAGATGAAGAAAGAGAAGATGAATATATCAATAATTAATAATAATACGTAGACTGACCGGTTCTGGCGAGTACGGAGGAGTCGCTGTTCATGCCTCGGCTCCAGCTCACCACCTGCAGTCTGTACAGACTTCCTGCTCGCAGGCCGGAGAACACACAGCTGTCTGCAGCTGGACCGACCTTCTGCAGGTCCACTAACTCACCAGCAGCCTAAAACACACACACACGTTACAATATCACACTAACACAAACTGCAGCTGTAGTTAAAGATGAAGCAACGATACAAGAACCGTCTGGAAAACTGAAAAAAAAAGTCAAATATTTATGTTTGAAGTACAGAATCTGCCTTAAAGCAACTTTTATTTGGTTAAATCAGTGTCACATGGATCGTCAAAGCTCCACCCACCTGCTGATGATCCTTCCTGCTTCCCGCGGCGCCCTGTCTGTGATTGGCCGTCGCCTCCGCAACGCTGTAGAGCGACAGGTCGTAGATGTCGACGTGTCCGTCCGAGGGACGCCAAGAGAAGGAGAGAGAGGAGCAGTTGGACGCAGTGACTGTCAGATTGCTGACAGCAGCCGGACCTGAGAGAGACACAGAGGTTTGTTTGAAATAAAAGAATCCTGGAAAGATCAGTTAAGAGCCGGCGATGGTCGCACAATCCAAACAAACTTCGTCATAACTTTCCACCAAACTTCATTAAAGTTTTTACGATAAACCGTAAGTTCAGCTGAAGGTCAACAGAAGCACTGGAACCGAAAAATAATGTAACACACAAAGGTCTTTAAAGCAAAACTATGTAACTTTTAAATGTACATAAAGTTCATCCTCTCATAAATAAACAAGATTTATATATAAGCAACACTAATCATCGACTTCATCAATCCTAACATCTGTTTCTGGCCACTACATCTGATTTTTCGGGCACTTCTTTACAACCCTTTGGTGATTAAAGTCTGTGAGGTTTTACTGCTCAGGGACGACAGAACTGGGCCGTAAACTTCCATAAACTGAGGAGCACAAACCATAACATCACTTCCTTTATTGTCATGATAAACGCAAGAAATCCAACAGCAGAGTTCCAGAGAGACCTTTTCTTTAGTTACAGTAAAGACGGACACAGAGTCGTAAGGCTCTTCCTGTCTACATGTCCAAGTGTCTTTGAGCAAGATTCCCCCCCAAACCCCTGATATAACGTGTTGACTCACGTGTTTGTCCCTCTGCTGTGGCCTCCAGCGACGGGACGCCGCCGCTCAGTGTCACCACGCGGATGCGGTACCACTTCCCAGACGTCAGGCCGCCCAGCCGCTCGCTGCGACTCTCCACAGCGACCGACTGATTGGCCAGAACGACGCCAGCCTCGTCCAACAGCTGCAGGCTGTATCCATCGTACACGCCCACCGGCCTCTCCCAGGTGACGGTCAGGCTGTGGGTGGTGTGGTCGTTATCTGCCTGCAGGGCGGTGACTCTGGCCGGGGCTGGAAACACATGACAATCAACAATAATCAATATTCGTTCTCCTCAAACATGAATCTCTATATTTAAATCAATCCAATCGATCGAGCAGTCTCTCACCCGTCCTGCCGGTGGCTTTGTTGCTATTGGTCAGCTTCCCACTCAGCGATTGGACGGTGATGGTGTAGGCGTGGCCTGGGGTCAGATCCAGGAAGTCCAGGGAGGAGACGTGTTTGGGGACGGGACGAGTCTCGACCACGACGCCGTCCTAGAGACAGGAAGTGACAACAGAATATATCATCTATTATTACGTCCGTCACTGATTCCTCTAACATCTTTTATTAATGTTGTTGTTTGTTTACCTCACCATCTAGTTATATAATTGGTCCACGTTTCTTTACATGTAATCTCTATAAATAAACTGACTTGACGATATTGAATATTGAATAAATACTGAATGGTGCAGCCTGACGTACCGTAGAGGACAGCGAGACGATGTACATGTCCAGGTCTCCGTCTCCAGGCGTCCAGGAGACCACCAGCCCCCCCACAGAGTCCATCAGGTTCGGCCGAGGAGCCAGGTGGAGGTTTCCTACCGCACTGGGAACTGGAGAGGACAGAAACCAGGTGGAGGGGAATCTGGAGTCACCACAACTGGACTTTTTTGCAGAGTCAAAGTGTTAAACCTGATAGAGGAAGAATAACCGGTGGTCCTACCTGTCCGTCCCTCAATGAACTGAGGTCTCTGGTACGGACCGCTGAACGTCGACACCACAATCTTATAAAGCCGTCCTGGGGTCAGAGAGGTCAGTTGGTGATGTCGCACCTCGCTGCCCAACGTGACCGGAGGATAAACACGAGTGTCGTTGAAGAGCAGAGTGACCTGGAGACAAATAGTGAGATCATTAAAGAACAGGATCAAAACCTCACAGCTTTCATTAGCCAAACAGGAACAGTCCTGGAGTTATTAAGATCTAAAGGTTCATCCTCTGAGAGGCAGGAAGTCATATATATAATAGTCATAATATTTATTTTGTACTTGTGTAAGTGGAAATTATATTCTTTTGAGTCACCAAAGCCCAAAATATCCATAAAAACTTCAATATAGAGAAGTAGAGATAGTAGAAAGTACTCTGAAGAGTGTTTATTTATTTATTTATTTATGTGAAAATGTTGGAAATTGTCAGTTTAAACATGTAAACAGTATCATTTATGTATTTTTCCCCCTTTAACTTCAGTCGGACACCTTTCTTATATTTTTACATGCAGTCTGAAGATGTTGAAATGAGAAATTGTTCACATTAATTCTTGAATGTCTCTAAGATAGAAGTAAGACAAACATCTGATCTTAATAAACTTAAACTTAAAACCACTGTGTGATAGAGTTGGTCAGTAGAATCATATCATGATGGTATCATGATGTTAAAAAGTTGTTTTGTAATAATTCCAAGTAAACACTAATTAAAAATGATTTATTATGCTTTTTCTGATGTAAAGTATAATAGTGGAACACAGATCGTTGCATCCAGCATCCATTCAATCATTTTATATGTGATTATGCAGAAATCTATGAAACATATTGTTACCACATTTATCCCAATATTTAGCATTTATAATCAGAATATAAACACCTGTAGACACCTGTAAGTTTTTGCTGCTGTATAAACAGATAATAAATAAAATATAATGAAACACAGTTGTAATTATATAACATATGTTTTATTATTTCTTCAAATGTCCGAATGTCTACTTATAACTGCATTAAATGCTGAAGATACAGATTTAAACCTGAGATTTAAGTCAAAAATGTTACTATTAAAGAAATCTGATGTGTTAAATCAGCATCAGATAACGAGTATTTAACTATTTTAAAATGACTTCATGCTGTTTGCTCACATATACAGTCAAGATGCTAGTTTAGCTAAGCTAAGCTAAGCTAAGCTAAGCTAAGCTAAGTTCACTGATCAGCACACAGGAAACTATAAAAACCCTCCATGAATTTGTCTCATTCTGGTTAAAAAGAAAAACTGCTCAAAAACACTTATTTCTTTAGTACCAGATGATGTAAAAAAAAATATAGTAAACACCTCATAGTGGTCGACATCTCCCGGGGCGGGACTCCAGGTCACAGTCAGATCGCCTGTTCCTGTGTTGCCTAGCGACAGATTGCCCACAGCTGCTGGAACTGAAGGAAAACAAAACTTTGACTCAAAATCACCAATAAAAAAAACGGATACAAAACACAAAAACACATCAATTTCACATCATCACTGGATAACTGCTCTAGTTTCTCTGGTTTCAGACTCACAGGTGCGTCCATCGGTGGACACGCTGCTGACGTAGCTGCCGCTCCAGGTTTCCACGGTGACGGTGTAGAGTCTCCCGGGCGTCAGGGACGAGAAGACGCACTCGTTGTGTCCGGCGGAGACGCTCTTGTTCTGCAGCATGCTGTTGTTGTAATGGATCAGAACCACGTAACGGTCCATATCTCCAGCTGCATGACGCCAGTACACCTGAACACACAACACAATACTGCTCGTACTACTACTGCTATATATTATAATATATGATAATATATATTGCAAACATAATTTTATCAAAGAAATGCACGATCGATCAATTAATGTTTGAGTTCATGTCAATGTTGACCAGTAAGTAGAGCTGCAACGATTAGTCGATTAATCAATTAGTTGCCAACTATTAAACTAATCGCCAACTATTTTGATAATCAATTAATTGCTTGGAGTCATTTTATAATTTAAAAAAATGTCAAAATTCTGATTTCAGCTTCTCAAGTGTGAATTTTTGCTGGTTTCTTTAGTCTCTATGACAGTAAAACCAAAAACAAATCAATTAAGTGATTCTGCAGAAAATGAGACCGTGTTTGTAAATGAAACAAGTCTTGATAAAGACATTTATACTCAAACATCTCAACCTTAACTTCACTAATATGTTGTATAATCTAAGTTCTTATACTCCTGAAACAAACGCACCTTGAGGAAGTCGTCTCTTGCAGAGTGAACCGCTGTTGGGTTTTGCACAGTGGCAGGTTCTGCAAAACAGAAAATATATAAAATAATACTGAAAGACATGTTTCATATCATTACTCTCTGAGGAAGAAATACTCAGATGCTTTACCTCAGTAAAAATACCAATACAGCAATGTAAAAATACTCCTGCATGAAAAACCCTACTACAGTAAAAGTACATAAGTATTATGAGCTTGATGTAGTTAAAGTATTGCAGTAAAAGTACATAAGTATTATGAGCTTGATGTAGTTAAAGTATTGCAGTAAAAGTAGTGGTTTGGTCTAAAATCACTATTTGGTGGAGCTGTTAACAACTCATAGACATGTGAAATGTGACCCCGACTACACACTGCTTTTTGTAAGACGTCAAAAGACAAAAAGGTTGGAAACCACTGGTTTCATCTTTAACAATGTGTTGTATTTTAAAAGCTTGTTATATTATCCATTGTGTCAAATCTTCATCTGAAAAGTAACTAAAGCTGTTAAATAAATGTAGTGGAGTAGAAAGTACAATATTTCCCTCTGAAATGTAGAAAGTAGCATCACATGGAAATACTCAAGTAAAGTACAAGTACCTCAAAACTGTACTTAAGTTAAGTACTTGGTTAAATGTACTTAGTTACTTTCCACCACTGACTCACAGATTATATGATAATTGGAGCATGAGGAAGTAAATAAATGAACAAACATGAACTCATGTGAACTAGAAGTTAAATTAAATATATATTTATGTTTAAACTCAAGTCTATCTCATGTCTTACGTGTCCGGGCTTGAACCGTGGTGGCGTTCTCCAGGCCGCCGCTCCTCGTCACTATGAAGACCGAGTACAGCCGCCCGGCGACCAGCGAGCTGAAGGAGCCCTCTGGTGGTGAGGAGCGGGACACGACCAGCGTGTGGACGATTCGACTCCCGTCCTGAAGACGCACCTGGTAGCTGTCGACCACGCCCACCGCGGGACGCCATGACACCTGCAGAGCGTCCGACTTGCCGCCGTTAGTGACGGTTACCTCGGAGACCGATGCCGGGCCTGAAAGTAAAATATGACCGGTGGTTATTAAAGTTTAAAAATTAGAAAAGAAGAGTTTTAAATTAAATAAAACAATTCATCTACCGGCTTCTACCTGAGACCGGCCTTTATTTATCTAAACACGTCAGTGTATCCGGCCAGTAGAAGAGACTCAGCTGTTCAATAAAGTTTTGGGTGAGTTCATATTTTTCAAATCCCATCATCATTGAGTATTTCTATGACGTCATGTCACTTTGCCATACCTTGGCGTTTCCTGAAACAACGCCCCAGGAGAGGAGAGGGGGGGCTGGCGGCGGGATTGGTTTTTGTTTTTGCCAACCAGAGTGCTAATTGGTTGGCATAACACACACACACACACACACACACAAATACACAGTCTGTCCTGAAAATAACTGGGGTATTATATAGTAACACAATAGGTGCTTTGAGCAGGAAGGTGTGTGTGTGTGTGTGTGCAGGAAGCCTTTGAGCAGGGTATTGGGAGTGTCTTTGTGTGTGTGGAACATTCCAGACCTCCTTTTTGGCATTTAAGCTATTGTTCTAAAAACTCTCTGATGTTATCACAACACACACACTTTTACTGAGACACACACACACGCACACACACACGTTGTGCAGAAGTTACACTGAACTTGAAATATTAGTTATAACTCTAATAGTAAAAGTTATGGTTTTCACACCAAAATACAATGTTTAATGCAAAGTAAAAGCAGGCTAATATTACTATAATAAGCTACGTTTTGTAATTACTTTTTAAAAATATAGAATAACAACTTAATGACTCCGTCTTATGAAATGTCGTGTTTACTGTAATGTGTTTTGCACCTCAGGGCCACCGTATTTAACTATTAAAAATGTCAAATGTCGATACTGTTTTTATGATATTAAACTATTTACATACATGATGCATAGATTAAGTTATATCATCAGTTCCAGTGTGACAGGAACAAACTTTCTGCTTGATTGTTTTGTGGAGACAAAACTGAAAGCAGCAGGAAAATGAAGATGAGTCGTGGTCTGAGAGACATAATCGATATAAATTGAATCTCATACAAGTTTAGTCAGCGTTAAAGCAGCCATTTATTCTTTGAGGGAGATCATCAGGTCGCTGCTTGGACTCTGATTGGCTCCTGCATGTTGTGCATGTTTGCTGTATCCAAGTTAGCTGTCAATAAACGGAATAGTAAATAATAGTAAACGGAAGCTACAAATTCACTTCACTCATTAAGTCCTACTGCAAAGATTAAGAGCCACTTCACATTGCTTATAGTGATAACGGTATATTAAATTCAACTAATATGAAATAACAACTTGCCCATGAAATTATTCTTTGTGCCTTGAAAATAAATATGTTATTACTTTAAAAATGGAAAAGACAACAGCTACTGAAAATTCCAATTAAATCGATGTGAAATCATACGGGGAGATGTTTTACAAGCAGTGAGAACCACGTTTTGAGGCTGAAGTATCAGAGTCAACCCTGTTAGCGCAGTTCAAACTTATTTTATATACATATAATGTATCACTCTTCCTCCAAAATCCTTCCTCTTCATCATCGTCCACATTGACAACATCTCGTATTAATGTATTAACATTTCTCCCGAGTTGTTTTAACTTTACAGCACTGCTGAAAACAATAACAGATGAATCTACTGTTATCAGTCATGGGAAGAAAAGCCATAATCACAATGACAATTCTAACAAAAATAAACTATATTCATCATAATCTCAATATTAACTTTTTTAGCGTTCTTGTTTTGTCGGAGGTTTGTTTCTCGCTCGGTTGAGGAGGTCAGAGAGTTTTTCCGGTTAACAGCAGCTGAATGTGCTCGAGGGGAAACAACACAAGTCTTGCATGGGAATATTGTCACACAATAAGAGCCTGACTGCCAATCAAACAGTCTTACGTAACAGTGTGTGTGTGTTTGTGTGTGTTTGTGTGTGTTGTGAACTCTCCACATTTTCTCTCAAGTCTTAAACAGTAACAACAGTCGCCGTTTGAGTCTCTGGTGAAAACAAACTTCCACTTGTCATATTTGTGTTAATACTTTTTTTCATTGTGAGAAAAACAGATTTTAATCTTTTCATCAATTAAACAATGAAGTCTGTAGAAGGAGGATAACCGGAGCTTTAACCTCTGGGAATTTGGTGAAAGAAAAGACTGTTTGTGTTTCTTTGTAATGGCATTTTTTTCTCAACAGTTTTATTTCATGATGTCACCGGGTTGAGTTTAAATTATTCATTAATTTATACGTTTATTTCATAAAGTTGTTTTTTTTTTTGAAATCCTAAAAATCAGCTCAGAGGAATAAAAGTTTAAATATGATTTTAAGTCGGAGCGGCTCACCTGTGCGTCCTTCGAGGCTGGTGGTTTTAGACTGAACCCCACCGCTGACAGTGGCGGCCTGCAGCCTGTAGAGGGCGCCGGGTGTTAAACCAGCCAGCAGCAGAGAAGAAGAACCAGCTGGAACGCTGCGGTTCTGAACCACAACGCTGTGGAACATGAGGAATGTTTAGTAAATTAACAAATCATTTTCTCTTGTTTTTTTTTTTGCTATTTTCCTGCAACAAAAGCGGAACTTTAAAAAAAATTTTAACTTTTTTTAACTTTTTTTTAATTATTTTTTTTTACAAAGAATAGAGTTTAAAATGCTGTTGTTACAAAAAGATCTGTGACCCATCTCTGCTATCAAAATATATGACCATTTAAAAAAAAAAAAAGCTTTTGTAGCATTGTTAAAACTGGTGGGTTAACCAAACAAAGAGAACCACTTAGTAGCTGTTCTGAAGCTTTCAATCGTATCACACAGTCTTCCTCGACACATGGAGTCGCCCATTTTTTAACACTAATAATCTCAAATCCTAAAAAAGCTCTTAAAAAACTGACATATTTTAACATTTACATTTCCATGACAGGTGGGCGAACTTAATCTACTGATGAAGAGTGTGTGATACAGCTGAAAGCTCAAGAAAAAGCTACTAAACTGTTTTTGACAAATGCTATTTATGTCAAAGTCAAGAATAAGCGTTTAATCTCGGCTTTTAAGTTGTTAAAAAATAGATTTTTCTCTCTCTCTCTCTCTGTGGAGCTATATGCTAGCAGTTTCCCCCTGCTTCCAGTCTTTGTGCTAAGCTAGGCTAACCGCATCCTGAACTTGCCTCTGCTCTGGATGTGCTGAGATGGAACTGACATCTATTTCTTATGAGTCTTATGAACAAGAGTTTCTAAAATCTTTGCAGTTTCCTGGTTTAGAAACACACACCTGTCCTGCAGCAGGGTCAACGTGTACGAGTCCACGTCTCCCGGTGGTTTTTGCCACGATGCCTGAAGGCTGTCGACTCCAGAGCTACTCAGGGTGATGGTACTCAACGCCATGGGAACTGCAACACACACACACACACACACACACACACACACACACACACACACACACACACACACACACACACACACACCGTACAGTTGAGATACATGCATGTGAGGACAGTGGTTTTATATCAGTTTAGCTAATAACTGTCTGAATACATAATGCACATTTACAAACTAAAAAGGCTCAGATGCTCATTTTTGTCTTTTATTCACTATTTTAAAGTGATTTCAACTTTCAAATTTGAACTTTAAAAGGTTTAAATTTAAATATAATGCTGTATTATGTGTATTGCTGAGTTTGAAAATCATTACACTACTTTATTATTTATACTTTTTTTTAGATTAGCGTTCATGCTAAGCTAAAATAATAAAGACCTCACCTGTCCTTCCCTCCAAAGACACAGAGGTGTTCTGTTTCCCGCTCCTGGTCGTCACGGTGATGGTGTACCGTCTCCCAGGTGTGAGAACATTGAACGTGCACTCCCTCATGTTAGGCTCCACCTCTCTGGTATCCATGGTGACATTATCTATCAGATACAGGAAGCAGTAATTATAATAATGATGAAAATATATCAGAGAGTTAAAATCACTGCTAAATAACCTTTTTTTATTTTTAAATCTGATTGAGGTGGTCCGAATGGTTACCGTGGCGAATTGTCAGGAAGTAGCTGTCACGTGACCCCGAGGGGGCGTGGCTCCACATGGCGCTGAGCGAGGTCTCGTCCGAGTGTCGTATGTGGAGGTCCAACACCTGAGCAGGAGCTGCAGAGAGACAGTAGATCTGAACTCAACGGTGTTCAGGTTCAGGCCTTTTCAGATTCCCTCTGCGGCAATTTCATCTTTAAATACTGTAATGATTTCAGTAATGGAGTGGATGTATTTTCATTTATTTATGCAGTAATATATATTTTATTTTTTACATTTTTAATTTACTAGCATATTTCTGTAGTTATGTTTCTGTATTTTAGTAAGTGATATATTTGCCATCATATATTTCTGCACAAATATATAATTACTTTCAGTTTATATTCTGTCATATATTTTGGCAGTAACATATATTTCTTATCATATTTCTGTAGTTATGCGTCATTGTATTTCTGCCATATATTTCTACAGTAAAATACATTTTCTGATATACAGTATATTGGTGCAGTAGTTTATATATTAGTAATATCTAGTTGTATAAATTTTCCATTCTGTAATCTCTGTTATCTATATCAGCAGCTATATACATTTCCAGTCATGTACTGTATTAATGCCGTTATGCATTTTTCTATCATTCACTATATTTCTGCAGTTTTGTGTGTTTTCTGTCATGTATTTGAATAGTAAAATATATACATGTTTTTGCAGTAATAAGCATTTTCTGTAGATATGTTTCTGCATTTTAGCAGTGATGTAATGTATATTTCCTCTACATATTTCTGCAGTTTCGATCTCTTCTTCCTGCAGTAGTGTACAGTATTTTTTTTTACTGTATATTTCTTTAATCATGTTTCTGTATTTCCTGACATATATTTCATCTCACCTGTTGATCCCTCACAGCTGCTCTCAGCCATCAGTCCTCCGCTCTCTACTCTCAGCACAGCTCTGTACAGCTTTCCAGGCGTTAGTCCCGTCCCAGGAAAGCTAAAGTTCACAGCCTCCCTGTCCAGAGCGGTGCTGACTAACTGCTGGGAACCGTCGAACAGGAACAACCTGTAGCCTTCCCAGCGGCCGGCGGGGGACGACCAAGAGAGGAGGAGGCCACCGGAGGAGGAAGAGGAGGAGGAGGAGGAGGGAGACAGGGAGAGGAGAGACGCCGCCTCTGGAGCTGAGACAAGACAAAGATAGAGTAAAGACAAGGAAAGGAAAGAAAAAAAACAACACTACAGAGCATCATCATCATCATCATCATCATCATCTCACCTGTTCTGGCGGTGATTTCTGATTGGTTTGTCAGCCTGCCGCTCTTTGACATCACAGCAACCTGATAGGCTGAGCCGGGGGTCAGCTGATCGACGGTGACTTGGGCGGCGTCCCCAGGAAGGGTCGTCTCCCACCGGCTCGAGTCATTGGACGAGAGGGTGACCGTGAGTGCTTCCAGGTCACCTTCTGGCTGTTGCCACGACAACCGCAAGCTCGTGCTGTTGTTGAAATCGGCGGTGAGGTTGGAGACAGCCGCGGGGACTAAAGACAGAGAGATTCAGATATTAACATTTCTTTCCTTTCTTTCTACCTTCCCTCCCTCCTCCCTTCTCTCTCTCTCTCTCTCTCTACCTGTCCGAGCCTCGATCGTCCTGCTGTTCTGCAGACCGCCTGCCTCCGTCACCATGGTAACGTTGTACAGCCGTCCAGGCGTCAGGTTGACCAGCGTGTGTTGCGTCGCCGTGCTCTCCAGCGTCTCGTTGATCAGCACACCTGCAGACACACAGGAGGGGAAAAAAGAAAGAAAAAGGAGGATTATAGCTGCATTTTATGAGCTTAGTGATTAATGTAAAGTTTTGAATGTGATCAACTCTCAGATACAGTAAATGTAGAGTACAAGTACAAGATTTGCCTCTTTAATTAAAGACTACAGGGTTTATACTCCCGTCTGCTCAGTCAGTAAATTCACAGTTGATTGTGCAACAGTGTACATCCTGGTTCATAGAAGTGTTTCATTGTCTATATATGATTTCAAAAAGAGATAAACTTTTGGTTCAAACCTTTATGAGGTTTCTATTTCGTTCTAACCTTTGATCGAGGGTGTAATTTCCACTGGTGACAGGATCCTATTTTAATCCACATTACTTTTAGTTTCAGTTTGATTCGTTTACTTTAATCTGTCTAAACGACTTCCTCTCACTATCCAACCGCCAAAATCCACATGACAGAAGCTCTGAGTTCATCGAAATCTCAACATGTTCATCTGAGTCTCCTTTATTAAAACTTTAAAAGCAGTAGCCAAGTTATTTTCTTCCCTTTTTTTCGCCTCTCAGGCGACATGCACACGGCCCTAACCTCTTCATCTCAAGTCTCTTGTTTGATATTTCCTCGCTCCTCCCTGGAACAGGAAGTCGTTCTGGTCCGCCATTTTAAAGGCCGTCTCGAAGCTCTTGTTTCTGCTCAGAGGCAGCGAGGACGCTGCGGCTGATCAGACTGATCTGATGCGTCACAACATCACGGCGGTTTCATATCGACGTGTTTTCTGATTCATCGTCTAGTTAAAAATCTGTTAATTGTTGCTCTGATCAACATAAGAATCATAAACAACTTTCTTCATTTATTAGAAAGATTTTTTCTTTTCATGAGATGTTATTATGGATAAAATTAAAGTCAGGAAGAGTCTGTCTGTCAGCAAGAAACACGTTTTAAACACATTTTTATATTTTGTCATTTCAATTCCAGGTTTGATATGAGTTGCATAATTTCCTTTTTCCCTGAAACATTTAGCCTAATAAATAATTTCCAGTGTTCAAAAGACACTCTGATCAGATTCTGGGTTATTAAAAGATGAATTCATGCAAATAATTAATACATAATATAAAGGCATCCTGTCACTATAAATGGTTCATGTAACAGCACACGTGTGCAGCAGTTAAAGCCGACTGACTGTCTCGTGTCTCGTGGATGTTTTGTCTCTTTGGTTTTTTTTTTTGACGGGAGAAGCTCTCCTGCTGACCGACAGCTGTTCTTCCTGTCGGGGGTAAAAACATGACAGATGTACCTGATTGATCCGGACTCTGAGGACGTTCCCGCAGCTGCAGCCTGAAGCGCTGCGTCCTGCCGGGGCCGGCCTGCCACGAGAGACCCAGGCTGCTGCAAGTCCTGGAGGTCACTGCCAGGCCGCTCACTGCTGACGGCCCTGATACAAAAACACACACACACACACACACACACACACACACACACACACACACACACACACACACACACACACACACTGTCAGCTACAGAACAAGGTGTGAAGCTGACAGCTGATGTGTTAAATCCACAGAAACTGTTTCCAGTTTGATTTAAAGGAAATCACAGAAACTGTTTCTGTCGACTCTGATGAATCTTTACTGGATCCCACTGAGTGGAAACATGAAAAGATGGGAATTCATGTCACTATATAAATGAGAAACTGGACTCAACCACAGGTGTTTTGTACATGTATGTATTTATATGAAGTGAAACTCATCTAAAATCATAAACTTAAACCTGCATTAACACTAGTTCTCAGGAGAAACAAGTCATGAACACAACGCTGACACATCATCACCTTTTAAGTTGATATGTTGAGCTTGTTAGCAAATTATTTCCACATCCAGCAGTTACGGAGCAACATTATCATTCATTTGGAGTCGTGTTTCTGTCCAATATTCACTCTCTTTTAGCTCTGTTTTTGCTCTCTACCAACTCCTGAGGGAAATATCTGGCTCTTTAGCTGCTAAATGCTCCACTATGTTCACCAGCTAGTCTACAGCTAACTGTGTCTGTTTGGTGCTGAGCAGGTAGTGAACAGCGGCTTTTTACAGCTTTTACTCTGAAAACGACGCTATGAGACACTGAGAGTGAACCAGAACAGTAAAGTTGCAGCCGGACAGATAAACAATGAGCTGAAACTCACTATAAAGCTCCGTAAAGCCGAGAGGAGCTGATTCATCACTACGAGCCACAACCAACACATTACACACTGACAGCTTGTATATCACTATATAAAATATCGATTATAGCCGCTTTAAAACTCAGTGAGTGATGATGGAGGCAGAAACATCAGACTGAAAATAGCTGCAGACCAGACACTTGGTGTTTGTCTCAGTGTGGCTCACAGGGTAGAGATGTCATAGCCTGATAATATTGTTTGACCTCAGGTTTGAAGCACCACTGGCGACACAGTGACACAAACATACACATGAACCAGTTAGACCACTGAGAGAGGCATTGTGGGAAAAAAAACTCGGGAGTAGGAGTGTTTTTGAGTGTGCGTGTGTGTGTGAACTGGACTCCTACAGCGCTCAGACTTTGATGACAAGGCCACAGATTGAAGTGATGGATCCTTTTCCTGCTGAAAAAAAACCTTCCTGCTGCCTGAACTGAAACATGTTCGACACAGATAAATCACATTAAAGGAACAGTCCTGCAGTTTGGAACGCAACGTGGAAATCTTCTCTCTTTATGATCAACATGTCTCTGCAGCGGACACACAAGATCTGATCCGAGGAAGACAGACAACAAGAGGTCTTGTCCTCCATGTTTTTTTTAAAGGCACTAAAACACCAATAAAAGAGGAGAAGTTGTATGTTGTCTGTGGTTCTGGTAAAGCTTTCTGAGTGCGTTAAAACAGCCGCCCCGCAACGCTTCACACCACCGTCCTATTTGTAGCATCGATGCCCCTGAAAGAACGCATTTTTATTCCAGAGAAAAAGTTGTACATCAACACAATGTTCGCCCAACTACAGACCTTATTTACTAGTTCGTGGAGGCTTTTCACTGTAGTTTTAACTATTAACTATACTTGTGCTTTTATCTACAAGTAAAAAAAAACAACAATTAATTAATGGTTGATCTGCTGCTTTTAAAACATAATCTCACCGCTAAAATTATTATTTTTTTAAAGTTATGAATCAAAATAAACAACTACAATGGGCAAATCACTCATTTTTGTTGTCCAGCCTGTACTGGTAGAACTGGAGTTACATCCAGGTAACTAATATACTGATGTGCTGCAGCGCTATGCTTCCTATTGGTGCTACGGAGCACAATGTTAGCAAATCACTGAGCGCTGAGGTCACATGGCTGGAAGGTTTTTGGCTACGACATCACGTGTTTTTAACAGTTCTTTATCTTTTTCCTACCTGTTTCTTGTGCTGCTGTAACATGTTATAAAAAATGTTTTCCTCTTGGCTGAGGAGGAAGTTGGAATATTGATTAAGATAACAGCTGAATAACTTGAAGGTTATTTTTGTATTTTGTGTCTGTTGAACACACCTGTACCTGTAAGAGTTAGCAATGCTACTGCTCAGGTCGGAGACGTTTGAGGTTAAATAGCCAGAAGTTTACACCCTATTCACAATATTTAGTCAAATATTCTGTTCTGCTCTATTGTTTCCATCGGTTTTGACCTCTTTTGAAGTAAAAGAACATGACACGACCTCCTTGTCATGTTGAGTCTTTGTGTGTGTGTGTGTGTGTGAGAGCTAATGTCATGTAGCTTCCCCTCTCTGCGGCTCTGTGATTAGCTACAGGAACCACTGCCCTGCTGAGAGAGAGTGATAGAGCAGTAAAAGTGTGTGTGTGTGTGTGTGTGTGTGTGTCTCAACACTGGCGGGCGTCCAGAACAGAAGTTGGACCCTCAGTGTGTATTTCCATCGTGGGCAGAGCTCAGGGTTCAGCCATTTCCTGCCTCCATTGTTTCTTTGTTCTGTGGGAAGCACTGGGAAAGGGCGTGAGGGTGTGTGTTAGCGTGTGTTTGGGAAACAGGGTGTTACTGCACCCAACTGAGTCCCGACAGTAACCTTCTCAGCAATGCAAAACACTTTACTGTCGTGTGTGTGTGTGTGTGTGTGTGTGCGTTCTTATCTTTCGAGGCACACTGACCTTTAGTATCTCACATAACTTATTTTTACCTGTTTTAACTCTTCAGGTAGACATTACAAGTGTTAGCAGGTTTTTTTTAAAAAGGATAGATTCACAATTCGTCAAGCGTGTATCAGGTCAGGTGTAATCATCGCAGTAATCGTCCCTCCTGTTCATACTGCACTGACTAATAACAGCGTCACGTTTTCAGTCTCCAGAGAGTAGTTCTGTGTAAGGCAGACGCCACTGAGCATGTGCAGAAACACGGTTTCTGTTTACAGCTTCGCTAGCTTGTTGTGCTACGTATCACAACCTCTTGACTTTGTACTACATTATAAATTTGTCAAAGAACTTCAGCCCAAAGTGACGACAGCTTTACACAGAACTACTCTCCAGAGACTGAAAACTCAACGCTGGAGCCGTTTCTAAACAAACTCCTCATAATGAAGGAACATGTCTATGGAACAGAGGAATAAGATATATCAGGCCGTGGATACACACACAATACTTAATAAAGAAAACATTTTATCCTTAATGAACTTTGTCAGTAAATCAAATCATGTGTGTTTTTTATATTTTTTGTGTTGTGTGACAAGCTAAATGTGCATCACTGTGCCATCAGAGGTGATAATAGCTAACGACACTAAAATAAGACCTGATAATCTTCATTTTGGACACGGGAGGAAATGTTTGGACAGACTGAATCAGGACTTACGGGTGTGCAGGGTGAGGTTGGCCGTCTCCCTGTCGCTCTGGGATTGAACCTGCAGCTGGTAGGCAGTTCCAGGCTCCAGTTGATCCAACACACAGGTGAAGAAGTCGCCTCCTGCGTCCTTGCTCCCTCCATCCTCACCTCCTAGCTGGTTGGTTCCCAGATAGTTCACCACTGTCTCTTCCCGCTTCTCCTCTCCTCGCTCCTTTCCTCCGATATCATTAGTCTCTATCTCCTCGTCTCCTCTTCTTCGTCTCCTGCATTCTGCGCCGTCTGCTCCGGTGTCCGGAGATGTCATGGTGAAGGAGCAATCCCGTCCATGTGTGTTCACTGTCAGTGATATGGAGTCCAGACTGGACACTGGTTCAGAAACAAAGATGCTACATGGAGCAGACTGATCCTCTGTGGGAGCTGCACTGCTCAGATCCTGACAAGAGACGAGACACGAACATCAGTTAGATGAAGAACTTCAAAGGTGTCCATAGTAACAGTGAAAGAGGTTTTCCTCGCTGTAATCATTCCTCCTGTTCATACTGGATATTAAAAGATCCTTCAAATGTGTTTTCAATGGAAGTGATGGAGGCCAAAATCCACAGTGTGTCCACACAGTCATTTAAAAGTCTGTGTGAAGCTTCTATTCAGCTTCATCAGTCTGAGTTAGTCATATCAAGTGGATATCTGACACATTTACAGTCTTTTTAGCATCAAATTCCCTCTTTGTGTTTCCTCGGACAGTGTTTCCCTGTTGAGCTGCAGGTGGAAGTATAGTAACAAAAAGAGGGCACTAAAAAGACTGTAACGTTGAAAGATATCTACTTGATTTGACTCATTTGGACGCTGAAGCTTCATATTAGCTTCAGATAAACTTTTAAATACATTTTTGCACAGAAGGACTGTGGATTTTGTCCTCCATCACTTCCATTGTAAGGTCATTATGAAGGGATCTTCTAATGGTCAGTATGAACAGGAGGAATGATTAC
This sequence comes from Thunnus albacares, assembly GCF_914725855.1. Lineage (NCBI taxonomy): Eukaryota > Metazoa > Chordata > Actinopteri > Scombriformes > Scombridae > Thunnus > Thunnus albacares. Next base: position 2,399,365 of record NC_058128.1, on the reverse strand, counting down.
AGCAAGAAAAACAGCTTTAATGTTCATTTGGGCTCCTGACTGTTGGTTTAAGACACACTTGAACAACTGTGAACTCGTCCTTCAAGAGAACATTTTATTTTGAACTTGGGTCTTGTTTTTATTATCTCCACTAGCTCCTTCACAAACCCAAAATCTGCAGCAGCTTATAGTTTTAAAGGTATTTTGATGAACTAACTGATGTCTATTGTCTGACCAGAATAATCAATGTTTGCCTGTTCTGCTCTGTTCCTATTTTTTTGCTTTACATATGTTAAAGTAGACACTGTTGGATTTAAATGTTGGTTTCAAACAAGGCAAACATTTTATTGTTTGAATTTGTATTGTTTAAAATATATAAAAATTAAAAGTGTGATTAATTTTTTAGTTAAAATCCTTAAAACCAAAAAACAATGGACCTTCTCTGTTGGTGCCAAGAAAGCATCAAATGGACTGCTGTGGTAGTTAATCAGCTGCGGTTATTTAAAGAACTCTAACTGCAGTGTGTCTTTTAATCGATGTTTTGGGTTCAAACATTCAACCGACCTTTGACCCTGTGTGACTTAAGTGATAATACAGTTGGTGACAGACCCCGGTTGTTCTGAGCACTATAACCTTTAATACAGGAAATTAGAACAAAAACATTAAATAATTTGTCACTGATAAAGGAGTTCAGGGAGTTCAGAGGCGACAATGCTGCTGGGAGGAGAGAGACAGATAGACAGACAGGAAGAGAAGGAAATGACGAATGAAACTGCATAAATATCAGTGTTGTTCATGGATACTGAAGTAGTGATCCAGCGGAGACAGACGTTTACAGATAAAGAAACCTGCAAGCTGCTTTTAACGATTACACGATTACATTCATCCTAATTTGAAATAGTCTAGTCTACCATATATGTGTGTCCAGTACAGACATGTTTAGCCTAGTTTAGCACAAAGACTGGGAGCCAATGTAGAAATAGAAATGTAAAAAGAGACGGAATTTTAGCAGCAATCAGCATCGGCCGATTTGCTGGGCGAACGCCAAGGGGGTCTTCAGACCAACGTCAGCTCTGCGTGAAAAAACGCAGCCCTCCCATTCATTTGAATGGCGGCGGTGTGTTTGCGCAGTGGGGGTGTCACCGCCCAATGCTCGGCAAAAAGAAACGCAGCAGTAGTTGGGGTAGTTGTTATTTTTTGTTTGATTCTTAGTTTTCTTAGTTCTTGTTTTTGTACAGTATATTTTTTCTATTTTTTACTTTTTTTTTTTACAGAATAAATTCATGATTTATTATAACCGATCTTTTATCTTCGTAACCTGCGCGTCACTAGTGGCCTCCGCCCAGCGACTACAGATAAAAATGAGCTTTTAGCGATATCTGGTGCAATATATGTATTGTGCATTGTACCTGCTAAATAAACAATGAAATAAATAAATGATAAACCTATAAACACATTAATCTGTAGCTCTAACTGGTCTTCATCGATTGTATTTCATTGTCTCACTGGTACCCTAAAACAATACGTCCCCACCACTGCAGCAGTGTTGATTCTCAGTGGGATTGACAGTACTATCAACAGTTTGACATCACACACAGTCAAAGTTCAAAGACAATAAAAAATATATATTTTTTAAAAGTTTTAAGCAACATGCACAGCTGTCTGGCTAGTACCACTAGCAAGTGTCACAAATGTTACAAATCCTACAGAATCACTCATGCTGAAACTACAGTTGATTAATCAATTAGGTGTTAGACAAAGAAATTAATCAGCAATCATTTTTGATAATTGATTAGTCATTCATTAGTCATTTTCAAGCAGATCTCTGTTTGCAGCTTTTCACGCATGTTTTAAACTGTTGGTTGGACAGAACAAAACATTTGAAGACGTCACCTTGTGAATTGAATTTTTTTACCACTAACATTTTACAGGGTAAACAATTAATTTAAAAAAAAAAAAGAGATAGGTTAATTGATAATTTTTTGCAGCTCAGACACATAATAGTTTTATATACTGCATATTTAATTGTTTGGGATAACAGCTCCCACATTAGAAAGAATAATTCTCACAGTATCTCTGGTGAACGCTGAGGTTTAATCATAACTACGAGGTGTCATCATTTTTGTAAGACTTCATCCCTGTTTACATAGAGAACAAGATCTCAGGAACTCTGATGGCTGAAACAACATGAAAAAGTTTCCTCATAAGAAATAATGCAACATCTTCAGTGTCGCCTCGGTTAACCAAACAGTCCACTTACTAATAACCTACTTCCTATATGTGCTTAACAGAAACAATATTGAGTGTTTAAGCCCTTAAATGACGACTAGATGAGCTCATCTGTTTCTGCAGCTATAGTGGCAGCGATTTATGTAACATCTTGATCTTCTTTATTAATCAAGAAACAATTAGATATTTTGTTGCCATATATACAAAGTCTCTTATGAGTAAAAATCATAACAAAACAAAATCGATGGAAAAAAAAATGTCTTGTTTATATTTTCATCATGTTTTACATCATATAAACATTAAAAATGTAATATTCAATTCTGAATGTTATTGTTCACTTCTTAAGGAAAACACTGGCTTTGTTTTGATATTGAGATTTGAGTTTCTTGTTGTAATAACAAAGATTTGAGAAATATTTTCATTTACTGATTTAATGCTTTTTAAGACCCAAACAAAGAAAATTGAATACCTTTTCCACCACAGATCAAATGCACATTCAGGTTGGGTGATATGGTTTAAATCAATGACGATACTAATATGGATTATTTTTTTCCAATATTGATATATACATCTCCATATAACAAACATGCAAATCACATATAAAATGATCTAAATGTAATAATCAGAATGTTCAGTGCAATGAACTGTGTTGCAGTGTTGTGCACATGAAACAAAACCTCACATTACTAGTTTTGGTGTCTTAATGTTCAAGTAAAATGTAAAAGTGAATCTTATAAACTCTCAAATAACATGTTTTCTCACCAATTATTGCACAAAAATAGACATTAATTGATTGATTTTCCACATGGATCATAAACATATATTGGGATCAGACTCACCTGGAGCAGCAGCAGTGAGGTGAACCACAGGCACCAAAGATAACTGTGAACTTTACATTTCAGCATTTTTATCCTCCTTCAGATCCTCAGACCGAGCAAACACCACCATAATCCTGAGGCTGAGGTAGAAGATGTGCGTTTATATTCACTATCTTATAGTTAGATTTCGGGAAATATCCTTCTCTGCTGTCGCTGTGGTCGTCAAAGGAAATAGTATCCTTCTGTTGGAAAAGAAAACAGCTGGAAAACAACTAGTTAAATATCCTTTTTTTCCTTAAAACTACAAAAAAAAATGTTTTCAGTTTTTCTTAATATTTATTCTTTTGTCCGTCGTCTCTTCTTTGTCTTCTGTCCATCCTAATCTCAAACCTTTCAGATCTAAACTCAGTCTTTCCTCCCTTTTCTCCGGACTCCCTCCCCGTCTCCCTTCCTGCCTGTCTGTCTGTCTGTCTTTCTGCCTGTCTGTCTCTCAGTCAGACTCTATAGTGTCGAGGTTGGGAGTCACTAACGGACTTCCTCAATCAAGCCAACAGCTCTGTGACTCACTGCAAAGGCACAACTACAAACTCCTAACTGGATGACGGCTATAAATAGTCCTGCACTACAATAGCAGCACACCTAGCTGCACTAACAGCAGAGGTAGATGTTATAAATAGAGACAAATGTTTGATTTATTCCCACTGAGACGGGATCATTGCGGACTTTCTGTGTCTTTTCTCTTGTCGTCTTTTGATGAGGCTTCATTACTGCTTCTCAGGTGTAAATTTAGTTTTGGCTCCACATGCATCCCTTCTTTTGCTTTTGGTTTCTGGTTTGCAATATTAGTCATATCGCTGCTAATATTTAAGAGTTTTCAAATTAATCTTTACAATTATGTCTTATTGGGTCTTAAATAAAACAAGAGGAATGTGGTTTGCAGAGATTTTGTTATTTTGTTTTTGTGGTGCTTGCTTATTTTTTGTGCTGTTATTTCTATGAATAATTTATTGACATGATCATTGGTTAATTATCTTGTAATCTCAAGATAAACACATTTTCTCCTGATCACCACTCAATTATTCAATTTTTTCCTCATTACCCGTTTTGTTTTTTCTGGTGCTTAAATTTATTTTTTGAAACTATTATTCTAAAAAAACAAACAATCAAAAAAAACACCCATTCCGTTGATACTTTGGAGGACATTTTGATAATCGACACCATTAAAAGTATGACAAATTAGGTATTATCAGTTACTGTTTGCAATGTACCCATGGATGTACAGACAAACTATTGATTACTTTGATACTGAAGAAAACCTAAAAACGTGATGATTCTCAGGCAAGTTTTACTGTTATAAGAAGCTTTTTCTAGGATTTCAAAGTGGATTTATGGATGTTTATACACAATGGACATTAGAGATTATGATATCCACAGAAAGTATACATCACACTGAATGTGTGTTCAGATTTGACTGAGTTGTGAGTTTTAACGCAAATTGCTGTAAATGGGCTAAGGGTTAAAGGAATTAAAAATTGCCTCTATGAGCTGTGATTCATGTCCACTGCTGCAGCAACTGCTGATTGTGTAGGTGAGCAGGTGAAATCAGCAGGCCAAACTACTAAAAGTAACTTCCACTGGTAAGTACCTGTCGCTTTAACCCTAAGTGATATCATATCCTCACACTTGGAAAACCTCTGAATTAATGTTTTCCCCCACCTGAATGCAGGATGAGTCATCAAAGGTTGTTTTACAGTTAGATAAAAGAGAGACTTTGATATATACATACTCAGAAATGCTTGTTTTTTTTAATGTATATTTTACATATATTAAGAGATGACAGAACATTTAACAAAGGGAAAAAGGATTAGAGCTTGGAAAAGTTTAAGAAGAGTGTGGTAGCCCAGAGCAGCCAAGGTTGCTAATAAGTTTTTATTTATTTATTTATTTTTTTTTATTGTCTCCATGTCAAAACTTAATTCTTGTCATCTCTAGATTTTCAGTCTTTTAGTGCTCTTGTTAGTTTCTACAAACAGCCTCAGTAATTAAAAGTAACCAATATCTCATTATTATGATTTTTCTTTTTCTTTTTTTTAAAGCTATAAAGTATTTTTCTCATAATCAAAAGTCTATTACTGGTAAATCTGTTGTACTGACATCCACAGAGGTTGACTTTTCTATTATGTAGCATTACATGTTAAAGGCCAAACTGCTTTTGTTTCAGTTGGTAGGCGCTACTTTTAGTCATCCCCACCTCTTTCCTTCCTTCCTGCTCCCCTCGTCTCTCCGTCAGACTGTTTCACTCTCTCAACATGTGACAAAGAGGGTTTCTAGGAATATACACTCATCAAGAACTTTATTAGGAACACCTGTGCAATCTAAAGCAATCCAATACAACAGCTCTGCCATAAATTCTACTTTTACGAAGCTTATACATTTTCAGTTTTTGTTGACATTGTCAGAAAGGTGATAATTCTACTTTATGTGTATTATTGAGGTCACAAAGGGTGGGTATTTTTTCCACCCCATTAACATACATGGGGGGTATTAGGAAGATTTTTTCAATATATAAAAAGCTGTTGTATTGGATTGCATTAGATTGCACAGGTGTTTCTAATAAAGTGCTGAGCGATTATATGTTGTCATTAAGGAGTCTTGCTGTATTATATTCAATTGCCATCGTGCCATCAACTCCCACAATTATTATTAAGCATGTCTGATATAGACATAACATAAAGGTTTAAAAAATTACAGGTAATAATGTGAAACCTGGGAAACAGTATTTTGAATAAACTGGCTAGCATGGAAGAAGTCTTGGACCTTATATCCGTTATCCAGATATCTGCTGGCTACACCGGAACCCCCGAAATATTGGCCATCGCCCCCAGAGGCTAAATCATCGTTAGACAGATAGCCGATGGGTTCTGAGATTGGTATATAGTGAACCCATTATTACACTTTGTCGTGTATGTCTTGATCTCTTTTATTATTAGCTTTTCATCATCTTCATTTCTCATTTTGTATTTTAGCTGTGAATTTATACTTTATCATCACCACACTAAAGAGCCTTGGAGATTTCTCTAGGCTTGGGGTTATGAGAGTGGGGATGTTAATGGGATTGCAAATGTGGTTATTTCTACTTTTTTTTTTTTTTTTTTTTACAGCTGTTTTATAGGGGACATATCATGCGCATTTCCAGATCTATATTTATATTCTGGGGCTCTACTGAAATACCTTTGCATGATTTACAGTTAAAAACTCCTTATTTATCTTCTACTGGTCCTTTATGCAGCCCCTCAGTTCAGCCTCTGTCTCTAACAGGCCGTTTTAGCTCCTGTCTCTTTAAGGCCCGCCTCCCGATGAGCCCACTCTGTTCTGATTGGTCAGCTTCAGGAAGCTTCCTCCGGCTCCGGAGTAAACAAACTATAGTAGCAGGATTTCACTTCTTTTTATCCTTTACTCCAAATGACAACTTTGAAAGTACATCCATACATGTTTGAGCCGAAATGAGATCCAGAATATAAGAGTGGACAACACAAACAACACATAGAAAAACCTTAGCAACAACCTTAGCAACCAAAGCTACAGTCAGTACGGATGGCCGTTTATGCGCATGTGTGACAAGCTGACGTCAGCAAGGTAAGGCAAGGTAGGAAAAACATCGCCATGGAAGTATTCAGAGCAGGTTGAAGCCCTGGATTTTGACTTTCAGAGAGCATTTCTACATAAGTTCACCTCAAATTTTGGAACTTTGACCATGTTTTACAAAGATGTCTGACATCATAACAGTATACGTATAAATAAAAAAAGAAAAAAGAAAAATCACAAGAAGCATCATAGATCATTTAAATAAAATTGGTGCTGCTTTGCTTTGCTTGAAATGGCTCTTCTTGCATTGACTTAATTGATATTGTTTCAGTCTGTAGACCCTCTAAGAATGGAAAGATTTTAACAGAAAATTTAATACAGTGAGTAAAGTGACAAACAGTGTGCAAGATTCTTTTGTTCCTTCACAGTAAAATATCTTTAATCCAAAACACCTGTTAAGACATTACAGTGTGCTAGAATGTTGCCAAAATGATTTGTAAAGACAAAGAAATACGGACTGAGCAAAGTTAACTTGGTTTCATAAATGGAGTTTAATAATCAATAAACCAAACTTCATTCCTACCTCCTGTGAAACGTCACCAAACCAGTGTTGATCCATTAAACCAACAGCAAACCTAATATTCCCAGGTCCCAGCTTCAATCTGTCCCAGACAGCATGAGTCAGAGCTCCAGATGGTTTTATGTCCAGTATTTATGTACAGATTACAGGTAACAATATATAGATAGAGTAGATAAAGAGGTTACAGAACTACTCAGTGGCTAATGTTCTGAACTATTACAACATTCAAGTTGATTAGTAATACATTAAAAAACCACGTACCGTACGTACATTATTTAGCATCAGGTGTACTCTGGCTGAGCTTTAATGCCCACACAGCAGGAGGTTAAAGGGAATCTAACATTTTTAATTTTGATGTGGTAGTTTTTGTATTAAACACCTATAACTATTAGGTAGCTATTAATAGCAGATATGACTATTTAGCATGTTGTAACTCGTCACTTTTAACTGATTAGAAATTAAATGGGCGGTTAAGAAAATGTCAGCTTGCTAGCAGGCTAACCATGGTATCTGTTCACTTTACTAACACCATTCAGTTTAACTCGTTTAATAGCACATTCACAAACATCTTAGAAATTAGCATTAGTCTGTAAACATTAACATGAATGCTAAATGAGTTTGTTGGATAGTTAGTTAGCAAGCTAACAGTTCAGGTTACTTGAGTTTACTGCCATCCCTGAAAGGTTTAAAATGAACTTCTAATAGTTTAAATATTTTAAAAGTAATATATTGGTATTTATTTTAGGAACATATGAGACAAAGTTTTTGAGTTTAGGTAGCAATGTTGTAAAGACAAGCAGTTGTTTATTTTTAGGGGACCTTTCTTAACTGCTCCATTTAAACCCAAGTAAATATTAAGTAAGTATCAATTTATTATTGGACACATTATTCTCCATATTTAGTGAAATGCAATCTTGACAATAGACAAATTTCACATTTTTGTTATGTTCAGTTGACCTACTATGACCTGACTAAAGGTTGGGAATGAAAAGTTTGGATTTAAATAATTGTAAGTGTACTAATTAAACATCATCTCCATTTTCAGTAAACCATAAGTTTCTTTCTAGGAAATTGTAGGTAACTATGGGATGTGTAAAATGAAGTGGTGCCCACTAAAATAAAAGAGAAGTAAACTTCAATTCCTGTATTAAACTATAAGCAAAGATACAAAAAAGGAGTCAAACTGCAAAAACAGATATATTTTCTCTACAATGTGATGACAGGAATTTACTGTCTGTAAATTGAAAATGTCTAGTGTCCCTTTAAGCTCCATCAACAGTCAACAACAATAAAATACAGGACATGAACCACCACCTACTCTACAGACACAATACTATGTCAGAGGCAGTGTGTGTTGTTGTACCCGCTGCTGCAGTGGGCATAGAGGCTGGGCTCAACTCTCTTTCACTTCAGTCAGATCAAAGAGGGAATCATGAAGAATTCATAATCTATAACACATAGTAATTCGCCAGATTATTCATTATTTAGAGTTTTGAATCGTTTTCATTAATTGACTGAAGTGAAAAGTATGTTGATGATGGTCCCAGGAGGCATGTTAGACATGTAGACAAAGAGATGCAGGTCCAAAGTCTCTTGATTGTATCACAAGTACAGGAATAAATAAAAAAGAATTTGGTACATAGAAAAAGAAGAGTCTTCAAAGTTTCTCTCATTTATTGTCCGACGACGGTCCGGTCCCAACGCTCCCAGATTTAGCAGCAAGATCTCCATGTTTGTGGTCCGTGGATTGAAATATTACTGCTCACATTAGGTTTAATAGCACTTTAACATGTACTGTACACTGTTATCCCATTCACACAGAGAGCAGATTAGATGCGTATGTATGTTCTTCATTACTGGCATTACTGTAGAAACCTCAGATCTCCAAAATTAGTCAATGGCCAAGAAACTGACAAAACCACCTCAGTACTTTTGGTCTTGTTTCACATTTTACTCCGAAATATGGGAATACTGAACATATAAAAACTAAACCTTGTTATTTCACTGACATTTTGTCTCTAATGCACTGGCACTCAGATGATTTGGCTAAGGAATGTTTTTTTGTTGTTATTTTGACATTTTTCAATGCAGTGTCAATGAAAATTAACTTGAAAACCTCTCAGAAGACATAAAAAATACATTTGTCAATACATTTTGTTCAGAAGATCAGCTCTCCTTATCTTTTGTCTCCTCCTCAAAGTTGTTTGTAGGCAAATTTAAAAAAAAAATTGCTCCACAGATATGGAGCCTTAAAGAGTTAAGTTTGGGGTTGTGTCTGCTTGTTTGATTTTCTGTGTCTGATAAAAAAACTGAAAGTCAGTTGTTAATTCTGTCCAGCTCCTGTAAACTTGACAATTTAGAGATAATGAGGTTTATACCCCAAATGGCTAGCTTTCACACGAGTTGACAAATGGCTGATAGCTACTAAACACATCAAAAACATATAAAAAACAGTATAAAAATAAAGTTATTATTAGTTTGATTCACCAAAATAACATACTCACTAGATAACATAATTTACAACAGCACATCGATGAGATGACTGCACCATTGTGACTTAAATTATTTCACATTTTTGGTATAAAGCAACATATTACACAACAGGGGAATTGTCAATGCAATGCAATAAATGAGGTTAGCTATTATACTAAATATAAACTCTGAGACCAAGCAGCACAAAACTTTTTAAATATTTGTTGCAAAAGAAATTAGTCTCATGTTTTTTACTAAAAAGATCAAGATATTTTAACGATATTCATTTTCAGTATAGATCAAACAGCAATAAACATTTTAGGCCTAAGTGCCACCTCATGTTTGGGCTAGCCTGTGTTTCACTAGCCTCCATTTCTCAATATATTTTGATGTTTTTTCATTGATCTTTCTAAAAAGTTAAACATGATAGAAGGGTTTTCTGTCCATATTCTAGTATAAATGGGTCTCTACTACTGCACTGGATTGAAAACATTTGAACACCTCTGCAATTTAAGATAAAGATTAAGATAAAACAATTATTTCGTTAGCATTTCAAAACAGTTCCCACGAGACTTAGACACAAGCTGTATTTGTTGAATACTATAAAAATAATTATTGTAACAAAGAAATGTTTGTAATTCTATGAGCACAGTTTAACAATGAAATACTAAATTTAATTGGTTTAACAAAGTATTGCATTAGCATAGCTTGCTTGTGATAGCATTAGTTTATAGGTTAGCCTTCAGTGAACATAAAGAATATGGATTAACACTGAACTATTAAAGCTAGGATTAGCCTCTATAGGGAGTTGCAATACAGCTTGCCTGGGAATTCTATGCTTAGCAGAAGCTTATTTTTCATGACATTGGTCTGTTAGCTTTTAGCTTGTGTTGTATGGCTGGAGACAGCCCCATTTATGACCTCTGTACATCACTGTGGATAACATATGTCCAGTGAAAATGAGAAGAGAGGATTGGTACAGTCTGGAGATGAAGATTAAAAAGTTGGTTTTGCTCTGGGCTAAAATTTTCTCATTCTGATCAAAGAGGTGCAACTCATCACCGCTGCTTACTCTTGATTGTAAATGAAATGGATGTTTAGACAATATCACTTGGTTAGCTGGCTTACCATAGTATTTGCTCACCTAACCAACACTGTTCGGTTGAACTGAATAGCACATTTGCTAAGGTATAAGAGGCTAGCCTTATCATATAAGTATAATTATGAATGTGTTTGCAAAATGAGGCTTCAGGCTGGTTAGCAAGCTCACTTTTGAGGTTACTCAAGATGAACATTTTTGTATGTCTGAAAGTTTAAAATGACTTTCTAATCATTGAGACATACAGTATTGTGCAAATGTTTTAGGCACTTTAGATATTTAGATTCTTATCAATAATGCAACACCATCAGGGAGGCGTCTGACCGTCCCAAATTTATTCTGCAGCAGGACAACGAGCCCAAACATCCAGCCAGAGTCCTAAAGAACTATCTTCAGTGACCAGAGCAAGGAGTCCTGCAACAGATGGTCTCTGATCTCAACATCATGGAGTCAGTCTGGGATTAACATGAAGAGACAGAAGCAGCAGAAGAATTGTGGCAACTTCTCCAAGATGCAGAAACCACCAACCTGCCAAGTACCTGAAAAACTGTGTGCAGGTGAACCGAGGAGAACTGCTGCTGTTTTAAAGGCAAAGCTGCTCACAGCAAATACTGATTTCATTTAGGTTTCTTCTGTCTACTCAACTTTGTATCAAGTTAATTGATGAATAAAAACTATTCATGGCATTATTTTTGAAAGCATCTTCACTTTACTTTAAATGCCTACAACCTTTGCACAGTACTGTAGATGAGATCATGAAAATACCTTTGAAGATACAAACTGTTGCTGGATAAGATGTAGGTTTATGTAGGTAGCACAATGTTACCGAATCACTGAGTTACAGACAGAGTGCTGAGGTCACAAATGGGGCATGGCTGGAAGGGTTGGTTCAACAGTGGTGTAGTAGCCAAAAGCTACTATCCAAAACCAAAGGTGCAACCAGCTAACAGTCATTTTCCAGTACCCTTTCTTATAAGAACATCACATTACAAAATAATTTTAAAATCCTATAAGACACATAAACACAATAGTGTTAATTAACAATGTACTGTACCATCAAATTCAGTCAGTCACTTCAAACTATTTCTACGTCTCCATGACAGAAAAGAGGTAATAGGACAGTCTGGTTGGTTAAAAACGATGCAATCCAACAGTCAATTGGTTAAGAGAAGTGAAGTGGGCGGGTCTCTCGAGTTCTTCTGAAGAACCACTCACCAACAACATGTGAAGTAGAAACCGCAGACAAGAAGAATGGATACATTCCACTATCAGAAATTTACCTTTTCTCTTTCCATCAACAGGCTCCGCCCACAACAGTCCTCATTGGTTGTCCATCAAACTCAAAGACCTCCTCCAGAAATCCCAAATCTCAGAGAACTCCCAAATCTCAGAGATCACACCTGCTAAGGACTCGCAACCTTCACACACTTTCCAGGTTAAAGCCACCGCCTCCTGTGGCGGTGCAAGCTCATTGGACGATTTCTGTAGAGAGGCGGGACTCGTATAGGCTCAAGGCGTGATGGACGAACTCATACTGCTCACCCGTCTGGATCATACCACCTCTGCACAAGGACAGACAGAAACGAAATTGGTTTTAGTCACAATAATATTAATAAAAAAAACTTTATTTATATATCACATTTCATACAACAGATGATGATAACAGAATCTTAAACCACAAAACAACCATTTGTATTTGTTTAAATCAAGAGACTGTACACAGTTGCATTGGTAGTTATACCACTGCCAATGTAATTAACATTAACATTAACTGCCCATACACATTATATACGCAACAGGTGAAGACAGGAGGAAAAAAATCTGTTTGTGCATACATTGTCAGGACATGACATTTTTTTTATTTTTTTACAGACATTGTTGGGACATCCAGGGACAAAATGCTGGTCCCCACAAGGTTTACCATTTATTTAAGAATTTTGGATAATTTATCTCAGCGTTTGGGGAAAATTAATTTTACAAACCATGTGATTAAATACAAAGTCAATGTAAAGATGCACATATGCACAAACAGGCAACAACTTGCTCTAGACGCCACAAATTGAAAACCTCCCAAGAAGGTTAAAAATGTTTTAAAACATTAAAACAACTGCACTTACAAACAGCTTTTTAAAGTAATTTCATTAACATATAGAGACAAGAAAAAAAAAACAGAGAGAAAAATACCATAAAGACAACCCCTTCTATTCTATACACACCTGTATTTTGTAAAAGAAATACTTTCTGAAGATATGAAACTGGAAGGTATAATACTAGTCTGGTTGGGAAAGTAATCAACAGAAACTATTAGTCCAAGGGTAAGAATAGTCATCCTGGAAGCCTTTTCTCTTGAAAAGTGAAACATTAAGCCGGACAACTAAACAATGAGCTGAAACTCACTATAAAGCTCCGTAAAGCCGAGAGGAGCTACAGAGTCGCTGATAATTTTCTGTAGGTTCATCACTACGAACCACGACCAACACATTACACACTGACAGATCATACAGTGTTATTATAAAAATATAGATTGCAGCTGTTTTAAGTTAGGGTTAAGGTATATATGTTCTTGCAAGTAAAGCAGTACATGTTTGTGTGTGTTACCTGTCAGCTCGGAGCTGGCAGATGATGCCCAGTACGTCCACCACTCCCTCCAACTGCAGCTGCCGACAACCTATTGTGGTGGCAATGAAGCAGCCCGTTCGGCCAATCCCAGCACTGCAACCAAAGGAGCATGGGTAATGGAGTTATTTAACAATATTTTAGTTGTAGCAGAAAAGCCAGTTTCTCTATCTGTACGTACCTGCAGTGAACTATAACTGGTCCCATGGTGGCGGCCGTCTGCCTGTCCGTCTCAACGTCAGTCATCAGCTGTAGCAGTGGCAGTGCTGAGTCGGGGGTTTTATGGTCGGGCCATGATGTGTACCAGTAATGCTGCAGTGTACGGGTTTGATTCCCACACTTCACACAAAAGCACATGTATGTTTTAAATCCCAAGCCCCAAGTTTAAACAAAAAGACATTTCAGACAAATGTTTAACAGAGATAGGAATGTTTAGAGGTGTCTGTACCTTGAGTGTGAGGCTGCGAGTGGTGTAGTGTTCACACTCTCGGATGCTGTTGACTAGAACCTCGACCTTCCCATAGATCCCTCTCTTCTCCGGCCAATACAGAACACACTTCTACAGAGACGAGGATATAGAAACAGGGAAATTATGGGTAAGAAATGTTTCATGTTTTCATTTTCCATTCCTGCCTTGCTTTTTCCAAATCATGTCATCAGTTTCTACATTTTAAAAATGATCCCTGTTGGTGCATTCAAGGATGCTCAGACATTTGTGGTTTCAGAATCAGCAGCAAAATAGCAAACAACCACATTTTATTATCGTTTTCACAACATCCATGTTTTCTCACTGGTGCGTTTCCATCCACCTGTTTTTATTTGCAATTTCAATTTGCACATTAAAAAACACCTGAGTCAAAATGCCGAAAATCATAAGACTGTAAAATGTTTTTACACTTGACTAACGTGGAAAGTTGGTGTATCAATAAAAGCAAAATATGACAAAGTGCAAATGTAAACAGACTGAGTGAATAAACCATGACGTACATTAATCATGTGACTTAAAGGTCACTGAAGAGCTGAAAACATCAGATCTGTGTGGAGTGATGATGAGGAGACTGTAACCTTCCTCACATCAATACATGAAACAAACAGAAATGTCATATTTCCATCATGTTTTCCATCGTTTGAACTTTGACTGCTGCTCTTGTAATGATATCATCTTGTTGTGTCTTCTTCTGCAACGGTTTAATGGCACCAACTAGAGATTTAGCACCGCCGGCTGTTCATCTCCTAATATTCATATAAGAGCCGTGGATAGCCACACGCATCAATTCAAAGTTTCTTTTGCCAATTTTCTGAAAACTCAGGCAAAATTTGTGCTACATTTGGATGGAAACCTAGTTATGTGTATCTTCTTGGTTTGACCTTACAACAATCTGCAATCTTCCAATGAAAACTTTATTCATGATTGTTCAGTATAGTAGTTTTTGAAACAGTTCCACCTCCGCACTAACATCCATCGCTCTCCAACTTCTTCTTGTCTTTGTTTCTGAAGTTACAGCACTTAAATCTCACAGTTTAGCCGTTTCAGCATTACCTCGTTCTTCTCCTTCAGTTTGGTGATCATGACAATGACAGGCGCCTCTTCTTGCCAGGCCATCTGCCAGAAGTCATTCACCGTGTTCACCATGGGACCCTGTGTGGCGATGTACGCCTTCTCATCGCCTAGGTAACCCTGGGACAGGAGCCAATCACATGACAGTGTCAGAAGCGTAATGGACGGTAGTAGGAACACTGTTTTTTGTCATTTGTAATGCCGTTTTTTTAATTTCCTTTTTCTAAATGAGGTGAGGTAATACACCTTATCTTATTATTTATTCCAGATAATTATATGTGTGTTTATGTATACAGACAGATCACATGAACTAAACCCTACAGGTACTGATTTCATACTTTGTGTATTTGCTCAATATCAATAATATTAATAGTAATATATGTCTTCATAGGAGAAGTTATAATTGTTGATAAATACTGTACATTAATAAACACTTAAACATTATAGTATGTTATAAACTGTTAAATTAACAGTTATATACTGATTATAAATGCTAAATAGGCGAACTTAAGGTAATGTGCTTAGAAACTGTTCCTTGACTCGTTTGATTGGATGAACAAAACATCCTGATCTCTACAGGACAGCTTAGATCATAAAGTTACAATCAGCTTCATGCTTAATATTTCCGCCTATATTGTTTTAATACTCACCGGTTTTTGTGTGGTGAACGTGCTTGCCTACACTGCACATACATGACAGTACTAAAAGTGGCACACGGTATGTATTGTATGTAGGATGAAGAATTTAAACACAGCTTCTGTTTTCTCATATGGTCTGACAGTTAAAACAGTTTCAGTGGAGTTTCCTGACAGGAAGAAAGTCTATTGTATCAGAGTCTGAGAGCGACATTACAATCTTCTGCAGGAGTATACTTTCACTGTGTGTGTGTGTGTGTGTGTGTGTGTCTGTGTGTGTTTGTGTGTGTAAATGTATTTTCGTGAGGGGTCTCCAGCCAAAACAAAAAAAAATTCTCGACATTCCAGATATGTGATGGGATAATGTCAGTGTGTCGATTGTTTGCTCCCAGACTACAGATTTGACAAAGAAATGTTGTCATAATTAGCTTAAATTAAACAAAGATACAAGTGAAAAGCCTCATCTGGACATAGTGAGTCAAAAGTCCAATGAATCTCAAATATTTTAAACTGTGAACAAACCTGCAAAGAAAACTGGTACAAAGACAGAAACACACTACACATAACTGCTGACTTTATAATTGTCTCCTTGTCCTAGTCAAAAGGTAGTGTTTACTGTTAATACCCACCCGTATATAGTTGGCATTGATGTAGGAACTCAGCAGGTCGTTGCAGCTCTTTGACTTCAGGATCACTCTGGAATGAGGGTCTAGGAGACAAGGGAAGGAGAGGAGGAAGGACACAAGAGAGGGCGCAAGGAAAAGAGAGGAAACAAAGAGAGGATAAACACAATAAAGAAGGAGTTAGATCTAAGGATTTCTGCTGCCCAGCTCCTCGTGGTTCATAAGTAACAAAAGCTGAACACATTATACAGCCTCATCTTCACCTCATCTTCTTGGGTTGGTTGTGTTTCCATTTCAGACTCAGTCTTAGTTTTGTTCTGGAGCTTGTTTTAGACTTTGAGGTGTCCGTTTTAAATTCAGTTTTGACTTGATCTCGACTTTGACCTTGACCCTATTTTAGACAAGGTCTTGAACCCACTTTAGAAATGCTTTCAAGGCTATTTAAGGCTTAGTTTTAAACTGATTCTGACCCGCTTTTAGTCTTAGTCTTGATCCTCTTTTAGACCGGGGCTTCAACTTGGTCTCATGCCCCTTTTAGACTTTGTTTCAAGCTCCTTTACAACTTATTCTTGACTTGTTTTCATGGCCATTTTAGGCTCAGTTTTAAACTCATTATGCTCCTTTTAGACTTGTTTTATACTCTCTTTTAGACTTGATGAGGAGAAGGAAACAAATATTGAGCACATACACATAATACACAGTGTAGCTGGCCGCGGGACCTGGTTTAATTTAAAAAAATTCACAATGTTTCCTGCAGTTGGGTCAGATCATGTTTGTAACTGGACTGAGACCGCCTCTTCAACAAGGTCTCAGTCCTGTTGTTTTGGTCTGCGCCTAAGTGCGATTGCCATTTTCACACCGGCCCAAATGGACCGCAGCAAGGGGGTTAATGCTCCAGGGTTTGATTCAACCAAACTAAACAAGGAAGGTGTGAAAACGCCCTAAGGCTCAGTTTGTAATCGACATGCTTTTAGTTTCAGTCTTGATCCCCTCTTACAATAAGTCTTTGACTTGGTCTCCGGCTCCTTTTAGACTTGGTCTCTACTTCCCTTTTCACTTAGTTTCTACTTCGTTTTAGACTTGTTTTCAAGTCCCTTTGAAACTCAATCTTGATTTGGTCTCATGGCCATTTCAGGCTCAGTTTTAAACTGATCCTGACCTGCTTTTAGTCTCAGTCTTGATCCTCTTTTTGCCTGGGTCTCAAGACCATTATAGACTTGTTTTATACTCCCTTTTGGACTTTGTCTCAAACCCCTGTTAAACTCAGCCTGTCAATATCAACATAAACACAAAATACATTCGGTTACAATGACATTTAAAATGAGATTAAGATTTGAGGCATTAAGCCGAGTTCACGTTATGGTTTACTTTTACCATGTTTACCTTGTACACTCTCGAACACCATGCAGTGTACATATGTTCACAGACATACTTTGCTAACACTAAGATTTTATTAAACCCATCTTGCACAGTTTGACATACACTAAACCTACACAATAGTTATTGTCGCACCATCTGAAGGCGTTTTACACTTGGCTTTGACTCGTACAGCACTTCGTCGTGTCATTGTCTTGACTGCAGTCTTGAACACTTCAGGAAAGACAACACCGAATCGAGAACACAGGATGGAGTTTGACTGACAGCAACTGTAGGTGAGCATTCCTTTCTCTTGATTGGCCGGAAGGAAGGAAGGAACACCCCCACTCAACTGTTGTATTGATAACCCCGCCCCCCTCTCCAAAACATGTATATGTGTGTGTGTGTGTGTGTGTTTATGCGTGTGCGTGTTATATAATGTCTTAATCAGGCTCAGTGTTTGGCTGACTGTGTGAGAACAAACTGTGCTCTGAGAAAAAAAATGTATTGTTCAAGTGTGTGTGTGTGTGTGTGTGTGTGTGTGTGTGTGTCCAAGCCTACTTTCGGGGATATATTTCAGACTAACTACCAGTTAACTGAGGACGGTCCAATTGGGGACAAACGCCGTGTCCCAAATTGGGTTACGTCGATCATTTTTCTAACCCAGTTTAGATGAAACCATGCCCACTTCCATATGATGAAAGCCTTGACGGCTGCGTTCCCATGCAAACCACGCTCATGCAGGTCTTGCGGATGAATGTAACGTTTATCAGGCCACAAATGAGACAAGAAGAATTAGCTAGCTAGCGTGCTATTTCCTAAGTGTATGTTAAGTGGTGTCTGGTGTTTATTGATGGGAAACGTTAATTCTGAAAGACTATGAGTTAACAATTAGAGTCACGTATAGAGGCTGTATGTGTAGCTTATAAAACAACACGAGGCACTGAATTTGATGACTTTACTCTTTATCAGACCACAAATTAGATAAGAATTAGCTAGCTAGCATGTTATTTCCTAACTGTGGAATGCAGTCAATTGAAAGGCCTTTAGTAATGTTAACTTATTGGCATGACACCAACTGAAGGGACGTAATTCTGTATGTGTCAATCTTACCACCAATGCTGTCAGAGTCATTGTTTTTTGATAGAGACTGACTGGGGGGTTTAAACTGTTCACATAAATTATACACCCATCTTGTACCTAATATAGGAATAGATGACTATCTCCACATCTGCTGTTTCCATAAAGGGTATGCCCCCACTAAAGATCTTCAATCTTTCATTGATCAACATTTTAATATGATACATGCAATACATTGATTGTTCACTTGTCCAAGTCCATGATTACTGTTTAAGGATGTGCTGTCACAAAATCCTATTGCATTATGCCAAGTTGTTATGAAATCTATTTTTAAGTCATTCCAAGTTAATGTTATGGTCATTGACTTGTTATTCTTCTCAGATCACCATCATTATTTTGCTATATTTTCTCAGAACATTTTGCATGTTTTGTATTTTCAGGATTCTGATTCTGCTGCACAAGAAAAGGTCTCCCAAAACCTCAACATTTTAGAAATGC
This sequence comes from Thunnus albacares, assembly GCF_914725855.1. NCBI lineage: Eukaryota > Metazoa > Chordata > Actinopteri > Scombriformes > Scombridae > Thunnus > Thunnus albacares. The sequence goes on along the minus strand of NC_058128.1, from coordinate 2,380,237 downwards.
AGACTCCTACCAAACATTTTCGGGCATGTGCCATCCCCCAGGGCTGTGCTGGGACTCTGCAACCTGACTGACTGAGTACAAGCTGGACAGAGAAGCCTGAAGAAAGATTCCCATTAAAAATTGCCACTTGTATATACAATAAAGTTTTCTACTCTACTGTATCCTGATGTGATGGCAATAACTTAAAAAAGGAAAAATGAATCCAATACTATGCATTTTATGTGTGAGCGCAGTTTCCATTGGAACGCAGCCGTTGAGGCTTCCCTCGTTCCATCAAGGCTTTCATCATACGGAAGCGGATGTGGTTTCAACTAAATTGGGTAAGGGTTTGGGTAAGCCTCCAGGAAATGAAAGAAAGTCTATGTAATGTCCCCGAAAGTGACCTAAGTAAATGTGTGTGTGTGTGTGTGTGTGTGTGTGTGTGTGTGTGTGTGTGTGTGTGTGTTGATGCTGATGACACAAGAGTTGTTTTGGAACTGTTGGCCTCTCTTAGCAACAGTGAGTACTCACTGGGCAGTATGGTCTTGTATCTGTTTTTGGGTCCGTGGTTTGGGATATCCAGCTCCTTGGGATCAGTGAAATTCATGGGTATTTCCTGAGATGGGAGAAAAGACAACATTAAATGTTAGAAATGTGCTTTTTTTCTCCTGGACGAACATCACGAACATGTATACTGTATTTATTTTATACTGTTAAATGATACTCTCACCAATAGAAAATTTTGATGAAACAATATCCTCGATTTTACTGCACACAGGAACTCAGGACTCTGCTGGATAGTGTTACGATCCTATAGGTTTATGTTATGATCAGCAGTTATTTCAACAATAATTCTGAGAAATTCTGTTTTATCCATCAGTTTGCAGTGGTGGAAAGTAACTAAGTACATTTACTCAAGTACTGTACTTAAATACAATTTTGAGACACTTGTACTTTACTTGAGTATTTCCATGTGATGCTACTTTCTACATTTCAGAGGGAAATATTGTACTTTCTACTCCACTACATTTATTTGACAGCTTTAGTTACTTTTCAGATGAAGATTTGACACAATGGATAATATAACAAGCTTTTAAAATACAACACATTGTTAAAGATGAAACCTGTGGTATCCAACCTTTTTAGCTTTTGACCAAACTGATAGTTTTACCGCAATACTTTAACTACATAAAGCTAATGTACTTTCAGTGTAGTAGGGTTTTTCATGCAGGACTTTTACATTGCTGTATTGGTACTTTTAATTACGTAAAGGATCTGTGTACTTCTTCACCAGTGTCGGTCTGGTGGATGACTAGAAATACTACAATACCCATGAGCCTCAGCCACTGTTGCTATAGAGAAGAAGCCAGTCAGAGGTGTGAACTTAAAACTCTTCGTTGCAAACAAAATATGGCAACATATTTGCTGAATGCAACCAAAATTGACCCTGAAATTACATGGTAATCTCTAACTTCCTTATGAACAGAATTTAAAGTTCAGTGATTGGATGTTTCTTGCCTAAATGCAGCTTGGGAGTGGTAGTCAACTTCCCCTGCAAGGTTTTTATGTCCACAAGCTTTTTTTTTTTTCAATCAAACAACCAGATATTTTCTAACACAGTTGTTCATCTTTTGTACTGATGATTTTACCAGAAGAGTTTCATGTTGATCCTGAAACTTTGTCTGGGAAAAATTAATGTGATTTTTACTTCCTGAACTATTGGCGACTGCAGTAGCTCCTCCAACTTCACAACTCTATTAGTTAACAAGTATTATCACTGATATCTAATTGAAACCTGTAGGGCTGGATGAGACAGAAACAGACTTTGAGCAACTGATGCTTGCTACAAATGTATTCTAGTGCCTGGTGGGACAGATTTGAACCTGTGACCTTATGGTTACATGATAAATTGTCACCAAAGCAGTTGACTTTGCCTCAACTTTTAAATCAAAAACTGAAATGTGAAGTTATTTTACTCATAAAAAAAAACTGTGTGTCTCATTACTTACTGCGAACTCGGCGTGCAGCTTATGTGTGTTGTTGATGATGTCACGGAGCTGCTGCCGTGTGAGTGGCCGACCGGCGGACAGCAAGTACTCCCTGGCTGCTGCTTCCCTCGGGGTTACCACAGCAACGCTGAGAGGCTCCACAGACCCCAGAGCTGACATGTCCAACACCAGAGAGACATTAGACCCTCGTCTGCAGAGGAAAAGAGAGTCAGACAGTCATTAAACATCTTAATCTTCTTCCCTGATTATATGCGAGTTTCTACTGTGTTTTATTGCAGTATTTGTAGAATTTGTACTCTATGGGCAGATTGTGTCTCACTAATCAGACCTAATCAGAATTTTCACCTGGCAGATCACATTCCCACTGTTATACATGCTGGCTGCATTTACACCTTAGTTGAAGTTTTGTTTTCCCATATCTAAAGAAGATTTTACAGTATAAATACAGTCTTTGTTTCTTTTCCTGAGCAAACATGGCAGCATTTCCCTGACAACTGAAGACATTGTTTTTTTCAATGCAAAGAGGGATGATTAAATATGATTTCAGTTGGACTTAAACTACTCCTGCAACAGAGTTTTGTATGATTAGAAAAAAAAAAAAAAAACATTTGTAAAGTAAAAAGGTCTTTGGTGAAATATCAGAAATGATCCTTTTCAGGCTCAGCGTGACCGTCTGCTCTGCTTGTGATACAACAACAAGTTTTCACTTTAAGCAACATTTGATTTGCTTTTTGGAAATAAGGTCTCCAGCTACTTAAGTGGATGATGGGAAGGTATTTAATTGAATAAATTAAAAAAAACACCATAAAATCAAAGAATTTTAAATGGAAATTTCTCCCTTCTGGTTTCTGATTTTTTTTCTCAAAGCACAGGACAAGAGATTTGTTGCTGTAGGAGACACATTTCAGTTGGACTTTAAAGGCTTTTAGTGTAAAAGAGGATGAATTCTTTGCACAGTGAGGTGTCAGAGGAGAAGAAGAAGCAGAAGAAAGACAAGGTGTGCTTTGATGGGTGTGTGTTGGTGGACTCTCTTCGTCTAGCTACGTGTTGGCCGGCTTCCTCTCCAGGATGCTGTTACTTCCTATTCGTCTGATTGCCTATTGGCTGCCATCCAGAGTGGAGAACACACACACACACACACACAAAAGAGACACAGACACCAAGAAAAACATCCTGTTCTCACTCTGAGCCTGAAATCTTCCTTCCTTTTCTTACCTTGAGAAACACAGTGTTCTCCGCACTTTAACGCCCTCGCTGTGAACGCTGATGTAACCAGAACAAAATGGCCTCCGAGGCTCGAATGTGTAAGTCAGCGGAAGAGTTAAGAGCAGTAGATAAAGGCTAAAGTGCTCAACACTGAGCCAAGGTGCAGATAAAGATGTTTTCTTTTCAGTTATGAAACTGTTTAAGTGGGAGACTTAGGACTTAGGAAATTAACTTTGGCCAAGTTTTGAAGAGCTCTTAAATAGCAGCTGCACAGAAACCAAGCCCGCTGATTCTGAATAATGAGGCCAGTGTTTCCTTACCCAACAATATTCAGAGTTGATTCATTTGCTTGCGTTGTTTGGTTTAAACAGATTTTAAGTCTCCAACTTTTGACGTGAATGTGAAACGTTCCAACAGCTTGTTTTGACTCTTTTACTAAACTTTGACTTTGATTAAATTTAGTTAAACCTCCCCACTTTTTCCACCAAAGTGACATACAAAGTGACAAATAACCCAAACCACAGCAACTATCTTCATAGCTAGCTTCTGAGGCTGTGGCTCAGGATGTAGAGCGGGTCGCCCATTAATCAGAAGGTCAGTGGTTCGATTCCTGTTTGCATGTTGAAGCATGCAAGTAAGTAATCCATGGTGAGATACTGAACCCTAAATCTCTCCCAATGGGTGTGCCATTGGTGTGTGAGTGTGAGATTAGAAACATTTGTAAAGCACATCAGATAAAAAGTGTTATGTCGCTCCTGATGAGCAGGTTGTGTGTGAATGGGTGAATATTGGCATGTGTTGTAAAGCGCTAACCCCTTACAATGACTGGATGGGAGTATGTTACATTCCAGTTGTGCCACGTCTGTCAAATGTTCATCAGAAGTGTTTCAGAAATGTCTTCAAGCGTTCTGTTCTTCAGTCAATATTGAAATTTTGTCATTTTGCTAACATTTCTGAAAACATGTGTAAAGCTCATTAATTATCTATGTAGTAACCGATACTTGAACAGATAATCAATTATAATCATTCTCAGTCATTTTTTAGGAAAAAATGCAAAAATTCTCTGGTTCCAGCTTCTCAAATGTGAATATTTTCTGGTTTCTTTATTCCTCTATGACAGTAAACTGAATATCTTTGGGTTGTGGACTGTTGGTTGGGATGAATCAACATTTGAGGACGTCACCTTGGGCTTTTTTTCACTATTTTCTGAAATTTTATAGGCCAAACAACTAATCAATTCATCGAAAAAATAATATTTTTTTAATTGTTTCAGCTCCTCTAATAAAACTACTGACCCTGATGAATGTGTCTGCTGATTTCTGACAGCAGCAACCTCAAATTCTTCTTTTCACTCTTTGGCAACATTTTCGTGAATGAAACTCGCCCATAAACAGAACAGGGCGCCTTATATGGACATTTTAGGGGCGTTGATGATGCTAATGATGAAATCTCAGGAATGTTCACCTCCTCATGAACAGACTGAAACTGGAAAAATACTACAAGTTTGTGACATTAAGAGAGTTTTTTTGGAACACTTGTAAAAACAAAACATTACAGAAAAAAGTCAGATGGTTTTAGGAGAGGTGCATTGTGCCTTAAAGAGTCAAAACTTTGAGTCATATATCATAAGTGTCACTTCTTTTGACTTACTAAATCATTATTTTAACGTAATAGAGTACTCCTAACTTTTCATCTTTTCCTGGTGGAAATTGGCTTCTGTGTAGTTGTGATAGATTCTCTAATAACATAACCTCCGATGGCTGCAAGTTGACTTAACCACGTACTGAAATGAACTGAGAAAGATGGCTGTCTGAAAGGTAGGAAGTTGCTCTAAAAACTGATGGTATTCTTTGGAAAACTGTCAGCAGTGGTGTAAAGTGCATGTGAATTGTAGGAAATGGGCTAAAACATGCAAAAACATGGCAAAGGGTCCTTAAGGGGGAAGTTTAATGGTAATCTGAGGAATATTCAGGTCGGAGCTCTAATGTACATTTTCCTGACCTTCATGTAAACACCCGCCTGAGGACACGTACACACACACACACAGTATACTTTATGCAGGAAGTCTTCTCAGCTATAGTGCTGATATCTCTGAGCTATAAGATGAGAACAAACACACATCTCTGTTTAAAGGCTTCTCGTCTGCACGTACGCAGCTCAACACCTGACTGCTCCAACAATCACAGGTTAGAGGTTACTGCCGTCTAAACATACACACACCCACATACACGCACATAAGTTTGTGCAGCTATCCTTGTTAGGACACTGCACTGAATTCCATTCATTGTGGACAACCTGACTCAAACGCCTAACCTTAACCAGGACCTCGGAAATGACGTTTTGCCTAATTATGACCGAGCTTTGATGCTCATGAGGACTACTGGTCCAGACAAGGTTGGCGTTTATACTGGAAAAGGTCCCAGTGAGGTAACAAAAATGCACAAACACACTGTTCTTCCGTTCCTAAACATGGTGGACAATCTGAGCACTCGTTAGGTCAAGTGTGTTTCCCTCCAAATTTAAAAGGCTCACTCAGTGACTCAGAGTTTATCAGAGGTTGTTTTGCTGATGAGAGCCCGTGAACTCTCTTTTCATCTCATTTTTACTTAATTATTTTAAGCTTTCTAAATAAGCAAAGTGGCCTGACTTGGCTCCACACTCACAGACCACCTGAACTACCCACCATACTTTGGTTTTCATTTCTCTAAAACCTTGAATGAACACCGCATGAAAGAGGACATATTCTGCATATTTCCAGTTCTATATTTATATTCTGGGGCTCTACTGGAATATATTTGTATGATTTACAGTTAAAAACTCCTTATTTATCTTCTACTGGTCCTTTATGCAGCCCCTCAGTTCAGCCTCTGTCTGAAACAGGCAGTTTTAGCTCCTGTCTCTTTAAGGCCCCGCCATTCAAGTTCACCTCAAGTTTTGGAAGTTTGACCATGTTTAACATTTGACATAATAATAGTATACGAATGAGAGAAAATCACAAAATAGAAAATATGTCTGCTTTAAGTGGGTGTGCAAATAATTATTATTTACATTATCATTTAATCTGCTGGTTTCTTTTTTCAGTTAATCTTTTCGATCGTGAAATATGCAGCGTAAAGTTACCCGCAGGTGAAGGTGATTTGTCCAACCAATAGTCCAAAATTCAAAGATAATCAGTTTACAAAGACATAAAACAGAGAAAAACATAAAATCTTTACATCTGAGAAAGCAAAGCAACAAATGAAGTTATCATTAATGTTGATACTAATTATCAAAATAGTTTAGATTAAGATCCTGTTGATCGACTCACTGATGAAAGTTAGCTACCTCATGTCTGTTGTTGATGTGACATTCAGAAGCAAATGTCAGCTGACCAAAGATGCTCCTCACAAAAACCTGTCTTTTTGTCTTGATTGACTTTTATTTTAGTCACTTTATAAAGAAATCAATTATAGAGTTTGAAAATGTTAACTTGAACCGCTAGTGGGCGTCACCTGAGTCAGTCAGTATTTAGTTGAGAGGTGCATACATTTCATATCTTGTAGTTCAGTTCAAGTGATAATAAAATAAAAATGTTATATTGTTGTTTTTTAGTCCATATTGTGTCTCACAGACACATTAACATGCAGAGGGACAGTATTTATCTCTGTGTTTCCTCCTTCTCACCTTTCTTGAAGTCCTGCGGCAGGTTTCATCCTGAAGGGGGAGGGGCAGGGCTTTAGCTCGTTATTGGCTGTCACCGGGGCAACGCTGGCCTGGGGGGCGTGGTCGTTGCTGTTGACGACAGGGGCAGGGGCGGAGCTAGGAAGAGAATAATTATATTTATGGCAATCAATTAAACCACTGATTTGTTGGGGAAAAACAAAACAAAAACAGTCACATTTGACAAAAAAAAATCTCCACTCAAATTCCACTTACTCGCTTTTGAGCGTATCGCAGAGTTTTCATCATCTACTGTCAAGCTCAACATGGACGAGGAGTCCATGCTCAGAATAATAGAGAATTTGAACATCTACAGCTCCATAACAACTGAGCAAACTTAACCTGCAGATGAAAACCATGTGCTCTGTAGGAAAACACCAGAACAGAAGCAAGTAAGTTGACCTTGAGTGGAGATTAGTCTGTCTACTGGTGTTTTCAAGGTAAAAAAATATAGTGTCAAGTTAAAGAGTGATTATTTAAACACGTAAAGGAGCAATTTAAATTCCATGAATCTAATGGAAGTAAATCACATAAAATGAGGCGAAGTCATCCAGAGAACACAAAACAGAAGCTCTTAAATTCAAGTTAAGATCACATATCTGGTATTTACTTTATTTATATATTTATTTATTTACTTTACTGCTTTTCTCCATCATGTGAGAACATCTTAATTCGGATGTCACATCCAGTTTGGTGCAAATACGCCTCTGTAAAAAGCATCGTGGGATACATCGACTCATTGTTCGCCGACTTACCTGGGCAGAGGGACAACGGGAGGAGCGAGGTGGCGGCAGGCTGCGATTGGCTGCTGCTGGGGGGGGATGGGCGTGGCTACAGCTGGAGGGAGCTCAGCTTGGACCATGCTTCCTGACGTCACAACCTGGAGAACACCAGGAATCATCCGTGAGTCGTTAAAAATGCGTTTATACATGTAAAAGGCAGAAGAAGTTTTGGCGTTTGGTGCCGAACCTTGGTGCCCTTTGACCTCTGGGCGGAGTCTGGAGGGACGGTTGGGGTCAGGTGGAGGTCAGGGGGCGGAGCTTTCAGCTGTCTGTTAGAACCCTGAACCTTCTCTTTAAGTCGGTACAGAACCTGGAGATCAGACAGACAGGAGACGAAATCAAGGGTCAGTTTCTGTTTAAACTAGTGATTCATTAATCATTTTAGAGCTGCAACGATCAGTCAATTAATCCTTTAGTTGCCAACTACTAAATTAATTACAGACTATTTTGATAATCGATTCATTGTTTTGAGTCATTTTTTAAGAAGAAAATGTCCAAATTCTCTGATTCCAGCTTCTTAAATGTGAATATTTTCTGTCTTTAGTTGTCTGTGACAGTAAACTGAATATCTGGGTTGTTGACTGTTGGTCGGGATAAAACAGGACATCTCGGGAAACAGTGATCAACATTTTTCACCATTTTCTGATATTTTATAGACCAAACTACTAATTGATTAATCAAGAAAATAATCAACAGATTAATCCATAATGACAATAATAATAATAAATTAGTTGCAGCTGAATCATTTTGTCTACACAACATCAGCAAACCCAAAGTGACGTCATCGGACGTGTGTTATGTCCGACCAACAGTCCAAAACCCAAAAACATGTAGTAACGTTAAGACAAGGAAAAGCTTTTTTTTTGTTGTTGTTTTAAATTTGAGAAGCTTAAACAAGAGATGGATTTGATTTTTACTTTTAAAATGAATTCAACAATTACCAACATTTTTTTCATGTCTACTTTTGACATCTTTTTCCTTTATTATTCAACTTGCAGTGCACACTTTAGGCCGACCTAACGAGGTAGTTTAAATATGTTTTTACGGCTGAATAGCTCTGCATTGTTTCCTGTTATATTCTGTATGTTATCCTGTAGTATTTTCTACTTTGGACAGCATTAGACAGACTCTTTTCAACCAAAGCATGAAAACAATAAAGAACATCAAAATGCTGCTCTTTAAAGAGGGTTTAACTCAAAATGAACACACTGCTCGCGTCACCGACTGCTGCCGGCTGTCATATATTCAACTCAGATTACTGGCCGGGAGGGACCGCCCGGCTCGCCTTCAAACATCTCGGTTACTGTATCGAGCTGACAAAGGAGGTCGGTGGGACAGTAAGACCTGAAAGTAACTTCATCCAAAATTCATTTACTTGTTTTCACAACCTGAAGCCAGATCGGTATCAGTCGGCATACGGCTGAGAGAGCCTCAACATTACTGGAGAGAGTGAGTTAAATTTTTTAACCCAAATGTTGAGCAGTTTCCTCTTTATTAGAGAAAAAAGAAAGATTGTGAGTGGAGAAAAGTGTAGGCACTTGTATAGTATATATGACATGAAAAGATTTTGCATTTAGATTTAAATTGCTCTCTTGGACCAAGAGACAGGACATATTACAGATCACTGTTTATGAGCTGCATCATCACTGTGCTTTCTGTGTACAAGTGCTCCCTCGTGTGGCTGAAATATCAAACTGCAACTGGTGAAAAAAAACTAAATTACTAAAAACACTGGACGAGGGACCGGAGAGGAATGCTGCCTGAATGAGACAGAAAATTAGTTTCATTTTGTTTTTTTTTATTCTCCTTTGACTGGAAGTTTCACTGGGAGTAAGATAAAAAAACAGAAATAGATTTTGTAAATATGGATGATGCACAAAGACTAAGTTGGAAATTCATATATGAAACATTTAAATTAGACAGTTATTGTTTTTGAAGAAAACCTGGGAGATGAGATCCTTTATCAGGATAATAAATATGTCATTTGAAAGCATATATAAGTACTACAAGTAATGTTATAAGTGTTTTGTTTTGTGTGTTTGTTACCAGAAGATGCAGGTTTTACTGTCTTGTATTCATACAGAGGATGGACCAGATTTTGGCATGAAACAAAAATAAAAACTAACTAGCTAACTACATTATACTACAAAATATTTTGTATTATTTTTCTATTATTTTATGTTTTTAAATTGTATTTCCCTCTTTCCTTCTCCTGTTTTACTTTATTTTTATAATTTGTATGTACATATTTTTTTATTTAATCAACTTTCTATTTGATTAATAGTTGAAAAAAAACTGTCACCATGTGATTCTTTTATTTAGAAATACTTGCCTGTTTGTGTGTGTGTGTGTGTATGTGTGTGTGTATGTGTGTGTGTCTGTGTGTGTGTGTGTATGTGTGTGTGTGTGTGTGTGTGTGGCTGAAGGCCAGGACACACTGACCTTTTGACCAGGGTCACAAATTGGCTAACGGCAGTTGGCTTAGTTCAGCCAATCACAGCAGCCGAGGTGGACGGTTTAGCATGATGTCAGCGATTATGCTGATCTGTATCTGTGTGTGTGTGTGTGTGTGTGTGTGTGTGTGTGTGTGTGTGTGCTCTTCTACTTCTATCTTTGTGAGGACTAAATATTTTAGTTTTACATTCTGGGAGTGACGACATCCTCACTGCTTTAAAGGGCTGTTTGATCATTAAGACTTTGTATTAAAAGGACACATATTCTGCATATTTCCATCTCTATATTTACATTCTGGGGCTCTACTGGAATATCTTTGCATGATTTCCAGTTAAAAACTCCTTATTTATCTTCTACTGGTCCTTTATGCAGCCCCTCAGTTCAGCCTCTGTCTGAAACAGGCAGTTTTAGCTTCCTGTCTCTTTAAGGCCCCGCCTCCTGATGAGTAGGGATGGGAATAGAAAAGATTTTATTGATGCCAATGCCATTATCAATTCTGCTTATCGGTCCTTTTCTTTATCGATTCCCTTGCTGACTCCTGATCAATTTTCTGAGTGGAAAAAAAAGTAGCGCAATTGTTTTATTATCTTTAAGTCTGAACACGGTTGATGGGCGAGGTGAGCTGCAGCAACACTCTGTCATCTAAAATGGGTGAAATGAGAGAATATTTATACAGCATTCATTTTCATTCATGTTTTCTTAGTCAAAGAAAAAAATCTGCTAAGTCTGCCTGCATATATTATTATAACATAAGATATTTACCCTCAGTAATAGACATGCTGCTCGGTTGGGAGGTAGCGGCACACATGCGTAGAGTGTCAAATACATCACATCCCTGCCATTTAAGCCCATATTGCATAGAAAAATGTTTCAGCCTGTTGCTGGTGATTCATTTTACAGACATTACAACAAGCACTGTTGTCACTGTTCTTTCTGAAATGAAGCCAAACTTTCAACTGTTTCTTCCTCTCCGCTATGACTCCTCTTGGTTGCAAGTTTCCAGCAGTGTAGGCGCATGAGTTTGACGTCATTGTTTTGAAATGCGCAACTGTCAGAAAAAACATGCTGGCATCGATAAAAGGAAATTGATAAGATCGGAGGCATATGATGCTGATGGATAGGACGATTTGGAACCAGCTCTCGACTGGAGCTGGTTCTTGATTCCCATCCCTACCGATGAGTCCACTGAGGACTGACTGAGGAAGCTTCCTCCGGCTCCGAAGGCTACATAGACAAACTATATCAGCAGCTTCAACGTCTCAAATCCATCTGTACATGTTGACATGTTGATGGACGAGCCGATGCCATCTTGTCGGGAAAGAAAAAAAAAAAATATTACAAATTACAAATACAAAAAGCTGAAACCCGGGTTTTGTCTTACAGGCAGCATTTTTACATTCGATCTGGAACTAAATTTTCTGAATTTTAACCATGTTTGACATCTGACATCAGAACGGTATATAAATGACATAAATATGTCCCTTGAAGACTAGAGACATGTTTAGTTTAGGGTTTCCAAGGTAGAAATGTTGCATTATTAAAATGTTTTTTTGGATATTGTTATATATGTCCTTTTACTCCCACATAAATCAAATCTCAAGGACTGCCTTTTTTCACTTACGTAATATCGCAAAAATCAGACACATCCTGTCCCTAAAAGATGCAGAAAAACTAGTTCACGCATTTGTTACTTCTAGGCTGGATTATTGCAATTCCTTATTATCAGGCTGCCCTAACAAGTCTCTAAAGACTCTTCAGCTGGTCCAGAATGCAGCTGCACGTGTTCTGACTAAAACTAGAAAAAGAGACCACATTTCTCCCATTTTAGCTTCACTACGTTGGCTTCCTGTAAAATCTAGAATAGAATTTAAAATCCTTCTCCTAACTTACAAAGCCCTTAACGGTCAGGCACCATCATATCTTGAAGAGCTCATAGTACCGTATTATCCCACTAGAACACTGCGCTCCCAGTATGCAGGCTTACTGGTGGTTCCTACAGTCTCCTCTCCTGTGGAACCATCTACCAGATTCAGTCCGGGGTGCAGACACCCTCTCTATGTTTAAGAGTAGGCTTAAAACTTTCCTTTTTGATAAAGCTTATAGTTAGGGCCGACCAGGCTCGCCTTGGATCAGCCCTTAGTTATGCTGCTATAGGCCTAGACTGCTGGAGGACTTCCCATGATGCACTGAGCTCCTCCACCCGCCCCCCCCCCCCCCATCTCAGTAGTCTGTGAGGGTGCACATAAATACAAATACGTGTGTGTGTGTGAGATTCTGTATATTACCATCAAGCAGGTGATGACAATGACGAAGATGGTGAAGAAGAGGACAACGGCGTAAAAACCTTCCCGGCTCCACACGTGATCTCTCTGCTCACCCTGCAGGACGTTCTTCTACGGGAGGGAAAGTTCATCAAGTTTAGAAAAACCGATACTGAGACTTACAGGGAGCTTCTGATTTGTTACTGTAACATTATTACAGGAGAGCAGTCATATTCCTCATCCCTGCATGATAGAGAGTAATAATATTAATCTAATATATAAAGCTGCTCTGTTCTTCAGGTTGATCGATGGGACTTTAATAGTTCCATTAAAGTTTTAGCAGCAGCACTCTGCACTCTAATAATCCCAATCCATCTTCTCCGTCTGTCTCCACGGGGACTAACGAGGCTGCCTAATGAACCGTGGTTACCTAGGAGACCAGGCTCACACACACACAAACACACACACACACCTCAGTAGAGACTTCAGTGATGCCAAAGTGTCCCAGGTGGCGGTGAAGGACCCTGACGTTCAGTGATTGGATGACCTCTTCAGCTGGGCGGGGTTCGGAGATCCCCAGCCTATCAGAGGACACGAAGAGCTCGATGCCATTCTTCTTCTCCTGTAAGAACAGTTAAATTTGAATCAGTCCATCGATGGGTGATGTGTAATAGGTGAATAAAGTGTATCTTACATTTAGCCGGTTGATGTGCACGTGTCCCACAGGAACGCCCAGCGCTGCTGCTACACCTTTCCGAAACCACTGAAGAAGACTGACGTTCAGCCTCCTCACATCCACAGCCAGGTACTGAGAGAGAGAGAGAGAGAGAGAGAGAGAGAGAGAGAGAGAGAGAGAGAGAGAGAGAGAGAGAGAGAGAGAGAGAGAGAGAGAGAGAGAGAGAGAGAGAGAGAGAGAGAGAGAGAGAGAGAGAGAGAGAGAGAGAGAGAGAGAGAGAGAGAGAGAGAGAGGTGGATAGAAAAGAGACAGAAAGGATTGATTTAAAAAAAAAAAAAAAACTAAATCAAAACAAGACAAAATAATTCTCATTCAAATAACAGAAATATCAGAAGTTTACACCCAGCTGGATCAACCCTGAGGTGAACGTTACCAGGACATGCGCCTCCTTTCTTTGTAGTAGTGTAAAAGTTTGTAAAAGTAGTGGTTTGGTCCCTCTGACTGATATATTATTATATATGACATCATTAGATTATTAATAGTGAAGCATCAGTGTTAGAGCAGCATGTTACTGTTGTAGCTGCTGGAGGTGGAGCTAGTTTACACTACTTTATATACAGTTAGCTAGTTTAGTCCAGTGGTTCCCAACCTAGGGGTCGGGGCCCTCCAAAGGGTCAGCAGATAAATCTGAGGGGTGGTGAGATGATTAATGGGAGAGGAAAGAAGAAAAAACAAAGTTCTGATACACAAATCTGTTTTCAGTTTTTAGACTTTTTCTCTAATCTTTGATTTTTGCTGAAATATTGGATCATTTGAACATTTATTGAAATGAAAGCATGTGAGAAGTTTAGAGGGAAAAATCACTATTTGGTGGAGCTGTTAACAACTCATAGACATGTGAAATGTGACCCCGACTACACACTGCTTTTTGTAAGACGTCAAAAGCCAAAAAGGTTGGAAACCACTGGTTTCATCTTTAACAATGTGTTGTATTTTAAAAGCTTGTTATATTATCCATTGTGTCAAATCTTCATGTGAATCTGTAGTGGAGTGGAAGTATAAAGTAGCATCAAATGGAAATACTCAAGTAAAGTAAAAGTACCTCAAAATTGTACTTAAGTACAGTACTTGAGTAAATGTACTTAGTTACTTTCCACCACTAGCAGCTCCGGGCTACATTAGCCGCTACTAGCATAACACACCCCTATCTCTGAACTGTCAGCGGTCAAGTTGCATTGTGGGTAACGAAGGCAGCAGGTTTTGAAAAGGCAGCAGGATATATAGAATAAAAAATAGGATATCTCTGGTTCTGCTGCATTGATTTTGATTCTAAACTATCCATCGTGAGTCTGATGATGTCACAGGAGTGTGATGCTGAATCGGATCAATACTTTTTTAATATATCTGTTACATGTAGATCATCCCTCAATTCCCGCTCTGTAATTTTATTTCTCTCCTTCTGGTTTTGCCTCTTCTGGTTTTCCCAGCAGTCTCTCGGCTTTCAGCCAAACTGATATGGGAGACAGGTGAACACACACACACACACACACACACCAATGACTCATCCTGGATTTTACTGCTATCAATTTCTGTTTGTAGAAGAAAAAAAAAAAACGTTAGCAAAAACAACAAGAGACAAGTGTTTGGAGGAAGACCCAGAGGGCTTCTGAACATTAACACTGTTGATCGGTTTGTGTTGCTGATGTTGCCGAGACACACAGACTCACCTTCTCCTGTTTCTGACTCTCACATCTCTGTCTAAAAATCTTAAATTAGGTGGAAATTTCTGACAGATTTCTTGAGCAGTTTTTAATATAATCTGACATTTTATCACTTTGCCTTCTTATCCTCAATCACATGATAAGATCATCTGACCTGGTGTTTCATCTCAGTGTAGAGCTGCAACTGCTGTTTTTATTATTGATTCAACTGTCCATTATTTTCTCAATTACTTGATCTTTGGGTCTATATGTATATATCTATATATCTATATATAGAGAGATATTTGGGTCTGAATGTTTCCCAAAGTCCTAGCTGACGTCCTCAAATGTCTTGTTTTGTCCACAAAACAAAGATATTCAGTTTACTGTCATAGAGACTAAAGAAACCAGAAAATATTCACATTTGAGAAGCTGAATCAGAGAATTTTAGTATTTTTTCTTTTCTTTTTTTTTTTTTTTTTTAAAAAAAAAGACTTAATCTAATTGATCAATGGATCATTACAGCTCCATGTTTAACTCTGAGTAAAATGAAAAAGCAGGCAGTTCCCCCAAATTACAGATTGTTCCTTTTAAACAAGGTTAGAAGAAAACAAACACGCAGCTCTCTGATCGAACACTGTGTGTGTGTGTGTGTGTGTGTGTGTGTGTGTGTGTGTGTGTGTGTGTGTGTGTGTGTCTTGTAATGGCTACAACAACAACAACAACAACAACATGTTCTGCTGCCACTTAATTCAATATCAGGAACAATAACCACAGCCAGACAGCCTCAACACACACACACACACACACACACACGATGTTATTATCAGTCTGTGTCTGGTTTCAGTTTGTTCTGTTAAACAAACTCTTGTTTTTCTGTCTCATACCTGAAATTAAAATAGTGGCAAAACTACACAACAAATGCAAACAACTTATGATATTTTTCATTATTTACTGATCCAACAATGATTTACTCAATTAATCAATTAATAGTTTACTCTATAAAATATCACCACAATGTTCCAGAGATGGTTTTGTCCAAACAAACGGTTCAAAACATGAAGATATTCCCTTTAAATGTCATAAATCACCAAAAAACCCACAAAATATTCACATTTCAAGAGCTGGAACTAATAAATATTTTTCATTTTTGTTTTAAAAACTACTCAAACAAACAATTGATTATCAAAATCAATCAATGGACTAATTGTGTCAACTCTAAACTGCAGTAATCCACTAAACAAGCTGAAAACCAACAACCGGAGCAGACATCCACCAACTCAACTGAATGAAAGTTTAACATAAAAGCAATTCAACAACAAACGATGCAAAGAGCAAACAAGTAAACAACTCTAGCCAATGAATGAGAAGAAGAAAACCCGGAAAACTACACGACCGAATAACCAAACATCAGTCTTACCGAGTGAACATGCAAACATTGTTGATCCTCCCTGTCGACCACAGGAAGCTTTTCACTGAATGAACAGAGAGAGAGAGAGAGAGATGCTGCCTGTCAGTCAGAGCTCAGGGACTTCTCGCTCCAATTCATGATCTCGCCATTCCTTGATCTCTGGTTGGCTTAGAGGGGTATGGAGCTCAACCTGCCACCTCATTGGCTGTCGCCCAGGTAATGCCATTATCCCGCTGCTCTTCCTGTCGGGATCAGGTGCTATTTTTGTCTGACACACACACACACACACACACACACACACACACACACATACATGGTAATAACTGCTAATTAGCTGATAGCCCTCGGGGCAGTAGATGGGGAATCCAATTTGAATCAATCAGATATCGGGTGGGGGGGTAAAAGTGGTGGAGAAGAAAAAAAAAACATAAAATATTACAAGAAAAGGAGAAAATCAATGTGAAATGACCATTTTTCTGAGTTATAATTTGAAAGTATTTAACTGAATCTGAATACAAATTCTTTCAAATTCCTTAAAGCAGCAATCATCACTATTTTTTATAATAACAGTGTGTAATGTGTTGTGCATGTCTCGTAGTTATGAACCTACAGAGAATTATCATCGACTCTGCAGCTCCCATCCTCAGGTTTTTCTCCTCCCCTCAGAGAAAAAGCTCTAAAAACCAACTGTACACACCTGCTCATCCCCAAACAGCAAACCAGCTACTCATATATATATATATATACATACATATTTATTTATACATATTATTATCTATACATATTTATTTGTTTATTTATTTTAACCAGCTATCATTTTGTAAATCACACTTTTGCATGTAACTGACTTTTATGTAACGTTTGCTTTGAAAAAGGAAAAAAAACAAACAAACTTGTACACATTTTTCTCATAAAAAGTATTAAAAATTAATTTCATGTGGTTATGTTCTATTCTTATGGTTATCCATTTTTAATTCTCTCTCCCTCACACACACACAAGGTTGGGCAGCTATCCTTGTTAGGACATTGCACTGACTACCATTCATTGTGGACAGCACAACCCAAACCTTAACCAGGGCCTCAGAAATGGGACCAGGTTCACACACACACACACAGTGCAGATCACCTCCTTGTGGCATTTGGAGGTTTTATGGTCTTTGATAACCATCAGTTTTACATTTTTACAAGCATGTTGCCGACAGTGGGAGCAAAACATCGACTGACTCTCGTTGAAAACCAGCCAGTCTCATATCTCCCCTCTGTTGGTTCTTCTCTGCTTCTCACTGAAAAATCGTCTTTTAACTTTTGGTTCATGAGTTTTCTTCTCTCGTGCAGGCCTACTGACAGTCTCTCTCTTTACACCTGCGATGTAAAGCCACACTGCTGATGTTAAAATAGTCCATCAGATTAGGCTAGAAGTGCTCTCCGGCTTTCTTATTCTTCTGATAAAATTCGCGGCAGACTAGACACAGCAAAGGTGAATCGCTGCCCTCCGCAGGTCATTTGTAGAACAACTCCACTGAATGCCACCGGCCACCGTGGCTGGTAGGGTTGAGAAAATTCACCAGCCTCTTCACAAAGTCCCTGGTATCTGGCCTGTGGCCTGGTGCTAACGTCCATCCCTGAGTTAATGCAGGTTTAATGAATCCACTAAAGCTGAAGATGAGCTGAAACCTTGAGGACATTACTGTGTTTAGAAACGGCTCCAAAGACTAGTAACAGCGATTACATTTTCAGTCTCTAGAGAGTAGTTCTGTGTAAAGCAGACGCCACTGAGCATGTGCAGGAACACGGTTCTGTTTACAGCTTCGCTAGCTTGTTGTGCTACAAATCACAACCTTTTGACTTTGTACTGCATTATAAAGTACAGTACAGTACTTATAAAGTACAGTACTTACACAGAACTACTCTCTAGAGACTGAAAACGTGATAGTTGTTATTAGTCTATGGAGCCATTTTTAAACAAACTAACGTGACAAAACTCTTCATAAGACATTTTATCGTCCTGTCATGTTCACAATACCAAAGAGTTTTGAATATATTGTTCTAGACATCTGCCCTGGAGGTAGTGACCATTTTACAGTTACTGGAATCTATTGTCCCCCATCCACAAACTGTGAGGCCCTGAAAGAAATTGCAAAATTAATATCATCTCATGTTAAGTTATTTTGGGTGATTTGAATTTAGATTGGCTCAAAAAAACAAACAAACAAAAAAATAAAAACAGTGCAGCGGTGTGACTCATTGACGTGTTTTTAATAGTTTTTAATAAGATATATCAGCTTTGATACACACACAACACTTGTTAGTAGATCAGTTCATTGTTGGTTTGGATCCAAACATGAGATTTGTTGACATTATGTTGACAATATATTTTAAGATTAATCAGTGACACATTTAGTCATTCAACAAGGCGACTGTAACATGGACCCGTTATAAAGATGTGATATTGATTTATTGATTTTCACTGCTTGTTTTCTGTGTTGTTACCACCTTAAATTATTAATCATCAACTCTTTCCAGTAAGCAGCTGGACAGCATGACTAACACCAACAATAAAAAAACATATAATGTTCTAATGTATCTTCCTGAACAATAAAATTATTGTTTTGGGTGTTTTTTTTTTTCGGTTGTGTCTTGTTTCGTTTTCACTTTTTGTACTTGATGTTTTTATTATTTGTGTGTATTTTGGTTGCTTTTGAGTGTGCAGGCTATGTAAATTATATAAATTGTATATTGTCTCTATTATTAATCATTATTAATAATAAAAAAAAGATTTCTTCCTATAAAATGATCATAAGCTAGTCATGTTTTTTGCAGTGTGTGTGTGGGTTTTTTTGTGCAGCTTCTCTCGGCGCTGACAGGGAAAACGTGAGCGCCACGTGCAGCATTCAGCTCAATGAGATCACACACACACACACACACACACACACACACACATACACACACACACACACATATATATAGCTGAATGAGTGGGTCGACATGAGGTTAGATTATTCACGCTTGTGTTGCTTCCTTTGAGAAAAAAACGCTCCAGTTCAGTGCAGAGCGGCTGTAATCTGACATCAGACCTCCTTATTCTTATTCCTCTTTGATTTCTTTCTTTTTAATAACTGACTATAGTGAATTTTACTAAAATTATTATATTATATTACAATATTTGAAAAAATACATGAAAAATCACATCATTATACAGCAGTTTGGGCTTTTGGTTGCTATACAACCACAAACACTCATGTGTACAGTATGTGGTGACTCGTCCTGTATGAAGTAGATAAAATCGTGTAAACCAAGTGTCCATCAAGAAAACACAAGAAGCAGCAGAAGTCGTTAGAAGTGAACGGAGCGAACTCGCAGACTCCTGATGAATCATGTTTCTCTCTGTGGGTTTGAAGTGGCGTCAAACTTGCCTCCATTCGCGGACGTAACACACACGGCTGCCATGCATTATTCAATAGTTAAACACACACACACACACACACACACACACACACACAGAAAGGCTAGTCTTTAACACATGAGTGTGTAGGCTGAGGTTTAAAGTTGAACCTGTCTGCTCTGATTTGATGCAGCACGTTAAAGATCCAGACACGTTTTAAGATGTTTATAAAATGCTCTAGTTTGAATAATAATGTGTCTAATATGGTTTTCCCACAAAAAAAAGTTCAATTATCTTGTTAGAATCCTTAAAATAACATCTCCTCCTTCTCCCTCGTTAAAATGTTAGACTTTCCTGCAGGACACCAGATGTCTCTTCACTGTAATGTCCATTTTCAGTGTTTGTACACTGGAGGCTTCAAGTTTCCACATCACACTTGTGGAAGTTGCGTATTGGACCACGATTAGCTCTAAAACTAGTTATCATGTCACATATCATGGCCATAGGAGCGCATGTTAAACTGGAGATTTATGGTGAACTTGCATATTAACTGCACATACAACACTGTGTAAAAGTTTTAGGCCCTTTAGATGTTTAGATTTTCCATAACGCGACGCCATCAGAGAGAAGTCTGATCATCTGCAGCATGACAACGAGCCCAAACACCCAGCCAGAGTCATAAAGATCTGTCTGGGATTAACATGAAGAGACAGAAGCAGCTGAAGAAGAACTGTGGCGACTTCTCCAAGATGCAGGAACAACCTGAAACACTGCTGCTGTTTTAAAAGGCAAAGCTGCTCACAACAAATACTGATTTCATTTTAGGTTTCTCCTGTTTACTCAACTTCATATGAAGTTAACGGACAAATAAAAACTATTTGTAGCATCATTTTTGAAAGCATCTTTATTTTTAGCGCCCAAAACTTTTGCACGGCAGCTTCAAGCCTCTAGAAAAACAGATCGACACATCCCTGCTATACCGTGCTGTACCTCTGTTGTCTGATTCAACAACCAGCTTGCACGTGTTGTAGGAACCTGACAGGAGACCAAAGGCCACACACACACACACACACACACACACACACACACACACACACACACATATATACAGTAATATCTTGCAGGCATGTGGTGTGATGCAGAGATGGGAGGTGACTGGGTACCATCTGGGACTTACACAACCTCCCTCTCTATCTCTCAGCTTCCATCAAAATGTATAAATTACACATATAATATATACAGTTTAAAATATATATATATTATATATAATATATAAATAATAAAAAATAAAAACAAACTTTTTAGAATAAAATTTAAAAAAAAATAATGCAATCAATAACAGGACTGCAACTAACAGTCTTTTTCATTATAATTTAATTGTTAGTTGCAATCACAGAAGACAAAGTAAAGCAGTAAGGTAATGTTTGGTATTTAAAGAGGATATATATATATTTATATTCTGGGGCTCTACTGCAATAAAAACCCCTTATTTATCTTCTACTGGTCCTTTATGCAGCCCCTCAGTTCAGCCTCTGTCTGAAACAGGCTGTTTTAGCTCCTGTCTCTTTAAGGCCCCGCCTCCTGATGAGCCCACTCTGTTCTGATTGGTCAGCTTTCAGGAAGCTTCCTCCGGCTCCGGAGGCTACGTAAACAAACTATAGTAGCAGGATTTCACTTCTTTTTCTCCTTCTTTACTCCAAATGTCAACTTCTCAAATCCATCCGTACATGTTGGAGCTGAATCACATCTGATATGAAACGTGATAAATACACGGAAACACCTTGATGAAAGCACCTGTGTGATTATCTGACAGAGTTTATCTCAGTAAAATTTAAATCTCTACTACATCATATACCAATAAATTAATAAAATGTCTTGATTGATGTCAGTATTGATCCACTGATATACTTCTTTGATTTTTTTCTGACGCAAAGCATCAACAAATTTTCACAAATGGCCGAATAAAACCTGCAGATATTTAAACATAACACTTAGAAAATGTAGAGAAACATGCATAATTAAATATTTCTTCATGTGCATTTACAGAAACGTGTGTATAAACTGACTATTTTGCTAAAAAATCATTTCCTCTCAGTGCTTTCAGGCTCTGTTCTGTCACTAAACCTCTTTCTCTGCATCCATTAGTGACGTGGTTGCCATAGTGATGTGATGGAACAGCGCCTGCAGGGACATGTCATGTGACCACACACACACACACACACACACACACACACAGGAAGTCAATTAACACAGAATAGTGTTATGTAAGGCAGGGCTGAGCCTCACAGCAGTTTCTCATTGATAAAAGCAGAAAGGGAGCGAGAGGACAGAGTGGAGTAAAAACCAACCGGATCCCTATAACTGCATTTGTTTCAGTTTGTGTTGTGTGACATGCTGCTTCACTGTGTGACCTCCTCCTGTACTTGTAAGTCAAATAAATAAAAACCACCAACAGGAAAAACAAAAGGGTTCAGTTATGTTCTGCTGTTGCTCTGGAGCTTGTTTTCTGCTCCTTTGTTGCGTAAATGATGTTGTTTTAGCTGCGTGTGCTCCGGAGTGGGCGACTTGTCATTGCAGGGGTGTTTTCCTGTTAAATGTGTAGCGGTTGATGGAGGCAGCTAGCCGCTTCATTAGCTGGAGAGCTAATACCTGCAGGATGTTTCTAGTCAAATAGCATAGTTTTTGTTGCTGTGTCGTTATACAGGTTGTTTGTTGGCAAGGCACTCGGGAACACACAAATACGTCACTTCCGTGAATAGCTGAAGAAAAAAGGCCCGGGGCCTACACAGACGGAGAAAGTCAGGTAACGTCTCATTTTTTACATTACTACCCGTTCACTCATTGGCAATAAAAAACCATTAATACATAAAGAACCGTTAAGTTTCTTCTTCCCAATGTTCCAAATTCTTTGCATTGCGTGGTCAACGGTAAGTGGACTGCATTTATATAGCGCATTTCTAGCCTACCGACCACTCAGAGCCGACATTCACCCATCACACACACATTCATACACTGATAGCAGAGGCGGCCATGCAAGTGTCAACCTGCTCATCAGGAGCGATATAGTGCTTTAAAATGTTTCTATTGCATACTCACACACTCACACACACATACTGATGTTGCCCTCAAAGGCTATCGCTAGCAGGTTTATCCCTCGCGCAGCACTGAGAAGATTTAGCCCGGGCCCACCTTCGCGATGGGCTCTACTCCCGGTCTCACCTTGAGTATAAACTGCATTGACATCACACAATCAGCTCCCAAAAACAGCTTTTTCTTCAGCCATTCATGGAGCCACTGGGGGCCCAGGACTTAAGAGGGCTGCGCCTATACTCATAGAATCTGGAGATAAGGTCCAAACTTACTGAAAGTGATAAATGACGTGCTCTTATGGCATCACATTTGAAATGGCAACACCACAAAACCAACACAGTTCCTGTTCTTTGTATTTCCTGCTGCATTAGTCGGATGTATTGAATGAATGAATACATCCATTTATATAACTGGGGTTCACTTTTTGTTTGTTTTTTCACTAGTCCACAAATGCCTCAGAACAGCCAACGTGAATATATTATTTATGTACTTTAAGAACAAAGTTAGATTTCATATGAATATTTCATTGCACTCCTACCAAGTGTGTGTGTATATGTGTGTATGTGTGTGTGTGTGTGCATGTGGGGTGAGTGTTTTATTTATCAGGCAGTGTGCAGGGTGACCTATATCCCACTGCAAGGACCCCTGGATCCTGACTGCTGTGAAGACTGTCTACTGATACCCCGGCTAACTCTGCTAACTTAAACTGAACTGAACTCCATCAGTCTTTTGGTTTCAACCGAACTGCCTCCACTCCCACAATGCATCTGTGGTGGCGACAGCTCAGACTGCTTCAGTGGAGGATTGTGGGAGTGTCGGTGATGAAATTTCACAGCTGACGCATGTAGATGTGCAGTTTAATTAATAATCTGTTGTATTTTTCCTATAAATACATGTCTGCTAATGTGAAACAGACAGTGTCCCAATTCCACACTTTACTAACAACAGTCCACTATTAAAGAAATTAATATAGTTCAATGTTTTATATTAAAGGATATGTTTACAATTCTTCATGTGTCTGTTAAACCAGCAGTCAGGTGTCCATATGAGCAGTGAAAGAGGTTTTCCTCGCTGTAATCATTCCTCCTGTTCATACTGGATATTAAAAGATCCTTCAAATGTGTTTTCAATGGAAGTGATGGAGGCCAAAATCCACAGTGTGTCCACACAGTCATTTAAAAGTCTGTGTGAAGCTTCTATTCAGCTTCAGCAGTCTGAGTTAGTCATATCAAGTGGATATCTGACACATTTACAGTCTTTTTAGCATCAAATTCCCTCTTTGTGTTTCTTCGGACAGTGTTTCCCTGTTGAGCTGCAGGTGGAAGTATAGTAACAAAAAGAGGGACTTTGGCACTAAAAAGACTGTAACGTTGAAAGATATCTACTTGATTTGACTCATTTGGACGCTGAAGCTTCATATTAGCTTCAGATAAACTTTTAAATACATTTTTTACACAGAAGGAGGACTGTGGATTTTGTCCTCCATCACTTCCATTGTAAGGTCATTATGAAGGGATCTTCTAATGGTCAGTATGAACAGGAGGAATGATTACAGCAAGAAAAACAGCTTTAATGTTCATCTGGGCTCCTGACTGTTGGTTTAAGACAGACTAACTTTAATAATAGAGGATGTTATATTGCTGATATTGGACTATACAAATAAAAATGGACTTGACTTCGACCACCTTCATCTCTGGGAAATTATAACGGGCATTTTATCTGTTTCCTATCATTTTATAAAGAAGATACTTGAAAATACTTGAAATGATTAAACAGATTTTTTATTGAGTATGATATGAAATCTGAGTGAAAATCATCTTTAAAGTGGAAATATACTTTGTGATTTTCTGTTATTTATTTCCTGTTCTGATGTCGGATGTTAAACATGATCAAAGTTCCAAAACTTGAGGTGAACGTGTGTAGAAATGCTGCCTGTAAGACAAAAGTCAGGACTTTAACCTGATCTGAACGTGTCGTTTGCAAAGTGACCTCTACTTCCTCCTCATGATGACATCAGATGGATGGATTTGAGAAGTTGACATTTGGAATAAAGAAGGAGAAAAAGAAGTGAAATCCTGCTACTATAGTTTGTTTACGTAGCCTCCGGAGCTGGAGGAAGCTTCCTGAAGCTGACCAATCAGAACAGAGCGGGCTCATCAAGAGGCGGGCCTTAAAGAGACAGGAGCTAAAACGGCCTGTTTCAGACAGAGGCTGAACTGAGGGGCTGCATAAAGGACCAGTAGAAGATAAATAAGGAGTTTTTAACTGGAAATCATCAAGATATTCCAGTAGAGCCCCAGAATATAAATATAGAGCTGGAAATGTGCAGAATATGTCGTATCTGAGATACTGGGTATTGGTCCGGAAAAAATGGGTAAAACCAAGTCTCTCATCCTGTCTCTCTGTCTGTCTCCTCCCGTCTCTCTGTCTGTGTCCTCCCGTCTCTCTTTTGTCTCCTCCTGTCTCTCTTTCGTTTCTTCCTGTCTCTCTGTCTGTCTCACTCATATTCAACCAGTACATACCTGTCTCTCTCTCTCTCTCTCTCTCTATCTCTCTCTCTCTCTCTCTCTCTCTCTTTCTCTTTCTGTCTGTCTCAATGTCATTCTGAAGGTCGCTGCTGTTTATCTAAATGTTATGCAACCATCCATTGTGTAGGTAAGTGGGTCTCTCACACACACACACACACACACACATTCATGATTAATGTTGCCATAGCAACAGAGAGTGCTGCATTTCTCCTCCAGCGCCGTGGATACAGACCCGTCTGCGGAGCACCAGCCGCCTCTCATCCACTATCTTTCACTATTACTGTCTGTTTGCTCTGACCTCTGACCTTTGAGATGAAGGAGATGACCCTTGTTCATCAAACCATCATATCAGTAACAAGGCTCTGAGATTTAAACTAACATATCAAACATTACATGAGTCCTGTTTGCCAATAAACATGGATTATAATTAATCGAAAAATACCTTTAGACTTTAAAATCATCCTTATTGACTTCAGACTTGACTCGATCTCTGATAATAACTGTAACACACTGCTTTACATCCCCTTATTGAACATTTATAAGCACTATATACACATGTTAATAAATGTTTATAATGCACTATAATCTAGTTATAAACTGATATAAGGACATTTGAAGTGTTTATTAATGTACAGTATTTGTTCGACTGATCAACTGCAACTATGTTATAGTTACAGTTGTTAAACTAACACTTGTATCTACTTACAACTACATTATAGTGTGTTTAAACCATTTATTAACTGCTTATATATGAGTATAAATTGGGGGACTTTAAAGTGTTACCATAATAACAACAACAACAACAACAACAATACACATCAGCCATGTCACGGAGCATTTGACATGCTTCAGTAACACCTGTAGCACAAACCAGACGTGCAGTACAGACAGAAGACGTCAAAACAGCAGACAGGATGTACCGATAATCTTTTTGAAAAAAAAAACAAAAAAACGCTGCTTATGATAGGAAATAGGACAGCGGTGTGTCATGAGGTGTTGCCAGATGCATGCAGTGTTGGTTTGTTGAGGCACTGTGAACATTTCTACAGGAGCAGAGTTTAAAACACATCTTACAGGTTTCTCACTGAGCAGCAAATTCATCCTCCCTGAATCACACAGTCGAACCTCACAAATACCAAAACTAATGAAACTTCTCAACTCCTAAAAACCTCTACGTCAATCACCAGAACCTAAAAACTAAATAAAACTACATTTCACAACTGCATTTGTGGTAAATTTCCATGTTTTCTAGTGTTAATGTATTTCATATTTAAAGTCCATTTGAAATGAACTAGAAGGAGACATCAAACTTCCCATTTTCCTTCTTGGTCACCCAATCAGGGAGCACATTACTCACCACGGTAACCAGATGGCGTGCAGACACCACGGCGTGCTCCGGCTGCGCCTCGTGCTCCGGCCGAGCCAGCAGGTTGAGGGTTCGCTGGTCGTCGGGCTCCTGACGGAACCGAGACTCTAAGAGCGCAGGTGGCATCACTTTGGCTTCTCTAGCCGGGTGCTGACGGTGACGATGGTGGTGGTGGTGGTGAAGATGATGACGGTGATGGTGGATGTGGGGATCTGATGGGTTGTCCGCATCGTACTGGGGGGTCAAGTCCGGCTGAGGTTGCAGAGGTGGAGGGAGGCGGCTGGAGCGACGAGGAGGGAAGAGACGCAGCTCGTGATCACCAGAGGACGATTCTGAGGAGAAGAAGAAAAGAAAATGTGACGTTTGCAACCTTCGTTTATTGATTTATTTATATTGTTTTAATGTTAAATAAGTGGGAACGTTTGTGTATTTGGTATTTTAATCTGTCTAGGGCTGCAACTAATGATTACTTTCATTATCCATTAATCTACCAATTATTCTCTCAACTAACTGATCTTTTTATTTTGTCTATAAAACATCAGAAAATAGAGAAAAGTTCCTGCTAAAGCTCAAAGTAACGTCTTCAAACGTCTCATTTCGTCCAATCAACAGTCCAAAATCCAAAGATATTCAGTTTACTGTCATGTACGACACAGAAAAGCTTCAAATTCTCACATTTGAAAGCTGCAACAACTGAATATTTGCTGTTTTTGGCTTAAAAAACTTAAACAATGATACGATTATCAAAATAGTAGCTTCTCAAATGTGATGATTTGATGCTTTTCTTTGTCATACATGACAGTAAACTGATTGTCTTTTGGTTTTGGACTGTTGGTTGGACAAAATAAGGAATCTGAAGACGTCATCTTAGACTGTGGAAAATCATTTTGAGCATTTTTCTGACATTTTACAGACAAAACAATGAAATGTTGACAGTTTTCGGGAAGGAGAGCTTTCGCTAACAGTCAGTTCAGACTTGAAATATTTTAGGCAAAAGAGGACAGAGACGCTTTTATTCTTATTCGTTTTCATGATGAATCTAACTGTAGCTTTAACAAAAATCTCCCTCCTCCAACAGCACATTCAGCAGGACCCAGAGAGAGACAGCAGGAGATCCCATCTGTCTCTCTGTGTCTCTGCTGTCACAGCGTCTTCAGTCAGGACCGAGAGGCTTTCATCAGTCTGCAGGCAGGCTGAGAGGAAACCCCTGCACATCGACCCAACTCACCCGACCGTGATGAATGTGAACACTGCATAATTCATCCTCAGTCTTTATTTATCCTGGCTGGAAAAAAATTAAAAAAAACCTACTGAGCAAACTGCTTTTTATCCCCCCCCACCCCGCCGCCCGCCGGCAGGATCCTGCTTCACATTCACAGCTGCTGACGTTCATACTGAGAGCTGAAGGACCTGAGATTGACCCGTCCATTTAACAAATATACAGACCAGAACCTGAGGGAACAGTCAGCTGCTGGACCTGAGCCCAGACAGACTGCTGGGTTTCCAGCAAATACTCTTCACTGCAAGCTGGAAGTCGCAAAAAAAAAAAAAGTTCATAAATAGTCTCTTAGCGATGAAAAAAAGACTGCATTAATCTCTGAGATGGATACAAGCAGCAGATTCTTAACTTCATGTCTTCGTCAGTTGCTCCTCATGAGTTATTTAGATCAACATTATTTAATTAAACTATTTCTACACATTCAGCAACTTAGTTGTACAGAAGCTACCCAGCATCTCATTCTATACAGGTCAATTATGACTTGAACATGAACGTGATTTCGTAATTACAGTAACTCTGATATGACTGGAATCAGCTCCATAAATGACTTCCAGCACATCTCAGGGAAGGAAATTTTACTTTATATATGAATTTATTGGTATGTGATGAATGCACAACACTGACAGAAGATAAATGACACCTCCATGATGTTGTGGTAGAACTATGATAGCTTTAAAGGTCAACTAGTGCTTCAACTAATGATTATTGTATCGAAAAACCATTTTAGTTTTTAAAATGTAACAGGAGTCCAAACACCAAAGATAATCAATTCACAGTGATATAAAAACAGAGAAAAGCAGCAAATCATCACATTTGGGAGCTTGAATCATTGAATGATTTATATCTTTGATTCATAAATGACTTAAAGTGCTACGACTACCTTTTTTTGCCCCATTATCGATTAATCTGATGATTGAATCAATCGGTCTGTGAAATGTTCCACAGTTCAGAACCAACAGATACTGAATATAACTGACTGTTATACATCATATGTCAAAGCAAAACAGAAAATCCTGACATATCAAAACCTCAAACTAAAGAATGTTTGGCTTTACTGATTTAAAAATGTCTGAAATTATTAATCAATGATCATAATAGTTGATTAATTTTCTGTCAATCTACTAATCGATTAATTGACTAATCCATGCAGCTCTAAACTATTATGAAAACTGTTGCTGATTAACTTTCTGTTGATCGACTGAATCAATTTATGGACAAATTGTTTCAGCTTTAACCTCCGACAGGGAATCATTTCATCACGCTGAACTTAAACTGTGCAGATAAGATACGACTTTATTAAACACACACAGCCAAACCTCAGTCAAGACCACATTTAATCACAACAAATAAATACTGCAGACAGACAACCAGAGTTTCTGACCTACAAGGTGTTTCAGCTCCATGAAACTGAACGTCAAACTACATCCAGTCTGGCAGACGTTTTGCCAAATTCTAAAGATTATTTGAGGCCAATTTGAGGTTAAAAACTCGCTCAATCGTCAAGTGTCTGCTTAGAGAATAAAAACAGAGGAATAAATCATGGAAAACATGACAAAGGTGACTAATGAAGCAGCAGGTGTTCATGTTATCAGACTGGTCTTGGGGTCAAATAGAGCTGATGTCTATAAGTGTTAGTTCCACTAGAAGATTCTCCTACAGCGTCAATCAGACAAGTCTGCTGCTTGTTCTGGCAGAAAATACACCGAAAGAAAGACAGAGAGAAACTATCTGACTTCTGTCTACCAGCCTGTCTGGAAAACATGTTTTTCTTGGGTGTATCTGTGCCAGATTTAAAGTTATGCAAGTCGATAAACACAGACAGAAATCATGAATAGTAAATCTGTATATTTAAGGTAGAATCTACAATGTAAAGACAACTTCCTGCTTTAGAGAATGAGTTTCTTCAGGCTTGTCTGTGAATGACTGACTCAGACTGCTGAAGCCTTTTTTTTTTTGCATAAAATGACTGCGAGATGCAGCAGAGAGAAATAATATAATGTAAGAAACACAGATGTGACCGAGGAGCTGACACAGCTTCTCTCTCTGACATCTTTTTCTCCCTAGCGACAGCATCTTGGTTGCTATACACGACACCGAGCTGAGGCGTGCACCGATTGGATGGAGGGGTCAGCCCTGCCTCTCCTCTGTGGGAGCTGCTGGCCAATCACAGGTGGGGATGGAGAGGGCTGACCGGGTAACTCTGCGGGGAGACACCACACACTCCCCAACAGTAGAAAGGGACTGAGAGTTTGTCTGTTTACCTCTAATTTTATATAATAAATAAACATCCATAGATTTTGTTTATAATCAGGAAAATAATGCCTCTTGTTTCTGCATTTGAAAATATTACACTGCTTGTCATAAAGAGGCTGCAACAACTCAGAAACAAGAATACATCATTTAGAAAATACACATTTATGTTTAAGACTACTGCATTTATGATTATATTACAGTTAAGATAAGAAAAAGTAAACAAACAAAATAATGCAGTAAAGAGTCCATCATAATCCTGCTGATGCTGTTCAAAGTTTTTGCTTTAACTTCAGTAATTTCTGTAAAGTCAGCAAGAAAAATGTCTGTATATTCAGTTATAATTAAAGTGGTTATAATTAATATTTTTTATAACAACAATATATGAAATGACAGTGTCTAATATGAAAGAGAATTATCACCTGACACCAGATTTATAGTGAATTAAGGCTCTTTAGCTAAGTTTTTATCCAAATGTACCACAAATTTTAACCGAATTTACAGAAAAATCAGCAGGAGAAAACATGACTTCATGTTTGTTTCCATCCACTGCTGATGTGTGAATGTTAACAGATAAACAGCAGGTGGTGCTAAATCTCCAGTCAGTGCCGTTAAACCGTCGCAGAAGAAGAAGACACGTCATTAAAAGCTCAAACGACGGAAGACATGATGGAAATATGACATTTGTGTTAGTTTCATGTATTGATGTGAGGAAGGTTACAGTCTCCTCATCGTCGCTCCGCACAGATCTGATGTTTTCAGCTCTTCAGTGACGTTTAAGTCACATGAATCATGTACGTCATCGTTTATTCACTCATTACATTTGCTGTTACACCTCAGACAAGCGTAAAAACTTTTTTTTGTGATATTTCAGGATTTTTTCAAAGTTCAGGTTTTTCTATGCGCAAGTTGAAAATGCAAATAAAACAAGGTGGATGGAAACGCACCTATTCAATCAATCAGACAGACCTTATTTGTATAGCACTTTTCATGCTAATACAATGTAACACAAGTACTTTACACAAAACACACACAAACAATAAATGACTACGTTATAAATAAAGGACTCAATAAAAACAGGAACTGGGAATCTATTGTTTATCAGTCCGGCTGCAACTTTACTGTTCTGGTTCACTCTCAGCGCTCTCATAGCGTCGTTCTCAAAGAAAAAGCTGTAAAAAGCTGCTGTACACTACCTGCTCAGCACCGAACGGCAAACAGACACAGTTAGCTGTAGACTAGCTGGTGAACATAGTGGAGCATTTAGCAGCTAAAGAGTCAGATATTTCCCTCAGGAGTTGGTGGAGAACAAAAACAGAGCTAAAAGAGAGTGAATATTGGAATTACCTGTTTACAGTGAAGCCAAACAAATATGATAATTTTGAACTCATGATCAGATGTTGTCTCAACCATTGCAAGATTTTGTGCACTGCATCATTTCCTGCAAATCCCTTGTCCACAGGAGAGACAGACTCCACCACCAGCACAGATGTAAATTTTAAGGAATTTCCTTAATCTGTAGTCGGCTGTGTTTACAATCAAATGTTAATTAATCGTTTTTTTTATTTATTTTTAATCATTAACAGCAACTATTTGATAATCAATTAATCACTGACCTTCCTAGCCACTAGCAATTAAAAGTACATATAAGAGGAAACCACAGCATGGAAATATGAATGAATGAATATCAAATGCTGAAAAAAAATGCCAGCCATAAATAAATAGTACTAAAACTTGTCCAGATTCTCCAGCTGTCGACCAATCAGGCCACAGTAAAGCAGCGGAGACGTGTCTGCTGGCTTACACCGACCTAAATTCAACTTTGAATGTTCACACAGGAAAACCAAAATGAAGTTTCAGTCTGCACGATGTGGCGTGTCAAACACGTTATATGTTTCCACAGCCTCACTAACCAGCTGTGATCACTACCTGCAGGTGGTCCACATCATGTGACTGGCTGCATCATGTTCTTTAAACCACATACTTTCAATTTTATTCTTGATTTAAGGAGGGCTGAAACTAACTAACTAACTAATTCTCCATTAATCGATTTGTCGTTTGATCCATAAAATGTCAGGATATGATGAAAAATCTCATTCACTGTTTCCCAAAGCTCAAGACGACGTCCTTAAATGTCCCCAAGATATTCACTTTACTGTCATAGAGGACTAAAGACACCAAAAAATATTCACATTTGAGGAGCTGCAACAGAGAAACATTTTTTAACTTAAAAAAATGCCTTAAAATGATTAATGGATTATCAAAACAGTTGGTGATTAATTCAATAATTGGCAACTAATCAACTAATTATTGCAGCTCTAGATTTAAGGAACCTTTTGAAACATTTCTGCTCCCAATACAAGTTTCTCCCGACTGTCATGATGGTGCAGTTCATATAGTGGCATTTGCTACATTTTGTTTGTATAAGTTGACAGTGATTTAGATTTTGGGGTGCTACTGGACAAGGCAACACAATAAATGAGTATGTTTAACTACTAAATTTGTGTGTGTGTGTGTGTGTGTGTGTGTGTGTGTGTGTGTGTGTGTGTGTGTGTGTGTGTGTGTGTGTGTGTGTGTGTGTGTGTGTGAATTAACCACTGGTTTCAGTTGGTTTCCTTATACATCAACATAAAAACACCCTCTGGTAGAACCCATAAAGGTTAATATGTCAACACAGATTCCTCGTGTGTCACGTTGAGAACACTGACTGAGGCCTTCAGACTGAACAGATCCACCCAGCCTCCTGTAAAATCACCTCAACACCATTATAATACTCCTCAGTTCTCCAGTCAGTACAACACGATCTGGTTCCAGCTTCTTCAAATGTGACAATTTGCTGCATTTCTCCGTTTTAGGTTTCAGACTGTTTGTCAGACTAGGAGAGCAGTCTGAAGACTGTGACCTCTGGGAAGAGAAATTGGCATTTTACCTAAATGATTAACAGGATATAATATATATTGATACATTACTATTGGGAATTATAGAAAATATCAAATGCAAGGATCATCATCACTGTATGATCTCTTCTAATAATGTTATTGTAGAAGATTTGCATGTGAAAATTTAATCCTGTTTTACGTTTAACGACACATTTCCAAACAACTATTTCATATTCTTATTATATTCCTGTAGATAATCTGGGCTTCTGTTGTGAGGATTTTAATGTGCAGTATCCTTCTAAACAGATTTTAGGGCTGCAACAAACATTTTTAAGGATTAATCAATAACAAAAATCGTATATTATGTGCATTTTCAATGGATTGGTAGATCTCACAGGTTTTCATATTTTTATCTGAGCAACCGTCTAAAAAAAAACAAAGGTTTTAGGCTGCAAGCAAGCAAATGCTCGCATTTTGAGGAGCTGCAACAAAATGTTTGGTATTTTATGAGATAAATGACTTAAAGCACTAATTGCTAACCAAAATAAGAGGCTAATCCATCGACTGATAGCTAGTATGTCTGGTTAAAGGCAGCATACAGACAACAGACGCTTACCTGTGATCAGCAGCTGTGTCCATGTTAGACACAAGAACAGAAACATGGTGAGAAATCCTGCTCCTCTTCTGCGGCTCAAACTGAAATAAATCTGCTCCTAGAGCTTATTCCTCTGCAGCTTCGCTCAGTGCAATAATGATGCATCAAGGAAAACAGCCGGTGGTTATTTCCGTACATCTGTTTGAGTGTCCGTAGCATGCAGCATGAGGGAGGGGACGCTGCCAGAGCTCCACAGATCCGCTCCGCCGGCCCCTGCGACGCTACTTCCCCGCCCTGCGGTGCCCTACAGCGGCCTGGCTGAGGGAGGAAGTGCCGCTGTGGAGCAGGAGGAGCACCGAGGAGAAGCAGAGGTTTTTTCCATCTGACAGTCAGAGACGGAGGGGGGGAGGTTTGTGAAGAGAGGAGGTGCAGGTGGAGGCTGATGATGATGATGTTGATGATGATGATGATGAGACACTGGAAGGGGAGGAGAAAAGGCGTGGTGGTGAAGAGACGAAGGTTTATACTGATAGGGGAGAACGGGGTAAATAGAGCCAGTGGGTAAAATGAGTCACCTCCTTATCTAGGTAACCATAAACAAAAGTAAACATGTGACCACGAATTAAGAAAGTATAGTTCACGTTAGTCAATCCATCTTGGACTCAATCACATGGAGAGAGTGGTCAGCAAAACAGAGCAAATGAAATATTTGTCATGCCAAGTGAATTCATCATGTTACTTAAGTTATTAGTCTTGTATCTCAATTAGAATAGATACATTTTGGACATTAATACATGTTAATTTAAGTCAGTGTAAGCTACAAAACAAGGTCATAAACTTAGTATAACTGTGGATCTGAGCCACTGTGTGAAACAGTTTTGTCATAATGGAGGTTGTGGGGTAAAACGTGCCAGTGATGTTGGAGCAAGTTGAGTCAATGGTTCAATTTACCCCCAAAAATTATTTTCTGATATTCTAGAGACTAGAGACCATGTTCATGTTTGATCCCTGTTACAATGTTGATGAATTAATACCTAATTGTTGACTAATGT
Organism: Thunnus albacares; assembly: GCF_914725855.1. Taxonomy (NCBI): domain Eukaryota; kingdom Metazoa; phylum Chordata; class Actinopteri; order Scombriformes; family Scombridae; genus Thunnus; species Thunnus albacares. Next base: position 2,345,639 of record NC_058128.1, on the reverse strand, counting down.
TAAGTTTAAGCCATGAACAAACATGCTGGTGACAAATTAAGGGAAAAGCCAACATGAAGTGTCTTAGTAAGGTGTTGAGCCACCAGAACAGCATCAACACACCTTGGCATTGATTCTACAGTCTCTGAACTCTTCTGGAGGGATGAACATCATTCTTCAAAAAGATCTTCCCTCCTCTGATGTTTTGATGATGGTGGTGGAGAACGCTGTCAGTCAACATGTCAGTCCAAAATCTCCCATAGGTGTTCAGCTTGGTTGAGATCTGGTGACTGTGAAGGTCATAGCATATGATTCACGTCATTTTCATACTAATCAAACTATTCAGTGACCCCTCATGCTCTATGGATGGGGACATTGTCACCCAGGAGGAGACCCCTCCCATCAGGATAGAAATGTTTCATCATAGAATAAAGCTGATCACTCACAACAACTTTGTATTGATCAGCAGTGATCCTTCCCCCTAGTGGACCCAAACTATGCCAGCAAAATGCCCCCCACAGCATAACAGAGCCCCCAAGACCCCTCACTGTAGGGGTCAAGCATTCAGGCCTGGACCAGTTTTTCCTTTAATTTACACATTTATTCTTTCTGTATCTAACACACAAAGATCACAGTTTAATCTTTACTGAAAATGTTTGGGTAACTTGTTGAACAACAGGACACTAACATATTATTTTACTTAAAAGTACAAGTTTTTGCCTTTGTTAAATTGATGGCATTACTAAAGTTCAAAATGATCCCAAATTTGTTTGATTTTGTGTAATTTTTATACCAGTATTTAATGGTAGCACTATTTACCCCATCCTCATGCTCATTTTTACCCCTATCTTGGGGTAAGTTGTGCCATAGGACTAACTTTTTTTGATGGGTCATCGTCCTAAAACCACAATAATTAGATAACTTGTTTTAATTTCCATGGATACACAACAACCTGAGTTATATATAGTAACAATTATTTAAAACAAATACACTTTAATTTTGTTGTTGTGAATTACTGGATAATTTTATCCAAAAGTGAACCAAATAAAACAGGGAAATCCTTCTTTGGTGAGGTATGTTAAGGTTTTATTTGTCATGTACACATTATACAAGATGATGGCAGTGAAATTATAGAAAAACTGAGATAAAAAATATAAACAGCAATAAAAATTTAAGCAATAAGTGTAACAAAAAATGTTAAAAATAATAAATAAAAGAACTATTGTGCAAACGATGCAACAGCCATACACTGAGGAGTCAGTTTTTGAGGTTATAGGACTGGCTGAAGGGTCACAAGTAGAAATTGATTTGTTTTAAGGGGCGACAACTATATGGACTAAAAGTGATTCTAATGATATCAGGCACACCCATGTCCGCCCTGAAAAAAATTCTGCCATTTTGGATTTTTGGTAAACACATTTTTTGCTCCTGTTGGCACATATTTCATCTAATCTTCACCAAACTTGGTACATACCATATTTCGATGACCCTGAACAAAACGTATTAGTTCGTTTTTTAATATCACTTCCTGTTTGTCTGTAATTGGTTACCAAACTTTTGAAAGGCGTGGTCTGATGCCCTAAACGGGCCAAAACTCTTCAATGCTAAATTGGATTGCAGCCAAATTGGGGTTGTACATACAGCCACACTGCATCAGTGTGTAACATTTGATACAATTCTATCCACAGGGGGTGCTACTGTAATATTATAACATGATATTTCTACAATTCTGTTGTCTTTAATAAAATGAAACTTGGTACACAAGTTCTCCATGAGAATGTGCACAACATATTGAAACATGGCACCAATGGCCCCACCTTGTGGCCATTAGTGAAACACCACCATACCACCTATAAACTGCTGTATCTCTTAAATGTAATATTGCATGGTAATTAAATTCAACAAAATTGTACAGATGGGGATGCTGAACAAGTCCATAGCATTTGATACAATTTCACCTGTAATTGGCACTACAAGATCTTTAGTTATGATAGAGGCATTGTGATGTCAACTGGTCTGTCTGTCAGTCCTCCACATCCATGCTTCCGGCCATAATTAATTTTAGATTTGAGATAAGTTATTTAGATAACTATGATTTCCATAAAAATTTGAAAATCTAAATAGCCTATGGTGATGCCCCAAATTTTTTTTTGTTGTAAATTACTGGATAATTTTATCTCTTTAGGCCTCTAAAAGTGAACCGAATAAAACAGGGAAAATCTTCTTTGGTATGGTATGTTAAGATTTTATTTGTCATGTTCACATTGTACAAGATAATGGCAGTGAAATTATAGATAAACTGAGATAAAAATATGAACAGTAATAAAAATTTAACTGACATGTGTAACAAAAAGATGCTAAAAATAAGGAATAAAAGAACTATTGTGCAAACGATGCAACAGTGCTATATATTCAGTCAGTTTTTGAGGTTATCAGTCAGTTATGGTATTTGGTTGACTGGTTGAAGGGTCACAAGTGGAAACTGATTTGTTTTAAGAGGTGACAACTATACGGACTAAAGGTGAGGTGTATGAGGTGGACAGTTGTACTATCATAGTCCATGTAAACATTGAGAAAATGGATCCTCCCTAAAGCTCCCATCATTTATAGGAAGTCCTGCCCATCGTCTGGCTCTGCCTGACTCCTTAATTCACTTTCACTCCCTCCTATGAACAACAGACGACTCACACTAACATCTCTGTACATGTTTCCTGTTTTTATCGGCAGCAGCAGCAGCAAGCAGGATGATTCAGTTCAAAGACTTAATCGAGCTTCTCTTCACCAGCTTCAACATCATCTTCGTGGTGAGTAACTGAGCATAAAAGGAAAAAGAAAAAGGCTCTAATTTCCTTTTTCAGTATATCATTGATACTAAAACAAAGTGCTCACAAGGAGGATGAGAAAAGTGATGATGACACATGAAAAATGTGCAGCCAGAGAACATGAGTAACATCTGCTGGTGAAATAGATGAAGTGCAGTTGTGAGTTTGCATTTCACTGAACTTGAATCTGTTTGTTATTGACAGTAGTGGAAAGTAACTAAGTACATTTATTTACTTAAGTACTGTTCCTAAGTACAATTTTGAGGTACTTATACTTTACTTGAGTATTTCCATTTGATGCTACTTTATACTTTCACTCAGATGAAGATTTGACACAATGGATAATATAACAAGCTTTTAAAATACAACACATTGTTAAAGATGAAACCAGTGGTTGCCAACCTTTTTGTCTTTTGACGTCTTACAAAAAGCAGTGTGTAGTCGGGGTCACATTTCACATGTCTATGAGTTGTTAACAGCTCCACCAAATAGTGATTTTTCCCTCTAAACTTCTCACATGCTTTCATTTCAATAAATGTTCAAATGATCCAATATTTCAGCAAAAATCAAAGATTAGAGAAAAAGTCCAAAAACTGAAAACAGATTTGTGTATCAGAACTTTGTTTTTTCTTCTTTCCTCTCCCATTAATCATCTCACCACCCCTCAAATTTATCTGCTGACCCTTTGGAGGGGCCCGACCCCTAGGTTGGGAATAACCTCCTGTTTTGTCAATTTATTTATATAGCAGCAAATCACAACAGAAGGTCTGTCAGGGCACTTTTCACATAGAGCAGGGCTTGCTACCTCTTGTAATTGTACACTGATCAAATATTCCTTTTCACTGGGAAATATGTCACAGTAAACTGGCTTAACTGGGAGCAGGTCTCAGGTCTTGCCGGTGTACCGAGAGGGGCAACTATACTTAAATGACTTAATTTATTGATTGGGACAGTGTGCAGTTTTTAAACATTAAAGATGCACTGCACAGGAGTTAGCTCAAAGCTAATTTGCATACGCAGTCCCCAACAATCAAAACATACAACAGCACAACAACAAACAATACAAAGCAAAAAACACACAGAACACACCATACAAAAAGCAAAGCTACACACAACAGCACATCACATACACCAATTAGAAAGCACAGTGGCGTGAAAGAAAATCTTCTTGACTGCGCATGCACACAGAGATAAACCCAACAACGCCTATACTCTTAGAATCCACGATTACCGTACAACCAGCGTTATTGGGTAAATTTCACATATGCAGAGTAAAATTCTTCACTTGGAATAAATGTTCTTTTGATAAATTTTAACACAGATTTAGATTCTGACTACACAGCAACAAAAAACTGTGTGTACTTTTCTGTATTATGTTTTTTTACTATTATAATTATTATCTTTGTTGTCATTGTGTTGATGTTGTTGTAATTCACAATGAACTATTTAAAGTATGGTTTATCGCTCACTTTTATTATTGATTTATTTGTCATTACTTTATTGTGAAAATCCTGAGCGGAAATCTTACTTAAAGCGGAATTTGATCCTCTCGTTTCTGATTGGGCAACCACAGTTACGCTCATAATGACCAATGAGCGAGCAGCTGTGTAGCCATATAACGTAGTTGTGACGTGTTTGGAGTTATTCTCTGAGTTTTCTAAGCTAAGAGTAAGAAGATGTCTGGACGTGGTAAGGGTGCCGGTAAGGCCAGAGCTAAGGCGAAGTCCCGCTCCTCCCGGGCCGGGCTTCAGTTCCCGGTCGGCAGAGTCCACAGGCTGCTGAGAAAGGGTAACTATGCTCAGCGTGTCGGTGCCGGAGCCCCGGTGTACCTGGCGGCGGTGCTGGAGTACCTGACCGCTGAGATCCTGGAGTTGGCTGGAAACGCTGCCCGCGACAACAAGAAGACCAGGATCATCCCCCGTCACCTGCAGCTGGCTGTCCGCAACGACGAGGAGCTCAACAAGCTGCTGGGCGGAGTGACCATCGCTCAGGGCGGCGTGCTGCCCAACATCCAGGCTGTGCTGCTGCCCAAGAAGACCGAGAAGCCCGCCAAGAAGTAAACACGGAACCGGCTCCTCAACTACACAACAACGGCTCTTTTAAGAGCCACAACCGACATCTAAAGATCATGTTCCGTTAATATCTGAAACACACGCAATTATTCACGCTAATGTTTTAGTCCTGAGATATAAACTGCTTCTCTCATCAGTGTGATTAGAGCTACTTGTTACTGTCACTACAGAATTTGCCAGAGAACTTTTCCCTGAATTCACATTAAAATCATTTTATTCATTGTGCAGAATAACATTTCGTTTGCACAGTGAGATTGTTAAAATGTGGTTTGCAACACTAATTATAATTTAAGAGATGAGAATGAAATGGTTAAAATGAGGCTCAGGACAAAAACAACAAAGATATGAACATAAAGTTGATGTTACATCGTCACGTGGTGAGGATTCATCTTATTCACCCAAAATATTATTTCTCTCTACTGCTGCCATTCTGTGTTTCTTTGCATCTGAGTACTTTTAAAATACATTTGAAATCCGAGGAGTCAACGTACAGAAAATCCTGAATCTTGTCAGTTTTATAGGTTATGTTGTTGTTGTTTAGGTTTCACAGTAACAGCTTTACACATTTAGTTTACAGCTTTACACGTTTACAATATAGTTTGACACCAAGATGTTTTTCATCAGACTGTGAAGTGATTTCAAACCAATTTAATATAAAATATCAGTGTCTAATTTTCATTCAAAAAAAAGTTCTATTATCTGACATGTACTCCTCCGTCTTTAAATATGCAAGTATATTTAATTTAAATCACTCATAACTGTATATTATATACAGTTTTGATTTGTTTTGATTATTCTTAAATCTGAGTACAGTTTGCAGGTTACTGTGTATTACAGTTAGTTTATTTTTATAATATACAAAATTTACAATAGCTAAGATCTGTCCATCATGTGATTTTAAACTGAAGAATGTAAAACCATCTGGGACATTAGATAAGTGTTTGGACAATTAAACATTTTTTTGTTCTACCTTTGATCCTGCAGGAAAGTGTTTTTCATTAGACTATAAAGTGATTTCATACAAATTTATAAGTTAGTGACTAAAATCTAAAATCAAAAAAACTTATTTTAGCACAATATTATACATTTCTGAATGGATTTACGTTTAGGCTGCAATCTGAGTTTAAACTTGAACATATACAGTTAAAGACCATGTTGTTTCTATTATGTTATGCAGTTATGTGTGTAGTTTAAAATTTCTACTCTATTATGAATAATTTCTCATTCACAGTCTACTTGGATTATTTTACCAGAGACTGTTAAACTGTGGACTTGTATAAAAATATAGTGTTGCTGTCTACATTTATTCAAACAATACATGTAAAATAGAGAGTATGAGTTTATAGACCGGGATAAGAAAAAAAAACAAATAGGATAACTGGGTTACACTTCTGAATACTTCCTTCTCAAGATTATATATAAATATTAAGTTATTTAGTCTGCTGTATGTGTACAGAACATCATACTGTTAAGTGTTCACATAACCATCATGGTTCTATTGATACACTTTAAGAATTCACTATAATAAAATGTGGTTTAGATTAATGACTTAGATTAATTACATAAAGTAATGTGATAATAGGACGTGTTACTCTGTCAGAGAGTTGGTGGCTCTTAAAAGAGCCGTTGTGAGTATCAGCAGGTCTGGGGGAGTTTAAGCTCTCTCTCCGCGGATGCGGCGGGCCAGCTGGATGTCTTTGGGCATGATGGTGACCCTCTTGGCGTGGATGGCGCACAGGTTGGTGTCCTCGAACAGGCCGACCAGGTAAGCCTCGCTGGCCTCCTGCAGAGCCATGACAGCGGAGCTCTGGAAGCGCAGGTCGGTCTTGAAGTCCTGAGCGATCTCCCTCACCAGGCGCTGGAAGGGCAGCTTGCGGATCAGCAGCTCGGTGGATTTCTGGTAGCGACGGATCTCTCTCAGAGCCACGGTACCGGGCCTGTAACGGTGGGGCTTCTTCACTCCGCCGGTGGCCGGGGCGCTCTTACGGGCGGCCTTGGTGGCCAGCTGCTTCCTGGGAGCTTTTCCTCCGGTGGATTTACGGGCGGTCTGCTTGGTTCTGGCCATTTCTCTCTCTGTGAATCTTCCGCTTCAACAGAAAAAACAAAGAATGTCGTTTCACTGCGAGCTGCGGCTTTATAAAGGAGGAGCTGCAGCGCGCGCTCCTCCGGCCTGGAGGAGCGCGCGCTGCAGCTCATCTACTATTGGAGAGGAAATTCAAAGTAAACCCCGCCCCCACATCAGCTGACTAACGGCTCCGGAAGAAAGAAGAAAACAAAGAAAACACGTTTATATTTATCATTTATCATTTTATCTGAATGACCTTAAGTAACCTCTTACTGCCTTCACATGCGAGCAAGGATTTCTCTTTTCCTTTAGGTGACTTCTTCAGGTTCTATAATGGGGATTCTGCGCAATAAACTTCATCGCTTCCGGTTCAGGTCCCCTCTACGAGCTACATTGCGGATGGCGCTGTTTCATTCTAGATGCCTGCAGGAGCTTCCAAAACTGACCATATATACAGGCTGACATCTAAAACCTGGAGATGCGAAACTCAGAACAGCTGATCAGAGTCAGTTCAATCATCTCTGAGTTAAGCGCATGAGTGATAAATAAAAAGAATAATAAAATATATAAAATGCACATTATGTGCAATAGAGATTTCAGGTCAGGTGCTGCTCTAACAAACAGACACAGTTATGACAGAAGGACGCAGAGCTGAAGATGAATTCACGCTGTTCAAAGAAACAACTGATGCACATAAAAGCGGTAACTTTAGAAAGTAACTAAACTAATATCAAACCAGGATTTAGATTCTGACAGATAGTGAACCTCCACTAATGATACAGACTGCATGAACAAGGAAGTGAAACTCTGTAAGATGGAGGAGACAGAGAAACCCAGAGTTTAAGTTAACTCTCTCTCTGTTTCCCTCATCTCAGGGTGAACACGCTCTGTCGATTCATTTCCACAAACACAGGACTTGTTTGATCAGATGATAACATGTTTACTACTCACTATCCTACAACCACTTGAAAAAAAACAAAAAATCTTTCAAATCCACACGGACATTGTGAGATCATCCATCCAAACACAAAGACTGTGCAGTGATAACATCTACATTGATTGTTTTAAAGCATCAGTTTATCTTTAAACAGCCTTTAAAGAGGCCATATTACACCCATATTTCTCCACAAGTTAACACAGTTCACTGGAGTCTTAATAAAATGTATCGGAGATGCTTTGATTAAAATACCACAAGGATCAAGTGCTGCAGTCTTCTCATCTTGTATTTTCATCCTTAATTGCAATAAACGGATCAAAAGGTAAAAAAAAAAAACATTGATTTGTTAAAAAGTCTGAATTCATCCTTTGTCCGGTTTGTCTGCAAGACGACAAGTTCAGATGGATCAGAGCTATGCTAGCACTATATCTGCTCCACACTAAAAATAACTAAAGACATAAATACAGCAGTGACGTTATTGTTTATACATATAAACATACTGTGTAACTTTATGTTAACTCACCGGCGTTTATTACTGATGACAGCAGCGGAGGTGGTGTGTGGTTCCGGTGTTAGCTCCGGCTAGGTTGAGAAGTGAGATTAAACATCCTCAAAAAAATCCACTTCCCAATCCCAAAAGTTTAAAAAAGTTTCAGAGCAGAATCAGGTGTTTGTTCCTCCAGAAGACAACAGCAGCAGCGACACCAGACTCTTCAGCCAGTGCTCTGTTAGCAAGCAGCGGCTCTTTGTCCCGCAATACGAATTTTTCACCTTTAGCTTAGTTTAGCTTTACCCCATGTGATGTAAGAAGGGGCATCAAATCTGAATGGCTTGTTGAATCTTTTGAGCACGCCAGCCCACATCAAACTGACTGGCTGGGTGTTATTTCACTGCTTGTATGCTAGTAGAGACCTGAATACATACACAGAAGCACTGAAATAACTTCATAGTTTGGCCTCTTTAATTGTTTCCAGATAGTGTTTTGTCATCGTGTGCAGCTCTGCAGTGATTACTAGAAACAGTAACTTGTAATTTATGTTGACAAATCTGTACCAGAGGGCATCAAGAAATAAACATTTTCCTATTATAATTTAACTGTATGAAGGTTTAGATAAATCCACTCCAAACGTTAAAACTTTCCTGGAAGGAAAAAGCTCTTTTAGAGTAAGTGTGTGGCCCTTAAAAGGACCTTTGTGTTATTGTATTGACTGATGACTTTAACCTCCGAAGCCGTACAGGGTGCGGCCCTGCCTCTTCAGCGCGTAAACCACGTCCATGGCGGTCACGGTCTTCCTCTTGGCGTGCTCGGTGTAGGTGACGGCATCACGGATCACGTTCTCCAGGAACACCTTCAGCACACCGCGGGTCTCCTCGTAGATCAGACCGGAGATACGCTTCACTCCGCCGCGGCGAGCCAGACGGCGGATGGCGGGTTTGGTGATTCCCTGGATGTTATCACGGAGAACTTTACGGTGACGCTTAGCGCCTCCTTTACCGAGTCCTTTACCGCCTTTACCTCTTCCGCTCATCTTTACTGATAAAGTTTCTTTATCTGAAATGTTGCACCAGCTTGATGCCCAAAAATATATGTCTGACCTGAGGACGTAATTGAAGACAGAGGCGGGTCTTTTCTCCTTCTTTGGATTTGCGTTTCCTGTCGATATTTAACTTTTTTGGCTCATTAGCGCCTCCAGCTGACCATGAATCAGGGACACTTTATATCTATAAAATGATCAGAATCACAAACAGGTTTATTGCCCAGTAGGTTTTCACTTACAGTGAATAACAGCTAAAATATGCAAAATAGAAATGTACAATAAAATGTGTAAAATATATTCTAAGTGAAAAGAGTTTTTACCAGTTCAAAGTTTAAACTGAAGAGAATAAAAATGTACAAAATATGTGTAAATGTTCATAGTGTGAACAGCAGTGTGCAGTTAATAATAATACATGTTTGCATCAATGTAACATGCCGTGTTAGATGTGCTGGGTAATGAGTTAATATAAGGTGTGATGTCTATGGGAGGGATAGAGTCCAGGTCCGTCGGGGTCTCGGGTCTTGTTGATGAGGCAGCTGCAGTCAGGAAGAATAAAAACTGACCTTAATTGACTGAGATGCAGTCAGACTGTAATGCGCCACAGCAAAAAGGTTTGAATACTTTTCTAAATGATTTTTAATAAATATACAAAAACAGGTTTTCACTTTGTCATGACTTTGTGAATCCACTGTATCTATAATACAAACATAAAGCTGCAGATCACTGTGACTCTGTCATCCTACCTGTCCTCAACATTCTCCTTTGAAAGTCAGAAAACTTTCACTTTCACACAGCAATGAAGCCGACAGAGTCACATATAAAAGAGGTTTAATTTATTTTAAAGCAGACTCATCTCTGCACAGTTCAGCCCGTCATCAGTGTGAGCGCTCGTGGACTAGAGGTCATAAACCAGAGTCGTGCACTGTTGAATAACAGCTGTGATTTGATGGACAGCTGGATGGATGCAGGGACGCACACATACAGTTTATAAGATGCTGACAGCAGTCACACAGTGTTTGAGCCGATATAACAGAAATACAGTCCATGAGTAGATAGAAGGTCAGAGTGTACGTTGAGTACAGCACAACATTTAGACAGCAGTGTTGCAGCAGGAAAACTATAATCCATAAATACTTAACTCTGCTTTCATTAAAGCATTTATATTATTAATTATAGGGAGCTCAAAGCTGACAACACTTCTATTAAACATTCTGACAGCTTGTTGTTGACTCAGCTTGTCATCAGGAAGCAGAACATGAACAACAACAAAACAAATGTGATGACGAGACACTAAAATATGAATCTTCCAGATAAAACTGAACAGCTGCTTGTTAACTTTTGCTCAAACATGTCAGAGCTGCAGTGTTTGCTGTAAATGAAGCTTCTCACAGAGTGAAGGATGTTCAGACTGCAAACTGATTTTACTGTTTATAGTGGTGAGAGATTTACTCTGCATCAGTAACTTCAGGATGATAATGTGTCTGCACCACATAACACTTAAATTATGCAACATACTCTACCTAATGTTTTATGAAAATGAACACTTGTGAGTTTCGTTCTCTAAACCGGATGTTGCTCTTTACGGTAAATGTGGTTGGCTCTTAAAAGAGCCGTTGTTGTGTTGTTGGGGAGCCGGTTCCGTGTTTACTTCTTGGCGGGCTTCTCGGTCTTCTTGGGCAGCAGCACAGCCTGGATGTTGGGCAGCACGCCGCCCTGAGCGATGGTCACTCCGCCCAGCAGCTTGTTGAGCTCCTCGTCGTTGCGGACAGCTAGCTGCAGGTGACGGGGGATGATCCTGGTCTTCTTGTTGTCGCGGGCAGCGTTTCCGGCCAGCTCCAGGATCTCAGCGGTCAGGTACTCCAGCACCGCCGCCAGGTACACCGGGGCTCCGGCACCCACACGCTCCGCATAGTTGCCCTTCCTCAGCAGCCTGTGGACTCTGCCGACCGGGAACTGAAGCCCGGCCCGGGAGGAACGGGTCTTTGCCTTGGCTCTGGCCTTACCGGCACCCTTACCACGTCCAGACATTCTTCTGTGTTTGACTTTTCTCGTAAAGTGAAACGAAGATATCGCCTGTAAAACTATGTCTGATACATATACAAGGCGTCTCGTCGTTCATTGGTCGAGTTGAGCTGCAGTGTGGTCGTCCAATCAGAAAAGGCCACATCAGCGTTACTATAGCAATCATGACACTTCCGCCTCGCAGTAGCTGAGATTTACAGAATAAGACTTAACATAATAATAAAAAGATAAAACTAAAAGCTCATGATAACATTTTACTGTAATGCTAAAATAATATGTTTTTAGGATACAGTTTAATGAATATAAAGAGTTCATTCTTAATTAAGTGAGCTTGACTGAAGTATGATTAATAATACTAGTTTTATTTGTATAGAACTTTTCTTAACCCAGTTACAAATTCCTTTAATAAAGGATATAAAAGATAATGACAAGATTAAAGTAAATACATTTTAGAGTAAAATAAAATATAGAAAAAACAACTAATTATACACATCAATGTTAAATAACTTAAAATGCCAAAAGTGAAACTGATTTAACCAAATGTAACTGAACTTCGACTAAATTAATCTGAATGAATTAATACTGAATATGTTGTAAATTTGAAATTACTGAGCAGATCTGAGCAGCCACATATTGATACTGGGATTGATGTTGGGCGACTATTTTGATCTTTAACAAAATGGTAAAATACTTCCAAATGACATTCAGATAAATTTATATCATTGTATGTAATGTAAATTTGATTTGTTAGTTTACTTTGTAACTAGTATTATACTTGATCATTTTATTTAGGAAACATGGGACTAACATGTAACATGTTAAGTCTTATTCAAGTCATCACTAATGCCAGTTTGAAATCAAATCATGTAAATAAATCATAATTAAATGTAAGTGAGTCATTATAGCAAGTTACACAATTAGTGTAACAGAACCATAATTACAATCACCTGTTATTCCTGATGTTTTTGGCTTCTTGAAGAGCTTTTCTCTCACTGTTATATGCTTCTTACTTTAAAACTAGATGTTCATAGTTATACTTTAATATAATACAGTTTAACTATTGTCTTATTTGTTTAAGATAAAAACTACTATGTAAAAGACACTGCTGGACATTTCACATACAAATAACTACCAAACATATAAAAATATACATTTATTAGAAAAATAGAACAGTAATACTAAATGTCTATAACAAACTTTCACTCGTTTCCCGAGATGTCAACATTTAAAAAAGGAGAAATTGTTCAACACACAAATAAAACACGTTTGGAGGAAAAGTGCTCTTTTTGGATTTGGGTGGCTCTTAAAAGAGCCTTTTTTTGGGAGTGAAACCTGCTTTGGAAAGTTTACTTCTTGGCTGGTTTCTTGGCTGCTGCCTTCTTCGCTTTGGGTTTCACCACCTTCTTGGCGGCTTTCTTGGGTGTCGCTGCCTTCTTCACCACCTTCTTTTTGGGGCTCTTTGTGACCTTTTTCACAGACTGTTTCTTGGCTGCTGCGGGTTTCTTGGCCTTCTTGGGAGTCGCTTTCACTGCTTTTGTCTTCTTAGCTGCGGGCTTCTTGGCGGCTGCTGCCTTCTTAGCAGCGGGTTTCTTCGCTGCGGGCTTCTTGGCCTTCACGGCGGGCTTCTTCGCAGCCTTCTTAGGCTTCTCAGCGGCTTTGTTCGCCTTGAAAGATCCGGACGCTCCGGCTCCTTTTGTCTGCACCACAGCTCCTTTCTCCACCAGGCTCTTCACGGCGCGCCTGATGTGGGCACTCTTGTGCTCCACATCGTAGCCCTGAGCTGCCAGGACCTTCTTCAGGGCGATGTATGAAATACCTTTACGCTCCTTGGAGGCGGTGATCGCTTTCAGGACGAGCTCGCTGGCGCCGGGTCCGGACTTCTTGGTCGTCTTGGTGGTTTTCTTCTTCGGGGCCTTGGCCGGTGCGGCCGGGGCGGCGGGTGCTGCTGGGGCGGCGGGAGCAACTTCTGCCATCGTAGTATCGAGTATCTTCTCACAACTAGTCTTATCAGACTGATAATCGACCGGCAGCAACGAGAGGGACTTAAACACACCATGAGAACCGTGGAGACTCAACTCAGTCTGCTGCTTTCCAGAGCATCAGGAACACAGCCACACTTGTGTTTTCTCGCCACATATAAATGTATAAAATACACATTTAAACGAAACAATCAAGTGTAAAATTTAATCCGGCGGATAGCGATGAAGTTCTTCTTCGTGTGGAAGCTCCGTAAATATTTGAACTTTTCTGTATTTAATTTGGGAGGCGTTTAAACCTCTCCTATCTGCCGCGGAGTGAGGCTCTGCGCGGTGACTTTTCTCTGTTATTTCCGTCCTAAATGCTTCGAAATACACCAGAAGTCCACTAAAAATATGTAGATAGTGAGAGGACATGTTTGTTTCGAGTACCAAAGTAAAAAAAGTCCCCATCTGTGAATATGTTTTTAATAAACTGACGTTATTTCGGTATCTGCAAGCACACTCAACGTGGATGCCATTTGCACCTCCTATGACACAGTTAGTGTTTGTCCTTTATTTCCTATGTTTATTATTTTTAATTCATACTTAATACAATGATACTTATATTATAGTTATTACAATCTGACATGTGTGACACAGATAGATGGATATATTTCGTTTTGTAGAATATGAATCGGACCAAGCAACCAATTACTCAAATGAGGAAGATATAACCAGACACCCAGGAAGGGGCTTTGGGGGAAAAGAAGCCACTTAAATAACAAGCAAAAATCTTTGAGTAATATAACTAAACAATTCAAAGGACTTATTATGATACTTAAATACATGGACAAACATATTACAAATTTAAATTTTCAAAGTAATGGGAGTTATATAGTTGAATCACACTGTCAATGTGAAAAGACACATTGACAGTATAGCTATAATGAATAAGCCCTGAATGCAGTGAAAGTAAATATGTACAATTAAAATATATTAAAAAGCAGCTATATTTGTTATGCTCTAACTTCAGAGTTGCCAGTTTTGTGAGGTACACCAATCTGAAACTAATGCAGTCTAATTACAACAGTCTAAACTATTTGATATAAACCAGACAAACTCTCTAAAACAAACAAAATCAGATCATTATAGCTTTGACTTTTAGCTAGAAATGCCTAATAAACTGGCAACTGAGTGTTGTTAGGGCCAGATCCACAAAAGTGCCAGGGGCCCTAACCGTCCCTGGCACTGAAAGTGTGAGGAACGTCTTGTTTTTGTACAGATTATTAGGGCCTGAGCATGAAAGTGCCAGGGGCCCAACAGTCCAGCCACTGCATTCTTGAGGGGCTTGGGATGCTCAAAAAGTCACAAAAATTGGCACACATGTCAGAACTGACCAAAACTGCAAAAGTCCTGGTGACTGGGCCCGGGCGTGGCCAGCGGGCTCTATAGCGCCCCCAAACGCAGTGCCATGTTGGCATAAACTTGCTTTGATCTTCATGAAATTCAGTTGAATCATTGCTCTCATCATTTTGGTCACAATACATATTTTTTCATACTTTTTTTCCAGACAGGAAGTCAGCCATTTTGTGTGTCAATTTTAACTTCACAAACACATTTGAGGCCTTTAGGATGCACAAAAACTCACAGACTTTGCACTCATGTTCCAACTGGTAAGTATTTCGATTTGATATTGTAATTGGGCTTGGGCATGGCATGTCGGCTCTATAGCGCTCCCTGATTACTTTTAGCATTTTTGAGGTGCTAGGGGTGCTTGAAAACTCACTAAACTTTGCACAGGGATCAGAAGTGGCGTAACTTGATATCTGATGTGGGTCTTGGGTTTGGGTTTGGCAAAATGGCTCGTGGGCACCCCCTAGAAAATTTCAAAGTCAAAGCCCCCAACTTTAAATTTGATATAGATGTACAAAATTTGGTTGGCAGATGTAACAGGCTTTACCAGGCTTTAAACATAAAGCCTCATGGAGCCATACCATAAGTCCAACAGGAAGTCAGCCATTTTTGTATTTATTGTGCAATTTTCCCACAAAGTGCAGCCATTTACAGGCTTTGTAAACAGAATTAACCCAAGCAACTTCAAATTTTATAGGTGATATCTTAAGACCTTTGTGATGCTAAATTGCAAAGCTTTTCAGTTTTCATGGAACACCCTTGACGTGGCGTGACAATTTTGCCCTGAACATGAAACAGGAAATTGTTGTAACTTAAATGTACATTGTCCAATCTGCCCCAGATTTCTCATACTTGAGTCCAGGCCTGAACAGATCTACACTGAGTCAACACTATGCTATGACTCTGACTCAACACTGAGTCAGAGTCATAGCACCACCTACTGACTGAGGAAGTCAGGCTTATGTGACAAACATCATCCAGTTTACATGAAATTTACATGGTGTGGTCTACACATGATATACAACATGACATACAATTAGTGAGTGTTCTCTGGTGCCACATAGTGGACACAGGAAGTGATAGGTATCTATTACATGCAATGTCCAATATTCAACATCCATGTCAGTTGCCCTCTGGTAAATGTATTGCTGCAATAGTATTTCACTTATGTAGTACTGCCTACGGCTAACAGGAAGTAAAGCCTAAATGACACGTAGTTCATGAAATGTAAAGGCAATTTCCAATATGTCATCTCCAGCTTCACATACAGCACACAAAAAAGAATATATTGTCCAATAATCCTGAAAATTCAAAGACATGTCAACTGACCTCCAGTAGCGATACCACGGCTGTGGCTATCTCTGACACACGTGAGGTGTGAGGGTTCGTTCATCGCTGCTTGCGGCTTTAAATCTTGTATTATATTTCGTAAGAATTTCCTCTTCTTCATTAACTTCATTAACAAGCTGGAATCAGAGAATAAGAGATTTTTTTTTTTTTAAAGAATGACACTAATCAATGAATTGATTATCAAAATAGTTGGTGATTAATTTGATAGTTGGCAACTAATCAACTAATCATCGCAGCTCTACCTTTGTTGCTCTCATTCAGGGCTTGTAAATTAACATATTAAATATGACAGATTAAAGGACAGGCTATTAAGCTGACATTATTATATTATATAGTATTTACATATTATTATTAAATGTAACATGTAATAATATAGTGACTATACTTTAAGGCAAGGCACTTTTATTTATGGTGTATTTTTTTACAGGTAAAGTCAATGTTTTTACATTAAAGTGACAGTTAACATGTACAGATACATGCAATAAACAATAAACTTGCATTATCTGACAGACAAAAAGACCCACAAAGTAACTACTTATAGCCAAAGAAATATATAAATATGGTTCCCAGCCTGAGGGTCCAGTCCCAAGATCATTAATGGGTGAAGAAAGAAAAACTGTTCTGACTTTGTTCTTGTTTTCTATAAAATGCTGAACACTTCAATACTCGATAAGTAGTCACAAGTAAATATCGCTTCATTCATTTTAAAGCAGGATTACGAGCCAATATGTTGGAAAGCACTGCTAAAGATTTCAGTCTGCATTTTCTTTTAGAGAACACTAACTATTCCATGCAGGCTACAGGAGGAAAATCACCACCTGCTGACATGCTGATATCAGACTGTTGTCAATGAGCAGGTTAGAAATATACTTAACCATTACATAATTGAAATAATCTTAAAATATTAAAGTTGATTCTGTATTGCATTGGAAAAAATAAAGACAGAAAATGTAATATAGTATCAATTACAGTAGCTTCAGCTTTGCATATATTGTAGTTGCTATTTATCAATAATCCAAATCAAATTTAAAATCAAAGGCCATCGATGCATCATGAGGATGTGACGTATGCAGGGAAATAAGTACATAGTCCAAACAAAGTATTGTGTTTTTCTTTAGGTTAATTCATCAAATGTCACCAAGCAAACAACAGGACACAGAAATCCTGGCTCCTGAAAACCATAGACTGTCCCATTGACCCTCCAGGTGCATGCTGGTCCCAAACCTGCCCACCTACCTGTATCACCTGAATCTCACAATACAAAACAAAATGCCAGCAAATCAAACTAAATATGCTTAACAAAACAAATGATCACCACAAGGAAATACCATTGAAATCATGTCTAATTAAAGAACACTCAGAAGACATACTAATTATTAATAAAACAGCAAACAAATGAATAATTAGCTCCTACATGTGCCATGTAAAGCTAACTGCTCTGTACTGAATCTGTTTGAGCCTTGTTGTTTGTGTAATCAAGCAAAGACAGAATGACAGTATGCCAACTCATTTAAAATAAAAGTATTAACCAGTTTCTTGGATTCAGCTTGACATATTAATTCTCAAACTCCTGATATGTTCCTCAAGTCATAGAAAGCCACTTAGGTTACTGATGTAACTAAAAGTTAAGATAACAAAATAACAGACATTGTTGATGCGCTCACTTCTTTTCAGAGACACTGGATAACTTTCCTGTGTCAGGTTTTTGGATCTATGTAAAATCAAATATTCAAAAACATATTCAAGTCTACCTTCAATAATCATGTATAAGACCGATGAGCCAGGCTGCTTTTAAACCAAAAACAATTTAAACCCAATTGTAGTTTGGAAATCAGCTGAAAACATTTGCATTCCAAGATATTTTTTACGTGAATAATACTACTACATACTTAACAATAAATCAGTACCCTGACACTTATCAGATTTATATACTTATTACATTTACATTTTTTTTATTCAATAATGTAATTCACCACAACTTAACACATGTCTTATTGGGTCACAGGAGAAGCTTGTGTTCAGTAGATCACATCATCCAAAATGAAAAATAAATACGTAAAATGTTCATTTTCTGTGCATTCATTTTAATGACAGACAGTTTTTTTAAGTACATGTGAAGTTATAACGCAGACTAAAATAAATGATATACACAATGACTGTGTGTCATAGGTGTAGAGTCCTGACTCGAGTGTGCTTGCAGACGCCAAACTAACCTCAGTTTAATACAAAATTATTGGCAGGAACGGAGTGTTTTTACTTTTAGTCTTTGAACAAACATCCCCTTTCACTAACTAACTGGTTTTACTGGTCTTACAAAGTATTTTAAAGCATTTCGGAGTGAATTTATTGGGAAAAGTCCCGGAGCATTGCCTCACACGGAAGTAGTTGGCGGAGGTTTACAGGCTTCCCAGACGAAATACAAAACTCTCCAAAGCTTTATTTGATTTACACATGAAGAGACACTTCCCCGCTATCAGCCCAGTTTGAATTTAGAGGTTAGTAATGTTTCCCAGTGTTTATTTTACACATTTATATGTGGAGAGAAAACACAAGTGTGGCTGTGTTCCTGTTGCTCTGAGGAGCAGTATGCCGGGTTGAGTCTCCGCGGTTCTCATGATGTGTTTAAGTGCCTCTCATTGGTGTCGGTCTATTTACAGTCTACTCAGATTCGCTGATCAACACGAGACGATGGCAGAAGTCGCCCCAGCAGCACCCGCCGCCCCGGCCGCACCGGCCAAGGCTCCGAAGAAGAAAGCCACCAAGGCGACCAAGAAGTCCGGTCCCGGCGCCAGCGAGCTCGTCCTGAAAGCGATCACTGCTTCCAAGGAGCGTAAAGGTATTTCATACATCGCCCTGAAGAAGGTCCTGGCAGCTCAGGGCTACGATGTGGAGCACAAGAGTGCCCACATCAGACGCGCCGTGAAGAGCCTGGTGGAGAAAGGAGCTGTGGTGCAGACAAAAGGAACCGGAGCTTCTGGATCTTTCAAGGCGAGCAAAGCCGCTGAGAAGCCCAAGAAGCCCGCAGCAAAGAAGCCCGCCGTGAAGGCCAAGAAGCCCGCAGCGAAGAAACCCGCTGCTAAGAAGGCAGCAGCCGCCAAGAAGCCCGCAGCTAAGAAGACAAAAGCAGTGAAAGCGACTCCCAAGAAGGCCAAGAAACCCGCAGCAGCCAAGAAACAGTCTGTGAAAAAGGTCACAAAGAGCCCCAAAAAGAAGGTGGTGAAGAAGGCAGCGACACCCAAGAAAGCCGCCAAGAAGGTGGTGAAACCCAAAGCGAAGAAGGCAGCAGCCAAGAAACCAGCCAAGAAGTAAACTTTCCAAAGCAGGTTTCACTCCCAAAAAAAGGCTCTTTTAAGAGCCACCCAAATCCAAAAAGAGCACTTTTCCTCCAAACGTGTTTTGTTTGTGTGTTGAACAATTTCTCCTTTTTAATGTTGACATCTCGGGAAACGAGTGATAGTTGTATATTACAGGATTCCCTTCAGTTTTTAAAGACACTTAGTATTGCTGTTCTATTTTTCTAATAAATGTATATTTTTATATGTTTGACAGTTATTTGTGTGTGAAATGTCCGACTGATTAGAAACTTTAAACGTGTCGTATCGGTTCTATCTATGTATGTATCTTTTTTTATAAAACATCACTTATTAAATAGTTGGTAGATTAAAATATATCCATGTTAATATTGTTCTCTAACCAGGTAATATTGATATAACTGATTATTTCCATTGTTTATTTTATATATGAGTTTTACAGTGTGTTTTACAATATATAAATCAGTTTGCAATAGTTTTTCCTCAAATTATTTTTTATTTTATAAATCATAAACACCCATATTGGGAACAAAATGAAAGAAGAAAGAAGTAGGAGAGAAAAAGCAGTACTTAAATAATTATCTTTTGTCCATATAATTTTTCCCCATAAAAATACATTAGATCTCTTTTATGTCAATGAATCTTTGTCCCACACAACATCAGATACAACTTTTAAATGGATCAATAAATGATGAAATAAACGAGTTGTTTCTGTGTCAGTAAAGGTTTAATAATCATACTCTTCCTCTCAGCGGTTAGTAGTTGGTTTTGATTTTTAATGCTTTCCTCTGATAGGTGTTCTGCTGTGTCACGTGCATACAGAGGGCCAATAGGCGTTGCCAGCGTCTCAGCGCCGCGTATATAAAGCAGAAACTCTGCAGTTGAAGACAACTGATTCTTTAGAAGAGGAAGTTGACATAAAGTCGCGATGGCCAGAACCAAGCAGACCGCCCGTAAATCCACCGGAGGAAAAGCTCCCAGGAAGCAGCTGGCTACCAAGGCCGCCCGTAAGAGCGCCCCGGCCACCGGCGGAGTGAAGAAGCCCCACCGTTACAGGCCCGGTACCGTGGCTCTGAGAGAGATCCGCCGCTACCAGAAGTCCACCGAGCTGCTGATCCGCAAGCTGCCCTTCCAGCGCCTGGTGAGGGAGATCGCTCAGGACTTCAAGACCGACCTGCGCTTCCAGAGCTCCGCTGTCATGGCTCTGCAGGAGGCCAGCGAGGCTTACCTGGTCGGCCTGTTCGAGGACACCAACCTGTGCGCCATCCACGCCAAGAGGGTCACCATCATGCCCAAAGACATCCAGCTGGCCCGCCGCATCCGCGGAGAGAGAGCTTAAACTCCCCCAGACCTGCTGATACTCACAACGGCTCTTTTAAGAGCCACACATCTACTTTAGAGAGCTGCTCTCCTGTTAATACTAATGCTGGAAAATCTGAAGTTGTTGAATGTTTAATTAGGTTATTAATTGAAAAGTCAAACGGCAAATGCCAAAACAAAGATACAATCAATATTCCTTAAGAGGTTCTTTATTCCAGTTATAAAGATGAACGAAAAAAGCTCATCTAAAATAAATTACACTACAACCTTGGTATTGTATACAGTACAACGTCCTCTGGTCTAACAAGGGTGCAAGTGTTTAATAAGTGACACGAAGTAAAGTAGTAGTACTGAGTTACTTTAATCTTCAAAGGCAGGTCTCTAGGGAATAAGTCATGTGAGATTGTTTAACATTGGAATCAGCATCCAACGCCACATTATATTCAAGCTTCTTCGTACATGAAATTGAAGCTATTACAGTAAAAACACGGATATCGTCTCTTAGAGGAAGTGGCGGCTCTTAAAAGAGCCTTTGTGTTCTTGTCTCAGCAGGTCTGGATCAGGTTTAACCTCCGAAGCCGTACAGGGTGCGGCCCTGCCTCTTCAGCGCGTAAACCACGTCCATGGCGGTCACGGTCTTCCTCTTGGCGTGCTCGGTGTAGGTGACGGCATCACGGATCACGTTCTCCAGGAACACCTTCAGCACACCGCGGGTCTCCTCGTAGATCAGACCGGAGATACGCTTCACACCGCCGCGGCGAGCCAGACGGCGGATGGCGGGTTTGGTGATTCCCTGGATGTTATCACGGAGGACTTTACGGTGACGCTTAGCGCCTCCTTTACCGAGTCCTTTGCCGCCTTTTCCTCTTCCGCTCATTTTTTCGATTTGTTACTTCTACGGTGAAGACAAACTGATGTCGCCTTTCCGCAGAGCACCGTATATAAATCCTCTCTGCGGACGTAAGTGAAGTCAGTCAGCTCGCGCTCTGATTTCGGGCCAAGTTTCCGTTTCCTGTAACTAAGTTAAGAAAGAATAATAAGGCACTGCATATCCGGCTAAGACATTGAGCCTTCAAAATAAAAGCAAAACTATAACAGGAAAAAAATCAAACGACTATCACAGTATAGTAATTAATTTACCTTTTAATTACCATCGATTTCAACCATCCCACTACACCAAATCAGCTACAATATTAAATAAATATATAAAAACATTGTTTATATTATATATTGTTTTGAGTTAAAAGCAGCGTTTAAAGCCAGTTTATTCTATTTAACTGAAGCCCTTGACTGACTAATTAAATGAGGATCCCGTTTCTGTTTCTTTTTTGTTGTTGTGGTAGTTGTTTCTAGAATAAAGAAAATCTCTGAGACACAAAGCTGTGCAGTGTCTGTGTGAGTGTATGAACTTTGGTGGTGGAAGTGGTTGTGATACAAGGGGCACCAGCTAAACTCTTGCCGAGGGCACCAAACTGGTCACAGCCAGCTCTGCATACAGTAAAATATTTTGGACCCTCTTCAAAGACGTATAAATAAATAAATCTGTGCTGTTTGGAGTAGGGAATTACCATTTAAAGACTGATATTTATACAGCATTTACCTGCTTTTGATTTTTGGAAAGTGCCACATTCATATCAGAAAATTCTCAATCCAAACACCAAACTTGTATGTTTTAATGCCACTTTTAGTATCTGGATACTCTGAACTATACTGCAGAGACTTGCTATGCCATAAAAACTGTCTCTCATATACGTTCAACCCTCAATCATTTGTAGAATCATTTGTTTTTTACTTAATATTTACCTGTGATGTCTGCATCGCATATCTTAGATCCAGTTTTGTTTGCTTCTCCTACTTTTTTTTTATTTTTTATCTTTAAAAAATTATTTTTTAAAAAGTGCATCATATCATTAATTAAAACATTTTTTCTACAAGACATTAATCCCAACTTTAACCACAAATAATGAATTATGTAATAATAGAATATATGTTAAAGACAAAGTGTGTGATCTCAATGTAAAGTTAAAAACAGGATTGAAACCTCCTTTGCTCTTGAATCGTACAGACAGTATAAATTCCCAACGTCACCAACTAGTGGAAATAATCTTCTGGTAAATATTTCTGTAGAAGTTCACACTGTGTGTCAGGAACATGTGAGTTAATTTTGACCCATTTAACTAATCAAAAGGAACAACGTACTCGTGACCCTGCATTAGCAGGCAAGAGGACTGCACTATTCATAAATGTGTCTACAATTTGCAGGTAACAGTCATTTGTAAAACGGACCCCAGCTCTATAATGTTCAAATCATTTGTTATCATGTTGATATGTGAAATATTCAGAAGACAAAACCTTTGGCTTTAAAAATGAAACAAATATATCTTTTTGTTTAGAATAAACGGATTGGGAAGTTTTAAGACAAACAAAATTTTATTAATCTTAATATGATTATTTCCCAGCTTTTTAAGTACTTTCCATCTTTTATTGTGTGTAAAGATCTTAATGGCCATACTGTCATCCTTAAAGGACAGGTTCACAAGCTTTCAATTGTGTCTTAAAACAACATGTGAACATTAAAGCTGTTTTTCTTGCTGTAATCATTCCTCCTGTTCATACTGACCATTAGAAGATCCCTTCCTAATGACCTTACAATGGAAGTGATGGGGGACAAAATCCACAGTCCTCCTTCTGTGCAAAAATGTTTTTGAAAGTTTATCTGAAGCTAATATGAAACTTCGGCGTCCAAATGAGTCAAATCAAGTAGATATCTTTCAACGTTACAGTCTTTTTAGTGCCAAAGTTCCTCTTTTTGTTACTATACTTCCACCTGCAGCTCAACAGGGAAACACTGTCCGAGGAAACACAAAGAGGGAATTTGATGCTAAAAAGACTGTAAATGTGTCAGATATCCACTTGATATGACTAACTCAGACTGCTGAAGCTGAATAGAAGCTTCACACAGACTTTTAAATGACTGTGTGGACACACTGTGGATTTTGGCCTCCATCACTTCCATTGAAAGCACATTTGAAGGATCTTTTAATATCCAGTATGAACAGGAGGAATGATTACAGCGAGGAAAACCTCTTTCACTGTTACTATGGACACCTGACTGCTGTTATAGACACACTGGAGACATGGTGAACCCGTCCTTTAATGAATGTGTTTACTACATGGTAAATCTGAAATGACACGCAGAAGTCTTCACAATGGCGCCATCTAGTGGTATAAAATGCAATGCAACCTTCCTCATTGCTCCTAAATCAACAGCAAACAGCCACATTTGAGTTTGTTTCAGTTTATTTCATAACTCTTCTGCATATATTATTAACAGTTTAACAAACAGGATTCTTTTTGTTAAAAACACAATGTAACATTAACGGGATGAGGTTTAACATGTGATACACTTAAACCACTTATACACAGAGAACGTCAGAAGTTTTGGCTTATTCAGACCAATTTGGCAGCGTTGTTTTGGGGAACGGTGTCAGCAAAGGTACTTGATGGACGGAGGCAGTTTCACGGATGATTCACACTCACAGGCAGCAAAGTCTACTGAAACTACCTCCACTACTGTTGGCAGAACACAACATCCCTGGGTGAATATGAATGTAGGGCTGTATTCAAACAAAACCATGCATTTGTTTAAAAAATAAAATAAAATACACTTTGCAGGTACGCCTACAAACAGTCGCTTTTCAAAAATATTGAAAAATGTCAAAAATGCAAAATGTGCATTTTGTGCACCACGAGCCCCAGTTTGTGCCTCTGAGGGGTTTTTATCATGATTACACTCCAGCCACAGAAACAAGCTGCTCTCGTCATTAAAACTAAGCATAAATCAAACTTTGAAAATCCAAAAAGCTTTCCTAATTCTGAGATATTTAGAGACTCTTATATCCCAACTGTACAAAAATATTCCACCTCTTGTTCCGTAAAGTAGATTTTAAACCAGTTTCACAAGCTGTGACTCTTCAACCAAACAAAGAAGGAAACCTGAAGTGACATTTTGTTATGCATCACCAAAATACAGACATTTTTTTGTCAGGTTCATTTTTCTAATTAAGTATTATTTTCTGTTGTTTCATATTTTCATATATTAATAACATGTTTATATTTTCTGCTTCCTGCAAGACGAGAAAGAAAATATGGCCACGTACTTTTAATGTACTTTTGCTCTGGGGCTTGGTATGAATTAAGCAGAACTCTTTCTACAAATCAAGTAGAACTTTTTGTACAACTTAAGTAGAACTCTTGATACACTCTTGATACAGTAAACTCTTTGTACAAATTCTTAATTAAGTGAACTTTCACGCCAGATGTGCAACTGTTCATGCCCGTGCACACGGCAGATCATTTTTGTTGATGTAATCCTCGTCCCTACAGCAGCACAGCGGAGCTCTTTGCTTGATGGAATTAGATGGAACCACCAAAACCACCTGGAGAAAAACCTATAACTGTTATAATGACCACAATGCAAAGCTTAGTGTGTGTAACTTGGTTCTCATAATTAGAGAAATGGTCCAACAATAGCATATGTAAAGTATTTAAGTGATCATGACAGCAAAGCCCCCCAATAACGATACATTTTGGAGGGAAGGGATTGAAAAAAAAACAGTTGCCATGTTACATTTAAATCAGCATTAACATCACAAGTAGAAACAATAATTAAACATTTTGTTTCTTTTGTTGGAATAAAGCCAAAATGTTTTTTATATGACAGATCAAATTCCTACTTTCGGTTGTACTGATGGTCCAATTCAACACAGTCTGGAAAAATCCAACATATCCATGATCAGATAGCCACGAGCAGGCAATACTGTCGGACATTTATCCTCCATTAGAATGAATGATTTCCTGTCTCTGTTAATCTGAGTTGTGCAAGCAGTGTTAAGGCCTCAGTATGCGTCAAACAAAGTGCTTGTTGAGTCCTCATACGTCTGAAACCTACTCCCCCAACACCTTTCCCATTTTGGAATTTGAGGCTGCGTCTCACAATTTTTGTAACTTTCCGAAACCTATAATCACAAAGTTTGGAGGTGTGAAAGTATGCAGGGTTTTATCTTATAAGGGTGTTTTCAAAGCTGCGTAGTTCAGTGTGATTAAATAGGATTCTGCTTGGTTTTCCGCCTTGTTACGATTCATTTGGGCAGATCTGAACTGAGCAACCGGACCAAAACAACCACACAGAGACTCTTTGAGGAAGTGATCCGACCTCCATCTGATGACTACAAGGCTGCCGGAGAATGAATCGAGGTCTGACCTGGACTAACAACCAAGCATGTTGTCTTCTTGATATTTGGGCAGATAGGAACTTCTTCAGGATCTTCTTCCTATGTTTACGTTCTCACTCCCACCCCAGACACATCTGACCAATGAGAGGAGAGAGCGTTCTCACCTGGATTTTAGTGATGCATTTGAGTTTGCTTGGATTTTCGCACAACTATTTACGTCACTATTTACGTGAACAACTGTGTGCAACACTATTAATGTCTTTGAGGAAAGAATTTCTGAAAGTACACGCCCTTATTCCCATTTCTATGATTCATGGCGTCTCTATGATGGCAGGTTTTTCACCACGACATAGACATGTTCAGACGAAACATTCGCTTGAAGCGTACTGAACCTTTTTAGACAATAGTGTGTTTCCATCTTTGTCGCAACAGTTTGTCTCTTTTCTGTCTCAATATGACAATTCCCCTGTGTGCAAAGCCAGCTCCATAAAGAAAAGGTTTTCCCAGTTTGGTGTGGAAGAACTTGACTGATCTGCATAGAGCACTGACTTCAAAACCTTCCAACACGTTTGGGATGCACCTATGGTTGAATTGGAGCCAATTTCTCCTTAAAAAGATCAATAAGGTATCTTCACACTGCTGTCTTAATCCAAATTCTCTTTTTATTCTAAATGGATATGACAACGTTTTCATCACAAATTTGGAACAAGACAGCTGTGTGAGTCCTTTTTGTGCAGTTAATTGTTACCTAATTGCCTAATTGTGCAGTTACCTCCTGATGATACCAATCCTTTTTCAAAATGATCCCAAATCTTTTAATGCAGATCAAGGCTCCTGGTTTTGGTATGACATGTCCAACTGTCCTGTCCCCATTACTATTGGCCATGCACTAAAGAGGTTACCATAATTGTTTGGTTAAAGGAATTACTGAACATGAGACAAAATAGTTTTTGAAAGGTAGAAAAGTCTTTTTGGATCAAAACACAATTCATAAATTTGAAAATAACGATTCCCTGAAAGGCACAAACTGAATTGAGTGAACCATTGATGCATTTAATCGAGCTCATGATGTGTGTGTGTGTGTGTGTGTGTGTGTGTGTGTGTGTGTGAGGTATATGGAGAGCTAATGGGAGGATGTTTGTAGGACTTCAGGGATAAGGCTGGGCATCTCCAGTCTACACAGTACAGGGATAGCAGCTTTAAGGATACACATAACACAATTTACAATTGCAGAAAACAGGATTGAAACAATAAAACAGGAATTACTGTAAATTCTCAAATAATGGTGCAGGTCTTTATAAGAAACTGGATATTATTTATAATAGTTTCCCCTGTTTCCTAAGTATATTTTATCATATCTTATCATATATTTAGCTGTACAGAGGGCGTAATACTTACACTTTCCTGCAAGACCTTTATTGTTAAACATCTGCAGAAATTGTTGAATGTAATTACCCATCAGCTTAAAGTGGTAAAATCAGAGTGAGAACAATATAATATGATAATAAGGAGAAGAAATCATGCTCTGGAAACGTGAAATACACTGAATTTATCGTGTGAGTATTTTTTGCTAATGTAAATTTGCATTTGACAGTTTTGTGACATATTTAACACTAATTCAGCACAGAAACACAGTCCCATGGATGATTAAACATATTATTTTAATATGTTAGAAATTAAATTGCTAAAATGTAATTCATGGGCAAAATTATTTTGGAAAAAGGGCTCTAAACACTACGATAATTTTAGTCACTCATTAAATGCTAAATTCTGCAAATTTCTATGTATCTAAATGTTGTTTTTTTTATTTTAAACACCCCCAGGATATAATGCCAGGGAATATATATATACATATATATATATAGGCTAATATTTGTTATCTGTGTGTAACTGTAGATTATAAACTCAGGCCATGACCTTGTTTTTTTGTTTTTTTGTTTTTTTCAAGTTTTGTCATTGCAATCAGAGACAAAACTCACTATCATGGTTTGAATTGATCAAAAATGAATGACTTTACCTTGCCATCAGAGACACAGCAACATAATTTGAAACTCTTTGATTTTTTTTATCAATCAAACCATAATTTCCCGACACAATTAATAACTGTACATACTGATGATTTACCCAGGAGAGTTTAATGCCCATTCAAGAGCTGGAAGCACTCCAATAGCCAGTCACCTAGCACCATTATTTCTTTACCATAACTCCCAAATGCCAAGAATGGATAATCACATTCACACAGGATTGTGAATGTTCTTTTCTCATTCACTAGTTTGTGAACGATAGCTAAGTTAATTAGACCAGATCTACCGGTAGACTGAGATTAGCTAACAAGGCACGAATCTAACATAACAATTAGTGGGTTTAGTGACATCTTCGTGTCATATAGGATGGATGGTAGAGGTGAGAAAGGTTCTGAGGTTTACAACTTCAGAAATGGCCATATGAAGGTTAAAAATACTGTGACAATATAGCACTATACCCTTTTAATTTGTGTTTAATTAGCTTGAACGACAGGCTGACATCAATAAACAATAAAATGGTATATTACTGTTGAGCTGAGGTTAACAAACTAGCAAAAAAAAGAACAGGAACATGAGCATTCATCATTCTTGACCTCTGGGAACGATGTAGTGGTGGTGAAGAAAAAGTGTGCACAAAGACTGTATAAGCTTGTAAACTAATAAATGGACCTTTGTTGTTAAATTTGGGAATAATTTATGCTTTAACACCACAGAGATTGTGTTTATCTTGTGCTGTAAAGACAAGGCAAGAATGGAAACTCAATTTGAATGTTGGTGTGAACATATTTACATCTCTGAAACTGGTAATTGACATAAGCTATGATATAAACTAGGATCCAACATTAGCTAACAGGGTACAAAGCTAGTACAGCATTAGCATGGCTAAGCTTCACATGAAATTTTTTTTTTCTTTTCTTTTTTTTTTTTTTTTCAGCAGAAGCTTTTCCTTTTCAAATGAATAACGTTCCAGAGCAGATAAATCTTCAGGATTGCACACAAACATTACTTTGGTGTTCAGCATTTGGCCAAGATACCAATAGTTTCACAACATTTAACTAACCAATTAATTAGCATTTTCTACCACCACTAATTTTCTGTTTTTTTTTCTTCCCATCTTTCATTCTGAACTGGGCTTTATTTGTGACCTGACCACTTTTATTTGATAATTTACAGTATTTTACCTTCCATTCTGGCGAACACACCCATTCGCTTTTCTCACTTACACACATGCCACTTATAGTTGCTTGATTGATATGTAGGAGGAAGTACAAAATAACAGCAAGAAGAACAGGCCACACAAAGGTAGAGAATACTAAATACTTTAGATTCAAGCCCCTGAACAAACAGTAGAAACCAAAACATTGCTCAGAAAATCCAACAGCTAAGATGAGCTGACAAGAGGAGCCTGTGGTGTCGGCCCCAAAACTGTGAGACCCTGAATGCATCTTGCTGTTGGGGACAATGGTGCATTGTTAGCTGAGATAGGCTATGGCTTTGGCCCTGTCAGGGCAGGAGGGGATGCTGTTGAGGAAAACTAAACTTGGACAAATTGTCTTTTAGCAACAACCAAACGTCTCCTCTCCCTTAATGTGTTCAGATGTTTTGTTTTTTTTTTCTCCTAAGTCTGTCTTACACCGTTATCCTTTTAGAAAAATAGAAATCAGGAAAACATCATTACAAAAATAAACCAAAATGAGCAAAAGTTCATCCAAAGTCTACATCCACATGACAACTTCACATAAATATCGACTGATATTGCACAGCGAGGGATTTCTTCCGATATGAAGTAAATCACTGATACGATTTGTAGAAAAAAAAAAAAAAAACACACAATAGGACATTAAAATGATTAAAAGTTGCATGTCCTGATTAGGTTTGATTTTTTTTTTTTTTCTCCAGACAGACAAAGAGTGAGAGCAGCAGCACGATCCCCAGCCCTCCTACATCAGGCAGATACTGTATATCCTCTGAGTCCTGCTCGAAAGAAAAAAAAAAAAAAAAAAAGCAAAAAAAAAAAAAAAAAAAAAAAAAGCAAAACAAAAGCTTCAGAAGTATCACCGGTGAATTTTGGTTGAAGGCACAGAGTTCCAAAAAAGGGTAGATGATGCTGTTTTTTGAAGTGCAGCAGCAGTTTTTGTGTGTGTGTGTGTGTGTGTTCTGGTGGAGGGGTTTCCTGTGGTCGGATCAACTCTCCTGATGGTCGGAGGGCAGGGCGTCAACTCTCTGTGGAGACAAACGGAAGATGAGAAAATTAGGAAAAAGAGGAAAAGATTTTATTATTCAAGTGTCTCTTTTCAGAAGCTTCGCCAAATTGATGAAAGCAATAACTGGTGTAGATAAAAGTTGGATTAAATGGGACACACAGCAACCCAAGAATGAGAATTATAAGTGTGTAAATTGTCCTGCCGTGAAGGTGTGTTCGGACAGAACACAATGAAAATGGTCACTTTGCGTTATTTGTGTGAATTAGACTGCACTGTCGTCAGGTCTTGTCTCCATACTTACATAAAAGGTCATAAAGCCACTGCGTCCATTAAAGGGGACACATCATGCACATCTCCAGATCTATATTTATATTCTGGGGCTCTACTGGAATGTCTTTGTATGATTTACAGTTAAAAACTCCTTATTTATCTTCTACTGGTCCTTTATGCAGCCCCTCAGTTCAGCCTCTGTCTGAAACAGGCCGTTTTAGCTCCTGTCTCTTTAAGGCCCCGCCTCCCGATGAGCCCACTCTGTTCTGATTGGTCAGCTTCAAGAAGCTTCCTCCGGCTCCGGAGGCTACGTAAACAAACTATAGTAGCAGGATTTCACTTCTTTTTCTCCTTCTTTACTCCAAATGTCAACTTCTCAAATCCATCCGTACATGTTGGAGCTGCTGAAATATGAGAGTATCTACAGTATATACACAGTAAAATTGACCAATCATAACCATATCTTCCCTTCTAAATGGGCGGACTTTGTTGTCGCTACTTTATGACATGTTTAAAGATTAAACTCTCATTTAAACACACAGTTTAAACAGTTTTCCCGGCCTTCACTATTTCGTGTCAAGCGGTGCACCAGCGCACTGAAATGGAGCAGAACCAATCACAAACTAGCGGGACAAAAACAGATAAACAAGCCGGGAGTAACCATGGCTGGTGAGGATTATCCATGCCATGTTCAAGATTAACTTTTAATCAAAAGTTGGAGTTAATCGGCAAAGGAAGACCTTCACCAGAGCTAATTTGGTGCAGAAAACCAAGGCTTTAATTCAACTCCAGGATTTTGTTTTACAGTAACTTGTGTTAATGTGATCATCAAAGGGTGAGTTTTTAAAATCTAATAACGGCCGCCGTGCCAGCTGATATTATCCTGACCGCTGCTGCCACTGTTGTGTATGTTATGTCATTAATATGCACATGTAGCTATTGTTGACTGTGAGCATGCTGTGGTGTGTGTGTGTGTGTGTGTGTGTGTGATGTGTAGATTGGTTTTTGTGCTGTCGTGCACCTTTATTCTGCTGAAGTGCACACAGCTTGTGTGTGATCTTGTTGTAGGGAGGAGGTTTGTTTTGGAGATAACTCTCACTCCCTCCATGCTGTTTGCTCGTTACATTGGTTGAGGAGGGTCAAGATTAAAAAAAAACAAAGTCACCCCCCCAGCCCTCTGATAACAGTCCCCGATCTAAGATGTTTTCCACACTTACATTTTGCAGCTAAAAACTAAGATGCAGTCTGTAATTTGTGTGGTTATTTAAGAGGTGGCGTCAATTAAAAAGTATCAGACAGCTTTTACGGATTTGAATGTTCTGGTTCTGCAGGGTGGTCGACAGTTCAGGGTCTATATGTGCCTCCGGTCCTCCCACCCCCCACCTTTCCCCATCTTCCTCGAAGTTAATCCTCGCCGCAGCGGCAGATGGTGCCGGGAGCATCCACGACTGCGCCCTCAACAGCTCCTGTAGTTATGAATGATTGCATGGTCTTAGGCATTAAGTTGGATCAGTGTAATCCACCGCAGCATATGCAGCAGCCTGCAGGGCCAAATCCAGCATGCAAGGGAACTTTCCTCCTTCACTTTCCCTTGACAAATGCTCTCCAAGGCGGCCACGAAGTGTCAACATCGCCTCCAACATCCTGCCACGCTGCCAACTGAACATCAGTGTGCTGTCACTCATGCTACCTGATCATGACATACAGTACTATATGTAATTATATATGAAAGACTCGGGGCTAACAACAACATCAGTTGAATAAAGTTGCCTTGTTTTTTATTTACTGAACATTATCCTTTAGACAAACTGAAACCAGAGAGCTCATGGAGGCCTTGATGGAGCGCTGAATAGTAAAGTTTAACAGCTCACAACCTTTATGAGACCGTCCTCCGAAAAAACAACAGCTAACTTTAACCCTGTGTTTATTGTAGCCATGACAACGAACGTGGCCGAACTCCAAGGAAGTAGTAACGACGTTTCTCTAACCTTAACAGACTTTAATCTTAACCCGAACTGTGATCTTTCTCTAAACCTAACCAGACTTTAACCACAGTGTTGACACATCATTAAACTTTTTTTTTAACAGCGATGTGTGACGGTTTGGGAAAAATATATTTCTCCTTTTATCCTGCCATTCACATCTCTCACTCTTGCTCACTCATAACTTCCCTTGCTGTCATTGTCTGCGGTTTGTCAGTTGAGCTGCCAGCTGTTCACATCAGTTGTTCACATCTATCCAATAGCACAGCGACACACCTCCATCGTAAGCCTATCATCCCGCCCGCTGCTGTCTTTTTAAATACGCTTCTCTCTCTCTCTCTCTCTCTCTCTCTCTGCTGTTATTCGTGACCCTCCACTTCCCCATCAACCGCCGAGCCTTTGCGGATTCATCAGTTTCATCACTTCATCATCCTCATCAGCCTTATCAGTGTCAGCAGAAGTCATCAGCACCATTACCCCAGCGTCTGGACTCCATTGGGAGGGATTTATCTCCCTGTAGAGTCTGAGCACCAAAGACTTTCTTAACCAAGACTTAATTACCACTATATCATCTGTAATAATAAACAATTATCTGTACGTCTTTCACTATGTCTCTCATGGTTGAAATGATGTCGTCCCACCGATTACTGCCGACTGGGGCACCAGATTAGAAGACGCTCCTATGTGTTGAGTCACGTGGTCAAACCACGTAGCTGGAGTTTAATTTGAAGGACTTGTTGATTAGTATAATTCTTTGATTTGTAGAGGTGCTTGTTGGGTTGATCCTTCACTAAACACACAACAGAGCTTAAAAAAAGCTGGCGGTGTAAACTAAAGTAAATTTCTAGAAATAGAAGCGTCTCTGTTCCATGAGGTAGACGTTTAAAGTCGAGATGAAATGAAAAATGCCTTTAAGATCACATCCATGGTCATATTGTGCGCCTATTTAACAATACATGCCAATAAATATAAAAAAATCAATTTCTTTGTATTCTTATATCAAAATTCAATCATAAAATTCAATGACGTACACTTACGTTGGCTGAACCGACCCCATTTCAACCAATAATATCATGACATCCACTCATCAGTCAGTCTTCAACTTTTAGCAGCACAGAGATAAGATTCATTATGAAACACAGAATTTAGATACTCTGGAAATGCTGTTTTATCTGGATTTTAAAATACTCCAAAAAACATTTCATTTTCTTCCATTTTGTCCTTGTTTAAAGGTTTTGGGAAAGTTTTTCCTTATCTTAATCACGGGTCTAAGGAAAGAGGATGTCATATGTTGTACGGATTGTAAAGCTCACATTTGCATATAAAGCATATAAAAGTGTGTATATGCACAGTGGTGGAACAAAGCACATTTATTCAGGTACTAAAGTACAATTTTGAGGTACTGACCTCCTCTCATGTTTTCATTTTTCATTCACAACATGAACAAATCTCTTCACCTTCCTGTGATCTTTGCTTGTGAGGCCTTCAGCTTCGTGTCTGCTGGATTTTTTTTTTTTTAATGAATGGCTTAATGATTGATTACACTGCGCTCACTCAGCCTCTAATCACCGGGTCGTCCTCAGCTGGACGTCTCGGTCTGTCCTCAACAGACTCATGATTACTGATCTGACTGAGAAACTGAAACTAGGAATCACTGCTGAAATAGGAACAAGAGGGAAAAACCCGTTTTGAGTGGAGGGAGACTTTAACCAATTTTATGTGGACTTATTGTAGCCCAAGTACACATTACACAGATATATTTGAATAGAATATACAGAGAAATGTAATAAAAATACATATTCAAAGTGCTTCATCTTAACCTTTACAAATTGAATTTGTAAATTGAAAGTAAAAAGCCTCACAGTTGCAGCTGTGAAAAAACATTTTTAAGATTCAAATATCATAGTATGTAACAGGAGTGCATAAAAAAAGGAAAAAGTAGTAAAACAAACAAAAAATAAACAAGTGGGAAAAAAATCTTACTTTTTTTTCCATGTTTGTGCCTCTGTAATTATGGGTGGTATCACTGAGTGTAAATCAGATTGTTTCCTGGTAAACTCCAAAGTTATTTTAACTTTTACTGTTTTTATCCTGTGCTGTTTACGGTTGTACAGTGTGTTTCTGCATGTCCAGGCTTTATGTTTATGATTTGTGTTTTTCTTTTTTAGTTTTCTTATGTGAATATGTGGGAAAGTGCATTACATGTATTTTATGACAAAATAAAAACAAACCAAAGAGTTTTTGTTCAGAAGAGGCCATAATTGTACAAAATAGATACTTGTTACAGAGTTAAAAGCATTAAATACTGTATAACTCTGATATCTTCAGTCTCATGATCATCCACTGGGTGGAGCTGCAGTATTTCTCCAAATGTTCCCTCCTCTCTGGTGTGGGAGGTTTATTTCTTATTTTGGTGTCAGAGGAGAGAAGCTGCTCTGTTTTGTTTACTTCATTTTGTTGAGGTTTCCTGAAAAAAAAGGTTGTTTGATTAAGACTTTCTTTTTTTAATTCCAGGAAGTCATTTAATCATTAAGACTCTCAGGAGGGGATTAGTTTGTGTCTGAGGAAATTCTCTAGAAAGCTTTCGATGGTCTTTTCTTTCCATGTTCACACGCAGCTCGACCTCTGCAGATGTAATTTTACATGAAGATGAAAACAGTGACATTTTCTGCGCTCTTTCTCGCTCCAGCAGTCTTGTTCCCTGCTGGACTATTACAAGCATGAATGTGCATCATGCATCGGACGATGCAAAGCAGATTAAATGCAGAGAAAGAGTTTCTGTAATGTCTGCATGTTATTGGTTCGGTGCAAGCGGTAAAGATGAAGACGTGTCCTGCATGTCTGTCTCGTTACACAGAGGGAATATATGCACGGAGAGAAGCAGTGTGTGTGTGTGTGTGTGTGTGTGTGTGTGTGTGTGTGTTGGATTTGATGATTCACTGCTCGGGTTGTGAAGCATCACGCTCACCTGCAGGGCTTTTTATCTTTCTGCTCTCAGCTTTGACAGTGGGAAGATTTTCTGTTTTTTTGGGTTTTTTTTTTTTTTTTTTCTCAGTTCCATCATTAATTTTGATTTATTCATGGTTACCATGGTTGCGATAAGCCCTTTTGACCTTGACCCTGTCTTTCACCTCAGTGCAGAGGTGAAAACATGACAGTCGTAATAACAATAATATTAACAGTAATAATAAGTGGCTGCTGAAGGTCATTTGCACTAATCACCACATCCATTCTTCATGCAGTATGAGTCATATCGTAGCTTTGATTAAATATTAGCCAGTACGGAGTCCCAGTGAAGACAAAATAAACTAATTAAACAAAACTAAAATGATTGTTCTTACTTTTACAATTGTGTTATTGTAACATAATAATAATAATAATAATAATAATAATAATAATAATAATAATAATAATAATAATAATAATTCACAAAAAACATGGTAAGACTAGTGCAATGACAAGATGTGTAAAAATATGTAAGTAAGATATATTAATTTGTTTTTATCAATTATAATGTTATGAAACACTAAACATAATCAATTTAAATGATGTAACTCACTCAACTATTAGTTAATGTGTTCCCTCTGGGATTATGACCCTAAATTTTCAGCAAAATTCAATATCAGTGTTTGAAATCTCCTTGTATATATTTATTATTATCATTCAACCAGCTGCTAAAAAAGTGAGATGGAATATAATATTAAAATATATAAAAAAGTAAATGAAATGACCTTTGGAAAACACACTTCACAATACCATGTAAAATTTCAATTAATTAATCAATTAAAGGTTGAAAAAGGAAATAACAATCAGAGCAAGTAAATTCAATCCTTTTTAAAAGCTTGAGTTTCATATTAATATCATTTGTGAGTCTTGAAAATGATAAAATAATAGATTCTGGACATGAAACAAGATATTAAATAAAACTCTATCTACAGCTTTAATTTACTTCATTACTTATTCATTTATTCACTTATGTGACATTTGTTGCTTTTGGGACCCCTTAGTTTTAGCAATGTTTTTTTTTTTTTTTTTAATTTTTATCCTAAAAAAACTGTGTCAATGCTTAACCAAAAATTAGATCAAAGAAAAAGTAAAATATATACTATAATAGAAATAAAGTATCATGTTCTGTGTTTCTAACAGATTTTCTGTAGATGTAGTGAGGAAGGAACATCTGTCTTATCACAACATCTGTCAATATTACACAGTTATGGGGTTGAGTAAGTTAGTTGACATTTGTTGTCTCTGGGACTCCGTACAATTACGCCCCTTAGTTTTGGCAATACTCAAAATGTATTATATTTTAAAAAAGACCCCTGTGATATATTACTGACTTTCAACAACAATTACATTACAGAAAGAAATGAAATACTTCTGTCTGATATCAGCTTTAAACCATCATGGGGCCCAGAAGTGACAATATTGGGCGTTTTTGTATGTATTTTTTAGAGTCAACGATGTATAAGAACATTAAAAACAGAAATATAGAATCTTCTGAACATTAAAGATACTGAATACAACTTTATCTGTTGCTTTTACAGAAAAAATATGGCCGTTGATGGCGTTCTAAAATAGATCTTAGAGGTGTGGCTGTTGGATCTTTTTTTTCACCAAAGACCCTCCATGACCTCTGGCTGTGAAGATGGCCGGCGGATCACGTAGCGCGCCCGGCATTATGTACTTAATAACAGACACTGCAAATCCCAGCGGGACGGGTCCCAGCATCAGTCAGCACAGCGCCGCAGCCTGCAGGACTTAGCTTGAGCCAAAGTGTTTTTGCAACCATTACACAAATACGGGCTGCAGTTTTAAAAGGATCTGCACACATTTCAGACCTCAGCAGGGAGAAAAAAAAAAAAAAAAAAAAAAACCCACACACTCACATCTCAAATCTGGATGCATTTAAATTGACCGTATCCAAATCTGTTTTCACACCCAACCTACATAATCCAGGGACGGGCTCGCTGTTTCTTGCCCGGACGGGAATTAAGGGGAATCTGACAGTGACAGGCACTCAGGAGGAGGCCTACAGATGTTACTGTACACTGTATATTTTTATTTATTTACTGTAAGTAGTTGTCCTTAAAAAAAAAATCCATATACATCTACCCTCTTAACATGGTACTACTGTGGATTTGTGTAATAACGGAGGGTAAATTGAGTTTCGTAAGTGGAGTGGATCTAATTCTAGGTTTTGTTTGGTCTGTTTTTCAGCATTTTATTGCCAGTGTAACAGTCGCTTTGAAATAAAACCATCTGCCAAATGACAAAATGTAAACATAACACCATCAACAAAGTCACTAAGCCAACATGGTCACAACTCTACTCCTTGTTACAGACATTCCTCGACAAACTTCTCTTCTAATTATCAGATTTATGTGTAAAAACATAAAAACATCACTACAGTCACTTCACATGTGCTTTAGCAAAGTTAAGAGCTAAAAAGCTAAGAGTCAGTGTTTCCATATCGGTCAGTTTTCCTCCCAATTGGGCCATTTTTTTTAATTAATAGTGGAAGTTGTGATAATTTAGGCTACTTTTTGTACCATTTGGGGCGAGAAGTTTGGGTATTTTCCAATAAATCGGCTCCTCCTCTCATCATCACAGTAGATTAAGGTTGACAGTGCACTGAGTTCAGTCCGCTCAGCTCGACACGTAATGACTAACTGATGTCCGTCAAAACCAAACATAATATCAGTTTATTATAACTACACTGAAACTTTTTCTTTCTTTCAGTTTTGTGATAAAATACCCTTAAATATCTGTTCATGTTAGTGAAAACTTTTAATGTTTAATGTCACTTTTTATTTCATTTTTTTATACATTTTTCATTGCTGTAACTGTGGTTTGGAGTTTGCCTGATTATACTGATAAAGCAGAAAACCGCAGACTATAATGCTTTTTTGACGATAATGCAGGTTCCAGGCTTTGATTGGATACTTTTTGATTAGTTGTCAACTATTAAATCAATCGCCAACTATGTTGATAATCCATTAATCATTTTGAGTCATTTCTTAAGAAAAAATGTCCAAATGCTCAAATTCCAGCTTCTCAAATGTGAACATTTTCTGGCTTCTTTAGTCTTGTATGACAATGAAGTTTTGATTCTAGCAGCTGAGTCACGATTTGGCTGCGACGCAGTTTTGTTCTGTCCTCCACGCGGCGTCATACCGCAAAGAAGTGGAGCATTTTGAATTTTACATTCAGTTTCGCTGCTCCTACATTAACTATAGCAGCCTAAAGTCAAAGCCAAATGAGTGCCTTTAGACTACCGTAATTACTGCAGTATCAGAGCAACTGAACTGATCGATATACATATATATATTTATATGATATACGATCAGCTTCGGCGGCTACGTTGCAGCCGGAACACGATGCAGCAACGCTTGGTGGAGTCAAGCCGTTAACTGAATACATTTGTTTTGTGGACAAAACAAGACATTTGAGGACATCATCTTGGACTTTGGGAAACACTGGCCAACATTTTTCACCATTTTCTGACATTTTATAGACCAAACGACTAATCGATTAATCAAGAAAATAATCGACAAATTAATCAATAATAAAAACAATCGTTAGTTGCAGCCCTACTTTGAGCTAAATGCTAATGACAGCATGGTAACATGCTTACAATGACAATGTTAACATGCTGATGTTTGGTAGGTGTAATGTTTACTGCTGTACAGCTGAGGCTGATGGGAGTGTCATTAGTTTTGCAGGTATTTGGTCATAAACTAGGAAATTAAATTTTGACCTGATGATGGCGCTAGAGGAAAAATGAAGTGATCATCGAAGTTATTACAATTCATCCTGAGGGGATTATAAATGTCTGTACAAAATCTCATTTCAC
Source organism: Thunnus albacares (assembly GCF_914725855.1). Taxonomy (NCBI): domain Eukaryota; kingdom Metazoa; phylum Chordata; class Actinopteri; order Scombriformes; family Scombridae; genus Thunnus; species Thunnus albacares. Next base: position 2,306,285 of record NC_058128.1, on the reverse strand, counting down.
TTAAATACACAAATGCATGCAATTTACTTTCATGAAAATATGTCAGCGACAGTATAGCATCGAAATAGGAAATATAACACCTGAAGTGTTAAGATATACTTCTCATAATAAAAATCTCCACTTAATCCAAAGAGACATCCTGTCCACACATATAACATACAAACTGTTACATAAACATGTTTAGGAACATGGCTGAGGCCTCTGCTGAAAATGTACACCTTTTAAAAAAAAAAAAGGTACCATTAGGTACCAAAAGGTGAAAATCATTTCTCATGAGGTTTATAGAGGTGATCTGTTTGACCGCGTCATTTCATCCCTGGTTTATAAAACCGTCTGAGATGAATGAAAGAACATTTAGCAGCGCTCAGCGTCGACACAGCCCACCACTTCACACCCTCATCCTCGCTGAGAAGGAAGCGTGACGGAGATGAACTGCAGTGAGACTGTCTGCTACAGAGATGTTCGACAGAGTCACAGAGGAGACACAAACTGATCCCGACCAACACCAACACACTGCTGCAGTCACTCTCTTAAAGGATCTGCAGGGCGTTTGCAGAGCGTTACATCACCCAAATGACCAAAATCACAGAGTCATGCTATTCAGAAACTGTATCCAAGATTAGGTAACACTTTACTAGACCCGACTGAAAGCACTGCAGGAGAAGAGATCTTTGGAAAGGTCGCATAAACATGCAGTGTTTTGTAATTCAGGAAGCCTTTTCATCATTGACTCAACAGTATTTACAAAACTCTGCACCTTTATGGAGCTTTTTAGCCTCTTTCAGCTCCTAGTTTTGATTTTTCAGCACATTTCCAGTCTGGTTTAGTCTCAGCTGTTTTCTGATAAACCCACTGTACACTACCTGCCCAGCAGCTGACATCAGAAACAAAAAAATGTGGAACATTTAGCAGCTAAATAACCAGATGTTTTTCGCAGGAGTTGGTGGAGACCCAACCAGAGCTAAAAGTAGACAAGGAGACACAAACACCGTTCTAAGGGGACGGTCATGTTGCTGGATGTGGAAGTAGGCAGCTGTTTGCTAACATGTTACAACTTCAAAAAACATGTTGTGTTTTCAGCTTGTGGTGCCCTCTAGTGGCCACTAAATCAGTTAATGCAGCTTTAATAAATGCATAAATACCAAATGATGTTTACTCAAATTTGAGAGTATGTGTGTTAGAAATTAGGCACTTTTTTGGGAAATGAATTTGTAGCTTCACAATATTAATGCTAGATACAGAAATTCAATTCAATTCTTATTTATTTTAATTAAATTCCCCACCAAATTAGAACTTAGATTAATCAAAAATGAGTACTTATCACAATTATTCATATTGCAAAAAATATATTTTGTTGTGTTGGAAAGACAAGACTGCTCCAATTTTTAATTTATCTTTTGATCAGATATCTTATTTTCTTTTCCTGGAGAAGTTCTTGTTGGAAAACAAGAACTGTGGACATTATCTCTTTGATTTTTGGTCACCTTTGATCTTGTATTTGGATTTTTTTGTCATACAAAATATTGTTTAATGGACGTTTTGTAAAGACATAATTTGGGCTTATTGTCTATAACTGAAGCACTGCTTTTGTTTGTTTGTTGTAGGCCTGGGGTTAGGGTTATAATAAAAAATATATAGTAAAAATAAAAATTTGAGAGCTAATTCATCTTGTACAGAGAGCTGAAGTTCTGGGTTCTGTTTCAGTAATCAGAAAACTTCATTCAATATCCTCTTGTCATATGTAACTATGCTAATAACTCAAAAGACATCTGATCCTGAAAGGAACCAGAGGATAGTCCAAGTTGGTCCAAAATAAACCCAAGGAAAATTAGATATTAACCAAAATGCACCGAAAATAACCCGAACAGAGAGAAACACTGGCAGCAGCGTGATGCTCCAACAATTAACAAGCAGCAACGCATGTCATTTTTTCTGCACTTCACAGTTCACATCTGTCTGCCAGAAAAAAACACAGCGTGGATTCACTCTGTGTCTGTGGACACACAGACCTTCAGCAATACAAGACCCCTACCAGAGCTGATTGGACTTGATCTAGACCTGGCTCAAGTCTGGTCTAGATCAGAAACAAATTTTTAAAAATGAGAAAAACCTATTAAAGTCAAAAGCACTGACAAAGATTCATCTTTCAAAGGTGGAAAATTCATTCAGATATTTTACTTATGTAAAAATATCAAAACCAACAAACATTTCATTACAAGTTACATTGAAAGTTCTGCATCCTAATTTGTATTTAAGTACATAAATATTATCAGCAAAATGTACTTTAAGTATAAAAGTAAAATTACACCATGCCAAGGCAAAATGGGCTCTATTAATGTTGCATTACTATTTATTATACTATTGGATTATTACTGATGTGTTAACATGTAAACTGCATGTTAATGACGTACACTGAAAATCACTGGGTTAAAAATTGACCCAGAACCAAAGATGTACTCAGTAATGAATGAGCCAGTGTTAATGTTAATCTTTGTATTACTGTTGGGTCACTTGGGTGGTTTTCTACTCATTGGTAATTGGTAAAATTAACCAATTGCGCCCATACTGGGTACATTTTTAACCCAGTAAATATTTTTTAAATTAATTTTTTTGGCTTTTTTTTGCCTTTATTTGACAGTCAAAATATAAAAAGACAGGAAACAGTGACGAGTTAGGGTTATGACATGCAACAAAGGTCTACATCTGGAATCAAATGGCAGATGTTGCAGCTATGTGGCATCCCAACCAGTAGGCTACTGGGGCACCATTAATCCAGTCATTTAACTGGCTACAGTCAACTAATTTTACCCATTGTAAACATTGTTTTCATCATCCTGTTTTTCCATACTGTCATTTTTCTATCTTGGTCTATTCTGTACACACAGCATCTCTTGCATGAATGTTCCTGATGAGGTTGCTTCCATTTTTTCCCAGTTAAAGGGTTTTTAGGGAGTTTTTCCATAATTGGAGGATCTAAGGATTGTACAGACTGTAAAACCCCCTGAGGCCAATTTGTGAAATGTGATATTATGTTAGATAAATGAAAACTGACTTGACTTGACAGTTGGGTGGTTTAATTTACCGTATAAAAGTGCATCATATCTTATATACATATACATTTTTAATATTATGTTGGAAAAGTAAATTAACTGTAAAATCTAATGTAGTGGAGTAGAAAGTACGATATTTCCATCTGAAATGTAGTGGAAGCAGAAAATAGCATAAAATTAAAATACAAGTAAAGTACAAGTACCTCAAAATTGCACAGTACTTGAATAAATGTTGATTGTTTCCACTACCTCCATCTTTTTCTAAAGCTTGGTTGTTGTGAGTGAGAATAATAGAAATGTAAGTAAAAACTGTATCTAATAAATTTATTTAGCCCTCAAAGTGAAAACGTTTTCGTTTAATCCGTCAATCAGATCGATCACATTTAAAAGGAAATTTAAAAAAACAGTCCACTGATACACACCGTCGTGTCTGCATCAGTGCTGACATACATCTGTGAACAGCATCCACAGCCTGAGGCTTTATTAGACGCCGTGTCGTTAACGGTGGCCGACCGATGAAATTCAATCAAGCGAGACCTGCTGTGATTGGTCCCCGGGAGCATCTGACCCCGCCTCCTGCGTCTGCTGTTGTGGTGTGTGAGCTTGCTGTGCTGTGACACCAACAAGCAGCTCCGCTCTGATTACTACAAACAGCACAACACACACACTCGCATATCGTCTATTTATATCTTGGGTTAGACATGGTGAATATTATTACTGAGTAATTAAATCTGTGTGTTCATGCATGACTGATGCGGCACATGGAGTCGAACATGCGACTGTAGTCCGTCAGCTGAAAAAAACATTTAAAAAAAAAAAAAAAAAAGAGAGAGTTACATGACGCAGTTGTGCCATCTCATCTGTGGATAATGAAACACCACAAACAGGATTTTCCCTCTTTAACCCTCTAAAAATAGCTCCCAAATTCAGGGGGAGGGGTCTGTTACTGTCCATCCTTTCAGCCAAGTGGAGGGTCAGATACAAAACTATCACACATCATGACATTATATTACAAAACTGTTATGTCTCATTACACAGAATATAAATAAAATCAAATTTCTGTTTTATTCTTCAATGTAATTGGACCACAATTAAAAAAGAAATTCACGGCCTTTTTCTCACTGATTATTTCAACGATGACTGTTGTAAACTATATGCCAATATGTTGCTTCACAAGTTTGTTCTGTCGGTGTAAAATGTTGATTATGTAGAGCTTTCTGCACACCTCTGTATACAGCTCATCATTGGTGTTGCTACGGGAGAAGCAGTATACGGAGGCTGATGGTGGTTTACGATGATGCTATGAGGTTCCCAGATGGCACGGTGCCAGTCAACTGTCTGTGTTCTCTGATGTTCCTACATGTGAGGCACTTCTAAGACATCTGATGTAAAATTTTATGTGTCGCTTGGATGAGTCAGAGAACAGCATCACGGAGGCTGTAACCAGCCCCAGGAAGAGCTGCTCTCGCTACTCATCCAGGCTCAGAAAACACCGAGATAGTCCACATATGAACTGGTTTTTAAACTGAATGAATGACAATCAGTCGTTGTGGTTTTATCTTGTATGTCTTGTTCTTTCTTTTTATATGCTACGGTCACTCTTATGAGTCCATAATAAAGTTTGAAAAAAAAAAAAACTGTGACAAATTTTAAAGCCCACCTCCACTCAAAAACATGTTTTTCTTCTTGTTCCTTCAGTTGGATGTTGTCTCAGTTTAACACATGTACCTAGCATGATTTATGTCGCTCCGAGTCCAGTATGTGATTTACACAAGTGTGATGTGGACTAAAGGAGGAAACATCTGGTGTCCAGCAGGAAAACTCTAAAAATGAACAATATTTGTATATTCAGAGATTCTGGATTTTTACATGAAGCAGTAAGAGTAGATGTTTTTTCAGGCACAAATTATTATTCAAGCAGAGTATTTTTACGTCTTAAACACATCTATGTCTTGAGAGGATCTTTAATGAGCCAGCTCATAGCCTTAGATCCTCAGGTGGGACCTTCTGGCTGTTCCAAAGTCGAGGTTTAAATCTAAAGGTAACCGTGCTTTTGCCATCAGGGCTTTGGAACGACCTGCCTGAGGAGATAAGGCTCACAGAATCAGTAACTTCTTTTAAATCACTTCTTAAAACTCACTTCTGCAGTCTTGCTTTTATGTGATGTCATCTTTTTTTTTATCATCTTTTAATCTTTTTATACTCTCTTTATTGTTTTTCATTATCTTCTACTGTCGTCTTCTTAATGTCGGCCTTGTTATTGCTTTTTGTGTCGTGTGTCTTTACTTTTGTGTTTTATTGTCTTTGCTTTGTCTGTCAAAGCACTTTGTAAACTCTGTTTTTAAATGTTCTATATAAATAAAGTTATGACTATGATTATATTTCATGTATTTACTGATGGTGTTGATAAAATATAATCTACCAAACTCATACTCAAGTAAAAGGATTTAATTGTTGGTTCAAAATCCTTTAACATTCAAGAAATCACAATTGGTCATTTTGCTGTCAAAAATCACATAATTTTAAAATTTAGTTAGTTTGTTAGTTTTTTCTAATTATTGAAAGGAATAAAAAAAAGCTCTTTGGTAACACATAAAAATGCACCTATGGCCTCTAAGGTCTATCACATGGTTCTTGCCTCAGTGTCCAACGCAAACTTCCACAATTACTGAAGTGCAGAGGTTTGTTGAATTTAAACATTGTGGTCTGCAGCTGTGCTAACTGTGCTTCCTTGTTGATAACTGGCATATTTTATTTTTCTGTGGTACCCTCGAGCCAATCACCTCCTTTTCCACCTTCTTTAAAACCACATCACCAACCAGATAGCCGACATAGTTTTAAAGACGAGACAAATGAGGTAGCAGGTAGAAGAATACAACAATACAGGGGCTGTACTAAAGCGACATACAGCCGTTATAAAGTTTTAACAAAGGAATGTCACATGGCACTTTTCCTGTTTTTGTTGACTTTGTGAGCGACCAGCGTGTCGGAGAGCAACAGTGTCTTTGACTGACATTAGCCGACCGGCTGAGTGTCGGTGTTGTGGACAGACGGTGTGTTGTTAGTAGTGGTATTGAAGAGTAACAACCAAACCAGCATCTAACAGAGGTGATATTTGCAGGTATGTTTACATGATGTTTAATGTGCTGCAGCTGAGCAGCTAATTAGCTATCTAGCCTGCTAACTGACATTAGTGCACTTTTCTGAATGTTTGTTTGGTGGCTCGTTCAACCAGCAAAGGTGCAGGACAAGATGTTTTCATGTTTCTAAGTTAGATAAGAAGGAGGCTTTAGCAGGAAAGCTAATGTGGGTTGTTGTTGTTCAGAGTCTGTGGCTCTTGTGTTGTGTAGCAGGATGCAATCAGGCTCAGTGTGACCGTCTGCTCTGCAGATGATGGAGCAACACGTTATAGCTTTATGCAAGTTCTGATTTGTACTCCATGAAATAAATGCAAAAATAGGGGCTGTCATCACACCAAAAAAATAAATAAAACTGGATCCAGATATTTTCTCAAAGGAGATCACAGTTATTTAGAGAGCAGCCCTGTAAGATGGAGCAGAAAAAAACCTGTATTTTACTTTCAATCGGACTCTAAATAAGTCAATATTGCAGCAGTTGCAGTTATATCAGTTAATTCAGAGATATGATGTTACACAAGACAAGAAAGACGCTGTGATGTTTGACACTGATCAGGACAGACTGTGAGCTGGAAAAGATCCGCCTCAATTTGACCTTTGGTCAAAGTGAATTCATTACGCAGCCCTGTTGTACAGTGTACATCCAGTCCTTCCTAAACCATAAATTTGGGTGGACGTTGAGCCGCCCCGGAGGCATCACACAGGCCTCAGGGCCAACTTCATGTATCTGTCATCTCTCCAAAAAGCTCCAGCCTCTCATCTCAGCTGCCTGCGTGACTGCTTCACTGTTCACAGAACTATCTGATGAAGACATGCTGATGGTTGTAACATCAATTACTGCACCTTACTGAAAGCTTTATTTATAACCATCTGCTAAATATCTCATACTGTACATCACATCATCCTGCCTGTTGATGCATCGATCCCTCTGCTATGTTCTACTGAAAACCTTTAGACAACCTGTCTCTGACAAAGTACACATACAGTATATCATACAAAAAACATCATTTCTGCATTCAACATTTTTTCCAGTTCTGGAAATGTGACGTTCTTATACTGCAAAAAATTCACAGGTAAGGGGTCAGTGGACTTCTCGTTTAACTTCTTTCTTTCTTTCTTTCTTGTGAGATGTTAGATAGTTCAATAATTTATAGATGAGAGGTCACAAGACAAAAGGTTGGGAATTACTGGGTTACGGTTAGGGAATGATGGTGATTTTAATTAAAAGTAGAAAAAGTCAACGTGTGCTTTGAATCAGTGTTGACTTTATCTGTTTTTAAGAAAGGCCAACATCTTTTCTAACATTAACCAAACCATAGAAACATTCATCATGCTGTAGTTCAAACAAATAATGCAATATGTTGACAGTAAACAGTTTTAGAGCTGCAACGGTTAGTCGATTAGTTGCAAACTATTAAATTAATCGCCAACTATTTTGATAATCGTTTTGAATCATTCTTTCAGAAAAACAGTCCAAAGTCTCTGATTCCAGTTTCTCAAATGTGAATATTTTCTGTGTTTCAGTAATCAACATTTTACAGCATTTTATACACTAAACAACTAATCGATTAATCAAGAAAATAATAGACACCTGAATCAACATCTTAACATTTGGCAGATATATTAAAAATAACATTTCCTCCTTATGTTGATAAAAACATAATCCATTATATTTCCTATAAAACATATTTGTTGATGCAAATTAGTTATTTATGAACGTATTTTTTCGGGGCTGTTCAGAGTGATAATGAAACTAAACAGAAGTGATGGATGTGGATTCATGTAAAATAATATAAAATAAGTTATGAAATAAAATTTGTTGGGGCAGAGCCTTTATTAAAGAGTCAAACAGCAAAGCAATAACAGCTTATCACCAAAAAAAATGTGGATTCTCACTGTAATAAAAATGAAATTATTTTCTTGCCAAATATTTAGTTAGAATCACAACCTTGATAAAGCCTTGCACCCCATCTGCTCATTTATGTAATTTAAATTCATTTACATTATTGACTTTATTGGCTATCAATCAGACCTTTTCATGTCTTGCTTTCACCTCCCCAGTGAGGTAAATTTCCAGTAAGAAGTATTTCATTCTCACCTACAAACACTTATTCTGATTTTTATTATTAATATTATCTTATTCTATTTAAGCAGAATCCTCTTGCCCACCACACTGTCTCTTTTGTGCTTTGTCTCCTCCTGTGCATGCATTACTTAACAGTTCAAACTGACCTCTGATCTGTCTGTATATTTTCAGCCCGCTCAGACAGACGGTTTGCAGCTCGACGCTCGGCCTCGCTGGCTATTTCTGCAGTGTGAAGCGATGCACGCTGACCTTTATGTTCCCACTGTTGTTTGGAGAAAATGAGCAGCCTGCTGCATTATGTAAACACAACACGTTTGCATGTTACTTTTAGCACTAAAAGATCTCCATCTGACTGTCTTATTTGTGATTGTATAGGAAATGTCGTCTTTTCTTTACTGATCTGCAACCTTTATCTTTAAACTGGGGCATGATATTATAGGTTAAAACATTTTTAGTGTAGATTATATTTTAGAATCGGATGTATTTCAGCAGTTTTGGTCACGACAGTCGGTGTTGCTTCTGCAAGCAGAGAAAAAGAATCAAATAAGCAGAAAACAGGGAAAAAAGAGGCATCAGTCGAATGTATCTAACCAGACTGACTGAATACAACGCTTCCACATGAGCGGCTGCTGCCATCACTTCTGCATCATCTGCTTTAAATGCAGCGACCTAACTGTCTGCCAGAGGGCCCCACAGCACCTACACTGCTGCTGCTGCTGCTGATGATGATGATGATGATGAAAGTGATGATGATGATGATGATGACATCCCACAATGATGCTGCTTACAGCCAATAAGACATCCAACCCACAGAAGCCGATTTTGGGTCCAATAATATCTTCAAAACAAGGAAACGTCTCTGAATCGTGTAACTGGTTTATTGAAAGTATTTTTTAATAGCTTGTTTAATTAATTTTATCATGGCATAAATGCAAATGTGGCATTAATTACAGCTAATTATCTGAAGGTGGTCAGTGGTAGAAGAGGTACTCAGATCCTTTACTTAAATAAAAGTACCAATACAACGATGTTAAAATACTCCATTACAAGTAAAAGTCCTGCATGAAAAATCCTCCTACAGTAAAAGTACATAAGTATTATGAGCTTGATGTAGTTAAAGTATTGCAGTAAAAGTACATAAGTATTATGAGCTTGATGTAGTTAAAGTATTGCAGTAAAAGTACATAAGTATTATGAGCTTGATGTAGTTAAAGTATTGCAGTAAAAGTAGTGGTTTGGTCCCTCTGACTGATATATTATTATATATGACATCATTAGATTATTAATAGTGAAGCATCAGTGTTAGAGCAGCATGTTACTGTTGTAGCTGCTGGAGGTGGAGCTAGTTTACACTACTTTATATACAGTTAGCTAGTTTAGTCCAGTGGTTCCCAACCTAGGGGTCGGGCCCCTCCAAAGGGTCAGCAGATAAATCTGAGGGGTGGTGAGATGATTAATGGGAGAGGAAAGAAGAAAAAACAAAGTTCTGATACACAAATCTGTTTTCAGTTTTTGGACTTTTTCTCTAATCTTTGATTTTTGCTGAAATATTGGATCATTTGAACATTTATTGAAATGAAAGCATGTGAGAAGTTTAGAGGGAAAAATCACTATTTGGTGGAGCTGTTAACAACTCATAGACATGTGAAATGTGACCCCGACTACACACTGCTTTTTGTAAGACGTCAAAAGCCAAAAAGGTTGGAAACCACTGGTTTCATCTTTAACAATGTGTTGTATTTTAAAAGCTTGTTATATTATCCATTGTGTCAAATCTTCATCTGAAAAGTAACTAAAGCTGTCAAATAAATGTAGTGGAGTAGAAAGTACAATATTTCCCTCTGAAATGTAGAAAGTAGCATCACATGGAAATACTCAAGTAAAGTACAAGTACCTCATAATTGTACTTAAGTGCAGTACTTGAGTAAATGTACTGATTTACTTTCTACCACTGGTACCGGATGTGTGCTGCTAATACAGGACTCTGAGAGCTAAAAGATTAAAAGCTATTAGCGAGCTGTAGCCTTAATATGTTGCTCTCTGTCATTTGGGCAGCATAAAGATGAGGACACACCAGGACTTAAAAGGGCAGAATTTTGTGGCAAATTCATTTAACTCCAGTGGAATCGCCACAATTAGTTGAATTAGTTTGCGTTGAGTTCAACTTTAGTGAACTTTGAAATGCGAATTTGTGCTGTTGACCAACAGCAAGCTGTCTCCACAGAGCTGTCATCTGACGGGACTGGAGAGTCCAAAGTGGAGGAAGCTATCGTAGCTTGTTAGCTCTGTTGTACTTTTATTTAATCTCCTTTATTGGAATAAAACTGTTCTACAAAAGAAAGTTATGAGACAGGAGTCAAAGGTAGAAATATGCCTTTTGAATAAACTATGTGAAGTCATTGTCCTGTTAGCAACTAAGCTAACAAACTGACAAGCTTGGACAGATTTATTTTCCTTCTTCAATAACTTTTTGTTTAATGAAAAGATGTACAAGGGGAAAGTAAACAGAACAGTAGAGAGAAAACAGAGTGAAGCTGCAGGAACCATTGTGATTAACTAGCGCTAGCTGGACTTAGCAGTTAGCTCAGCAGTTAACCAACAAGCCCTGAGTGGTCACTATGTCACCAAACCTCTGAACCTATTTCACATGTGAGTGAGAGAATGTCACTTTATATATTTAGCAGTTTAATAAAGTATTATATACAGAAACAAAATAAATATCATCTTGTATCTCTTGAAAAGTTCTATATGAGTAAAATTATAGTAGTATTATTATAAAAGGAAACAAGATGTAACTTTTATAAATTATAGTATTTAAAAAATGATCATGACATCACAGAATATAAGGTGTAAAAGTATGTTGTATAGTGCAGGAAATATGTCGCACACCATTTGTAGGATGTTTGATGGGCGACTTTCTCTGTGAATGAAATAATTTCTGTCATACAGCTTAAATGGACGAGTCCACGAGTCCTGACCAACAGTCAGGAGCCCAGATGAACATTAAAACTGTTTTTCTTGCTGTAATCATTCCTCCTGTTCATACTGACCATTAGAAGATCCCTTCATAATGACCTTACAATGGAAGTGATGGAGGACAAAATCCACAGTCCTCCTTCTGTGCAATGTGTATTTTAAAGTTTATCTGAAGCTAATATGAAGCTTCAGCGTCCAAATGAGTAAAATCAAGTAGATATCTTTCAACGTTACAGTCTTTTTAGTGCCAAAGTCCCTCTTTTTGTGTTTCCCTCAACAGGGAAACACTGTCCGAGGAAACACAAAGAGGGAATTTGATGCTAAAAAGACTGTAAATGTGTCAGATATCCACTTGATATGACTAACTCAGACTGATGAAGCCTCATATAAGCTTCACATCAACTTTTAAATGACTGTGTGGACACACTGTGGATTTTGGTCTCCATCACTTCCATTGAAAGCACATTTGAAGGATCTTTTAATATCCAGTATGAACAGGAGGAATGATTACAGCGAGGAAAACCTCTTTCACTGTTACTATGGACACCTGACTGCTGGTTTAAGACACAACTGGAACTATTGTGAAGCTACCCTTTAATACTATCTTATTAGATCTATATCATAACACATGTGGGCGATAATTAAAGTGCAACATCCACCAACCATGAACAGCCGGGGACCCTTGTTACATATCATTCCCGATCTCTCTCTCTCTCTTGTTTTTTCATTTTTCATTTAACCAGATAAAATCCCATTGAGGTTTTCTGTCAACTGTCCATTTGATAATAAAGGTGTTAAAAAACAGTTATTTTCTGTGTTTATGTTTTATGAAAACATACTGAGCCATGACTCCAAAACCAAAGTACGTACCGCACTGTGGATTATAAGATACACAAAAACAGACCTGCTCAAGAGCTGTTACTTCAGGATGAGTCAGTGTGGTATTAAAGTGGAGGTGATTTTACTGTGCGTGTGTGTGTGTGTGTGTGTGTGTGTGTGTGTGTGTGTGTGTGTGTGTTTGAGGCACAATTAGATGTCGAGCCTCCCCTCTGTTTGGTTTGATGCTCACAATAAAGGAAACAGCAGCCGAATTTATCCAGGAAGGAGATGGCAGCGGAGGGCGGGAACACTGAGAGGGTTTAATTAGCATTCTCAGTGGAGTTTACATATATTTGATTAATTCAAGCCTTCACAATGCTTTCCATTTTAAAGATAACTGCTCTTCTCTGAGGCTAAACAATTAGGTTATATAAGCTCATCTGAGTCTTACATTTCCATGTCACAGACCTCGAGCCAGCTGAGCAGCTCGGCTGAAAACCCTTAATTATCACACGCCAATGAGGCAATCATTCTCTATTTACTCGTGCGCTCACTTCTGCACACACGGCTCCAGTTAATGACCCAGCACAGCCCAGGTTTAAAATAACCTACGTGAGGTTGTAGGGAACTTCTCGCTGCCATTTTGATTAGACTCTTTTAGATAATTATGTAAGCGTTCACTATAAAGGACGACAAATGTGTTTAAGGCTTGTCATGCTTGACACACACAGTGTCTTTGTGTACTCTGCTGGTATTGCAAAGTCCATTTGTGTTTAGTTACTGGTGTACAATGAAGTTCACAGCAATCTTAAAATGGCTCTGTACTTTCAGGCTCACATCCTTTTATTATTATTTCAAGTTATGTTTAATTTCTTTCTCTAAAAACAACCTTGAATGGGTTATTTTATATTGAAAATCAGATTAAAAACAAACAATTTAAAAAACAGATGAAAATTATATACTACAAAATATGTAGCTTATTTGCTTCCGTGCCGAGAGTCAGATGAGGAGATTGATACCAATCTCATGTCTGTACAGTAAATATGAAGCTACAGCCAGTTAGCTTAGCTTAGCATAAAGACTAGAAACAGGGGGAAACAGCTAGCCTGGCTCTGTAAAAAGGTTACAAAAATACAACAAAATGTGTGGACACGAGTCCAGGAAGTTACTGCACATAAAGCCACATAAAAGTGCAACTTGTCGTTTTTAACCGGTGTATTAATGAGTTTTTTAGAGGTGCTGGTTGGTGGATTTTGTAGCCGTGTCCTCCTTGTTTTCAGTATATATGCTAATTATTATTTATTCTTAAAGCAATCTAAGGGACTTTAAATTATTTAATGAATACATTTTGAAAATTGTAAGAACAGCATCACTACGGTAAGGACAGTGTTAATATTGTCTGTTACTTTACATCACTTATTGCATATTATAATACGTGTGATAAGTTGTAGCTTCATCGTAGACCTTAAATGACTCGATATTACATTGTAATTTTCCAATACACTGTTGGGAGGCCTTTTTGACATTTGTGTTAATCAATACAATTTCAGTTATTATTACTTAGATCAAATCTGGCACATATGTGTCAGTTTGTTTGAAATCGTGTTCATTTTTGCCCTAATTTTGAATGTATATACTAAGCATTTCCTTAGCTGTCCCCATCTGTGGTGTAATTTACAGTTTACAGTGCACACACTTCAACTGCTTTCATCTCTAACGCTTCAACCGTTACTTAAACTACACAAGACCTGACAATCCTACTGCCTACTGGGTTTAACCTTGAGGCGAAAATTACAAACACAGTCGGAGATTACGCTTCAACTAACACTTCAACTCCTTTCACACTTCAACTGCTTTTAAACTGCAACTCCCGTACAACATTTCAAACGTAAAGAATTCACATTTTAACACGTTTTAACCTGTTTATGGTGTTAAAACCTGCAACTTTAAGCATAAGTACACTTAAAAATAGTCTAGAAAGTTCAACCTTTTCCAGTTTTATGTACTATGTGAACATCATGAGACACTGGAGAGATATGGGCAGAATTACTGTCAGACTAAAACATATTTAGCTGCATATAAACATAAGTCATAGAGATAAAGTCGCCTGTGGACATGAGCTGTGATGAATACCTTTGCTCTTCTGCCTACGACTGTACCTCCATACAGAAGATTGGTTCTTATGCAACCGCAGGCTTAAATTCTGCCCATCAGCAGCAGAGATTACAGTCAGCGAATGTGATGGACAGAAGTGCCGAAATCTGAGGAGGAAAGGAGATTTCTGTGCGGTGGACTTTACATTAAGCCTGCATTTTAAAACAATATGTTTTTACTCACATAAAGCTGAAAATACAAATATAATTTGTCACTTTTTAACAAAAGTCAACGGTCAAAGACACACAGTGTTTTTTGGGTTTTTTTTTTTCCCTCTGTGTTCAGTTTCACTTACATCTCTTTGTTTCTATTCTAGTTCAGTATTCGTTCTCCTGTGAAGCTTCATGGTGACTCAGCTGTGGGTGATGAAGGTGACTGTGGCCTTCAGAGAAAACACCTGGATGTGTTTGAGGATTTAACAGCAGCTTTGTGTGTTTGCCTTTGGCTCATTGTTGCTTTCTAGATTTCAAAAGAATATCCAAGTTCGCCATATGCATTTGTGTTTATTTAAAAAATTAAATAAAAATCTAATAATACAAAAACCCAAATAAAAATATTGTAAAAATACAATTTGCATTTATTTACTATTTTTAATTAGAGGTGCTGATTCATGTATTCTCTCCATGTTTCTCTTAATTTTCTGTTACATGAGAGAGTTTCCAAGCTGTGAATATTATGATGATGAAAAAAATATTTTTTTTTTTTGCAACCCAGTATCCCGAGGACTTTGGACAACTGGACAACTCTGCAACACAACGTTTATGTCCAAAGCTGATGTTCAGTGCCAGTGCTGGAAGTAATCTGCCCTTTGAGCAGAAATATACTTTAACCAGACTCACATATTGTACAAAACTATTTAGAAAACACTGGAGCTGAATGTTCCAAAATGTTGTATTTGAGTAGTAAAATTCATATTTTATTTCATATCTATGGGTTAACTTTTGGACATCATGTCACGTTAATCAATGTACTCCATTACCAACACAGAAAAAGATGCACATTTTATTTTGCAATTTAAATTGTGACAGTTTATCAAGGCTGCCCTTTTAAACGCTGATGACTCGAATCGTCAAGTAGAAGAAGAGTCAAATCTCATTTTGTCAGTCAAATCACTCTGTTTTTCTTGTTTCTTTTTGTCATGGCTCATCTTGTCATTAGGTTACGTTTTGTTTTTTTCTTTT
The DNA here is from genome assembly GCF_914725855.1 of Thunnus albacares. Lineage (NCBI taxonomy): Eukaryota > Metazoa > Chordata > Actinopteri > Scombriformes > Scombridae > Thunnus > Thunnus albacares. The sequence continues at coordinate 2,290,882 of NC_058128.1, read as the reverse complement.
CCATTAGTCTTGCATTTCCTGTTTTATTTTGGTATTTAACTCTCCTCTCGTTTCAGATCCACTTCCTGCCCTTGTGTGTTTCCCGCTCCTGTCTTCGTCATGATCCCCTAACGTCATCCACCTGTGTCTCATTACCCTCGCTCCCCTTGTGTATTTAGTCTATGTGATCTCTGCTCCCTGTGCCAGTTCGTCTTAGCCTTCTTTGCAAGCGTTCCAGCATTATTATTCCAGTTATTGACCTCTAGTGTTTTTTTGATCTGTCTTTTGACTCTGCCTTAGCTCAGTCCTTTTTGTCTTGTTGCCTTTTTCTGACTGCCTGCCCGTGTACCGAACCTGCAAGTAAAGACTTTGTTTTTTGGAACTGTTTGTTTGAGTCGTGCGTTCGGGTCTAGCACTGGTTTACCAGACACCCCTTGTCACTTTTTAGCTGGATCATAGTACAAACAGCGACACAGAATGTCAGCACAACAGGCTATAAACTTACAAACCGAGTCTTGTCTCAAAATAACTACGAAAACGACTGTGATGGAAGTCTGGAAGGGTGAAACAGAAATCTGCGCAACGTGAACCCAGTCGCCTCACCGGGGTGAGACAGTGATAGACGGTGATAAACAGATGGTTCGTCCAATCACCTGCCAAGTATGTTTGGAAAGTGCCTTTTCCAAACAGTTTCCAAGGACGACTTCTCCGACGGTTCTGTGTAACAAACCATCTGGCCTTCCTTGTCAAAACCTGCAGCCTACAATACCCACAATGCAACTAAACCATCAACAGTTCAAACGGAGATTCAGGTGTGCTATGCTAGCAGCAGCAGCTAATTTTCAAACTTGTAGTCTTCAGCCCCAACCAACGCTGACTTAAGTGACATCACTTGAGGCAGTTTATCAGATTTGACACAGCTCCCTCTGAAGACACAAAAGGCTTTGTGTTACTTTTTACACAGAACACACCTGGAAACAATAACCATGAATCTAATAATAGAGGTGGCAGATCAGAAAACCTGCGTCATCTCGGCGGTCTAAGCCTTTTTGGAAGGCACTAACAAATAACTATCCTGCCAATAGGGGAGCAGGTTCAGAAAACACCACTGACACTGTTAATTATGTCATTTAAAAGATATAATCTATCTGTCTAGGGAAGGTTACAATAGTTGGTTCCATTTTAGATCTGGTTCCTGATCTACAAAATACCTCTTACGGAGCTTTTAATCTCTTCTCACTGCATTTTCATTGGTAAAGATCAATGGAAAACATAAAGGTCAAAAGTTACTGTGTTCTCTGCAGCTGGTGTCTGTATTCAATCAAAGATTGTTTGTGAGCAAATAGACACATCACTCTGTAACCCCACTATGGATAATGTTCAATAGCATTTTATCAAATCTAAATCCTTTTGAATCCCTCATCAGATCTGAAGTTTACCTTTCAACATTTGCAGTAATTAAAGTCTAAGTTGACTCTAACTTTAAGATGTCTAATCAGCTTTTGTTGTCTAAGAAGCAGAATTTTTAATGTTCAGAACCTGAAAATGATCTGAGCAGCATCATAAATTAAATGTATCTGACGCATTGAGCTTGACCTGACTCCAAATACTGAAGCTCCTGATTCACATGTTGATCTGTGTGTGTCTTAAACCATCAGTCAGGTGTCCATAGTAACAGTGAAAGAGGTTTTCCTCACTGTAATCATTCCTCCTGTTCATACTGGATATTAAAAGATCCTTCAAATGTGTTTTCAATGGAAGTGATGGAGGCCAAAATCCACAGTGTGTCCACACAGTCATTTAAAAGTCTGTGTGAAGCTTCTATTCAGCTTCAGCAGTCTGAGTTAGTCATATCAAGTGGATATCTGACACATTTACAGTCTTTTTAGCATCAAATTCCCTCTTTGTGTTTCCTCGGACAGTGTTTCCCTGTTGAGCTGCAGGTGGAAGTATAGTAACAAAAAGAGGAACTTTGGCACTAAAAAGACTGTAACGTTGAAAGATATCTACTTGATTTGACTCATTTGGACGCTGAAGCTTCATATTAGCTTCAGATCAACTTTGAAATACATTTTTACACAGAAGGAGGACTGTGGATTTTGTCCTTCATCACTTCCATTGTAAGGTCATTATGAAGGGATCTTCTAATGGTCAGTATGAACAGGAGGAATGATTACAGCAAGAAAAACATTTTTAACTGTTCATTTGGGCTCCTGACTGTAGTTTTAAGACACACTTGAAAAATTGTGAACTCGTCCATAAAGGGCACATATTCAGCTTTTTGTGATTTTCAGTTATTTATATCCTGTTATGATGTCGGATGTTAAACATGATCAAAGCTCCAAAACTTGAGGTGAAAGTAAATAGAAATGCTGCCTGCAAGTCAAAAGTCAGGGCTTCAACCTGATCTGAACGCTTCGTTTGCAACGTTTTTTTCTATCTTGCTGACAAGTTGACGTCAGATCGTCACACATGCCCATAAACAGCTGTCTGTTCCATAGCCTTAGTTGCTAAGGTGGTTGCTAAGGTTTTTCCATGAGTTGTTTGTGTTGTCCACTCTCATATTTCGGAGTGGATTCCCGCTTAAATATGTTCAGATGTATTTGAGAATTTGACATTTTGAGTAAAGAACAAGAAAAAGTAAAATCCTGCTACTGTAGTTTGTTTCATGGTTTGTTGACGTAGCCTCCCAAGCCACCAGACGTCAGCCGTGACACAGCTTCCTGAAGCTGACCAATCAGAACAGAGTGGGCTAATCAGGAGGCGGGGCCTTAAAGAGACAGGAGCTAAAACGGCCTGTTTCAGACAGAGGCTGAACTGAGGGGTTGCATAAAGGACCAGTAGAAGATAAATAAGGAGTTTTTTGAACTGTGAATCGTGCAAAAAATATTCCAGTAGAGCCCCAGAATAAAAATATAGAGCTGGAAATGTGTTGAATAGGTCCCCTTTAAAGTGAGAGATTCTTAAAGTGATGTGAGGCGAGTCTGCGATCTGTTGGTCCCTGAGTGGATGAGTTATTGGATTTGAATTCTTTCAAATACTATCCAACCCCATGACTTCTATCCAAAAGCGAATTCAGAGAAAGACTGTGGAAGTGGAAAAATACTGTTTTCTCTGGAGTCATCGCCTGTCATTCACACTGTTAGCCAGGACGAGCTCAGCCCCATCTTTGCTCTCTCACGGCTTTCTGACTTTTTTTGAACAGCAGCAGAGGTTGCAGCTGAGGACTGCCACTGTGTGTGTGTGTGTGTGTGTGTGTGTGTGTGTGTGTGTTATGTAACTTCCTCATTGCATTGTCTCTCCTGCTTCCAGCGTTTTCCCAGCCTGTGCAGAGCGGAGCATGGGTTAGGAGTCAGGAGGCTGCAGATAGAAGCTCACACTACTCTCCTCACCCTCAATGTATTCACAAAAACGCCTCGTCTCTGCCTTCGTATTAACCAGCTCGAAGGTTCCTCAGTGTCAAAACCATCAGTCATCTGTCTGCAGCCGAGCTACACTGTCACGTATTTACTTTTCACAGTCATGTTTTAATAATACTAATGATGGCTGATGGGTTTGTGTGGTAACAGCAGTGTAATTAGTTGTCCTGCAGAAACTACTCAGCAATATCTCATCTCGTGCTCCACTGTCACGCAAAGCATTAGACGCCCCCGGATTAAATGCATTTATGAGGGTAAAAATAGAAACATGATAATACATCACATGTAAATAGTGTACTTCTTATGTGTGTTTATTTGTATGAATGGTTGGAAACTGCGTTGGCCCAAGATTACAGAAAATACACAGTGAGCAGTTTGGATTAGTCAAGGATACTCTCTCAGTAAAATGAGATGTCAATCATTCTGACAGCTACGACTGGATATTTTTGTCAACATGCAAAGTTTTTTAATCTCTTTCAAGTTTTTTTTTGAGGGCACAGCTTCACTCAGGCTCAAATCCAGCCATCACACCAACATGAGGCGTTCAAGGACGGACAACGAATGATGGAAAAATCTTTTAAAAATCAAATTTGAATATATGAAAGAGGTATGACATATAGGAAGCTTTCAGCTTCTTAAATGTAATGTTTTGCTTGTTTTCTCTGTATCATATTGATGTAAATTTAATAATTTGGGGTTTTGGACAGACATTTGGAGATGTCACCTTTGACTCTTTCACTATTTTCTAACATTTATAGACTTGATTAATTGGAAAAACAATCAGGAGATTGGTCAATAATGAAAATAATCTGCCCTAATGTTATACACGCACAGTAAATAGTCATTTAATTCTAATTACCCAAGTTTTATAAGTATATATAGTATATAGAGAGTTATAGGTCGCTCTAATCATTCCTCCTCTCCATACTGTGCAACTACGCTGTAAGAAATAGTCCCTGTTTTCAGCAGATAATTTGACTCATCATACAAGAGAAAGCACAGGTGTTACATTAAAGTTTGAGAAGGTAATAACAAGGCTCAGAAAGTGAGCCAGCATGTGCTGCACAAGGAGCCTGAAACTGACGCAGCTAGATGGAGTTCAGCCAACATTCATTTTATTATTTACACTTTTACTCCTGTAATACTTTAAAATGTCTTAGTGTCTCAGCAACAGTAGACAACTGTTATGTGCTGTATATCTAATATAAATATGTGTGTACAAATACATGATACTGTAAGATTGGCAGTTATAGTTTTGGCCTTTGTTTTGTTGTTGTTTGTTTTTTTTCTTTCCTTTATTTATTTTTTGCTTTTTTTTTCTCTTCGGGGTATAAGGGATGGGTATTTAAGACAAGTGTTCTTCAAGCTTTGTGTTTGTCCCTTTTCAACAGCTCCATAAAGAAATGGTTCTCCCAACTTCACCTGACTGACGTCACCCCGATCAAACAGCTTTGAACTGGAACAAACATCTTTGTTTTTTTGGACTGTTGGTCAGACACAACCAAGGCATTTAATATCATCAGTTTGGGCTTTAGACAAATTCTGGTTCACTATTTTCTAACATTTTTCAGACCAGCATGTTGTTCTGAAGTTTCAGAACTGGTCCTTTAGCTTCAGACTCTGAGTCAGTGCTGTTTCTGTTTTGTATCTTGTGTTTAAAGAAAAGCATTTTCATCCTCTCAGACTTCTGCTGTGCTGTAAACACTTCTGTTTGTGGGAACTGGGGTTGTATTTGAATGCGTTATCACGTGATTTTTGAACATATTGTTGCACAGCATGACAGAACACACTGACTAACTTAGTTGGTCATCAAGAAAAGTACACAATGTCCTGATGTCATTGCTGAGGGGAGTCCTTGTACTCAAGAGTGTGTTTCATGTTTATGTCCACAAACATTGAGTCAAATGTCCAAAATCAACGACTGTAACAGTAACAGTCTTGACTGCGAGCCAGGCCTTATCGCCCCACATCAGCGGCCGACCTCACTAATGCTCTTGTGGCTTTATAGCAGCAGATTAATGCTCATAGTTTTGGAATAACATATTCAACATTTACATATGGGTGTATTATTTATGTGTCCATATACTTTTGGCCATGTAGTGTAACCACTGTATCACTGTCACATCTCCACCTTTTCCCCATTGTTTGGATTTATCAGACTAAACTGCTCTACAACATCAATTAGCCAGATATAACCGAGCCGTCCACAAGCACTGGGACGCCGTCCAATAGTCATAAATTCTGGCAGATCCGTGGCTGCCCTGTAATCTGGTGAACTGGCGGCCGATCTGCAGATCCCAATTAAGGGAAGCCGTATGCTGCTGGCGGCCGACGGCTGCAGCTCGACCAACGCTGCCAAGGAGGAAACTAACTCAAGTACTGATGACTGTTTGTTTTTCATCAGAAAGTACGTTTTCTTATCACTTATTGGATATTGGGCATTTACAGGGGATTTATCTGATATCAGCCAGTCAGTGTCATCCACAGATACATGAAAACAACCTGGAAAATCGGATTTCCTTCTATAATTCTTCTTAAGAGGTAATCATTTATACAAGAATAAATTATTCTTGAAAGAGTCAGACAGAAAGATTGATAGTTTCAGAGTTTTGATCTCCTAACAATGTCCAGATGTCCTCTGGCAACAACTTTAATTAGATAAAACAACTTTCAGTGAATCTAGAGATTTTCCCTTTTTGTGTCTTTAGGTTCATAGTTCAGTTGAATTGGTCTTAAATTAATTAAAGCAACAGTTAATTTTTTTTTTTTTAAATCTTCTTGTTCTGTCTTTTCTGGACAGATGTTTCAGATGGATAACAGTTTCATCTCTGTGCGTCCAGTACAGAAATAGGTGTTTTTCCTAGCTTAGCACAAAGACTGGAAGAAGGAGGAATCTGCTAGCTTAGCTCCATCAAAAGAGAAAAAATATCCAAAGCTGTGGAGTTATTTGTTAACCAACCGCAGCTCTGATAAAATACACATCATAACAACTTATGAAAATGTCTGATTTACAGTACAGAGATAGGGGGGGAAACTGCTACGTGGTGTAGCCAGAAAACTAACTAGCATAATCTGTGTTTATAGCTCGATTATGTTATGGTAGCTCCACTGTTAGCATATCCAACATTAAACAAGCTGTGTAGTTGTTTGTAACTAACCAGTGTTATAACTGGACATCTCTAGCCTAGCTTAGCAAAAAGACTGAGAACAGGGGGAAACTGCTAGCTTCCTTCAAAAGTGAAAAAATCCACCTTCCAGCAACACAGTGACAGGAACTCTGTCATCTCTTTAATACAAATAAGTTGCACTTAAGCGATATTTGCTTCTAAACATGTTTGTGCAAAGGAAACCACATTTAAAGGAATTCCTCAGAGCATCAACATCCACTTGAGAATAAAGCCTTTTCCAAATGTAAATGTGTGCAATTAAATGTTTTAAAAGAAAATCACAAGAGAAATACTAAGATATTTAGTTAAGATACAAATAAGCACTAGTGCTGAGAAGTTTGTGAACAAACTATATTGTAAAAAACATAATTTAGTCCTATTACACATACGCCTTCACAGTTGATGCTGCTGTCACGTCAAGTCATATTTGTGGGTTGTGATTGTGAACATTTGGCTTTGTTGACGTTCACATTGCCTTTAGCCACTATTGACATACATACACTTTCACATCTGCCACTCCTTCAGTTTCCACTCAAGAATGAAAACTACGTTGTAAAATGTAAAAAGAGGAAATTAGAAAATCTATCACTGGTGTTGACACATATTACAGCCTCCCTGTGAATGTGAAACAAGCAGAAGTCCTTAACAAACAACCAGAAATGTGCATTATGCTGCAGCAGCAACACAAACCAGAGGAGATGGCGATGGAGGCTGTAATTACTGAGTGAAATCAAATGAAAGTAATAAAAGATGCAGGCTAACATGTACATTGGCTTTTGGTTGACTGCATCCAGATGCTGCACTGCTGGCAGTGTGTCAGCGTAGGTGAGGCCACGTGGATGTGCAGGACAGATTTTTGTCCTGCAGCTCTCTGCTCACTGACACAAGCTCAACACAACGGAGATGCTAAAAGACTTTTTCTTTGTGCAAAAAGCAACCGTTTTCTTGGTCATAAAGTCCACATGCTGTGGCAAGTGGGGGGAAAAATTTAATAAACAAAAATGTTATGTAATCTAACGGGATTCAGGCAGCGAGGGGACCTGGATGGCTCACAAAAATCAGCAGAAGAGCCCCTGAAATGATTAAAGGCAGGAGGAGAGAGCTGATGGATGATGAGGTCAGCAAAAGCCGCGCCAAGTTGATTTAGCAGGAAAATTACTTTTTTTTTTTATTTGAGATGCCTGAAAATTTGGATTTACATCTACAAAGTGACACAATTCTGCCTCATTTTGAAAGCCTAATAAAAGCCTAAAGTACACTGAAGTTCCGACGATGCCTATGTGAAGGGGGACAATAGAGTCAGAGCATTGGCCAAAACTACATGGACACCCATGTCCACATACTGTACTTTTAAATATGTTTGCTCTGGGTCTGGTTTTAATGGTTTGATCAAAGACCCTTATTTCCAGTGAAGGAAAATCTTCAAGTCTAACTGAAGTCACATGTAAGCATCCTCTTTCCAGTCAAAACTAGTGTCAACATGTTTTTTTAAAACCTATTGTTAATAGTTCTGCAATATTAGAACGAAGAAAAAAGATCTTATCAGAAGTACCAGAAATGCTCATTTTTGTCTCAGCCGGCTGGAGGGGCGTGTCGGTGTCTGTGTTTGATTGACAGCAGTTGGACAAGCGAGTCAGTGTCTGTGTTTGATTGACAGCAGTTGGATGAGCGTGTCGGTGTCTGTGTTTGATTGACAGCAGCTGGAGGGGCGTGTCGGCGTCTGTGTTTGATTGACAGCAGCTGGACGAGCGTGTTGGTGTCTGTGATTGATTGACAGCAGCTGGACGAGCGTGTTGGTGTCTGTGTTTGATTGACAGCAGTTGGACAAGCGTGTCGGTGTCTGAGCAGGATACGGATGGAGACAAAGTAAACAAACTGCTGTAGCTACGCTAGCTAGCTAGCTAAGTTGGACAGACGATGTGTTGTTATCAGTGGTACTGAAGAATAAGACCTAAACCAGCATCTAGCAGGTTATGCAGGTATGTTTACATGCTGTTTAATGTGCTTCAGCTGAGCAGCTATCTAGCCTTCTAACTGACAGTAACAGTGAGTATTTGTTTGATGGCTCGTTCAACAAGCTAAGCTGCAGGACAAGACGTGTGTTCATGTTTGTAAGTTAGATAAGAAGAAGACTTTAGCAGGAAAGCTAACGTGGGTTGTTGTTCAGAGTCTGTGGCTCTTGTGTTGTGTAGCAGGATGCAATCAGGCTCAGTGTGACCGTCTGCTCTGCCTGCGATAGAACGACACGTTATTTCTATAGTCAAGATTTGATTTGCTGTATGGAAAGAAGCTATGTAAATGGATGATGGAATTGTATTTAATTGGAATAATGCAAAACTTGGGGGCGCCATTATGAAATCAAAGAATTTAAAATGTAAATTTCTCCCTTTTGGTATCTCATTTTTTTCTCAAAGGAGAACAGATGACAAGATATGTTGCCGTAGAAGATGAGGTTCAACTGATAAATTATCCACTGATTCACTTGAGGTAATTTATCAGATTTCACACAGCTCTCTCTGGAGCCACAAAAAGCTCTTTATACTACTTTTTCGCATATGCATTAGTACTCTCCAACACCTGGAAACACACTGATGTGTAAAATCAGTGGAGTTCACTTATAAAGATGCTCCGATTCCACCTCTGAGTTCTTTGAGGTCTCTCAGGACAAAAGTGCAGGAGGCACCCAGCTGCTTCAGAGATAACACCCAGAGTAACAGCCTACATGCCTGCAGACTCCATCTGTTGACTGCAGTTTTTAACCAACCTTAAAAAATAAAAAAATAAAAACATTCTCACATCCACCTTCCACAGTGTGAGGTGGGAGTAGTCCATGAACCGAGTTACACAGAGCTATGAATGATTACCGGCTTTGTTCTCTACTAAGTTCACTGCGCTCATTTTTCTCTATTTTCATTTATAAAACGTTATTGTTGTTCTTGTGCATTGCAAAAAAAAAGCCTACACACACACACACACACACTCTCTCTCTCTCATCCCTCTGTGATGCTACAGTAAAGCTCATTGTAATCTGCTCTGAAAGATTTCCAACTTGTCATCCAGTCAAACAGGTCAAACTCAGCCTTCATTTTTTTTTGTTCAAACTCCCGCTGCTTGCTGCCACAGTCTGGGTCACTTTTAGTAAAACGTTTGAGAGGAAGATGTTGAAATACACTGTTTATAGCCTGAAACCAAACCCACCGTGTGTCGAGGATTAATGTTTAGCTTGAGGACTGTAAACTTTAACTAATCCAACAGTGATTTTAGACCGTGGGCTGTGAGAGTAGGAAGAATCATAATGAATCAGAAATCTTACAGGGGGGGAAGTTCAGTGTTTTATGTTTATTTAGTTGGCTGAATAATGTTAAAGAAACCCAGACTTCCAAAAATAAATATATCTAAGATGAATTCTCTTTTTGACTGAATACTAATTGAGCGGAAACAATGAGTTGATTAACTGATTTGTCAGTTAGTCGATGGTCAGAAAATTAAATATTCTTTAGTTTTATTTTCTCCACTGTGAAGATTTCCTGCTTTTCTCTTTTTTTTATATAATTGTACATTGAATATATTTGGTTTTGGACTGTTGGACAAAACAACATTAGAAGATGTCACCACTGAGTTCACATTTTATAGACTAAATAATTAGTTGGTAATGAAAATAATTACACATTTGCGCACCTATAAATATATTTTTGTTCTTCTGTATATCAGACGTTGTAGTTACATTTGTGATCTGTGTTTGTGCTTCACATATTTACTTGCAAAAATATGTGAGAGATTACACTTGAAATTTAAGCCTCTCAAATATATTTCTATTTTTTAAGAGTTTTGAGCTCTAAAGTACGACATTTAACTTGGTTGTTATTAGACAGTGGAGGAAATTTTTAGACTTTCACAAGTGTACGGGGCTTTTTTTGTGTTTGTTTTTGTATTTTTTTTTTTACAAGTGCAACTGTGATACGCAAGCACAGATAAAATTATTACACAAATTTAATATAAATGTACAATTACATTAAAATTACAGGTGAGCAAATGTCTGTTACTATGCTTTCAAAAAGAGAATTAAATTTAAAGTTACATCACTATTTACACATATGTTGCCTGATAAATAACAATAAATGTCAGAACAGAAAAGTTAAATGTTTCAGGAAGAGTTTAAAAGTTTCCAAGGTCATGAATGAACTTTTAAGCTAGCATGCGCAACAGGTCCTCAAAATACTCAGGAAAAAGGGAAATTTGAATTAAATCTACAATTCCATGACAACTGAACGATCGCTATCTGCTGATGAAGAACATGTGATGTGACTGAAAGCACCAGAACAGCTGAATGGACCTCATGGTGAAATTATTTTGTCAAATGCTTACAGTTATTTAGAAAGTGTCTCCAGTGCATAGTTTAGCCACCAGAGGACTGTGATGTTTATCTTTCATCTGTAAAATTTTCCCTTCATTCAGTACAGTATACTGAGTATAAATAGTTTACTATACTAAATATATAGTATGTACTATTTATTGGTTTCTGTTCATACTGTAGAAATCATAGCTTCACTGCAGACATCATCATGTATGTAGTTGTGTTTATTTTGTATATATAACAGTAATATCCCCTCCTACTATCAATACCATGTTGGTTTATCATTCATTCTGTACATTTGTTTATATTGATATGTACCTATACACACTTTTGCTGCTGTTTATACTATCTGGATAGATGCTAAACTGCATTTTATGTATCGGTACTTAGTGTGTGCAATGACATTAACATTTGAATCCAATCTAATATCTTGGTCACAATATTTTTAATAACCAAACCTGTAAGAAATTCTTGTTAAAAAATATTTATGTTTATGAAAAAAATGAATATTGGACAATATACTTTTGTCAAAATTGGCCTCAAAAATCTAGGATGAGTCAGGCTGCAGTAGGTAGTGTAGTGCTGATTCGATTAGTCGATCAACTTAAAATGTATTGCCAACTATTTTGATAATCAAATTATCATTTAGGTCATTTTTAAACAAAAATGCCAAATATTCTCTGGTTTTAGGTTCTCAAATTGTGAGAATATGTTGCTTTCTCTGTTTTATATCACTCCAAATTCATTTTCTTCTGGTTTTGGACCGTTGGTCGAACAAAAGAAGACATGTGAAGACGTCACTTTTGGCTTTAAGCAGTTCTAACAGGCACCTTTAGTGTTTCCTGACATTTTTGTAGATTACAATGAAAATAATGGGTGGTAGCTGCCATAGTGTAGATGTTAAATAATTCAGTTATAGAACTCAAACATGCAGATTTAATTTTGTGACAAATGTTACTCCATACAGTGAGGAGCCATGTCTGTGGTGCTGAAAGAACAGCTCCTCACTGAACAGAGTAACATTTATGACAAAACTGCTTCTCATCTGCACAAATCTGATCGATCGCTGAGAGGTTCCATCACATAAAAACACATTATAAACCCAGAATATGTTTTTTAAAAAGAAACAATCACATATTATTGCTCTGTGACACTAACCTGGTATCTGTGTTGCTTGATCTCTCCAGATGGTCTCTGCGCTGTCCTCTTTTTCTTGGCTATCATTCCCTCAGTTACTTCCATGTTATGTCCTTTTTTTTTTTTTTAAATTCAAAATGTTCTTTAGTTTATTTAATTTCAATAACAAGGCTGTTTGTTCAGCATGTAAAAATCTTCTCTTTAGGTCCTCTGAGAGCGAATCAACTCTCACTTAGAAAAAGGAAAGAACTCACTTCTTTGACAGAACCTGAGTGGAGGGAACAGGTGTCTGCATCTCAAAAAATAGTTATTTTTTCTCCAAAACTATAATAACACCATAATCCAATTCATAAATAGTAGGCCTGTGGGAAATATGTACACATTTGCTGATGCATTAATGCAACTTTTCAGCGTAAACATAATGACTAAATATAGGGTAGGTATGAAAAATAAAATTTGGCTTTTTTCTTTTGTTGCACTACTGAATATGGACTGTTTCCTACATTATGTACAAGAGTCTGGTTGGTCCTGTTAATCCTCTCGTGATGTCAAGTAATTATTCCAAGTCCTGCTTGTCCTTGATTATCTGTAGCATAGGCTGGATGTCCTATTTTCCCCCACACTAATTCATCCATGAGTTTGATGTAGTTTTGTAGGTGTTCCTACTTTAAAGGGCCACTGTGTTGCATCACATGCACTGTGTGTTTGTTCATAACTCCTCAGTTTTTTCTAACGGATGTGCTTACCAGATGAGGGGGATTAAAATGTGCTTTTTATAAATCAACCCCCGTCGCTCTTAAAACTTTTCAGGATTGCAATGTGTTGATCCTCCGACTGCTATGTGCAAAGACTTAAGAGCCCATTAATGGGGGTTTATTCTACACAACTATGGGCTCTAACAGTTAAAGAGGTGAAGAAGTAGAACACTGGACTACAGGTCCGTCTCCCGTGTGTCCAAGCAGAAAGCGTAAAGGGATCTTTTGAAGTCAATGCTGCTGTTCGCTTTGATATTCGCCTTCTCCACCGAAGCGCCCGCGTCGTTGTTCTCCACATCCTGAGACTTGTTGGATGATTTACTCCCTTTGCGTTTCAGTTCCGGGCTGTCTCGGCCACAATTGGGCTCGTCCTTCAGGGAGGACTGGTCCTGGTCCGTCTCTCGGTGGTAGAAGTAGTTGAAGTTTGATACGATGACCGGCACCGGCAGCGCGATGGTGAGCACGCCAGCGATGGCGCACAGAGAGCCCACGATCTTCCCCCCGACGGTCACCGGCCTCATGTCGCCGTAGCCCACGGTTGTCATGGTGACCACGGCCCACCAGAAGGCATCGGGGATGCTGGAGAAGTGAGACTCCGGTTCGTCCGCCTCTGCGAAGTACACGGCGCTGGAGAAGAGGATGACTCCAATGAAGAGGAAGAAGATGAGCAGGCCGAGCTCCCGCATGCTGGCTTTCAGCGTCTGACCCAGGATCTGCAGCCCCTTGGAGTGCCTGGAGAGCTTGAAGATCCGGAAGACGCGGACCAGGCGGATGACTCGCAGGATGGCCAGAGACATGGCCTGCTGGCCGTTCTGGTGCTCCTGACCCTGCTGCTCCGCCAGCTCCGTGCCCACTGTGATGAAGTAAGGCATGATGGACATGATGTCGATGATGTTCATGATGGTCTTGGAGAACTCCGACTTGCTGGGGCACGCGAAGAAGCGCACGAACAGCTCGAAAGTGAACCAAATGACGCATGTGGTCTCTATGATGAAGAAGGGGTCTGTGAAGGTGAGGGACGGCCGGGGCGCGGTGCTGTTGTCCAGCCGGCTGGTGACCGGTAGCTCCCTCTCATCCCTGAACTCTGGCAGCGTCTCCAGGCAGAAGGTGATGATGGATATGGTGATAACGATCACGGACACGATGGCGATGCCCCGGGCCGGACTGGAGCTCTCCGGATACTCGAATATAAGCCAGACCTGTTTCTGGAACTCATTCTGAGGCAGCGGCTTCTCTTCCTCTTTTATAAAGCCCTCATCCTCACGGAACCTCTCCATGGCCTCCTCCCCCAGCTGATAAAACCTAATCTCATCTGCAAACACATCGATTGACACATTGACAGGTCTCCGGATCTTCCCACCGGACTGATAAAAGTATAAAATCCCGTCAAAACTCGGTCTGTTGCGGTCGAAAAAGTACTCGTTCCGGAGCGGGTCGAAGTATTTTATCCTCTTCGCGGGGTCTCCCAGTAAAGTGTCCGGGAACTGGTTCAGGGTGCCCAGCTGGGTCTCGTACCTCAGCCCAGCGATGTTGATGAGCACCCTCTCGTTGCTTTCCGTGTCCATGTCCATGTCCAGCATGTCCTCGTCGAACAGATGGGGACTGTGGTCCGCGCGTAAAAGCGCATCCATGGCGTTCTCGCTGCAGCTGAAAGTGTTGTTCATGTCGTTGATTTTCCAGGAGCTCTGCTGCTGAAGCGGCTGCTGATGATGATGATGATGAGGACTCCCCCGGGTGTTCAGCTCTTTACTGAAGTCCTCTCCAAGTCCAGTTTGAACGAAACCCGACTGAGGGACATCCAGCGCGTTCCGGCAGCTCTCCTCGGCATTGTTGCCTCCACCGCCGCCGCTCCCTTTAGCGCCGCCGTTCTCAAAACTCACCAAGGCTATCTCCATTCCGCAGCCATCAACAGTTAATGTGTCAGAAACAGAAGAGACTTGTTGAGCAGAAACGCAAGCATCCTCTCCGATGTAAGTTCACAAATAACGTGCTGCTGATGGATACGGAGCGGGTGAAATCACGGCCGGTGCTCCTGCAGCCGCAGCTCCTCTTTACGTGTATTCATGTGTTGTTGCTGTTGTTGTTGTTGTTAAGGCTTTAAGCCGCCGCTGCTCTGGATGAAGTAAATATTAAAACCACAAGAGAAGAGGAGAAGAAGAAGACCCGGATGAGAGAGAGTAGGCTGTAATGATTATTCCTGACGTCAAAAGTGCTGTTCAGACCGTTTAGCTGCCTCTGAAAATGTCTGTGGGTGTGAGACAAGCTGTCATCCTCTCTCTCTCTCTCTCTCTCTCTCTCTCTCTCTCTCTCTCTCTCTCTCTCTCTCTAGGGGCGGGGACGCGCTCAGTTATTGTGGCTTTACGATAACAAAGTGCGCGCACATGGTCCCATCGTCACACTGTGGTCTGATGGGTTCTCAAGTGTAATTTTCATTCGTTTAGAGAGACAAAATATCAGTGGTGGAAGAAGTTTTGAGATGTTTTACTTGTGAAAATGTAGCAAAACCACAGTATAAAAATACTCTATTATGAGTAAATACAAAACATTGTAATTTAAAATCTTATTTTCATTTTCCAGGTGACTCTGTAACATCTGTCCAGAGACTACAAATGAAAAACAGCCTCTTAGCTAACTCTGCTTTTACAGCAATGTTTATTAATGTACACTGTGCTTGTTAAATAAACCAATAAATAAATAAATAAAAGTATTGCATTCAAATACATAAGTATAAGTATTAGTTGCAAAATTTACCTAAAGTATCAATAAAGTTATTGTTCAGTGTTATAAAAAAGAAAAAGGATTCAATTGTATATAGATAAATTGTATTTTATATATATTTTACTTTGCGCATTTTATATATATATATTTTTAAAAATATGTAATTATTTTCTTTTCTTACATACAGCCTATAAACATTATATACAAACACAAATACATACTTATAATCAATATATAATAATATAATAATATTGTTTGTGAATTAACAATAATCAATATCAATAAATACAATAAATTAATAATAAATATGAAATGTAGTAGAGTGGAAGTATCCTCAAGTACCTCAAAACTGTACTTAAGTTCAGTACTTGAGTAAATGTACTTTGTTACCTCCCACCACTGCAAAATAACATAACACCCCCCTCCCCTTCCAAACATACGGTGGACACGAAACTCACTAAAAGTGCAAAAGGCCCTCTCTAGAGCCAGTATTTGTCCGTTCTGGGCTACTGTAGATACATGGCAGTGCAACATGGTGGCCTCTGTGGAAGAGGACCCGCTCCCTGTCTACTAGGGATGTGCCTGAATACAAATATGTTATTCAGCAAAGCACAATTAGTGTTTGGGGTTTTTTTACGAATATTTGTGTCATACAAATATTTTTAAAATTATTTGTCTTCAGGAAAGAAAACGTCAAATACCAGCACACAGGTTGGTTACATCGCTATCTCAGTGTCTCTCCTCTGCTCCGCTGTGACGTCTATCAGCAGGTCTCAACAAGGGGAGTCACATCCACCTGCAACATGACGCACATTGCCTAATTTGGACATCACTCCCGGATTTGGGGGTGTTCCCCAGAGATAAAACTGAGCTACTGACACAAGCAAAGTGCTCTCAAGGGACTCTCCATAACCTGTTGTTCCCCTTCTCCTTTCCACAAAGTTAGGTTGTAAAAAAATAGGCAATAAATGAAAAGTTTAAAGCAAGAATCACCTTTGAAGTTCTTCCCTACACGTAACACGCTGTGCTGTCTCTATATAAATAGATCTAGATCTAGGTCTATGATCTGGGAGACTCCAGTTAAAGACCCGTTGTGGGGACCTCCTTCATAAGGTAGTTTATTCATAAACACTTAAGCCTCTTTCCACTTCAACAAATACAGATACAAATACAAATACTGGGCTCTCTGCACATCCCTACTATATAGATATAAAGGTTCAAGGTAACGAAAACACAATGATTCTTATTTTCAGGTGATTATACACTAATTAAAACATGCTGGTGAATATTATATTCCAGGTTTGTTCCGCTAGACGCCACTAAATTCTACACATTGGTCCTTTAACTTGTCCATTAATTTCAAACAGTAAAACATAAACCCTTTAAAACAACTTGATTATAAAATGGCTTCAGTAGATTTTAAGGGATTCATGACTTCCCCTTAATTTACAAATTAATTTGCTGCTGCCAAAACTTAAGAAACAACTTCCTTTAAGAAACGTTTTAAGACCTTTTAATCTTGCTTTTAAGACAATTTACATTTGTATTGTTGTGCTGATTTTATTGAATGTCACTGAAATATTTTATCTTATTTTTTTATTCAGTTTTATTGTATTTTATTGCTTGTGTACACGCTTTAAAGTGTGTTTAATGTTTTTATGAGGTTTATATGAAGTACACCTTGAGCTGCATTTCATGTAAAGGTGCTATAAAATAAAGTTTATTATTATCATGTTACACATCTTTTCTGTTTTGTCACATAAAATCATGGAGATATTGAATGGATTGTACTGTTAAGGGATTTTTAAGGGATTACATGCACAAATAAAGAACTTTTAAGATGTAAGACACCCTTAATTTTATCAGCACAGTGTTTTTCCTACTCATTTAATGCATTGGGGATTTTGTGTGTGTGTCATTATTTATAAACAAAAACCAAAAAAATGACATTTTTAAATCAATTTTAAAACTGTGAAGTACTTTGGGTGTTTTCCATCTCTGACTCTGACATTATTATTTGGTATTGCACATAGTATCATCTAGTTGTTTTTCTATCTTCATTGTCTATTCTAATTTTATTTTTACATATTTTATTCAGTCTATTTAGTTATTATACATAATTTAGCTGTTAATTACATTTATCTTTTACCCGCCTCATTGTTTTTGTGATTTATTGCGGTGCAACTTTCCCTTTGGGATTAATAAATTAATAAAGAACTCTCTTCTTTTTGAGACAAATAATATATACAACACATAATATATACAGTATATACATACTGGGATCACGTAATACGGCCGTAGAAGTAGGACTCTATCTATCAGTCTATTAGATTACACCGACACAGTGTGTATTTTCAGATAACACACTGTCACTGGTGTCATCTTCTCGAGAGCAGCATCCTCCAGTACGTCCGTTATTTAAATCAGGTTATCCTGTACACCGTAACGCCCCACCATCATACTCTCTCCATGAATCTTATGTAACATCAGCTGGTCTTTCTGCTGTTTTAAGGTACATTTTGTGTGCACACGGCGACATCCTTAATGCACACAAATCCATCTTCTTACAGGCTGAGCACAAAGGCCGCCTTTCCACACGATGACATCCATGGTTTCTTCTCTTTCATTTGTGGTCTTTTTGTTGCCTTTGTGTCCTCTTCTCTTCTGTGGACGGAGGGTCGGGGGGGCCCCGGGGCCACTCTCTGCACTCCGCTGCTTCTCCGGATGTTTGAAGGAGATGAACAGGGCTTTTCTTTACCACGACACACACACACACACACACACACACACACACACACACACACACACACGTTCAGATACACTCATTTTCTATCTGCTGGTCCTGCTCACATGACTTTTATTATTTTTTATTAGTAACTTATAAAACACAGACACAAGCAAAGAAAAACAAAATCCCGATTTCAGATTCTTTAATCAATAATCAAACTTAAAATATGGTTAATGAATGATTTTTTATAGACCTACTCTAACTTGTTTATAGTGTTTTTTTACAATCATTAGAACAAAGATTTGTGATACATTCATTGATTTATTTTGTTTGCAACTTCTGTATAAAGTTTTTTTTATCCATTTGGTGTTTAACATACAGATTTCTTTTATTTTTAAGAAAATGGATCACATAATTATGAAAGCTGCGTCTCGTAATTATTATTAGGTGTATTATTATTATTTCTTAAAGGTGGTAAATAGACGCAATCTTCTAATTGTATTAATAAAACTGTAACATAAAAACACTTTAAAATGTAAATATTGTTCTGGATAAACTAGGTTTCATTTTTATAGTGATGACTGATGAATAGTATAGATAGTTTTTATTTTTTGAAATACACATATTATAGTACATTATAGTATAGTGCGGTTAGCATAGCTTAGCATGAAGACTGGAAGCAGAGGGAAACAGTTAGCCTGGTTCAACCAACACTAAAGCTCACTAATTGATATGTTGTATCTTGTTTGTTGAACTTTGGACACAAGCAAGCTGTTTCCAGTCTTTATGCTAAGCTAGGTTAACCACATCCCGACTCCACCTTCATACATACAGGGACCCTGTGGAGTTTTGTTACCTTTAGTAGCAGTTTTTTCATGGGCGGGTCTTTGTTTTGTTTTGCAACACACAATCCCGCCAGTCGTTTCAGACTATTCCACTAACCTTTAGGTGGCAGTAACGCACAAAGAAACACAGCAATGTGCCAGCAAAGCCACCAAAGAAGAAGACTGCTTGATTTTAATCCATCTTGCCTTCTTTCCCATATTTCTGAGACATAATTTGTCAACTTAAAGCAGCTATAATCAATATTTTTCATAACCCCACTGTCTGATGTGTCAGTGTGTAATGTGTTTGGCTCGTAGTGATGAACCTACAGAGAATTATCAGTGACTCTGCAGCTCCTCTCGGCTTTACAGAGCTTTATAGTGAGTTTAAGCTCATTGTTTATCTGTCCGGCTGAAACTTTACTGTTCTGGTTCACTCTCAGCGCTCTTATAACGTCGTTTTCAGAGAAAAAGCTGTAAAAAGCCACTGTACACTACCTGCTCAGCACCAAAACAGCAAACAGACACAGTTAGCTGTAGACTAGCTGGTGAACATAGTGGAGCATTTAGCAGCTAAAGAGCCAGATATTTCCCTCAGGAGTTGGTGGAGAACAAAAACAGAGCTAAAAGAGAGTGAATATTGGACTTACATTCACCAGGTGGACAGAAACACAACTCTACATGAATGATAATGTTGCTCCGTAACTGCTGGATGTGGAAATAAACAACTGTTCGCTAACAAGTTCAACATATCAACTTAAAAGCTGATGATATGAGTTGTGTTCACTGCTTGTTTCTGCTGAAAAACGATGCAATTTAAATGACTCTGAATCATGTCTATGTCCTTCATTTCATCTTGGTGATTATTTCTGTCAGTTATGATGACATTTTACTCAGCAGAGATATGAAACATACGTGTTATAATCATCGGCTGCACTAACATGATGGTCATATTTTTTTTTTGTAAGTGTGTTATTCGGGTGAACTGGCCCTTTAAGAGAGGACCAACTAAAATGTACTCACTCTGAGCATCCGAAACTTAAACTGGCTCCTACAAAGGACAAGCACACACACACACACACACACACACACACACACACACACACACACACACACACACATAAAGCCAGTGGACACAGAGAGCCTGAGTGCGTTTCTAAAAGCAGAGAAGGTGACCTATTTAAAAGGTTAGTTTCTTAGCCCCGTGGGTGGATTAGGAAAACAAAGCACGAGCACTATATTTATCCTTTTTCTTATCTAATGCCCCAGCCTCATCATGATAAGAACTATGTGCATCTCCCCGCCCCTGGATTAGAGCACTGTCCTCAGACTGCAGCCATGAATAATAACTCGCCAACATCTCACTGTGTGACTGGCCACTGGCAACGCTGCAATTTCACGCACTGGATACAGCCATTAGGATGTTTTTACAATAAACTTTATATTCGTCATGCATGCGGACGAGGACGTCTTCGCAAACGTGAAACTGTAGCGTCCTGCTGTGAGGTTTTACATCGGAGGGGTGGGGGGGGGGGGGGGGGGGGGGCATGAACAGTAAACAAGGACACAAGAAAACAGCGGATGTATTTGTTATATTAAGTGTGTGCACATTATGTATGTCCCTGAATCCAAATACGATTAAACATTTGTTCTACATGAATTTGTTTTGTATTGTTCATTTTTTTGGGGAAGCACTTGAAAGAAACACTGCCATCGTTCAGACTAACATAAGACGGATAAATGGTGCGTTTAGGTGCTGTGAGAAGCTCTGAAGTCAAATCTGAACATACGGACATGAAGCACATATAGATATCATTCAGTGTAACTTACACTTGCCAAGCAGATCATTATCTCTAATGTCCATCGCCAATAAACTTCCATAAATCCGCTTAGAAACCAGAGCATCATCACATTTGTAAGTTTTCTTCAGTATCACAGTGATCCAGTGATGTTACACTGCAAACAGGAGCTGCTAACAGCTGATTCAAATGTTAACAAATATACATAAAACCATAGCTGATGCAACCCCGTCTCCTAGAAATGAAGCTCATATACGACAAATTTATTTGTGAATTACGTTTGCGTTGACAAAAGCGTGGATGATGTTCACGGTTAGCGTTTCTTCGAATGAATGAAGCTACATTTCTATGTGTCTCTGCAGTGGGAGGGAGGAGGTCCGGTGGATGGGGGGGGGGGGGGGGCTACAAGATGCAGGACTCTGACAGCAGAGACATCCTGAGTCCTGTGTTTGTTCTACATTTTACATTTCTCAAAGAACTTCTGTTCTAAGTCCAGAGGTTGTGATTTGTAGCACAACAAACTAGTAGGGGTGTTCCCGAATACAAATACATTATTCAGCAAAGCACAAATAGTGGGGGGGGGGGGGGTTTACAAATATTTTAAAAACTATTTGTTTTCAGGAAGAAAAATAAACCATGTCAACTACCAGCATGCAGGTCGGTTACATCACTATCTCAGTGTCTCTCCTCTGCTCCGCTGTGACGTCTATCAGCAGGTCTCAGTGAGGGGAGTCACATCCACCTGCAACATGACGCACATTTCCTAATTTGGACATCAGTCCCAGAGTTGGGAGTGTTCCCCAGAGATAAAGCTGAACTACTGACACACGCTTCATGAACACTTATTGTAACACTTTAATTTTCTAAAATTAAAAGCGTAATAAAAACAAAAACAGGATTTTTAAGCCTCTTTCCACTTTTATTCGAATACAAACACAAATAATTTTGCTGCCTCAACAAATACAGATACAAATACAAATACTGGGCTCTCTGAACATCCTTAGTGTTCAGGTTTGGTTCAGGTTAGTGAAAGATGCTGCTGTGGCTTAAATGTTCAGAAACATCTTTAGAGACCAGGATCTGTCTCTGACCTGAACCAGGTGCTGCCAGAGTCTGAACACAACCACAAACACTTTCACCTCGCTTTAGTTTCTACCAGCTGATATTTTGGTGGGAAAAAAACAATTCACATTCAACATTTTTGATACTTGCCAAATACACTAATTAACAACATTTTTTTCATGATGTTGAGAGAGAACGTAATTCAGCAGCGTTACGTTTCTAAGAAAACATATTTGCTGTTGCAGTTTAGTCACGTATAAACGTCATTTCTAGGGGTTGTTATGCTCTCCTGATGCTTTTATTTTTTTCTGTTCCCAAACAGGTTGATATGTTGGTGTTAGCATGTCTCCATCTGTCAGATTAGTAAAAACTGACTTTTTGTAGTAGAAGGAAAAAAAACCCAGAGATCCACTTTAAAATACAAGGGCGTGAAATGACAGGAGGAGCAGCAAGTTCACTGAAAAGCAGTCACTCATTGCAGCTGTAATTATTTACTGGGATGGAGGTGAAAAATGAGCCACATACAGAGAGGGACTGTATTAAAACCACTGACACCTCCCCTACAGACACAAATACAGCCTGAATAGGGTTAAAAAATATAAATTTGAAGCGTCAAATTCAAGCACTTCAACCATTTCAACCCCATTCTTGTTTCTATGAGGTTCTGAGGTGCAATAAAATCACAATATAGTGTGTTATAAACCATTTATTAATTGATTATATAGGACTTATAAATGCTAAATAAGGGAAAGTGTTGTGGTTAAGGTGTGTGTGTGTGTGTGGGAGATGGAGAGAGCTGAGTTCCACTCTTTGGTACTCGAGGTCTTGTTGGCAGTTACAGAGGGAAACGGTAACCATAACAACAGGTAACCACTAACAACCAGCATCCATAACGACTGCAGCTCACAAATTAGCTCTCTAATTACAGAGGCACAGTTCAGAGCTGCTGCGGCTGATAACAACAAGGTTTTCTAAAGTGTTTTCCAGGCATGAAAAAAAAAAAAAAAACCCACAACAGCCGTACATCACCGCCGCAGCTCACCTCAGTCACACTGAAGGTCAGAGCGCAGAAGAAGAAACAGACCTGCAGATAACGAGTGTGTTCAAATTTGTAATTATTATTATTATAAGGTAGAAATTCTTAAATATTACATTTTCTTCAGTTTCAGCTTCAGTGGGTGGCGTTCTTTTCTTGGTTTGTCCACAAATACAGAAACATAAAACATATTAACAGGATTTGTCTGCTAATTTACAGCTTAACCTTTTTAAGGATGTTGAGCTATAAAGACTCAGCAGTGTATATTTGAGAGATGAAATGACATCAGCATCTCATATGTTGCACTCTCTGATTTTGTTTAGTGTCCAAAAGTGGACAAATGTCCCGAGTTTCAAAGTTCTGGGAGGAAATTTGGGGATTAGAAGCAATAAAAGGTAAAATGAGCACAATAAAAAAAAACAAATAATACTATAAAAATGTCATTAATTTGATTTTGGAAAGCTACTTTGTGATTTAACTGTACTTACTGATGTCTAAGCAATAGAAAGCTAACAATTATTTTCATTAACAACTAACTGTTTGGCCTAAAAAAAAGCCAGAAAACACAAACTTGTACCTGTTACAGTTTCTTAAAGGCAAAGGTGACGTTTTCAGATATCTTGTTTTGTCCGTCTGATGGTCTAAACCTCAAACATATTCAGTTTACTATCATATAAAACTGATAAAAGCAGCCAATCCACACGATTAATGAAGCTCAAACAAGAAAATGGGAGATTTCTTGCTTCAAAAATGACTTTAAAGACTATTAGATTATCAAAACAGATGATGATGGGCTAATCTATTAATCTATACAATAAATTATTAGATTGAGTCAGGACTACAGGTGCAAATTAGCTGTTGAGCTAACCCGGATGCAATTATTTTCAACTTGTCAAAACGTCATTATTGATTCATGTGCATTGTCCCTTATAAATAAACAAATACATAAATGAAATACTAATCATTTTAGCTCTACAATGCAGCAAATAACAAGCCATGCTAGCAGCTCTGTGGGGCTGTACTAGCACTAAATGCTAACATCAGTGAGCTAACATGCTCAAAATGCTAACATGTTGACGTTTAGCACATGTAATGTTTACCTTGTTCAACATGTTGGTTTAGTGTTTTCGCATGCTAACATTTGCTAATTAGCAGTAACCACAAAGTACAACTGCGGCTGATGGGAAAGACGCTAGTTTAGCAGGTATTTAGTCATAAACCAAAGTATTGGACAGAAATTTTGATCTGATGATGACGCTAAATGAAAAGTCAGAGCATCAAAGTATTTCATGACAATCCATCCAGTAGGTGTCGAGATATTCTGACCACAAAAGTCAACCTCATGGTGGTGCGAGAGGAAAAGTCAGCGGATCACCAAAGTCAGTCGGATTCATTGTCTGGGAACGACGATGAAGATTTGTACCAAATTTTGTGCCGATTCATCCAGTGGATATTTGTCACCAATGTGGTTTGAATTTATCTTCTTAGAAACTTTAGTATCTGTTGTAAATTGCCAGAAACACTCACTGAAGCACCAAATGTGGATTCATCCGCCACTGAAAATAGTCCCCGACAAATGCTCTATTTCCTCCTGTTTATCTGTTTAAAAACTAGTTTCCAGCTGTTTTAGGAAATTACTAAACTATATATAAGATCTTCTGTAGGAACCAATGAGCTCGAAGCGGAGTGAGACAGACAGAGTCAGAAGTCACACATCGACACATAACTCCTGATACCTGACTCTAACCGCAGCATTAAAACTCGTTAGCGAAACGTTAACGTCACCAGGAGGAGGGACGATGTCATGTCGTGTCCTTTTAATGCACCTGTCAGCCACCATCACAGAGGAGGCAGAGATTTGTTCCTAAATGTGTTGTTATTTGTGAGTGTCGGGTACAGTAGCAGTGAAACGTCAGATTTGGTGCATGTGAGGAGACGAGCGGCGCTGCGGGGCTGACAGTAGGCCTGAGTCAGACTCCCCCAACACCTGAGGGAGCATCACCAACCTCCCATCATATCCGTGTATGTGTGTGTGTGAGAGTGTGTGTGTGCTTCCCTGCTGTGTGTCCTCACCGTGTTCAACTCTGCATGTGTGTGTTTGTGGAAACAGAAGGGGGCTCAGGGCGGCTGTATGGAGACAGTGGCGTGGAGGGGAGAGCGGGGAGGAACGCTGCGATGAGTTTAAGAAGTCTTGACAGCAGATGCCTGCATAATAACACACAGAGAGGACATGTGCAAGCAGGAAAATCAAGGACACCACGTCATGCGTGCCAGTCATTTAAAGTAACAGTTTCCTCTCGCAGCTTAAAAACATGCTCACAGATTATGTGGAGAAAAGGCTGCAGTTGCTGCTAAATGGATTTGTAAATCAGTGCTGTGAAATATAGCAGAGAAGGGATTTAAAACACCATATATGTATTTTGATGAGGTCGCAGCGGCGTTGCTAGGGAGAGGACCCTTTTTTTTTTTTTTTTTTTTGAAATCAGTAAAGTGGTGATTGGTGATTCTCGGCTGCGGCGAGATTTGCCAGCAAGCATTTGAACAGATGCTGATGTGTAGGAGGAGGCCAAGTTCACATTCAGCCCAAACCAGCAAAAACATTTATACAATCTGATGTCATCTAAAAAAAAAAAAAACACGTTCAGCTCCTGACTTGCACGCAACCATCTACAGATATTTTCGTCACATCGGTGAAGGCGTCTCTGTCAACGTGTCGTCGGCGTCACGTTATTTCCTCGCTCGTCGTTCCTGATTCTCACAGAAAAAGCAGCGAGTGGCTGCGGCCGTCGTCATGCAGGGGAACAATCTGAGCGTGCTCACATTCTGCTTTGGAGAATTGGCCATCAGTGTCAAGATGGCAGCGGTTTAAAATGGGCTCCTATCTATCTGCCTCCTCCTCCTCCTCACCGTGTGTGTGTGTGTGTGTGTGTGTGATCTTCTATCTCTGTGAGGGCCGGCTCCAGTCCTCTCTCTGCTTTAAAGGGCAGTTTGAAGGTTAAACATGGTGTTGTGTAGCCATGCAGATAGTTTTCTTTTAGATGTTTCGGTGTCTTTGCGTGCTTTTCATGCTTTCTGCCCTGAGGCCACAGACTCCCCGGAGGCCTGAAAGCCTCATGTTCGCTGTGCAAAAACCGGTTTGTGTTATTTTACCTGCTGAAAATTCAAAAAATAATCTCTAAACATATCAATATTCCTGCTGTCTGAGGTGTAAAAGTAGTCATGTGGATGAAAAATGTAAACAGACTGAGTGAATAAACGATGACGTACATGAATCATGTGACTCAAACATCACTGAAGAGCTGAAAACATCAGATCTGTGCGGAGCGATGATGAGGAGACTGTAACCTTCCTCACATCAATACATGAAACTAACACAAACGTCATATTTCCATCATGTTTTCCATCGTTTGAGCTTTTACTGTCGCTCTTTTAATGACGTCACCTCATTGTGTCTTCTTCTTCTGCGACGGTTTAATGGCAGCGACTGAAGAATTAGCGCCACCTGCTGTTAATATCAACAGCAGTGGATGGAAACAAACTTTAATTCATATTTTCTTTTGATGATTTTCTGGGAATTCAGATAAAAGTTGCACTAAATCTGGATGGAAACGTTACTCTGCTCAATCCACAGAGCACACTGAAGTATTTCAAAATAAAACGGCTAAAGGGGACATATTCTACTCTTTCTGGTTTCCTGTTATTTATTCTGATTTATTGTTCTGATGTCAGATGTTAAACATGGTCAAAGATCCAAAACTTGGGGTGAAAGTAAGTAGAAATGCTGCCTGCAAGTCAAAAGTCAGGGCTTCAACCTGCTCTGAACGCTTCATTTGCTTTAAGTTAACAATCCTGTGTAAAACAACACAAGCGGTTGTGTTGTTTAAAGTGCCGGTGAGATAATGAAATACGATCCAGCAAGTCTGGTTGGAGAAACAGATTATTAAGTTTAAAGGCTGATCAGAAAAAAAACACTGCACAGCGGCTTGTAGGCTGACTTCACACCAAATGGGGGCCACAGCGGCCTGCAGCAAGAAACCAGAATCAACTTTTGGAGACACACACAACCTGAAGTCACGCTGTGGTGGCCAATCACAGCCAGCTGTAACCCTACCATGACGGAGGACAGAGGAAGAGGAAGAAGACATTTCTCACTATTAGATAATATTAAGTAAAGTTAGGCTTTGCTGACGGCTTCCCAAAAAGACGAGAGAGAAAGAGAGAGAGAGAGAGAGAGCAGCGGTGGTCGAGCAAGCATGGGAGTGAATGGAGAGAGCGAGCGAGAAAGCCGGTGAATAAGAGGTTTTTTGGTTGTTACAAATAAACACCTGTACAACCCCGCGGAGGTGTGCTGCAACGCCTGATTTGGTCTGAATACGACTGAAAACTCACAGACTGGATTTTACAACTCTGGAAAGTTATCACGCCGCCCGCCGCCCTGTTTACTGGCGGGAACATGTGGGATACGTCTGTGTCGGCGGACCTCTGAGAGAAGTATGAATGGAACCACAGCTGTACCCAGACTCAATCTCTTTACTTCTACTTCCTCCTCATGGTGACATCAGATTGTTCGCACATGCTCACAAACGGCCGTCGGTTCTGTAGCCTTTGTTGCTAAAGTGTTTCCATGTGTTCTTTTCTCTAGTTCTTGTCTATTTCTATATTAAAACAGTATCACATGCCAGTGTTGTGTTGTGCTGTTTGTAGAGTAAGTGTCTTAAAGAGACCAAGCTCAAGTCGGCTCATCGCATATTCTCATAAACAATCATCTGTCCTATAATCTTGGTTGCTAAGGTGGTTGCTAAGGTGTTTCCATGTGTTGTTCAGCTCCAACATGTACGGATGGATTTGAGAAGTTGACATTTGGAGTAAAGAAGGAGAAAAAGAAGTGAAATCTTGCTACTATAGTTTGTTTACGTAGCCTCCGGAGCCGGAGGAAGCTTCCTGAAAGCTGACCAATCAGAACAGAGTGGGCTCATCAGGAGGCGGGGCCTTAAAGAGACAGGAGCTAAAACGGCCTGTTTCAGACAGAGGCTGAACTGAGGGGCTGCATAAAGGACCAGTAGAAGATAAATAAGGAGTTTTTAACTGGAAATCATGCAAAGATATTCCAGTAGAGCCCCAGAATATAAATATAGAGCTGGAAATGTGCAGAATAGAATATGTGTGTGTGAGTGAGTGAGTGTATGTGTGTGTGTGTGTGTGTGTGTGCGTGTGTGTGTTTGTGTTTCTGTAATTTGGGTGAACTAACCTTTTAACGTTATAGACTTTAGGGTAGCAACTGGGGAATATATTATGTGAATGAGAGTCCTCGCAAATATGGAAGTACATAAATGTGTGTGTGTGTGTGTGTGTGTGTGTGTGTGTGTGTGTCTGTGTGTGTGTGTGTGCTGAATGGCCACTGAACTGGAAAATAACTGCGACTGGAGGAACCGTGGGCCAATCATCGGCCTCCACTGGTCACGAATCACACCTCCAGCTTTAACATGCAGCCTGGGTACCTCCCCTCCACCCTCCAACACACACACACACACACACACACACACACACACACACACACACACACACACACACACACACACAGGCCTGGGTAGGACTTCCCTCCTCCATCCTACCCACCACAGTGTGTTTGCATGTGTTCAAAAGCCCTCAGGAACCCAGATCACCAGATACAAAAAGAAAATCTCTGCTTGTTCACAGCAGCCTACAGAGGATATTAACAACACACACACACACACACACACACACATATACATGAACACACACTCATGCACGCTCATGCACGCTCATGCACATCCAAAGCTACAACAAAGGCTGTGTGTGGTGGGGGAGAGGGGATTACAGCCTCGGAGAAATAATAACAACAGCCTCGGCCTGCTCTCCACACACACACTCATGCATGTCACATTCATGAGGGAGGTGTAGGAGGGTGAGGCAGGAGGGGGGGGGGGGGAAGTAAAGTGGAAGACCTGAACCATCATCATCATCATCATCATCATCATCAGTCATGTACAGTATCTGTGGGCTGCAGGAGTGCCGTTGAGCAGAGGGATGGCGGTCTGGTGGGGGAGGTGGATTGTGTCGAGGGATTCTAATTGACAGCTGTCCAAATCCCCAGACAGATCCTCTCCTCTCTCTCTCTCTCTCTCTCTCTCTCTCTCTCTCTCAGACGAGGGTATTAAGAGTGAAAAGCATTAGGAAAAGCGAGGTATTAAGAGTCTTCTGCTCTCTCTCTCTCTCTCTCTCTCTCTCTCTCTCTCTCTCTCTCTCTCTGTCACACACACTCTCACACTGTATATCCACGTCTCAGAGTCAGTGCTGGAAAGTAACTAAGTACATTTACTGTACTTAAGTGCAATTTTGAGGTGCTTTACTTGAGTATTTCCATGTGATGTTCATGTTAACTTCATGGCGTGTTAGCGGTCAGCGTCCCTGTTAGATTGCAAGATTCCAGCTTTGATATTATAAGAGCTGCAACCTTTATTTTTTATGCAATTGAAATCTGATCTTGCTTATTATTGCTGTGTCATGTTCAGCTCAGTACATCTCTGTCTTGCTAACATGAGGTCGTAGGTTTGATCCCACCTGCAGGAAATATTCATTTTCTTTGTAGTTTTTCAATACTATTCAGCTTTCAGCAATGCAGCACAATCATTTTCAGCTTTCAGTAATCACGTGCAATTTCTTCAGAATTGTGCAAAGACTGTTTTCATATTTAGACTTTTAATTGCATCTCTAACTGTCCAGTGTGCATACAGAGAGCTGAAGTGAAACCAGAACTTGCAGCTTTTCTTCCAGAAGTAAGAGAATCTCTTTCAAACCTTCCAGTAAATAACTAAAATACAGCCTTGGAACGTAACCTTACCGGAGCTGCAACAATTAGTCGATTAATGGATTAGTCCTTGAGCTAATATGAAGCTTCAGCGTCCAAATGAGTCAAATCAAGTAGATATCTTTCAACATTACAGTCTTTTTAGTGCCAAAGTTCCTCTTTTTGTTTTTGTCCTCAACAGGGAAACACTGTCCGAGGAAACACAAAGAGGGAATTTGATGCTAAAAAGACTGTAAATGTGTCAGATATCCACTTGATATGACTAACTCAGACTGATGAAGCTGAATAGAAGCTTCACATTTACTTTTAAATGACTGTGTGGACACACTGTGGATTTTGGCCTCCATCACTTCCATTGAAAGCACATTTGAAGGATCTTTAAATATCCAGTATGAACAGGAGGAATGATTACAGACACCTGACTGCTGGTTTAAGACACACTTGAAAAATTGTGAACTCGTCCTTTAATATAAAAATAAAGATAATTAGATCTGTGTCGTTCCTGTACCTGAATATCTGCAACTACATAAATATATAAAAATATGAAGGTATGAATATGACACTGCAGCGTCTGTTTAGACTGAAGCAGATGCCTTCAGAGCCCACAGAGAGCTGCGACACACACACACACACACACACACACACACACGTATATATATGTAAACACACACCCCGAGAGAGAAACAAGAAAAGGAAGGACAGATTTTTTCAGCATGAGGGAACATCGTCCTGCACATTGAATTCCCAACCACAACACACACATTAAAAACACACACACACACACACAGGTTTGGCCTACTATGCTTCTTACTGTGCCGCCAGCCTGCAGTCTGCATTCAGAGGTCATTATATAATTTCGGAGCCCTTTTTCACATCTGACAGCATCTGTGAAAGCTCGAGGGGGTTTGACCATCGCTTCACTTCAAACCGCCATGTTTGTTCCTTCACAGACACAAGCTCGCTGTCCATCAAGTCATCAGTTTTTAAATGCGTTTCTGATTATTGTCACATGCTGATTTCAAATGATGAACTAGGGATGATGTCACCTAAAATATCCATCCAGTTGTTAGAGATATCTTTTTAACCTGATCTCTGAGATTTAAAGGATACGTTTGCTGATTTTTCATGTCTGGATCCAAACCAACATTGAACTGATCTACTGACAAGTATCGTGTTTGTATCAAAGCCTGATTCCTCCGTTGTTGAGTCACACGGCTGCACTGGCTGACATGTTCCTTCATCTTGAAGAGTACAACATTGTAAATTTCTTGAAGGAACTTCAACACGAGGTTCAGAGTTTGTGACGTGTAGCACGACAAGCTAGTGAAGCTCAGCGGCGTCTGCAGACCGGATGTGATGACGTACGTGAAGTCGACGGATTGTGGAGAGCAGGGGATGGATGGACCATGCATGATGGATACGGTGCATCGCCGTATCTGTATTTGCAGAAACACGCCTCAACCTCAGCGTTATGTAACGCAGCCGGCTCACGAAACTCAGATCAAACTGTCAAAACTGCCGTTCTGATCAAATATGAAGATTCTGTTACTGCGTCGTTTATTTCTCACCTCAAACGTTTTTTCAGAAACATATTTCAGTGAACCGTTCAGCTGTAATATGAGAACGCTTTTGACCAGGCCGCCATTTTTTTTCTCCTGTTTGAACACGGACGAGATTTAACCAAGAACCGCCCGTCGACCCAATCAACCGCAGCGTGTCGACGTCGAGAGTAAAAAAACGTCCATCGTGATCACGGAGGAAACAGCACCGCCGCCGGACCAAGACTTACACCAGCTAAACTCCATCCACTGATGAAGACCATGAGACGCAGTTAAAAGCTCCAAAAAGCTAGTAAGTGGAACTTTTTTTTTTAAAGAACAAACTTTCCTTCGTAAATTATTAAAGTTTACTGATGCTGTTAAAAATTGGCAGTATCGACAGTAATCTAAATTCAGCTGGAAAATACACGAAATTCTGAGTTTTAATCTGCAATTTAAACTTTTAATTATATATAATAACACATATACCTAAATATCAGTTATAACTTAATTACATACGTGACAATATATTTAATTTATAGGACCAAAGTGTCAAACTCTCATCTGTCTTAATTATTAATAATAATGTAATCAAATAACCAAATTGTACAGTATTTAATTACACATTTAATATTGCAGCAGCACTAAAAGTAAGTCAGATAAATGTAGGAAGAAGATACAAATAAGTAGAAGAAAATAAATACAAAATGACACATAAATTAGGTTAAAAAGCATCTACAGAATGTTTCAGTTTCCTGTAATCATAGTTGATACTGAATATTTGAAATATAAAGTCATATATAACGTATTTAAGTTGTTTCATATAAAAGGTTTATATTCTTTTAATTTGCATTTTTCTGTAATTTTCTTAATGCATCATGAAGCACTTTGACTCGCTTTAGGTGCTGTACAAATAAATTGTCTTGCGTTTGCTTTTTATGCATAATAAAGACAATCAGGTCTCCAAAGTCTAAATTTAACATTATGAAAACTGTCATAGGCAAAAAAAATAATAATAATAAATGATGTTCTGTTTAGCAGCAGTGCCTCTTGTGGTCCTCCGTTTGTTTGTTATTTACCGGCGTTGTGGGAGGGAGCTGGATTTGTTTGAGAAGTGCCCAGCAGGAAAAGGCTGTCCTACTTTATCTCTCATTAAACAGGTCATACATCAGGGACATGACTCAGTTTTGAAAAAAAAAAAAAAAAAAAAAAAGAGCAAAGCGGTGATTTGAAAGTGAAAAGTGAAACGGTAGCAGCAGCGAACGTGTCGTCCAGGCTTTTCTTGGCCTTATTCTTGAGGAAATGGACCAGAAATTATTCTTTTTTTTTTATTATAAAGATTTAGATGATTTCTTTTATTGTCACTTCGTAGCACTAACATACACTGAAATGAAATGAATCCTCTGCATCTGAGCCGTCCTGTACACGTATCACACATATACATACATGTCTTTGATGGTGGGAGGAACATGCAAAGTCACACCTTGTTGCTGTGAGGCAACAGTGGTAACCAGTTGATTCCCGATCAGCCATTATCATCATCATCATCATCATCATCAATAAACCTGATGGGAGCCTGAGCGAGTCTCTCTGTCTTACATCACATCTCCAGGGCAGTTATTATTATTTGTTATTTAGCGTCACCTCTCCCTCATGCTTCGACGTTCATTCCCCTCTCTCGGTTTTGACATCTCCTCCTCTCTTCCCTCTCACCAGTTCACAGGTTACCATGGTGACACACAGTAGTATTTGCCTGTTGCCAAGGCTCGTCTCCATGCGAGCGCAGCATCCCTCCCACGGCGATGTGATGGATTGTGTAGTGGATATGGGGATGTGTATTCCATAATGTGTCTTTTTTTTTTTTTTTCTAATGATATTCTTAAAATGTCGTGTTGCCATGGAGCCACAAGGTGGAGCCGGAGGCCTTTTGGATGACATCAGGGTTTTGACAGAAGAAAGGTGATGCTGAGTGAGTTTCTCTTTCTCTCTTATGAATGATAATCATTTCCATGGCAACCACAGGAGGGGGAGGGTTGTTATTAAAGTATTGAGCCTGATGAAATGTTATATTTATGTTTATTTTTTAACTATTTAAAGGAACAGCTCAGCATTTTTGGGAAACCCTCTTCTGCTCATTTTCTTTAAAGTCACACAAGAAAACAACAATGATGGAATATAACTGAGTATATTTACTTAAGTACTGTACTGAAGTACACATTAGAGGTACTTGTACTTTACAAGAGTATTTATATTTAATACTTCCACATTTTGGAGGCAAATTTTATACTTTTCATTTCACTACATTTCTTTGAAATCATTAGTTTCTGTGCAGACTCAGATCATTAATACAATATATAATCAACTAATACATTCTGATATATTTTATTTAATTAATGTTTATTTGTATAAAAGCAAGTATATCGCATTAATGCCACATACCACAGATTTTATAGCCGAAACTAGTTTGCCATGGGCCTTTAAATCCATTTTAAAAATTATATATATATACAAAGCAGCATATTAAACAGTTAAAATTAGCACCAGCTGCTCACATTAATGCATTAACAATATATGTATATAATCCAGTGTATGTCATGTATATGATTCTGAAATGGGACATTCTGAGTACTTTTACTTTTGGTGCTTTAAGTATAATTTGATGCTAATACTTCTGTACTTTTACTTGTAACAGAGTATTCTATACTGTGGTTTTGCTACTTACACTTTTTTAAAATTATAATTAACTCTGAATACTTCTGGAAAATAGAAATCAGCTTCATGTCTGTGTCCAGCTCACATTTACACTGTAAAATCTTAAATAATCAATGTAAATAAATAAACTCATCTTTTATCAGTAACTTAACTGTAATTAGATTCATGTTTCAAGTCAATTTATGTTGTGTAGTTTTTAACATTCAGAATGATTCAGAGCTTTAGTTGAGTCATTGTCGTTATTATTATTTTAATTAGTTACAAATCCTCCTTTTATCAATTTGAAGATGCTTTTTGCACGTATCTCAAAAGAATCACATGACCTTCTTTATTTCTACTCCTTTACAGCTGCACAATAGAAGTGTCTTTCTCCATCCTGCATCATGTAATGATCATACAGGTTTAAATTACAGACACCAGTTTAAATTATTTCATCTTGTAGCCAGTCAGAGATGTTTTGCATATTTTGCATTTGGGAACAAAACACGTCGCCATACTTGTTGAATAGATTCAAAATGGCACAGAATTGAAAAGTAAATTGATTTAATGTGCAGACCTTCGTCGAGTCGGGACAGCTCCACTATGAGGACTGCTAGTGGTTGTTGGTCAGTAAATAACTACATGCTGCTAAAACTACAGTGTCTTGTTTTGTAGCCACACTAGCATGACTATCAGTTTGACTTTACAGCTAGCACCACCAGTGCAACTAAGCAACTAAACTAATTTTGCAGATGATTTTTTATTTTAGACATTATGGACACAAGAGATTTGCAAAAAAGGATTCTGGAAAAAAAACAAAACAGGCAACTTCTGTGATTTATAATAATAATAATTTGGTTAAAGGCCATGATTGACAAAGACGTCACAGGCTTTCTAGTAAACATATTAAATCATTTAAACAGTTTCAGGGAAAACAGGCAGACTACAAGCTATATCAGAAACTTTTATCACAAAGTATCTCCTCTTCATCAAGCATCAAGCATCAAACACTGACGTTGTATAACTTACTGTATGTGTGAGCTTCTTTATTAGCAGACTCCAGCGTCCCTCTGTGCCTCTCCCGTTGCTCTGTAGTTAAAATCCTGCAGTCGCTGCAGAGGGATATGTCGAGTTTTAGGTTATGACCTGCCATTACTGATCCACAGCCCGGGAGTTAGCGATGACCCAGAAAAACCTGATGACAAACCTCCCACAAGCTGTGAACAAGCTGCTGGCTGCAGAAATCAGCAGGAGCGACTGAAGTTTATAAAAAGACAGACAGAGTCAATAACCGACATGCAAAAATATAACTTAACATCTGTCTTTCTTTGGAAAGTCGAGTTAAGTTGAAGAGATTTGATTTAATTCTGAAACAGACACGAATTTAATTAGCAAACTTTGTGTATGTTGAGATCTAAAGAACATAAATGGAATCAAGCCTGAAGGAGAACAAACATCAGTTTAAGATACTGGAATTGTTTTAAATAAATATCCACATAATCCAACATAAAATACTGTCAAGAGATAAAAGTTCATGGAAAGTTATAGAAATATATCTGTATTTACTGATTCATGCTTTCTGGGATTGTTGTAAAAGTCACAAGACTTAGTTTGACATTGAATTGGTTATTTAAGTTATTAGTAGTGAAACCTTTAATTCATCAGTTTGTATATTTAAAGAGGTATCCAGGGAGCGTGACAGTTATTTCTTCATCAATTTTATTTAACATTTCCAGCTCTATATTTATATTCTGGGGCTCTACTGGAATATCTTTGCATGATTTCCAGTTAAAAACTCTTTATTTATCTTCTACTGGTCCTTTATGCAGCCCCTCAGTTCAGCCTCTGTCTGAAACAGGCCGTTTTAGCTCCTGTCTCTTTAAGCTCCGCCTCCTGATGAGCCCACTCTGTTCTGATTGGTCAGCTTTCAGGAAGCTTCTCAAATCCATCCGTACATGTTGGAGCTGAATCAGATCTGAAATATGAGAGCGGACAACACATGGAAACACCTTAGCAACCACCTTAGCAACCACCTTAGCAACCAATATTATAGAACGGACAGTCGTTTGTGAGTAATGAGCCGATGTCAGCACGTTGGCGAGGTAGAAGAAAATGCTGCAAACAAAACGTTGACAGCAGGTTGAAGCCCTGACTTTTGACTTGCAGGCAGCATTTTTACAAACGTTCACCTCAAGTTTTGAAACTTTGAACATGTTTAACATCCAACATCAAAACAGGATATAAATATCTGAACATTTTAAAAAGCATAATATGTCCCCTTTAAGACACTCACTCTACAAACAGCCCAGGAGAACAATGGCATGTTATACTGTTTTCATATGGAAACAGACAATAACTAGAGAAAAGAACAAAATAACCCAATTATAAACCACTAGGAGAGAAGTACTGCAAGCTCTGGGTACCAATAAAATCTTAAAATTTGTCATTTGAAATAGAATAGAAGGAAAATAATGAAGCCAGAAACTTTCTTATCTGATCAAACTGTTTAAGTTTCAACAATAAACTATTTTGATTATCGATTCGTCGTCATTTTTCAAAAAAAAAGCCAAACATTTGACTTTTCCAGGTTCTCAAATGGGAGAATTTGCAGCTTTTCTTGGTCTTACATTATAGTAAATTAAATATTTGGGGGTTTTAAACTGTTTCTTGGACAAAACAAGACGTCTGACAGATGTCACCTCCAGCTCTAAAAACAGGCATTTTCACTGTTTTCAGATGTTTTATAGACCAAACTATTAATCAAGAAATAATCAGCAGATAAATCAATAATGAACATCATTGTCAGTTGCAGCCTTAGTCAACATACTTGGCCACTAAAGTTGATAATGACAAAGGTCTACCAAATGAAATGCTGTAATTAAAATAGAGCTGCAACGATTAAGCAATTAATTGTCAACTATTATATCACATCATATATAATAAGTCTAAATCCTCTGATTCCAGCCTCTTTCTTTAGTCTCTATGATAGTAAACTGAATATTTTGGGGTTGTGGACAACCTTTGAGGACGTCATCTCTGGTTTTGGGAAACACTGATCAATGTTTTTCACCATTTTTTGACATTTTAAGGACCAAACAACTAAATGATTAATAGAGAAAATAATTGTCAAATGAATCGATAATGAAAGTAATCGTTAGTTGCGGCCCTACATTAAATAAAGTGAGTACAAGTGGCTGACAGTGTGCAGAGTTCCTTGTTTTCTTAGAGGTGGAGCATCTCTTCCAGGGATCACCTCCACACGACGACCTTCCTCAGCTGAACACTGTCAGTCCGGCTGACAGCGGAGCCATCGCCAACATTAAGACGACACCAGTCCATTCAGCTCTTCTGTCCTTTAAAGATGACTCCCCCAAATCGTCCTTTTGTCCTGAAGACTATTGTTTTGACGCATTATTCACAGCTCCTATTTTTAGAGTTCTGTCTCCAGCCTTAAAAGGCAGTCAAATCCTTACAGTATGTGCACTTACACAAGCAGAAAGCCAGTATCTGCTGTCAGTGTGTATTAAAGACACGTCGTCCCGTCCTGTGGAAGGCCTCGCTGCAGGGCAGTGAGCCCACGTGTGACGACAGCAATGAAAACAAACCAAAGACAGAAAATAAAAAAAAAACAAAACAAAGGGTAAAGGGGCAGGGTTATGTAAATGATGCAAAGGCCGGCTGCCCACGGGAAGAGGCGCACGCCGCTGCATCCGAGCGCACTTTAAAGACAAGTTTTCATATCGTGGTCTTTACAAGAGAGCAACAGCTCCGGGCATCAACAACACCAGCGTGTTCTTGAATTACTCGCACGGTGACTTCACCTTTTATTCATTCCAGTTTTGACAGAAAGAACTTTTATTAACAGTACGTCGTGGTGCTGCAGCGTTGATAACATCTGCCAGGACGATCTTAACAGCATCTAGCCCGAGTACTCTTAGAGACATGTCAGAAAATAACTTCAAGTACGTAAAGTGTTACAACAACTACAAGGATATAAAGTTCCTATGAATTGTGTGATGCTACATCTCCCATTTCTCTGAAGATTGTGGCAGATGTTTGATTTAAATACGTGGTGGAAGAAGTACTCAGATACTTTACTTAAGTATAAGTACCAATACAACAATGTAAAAATACTCCATTACTCCATAAGTATTATGAGCTTGATGTAGTCAAAGTATTGCAGTAAAAGTACATAAGTATTATGAGCTTGATGTAGTTAAAGTATTGCAGTAAAAGTACATAAGTATTATGAGCTTGATGTAGTTAAAGTATTGCAGTAAAAGTACATAAGTATTATGAGCTTGATGTAGTTAAAGTATTGCAGTAAAAGTAGTGGTTTGGTCCCTCTGACTGATATATTATTATATATGACATCATTAGATTATTAATAGTGAAGCATCAGTGTTAGAGCAGCATGTTACTGTTGTAGCTGCTGGAGGTGGAGCTAGTTTACACTACTTTATATACAGTTAGCTAGTTTAGTCCAGTGGTTCCCAACCTAGGGGTCGGGCCCCTCTAAAGGGTCAGCAGATAAATCTGAGGGGTGGTGAGATGATTAATGGGAGAGGAAAGAAGAAAAAACAAAGTTCTGATACACAAATCTGTTTTCAGTTTTTGGACTTTTTCTCTAATCTTTGATTTTTGCTGAAATATTGGATCATTTGAACATTTATTGAAATGAAAGCATGTGAGAAGTTTAGAGGGAAAAATCACTATTTGGTGGAGCTGTTAACAACTCATAGACATGTGAAATGTGACCCCGACTACACACTGCTTTTTGTAAGACGTCAAAAGACAAAAAGGTTGGAAACCACTGGTTTCATCTTTAACAACGTGTTGTATTTTAAAAGCTTGTTATATTATCCATTGTGTCAAATCTTCATCTGAAAAGTAACTAAAGCTGTCAAATAAATGTAGTGGAGTAGAAAGTATAAAGTAGCATTCCACCACTGCAAATCAGTGCACATCTTTAAAAACACTTTTGTTTTCTTTGGTTTTCTGTTGATTTTATATTTTGTGGATTGTACATGTAATTCTGCAGGTTTTTACATATTGTTTTCTGTCTTTTATCTCCTTCTTTCTCCTTTTTTCTTCTGTTTTGCTTGCAGTAAAAGTGCAACTGATCAAGAATTCAGTAAGTGCAAATGAATCTTGTTCAGTGTTTAAGTGTGGTTGAGAATTGGACACTCTTGGTGTAAATATGTAAATATCTTTCTGTTTCAGATAGTACAGTGTGTCACCTCTCTGTGTTGGTTTACACCCCTGCGGGGATCCACTCTGTCGGCCGTCCGCTGGCTGCTGGCATGTGAACAAGAAGAGTAAATGATTGATACCAAACAAAGCTCTCTAAAGCAGGCCTGTAAATGATGGATGATACTGATCTTCAGTCAACACACAGAGAAGCAGCGGCTCACACTCTTGAGTTACAAGGTGCAAAGTGCAAAACCTGACAGCTGATTTTGTCACCTGAGAATGCTGGCCCTGTGTGTGGCATTACACAGTTAAAGTGAGCAGGAAAACAAAACCAAGAGCCACTTCCCAGGCTGGGCAAGATGACAGCAGTACACAGAGTTCAGACAGGCACAAACAAATACACACTGATGTAAACATACAGTAAAAAAACTGCTTACAGTCAGGTTGGCTAATAGCAGCTTGTTGGCCAACAATATTTACTCCCCTGCTTCCACAATAACATTTTCCACATCGCACTTAATTTGGAAATTCATCTTCTTCTCTCTGTTTTGGTGCTCAAACAAGGAACTTTTTCAAAAATGGCCACTAGAGTGTAAATGTGAAAACGTTGGCTTGGTGTTGGAGTGTTTAAAAGGGAAACAGAGCTTTCATATCGCTGACAAAACAGATGGTGGCAGTCACGCCGCATTTCTTCAGAAGACGAAGAAGAAGAAACACAATGACAATAAGAACAATGGCGGACGGCTTCACGGCTTCATGTTGTTCTCTTTATTGTCAACTTTGACAGCTTGTTTAGAGTTAAACATATCTGTCACCTTTCTCTGCTAAAACTGTTGGAATCTGTTACAATAAACTAAATGTCAGGAGGCCGCCAGGTATACTGTTTCTTCTTCACTGATTTCTGTGGTTGACTCACTACTCCACTACATGTCAGAGGGAAATATTGTACTTTCTACTCCACTACATTTATTTGACAGCTTTAGTTACTTTTCAGATGAAGATTTGACACAATGGATAATATAACAAGCTTTTAAAATACAACACATTGTTAAAGATGAAACCAGTGGTTTCCAACCTTTTTGTCTTTTGACGTCTTACAAAAAGCAGTGTGTAGTCGGGGTCACATTTCACATGTCTATGAGTTGTTAACAGCTCCACCAAATAGTGATTTTTCCCTCTAAACTTCTCACATGCTTTCATTTCAATAAATGTTCAAATGATCCAATATTTCAGCAAAAATCAAAGATTAGAGAAAAAGTCCAAAAACTGAAAACAGATTTGTGTATCAGAACTTTGTTTTTTCTTCTTTCCTCTCCCATTAATCATCTCACCACCCCTCAGATTTATCTGCTGACCCTTTGGAGGGGCCCGACCCCTAGGTTGGGAACCACTGGACTCAACTAGCTAACTGTATATAAAGTAGTCATAGAGACCAGAAAATATTAACATTTGAGAAGCTGGATCATTCTTTTTAGACATTTTTTTCTTATAGAATGATGAATTTAATAGTTGACAACTAATCAATTAATTGACTAATCATTGCAGCTCTATGAAGTCATCTACAATAAATGAGAACATATGGTGTCTCTTGAAGATATTTGCTTACATGTCACTTTAACATTTTGACTTAAACACAACACTTTAGTCCAGTCGTTCAGTGTGAAGGAACCACTTGTTAGAAATGATCAACTTTCATAAATTACAGTGGTTTTTGGAAATATTCTTGATATTTAGGAAGTTTCATAAGATTTTTTGATGATTTTGTCTTTAAAATGGTTTTGGGAAATATGGTCTCATTCTGTTACTCTTACTGCATGTGATGTAGAATTAATACAATTATCTAAAGGTTGCATATTCACCCACATAGACATAAAAAATGTTCCCAGACACTTTTCAAGATATGTTGTCATGTTATCAAGCAGCATTTCTCTCATTTCATGCTAATTACTTACATGTCTGTCTTGATTCTGGATAAATATTCACCTGGCATTACCTTAAAATAGCAATGCAAATGACACATTTTCACATTACAGCTGGTGATAAGCATGATGGACTGTTCAAGGGTCATCTTAACGAGTGGAGTGTAGCATCCCAAATCCCCTCTCAGCTGCTCTAATCTAGTGTGAGAAGACATATAGTCCTTCATGTTTTCCTCCAAGGCATTCTGGGAGATGGAAGTAGTGAAAGAAAGTTCAAGTTATTTCAGTATAACTGAGTTCTTTTGGTTGTCAAATGTAATTTCTGCCTCATTATCCTTCCAAAATATTAAGTAGTCGGCCTTTTAAGGTTGATACATTATGAAATCATAAAGCATCTATTTTACTCACTATGATAACTATTAATGATACTAGTGTTTTATTTTTCCAGTTACCAAACAACAATATACCAACAATATGTTTGAACCATAGACTGTATAAAAATATGGACGTAGTTACCGTGACATCACCTGTTGGTTTCTGAAGAACAGTTTTGAAGCTCAAAGTGAGCCGCTCCGGCCGTCGCCATCTTGGCAACACGTGACTCTGCCTAACTCCCAGCCAATCAAAAATGGGCACTCAGAGCAGCTATGTCCTTCATTATGCATAACTTTATGGCTATTCACCCCCCGTACAGTTGTCATGAAAGGGGAAATTAGCTACAGAGACCAAAACCGTTTTTTGTACCAGGCTGTAAACATGTTTATTTCTGCTGTAAAGTTGGTGCATTTTAATATGGGGGTCTATGGGGATTGACTCGCTTTTGGAGCCTCAAGTGGTCATTCAAGGAACTGCAGTTTTTGGCTTCATTTTACAGCCCCGGAGGTTGCCGCTTGGTTTGAACCAACCAGCAGCTGTCACATCTTGAAGCTGAAGTATTTTGCCACCGACAGCCGCAAGATGCTCCAACTGGCACTCAAAAAGCCTCAACTTCTCTCTAGAAATACTGAGTTAATCATTGTTTTCAATGAGTCATTCTGGTTGCAAGCTATAAATTCAGACCCTCTAATAAGTGAGCTGGTGGTCATTTTGGAAATCATTGCTCCATTAATAAGATTTGAAGACTTATAGTAGCTTTGATGTCTGCTGTGTTGGGCGTTGATTGACAGCTGTGATTGACAGTTGGCTCACCTGCTGCACACACTGAGTCAGACTGTTGTGGCAATATTTCACTAAGTTTAACGTTACTTGGTTATGTTTCAGTCTGAGGTAGCGGGGCGTGTTTCCAATGAAACCTCGCTACGTCCATACAGTCTGTGGTTTAAACATGACAAGTGTAGAAATAAAAAATAACTGACCGTTAGCAAGATATTAGCAAGCTTGTTAGCTTGGAGAGCTTTATTTTCCCTCTTCAATAAATTTTATTGACTGAAATGGTGAAAAAAAAATACAAGGAGGAAGTAAACAGAACAGCAGAGAGAAAACAGACAGAAGCTGAGGCAGCTTTTGTGACTGGCTAGTGCTAGTTAGCAGTTAGCTTCCCAACTACAGCAGCTCACCAACCAACAGTGCAACAAGCCTCTGGCCTCATTTATTTCACGTGGATGAACAAATGTCACTTTATGTTTTGACCGCTGTTTAATATGACTACTCGCCTACAAAAAGCTCGCCTTATATGGATATTTTAGGGGCGCCGATGATGCTAATGATGAAATCTCACGTTCACCTCCTCATGAACATGTGGCATTTATCAGGCTGAAACAAGTGATTTACTTCAAGTTTTGCAGTAAAATTAAGAGCAGATTGGGATAAAAAGGCCCAATTTATGTTCAAAAACTGTCTTCAGACAAAATAGAAGTAATATTGTTACCACCTAGCTGGAATCAGAATAACAGACAACATAATTTTAAAGCACAACATCACGATACATGAGAAGATGACAGTTTAAACGTGTGAATAAGACATCCAGAGTGCTGGGAGTACAGTCGTCCTTGTATGGTAGACAATGAACAGGTGCACTGAAAGAGCCTCGTAAAAGCAGGCACATGGAAAAAGTTAGCTGGTGACTGTAGAGCAGACATGTGGAGATCACATGCTGAGACTGCTGGTGATAAACTGCTAATGACAGACAGACTCAACTTCATCCACCAGTGTGCCAACGAAACACTTCCATGTTCTACTTTTCTGTGGTGTGTCAATAAAATAGTGGTGACCAGAGGGGTTATCAGAAAATAGCTGCTGCAGCTGGAAACACTGAGACTAAACCATATATACATACATAAATAATAATAAATGTGCCGTAAAACCAAAACTAGGAGCTAAAAGAGGCTCAAAAGCTTTCATAGAAGTCACAACATGACCACCACATGACGTCTCAGTGCTAATACTGTACTTCCTTCTCCTCTTACAGAGCTCGTACAGTGCAGCCAGCACACTCAAGAAAGTACAGATGTGAATATTTTATAACCCAATATGATCCATGAAGGGAACAGGACACCAGGCTGTCCACTGAGCAGAGGTCCACCTCTGACATGGTTTCCTGGGTCAAAGGGTCTTTGTTGTTGTAAGTGCAGAATGCTTAAAACCTGAGAGAAGGTATCTGCCGATCCTTACAAAGTCTTAGATATTAACCTGTTTATTGAAGGTTATTTTACTCTAAATGATGCTTTTCTTTACACAATCACTTTTTTAGCTACGCTAGCAGCGAAGCTCTGGGGATACTGTCAGTCCGCCACTTTGGAAATATCTCAACAACTATTGGATGGATTGCAATGAAATTTGGTTCACACATTTGTACTCCCCAAAGGATGAATCATTCTAAGTTTGGTGATTCTCAGACTTTTAATAAATTATCCATCATCAGGTCAAACTTTTATTCTGTTCAATACTTTGGTTTAAACTAATTACCAGCCTCAGCTGTACTTAGTTTAGCGCTAATAAGCTAAACTAAGCTGGTGTACATGGTAAACATTACACCTGCTCAACATCATCATGTTAGCATTGTCATTGTGAGCATGTTAGTATTTAGCTCAAAGCACCGCTGTGCCTACGTACAGCCTCACAGAGCTGCTAACATGGCCAAAGACTTTTATCTTTGATGTCCGAAAACGTCGGGCACACATGACAACCAAGCCAAT
Source organism: Thunnus albacares (assembly GCF_914725855.1). Lineage (NCBI taxonomy): Eukaryota > Metazoa > Chordata > Actinopteri > Scombriformes > Scombridae > Thunnus > Thunnus albacares. The sequence goes on along the minus strand of NC_058128.1, from coordinate 2,246,600 downwards.
TATGAATCTGATTTGATGAATCTGATTTGGGTGTGGAGACTGGTGGGGGCCAGTTGTAGCGGGTCTGTTCCGGTCTGGGTCCATTTGTGTTGATAAAATCATAAAGTGTGTGATGCGTCTTCAGATTCAGTCACTGCCAGTCGTTCTCATAAAGAGTTTTTTAAACATGTCTGATATTTGCGACCGATGGCGTCATTTGCGTCACCTGAGGGAGACGTACCGATAAATAAACAAAAGAAGAAGAAAGGTTTGTGGTGTGAGAGCCCTGGAAGAAAAGCTGATTGAGCTGTAAAGAGAACGAATTTCTCTACAACATCAAATCAAAGAACCTGAAGTTAGTTTTGTTTAACAAACTTCACCCACCTCCACTAACAGTCCACATTACCCACATCTCTCCATCCAGGATCCCACACCAACTCTCAGCCTTTTTCTTTCTTTTTAGTCTTTTCGGAACAAACTGCTCTCTTATCTGCTGACCCTTTGGAGGGGCCCGACCCCTAGGTTGGGAACCAGTGGACTAAACTAGCTAACTGTATATAAAGTAGTGTAAACTAGCTCCACCTCCAGCAGCTACAACAGTAACATGCTGCTCTAACACTGATGCTTCACTATTAATAATCTAATGATGTCATATATAATAATATATCAGTCAGAGGGACCAAACCACTACTTTTACTGCAATACTTTAACTACATCAAGCTCATAATACTTATGTACTTTTACTGCAATACTTTAACTACATCAAGCTCATAATACTTATGTACTTTTACTGCAATACTTTAACTACATCAAGCTCATAATACTTATGTACTTTTACTGCAATACTTTAACTACATCAAGCTCATAATACTTATGTACTTTTACTGCAATACTTTAACTACATCAAGCTCATAATACTTATGTACTTTTACTGCAATACTTTAACTACATCAAGCTCATAATACTTATGTACTTTTACTGCAATACTTTAACTACATCAAGCTCATAATACTTATGTACTTTTACTGCAATACTTTAACTACATCAAGCTCATAATACTTGTGTACTTTTACTGCAATACTTTAACTACATCAAGCTCATAATACTTGTGTACTTTTACTGCAATACTTTAACTACATCAAGCTCATAATACTTATCTACTTGTACTGTGGTAGGACTTTTCATGCAGGACTTTTACTTGTAACGGAGTATTTGTACATTGCTGTATAGTTTACTTTTACTTAAGTAAAGGATCTGAATACTTCTTCTGCCACTAAAAATGTGCATTACTACCTCCAGTATATGATAAAAAGAGTGACTCTATTAAACAGAAGAATTGATGCTGGTTCTGGTCTCCTGTCGCTGCCTGTCCTTCACGCTGTGAGTCCATATGGACGCTTGGCGCTCAGAGCTCTGTGTCAGCAGACGGAGGGAGAGCTGAAACCCAATGAGCCAACTGTTTGTTCTCTGCTGTGTACGGCTGTCTGGCGTTTTGTGTTGAAGCAAGAGGCCCGGCCCGACTCACCTCCTCTCTCCCTGAATAGATTGATGCCAGCTCAGGTAAGAGCTGGAACGCTCCAGTGGAAAATGAAACTCGAGGAGACAGCCGGACTATTATGTTAGCCATGTCTACATGAGAGAGAGAGAGAGAGAGAGAGACGGAGCATGTGGGTGGATGTGAGTGGGTGTTTGCAGCTTGTGCCAACGGTGCACCCACGCTGTGTATCAGAGAGCTCTCCAAGGTCAGTGATTTTCAGTGGATTCGGCTGTGTGTTCGAGTTAAGAGCACACTCTGAGGCCCTGCAAAGGATTTATTATATTCTGGTCAAAAGTTCACTTTCATAACACTGGAAAGCAACAAATAACTTAAATTAGTGCACATAAATGATTGGCTCATTAACTCATATTGTGTGGCTAAGCATTGTTCAAACCCAAAGTTTCCAAATATTCTGAAATAGGCTGCGACTACTGATTATTTTTATTTTTATTATCAGTTTATCTGCCGTTTATGTTCTTCATAAATCCTGAATTTCACTGTGTGGGATCAATATGGTTTATCTTAATCAATTGATTATTTTGTCTATAAAATGTCAGAAAATAGTGAAAAATGCTCCGTTATACTTTCTTAGAGCCCATGGCGACATATTCAAATGTCTTGTTTTGTCTGATTATGAGTCCAAAACACCAAGATATTCAGTTTGCTATCATGTATGACACAGAAAAGCTTCAAAACCTTAAATCTGAGAAGCTGCAACCAGCAGATATTTGACATTTCTGCTTTAAAAAATAACTAAAACAATTATTCGATTATCAAAATTGTTAATTTTCTGTCAATCGACTGATCGATTAATCGACTAGTGATTGCAGCTCTACTGATGTTTAGCAGGTACACTGTTTACCATGTTCACCATCTTAGTTTAGCGTATTGCAGTAGCTTGCTAACATTTGCTATTAAACACAAAGTAATGAAGCTGATTATCAAAATGAACACCAAGTATATACGACTGAGTTTTGGTGAAATCTGAATAAAATGAAGCAGAAAACATCCAGAATATTTCCCCTCACTGTTCACTGACACACTTGGCCAGGATACCACACAGCAGACCTCCGCTTTCTTTTTTTGCTGTTTTTTTTTTTTTTTTTTAAATAATCGTTTTCCCAAATATAGCCAGAGGTGCAGAAACTGTGCATATTTACAGTGTTTCAGGTTTCAGTGAGATCAGCCTGCTGGCAGATTTCCACTTCAACAATAGAGAGACTGAACAGCTCTCAATAATTGAGCAGAGCTCGACCCTGCAGCTCAGCACTCTGCTCCAGTGGACGTTACGCAACCAGCGTGTGACTCCATCCAGCCATCCATATATGCATGCATCGATCCATATATCCATCCATCCATCCATCCATCCATCCTGGAAGGTTTGCGTCCTCCCATACATGATAAATCCACATAAACCAGATTTACTCAGATTTTTTCAGATGTTTTCCACTTGTAAACAAACGTAGTCCTGCCTCTTTAGTTACTGACATTACACCTGTCAATCTTTTCATTCTCACATCACACACATACAGTTTATAATGATTACAGATTCATTTTCTTTCAAAGAAAATGGACAGAAGTAAACAAAACGAACTTCTCTCTTGCTGACGACAGCTGATTTAGTCGTTGCTGCTAGCACATTTGATCAGCTAGCAGGAAGCTAATTAACACTTAAACATTGTGAGTTGGCTGAAACCACAACGTTTTCAAAGAGAAATGGAACATCAGAAGAGGATAAAAACATTAAAATGGACATAAAATAAAAACAGTACTAGTATATGAATATACAGGTACAATAGATATAAAGTAAAATCAACACAAAATACAATATCGTTCTATTTACTTCCCCCTGACTTAAAATAAAGCTCTCCGTTAGCTTAGCTCTGTCGCACAGTTTATTCACAATACGTATCTGTACCATCGACTCGTCTGCCAAACCATTGCTCTTCGTGGAATAGTTTTTACTCCAGCAGAGGAGGTTAATAAACACCGCCAGTAAGCTACGATAGCTTCGTCGTCTTTTCGTCCCCTCAAAGGTCAGCATTGTCAAAATAGCGCAAATTTGTGATTCTACGCAAACCCCCAAGAAGAACGCCAGGCTGTGAAGACAATTTTACAAAGTGGCCAAATGGTGTAATTACAGCTTCCAGGTCTGTCGTGTGATGCACACTGGCCCAAAATGATTTTTTCCCACAAACAAACATTGGAAAAGGAGCGGCTGTAAAACGATGAATAAATATTTTTGAGCATCACAAACCCCACAAAATGACTCGTTTTATTAGAGTTTGATCCGTCCGGTCCAATAACATTTTGAAAGTCTAGAAGAGCCACATGATTAAATGTTTTTATCCTCATTTAAGTAAGTGGAGAGCCAACCGTAAGTTAGCGGATATCTGTGGTGAGCATGCTGTATGAGCCTAAAAATCAGGAAGCGTGAGCAACATCCGGGTCATTTTTTTACGTTTCTTGGCAACTTTCATAGTGATGAACGAGGCGGCGTCTTTGAGTCCGGTATCCAGTTCACCTCAATACATCCATGTGTCAAAGTCACCAAAATCAACCTCGATGTGAAGATTTTCTCAGATTTACGACGACCACACGAACAAATCCACTGATCACAGCGATTCACCGACTGAAATGTTGGTGTCACCAGGCGTTAACACACTGTTAGAAGAGAGGTTTAGTGAACTATCAACTGGCTTGAACACACTTGTCCACTGACACTGCAAGAAATTCTGAGCCTCTGACTACATTAAACTTGGAGCCTTGAAACTGAAAATACTTGTAACACTCGGTCCGTTCCAGGTCTCCTAAAGATGTTGCCTGGTTTGAAATCATTTTTTTCCAGACAGTGTTGACTCCATACTGGATGTTTTATTCCTCTCTAACTCTTTCTCCCATCTTCATCTCTCCTCTTTCCTCAAATAGCAAAGTTCTCAGTATTTGATTGTCTACCTCCTCCTCTACCCCGTTTCCTTCTGTTTCTCTTTGTCTCTGTTGGGTTTTTTCTCCTCTGGATCTCCCTCAGCGTCCACCCACACTAACCTAACATGCACTCTGCCCCAGGCTCCCTCTCTCTGTCTCCATATATACAGAAACAGCTCTTCTCATTTTCAACACACACTAACATTTACTGTATGCTGCAGTGGTCTCTGGCTTCAGTATGATTCATGCAAGAACAGAAAAAAATAAAACAGCTTCTTGTAGGAAGTGAAGGACTTAGTGTCAGGATTTACATCGAGTGGAGACGTGGAGCTCCGCAGACATGGAGTCTGTTAAAGGAGCAGTCCAACATTTATGGGAAATATGTTTGAGAAGATGGATATCAGTCTCTATGTATCTGGGACATTTCTGTTTGTTCCACACAGATCTGATGTTTTTTGTCTCTTCAGAGGAAACTTGAGTGACGTTTAAATTCATCATTGTTTCGTCATCATTTATTCGTTAAGTCTGTTTACGTGGCATTTTGTCACCTTTTGCTTTTATCAATACGCCAACTTTTACACCTCAGCCAAGCTTAGAAACTTTTTTGTGATAATTGGAGATCTCTGATGTTGTTGTTTTTTTAAAGTTCAAATTGAAAATGTGAATAGTTGTACTCATGATTGGCTCTTTTAGACTTTTTAGCATAAAAATACCCAGACAACATTTAGCAGATTGTCTGTTTACAGTTTCACTTTGCAACTCAGCGTATCTTATTTACAACATCCATTAAAACATCACAATCGCTGCTATTGTGTAACTCAGTGTAAAAAAACAAAAAACATCTCAAACTTTTATCCTTAATCTGTCTAATTTGCCCAAAAATCTCAGTTCTTTATATATGGTGTAAATGCTAACAAAAGGACAAAAGATGTTGTATGTTATATAAATTTATCATGTTTTAGATGACACCTCTGAGGTCACACTGTGGCTGTTTGCAGTATATGACAGCTCAGAGTGTGGAGCAGAGTATGTGTTGCGGTGGTTGTGTAGAGCAGCAGGGTATCTGTGTTGTGGTGGTTGTGTAGAGCAGCAGAGTATCTGTGTTGTGGTGGTTGTGTAGAGCAGCAGGGTATCTGTGTTGTGGTGGTTGTGTAGAGCAGCAGGGTATCTGTGTTGTTGTGGTTGTGTAGAGCAGCAGGGTATCTGTGTTGTTGTGGTTGTGTAGAGCAGCAGGGTATCTGTGTTGTTGTGGTTGTGTAGAGCAGCAGAGTATCTGTGTTGCGGTGGTTGTGTAGAGCAGCAGAGTATCTGTGTGGTGGTGGTTGTGTAGAGCAGCAGAGTATCTGTGTTGCGGTGGTTGTGTAGAGCAGCAGGGTATCTGTGTTGTGGTGGTTGTGTAGAGCAGCAGGGTATCTGTGTTGTTGTGGTTGTGTAGAGCAGCAGGGTATCTGTGTTGTTGTGGTTGTGTAGAGCAGCAGAGTATCTGTGTTGCGGTGGTTGTGTAGAGCAGCAGAGTATCTGTGTGGTGGTGGTTGTGTAGAGCAGCAGAGTATCTGTGTTGCGGTGGTTGTGTAGAGCAGCAGGGTATCTGTGTTGTGGTGGTTGTGTAGAGCAGCAGAGTATCTGTGTTGTGGTGGTTGTGTAGAGCAGCAGAGTATCTGTGTTGTGGTGGTTGTGTAGAGCAGCAGGGTGCGTTCATGGAGCTGTAACAGACGCTGCTGAGCTGAGAGTCGTATTCTTAGCTCAGTAAGAATAGCTCCTCTGTGACTCAGACGGTTCTCTGCAGCCCACAGAGTGAAGTGACAGCTACACATGAGGAGAGTATAGAGTCCATACTGCAGCACAGAGCAAACACACACACACACACCTAAACATGTGTGTGTGTGTTTCAGCATTAAGGTCACCAGCGTTGCAGCAGGACTCAGTGACTCACACAGTGTGTCCTCAAGCCCAAATATATTCCATCTGTCCTTTCCACTTCCTTTTCTTTACATCCTTAACGCAGCTCCTGTTCTACTATCTCTCCTTTCCTTCTGTCTTTTACTTTTCTTTTACTGTTAAACAATAATGATGTTTTATGATGTGACAGCGCTGTGGTTCAGGTCTGGTTAGGTTTAGGGAAAGATCACAGTTTGGGAAAGATTAAAGTTGCAACTTTCCTTAAAGTTAGGCCACCTCTGTCACCATGGCAACAATAATAACCACGGGGTTAAGGTTAGGGGATTATCCCAACTCGTGGCTGGAAACAGGAAACGAAACGTTAAAGCCTCCACATATATATATATACGTCATCTGACCTGCACCACTGCTCCCAGTCACAATTAAAACAGCCGCTAGATGGCAGCTGTCATTCAAACGTCTCCATGGCTACGTTCAGACTCCTTTTTTTGCTTATATGTGACTCAGATGTTTGTTTGTTTTTTTCTTTTTCGTAACAATGTGAACGATGGGCCACTTTCATGTCCTACATCAGATACACGCCTGATTTTTTTTTGCAGTGCGACCTCAGTCTGAATTATCGGATTTCATGCGACTTACGTCACTCTAGATCGACATTCGTCACAATTCACACATTCGCTGGTTTCCGCCGCACATCAACTCATAATGAAACACTGAATTCATACATGTAATGTGAACAGCGACTGACGTTATGACCTGTTGTGTCATCCCACACGTCATCCATCACTTAAACCAGTAACTGAATATTATTCTGTACCTGACACCTCTTGAATTATTTCAAATCATTTACAATCATTTATTCTTTGCTTTTTATTATGAAGTTGCTTTTAATATGTTGTATTTAAATGTGACGTATGATGTGATACCTGATGTCTACTGTTGTGCATCAAAGGTGAACAATAAAGTTGTTTTGATTCTGCTTCTTTTTCATTTCCTTCCCTTTATTCCTCCTTCTTTTCCTTTCATTTATTTTCTTTCCTTTATGGTTTTTGTTTCCTGACACTCGTTCTGGATTTTATCCTCTTTTCCTCTTTAACTCGCCTCTACTTTTCTTTCTTCATTCCTTCCTCTCCTATTATTACTTTCTTTCTCTTTCTCCTCCCCTGATTTTCTTTCCTCTTTCTTCTTAACTCTTCTTATAGTTTTCCTTTCCTTCTTCTTCTTCTTCTGTCCCGTCCCTTTTCCTTTTTAACACACATCTGATCTTAAACAGGTTTCTGTGGTCAGTCAGAGTCGTGTTGATGTGTGTTATTGTCCTGCAGGGTCATCGTGTTCTGACTAACTGTCGACAGTCTGAGCTGCTTCACATGCCGGACTATTTTAGAGAGGTCACATCTACACGTGCTGCTGTACTCCAACATTTGTTGTTCCTGGAGTTTGACTTTGTTTGTCTTGGTCCTCTGTTGTCCTGACGTGTTACAGTAATCATATCAATTAAACCTCTGACGCTGCAGCTAATTGTTGCTAATAATTTACTAATAAATTATAATAGCTAATAATTTGTAACACAGAAAAGTGAAGGAAACTAAACAAAAGTCATTTAAATTTAAGTATTTTCATTTAAATATTTCGGTGTATATGTAGAATGTATTTAAAGTAGATGAAGAACTGTTTAAGACTAGTTTAAATACTCGACATGGTTAGCCTAGCTTAGCATAAAGACTGGAAACAGGGGGAGACTGTTAGCATGACTCTGTCCAAAGTTCAAAAATACAAATCTAACATTTAACATGTTTTATCTTTTTTTTGTTTGTTTAATAGCACACAAACAGAAATGTAGAAAACACACTTTGTAGTTTTAGGGGAGTTACATACTGGAACTATTTCTTTACAATCAACAGCGTATCCATCCGCCAGTGTATCTGTTGATTATAAATTGATGAATCTCCTTTTCATTGCTGTTTATTTTGACAGTTTTGTTTTTATTGTACCTTTTCATACAGCATGTACAGTTATTCCACATCATTTCTGATTCTTATATATGATCCATGTGATTTGTTTGTTTTATTGTTGCTGTTTTTTGTGTGAACACCAGGATCCAGTGCTGCTACCAGTCTTTATGCTAAACTAGGCTAACCAGGCTAACCTGACTCTGTACTGAACACACGGACACGAGACTCATTTACATCTGAAGTTTAAGATCAGTGCACAGCATGAATGAAATTACTGCTTATTTTATTTAATCTGCAGATTACTTTCTTGATTAATCATTTGATCTGTGAAAATGCCAGATAAAAATACTGAATATCACATAAGACTAAGAAACATATCTTGCTTTAAAAGTAACTAAAACGCTAAATTGATTATCAATATAGTTACTAATCAATTCTCTGTCAATCTACAAGCTGATAATAGATTAATAGACTTTATACCTTCTAAAGCCTTTTACAATAGAACTGAAATCAAAGTTTTTTAAGGACACATATTCTGCACATTTCCAGCTCTATATTTATATTCTGGGGCTCTACTGGAATATCTTTGCATGATTTCCAGTTAAAAACTCCTTATTTATCTTCTACTGGTCCTTTATGCAGCCCCTCAGTTCAGCCTCTGTCTGAAACAGGACGTTTTAGCTCCTGTCTCTTTAAGGCCCCGCCTCCTGATGAGCCCACTCTGTTCTGATTGGTCAGCTTCAGGAAGCTTCCTCCGACTCCAGAGGCTACGTAAACAAACTATAGTAGCAAGATTTCACTTCTTTTTCTCCTTCTTTACTCCAAATGTCAACTTTTCAAATCAATCCGTACAACCCTACCCTATGAGAGTGGACAACATGAATAACACATGTAAATACCTTAGCAACCACCTTAGCAACCAAGATTATAAAATGGACAGTCGTTCAAGTTTTGGATCTTTGAATCTTTGACCATCTTTAACATCCGACAGTAACAGTATGTAAATAACAGATAATCACAAAAAGCAGAATATGTCTCCTTTAAGACTTTTGATGGACATATTGATTCTCTCTGATTCAATTCAGCAACAATAAAGAAACAGCACAGTCATATCTTTCAAAATTTATTGAAACTGTTGTTATATGATGAAATCAGAATGGACATAAACTGTCGACTCACCTTGCATAGGTTAAAGACTATGCCTCACCAACAAATGACAAACATTGCAGCAAGAACCAATAAGAAAAAAAATTTTAAAAAAAAACTGACATACTGTGATGTTAATGAGGTTCAGGGAGGATCTTAACAGCCCAGTGGAGGGTAAACAAGTACATTTTTTATTTTTTTTTAAATATGTCTCCAGCACTGGGACTTTCAGTCGTCATGGTCGGGACGAGACTTTGGCTTAATGACTTTAAGTTAGAACGAGAGGGAACAGACGTACTACCGCTAAATGAGAACCACAAACCGATTAGTCCCAAAATAACCAATCCTCCGTTTGAAAATAGACAATTTTTAAAAGTTATTTTCTGAAAAAGAGAAACAGTGTCGATAATAACGGTGAGAATGTTCGTATGAGTAAAAAATTTATAACCGGCGTTAATTTATTTGAATGTTCAGATCGTGCAGTTCAGTCTTCATCAACCCTGAAGTTCACCCTGCGGCGTCGACAGAAATCACCGACACATGATGACACTTTTTAGGAATTCCTCAGTGCATCATCATCATCATCATCATCATCATCATCATCATCATCATCAAACATTCCTGTGAACACTGGTGAAACATTGCAGCTTCTCAACCTATTTGTTTTTACTTAACTCAAGGTCTTTCCCAGAGGTTTCAATCACATCTCATGCGCTTCATCAGTGCAAACTCTATTCTCTGACCCACAAAAAGCTAGTAAGTGCAACCTTGAGTTAAGATTTTTTTTTTTTTTTTTAAACTGCTATTTCCAAAATCAAGAATGAACTCTCAAGCTCCATTTTTTTATTTTTAGGTCCCAAAATTTGAGCAGGGCAGCAGCTATTAATATTTTTAATTATTGATTAGTCTATCAGTTTCACTTTTTTAATAGTTTTTTTTCAGTTTCAGTAAAAGTTTAAATGTATGTAACGTACATACACATACATTTTCTTGTGTTGCCTTTAAACTATATTTTTGATTACAAAATTGATTAGTTAGCCAATTAAGTTCCTAGAATATAATTTGATGTCTTAAACCTGCTTATTTTGTCACAATAGTCTAAAAAAAAATAGAAGGGGCTCAATTTATAAAGATGAAAACAGTAAATCTTCATATTTGATTAGATAAACCAGCAAATTTGGGGTATATTTACTTTACAAATAGTAGATTAATTGATTCAGACATGAACTTGAACATGCTATATTTTTGTAATCTTCTTTTAAGGGAACGAAAGCAGCTCCAAATGGATTACATAGAAATCATTCAATATTTCTGCACTAATCAATACTGTTAATGTTAAAAATGGATAGAATCAATGTATCTCCAACTCTGCAGCTCTACAGAGCTTTTGAGCCTCTTTTAGCTCCTAGTTTTGCTTTTAGAGAGTGAACATTGGACTTACTGTCATGCCTGATATGTAGATAAGCAGCTGTTAACATGCTAACATGTTAGCCACACAACTTTAAAATGTGATACTATGTCAGATGTTGTGTTTACAGGTTGTTCTGCTGCCCCCTGGTGGCCAGACATCAATTAACACAGCTTTAAGTTAAAAAAAAAAAAAAAAAAAAGTCTAAATAACAAATATCAATAATATATTTGTAAAAATCTTCCCAAGGTTGAGAAACTCTGCGGTGATGAATTCCAAACGCAGAGATTGTTGATATGCAGCTCGTTGGAGATAAATCACGTGATCGTCTGTAAATCAATATTTTGATCATTTTGGACCTGGCAGTTGGAAGCTTGTAAACTGAATCATATTTAATTATAAAAACTGGGTTATAATTTGTAGAACTGATCGTCCCGTCCTCTTTAAACTGCATATCAAACAAAAAGAAAAAAACTGGTTTCAATCCAAAGATAAAAAAATAAAAACATGTTTCAAAACTTATGAACCTCAGTCTACAAAATGTGCTTCTTCTTGTTCTTTTTTTTTATACATATATATAATCCATCTATTAAGCTGCTCTGATGATATGAAACAACTATAAAACTTCATTTGGTCCCTTCAGTGGAGTCTGGTGCAGATACGTCTCAAACTTTGGCCGACAGTAAACACCCTGATGTGTTTTCATCACTAATTTGAAAAAAAAACAGAACTTTTCTATGCGATTTTTAAAAAAGAAAGTTGCGTAATTTGTAATTTTGCTCCCTCGGATCTACTGCATGTTTAGCACCTTTCATAGCATTTATTTATTTTTTCCATCTGGCTGAAATGTTAATTAAAGGGATTTTTTTTTTCACAAGTTCAATGGCAGTTTAAAGTAACAGGGTGATGACACACAGCTGCACAGTAAACAAAATAAACCTGCTCACAGACGTCTGGAGTAACTGATTCTTAACACCAGCGACGAGTTTTATACTGTAAATATGAAGAGCTACAGAGCTCGACAAAGTCCTCAAAGATGTTTGTTTTTTTTCTTCTCGTGTGCACAAGTTAAGTTTTCTTGGGCTCACAAATGATTTATCGTGTCACTCAAGTCATTATTTCATTTGCACAAGATGCGGATCTGTTATCTTGTTGCTTGATTTTAAGGCATTTTCAAACCCGTGTAGTTCAGTCTGGTTAAATGTGACTCTTGTTACGAGTCATTCAGGTGGATCTGAACTCAGCAGTCGGACCCAAACAACCACACAGAGACTCTTTACAGGAAGTGGTCTCGGTTCGTTTGTGGTGGGAACGTGATCCGACCTCCGTCTGATCAATACAAGGCTGCTGGAGAATAAATCGTCAATAATCTCTGTGTTTACATTCTCGCTCCCGCCTCAGACACATCTGACCAATGAGAGGAGAGAACCTTCTCACCTGACAAACTTGATTCAGACCAGAACAAACTAGAGCTGCAACTAACGATTATTTCCATCATCAACTAATCTGTTGATTATTTTCTTGATTAATCGATTAGTTATTTGGTCCATAAAGATGTCGATCAGTGTTTCCTAAAGCACAAGCTGACGTCCTCAAATGTCTTGTTTTGTGCACAACCCAAAGATATTCAGTTCACTTTAGTCATAGACACTAAAGAAACCAGAAAATATTGATATGTGAGAAGCTGGAATCAGAGAGTTTCTTTTTCTTACTCAAAACGATTAATAGAAAATAGTCAGCAGTTAATTTGATAGTCGACAACTAATCGTCGTAGCTCTACAACAAACACACTAGAGGTTTGAAAACGCCCTTAAAAATATAAATCTTTTGGGACTTCATGGCTCCGTAGTATTCAAATCCAAACGTTCAGGTCAATATATCACAATATGAGACATACTGATGATAAATTTACAATACTGAGCATTTTTATATACTATTCCAGTAATCATAACATTACATACTGGAGCAATAAAAAGGTTTCAGCTGTATTAAACTGCAAGTAATCAGTTTAATACAGAACAGATGATTCGGGTCTTTTATCAGACAAAATCTCACTTTTTTTACACATTCAGCTGACCTCATGTGCACTTCCTGTAATAAAAGACTCTTTAGGTTAAACTGGAAAAAAAGTGGAATCAACTGATTGGAAGTGAAAACTGTTTGTTGGGTTTGGGTTTGCTGCAGGGGGATAAACTCAGAGTGTGTTTTTTGGACTTTTGGTGCCGCTGCAGAAGCAGAAACACACAATAAAATCTGCCTGACGACTAGGATGCAAGAAATAGTTTGAAGTTTAAAACTGGCCAACATGAATCCTCCAGCAGCAGATTTTACTGATTTCAGTAAATAAGCTGTTATAGTGTTTGACTGGATTAAAACAGAAACTACTGACTGCTGTTTTTAAACATGATATTAAAAGTGACAAAATCCTGAAACGTGCTCACAACGAAAGGCGACGTCTGATTCCCCGAACATTAAACGAAGGACACGTTTCTCATTTGTAACGAACCAATCAGAATCTACTACACCTAATACGTCAGAGACAGAAGTTCATCAAGGCGCCTACGATTCATCAAAACATGAAACATATTTGGCAAGACTGACACTCAACACTGAACTTTTTTGGCCTTTTCACTGTCAGAATGAGCTGATATGAATAAACTGAGTACAAAAAGATGTTTCTTGAAGATAAGAACCACATTTAAGGTGGAAATACATACATGCTATGTTCCTTTTCAGGAGCTAAATCCTCAAAAATCCATTTGAGGCTGAATACAAGAAATTCTGAATTTGGACACAAACCTGTTTAGGGCTGCAACTCATGAATATTATTCATTAATCTGCCGATTCTTTTCTTGATTGAATGATTTGTTTTTTGATCTATAAAATGCCCTTCACAGTTTCCCAGAGTCCAAGATTACGTCCAACCGACAGCAAAACCCCAAAATAATCCGTTTAAATGATATAAAAACTGAGATCAGCTGCAAATCCTCAAACTGGTGATGCTGGAACCACAGATGTTTGACTCGAGCAGTTAATCATTTATCAAAATAGTTACCAGTTAAAGCTCTAATATGTAATTATTCCACATTAAAATGTGTAAAAACAACTAGACCTGTGTTATATATGTTGTTGAGTTGTGTACTTACATTATCCCAAATGTTTCCAACAAGTTTCAAACTCAGAGAAATCTGTAATTTAATCAAAGTAACGGACCGTTTCATTTGGTCGCCTGTCGATGGCGTCATACCTCCTCTACCAAAGAGTAAACACGCACCAGATGCATACGGCGGCGCTGTGTTTGTCCGCTACAATGGCGTCTACCAAAGAGTAACTTACACACATACAAGATAATACATCAGCGTTGTGGTTGTTCCACACAAACTGTTATAAATGGACTTTTATTCAGTTTTAAGACACATTTTCATGATAAATTTAGGTGGTTTTTAACTATATCTTTTAGCCAGAAGAAGGATTTTAGTCATTGGACGTCTGGATCTTAAGTTATCAGAGAAATAAACTGGACAAACGTTAGCAGCAGCTCGGCTAACAGCCCCTCCAGGAAGTCCGGTGGTCACCAAACATCGTCAGAGAAATATTGTTTTTTTTAGGTGAAACAGCTTTAATTAGTATTTTAATGATTTTAATCTGTGTGTACGTTTGTTCTGGAGAGGAGGAGACCTCTGCGGATGATGAACACTGGAGTAATCGTATCCCGGTGAAGCTGCTTATTTAACAACAAAGACAACAACTCCCATGATCCCTTGCTACTTCACACCGTCATCACACTCTGTCTTTTGTTATTGTTTTGATTGAGACCCCTAGCGGCTGAAATTACATATTGTGCGTTTAATTTTAATTTTCTGTCGATCAACTAATCAATTAATCGACTTAATCGGTTTCAGTCCTCTTTTTGTCCAAACAACAGTCCAAAGCCTAAAGAAATTCACTTTACAGTCATAGGACATGAAGGAAACCAGCAAATATTCACATTAGAGAAGTTGGAATCAGATCATTTTAGCATTAAAAGACTAATAGTTGCAGCTCCTTTTGTCCTCTGAGCTGTGAGAAGATAAGAACATGTAGAGCATCATTACAGATAAACGCTTCAGTTGCAGCATCACCAGAAGTTTCACCTGACGAGTGAAATTTAAGCCAAATAAAAATCTTACTCAGCACATGTTTAGTCTCAGTCAACACGCCACAGTTCAACCAGCGTTTTCTTCACACGGTCATGTGCTTCCTACTCAAAACAAAACAGCAGCAGCGCCATTTTACCAGCGTACAGTGACTAATGCCTGTGGTTATGTCGAGATGAACGCAGAGTTGCTGTTCTGCTCTGCTTCCCTCAGCGTTCATCATCCATCATTATCTTTCTACAGCAACATCTAAACATCATCACTCAGAGACAGATATGTTCCTGCTAATGCTAAAATTTTAACTAATTATATCAAAGAAGGCCTTCATCAAGCAACAAAGACATTAACATACTGTTGTTGAGAAGCAGTCTGATGGTACGCTGGTTGAAAGCATCAGGCTCAGTAAGGCTCATTATTTTCAGTTTTCTGCAGCCGTTCAGTTCAGTTTTTACAGTAAACAGATTCTGGCTGTGAGGAAAGATCTCAATATGATCCAGCTGATAGAAAACCAAGAGAAAAAAGCGGGAAAAGAGCTGCAGCTCGAGTCTTTTAAAATCATTGTAGTTTGCTGTAGCTGCAGCTGGGAACACATCAGGTCACGTCCTCTGTGTTTCGGTGTTTTTGGAGGTTTTTGCAACCTGTCACTGTGTAAGTGACTCGACTAAACCAACTCTCATTTTAAAAGAGTGGATGAAAGAAAGATACTTGATTAATAACTCTAACCATCACCCTGGTGATTTTCTTTATGCTTCTTATTGTCAACAAATCTCACAGAACTCATCTACCAACAAGTACTGTGTGTGTGTATCAAAGCCTGATATATCTCATTCCTCCGTGCCGTAGACCTCCGTTGTGTCCAAAAACTATTAAAAACACGTCAATGAGCCGCCAATTATTTCCACTCAATCCCACACAAACCCTCCTGCTGCCAGAAACACTCACTAGAGCACCGAATGTGGATTCTTCCGCCACTGAAAATAGTCCCCGACAGATGCACTATTTCCTCCTGTTTGACCAGCTGATTTAGGAAACCACTGAGCTTTTTTTCTTTAAATATGAAACTATATGTTTGTGAGGTGTTTTTAAGAGACAGAGAAGTCAGAATATATTGAGAGAAAGATTCATATGTTGTTGGGTTTTATCTCTTTGTGGGATTTGTTGACAATAAGATGAATGACATCAGACTTATCTTTTAAACAAATAAGACCCTTTTTTTAAAATTCAGCTAGAAATGATTAAAAGAAATACAGTAGTTTAAACTATTGGTGAATCTATACCATGAGTCAGTTTCTTCAAATCAACAAATCCTGATTGTAAAAATGTTTGTCTAGTCAAGTATTTCCTGAAAAAAAACTAAAAGTAATGAGCCTTACAGGTATTTATGACCAGACACTATAGATATTTTTATTAATGTGTTTATCTGATTCGCTTTGAGAAGAAAATTCTGGTATTTTTCAACCTGGATCTCAGTTATTATCAGTAAAATTGTGGCCGTTCCAACAACGGGTCAACTTTGAACTCGCAAAACATCTGTTGTAAAAGTTCTGGAAACTCCTGCAAAACGACGTCTATCAGGGCAGCACGAGCCTCCTAAAGCTTCCCACATGAACTTTAATTTAAACAAATACTCTCAGACCTTTGTATTATCTCACACTAGTTTTAGTTTTTACTTTCATTTGGACTTAAACATAAGCGTTTGAAATAACTAATGTAAAATTAAAGTTAATTTAAAAAGCTTTAAGAGGCTGTTTTCTATGATATATGTTGTTTTGATAGCCAAAGTTAGCATGACCACAATTATGGAGCAATAGAAGAAGTACTCAGATCCTTTACTGCAGTAAAAGTACCAATACAGCAATGTAAAAATACTCCATTACAAGTAAAAGTCCTGCATGAAAAATCCTACTACAGTAAAAGTACATAAGTATTATGAGCTTGATGTAGTTAAAGTATTGCAGTAAAAGTACATAAGTATTATGAGCTTGATGTAGTTAAAGTATTGCAGTAAAAGTACATAAGTATTATGAGCTTGATGTAGTTAAAGTATTGCAGTAAAAGTAGTGGTTTGGTCCCTCTGACTGATATATTATTATATATGACATCATTAGATTATTAATAGTGAAGCATCAGTGTTAGAGCAGCATGTTACTGTTGTAGCTGCTGGAGGTGGAGCTAGTTTACACTACTTTATATACAGTTAGCTAGTTTAGTCCAGTGGTTCCCAACCTAGGGGTCGGGGCCCCTCCAAAGGGTCAGCAGATAAATCTGAGGGGTCGTGAGATGATTAATGGGAGAGGAAAGAAGAAAAAACAAAGTTCTGATACACAAATCTGTTTTCAGTTTTTGGACTTTTTCTCTAATCTTTGATTTTTGCTGAAATATTGGATTATATATATATTGACTACACGCTGTAGAAAATACTGACATTTTCCTTTATGGATGACAAAATCAAGTACATCAGACGTCTGACCAAAAAAAAACCAAAAAACAAAGTTTCTCTTGAATTTTCAGCTGTGTGTCATCACTCAGGACAACTGTGAGTTCAAGAAGGCCCAATAAATCTGGCCCCAGAATGTGAAATATATTAATATCTAAACGTATTGGTCTATAACCCTCTTGTCTTCCAGGTGTGCGGGGAGTAGTGCATCTTTATGGCAGGAAAAGATAAGCTGCACATAGTAAGCTCTTTGTTGTCTGTTGTATCGGGAGGCACTTTAGTCAATTCTATAATGAGACGGGGTTCAAGGCACTAGAAACTAATTTTAGATATATCTATGAAATTTGTTAAATATTACTGCTTTCCTTCTTGAAGCTGTTTTAAAGTCAAATGCAAAAAAAAAAAAAAAAAACAAACTGGGGTCACAAATCACATAAAATGATCCCATGCACTCCATCATCAAAGATCAAAGCTTTAAATAAATGAAAAAGGAGGATGTTACTTCTGAAATGTCTTTTTTTTTTTTAAAGAGAGAGATCATCAGATATGTCTCTTCTGATATTTTTTTGTCTTGTTTTTTGTATTTTTGTTTTTTTTCTATCAGATTTGTCCTTTCTGGCTGTTAGCTCCGTCATGCACCGTTTCCTGTCGTTAGCTTGACAATAATGAGGAGAATCATCATCATCATCATCATCATCATCATCATCCCTCCAGCTCCCGAGGTCCCTCCACAGCTGCAAGCAATTTAATACTGACGTCATGCATTGAGTATACGTAGCTATACCTTAGCTAATTAGGCCATAATGCTTTTTAGTATTTTTGACATGCCATGATCTTCGAAAAAGAAGTGTTCCTGTTCCCTTAATGCTTTTAACATTCAACACTTAAATGCTCTGAAATAACTTAAACAATAATAAATAGCCAGTGCACTTTTGGTGAAAACAAATGAGAGAAAAAAAAACAGCGATCCAGGAGGAGAAGATGACGGTCAAAGAAGAAAAAACAAAAAAATCCAAAAATAAAAATGAGGTAACATCTTGTGCATGCCGATATAAGAGAGAAGAGAGTCTCCACATGCTTTTATATAAAGGAGTGTTGCATGGCATCATACAGGGAACCTCCAGCCGACCTGTGGCAGCAGCAGCAGCAGCAGCAGCAGCAGCAGTGCAGATAATCCTCCACAAGGCTCGGCACACTTCCTGTTTGTTTCTGATAAAGTGCCTGAAAAACATCGATCGACACCCGGCGATGAGTTTTCCTAAAACTTCCCTGGATGTGCCGCCAAAAAAAAAAACCCCACGCCTGAACGTCAACTGTAATCCAGCCGAGTGTGTCTCTTCTGGGAGCGACTCGTCCTCGGTGTCGTTCTTCAAATCTCAGTCGGGCTTTGTTGTGTTTGTTTTGTTTCTTCTTTTTTTTTTTTTTTTCTTTTATTCCCTAAAAATGGAGTCTTTTGTGCAAAGTCTGGCAGGTGTCAGGGGGATTTTTTTTTGATAAAATTCTGGTGTCAAATTAGTAAATTGTGCCCTCAAGTTGCAAAATATTCCCCTGTGTTAAATTGAGAATTTTCAGCCTCCTGTTTAATGTTTTATCTTGTTTTATATTGTCTTAATACCTTTATACAGCACTTTTACAGCATTTTAACATGCCTTGTTGTTGAAAGGTACAAATAAACTTAATTAATTCCCTCAAATATACAAAATCTTCCTCTCAACTGAGTTCATTTGCTCTCTGTGTTCTCTCTTGTATCCTCTGTATCCATGAAGAGCTCCAGAATAGCTTTAATGAAACGGGGCATCAAAGTTCCTCTAAAACAAGCTGTACTGCCATGAGATTTTTTTAACAGCCTAAACTTGAAGTTTATCAACGTATCTCAGTCCAAAATCAAGTTAATAAAGTCAGGACGCTCGTTGAAGCAGCAGAGGTCAAGACAGTCCAACTTTCAAGTCCTTACTTTGAGGTCAAGCTCTAAAAACATTGGATCCTACATTTCCCATAATTCAACCGGGTGGCATGTCTTCTACTATAAGAATAGTCTCATAGGAGTCTAAACTGGGATAACCATGATGGCATCACTATGACATCATCAGGATTTTTCTCTGAGACTTGAACATACAGTGAATTAAATGATTCAAGGGCACAAATTACTAAAATGGGAGAATAATTTATCAAAAACGTTCCTTTGACACCTGCTTGTCTTTTTTACACTATTGCCAAAAATCTGTTGTTTTTTTTTTAAATGAAGTAATTGAGCTTCTACTCTTATTAATTAACCATGTGTGCCTCGAACTCCTTAAGTCTTCACACATGTTTGAATGAATCAATGCAAAAAAAAAAAAGAAGAAGAAAAAAATGCACCAATGAAGATAAAGCATCCAGATTTTTCTACAATATTTACACTGGTGCGTTGTTGTCGCCGCCTCACACGTCCGTGAGCAGCTTCGCCTTGTTCACACAGTTCTGGCTGGGAGCCGTGCAGTTGGCAGTTCTAAGGTTTGCTTCCCTAAAGTTATCGATGCTGTTGTTCATGTCCTCGTCTATCTCCATGTACTCCGACTTGCTGACCACCGAAGAGCTGCGGCGGCTCGAGTTGGTGTCGGACGCCAAGTTCTGGTTGCTGACGTTGAGCAGCTGGGCCTGCTCCTCGCCCTCCGTCTCCCGGTGGTAGAAGTAGTTGAAGTTGGACACGATGACCGGCACCGGCAGCGCGATGGTTAACACTCCGGCGATGGCGCACAGGGAGCCCACGATCT
Organism: Thunnus albacares; assembly: GCF_914725855.1. Taxonomy (NCBI): domain Eukaryota; kingdom Metazoa; phylum Chordata; class Actinopteri; order Scombriformes; family Scombridae; genus Thunnus; species Thunnus albacares. The sequence continues at coordinate 2,226,428 of NC_058128.1, read as the reverse complement.
TCCCTCCGATGGTCACGGGGTACATATCCCCGTAGCCGACGGTCGTCATGGACACCACCGCCCACCAGAAAGCATCCGGGATGCTGGTGAAGAACGACTCCTTCTCCTCGGCCTCGGCGAAGTAGACGGCGCTGGAGAACAAAATTACACCGATGAAAAGGAAGAAAATGAGCAAGCCCAGCTCCCGCATGCTCGCCTTTAGTGTTTGACCCAAAATCTGGAGCCCCTTGGAGTGTCGGGACAGTTTAAAGATCCTGAACACCCTCACTAGACGGATAACCCTGAGAATAGCCAGAGATGTGGCCTGTTCCCCTCCTGCCTTCCCCTCCTTATTGTCTTGGTCGTCAGCCAGCTCTGTGCCGAGTGTGATGAAATACGGGATTATAGCCACAATGTCAATAGAGTTCATCATGTTTTTAAAAAACGCCGCCTTGCTGGGACAAGCGAAAAACCGAACAATCAACTCAAAGGAAAACCAGATGATGCAGAGCGTCTCCACTACAAAGAAGGGGTCTGTGAGGACATTAGGTTTGTAATAAATGGTGGTGTTCCCCACCGTCCGCACCCGGTCATTGGGGTCCTCCTTCAGCTCTGGTAGTGTCTCCAAACAAAATATGACTATTGATATAAGAATAACCATCACTGAGACAATGGCGATCCCCCGGGCGGGCCCTGAGCTCTCCGGATGCTCAAAGAGGAGCCAGATCTGCCGCTGGAACTCCTTCTCTGGCAGGGGTCGCTCCTCCTCCCGAATAAACCCCTCGTCCTCCCGGAATTTCTCCATCGCCTCCGCGCCGAGTTCATAAAACTTAATCTCCTCTGAAAACATATCCAGTGGCACGTTGACCGGTCTTCTCAGCCGGCCCCCAGACTGATAATAATACAAGATGGCGTCAAAACTGGGTCGATTCCGGTCAAAGAAATACTCATTTCGTAAGGGGTCGAAGTAGCGCATCCTCTTCTTGGGGTTCCCGAGGAGCGTTTCCGGGAACTGGGCGAGGGTCTTCAGCTGGGTCTCGAAGCGCAGCCCCGAGATGTTGATGACCACCCGCTCGCAGCAGTCGTGGTCGTCGTGGTCGTCGTCAGGCGGGTAAGGGTCCTGCGGGTGACCCGGCAGGGTGGACGTCTCGTCCATGTTGTCTGTGGACACCACGGTCATCCTTCCTGGCGGGTGGAGGACAGGAAGAGGAAGCGGAGTGAGGTGAGGGCAGCAGGATGGAGTGAAGAGAGGCTCCTACTGAGGCCAGGAGCTATGCAGAGCCTCCCTCTCCATCTTCATCATCGTCATCATCATCATCATCTCCGAGGTGAACATCTCCTTTATCTCAGCGGAAGCTTCGTATGTCACCTGGAAGCAGGAGAGAGATAGATAGAAGCAGATGGATTCATTGTTCTCTGCTGGGGAGCTTTCTGTTTGTCAGAGGCAGCAGCAGCAGAGAAAAACACCGTGCAGTACAGTACAGAAGCCTGTGCTGCATTTGCTGTATTTTTACCGCATACATCAGTATTCAAGTTTGCAGTCCCGCTGCGCTTCCTCTCTGCGCACATCAGGACCCGCAGTTACACACATACATCAACTAACATCCAATCAGATAAGAGTTTCACACATCTATATGAACACAAAAATATATTAAATATTGTAAAAACGATTTTTAACATTTACCTGCGCTGAGGCGGAGAGCAGCAGATGGAAGGAATGTCCTCACCGTGCGCACCTTTCCCGGCCACCCACCTTCACTTGGGTTTAATACTGATATCGCTTTGCAGTATCTCTGAAATATTAATAGACTATGTTGTCTTGGTCAACATCCGTATCCTTTTGGTGTAGGTTTTCAACGTCGATCGGAGCAGCCCGCAGGAGGAGGAGGAGGAGGAGGCTTCAGACGGCTTTGAACCGCGGCTCAGCTGCAAAAAACCTGACTGACAATTTATCAAAATCATATTGGAGATAAAAGGCGGCGGATCGACACGGAGACTGGTGAAAGAAATCATAAAAAAATAAAGCTGGATCAAGCTCCCAGTCTGATGGAGGGAGCTGGGAGGACTGGACACTGCAGCATCAGCAGAAAGCGGCTCTCTCCTGTTTTTTTTTTTTTTTTTTTTTTTTTTTGCTGCGGTAAATTAAAAAAAAAACGCGGAGGCTTGAAAGAAAACCGGGTTTAAGATCCCGCACTAAAGGCGCATAAGAGAGAGGATCTGTCTCCGGTAATTTGGAAGCATATTGCAGGATTTCATGTAGAGGGGAAAAAGAAGTGAGTGAAGGAGGGAGGGAGCAGGGTTAGGAGAGAGAGAGGGAGGGAGAGAGAGAGAGAGAGAGAGAGAGGGAGAGAGAGAGGGGAGTGAAGAAGAGGAGAGGAGGGGGGTTTCGACGCAATGCAGACAGACTGTAAAACACAGTTGGCACTACAGTATGAGTGTATCTGCAAAACCACCTCCGGTACCAAACAACAGCAGCATGACGAGTCTGAGCTGCACGACAACACAGAGACAAAAAACTTCCCCAGATTACAGGAACATTTGGGAGGCTGCTGCACGTTGAAGGGTGCAGTAAAGGAAAATAAATAAGAACTGGTTGTATGAATCCACTGCATCGTGTTATGTAACCAGTTTGTTCAATAAATCTGGGTATCAAACACACAACCCCAGTGCAGGTTTTTCTCCACCCCGCAGTTTGAGGTTTGACTCGAGGAATCTGCAGCAGGAAGCGGCTCGAGCTGTTTCCCATAATTGGCTGCTGAGCGGTTTGCGACAGTCGGGCCCGCATGTTGGTGTAAATATTCCAGTGTTGCTATGGTAACAAGGAGAAACCAGCAGACTGACTGTCCTGTTGAAACTACATGGCATCCACAGTCTAATAGGCTTCAGTTTAAAGACCGATCAATAGAATTTGTATTAACTGATATGGTGTTATCCAATATGGAAGCCCGTTACCGCCGAGAAAAAAAAAAAATACCTCGATGAAATTTAAAGAATGACAAATTAAAACATTCATGTTAAGTCAAAATTATGGATAACTAACTGACTTGTATGACCTTTAAAATCAAAATTATGATGTTATAATTCCAAAATATCAGTACATCTCTAATGGTAACATAAAATTTTGACACACTGAGTAAAAATTATTAGATTGTAACTCAAAATTATGACTTTAAGTCAAAGTTTTCGGTACATGTCATAAATCTGACTAACTTCAAATGTTTAATTACAAAAGCAACATGTAGAAATACTAATTCAAAATAATTATCCATTTCCAATGAATGTTGGCTTCCATAGTTTATCTCACATACATCAATGTCATTAATATTTTATGAACTATTAGCATTTTCATATTTGCTGTATTTGTGTTTGTATTTATAATAATTTTATTTCCTATATTCAGTATTTATTGTTGTATTTAATGTACTGTAGAATTTACTGTCATATATGGTCATTTTTAATTAAAAATGCATTTAAAAAAATAATAATAATGGTCAATATATTGTTGTTGTATATATTATTTTATTAAATATGACTATCAGCATCACAACTCTAGTATGACAAGCAAACTGTAAATGATTATTTTAGAAAACAACTTTAAATTTGTTGACTGTATAATTCATGTGTAATGTGTACAAAATGCACATTTTTCAGTTAGCTCTGACTTGGAAACTCAAAGGTTTTTTTAATAACAAAAACACCAGACAGAGATAGTAAGTCAAGATAATGATGCTTTTCTTGAGCGAATGGGCTCACATAGTTTATCACAGATGTATCATAAATATTTTAAAGGCAGAATTTTTATGTATTTCAACCCCTACTTAACTTATGTATAATATATGTATGCTGTATTTATGTTTCTTTTTACAATAATGTAATTCCCTGAGACGTTAAGTATTCAGTATTTAATAATTTATATAATTTAGAAATAAGTATAATTAGCATCTATATATTTGGGTTGGATTAAATATGGTAAATCATTATCAGCATCAAAAAAATGCATCAGTGATGTGGACAGAATGAAAATTTTTCCGATGTTACTCAAACTCAATGGACTTGGAAACTCAAAAATTTTAGTTACAAAACAACTGACAGAGATAGTATGATCCATGTCTGGTGGAAATAGGCTTCTATAGTTTATCACAGATGTATCATGAATACTTTATAGGAAGCATTTCTGTGTATTTCAAACCCTAGTTTACTTAACTGATGTATAATTTTCTTCTCCTTGTTTCTTTTTACAATAATGTTATTCCCTGATGTTTAGTATTCAGTATTTACTGTTATATTTAATGTTAATGTAGTATTTACACTTATATAATGTCATCATTGACCATGCAGTTTGTTTATACCTGTAAAATATTCTGTACAAATCTTCAACTGTTGAAAATCAGGGTTATACATTTGAGGGATGATGATTGGATTTTTTTTTTTTTTTACTTTTATTTTTTTGTTGTTGGTTTTGATATAAAAAAAAAATCCAGTCTGACAGAAAATAACTTTTGACTGTTTAATTCAAAAATAGAATTTTTTATATGTCAATCTCTACAATAATGTTCTCAACTCTATCTGTAATCTATGTGGTCAAAAATGACCTTTTACATGTATTTCTAGGGAAAAAATCTGAACTAAAGATGCTTCATGCAACACAGTGATAAAAGCTCTCAGCCAATCAGAGACCACGGTGATAAAAAAGATGTTTCCCCAAAAGAAGTTTCCTCCAAAGACGACCTTTATTAAGCATTAAAGCTTCACCTGTGCTGATTATAGAGATAACAGATGAAGGATTTAGTTCGCTTGCTGCCTGGAATTACTTTGAGGCTTAATTTGACTTTATCTGAGCTTTTCAGACTCACAGGAGCCTGGAAGTTATCTCACCTCTATTGTCAGTGAGGTCGGATGTGTGGGTTGTGCATAAGCCGGTCGATATGATGTTAAAGTTCGACTTTGAAAAAGGTGGAACAGGCACTATTCATAGAGATACTGCGCTACTAAGTGTGGTGGATTTATCAATTGTGTTAATAATTCAGTCAAACCTGAGATATGGAGACACGTGTCTGTGTCTAAAAGGCTTTAAACTGAAATATACTTTATACGTATTTCTTTTAGTCAGAAGCTGGAATTTGAAGTACATGAAGTACACATCCGCCAGTACAGTTTTAAAGTACTTTGCTCCATTGTGAGTGTTCTTTAAAGGATACAGTTTATGTTACTTTATATTTTACGTCTTGTAAACAAGTTTCCGATTTCACTGCTCTGAGCTCCAACATTGGTTCCTACTGAAGATCTTTAACACCTCACAAACATAAGATTATTGATTCACTGTGGCGCTGATGCTTTTCTCACCACTGTGTTTAGCTTCACAAAAGATGCAGTACATCTGAAATACTGTATTTTTCTTTTAATGGTAGCAGTTTTTGAAGAAGAATGAATTAAACTGTTCTTGAGTCCCTATAAGACATCTAAGATTCAGCACCATGGACAGCTACACTTCTCCAAATATCTTCAAACGTTTATCTACAGGCAGTTTCTTCTTCTTCAGTTAATTTTCACTTCTATGCTACTTTTATCATTAAACACAATATAGCCTATACATTTACATATATATATATGGCAGTGTTGTGTGCTCCTTCTCTAGCAGACGGGCCCAGCAGTAGGCAGGAAGCAGGGAGATCAGCTGGCTGTAGATCTGGAACCAGTCCCAGTTAAAGTCAGCGGAGTCACATTCCTCACAGAGACAGAAGGAAATAAAAGAAAGTGGAAATTACAACATTGTATCTTATGACAGAGTAAACGCTGTCCTCAATACTGACAGGCAATGTGCAGGGCAATTCATAAGTAACAAGGAAAAAAATACATTATTTCAATATATTGGCAGAAATTGAAAGTATAATTATAACAAAAAATGTCTCAAACAGTGAGCAACGAACACAAGAAAACAACAAAACATGGTCACAAATTGCTTTAGAATAAAAACAGGAAACATAAAATATATAACACAAAAGATTATAACTAAATAAAACAACATAAAATAATAAATAATTCATTGAAAAGCAATATCTAAAAAAGTAGGGTTTTACAACTGATTTAAAGGGCGTTTTGAGGTGTTTTTAAAAAATTTTAGTTGAATGAGATGCCCTCGTAGTTAGAGATGAATTATTCAGAAAACACTCAGTCTGCTTTCACTTTAAGTGTATCTGCTGGAACATAGTAGAGTAAAGAGAGCCGTGTGTCCTTGTATGAAAGACTCCAGAGTGGATGAAGGTTGTTCTGTGTGAGCGACTGAACTATATTTGTAGTTACAGTGTTAGTTTGTCACTGTAACCGTCTGACAGCTGGCCAAGTTTCTGCACGGCTGCGCCAACAAATGTCCCTACATGAGGCAGCGCTGATGAATTCCTGAAAACTAAATTTAGTTTGAAAATATGCCACTGGTACAAAAACCTCTGGATCCGATTCATTCATGACCTCCTGCTGAATGTTTGTGGATGCGCTTTAAGCTCTCAAAGCACATGAGCTTATAGTACATAAATGCATCCTGTGTAGCATGTAGGCTACCACACGTTCAGGCCTGAGGTCAAAATTAGACACATAGAAAAGGAGAAATGGCTTTGTGTTCGATCATGCATGTGCAGCCAATCTGCACACATGGCAAAGATTTACGATGAGCCGCAGCCTAGTCTTCAATCCATATGTTATTGTGACCTTTGACCTCAGATTATAATCCTGTTTGACTTTAGCTGAGGTCTTTGTTTGTTTGTATGTTTGTTTGTGGAGGTAAATGTATGCAGATATGACACTGTTTTTCTGTGATGTCAGTTTTACACAAAATGTCCAACCCTGTCTCCTAAACATTTTTCATGTACGACTAAATTGTAGCAGCAAGTATGTTTTGCTGGAAACATACTGCTGCTGAATTATGTTTTCTCTCAACATAACAAGAAAATGTTAATTAAGTGTGTCTTAAAACAGCAGTCAGGTGTCCATATGAACATTAAAGCTGTTTTACTTGTTGTAATCATTCATCCTGTTCATACTGGATATTAAAAGATCCTTCAAATGTGTTTTCAATGGAAGTGATGGAGGCCAAAATCCACAGTGTGTCCACACAGTCATTTAAAAGTCTGTGTGAAGCTTCTATTCAGCTTCATCAGTCTGAGTTAGTCATATCAAGTGGATATCTGACACATTTACAGTCTTTTTAGCATCAAATTCCCTCTTTGTGTTTCCTCGGACAGTGTTTCCCTGTTGAGCTGCAGGTGGAAGTATAGTAACAAAAAGAGGAACTTTGGCACTAAAAAGACTGTAACGATGAAAGATATCTACTTGATTTGACTCATTTGGACGCTGAAGCTTCATATTAGCTTCAGATAAACTTTCAAATACATTTTTGCACAGAAGGAGGACTGTGGATTTTGTCCCCAATCACTTCCATTGTAAGGTCATTATGAAGGGATCTTCTAATGGTCAGTATGAACAGGAGGAATGATTACAGCAAGAAAAACAGGTTTCACTGTTCATTTGGGCTCCTGACTGTTGTTTTACCTGTAAAAGTTGTGAACCTATTCTTTAACATATTTGGCAAGTTGCAAAAATGTTGATACCGAGTGTATGAGTGAAATGTTTCCCCCTCAAAAATATCTGATCTTGCAGTAAAATATCCACTGGTAGAAACTCCGGCATTAATTAACTTTTTATGGATGTGTTTACACTCTGGCAGCACTTGGCTAAGGTCAGAGAAAGTTCATGGTCTCTGTTTAATACAGAAAAAGTCTGCAGAAACTTGAAGCTCAACATGTTTCACTAACCTGAACCAAAACTGAACACACACAGGACTCAAGATGTGAACCCGGGTCTCTGCTGTCAGAGTCCTGCAGAGTCCTGCATCTTGTACTCAGCGGTGATAAAATTCACAAACATGACTTTAGACTCCAGAGGGATTAATGCAGCTGGACAGCACATGCTCACATACTTTGCCATCAATGGAAGCATGAAAATATGTGAAAACTTGACAAGGCAGCTGAGGAGAACAACTGAGCCTCTGTCGTGTTTTTCGGGGGGGGGGGGGGCACGTCTGAAAAAGCTGAAACAGGTAAATCACTGACATAGTGCTGAACACACATATTCACACATTGACACGAGCACACAGATGCACGTCAGATGACTTCATCCTTTTGGCGTTCAGGGAAACGCAGCACAGTTTTATCTGGTGTAAGATGATACGTGCAGGCTGCTGCTGTACAAAGGAGCTGCTGCTATAACCGGCCGGGGCTCAGATTACAGCTGCTTCACCAACGCTGAAACTGAAGATGGAAGTCAGAGCCGCACCTAAAATCCCTACTCGAAGCGGTCGGAAAGTTTAATGCACATTTGAACTTTTGAGAGCACTCCTACCCCTCTCCTCCATCTGCTGCTCGGCCAATCAGCAGTGGGTGTTTGCAGTTGCTAAGCTCCTGTAGGCCTCAGTTTCCTCTGCAGGGAAGCCGTGATTGGTAAGGATAGGCCTGGATTAGTTTCTTAATTTACACTGCAAACGCCAGAGTATTATTCTAAAAGCCACCTTGTTAGTCAGTCACTGACTGTCTAAACCAAGACTGTGTAACCTTCCAGCACGGATCTACTGACGTCCAAGGGGATAGATTACTTTGTTTTCTAGATTTCTACAAAACTGCTCATCATGAATGTAATATCATAACCTAATCAACCCACTTTCTTCAGGGTACAGCATTCATTTAGACCCTGGAACTATCAGATTCAGTCTGTCACAGGACTGATTCAATTGGTTACCAAATAGAAAGTTAACATGAAGTTCTTTACCGATTTAGCATTGCACTCCTATAATATAGTGGGGTCTGGGGCTGGAGACTACAAGTTTGAAAACAATCTGGGGTTGTGGAGTTTGAAAGAAGTGCCTTTACCAGATCTTCTCATCTCTGCTGGATGCTAGCAGCTCCAGGCTACATTAGCCGCTACTAGCATAAATACTAAATTGGATCAGGTGGAGGGACGAACTCTCGCGAGTGCGGTTAGGGCTGTAAAATGAAGCCAATGCAAAAGTGCCAAAAGCTGCAGTTCCTTGAACGGCCACTTGAGGCTCCAAAGGTGAGTCAATCCCCATAGACCTCCATGTTAAAATGCCCAACTTTACAGCAGAAATAAACATGTTTACAGTCTGGTACAAAAAACGGTTTTGGTCTCTGTAGCTAATTTCCTCTTTCATGACAACTGTACAGGGGTGATTTTTTTTATAACTCACCCGTTTTATTAAGTTTTATTAAGCTGTAAAGTTCTGCATAATGAAGGACATGGCTGCTTTGAGTGACAGGTCCGCCAGCCGCTAGGTGGCTTGTTTCAGCCATTCATCCCGCCTCTTTGCCCATTTTTGATTGGCTGGGTGTTAGACAGCATCACGCACTGCCAGGATGGCGACGGCCGGAGCGGCTCACTTTGAGCTTCAAAACCGCTCTTCAGAAACCAACGAGTGACGTCACGGTAATTACGTCTATATTTTTATACAGTCTATGGGTTACTCTCATGAGAATTTCTGAAAGCGTCCATCCAGCTGATCCAATCTAGCACCAACCATCTCTGTTGGCGGTCGAGTTGAGTTGGTAATGTAGGCGCCAGGTTTTTACAAGGACAAAGAATGTGTGGAATAAAAAAGACTTTCTGACAATCAGACAATCTGTCCTTGTGTGTACTCGTAACTATTCCAATTCAAAGTCTGCAGCTAGCCGGAAGTGTTCTCGCTCTGCCCATTTTACCGGGAGTTGACGGGAGCAGCGCTGTACCGTGAAGCCAATTTGACATAGTGGCCAAACCATGTAATTACAACTTCCTATCCGTCACATGATGCACAATCATTGGAAAAGGAGCAGCTGTAAAACGGTGAATAAAGGTTTTTGAGTGAAATGACTCATTTTAAAGCATTGCCAGATAATTATCATATTGATACAATAATTTTGCTCTGCCAAAAGTCCCATAATGTACGATAATTTGATCATTTTGTGACACTTAGCATGATTATTTGGCTCATTTTAGTTCATTTTCCAACACTCAGGATAGGAAAATATTGATCTTACGTCTGTGTTATCGCATCTCTTCTCACTTGAAGTCAATCATGCTCGTTGTGATGATGCACATGACGCAGCATGGACGTCGTTCTCCCGCATGAGTTTGGACGAGAGACAGCTTTTCAATGTTGGGACATTTTTATTTGAGTGAGTCCAGAAAGACTACTCTCTTCCATGCATCATAAACTACATCAGCATTTAAATGCGTGTTTTCTGAAAGTTCTCTTGGTTACCACTCACGTACGATAATTTGTCTCTGGTGCGATACTTTAATATTTCCCATCTGCCAACGCCGTCGTTTCATTATCAGAGTTTGATCTGTTCAGTCTGATAACATTTGGAAAGTCTAAAAGAGCTGCACGATTAAATAACTTTATCCTCATTCAAGTGAACAAGGAGCCAACAGCTGAAGAAGGACTCTACTATTTTAAGACAAACTGAGCGTTAGCAATAGCAAACACTGTTAATCCAAACTCCTGTTTTTAATAGTCAGGTTGGGTTCAGTTAAAGTGGTTGTGGCTCATATCTTCAGACCTGTGCAGCCCTCAATTGTCTTGCTGCACAGTTCAGTGTAAGTGGCTGAGCTCTGTACTCTTCTGTACTCTGTTCCTCATGCGATGAGCAGCAGAGAGGAAGAGGACGAGGAGGAGGAGGAGGAGGAGGGATGCCTCTGCTTCATGCAGACCGACGCTGCATCCCCCGTGGCAACACGCAGCCCTGTCATCTCCTGCCTCGTGCTCGTGCCCGAATCAGGGGCAACATACTCATTAAGCTTTCTTCTTTTCCACGGGGCACTTCATCTCTCTCTCTCTCTCCATCCTCCCCCTCTCCTCTCCTTTACTCTCTCCACAGCCATCATCTCGCCCTACATCCCTCTTATCTCCTCACTCTCGGCTCAGCGTACCTCAACGTGAAAACCTCAAGAGACAGTGAGAGAGGGAAGGTGAAGATGGTGGAAAAAATCTAATGTAACCACATGAAATCATAATTTAATAAACATGCTGGTTGAGACTTGAGATGATTCAAACACAGTCATCAAGCAAATAAAGAACTCTGGTACTTTCAAGGATGTTATATCTGTGTGAAGGAAATACAGCTCTGATAATGTATTTATTTACAACTCTGATAATTCATTCTTTTTGTTCAGTTTTCATTTGTCATGATGTAAAATCTAAAGAAATAAAACCTTACATTGCTCAGGAAAAGTGATAAACATAAGAAAAGTTTAAAAGTCTAAAGTTTAAAACAAATGTTGGTGGGTTGAACCACAGACCACAAAACTAGCAGTTTGGCTAAAAGATAAGCAATGCTAACATGCTAAAGCATAAATTGTTATGTTACACTAATGTGTAAGCTAAACATTAACATGTTAATACAACTACTGGACTATACTGTAACTGTATACGATACTGTCTGAGATGTTAGCTTTAGCCTGTTGACATCCTAATGTTAGCATGTAAAATATCAAGCAAACGACAGCTAGCATGTTAGCATACTGAAAAATAACGTTAGCTTGATGAAAGCCTCCTTTTGAAACAGTTTGGGAGCATTATTCCAAACTTTAATTTACACCAAATACATGGAAATTAAATCTAAATACTAATTCTATCATATTATATATTTGAAGTGGTTCATTAACAAGTGAAATACAAAAAAAAAATTTGACATTTAAACACTGCATAGCTAATTTTTAATGAACTGAATCTGTTTAATTCATCAGTTAATATTTGATTTGATTTTAGATTTTGTTTTGTAACCATTTTGTTCACTGTTTGTGGACACTTCTCTAGTTCTTTTCACCAGGTTTGAGATACCGTAGCTTTCAGAGGTTCCTGATATCTCCAACTCCAAGAATTACAACCAGGAGGCTAAAGTGAACATTTCTTTTCCACTCAACTGAGATACTAAATGATTGATGATATTCTGACATTTACGTAACTCATGCTGAACAACTGGGAAAGTTGCATTTTTCTGCAAGCTTCAATATATCCAACTTGGCACTGAAATGTGGAATTTTTACCTGCAAATCCAAACAGCAGGTGCTTCATGTCAGTAATTAACCCCAAATTTCATGGTTATCGTATGTTAGCTGTACACGTTCAAATTTAATATAAGTTTAAGGTTGCAGTTTAGAAACGTAATTTTTCCAGTAAAATAACTAATTTTAGCCAAATGTAGACCAAATATCATGTATGAATATTTGTAATAGTGAAGTACAAACTACTATTTAAATGATAATTGTACAGATTTCATAAATACATCTAATTTGTCATTTTAAACTTAAACTCCACCTTAAACTAGTGGAGAAAGTCTTTATATATTTCCATGTGTATTAGGTAAATCTATCAGCGACAGTGGCTGTTATATTGGACTTATTTATATCGTCCAAACTGAATTCCTCCTGAGTTTATCAAGCAACATTTCAAAGTCTATTTCTCAGTGTGTCAGATACAGTATCCTCCAGCACAATGTTGAGGTGATTAAATAAAAGAAAATTAGTATTTGCTTATCCCTTATTCATATAAAATTTCAATATGTTCACACATGGATGAGTGAACGGTGGGAGGAGGGTGTTTAAAGCAGCAGCTGCAGCACGGACTTATGAATGTACCAACCAACCAACCCCCCCCCCACCTCCTCATTCATAAACACACAGGATGCTTATATAATGCCTATGCAGATCCCCCCCCTCTTTCTCCACAGCTATTTATAAGCCCCATAGCATGCAGGGAAAGGAGCGTGGCCAATTCATGCAGTGCCCTTCAAGACCAACACACGGCCCTTGGGGGCTGCCGGGGCCCGACTTCAGGGAGCTATTATTAGAGTCACGTCATGGGAGAGCCAGCGAGGAGAGAGGGAGGCGAAGTGACAGATGGGGGGAGGGGAGAGATAACGGACACAGAGCATAGTGGTGCTGCTGATGATGGAGGGGATGTAAAGTAAAGGCTGGGAAAATACTGATGTCATGAGGTTCATGTTTAACCATGTAGCAGCAGAAATAAACTGCAAGTCCTCCTAATGAAACCACAAAATACACTGTAGGTCCATGAACCCCTGAATGACACATACAAGTGTTTTCTGATCGGACGCCAACATCAGCAGGTTAGTGTCCGAAGCGGTTGCACATCACTGTTGGAAAATACGATGTGACAACGCTATGGTTAAGGTCTGGTTTGGTTTAGGCAAACAAGTGGTAATTACCACATCTTGAGGTTGAAGTACCTTAAAGTGGCACCAACAGCCGCTGGCTCCATTCAAAAAGCCTCATCTTCTCTCTCGAAATATCAATCAATCATTCTTTTCAATAAGATTAAGATAATAAGATGTGAAGACTTATAGAAACTTTGATGTCTGCCGTGTGGTCATGGTTTGGGTTGAAATTGTCTCACAATTGGAAACAGGAAGTGAACTCCTGCGTTACCATTCAATGTTTACATGTACTATAATAACATCACCTGATTTCCTCCCTTGAAAACAACCAAACATCTCGTTTCCATAGAAACGGTCAGGTAAGAGACTGTGCACTGCTCTTTACTGAAGATGGGGAGGTCAACCAGACCTACATTTTCCTCATCATAGTCTTTTCTCTTGTAAAAGTAAAACATTTTATCTACATATTCCATTATTTCCATTATTTTCTCATATCTGGACATCTTTGAACTCTCATATAACTTGTTCTTAATATTGTATTTGCAAGTGCATGTAGGGGTTAGTATCCTGTAGGCCTTCCAGAGCATTGGTACATGTCCGCAAGATGAAATGAAGCACATCAAGTAAGGTCAGCAGTTGTGAGAAATCAGGAATTTCTCAATGAATGAGATTTTGATGTCGGCCAGGGATGACTCAGCTCTGACCTGCACACTAGTGATTATACTCTTTGATCCTACAGGTACGTACAAAGTATACAAGCAAGGACATGAACAGAGTACATAAAACATCTTGTTGTATTTTTGCACCTATATAATGGCCACAAAAATTGACACGTTTGTTAAATTCACAATGTGGTGAGTATCTTTGATTTCATAGTCAGTTGGTAAAACGTATTGTTGTTGCTATGGTTACATGAGTAGCTGAGTTCCTGGAACTGTTTCAGTAATCAGAATCAGTTTTATTGGCCAAGTATGTTTAAACATACAAGGAATTTGACTCCAGTTTCTAGCGGCTCTCAATGTATTTAATGGACAAAAAGTGTTTTGTGAGGCTACAAGATAAAGGGCCGTACGAGCAGTTTTATATGCTGTGTTATTGACACAGCTGACTCAAGGGAGCAGTGAGATGTTTTGTTGTCTGGATAAGATTCTTTATGATCTGTCAGCAGGACGTGATTTGACGACGGCTCGCTCTCAAGGTTCAGTGTAAATAAAGAAACATCAGCTGGCAGCATCAATGTCCAAACAGCAGTTTCATCATCATAACACTGACCTAAATGGGACACGTTGTCAATGAGCTGATCGATAGGAGCACTTAAGATGGCAGTAAGTCAGCGAGCACAGTGACATATTGATGCCAGAGGAGATTCTGTGCAAGCTGAGCGGGTGAAGGAGAGACGTGCTGGCAGGTTTGACAACTGATCGCTGTCTTCAGATAACAGGAAACCTCCGAGGAAGATGGGCAGGGAAAAGGTACATCTATAAAATTATTGTCGATATGTTATGTAACACTCATGTAAGATCAACAATTACAGATTTCTCAAGAAATATAAAAACCTAACTACACGTTCCTGCTCCTTAAAGGAGGAAACTTTTAGATTTCATTGACCTCTGACCTTTCTTCAAGCGCCACCTTCAGGACAAAGTTGACATTTTTAGCTCCGCAGCTGGTAATGCTCTAAGAATACTCACACACATGAAATCAATTTAAGTAGGGATGTGCGATATTGGATTTTTTGCCGTTATCAGTTATGACAATATTTCCAACTCATTGTGGCCGATACGATATATGCACATATTTTTTTCCAGCTGGCTGAGGTGACTATTATGCATGCAAGCATAGATTGAACTAAGAATGATCAAGAAAGACAATATATGAAGGAAGAATTTAGGAAGCCTTAAAACTTTAATGAACCTGCCAAGTTGGTGGAGCAGTAGAGTTTTCTTTGAGTTTATTAGACAGACAGGATTAATGTGAAGGATTTAATCTCTGGTCCACACTCTGGAGCAGAAGGTGGCGGTAGTGCGCCTAATACGCTGGTTGCCAACCACCGTTATAAACCAAAAAGATTTTTTTTTTCCAAACAAAGTGGCACATCCTGTCAGCCGAGGTGTTTCCTATCTCTGCAGCCGAACACAGCAGCTCCCCCACCGACTGTTTCACCCTGACGGTCCTGGTACTTCCTCCGCAGGCTAACGTTAGCTGAGAGGCTAGCGGAGCGTTAGCCGCAGCATGACCAGAGGGAGGCACAGCCCAGCCAGCCTCTACTAGCTTCCCAGCTAACGCTAGGCCCGGTTCTGCATGTGGATCCAGGTTTGTTATTCAGGTTAAAGTGGGAAGAGGCAGCGGGTCTGACGGGCAGCTGAGTTGAAGTGGAGCCTGCAGAGGAAACACCGGGACCGTCAGGGTGAAACAGTCCGTGGAGGGAAGCACAGTCAGGCGGCGGAGGAGAAGGCAGAAATGGCCAATGCCGATATTTCATTTTAGCACTTTTATCAGCCGATACCAAAGACATGCCGATAATATTGTGCATCCCTACATTTATGCATTAAAACTGTCGAATGTGACCTAATGTCCCATCTATCAAAATACACCTGTTTCTTCTGTACTAATATCCCTTTGATTTGACAACTTAAAATGACTATGTAATGATTTATATTTTTTAATCATATAAATAAGTTTTGTTTTTTGACATATTGTAGGTATCTAGCCCTTTAATATATCTGTGTGTATTATCAGGCACATGCTGGGAAATGTTGGGTCTATGAGTAAGACAACTTAATTGATTTTTTATGTAATTTTTGCATCAATGTGATGAACAACTTTTGTATTTTGTATTTTTTTTTAACGTACAAAGCAGTGTAGTGCTTTATTTGTCTGTTTCCTATGTCAGTGTGATTCTACTTCCACTGAAAGAGACACAAAACTACTGACTACTACTGTTCAATTTGGAAAATACTGAGGTGTGATTCATTGGGTAATATGTGAAAAACAATAGTTTAGTCTCTTTAAAGATAAACACAAATAGGATTATTATAGCTGCTGTATGCTTTATTGAGGCTTCTGAATATAAATAATATTGTCCACTTCATAAAGAACTTCTGTTTTTATGATATTTTACATTCAGATTTGGAAACACTGCTGTATCTGGGCTGAGATGGAGGCTCACTACATGTTGATTCACGTGTGAGCAGAGAAGATCCAGAAACGCTGCAGGAAGTCGACGGTGAACAGACTGAAAGCAGATTCTCAGATCTGCTGCATGAATAAATGATAGATGGAGTACAGAGTCCCACAGCAGGAGGACACACAGTTTCCCTGTTTAACAGTCCGGCTGCTCCTGCCTGTACGGAGGATAAATAACAGTCCGGTCAGATCGTAGTGGGACGCTGCAGAGAGGAAGAACAGTCTGAAACATCTGTATTCTTGTTTGTTTATATATATATATGACTCTAAAGGAAGAAATAATATGAATTAAACAAGAGAACATGAGGAGGAAATGCATAAAAACCTGCATTCACCAATTATTAAAACATCAACATGTCCTGTACACAATTAGTGGAACGTTTGACTTCATACAGCTTGACGCATGATGTTAACTCTAGTGAGGAGGATAAAATAATGCACTTTTATTCTTGTGTTTAATCTGTTTTATTCTATTGAAGCTTATTTTTTATCTTCCATTACTTTTATATATGAGGTTTTATACTAATAAACTCGCCCTGCATGATCCCGTCAGGCTCCCATTGACGTCATGTGTTCAGCAACAAGGAAGTTCTCTGGCTTTGTAATTTTGTCTTTTATCTTCTGGTCTACACAGGAAGTGGGGATGTCTTGTGTTCTGATCAGCTTGTGCCTGCGTTTTATCAAATATCTGACCAGTTTTACAAAATAACAGACTGACAGAGCTGAAAGAACACAGGAGGCTTTTCTCCCTCAGCAGTCCAACAAACACTGAGTGTTATTTACACAGCAGCACTAATTAGATCATTATAATAGTCATTTTAGTGTGTTTTATTATGTGTTTATAAGAATATAATATCAGAATAGTGTTAGTTACACTATTACACACAGTCCAGGCTTTTTATCGTGTAACAAGCAGATTATTCCAAATATATTATCAATACATATGTTATGTTACACAGTTGGATGAAATTATGTGTTTGAATTCAAATGTAACTTTGTTTTCAAAGATAATCTTTTTAATCTGACACATCTCACATTACCTCCTTAAAAATGTGAGAACTGTACAGCAGGCTGTGTGAGCCAATCAGAACAGAGACTGACTGATAGCAACAGGAAGTTAAGAAACAAAACAGGAAATGGAACAAACGAGGAAAATGGACGGGCCCCGTATGATCAATATGAACTAACGATGGCGTTAATGATGCCTGTCCTGCAGCTGTGTAGGAGCCTCTCATTTAAACATCCCAAAGAACCAGAAGCACAGCAGCCATGTCTGCAGGAGGATCGCTGCCAGGAGCTCATTAAATGCTGCTGTGCACTCAAACCCGATGCACGTTGGAAGATAAAAAGTAAAAGACGTTCAGCTTTTTTCACTCTGACAGCTGATGACATGATGTTTTCTGATGTATTTCTGAGGTGGAATCCCCAGACTGGACTCTCAGAGAACTCCAGGTTCTTCAATAATCAAACTAATGAAATCAGCTAAAGGCTAAATAAGTGGTTCCCAAACTGAGGGTCAGGACTTTCAAAGGGGTCGCAAGTGTCACAAAAAGATTCCCAGAGACGGAAAACCAGAAAAACTGATTCTCCTCTTGTCTTCTGCATATTTTCCTCTATGAATGACTGGATAGTTTTGCCTTTTTTACACATTGAAAACCAAGTATTGTCTAAACTTGTGAAAAAGAGGTAGTGGTGTGTTCGTGGACTGTCTTGATCATATAAAACTCAAGAAAAATGCAGGTGCTCTTGAAGATAAGGGTCATCACATAGAAGGAAAAAACAAACTTCAGGCACTCGTGCGTGGAGCAGGAACGGAAAAACTCTGGGATTAACTCAGGGCCTGTACCCTGATTTTTTAATTGTAAGTAGCCATGTTGAATAAAGGCTTTTTAACTTAATCCCATAGTTTTTCCATTCCTGCTCCACGCATGAGTGCCTGAAGTTTGTTTTTTCCTACCAAGTATTTTCTGTCAAAGAATTGTTTAAAATCTAATTCATTAAGAAACCTCATAGGACGCTGCGTCAGGAACACAAAGGTAAACTGATCTCTCTCAGCAACTCATTATGTCACTCAGACAGATGCTGATCAAAATGTTGCTGCAAACAAAATGTTATGACACAAGCACATAACTTGAAGCCTGACAAGATGGATTCTGTAAAATAAAGCGCCACTTTCGGCTTTAAAGGACGGGTCCACAATTTTCCAAGTCTGCCTTTAAACAACAGTCAGGAGCCCAATTGACCATTGAAACCTGTTTTTCTTGCTGTAATCATTCCTCCTGTTCATACTGACCATTAGAAGATCCCTTCATGATGACCTTACAGTGGAGGTTATGGGGGACAAAATCCACAGTCCTCCTTCTGTGCAAAAATGTATTTCAAAGTTTATCTGAAGCTAATATGAAGCTTCAGCGTCCAAATGAGTCAAATCAAGTAGATATCTTTCAACGTCTGAGGGGATTTTGGCCTCCATCACTACATTTGAAGGATCTTTTAATATCAAGTACGAACAGGAGGAATGATTACAGTGAGGAAAACCTCTTTCACTGTTCATATGGACACCTGACTGCTGTTTTAAGACACACTGTGAATCTATCCTTTAACCGAGATGTTTCTTTACCTTCAAACCTGCAAATTATGTTTACTGAGTTGGGAAACACGATGCTTATTGCAGGGATCTTGTTTACATACCATCCAAAGTTCTTCCTACCAGTTTAATTTTTAAGATTCCTCTGTTCGTGTGCCTCACGCCTCATTGGCATAACTTTTTGATTGCGGAAACATTTGATCAGCGTCTGTCTGGGCGACTGAATGAGTTGCTGAGAGAGGAGATCGCTTTGCTATTGTGCTCCTGAAACACAGCTCCACTCCACATTAATATTTTATCCATCCAAGGTGGTTTCACTTCTCCTCTCCAATCTGAGAGCATTTACAAGAGGCAGGGAGTACAGGAGGTCTGAGTGGAGCAATCTGTGTGCTCATGTGTACAGTAAGTGACTGGCCTCCTCATGACCTGCATGAATCAGTGCCGCGGGGCAGCTAAAGTCAACTCTGCTGCACCAAAGCTGTTGGTTATGAAGGTGGAGGTGCTCATGCAGTTAGTTCAGTATTAATTAATGAGATTGAGTTATCTGCACTGTTAAATGTCCATTAAGGTGTAGCAGGTGTTTCAGCTAACATTAGCATCATCATATTACTGTTGAATGTATTTTGATGTCATGGTATTATCAGGGTCTCAACCTCCAGTTCAGGACCTCCAGAAACTCTGATTTCTCTCCTTTTTCTTCTTGTCTAGTTCTGTGATTTATTGTGTTGATGTGTCATTGATGTCGTCCTTTTGTATTCTGTCTTCATGTGAACCCTAGCTGCAAAACAAAACCCCCCTAATGAGACAATAAAAATAACCTAACCTAACTTGTCTCTGTACGTTTAGGAAGATTTACAAAGCACCCGAGAGTCATGCAGACTTTTCACACAAGTAGAACGTTTTTCTTTTTGTGCAGACTCTCTGAGCACACAGTTAAGAGTGACTCATTCATAATTTGCTGCTTGATAAATGAAATGAAGAAGAAAAACTCCACCTGTGCTCTTTCAAACAGGATATCGAAATGTCATATTTAAAGTACTGCAGCGATTTGGTATTACAATTCCATAAAGTTGGGATGCTTACAGGAGAAAGGATAAGGCTGGTGATTTTCTCTATTCTTCTCTTTCCTGAGCAGCACAGAGGGAATTCACAACAGCCGCCACCAAAGCTCAGCTGCTGGGATGGGAAAGATATCCTGGTGGTGCTGTCCTGGTCATGGTGGTAAATCCGGTAGGGTAATCAAGCAGGCCAATGGCCTAGTGTAGGTTTGATTTTTGAATTAAGATGTCAGCTGATCTAATATGACCATCAGGACTTGGTTGTAATTTGGTTTTCCCACTGGCCATTAGGCCTTTTGCGGCTCCATTACAGGAACAACAGTATCCGACTCCAGGTTCTCCGAAGGCTTTTCTCCATTTGTGGCATGAGTGTAGAGTTGGCCCATTTCCCAGATGAAATGGGCCAACTCTACAAAACTGATCGGCCAAAATTGGACTCTGGCGCCACCCACACCACCCCATCAGTAGCATGTGGGGAGTGATGGGGTCCAGATAGATAAAGTGTATCCTGATGGCTTAGAATTGAGGATGCCCTCAACTTCAATAAATACAGCTGACTCCCAACAGCAACTTGTAGAATATTTTTGACTGATCTTATTTCCCTTTTCCAAACATCTCCAAAATGGGGATGTTTACATTTACTCAAGTACTGTCATAAGTACAGTTTTGAGGTACTTGTACTTTACTTGAGTATTTCCATGTGATGCTACTTTCTACATTTCAGAGGGAAATATTGTACTTTCTACTCCACTACATTTATTTGACAGCTTTAGTTACTTTTCAGATGAAGATTTGACACAATGGATAATATAACAAGCTTTTAAAATACAACACATTGTTAAAGATGAAACCAGTGGTTTCCAACCTTTTTGGCTTTTGACGTCTTACAAAAAGCAGTGTGTAGTCGGAGTCACATTTCACATGTCTATGAGTTGTTAACAGCTCCACCAAATAGTGATTTTTCCCTCTAAACTTCTCACATGCTTTCATTTCAATAAATGTTCAAATGATCCAATATTTCAGCAAAAATCAAAGATTAGAGAAAAAGTCCAAAAACTGAAAACAGATTTGTTGTTGGTACCTCTATCTGAAAGTAACTAACTATCTTTTGACTTGCCTTAGTGTGAAACCATGTTTACCAGTTAAGCACACTGATTTCTTGCTCTAAATGGGTGGATTGACTTGGGCATTGGGAATATTTGTGCACATGTAAGGTTCTTTGGGGCACACTGGCTGATTTTTCATTAAACAGTTTATTTCACTTAAACAATCAGTGTAATCAGGATCAGTGGAGGGTCTGATCACAGTGAAACGTCAGAGAGGTTGTTAGACTACTAATCTTTGCTTCACACACACAGCCATTACTGTGCGTTATCAGAAAGTTCTCTCATCTCTCAAATCTCAACTGGGATTAGCCAGTAATCCAAGGACATTCCCGTCCATTTGAAGAAGGCTAGTGGCCGCTCGTCATTAATCCAGGCCATCGTTCACATTACCCTGTGGATCACATTTCTCACCAGAGCTCGTTGGCTCTCGTTTGCCTCAGAGGAAGCATTTTGTTAGCTGACTTGGGAAGCAGTGCACAGTCATCCGTGACTGACCGATATACAAACACTGCATTCCTTTAGTAGAGTTGGATGCTCTTCTTTAACGTTGTTTAAAAGCAGCAGATACGTTTGGTCTGTTTTCCATGTAGATTTTATCTAGTAGTAGACTGTTAAACTCATCAAAATGTAATTTTCTACCTCCACTAATAGAAGATAGAGAGAACATTTGAGAGAAAATGCAATATGCTGCATGAGGTAAAAAATTCAAATAATGGTTGAAAATACACTATTTTTGTGTTGCCAAGAGGATTAAAATCTAATTTCCCTTTTAATACTTTCATTATATGTTGGAATTCCATTATTTTGATTTCCTGAATGCTCTCTGTGTAGATTTGTATCATTAACATTTACCTGACATTAAATTATATTGACATGCAGTATGCATTTTGACCTTGGGAATACAATTGTGAACCACATTTCCCATGAGTTTTTGCATCAAATAATAAACTTATAATAATACAATTTTCAAAATACAGTTACAAAGCGCTTTACAATAAAAACAGAAAATATTATGAAAACACAAAGAGGTTAAAACTGAATAAAATCCCATAAAATAATAAATGAATCACCGAAAAGCAAAAAAGTGAGTTTTTTAAATGATTTAAAAGAGGAATTGTGCATCATTTACATTTACATTAAATTACATTGACACAGGTTTTTGGACTTGGTAACCACACTTGTGAACTGTATTTCCCCATGTGCACTTACCTGAAATAGCACATTTGTGCTCTATTTGATATTATTATATTGTCATGTTCATGTCATATCGGCGTTACCATAATTTTGAGTTTCCAACTTCTAAACAGTGTTTACGTCACTGTAATTAAACCAAAATTTTATGATTATAATGTAATTTTGAATCCATATACGACCAACTCAGTTATCATACAACCTTCCTGAGTCGTCAGATGATGTGAACGATCACAAATCCTTAACATGTGAATCTTTCTGATCCATACGACAAAGCACAAACATGCTCTCATACGTAACATTTACCAAAATGTAAATACCAAAGATTTTACTGTTTGATCAAATACTACTGGACTAACTGTACACAGCTGGTCTTTCTCAAGAATTTATTACTTGCTTTTATAACTGTAATTACTTTCTTATTCCCAAATAAGTGGACAAGATTTGGTAATCAGTACATTTTAAAAAGACTAAATGATTAAAATAAAAAGGTGTATTATTTTTATGTAACCGTTTTTTGTCAGCACTGTAAAAAAAAAAAAAAAAAAATTGGTTGCCATGTAATCATGAAGCTTATCCTGCATAATAAGACATTTCTATCAAAATTAAATGTTATGACCAAGGTTATTTAAGTTCCACTTCTTTCAATAAAGCTGATGATCTATAACATTTAAAAATTCTAAATTTTTAAATTCTATTCCTGACAACATCAGCTTTTTCAGACAAAACACTTGACTAAGTTGCATTTATTAGCTTTCTATGGAGCATCATAACTATGAGATGTGGTTGAAAGTACAATAAATAGTAAGTAAGTGAGTTGTCAAACTACTGTTTTCAAGCTCAAAAATTACCTTTAAAGGCATAACTTTTTCTTAAAAATGACAATAAAAAGTATTTATGGGGTTTTATAAGTGTAATTACTTTCTTATCCCTAATTTTTGTGAAATCCAGGTGAGGTGGTTTGGACATCTGGTTAGCCGGGGCAGCCCCAGAACATGCTGGAGGGACTATATATCTCTCCTGGCCTGAAAACGCCTTGGCATCCCCCAGGAGGAGCTGGAGGGCGTTGCCATGGAGAGGAATGTCTGGGTTTCCTTATTCAGTCTTGTGGAACTGTGACCTGGTCCCAGATAAGCGATAAATGATTGGAATTTTTGTGAAATGTTATATACCGTATTTGGACCATGGGAACTACATCTGTGAACTGCACTTATCATGTGTACTTTCTCTATTTGCTGTCATGATCAGCTCTGAAGTTAAATACTTGCATTGAACCTAAATATGCACATCTTTCCTTTTTTTAAAAAAATTTAATGTTCCAACTTATCAAAAAGTTTCAGTACAGTTTACAGCAGAATCAACAAATGTTTCTACTAATAGAGACACATCACACAGCCTGGAAGTAAGTAAAAAAATAAATGAATAAATAAAAGACATTGATGAAAGTACACAATTCTTGTTTATTAAATTCAGATTTTACCAAGATTAAATGTAAATGTGATTTTAATTGTTATCAGCCTTGAAAATACTGATAAAATCCTACATTAAAAAATATTAATAGAGAATAATAAGCTCTAATAGAGCTGTCACAGCAGCAGATTAGGTGTTTCACTGTCTTTTATCTGCCACATTTCTGTCTTACTTGTGAGCTGAACATATCTACAGTGGTATGAACGCTGATCTGTTTTTCTGCAGGCTGAGGGGCAAAACAAGGTCGCTTCCTCTCTTACCAGAAAGTGTGGGGATTTTATTTTTATTTTTATAATTTTTTGGATCATACCATCAGCAAGCAAAGCCAGAGGGGGGGAGGCAAGAAAATGCAACTCAGTACATGTCAGCTTCGTTATAGAGTCCATGCACACATGCACATGACGGCAGTATTAGCTAATATCCTACACTGGCTTAATTGCATAAACTGTCACGCACTGACGGGTAAACTGCTGCATTTTGTCATTTAGAGGTTGTTAAATGGTGCAGACTACCAGGGCTCTCAGCAAAAATAGACTCCAGAATCCCCTCAAAGAAAGAGGAGCTTTCTAAAAATAGCTCTTACACACACAAAGCCACGGTCGCTGCCTGCTGCACGCAGGGATTCCCTGAAGGTCGCTTTTAGTTTCAACATGGAAATCTTTATTGCACAGAGAGAGATGTACAAACAGATTGAACTAAAAACTAGTGACTCATTGCTTCAATGATGTGTTTATCTTACATTAACTCAGTAAATGTACAAACTGTTACTGACATAAAAATGAGAATATTCATATAAGAATAAATATTATCTATAACACATATATAACAGTATACTTCTGCACATTTAAAAAATCAGTTTTCTCAGAAAGATGATAATTATACTTTATGTTTATGGTGAGGGTGTACTGCAATGCATTATATTGAAATGTGTTCCTAATATTTTGGCCCCCTCGCGTATGTTAATGAGAAAACTGTGACTGAAACTGTATACACTTTGTAAAAGTAGAATTTATAGCAGATTGTATTTGATTGCGTTAGATTTCACAGGTGTTCCTAATAAAGTGCTCGGTGAGTGTATGTTAAGCCTTTAAAACCATGTGAACACTAAAAACATAAACCCTTTGTGTTGATTTTAGTGACTTATGTGTCTAAATTTATACTGCCTTTAAAACCTATACATAAAATATAGATTTTTTTTAAACATTATTTTCTAGTATTTTTTAACTCCTTAAAAACTGACAAACACAAAACCACCAAATACAGCAAGCTCATCTTTACCAGCATATTAGCTAACTGTTTAATGTTAGCATAAAGCTGGATCCTACTCTGTTTTGTTTTTTTTTCCACACTTTACTAATGTTACGTCTGTATAAAAGACTGAGGATACATTTATGTCTGCCCAGTAATACCTGGACATTTCACTCTTTGTGTGGTTTGTGAAGATTTTTTACACAGAAGATACTTTTAGCTTCTCGCTCTGAGTGAAAATTAGTTAAAAGAAACAGCTTATATGCTAACACACTTTTGTGTCAGAAAAGTGGACCATACTACAGTTCTTGCAAAAGCAATCTAGTCGCCAGAATAAAACGTTGGTACTGTACGTTTCTGCAAACCACAGAAACGTTGAATATCTACGTTTCAGAAATGTTAATATGCTACCTTTGTAGAAATGTTGATATGATACGTAATTCACATGTTGAAACGTAGATATTCTGTGGTTTGCAGAAACGTTCAATGCCAACGTTTTCTTCTGGCAACTGGGTTGCTTGCAAAAGCCACTCAAGCAACAGTAATTGCCGTTAAGAACAATGTGTTCTTAATGAAATGCGTCTCTTTAACATGACATCTTCACTAATGTATTGACAAAGGGAACATGTTATACAGTTGAGCACAGTTCATTTATTTATTAAACATAGGTGGTAGAAACATAAAGCCTCATTAACTTTAATATACATTATGTCATATTATACAAATCATTTACAACATTGCAGTACATTACAGAGAAATAAAAGGCCACATTAAACGTAGTCACAACTAGTATTCAGAATGACTCTGTTGTGCATATACAGTATGTACGATCCCAAGCCATACATATATTACATTATGAAGACTTGTTCTCTTTTTTCTGTTATTTAACTTTATACCTGCCATACAAGGAAACACACAGATACTCAAGTTAACAAAAATAAAATATATTCTCACTCACACTCAGCACACAAGTTGAGGTTTTGCAGACAAAAATTTAGTTGTTTTTTTCTTTTTTTGATACAGTTGTATCAGTTGTATCAGCAGAACTGCAGAAGCAGGAAAACACAATGAAACTCACAGTTCAGTGAATGAATACAGGACTGACCTCAAATACATTGAGACAAATTGCATTTGTTACACTCATGCCATTAATGATCTACCATATTTATTTTTTCTTGCAGGATTTCTCTCAGTCTTGTTTCACTCCTCTGATTTTAACAGCATCGTTAAAAAAAAAAAAAAGAAATAAATGGTTTAAATTTCATTGTAACTTAAAAATTCATACTACTTTTGTCACTTTGACATTTCAATCTTGCTATTTCTGGTGGGTGTTCATCATTATTATTGATCTTTTTCAGATGAAACGATAAATTTAAAATAGGAAATGTAAGAAATTGTTAGTTGCAGCCTCTCACATCTGCCACAAAGTCATTCAAAATGTCTGTAATACTGTAGAAGCAGATTATCCCAAATAATTGGACAAGATTTGGTAATTAGTAAATTTTTAAAACAAAAAAAAAAATTGGTTGCCATGTAATTATGAAGCTTATCCTGCATAATAATGAGACACTTCTATCAAAATTAAATGTTATGACCAAGGTTATTTAAGTTCCACTTCTTTAAATAAAGCTGATGATCTATAACATTTAAAAAATAATAATAATAAGGTTAGGTTTTCATTTAGTATTTCTATTCCTGACAACATCAGTTTATTCAGACAAAACACTTAAGTAAGTTGCATTTATTAGCTTTTTATGGAGCTTCATAATTATGAGATGTGGTTGAAAGTACCATGAATAGTAAGTAAGTGGACCTTGAGTTGTCAAACTACTGTTTTCAAGCTCACAAAATTACCTTTAAAGTTCAACATCAGCTTAGTTTTAACAATATTTTTTTTAAATGACAATAAAGTATTTTATGAGGTTTATTCATTTTTAACACTATTTCAGTTGGTTTCATATGATTTCGATTTTCAATTTCAATGTAGTTATGGTTAAGAAAAAGACTTGTTTCACTTTATTTCAATTAACTTTCATTTAGTTTAAAGATAACCTTGGTCATGACTTAACACCAACACTCAAATAATAGCACTACACTGGTGTAAAAAAAAAAACAAAAAAAAACTAAAGCTCTGGGTACATCACATGGTAAAACAGGATAATTTTTCTACTTTTTTAAATGAAAAAATGTGATCATGTAAACAACAGTAGACTGCATGAAAACCTCCAAAGTGAAGACATGATGAGTTTTACTCTCATGAGCTGCCAAAGAAAAACTTAAGCTGACTAGGTGAGGAACGTCAGTAATCTACGTCAGAAAATTAAATTACAGAAGCTCAACGCGGACATTGTTGCAAATAATTTTTAGGCCTTTTTCTCAACATCAGAATTTATCTCAGCGTACCGTATCATGTTTTTGTGGTGCCAAATTTCAAATTTTTCTACAATTATCCAGACAAAACTCATAACTCATAACTTATTTTATAACTTATATTAAATATATTTTATATATATTTTACAGCAATATATAGACCTTGTGTGCACAGGATTTATGATTAAGTAACAAACTATTGAAAAAGTGAATTCACCATAAAATGACAAAATTATTCAGTGATAAAAAATTATCAGCAACCTTGACGTCTTTGAGCTTCTATATAATTGTCAGTTTCCTTTCACTTTTTTGTCATTTTTTTCTCTCAAAACACCAACCAGGAAGACTTCTCACTGTACATTCAATACATTAATTTGCAATACATTATTTCTATGTGCAACCGGCCGATTGCATCCCTACATTGCTAATACACACTTTCTTCTTCTATGGTACTTCAGATGCATTTGACAGGGATATTAACTGAACCAGGTTGTGATTAAGGCACTATTAATGTTTTATGTACAGATATGAACAACCAAACACATCACCTTTGCTGATGATATTGTACTTTTCATGCATTATTGCTTATTGATGAATAACTGTAGTAATCTGCTGGTTTTCTGTTTGCAGTTAATATGCAGGTTAACCTATGGAGCATTTCACAACACAACCTAACATTTAAATTCGACAACTTTTCCAAACTCTGCACCCCTTCAGACATGAATATTCACATAGTTTGCATGTTAAATAACACTTGTATTTACGTATTATTTTTAAAATGCCTAGCTGTAGGTCTGGTTTCAGAAGTGGACATATTAACAAAACAACAAACAACACAGACTTTTTCCTCCAACATACTTTGTGATGAAGTGAAATGATCAAGTGTAACCCGCATTCAAAACATGACGTATATTTAAATGTACGATTCCTTCAAGTGGCATCTTTTAATCATTTCAGGTTGAGGGATTTGTTGTCACGGAGAAGAATTTGTGGATGTATGTGAGCCAAAAGGCCATCCCTACAACACTTTTTAGATATTAATTTAGTATGTGGTGTGAATATTTACCTATCTGAACCTTTCAAGACTTTCCAATAACAGCATAATCATTTAGTTTATTTTATCTTTAAGTCTCAATAATCTCAAATTCTGAATATTCTGAAAAACTCCTGTAGAGACCGTGGCCATGACCGTTTTATTTTGTGATCTCAACACACTCTAAAACACGCTGACGTTTCTTCATGTCACCGTTGTCACATTTGCATCAGCAAGTAATACTGTTAGTTAAAACAGCCTGTACTGTCTGAAAACTTAGATTCCCTTAAACCTTCCAATAATCCTACGGGGACAGATAGTGTGCCTTTTTTTGGATTATGTCAAGATCATTAAATAGAAAACATAACATAAAAATAATTTCATGCATAGCTTATGTGATGTTATGGGAGACTTAATTTGTCTTTCAGTTTGAAAGACTAAATTACTTAACAATTCCCTTAACGATTTATTTTTCCACAGCAGGTTTTTCTTCTATCATATGACCTCCAGGCAGCTCTGAAACCTTCTGTAAGGGGCATTAATTATACAGTACCAGTCAAAAGTTCAACACACAATTACTACACAATGTAGTAAACAAAAAAGTGTTTAAAAAAAATGAAAAATGTTATAAATTTTGGATTCCCCAAAGTAGCCACTGTTTGCTCTGATGACAGCTTTGTACACTTTTGGCAATATCTAAACTAACTTCACGATGTCGTCACATGGAATGCTTTTGGTTTACTACATGATTTCATATGTGTTATTTCCAAGCGGCAACCTCCGGGGTTGAAAAATGAAGCCAATACGGAAGTGCCAAAAACTGCAGTTCCTTGAACGACCACTTGAGGCTGCAAAAGCGAGTCAATCCCCAAAGACCCCCATGTTAAAATACCCAACTTTACAGCAGAAATAAACATGTTTACAGTCTGGTACAAAAAACAGTTTTGGTCTCTGTAGCTAATTTCCTCTTTCATGACAACTGTACGGGGGGTGAATTTTTTCATAACTCATCCGTTTAAATTTTATTAAGCCGTAAAGTTCTGCATAATAAAGGACATGGCTGCTTTGAGTGACAGGTCCGTCAGCCGCTAGGTGGCTTGTTTCAGCCATTTGGCCCGCCTCTTTGCCCATTTTTGATTGGCTGGGAGATGGCGACGGCCGGAGCGGCTCGCTTTGAGCTTCAAAACCGCTCTTCAGAAACCAACGGGTGACGTCACGGTAACTACGTCCATATTTTTATACAGTCTATGGTTATTTCATAGTTTCGATGTCATCTGTGTTGTTCTACTCTGTAAATAATAAAGAAAAACCCTTGAATGACTATGTGTGTCCAAACTTTTGACTGGTACTCTGTCATTGTAGAGAAAGATGTCTGCTTTTCAAAAGAAAATTCACTTTACAGCCCGTCATTTTGATGGTTCCTTCATGTAGTTTATGTTTTTTTAAATGGGATCACTGTCATAATTTTATAGACTTAAAACTTTAAACCCTGCTTCCTTCCTCTCCTCTGACAAGTTCACTGAAGAACCGAGGATGAATGGATGAAGGTAATACAGATGTGATGGCCTTTTATCCCAACAACACACACATTTACAATCACTGTGGCCACACAGTTTAAATCCATCCTTGCTGTCTTGTGGAAATGATTATGACACATAAAACACACACACAAAACAGAAAATGACACATCTGCATGTGAAGTTGTCTGAAACACATGGAGATTGAAACCAATCAGCATTAAAGATTTATTTTATCAAAAATAGATCACAATTGAAAATTGCCAAATTAAACATGGCAACAGTAACTGGAAATTAAAAAAAAACAGAAAAAAAAAGAAATTAAAATGCATTTTGCTTCTACATTGAAGTTCCCAGAGCACAGTAATCACTCACACTATTGCTTTCTCTTATTTTTGCATGAAAATGACATAATTTGGTGACAAGCCTGAACTGAACTCTGCAGCTGATGATGAAGCAGCATGAAAACGTCCTCCAAGACGTTACGATGGATGTTTCATGTGGTGAAGTGACGGTTAAATATGTGGTAATCTGACTGGACTCTTTAGTCATCAGGACGTTTCTGCTCTCACAGGGGGAAATACTGTATTATTATTGC
This sequence comes from Thunnus albacares, assembly GCF_914725855.1. Taxonomy (NCBI): domain Eukaryota; kingdom Metazoa; phylum Chordata; class Actinopteri; order Scombriformes; family Scombridae; genus Thunnus; species Thunnus albacares. The sequence goes on along the minus strand of NC_058128.1, from coordinate 2,195,865 downwards.
ACATACAGTATGCAGAACACATTAATCATCACAACTAATGCCCAGTCACAGCTCATCAGTGCCTCTGTCAAACAGAAATATCCCTTGGCTGTTTTTATGCTTAAGCAAAGCAGAATTACAACAAAGACCAAACTGCAGAGTAGATGCAAAGAGTTTGATGGATACAACTTTTTACAGACCAGGACAAAGGTTTAAGGATGATCATTAACACTCACATTTTTGGGAAATATGTTTGTTTTGTCCTCTTTACCAGGGTCAGATGAGAAGATGGATATCAGTTTCATCCCTGTGCACCCTCTTGTGCTAAGCTAAGCTAGGCTAAATGCGTCCTGGACCCGGGGACATCATTGGGGGTGACAGAAAACAACAGAAGATTTCCCAAAAAAATGTCAAACTTTTCCTTTAAATGTCCCCAATATTGTGCCTAAAAGTTACAGGCTTTAAGCATCTCCACAAAACTGGATTCTTTTCAACATTTTAGACCATCAACCGACATTAAACCTTTTATTTAGTTATTTAGGTTTAGGTGTAGCAGTTCTTTAAGACAGGCTGACCCACTCTGCAGTACATTATTGCCCTTAAATCAACAATTAAATTATAAACAGTCACACTCGCTCACACACATATTTGACACAATTTCACAAATAAATTAATAAAATGTGCAAAGAAAATCAACATGTCAGGCTCTAAGCTGTTTTGCTGTAGCATCAGTCAGGCTGGATGACATCTGATATTAAATTAAAGGCCAATATTGGCTTCAATATATATTCAACCCTATTTAATATGGTGATGTATTACTGTAGGTGATACGTTTCCTCTACCAGCATCTTTAGCATTTACCTTTTTTGGATTTTCTCTCTGTTATTAAATGGCAGTTTATAGAGCATTTGGGTTTTATTTAATTGCACCAGATAATTACAGAGAGGCATTTAAAAACTCAACCCAGGTCTGATAATGGAAAGACACCGACGTCATTCAGGTGTTAAAGCTTCTGTCGTTAATGAGCGGACACTGAGGTAGATGTTATTGATATAACAGAGATACAGCATTCTGATCAAAAAACCCCCAAACACAATCAGAAACATTCAAAATCAGTTTTTTTTTAAAAAAAGAAAAAAAAATCAGATGTCAAATGTCTGCGATAAATGCGTTTCGACTGTCTTTTGTTTAAATTTCCCAACATTCTTCTTTTACGTTTTTAATCTTTGTTGTTGTTTTTTTTTTTTTAAAGTGTTTTTGGCAGGCAGACGTTTCATCAGAGCTGCCCACTGGAGCTGCTTTGTTTTTACCAAGGCAAAAAAAAATCAACATAAAAATCAAAATATATTAGCAAAAATGTTAAAAATCTACAAAATAACTCACAAGGTTAACCAATTCCTATCCATATATAAAACATATACAGTATGATACTTTAAAAAATATAGATTTTGCAACTAACTCCACCTTTAAAACAGAATTATTTCAATAAACTTGATATCGATGAGCTGTTGTTGTTGTTGTTGTTCCCATATTTCAGATTCGCTGTGCTGGGTTGAGCCGTTGTCACAAAAGTCAAACTTTTCTTCTGTTTACATGCTCTACTTTCCAAGCATGCAATAATATGTTTTGGTTTGAATATGATATGCAACGTACAGACAGGACTTACAAGTTCTTTTTTTCTCTACAGCAAGAGGAGCAGTCTCCCAAAAAACATCTACTCATGAATACATGGAGGACTCTGTTAGCCAGCAGACATGTTGTAAATACACGTAGCAGATGATTCAAGTAACGTTTTGTCGTACCTCAGAGTCCTCCTGTCGCTTTTGCTCTGTGCAAAAAAAAATCAGTCAGGATGTCCTCTTGTAATGGAAAGGCGTCTCATAGCTCTGTGTTTCCTATGAGTGTCAGTGTGTTTTCATCCAGAGTTTATTTCACCTTCATCAGACGAAGAAGAAGGAGAAGAAGAAGAGGAAGAGGAAGAAGAGGAGGAGGAGGAGGAGTGGTCGTAGCAGGGATGTATTTTGGTTTGACAAGGCGCCGTGAAGGAAAAGCTCATCGTCGTTCTTCCCCTGCAGAAACACAAAGAAACAACAAAACTTTTGTTGCAATAACAAAATATATAAAATCATCTGCGTGTCCAAGTCTACAAGATAAACTTAAAAGATCCAAATGACTCTTATTTCCTCAGAGCAACTAGTTCACTTTGACAACCGACTTCATGCTGCGGCTCAGAGATCCAGAGTCTAAACTGCCACAACTGAGGCCTTGTTTTCAGTCAGTGAGGCTGGAATTAATCATACTGTATGAATTTGTGCACTCAAATATCTTTATGATTTTATGGGAGGAATTATGAATTATTATTGTGCACAACTCCAACATGAAATTACTCGTCCAATGACATAACTCATATTAGAGTAAGTATATTAACAGGGAAATAGTCCTCCTTGTTGGACACACAAGAGAGGTCAAGTAGAATTATGACTGTAATTCTTAATTATGATTTTGCAAGGTTAAACACAAACAAGTCCACTTTAGTTACATACACATTTACTACTAACCCCGGGATTCCACCGGGTGCGTGTTCGCTGCGTTCCGGCTCCGACGCGGTTTTGCTCCGTCCTCTGCACAGCGCACTATTCCACCGGGAGCGTGTCAGAAGCGGAGCGTCTTCACTGCGGGGAAGCCTTCCGCCGTTTAAAGTCAGTTTAAAGGCTTCCGTAAAAAATAGACGAGGCACCTATCACCTCTGTGACTCTTCTGAAACGCACCGCGGCGCACCCGGTGGAATCGGATACATTGACTAGAGTGGCCGCGATCAGCTCCGGCAGCCGCGTCGGAGCAGGAACACGGCGCCCGGTGGAATTTAGGGGTAAAACTACAATACAAATAAGTCTTTTAACTTTTTTTTTTGTAGAAATTGAGCCAGAAGCAGCTCCAAGTCTGTCTGATTTACGAGACAAAACAAGAGGTCGTAATGTTAGTCGCCCAAAAAAAATGACCAATAGTTGGGTGACAGATGCCATCTAGTGGCCAAATTATGACCCGAAGCAGTGACGCAGTTCAGATGCTACAGATTCAAAGACTGACAACAGCTTCGTATCTGTATGTGTGAAGCTATCTGTCAGTACTGCACTATGATATAATATATATTTGCATATATTTATATTTTTTTAATTTTGTCTCTTTCTTGTCTTTCTCTTCTCTCTCTCCTTTTTTTATAGTTGTAAATATTTATTTTGTACTGTAATGGGATCTACAGTAGAGCTCGAAATGTCGCCTCTCACTGTGTTGCTGTGCTTGTGACAGTAAAAGCTCTTGAATCTGATTTACAGTCACTGCACTGGTCACAGTTACTGGTCAACAGCTAACTGCTGCTAAAACCAGAATGTTTCCTTTTTCTGTTTCTATTTCTACACAACTATGTCTGACTGATAACGCTCACGCAGCACAACTCTTCTCCAAGCTTTATTCACTAACTGTTCTCAGCATATCTTGCCTTCATCAGGCTCTGAGACATTACTGGTTTCTGGTCGAACACACACACACACACACACACACACTCACACACACACTCCAGGCCATCTCCATCACCACAGTCACATGCTGAGGATGCAGAGCCAAGGACAGGACAGACCAGCAGCCATCACTTCCTGTTTATTCTGTCTTGATTGTGCACGCAGAGAGCAGCCGAGACTCACGCGACAGCGACCGAACAAACATGAAAGGGTCACCCCACACTCTGACTGTGAGACTCTACACTCACTTCTACCAACACAAGCAGGACAAGGAGTTACAGGGACAAGGACAAAAAGCAACTGAATTTCTCCTTCATTACCTAATTAAACCTGCATTAACTGATGTTTTGTCTGCTAGTCTTATTCAGAAACAAGTAGAGAACACATCACTGACCACTGATCACTGAACCAGAACAGTAAAGTTGCAGCTGGACAGATAAACAATGAGCTGAAACTCACTATAAAGCTCTATAAAGCCGAGAGGAGCTGCAGAGTCTCTGTAGGTTCATCACTACGAGCCACAACCAACACATTACACACTGAGAGTGAATATAGGGCTTCTTAAAGGGGATATAACATGCTTTTTGTGGTTTCCTGATATTTATATCCTGTTCTGATGTCAGATGTTAAGTTCCAAAACCTGAGGTTAGCATATTAAAAAATGCTGCCTGTAAGTCAAAAGTCAGGGCTTCAACCAAGCGGCAACCTCCGGGGTTGAAAAATGAAGCCAACGCGTTAGTGCCAAAATCTGCAGTTCCTTGAACGACCACTTGAGGCTCCAAAAGCGAGTCAATCCCCATAGACCTCCATGTTAAAATGTCCAACTTTACAGCAGAAATAAACATGTTTACAGTCTGGTACAAAAAATGGTTTTGGTCTCTGTAGCTAATTTCCTCTTTCATGACAACTGTATGGGGGGTGAATTTTTTTTTATAACTCACCCGTTTAAATTTTATTAAGCCGTAAAGTTCTGCATAATGAAGGACATGGCTGCTTTGAGTGACAGGTCCGCCAGCCGCTAGGTGGCTTGTTTCAGCCATTCGGCCCGCCTCTTTGCCCACTTTTGATTGGCTGGGAGTTAGGCAGCGTCACACACTGCCAAGATGGCGACGGCCGGAGCGGCTCACTTTGAGCTTCAAAACCGCTCTTCAGAAACCAACGGGTGACGTCACGGTGACTACGTCCATATTTTCATACAGTCTATGGCTTCAACCTGCTCTGAACACTTTGTTTGCAGTGTTCGTCAGCTCGTCGCCCAAAAACTGCCGTCCATTCTGTAGCCTTTGTTGCTAACATTGTTGCTAAGGTGGTTGCCAAGGTGGTTGCTAAGGTGTTTCCATGTGTCGTCCACTCTCATATTTCAGATGTGATTCAGCTCCAACATGTTCGGATGGATTTGAGAAGTTGACATTTGGAGTAAAGAAGGAGAAAAAGAAGTGAAATCCTGCTACTATAGTTTGTTTACGTAGCCTCCGGAGTCAGAGGAAGCTTCCTGAAAGCTGACCAATCAGAACAGAGTGGGCTCATCAGGAGGCGGGGCCTTAAAGAGACAGGAGCTAAAACGGCCTGTTTCAGACAGAGGCTGAACTGAGGGGCTGCATAAAGGACCAGTAGAAGATCAATAAGGAGTTTTTAACTGGAAATCATGCAAAGATATTCCAGTAGAGCCCCAGAATATAAATATAGAGCTGGAAATGTGCAGAATATATCGTCTTTAAGACATTATGAATGTTTTTTGTCCTGTGAAGAAGGTCAGACTGTCTGTTCATGACATTAACGACCACTTGTAATTTCGTTTGTACCTCAAAGCAAATTCTAAATGTAAAAAAAAAGCAAATATTCTCTCATATGTGTCATAAGAACAAATCTGTTTGTGCTTCCTACATGAGGCCCAGTGACTGAAGGTGTTCATGAATCATCACCATCTGTCTCTCAGCCCACTTACAGTCAGCTGTCACATCACCAGCTGTAATTTCATCTAAACGGATCCATTTATTTACAGTATAAGACAAATAAGGAGATTTTAACTGTAAATCATGCAAAGATATTCCAGTAGAGCCCCAGAATATAAATATAGAGCTGGAAATATGCAGAATATGTGTCCTTTAAGGAGTTAAAAATACTTAAAATGTCTCAAAGCATGCTAACAGTCAGATAGCAAACTCCTTAGCTTGTTAACTTAGCGTGGTTGCTAACAGGACAATAAATTCACAGTTTATTCAAAAGACTACTTGTAGCAGTAAACAAACAGTAAACAAATAAATTACAACATTGTAAAAAGTCTGCAAAAACAAAAAGAGAGCTGTGATTGATTTCCTGATTGAAGTGACGTGAATAAGAGGACGCTAAAGTTATTTTACAAGTTCAGCATGTTCTGGTTTTTTAATCCAGTCTGGGATCCTTTAGATTGGCTTTATCGATCCAGATTGAATCTCAGCTGTCATCTATGGACTCTGGTGGGGAAAGTACAGTTTCTCCAGACAGGAAGTGACGAGCCGAACCAGGACAACCAGCTGGGCCATAAACAGCAGCAGTGGAAGCAGCTGTGTACTGCAGGTAATTTGTAAAATAATCCACTGAAACTGCTCTCTGCATTTTGTCGAGCTTCACTTCACTCCAGCGGATTCTGCAAGGTATTATCAGCTGGCTTCTTCAAGCATGGCTGCACATTCTCCATGTAGTAACCTCTAAAAATAGACTGATAGTTCTCCGGGAAGGAAAAGCGACGGGAAATCAAGTAATAATCAATATCCTGAAGTCCTGAAAAATATCAATGATGAGGTTTCATTTATTGACTTTGAGCTGCAAAGTGCAAAGTAGCTATCAAAGAAAATGCAGTTTAAATATTGCTGTCTAGTTAATGTTTAGTTCAAAACATTATAGCCTACAGTCTTCATAAAACTGATCTGATTTAATGTGGTTCTTCCATGTTCTCATAAGGAATAATTCACATCCAGATGTATGGTTATTGAAAAATATTGGACGTTAAAGACCTTGATTAAACTTTTTAGTAACCATGTTGTTCTACTTCCTCTGCGCTGAATTTAAATCATAAATATTTGAGAATAAGATGTTGATTCAATGGCGTTAACTTAAGTGCACTAAAAAATGATATATTTTTTGTGAAAATCTGTAAAAACCAGCCTGGTCGCCAGAAGAAAACGTTGGCACTGTACGATTCTGCAAACCACAGAAACGTTGAATATCTACGTTTCAACACGTGAAATACGTATCATATTAATTCAACAAAACGTATTACATCAACATTTCCAAAACACCTATCATGTCAACATTTCTACACTGACGTAGTTCACATGTGATCTATATGAGCTGATCTTTCTTATATAGGAGGAGGAGGAGGAGCAGGTGGACACCGTTCGAGACCACCTCGAAACCGAAACCAATGTCCGCTTCCCGTTTCAACTGACAAAAGCGGGTGTTTTTAGCGAGACGTCAGAACATTTGCTTTTTTCTAGTGATACATCGGCCGTTTTTATTTTATTTTTTATTTTTATTTTAACCCTCCTGTTGTCTTCGGCTCAACTTTGACCCGTTTTTCAAATGTTTTTATATCAGAAATATGGATTTCTCTCATCTAATTGCCTGAAAACCACATGGATGGTTCCATACCACACACTTTGCAAGTAAAAGTAATGATCACTACTTTCATTGAATTTTGGGTGTTTTATTAAAATTTATAGCAGCTGTGGACTTTTGTCCTCCAGAGTAAAAATTGACCCGTCAACAACAGGAGGGTTAACCCAAACCATGATCTTTCCCCTAACCCTAACCAAGTGGTCTTTGTGCCTAAACCTAACCAGACCTGAACCACAGTGCTGTCAGAAATGTTAATATGTTACGTTTGTAGAAATGTTGATATGATACATATTTCACGTGTTGAAACGTAGATATTCAACGTTTCTGTGGTTTGCAGAAACGTTCAATGCCGACGTTTTCTTCTGGCGACTGGGTTGGTAAAAACACTGAAATTAATGAGCCTTTAAAGCGTTTAAATCTAAAAAACAGCCGGAGCTCCGACCTGCGTACAAGGTAAGTGAGGTTAAAAATGAAGCGTGTTGACCTACAATACAACAAACAAAAGCTTGTCACTGTCAGTGATTGAGACCAAACTTCTCTCAGACTCTGTTCAGATTGTAGAAATCAATACAGAAATTAATATATACTGATAAGTCTGTCTGCTTTGGAGTAAATTTTAATTAAAAATTTTAAACTTTACTCGTCCAACCAGCAGGAGGAGCTGTAGCCTCATAACATCTGACACCTATAACAATTAATTTTGATTAATTTAAGGTGCAACATCAGATATTATAGAGCTTTTCCTCACAAAATGCAGTATTTTTTGTTAATAAACATTCGGACATCTTTAAAAAAAAATACACCTGTCTGTTTTAAATCTCTCCAAATCTCTTGTGTTACGACAGCGATGTAAACAGCAGCCTGTAAACCCGCTTTAGCATCTTGTTATTGTGATCCCGTCGCCGCGGCAACCGCAGCCCCCCCAGCAGCTGCTGTTCCGCTGACGGCTCGGCGGCGATGTGCAGGTCGAGGTCACATGACTGTCGTTCATCAAGTGTAAGTGACATAAGTGTGCAGATTCACTTCTTTAAATAACGCCGACCTCCGACCTGAATCAACTGTGTCACATGAAGCTGCTGGTACAGTATCTGAGGCTCAGTCACTTCACTTCCTGCTGATTTACACTGAAAAAAACACTGATTTTAAGCATGTTTACAGTGAGTCACAGCTGCTGTATCGATAACAGATCATTCTGTGAGTTATATCACATGGAGCAAGAAGAAATAAGTCAGATAAAGCTGTTATAAGTGTGATATTTTGAAGTTTGTTCACCATTTTACATCCAGTTACGCTGGATTCTTTCTAGATGATGCTTTCAATCATTCAGTTAGTGTTATAAACAATAAATAAATGATAAATGAACGTCTAAAGTAAAGATTATGGCTGCAACTAATGATTCATCTGTTGATTATTTTCTTGATTATTCTATTAGTTGTTTGAAAATGGTGAAAAATGTGTTTTTTCAGCGTTAAATTGTGTTTTTATGCCTGAAGTTTTGCACTATTGATTGGATTCAAGGTCCTCTCTCTGGCCTTTTACGGATCTTTTAACCAGATCACATGGTTGTCATGGAGACTGATGTGTTGACATGCGCGCTCAGTGGCTCCTCAACCATTTTTGCTTAAAAATTAAGTTTCAAGCTCAGTGGAAAAAAAGCTAGTAAGTGGACCTTGAGTTGGTATTAGAGGTGAAAGAATGAAGTTTGGTTACGATGTTAATCTCTTCTTCTGTCCTCCATCTTTACCTCCGTGCTGCTGCTGCGTCTGTTTGTCTTTCATGAAGTGGAAAAAGGAGTGAGGGGGTGAAGGGTGAGAGGTGGTGTGTGTGTGTGTGTGTGTGGGGGGGGGGTCGTGACTCACTATGGGCCACTTGAGGGTTCGGGACAGATTCCCTCAGCACTGACAAAGACGCTAACAATAGCTGTCAGAGTGTAACTCTGCCCCGTCAACAGCAGCAGTGTCATCCAAGGGGAAACCTGTTTACCTCCGCCTGCATATGTTCAGGGAGGGCTGTATGTTGGGGGGGGGGGGGGGGGATACCCACTAAATGGGGGTGAGGGGTCGGGGGACACGGTCAGTTAGCACGATGCTTGCTCTCAGTCTGACCTGAGATGCAGCGCCGCTGTGTGACGGACGTGCAGGACGTGTGATTTATTTCCCTCCACGTCACCTTCACACCGTCCAGCCAACAGAACAGGAAACATCTAACAAACTGCTGTTTTATAGGAGATTTAAAGGATAGACTCATTAGTGTGTCTATAAACCAGCAGTCAGGTGTCTGTAATCATTCCTCCTGTTCATACTGGATATTAAAAGATCCTTCAAATGTGTTTTCAATGGAAGTGATGGAGGACAAAATCCACAGTGTGTCCACACAGTCATTTAAAAGTCTCTGTGAAGCTTCTATTCAGCTTCATCAGTCTGAGTTAGTCATATCAAGTGGATATCTGACACATTTACAGTCTTTTTAGCATCAAATTCCCTCTTTGTGTTTCCTCGGACAGTGTTTCCCTGTTGAGCTGCAGGTGGAAGTATAGTAACAAAAAGAGGGACTTTGGCACTAAAAAGACTGTAACGTTGAAAGATATCTACTTGATTTGACTCATTTGGACGCTGAAGCTTCATATTAGCTTCAGATCAACTTTTAAATACATTTTTTGCACAGAAGGAGGACTGTGGATTTTGTCCTCCATCACTTCCATTGTAAGGTCATTATGAAGGGATCTTCTAATGGTCAGTATGAACAGGAGGAATGATTACAGCAAGAAAAACAGGTTCAATGTTCATCTGGGTTCCTGATTGTTGGTTTAGATCAGACTAGAAGTTTGTGGCATCTTTACACCACGTTCACACATTGTCAGACATGTGCAGTGTAGATATTTTTGAATGTAAACTCAAAAACCAACCTCTGTAGCCTGACTTTTGATTAGAATGCTTTGGGGATATTTTTTATTTTATTCACTTATGTTATTGTATTTGTGTTTTTCGCTCTCACACTGCTACATCAACAGCCTTCAAACAAGATTTTGATCTGAAGATCTTATATTGTTCTTAAATGATGTAAATTCTCTGGCAGATTTTCAGTTAATCAAATCACTAAAACCCATCGGCATGCAGGGAAATTGAGGCTTTTGGTGGCCTTTAGTCTCTTTCATCCAAAGGCAGCTGAGAGATGTGAACCTGCAGAGTGAACTGAGGATCCAGCTGCATCCAACAGCTGCAGAGAGCAGCTGCTGCCACCTGCAGGCTGACAGCAGTGCTGCACCTCTGTGTGGCCACACACCTGTCCACACATTATCATCAATGTACCTGCACTCTTTTATTAACACCACTTGCTCACATTTAATCTGTTTAAATGTCATTCTTGTGTCTATATATTTAGCTTTATTGACAACAAACATATCAGACTTTGTGAGGGAGAGAATAATAAAGTCCTGGTTCATTGTCTCTCTATATTATTTATCCATATCAGACTATTTTGCACAGTTTTTGTAAATCTACACATTTTTCTCACCTCTCAGGTTGATCTGTTTATCTCGTGGTGGGTTTTACATCCAGTCGTCTGAACAGCATCATCACTTTTAGTCACTTAGCTGCTTTATTACATGTTGCTTGTTACATCCTGGTTGACCCGTCGTCATCTATCAGTATATCTATCAACAACTTAAACTGACATTTCAGCTGGAACATTTCATTATTTGTTTATTTTTTAAACAAAAGTGTTAAAAAGTCACCAGTCTCAGCCTCTTAAATGTGAATATTTGCTTCTTTTCTTTGTCTTCTATTACAATAATCTGAATATCTTTGGGTTTTGGACTGTTGGTCGGACAAAACGAGCGATTTGGAGGAAACTATGTTCTGCATTTATCATATTTATTTATATTTTCTGACATTTTATCAAGCAAACAAAGGTTAAACTTCTTTTCTCAATGACACTGAGTTACTACAAGGTTTTCATTTTAAAAGGCGTGGAATCATGAAGGAACAGAGCTGGTATTTTTGAAAGTTTTCTTGTCTTTTGATCTAATTTTGAGTCACACATATACATATGTTAGTTGTCAAGTTGTTGTTTTTGCTCCAGAGCTCCCAGTGAACAGTGAATCTACGGCCTTTAACATTTCTTTAACTGTGTTTTGACACTATGAAAGTCTAGAGAGACACGATAAACCAGAATTGACTCTGATTACATGATACACATCTTTAAAACCCCTTTACCCCCAGAATCAACATTAATGCAATTTTTTTTTGTTTTTACAAAAATACCAATAAAGACGCCAGTTGCAGGTTCCTAAATGTGAATATTTACTGGTTTTCTTTGTCTTTTATGGTAATAAAGTGAAGATGTTTAGGTTTTGTTCTAATTTCTCAAAGAACTGAAGTACAAAGTCAAGAGGCTGTGAGACGTAATACAACAAGCTAGTGACGCTGTTCCTGCACATGCTCAGTAGTGCCTACCTTACACAGAACTACTCTCTAGAGACTGAAAACATGATGCTGTTATTAGTCTTTTTGGCCGTTTCTAAACAAACTAACGTGACCAAACTCTTCATGATGAAGGAACAAGCTGGTGAAGCTGTAACCAGAACCGCACATGCTCAGTGGCGTCGGCTGATTTACAGCAGGTCAACAGATATGACGTATTTTTGACAGCTCATGTCGGGCACCTGGACAATTTTGTTATGTCGTGGACACCGTCATATTTTGTCACGCAACGTGATTGGGTAGTGTTACCAATGTTGCCATGGAGATTGTAGTTTTCACTGAGCTTCCTTATTGATGTTTTGGTCTGTAACTTTAGATAGCTTGTAACATCTTTGTTTAATTAGTCTGGTTACTATGGAGACGACTGAAACCTTTCCCTTTTAATTTCTCTTTAATTTCTGTTGAGCTTCACTTATCGAAAGTGTCGAGTGACCTTCACACAGAACTACTCTCCAGAGACTGAAAACATGACGCCGTTATTAGTCTTTGGAGCCGTTTCTAAACAAACTAACGTGACCAAACTCTTCATGATGAAGGAACATGTGACCCAGTGCAGCGCTGTGACTCACTGACGTGTTTTTAATAAGATATATCAGCTTTGATACACACACAATACTCGTTAGTAGATCAGTTCATTGTTGGTTTGGATCCAAACATGAAGAAAAGCAGCCTTAAGTATGAATATCAGGACATTAATACGGTATCAGCAATGAATAAACTTTGTCTAAATATGGTTTCGTGCGGCGTGAACTCACCTCTGTTTGGATCGGCCCGGTGTTGTGAATCCGATGGTCGTCTGAGCGGAAGTCATCCCATCTGTTCGCTGCATGCCGATGATTCAGCAGTTTAACTCCATCAGGCCTCCATCCATCAGTCCATCCTCTAATAATAATAATAATCCAGCCGACACTGTGACCTTCACAGCGGCCATTTTTATTCCATCAGTTTGTAGGATCCCCCCCCCTTTTTTTTTTTTCTTGTCTTTTTTCCCCCAGCAGGTTGGTTGAATGAGGAGTCCGAGTGAATAAGGTGCTTTAATGGCAGCGCCAATTACGGAGACTTTAAGTACCTGTTTTTATGTGCAACAAGTAACGGAGAGTTTGTCTGCTCTAACAGGAAGTGCTCGGGCAAAGTGCGAAAATACAAATTTAGTCGATTCATTGATTAGATGGGTAATTAATCAGATTAACAGATGCAGTGTTTGAAGCCGTTTATCAATTAAAACTATCAGAGGCCGACAGATACATCAGCAGGCCGATATCTGCCAATCACACGTGTATATGTGTCTGAGTTTGTATGGAAGCAAAGAAACGCCAAAATAAGTAAATATTTTATAAATAACTGGATATCTTCTGTTGAAATATTAATACAGCTGTTTTGTTTTTTGTTTTTTGGATTGACATATTTTTCTTTGAAAATCTTTTATCTGAAATTAAATGTTTTAAATTTTCTGAAGTTTCGTGATTTCAAAATCTTAAATTCATTGTTTTCAGGTTTCCAGTTGCTCCTAAATTTCTCGGATCATGTGACTGAACAACATAACGTCACAGGACGGAGGTCAGCACGAGGTCCGTTGAGTAGCTGTTGCGGAGCTTTCAGTCGTCTTCCTCGGCAGACGGAGTTTGCTCAGTAAGTTGTTGTGGAATTGTAGAAGTTTCACGTTTCCGTTTTTCTGAGAACTTTAAGGACTTTTTTTTCCCACTTTGGCTAAAAAATTTGAGATTCAAAGTTTGTTCTTGCAGTCCAGAAAACAATCTCACCATGATCCATTTTTAGCAGCTCTTCTGCAGCTTTCAATCATATTACATGATCTTCTTCAGCAGATTGTTTATTCTTGGTTTCCCACATGTTATAGTTTGAATATTTCATCTTGAATCAATTTTAGTCTCAGAATTTCACCAATCAAGTTTTAGCAAAATTATTTTTTCTTCCTTTAGTTTGTTTGTTTTAATTGACTTGATTCTTTTTTACATCTAAATGTAACCAACATGATTTGAAAATTGGAAACTTTTTGAATTTTGGAACTTGAAATTACCGACCTAAAATTTACCACATAAATTAATTGATGATTTAAAATGATCTAGAAATAATTATGACATTTTAAATGTCACTGAATTTCAAAGCTTAGACTTACGACATTTTTTTGCTTCCATACCCGGCAACAAGAAATGACTGAACATTAATGTATCTTCATTATTTAAACTAATTCACAGTTTGCAAGTCAAATTCTTGTTACTACAATCATCTTGGATGGTAAAATGTGATGTAATCTGCCTCCAGACATGATGTCACAACACCTAAAAAAAACAATATAAACTATATTGTCTTTTTCTTTCAAATATCTGTATATCAGCCTCGCAAATCCAGTATTGGTCGAGCTCTAAAACACCCTAAAATGTGAACATTACATATTTTTTCTTAAATTTAATCCCTTTAGGGTTTTTTTTTTTCATGTCAATCAGACAAAATATACAATCTTTAAAAGATCACTTTAGACTCAGGGTTGTTGTGATGGGTATTTTTTATTACCCATCACCTAAAATATCAGATAATTAGAATAATTGTTGGCTGCAGCCTAATTTGGACCCTTTGTATGATTCCTGTTCTCTGTGTGAAGGTGTGGGGACAACAGGTCAAACATCTGGCTGTAAATGTGTTTATATGGGATCATTTTTCCTGCATAAGATGGAAGTGATGTGTTTAGTTTCAGCTGGTGGAATCAAACAACATGGAGGCTTCCACAACATGGTGGTTTTCTCTCTCTCTCTCTCTCTCTCTCTCTCCCTGTCTCTACACTTTCAGCCTGCGTCCTTTCATTCCTGTGGCAGACAATACAGAAAAGTCTGGAAGGTTGCTATAGAAACTGCATCCACTGGAGGGATGCAGGAATGCGGTTCATCCACACAGTGGCGCTCTCGGTTTGCAAATCGCTGCACCTGATTTCATCTTACAAACAGATTAAACCTTCTGAAGTCTGCAAAAATTTTAAATCTGCATGTAAAGAAAAAGGGTGTGTTCGCCCTGTGTCTTGTCTTACAGGCTACTTGTGTTTACAGAATGTAGATTCTACTCAAATCTGGCGTTAAAGTCGTTTAATTTTGGGGATAATCGATTCTTCCAGCGTGCTGCCAGTTGAAATGACACATCATCTGATCCACCACTGAGCTCCAGCCAGTCTGAATGGAAAATACATGAGGCTGAAATAACAGGTGCGTGTGCGTGTGTGTGTGCGCGCGGGACCATATTAATAACATCCACCATGTGCCTCCTGCATCAGTCTGTATATTTAGATTAAATTGGTCCTGTGTTGTGTCTCAGCTTCAAATAGACTGAAAATCAAATGTAAACGTTCAACCTGCATTCGGGCAATAAATTACGCATTTACTAAGAGAAACATTACTAATCATAAAGTGCTACAATTGGCTATAGGCTGATCTTTGACTCATGACGCGCGTAATGGAAGACAGTTTCAGGAGGATAAATATAAATTCTCTTATAATCCATCCACTGTTGTGATTGAAATGATTCCCTTTGATGGCAGAAATAAGGAGCTCGCCAGTCTAAACTCAAACCAGAGCGCAGGATGTGGGGATGGCGCTGAAAGAAACCGTTTCCCTCCAACGCGCCACTGACGCGTAATTCTGGGTTAAAAAAAAAAAAAAAAATCATACATCTGTGAGCTTCCCGGTGTAGGCTTTGTGCGGGCTGCAGTTGGTGTATTTGATGGAGTCCGCGTCGTCGCTGTCCAGGTAGTCAGACTTGGACAGAGACGGTTTGCTGTCGCTCCTCTTGAACTCCCCAAACTGCGGCTGCAGCTGCCCGCAGGTCACATGCGTGTACTGGAACTGCTCCTCGTGCTCCGTCTCCCGGTGGTAGAAGTAGTTGAAGTTGGAGACGATGACCGGAACCGGCAGCGCGATGGTCAACACTCCGGCGATGGCGCACAAGGAGCCCACGATCTTCCCCCCGATGGTGACCGGACACATGTCCCCGTAGCCCACCGTGGTCATGGACACCACCGCCCACCAGAACGCGTCCGGGATGCTGCTGAAGCCCGATTCCGGGTCGTCGGTCTCCGCGAAGTACACCGCGCTGGAGAAGAGGATGACTCCGATGAAGAGAAAGAATATAAGCAGCCCCAGCTCCCTCATGCTGGCCTGCAGCGTCTTCCCGAGGATCTGGAGCCCCTTGGAGTGTCTGGAGAGCTTGAAGATCCGGAAGACCCGGACCAGGCGGATGACCCTCAGGATGGCCAGAGACATGGCCTGCTGGCCGTTCCCCTGGTGCTCCGCTAACTCCAGCCCCAGCGTGATGAAGTAGGGCATGATGGCCACGATGTCGATGGTGTTCATGATGTTCTTGAAGAACGCGGGCTTGCTCGGGCAGGCGAGGAACCGGACCAGCAGCTCGAAGGAGAACCAGATGATGCAGAGAGTCTCCACGATGAAAAACGGGTCTGTGAACGGGTTTGGCTTCTTTGCGCGCGCGGTTCCGTTCACCACCAGCTGCTCGTCAAACGTTCTGGATTCCTCTCTGAACTCGGGTAAAGTCTCCAAGCAGAAAATCACGATGGAGATGAGAATCACCAGCACGGAAACTATTGCGATCCCCCTGGCGGGTCCGGAGCTCTCCGGGTACTCGAACAGGAGCCAAACCTGCCGCTGGAACTCGTTATCAGGCAGCGGGCGCTCTTCCTCCTTAATAAACCCCTCATCCTCCTTAAAATTCTCAATCACCTCATCCCCCAGTTCGTAGAATTTAATCTCCTCCATGAAGATGTCCACCGGCACGTTGACGGGTCTCCTGAGCCGGCCGCCGGACTGGTAGTAGTAGAGGATGGCATCGAAGCTGGGTCGGTTCCTGTCAAAGAAATACTCGTTCCTCAGCGGGTCGAAGAAGCGCATCCTCTTGCGCGGGTCCCCCAGCAGAGTGGAGGGGAACTGGGCGAGCGTCTTCAGCTGCGTCTCGAAGCGCAGCCCGGAGATGTTGATGACAACCCGCTCGCAGCACTCCTGGTTCTCGGCTCGCTCCGGGTCGTAAACATCCTGGGCTGACAGGGCGGCAAGTGCCACAGTCTCATCCAGGTTCTCTCCGGGCACCACTGTCATCTTTCCCCCCCAGACAAGGGCGACGCTCCCCGCACCTCAGTCCTCTCTGTTCCCCCTCCGACACCTCCGCGCGTATTTGGAAAACCAGCTGAGCGTCTCCTCGTGGCTTTTTCTTTTTTTTTTTTTTTTTTTTCTCTCTCGGTGTGTCGGCGTCACGTCTGCGGGTGAGCTGGTTCCGCTGGCATTTTTCTGTCCCCCCCCTCCCTCCTCTCCACGCTCACCTTCCCGTCCACGCGCTGTTGTAGTCTGGACTATCGGCTCGGCTGTCACATTCGCTGCATTTTAAGCAGGCTTTGCCCTCCCCGAGCTGACGTGTGTGTGCACGCTCTCTCACTGAGGAGGAAATAAAAACACACATGCACGTACATATGCTCAGGATGAATCTGATCCAGCTATTTAAGAACAAAACATGCACGAGGTATTATCCATTATATGAGAAAACATGAGGGTTTGGGAGAGTTTGCGTGCACAGAAAGTGTTGTGCGTAACGGACCTGTTGTCTCCGCTTGGCACAGGCTCAAGGTTATCACAAGAGTTGATGTTTATGGTGAAATATGATGTCATTTTTTGCAAATATGAGCATGCAGTGATGATGAAGAAGTGAATGTGCGTTTGGAAAGGTGAAAAGCGCGAGAGATGTCATGCAAAAACGACGATATTCATGCAAAATCGTCCATTTTTTCATTCATGATTTGATACCTGTAGCTCAGGGCTTTCGTCTTCTTTCATTTATCCATCCTTTCATGCATCCATGGCACTGACACATGAGGAGGAGAAAGCGGGGTGGTGGTGGTGGTGGGGGGGAAAGGAAAGGAGGCTCTGCAATGTCACGCCGCAGCCTTTTCCAGACGAAACCTTGCTGACGTTTCCACAACAGCTCTGAACGCTGCTGAGCTGCTCCACAAGTTGTGCACGACTTGCAAGATCTGTCATGCCTCCTCTGCTGTGTCTGCTGCAGGCATGTTGCATTGTGCATGAAAAACAAGACAGACTATCGGCAGCTTTATTCTTCTTTACTGCTTTTCTACACACACACACACAAAAAAAACGAGTCACAGTTTCACAGCAACATGTCTGTGAATGGAGGGTAAACACTCCTGCGCTGTGCAACAAGTAAAGAGGAGAGAAAAAAAAAAAAAAAAGCTGGATGATGGAAATAAGAGAGCGTTTCTGGGCTGCAGCTCAAGGCAGTGACGTGTTTTCCTAAAATAGCTGGATTTCTCCCAGGGCTGCAGGAAAAGTTTCTTTTCCCATGGAATGGCCCCAGGGAGCCGCAGGGGGAAAATGAAAAAAAAAAAAAAAATGAAGAGGAGAAAACAGATTTGCATCCCAAACCAGCTCAGAGCTGCAGATACAGAATGTGAGAGTCATTCAGAAATGTTTAAAACAGGAGAGAGAGAGAGAGACGTCAGGGAGGGTTCAGAGGTTTCATCATGAAACCCAGAAAAACATGTCAAGTTACAGCTGAAAACCATGAAGAGAACATAAGCAGCAGAAGAGACGAATGCATCATAAATTCAATGATGTATTTGAAAATAAAGTCTCCTCACAGCTGCTCCTAAAAAACATGATTTAACATGCAGACTCTAAACTCACATGATGTTTTTACATTTATTACTTAAATGCATCACAAACTGAGTCTGAAGGAGACTGAGAGTAATGTAATGACATGTATTAATATCATTTCTTTAGACACTAATATTACTAATTATTTCTTTATGAACACATGTTTATGAAACTTGTTGCGAGATGATTCAAGTTCAAGTGTTTTCAGACTTTTAAAGATCTCCTCCAGACATAGAAATACTCTTCCTCTCTGAATATGCAAATATTGTCTCCCACAACTAGTTGTGATGTCACAAATCCTGCTGGTAGGTCGACGTGTTGAACTGAGAGGAGTAAGAAGTTCAAACATATGATTTATCATCGTTTGCACCAATTAAAACGATCAATCAGGTGTTTTTGGCTGATGGAGACGCTGAGAGCAGAAAGCTTCTCCATCAGCTGGAACCAGAGTTTCATCATCATTTCAACTTTCATCCCAAATATTTCGACCTCTACAAGATATTTTATTCCCGCCAAAAAAGCAGAACAGATCAATTTATCCAGATGATGACAGATGTCTGAGAACTCGTCTCTAAAATGTTCAGAACTGCAACCAATCATCATTTTCAGTATTGATTATTGATCATTTGATTGATAAAAACACCAGAAAACAGTAAAAAAAAAATAAAAAAATTATTATTATTATTATTATCATTATTGTTATTATTATTGGTGGTGGTGAAAATGTGAAAAGGGGTCATTTTTCTTTTTTTTCTTTTTTTTTTTGTCCACAACATCTGTATTTACTCTTCTTAAATCTGGACTAGATTAATATTTAGAATATTTTTAATTTTTTTTTTAATAAAGTTATTATAATTTTTATTTACTTTATTTGTTTTACATAGTTTTAAATAGTTGAAGCCTTTATTTTGTTTGATACGACAGAGAAACTGGAATATCAGACGGTCAGTGAAACCACGAACGTGTCATCGAAGGTCATGAAGCAACATTTCCAACATTACTGTGAAATCTCATCACAACTCAGTCTGACTCATTTCCAAATCCCGACTACAGCTGCCTGCAGACGACCGCTGCAGTCTGGCACTACCTCATTTCCTGTATCCTGAGCTCATCGCCTAAAACACACACACACACACACACATGCACACACACACACACACACACGTGCACACACACACACACACACACACACTGCAAGCTTTCTTCCTCTTCTGTGCACACATGTTGCTGTGAGGTTTTTTTTTTAAATGTCACTCTGGTGAAATCTCTCCGTCCAGGTTTCTGTGACGCTCCGTGATGTCACATGTTGAACCTTTAATGTCGCATTAATCTGACAAATGTCCAGCTTCAAAAGATCATCAGGTAAAGTGCAGGTCAGGAGTTTCACTTCTGCTTCTTTAAAACACTCTGGAGACAAAAATCCTCTCATTTCTGAGTGAAACGTACCAACAACCATTAATCGATCAGTCATCAGAAAACTAACCGCCAACTATTTGGAGTCATTTTTTAACCCTTACATACTGTTCATATTCTGATCCTTCACAGTATCTCTTCATCATCAGCATCAGCATCTATTTTTCATCCATAAATACATTATTAGTCGTTATTAAACAGGATATTGATCCTTAATGAAACTTTCAGAGAGCGTTTTCTTTACACTCTGCACTCATAAAACAACCAACATTTAAAGAAGGTGACTTATAAAAATGTAAATAAAACAAACAAATACATAAACAATAAAAGATAATAATAGATTTGACAGAAAAGGGTTTAATAGCAGCTACTTTAAAAGAATTAATTGAATAAGACAACAATTAAAGATAATTAAATGGTTAAACAGCTCAAATAATAAAGGAAAATAGGAGCAATAAAAGAATACCAAACAAAATAATTAAATTGTAATAAAACAAACAAATATTACAAATTATATGATAATAAAACCATCAGATCTAAATTCAAATAAAGCATCTTTAATGTGTTTTTGGGAACCGTCACATGTGACCTCGTCCTGTTTCTGTTCACTGGCAGCTCTGCTGGGATTCACTGTCTAAACTCAGCTTTTATATTTATATATATATATATATATATATATAAAGTGTGTGGTGGATTTTTCCCACCCACAGATGTTGCCATTATAATTGATGTTACTCAACATAGTTTTTGAACTGTACAGTTCTGGATCACTTACAAGAGTCTGACATGAAAAATGGCTGAACTTGTGGAGGGCGCCGAGCCGCTCTGAACACCAGCGTCACATAAAAAACATGTCATGTTACTATGAAGAAGCACAGCAGCATGTTAGCTGTTACATAAGATCATTTACTGGGAATTTCAACTTCTATCTGCTGATTTATAGCGAACTGAAGTGCAGCGCTGGAAAGTAAATAAATACATTTACTCAAGTATTTAAGTACAGTTTAGAGGTACTTGTACTTTACTTGAGTATTTCCATGTGATGCTACTTTCTACATTTCAGAGGGAAATATTGTACTTTCTACTCCACTACATTTATTTGACAGCTTTAGTTACTTTTCAGATGAAGATTTGACACAATGGATAATATAACAAGCTTTTAAAATACAACACATTGTTAAAGATGAAACCAGTGGTTTCCAACCTTTTTGTCTTTTGACGTCTTACAAAAAGCAGTGTGTAGTCGGGGTCACATTTCACATGTCTATGAGTTGTTAACAGCTCCACCAAATAGTGATTTTTCCCTCTAAACTTCTCACATGCTTTCATTTCAATAAATGTTCAAATGATCCAATATTTCAGCAAAAATCAAAGATTAGAGAAAAAGTCCAAAAACTGAAAACAGATTTGTGTATCAGAACTTTGTTTTTTCTTCTTTCCTCTCCCATTAATCATCTCACCACCCCTCAGATTTATCTGCTGACCCTTTGGAGGGGCCCGACCCCTAGGTTGGGAACCACTGGACTAAACTAGCTAACTGTATATAAAGTAGTGTAAACTAGCTCCACCTCCAGCAGCTACAACAGTAACATGCTGCTCTAACACTGATGCTTCACTATTAATAATCTAATGATGTCATATATAATAATATATCAGTCAGAGGGACCAAACCACTACTTTTACTGCAATACTTTAACTACATCAAGCTCATAATACTTATGTACTTTTACTGCAATACTTTAACTACATCAAGCTCATAATACTTATGTACTTTTACTGCAATACTTTAACTACATCAAGCTCATAATACTTATGTACTTTTACTGCAATACTTTAACTACATCAAGCTCATAATACTTTTTACTGTAGTAGGATTTTTCATGCAGGACTTTTACTTGTAATGGAGTATTTTTACATTGCTGTATTAGTACTTTAACTGCATTAAAGGATCTGAATACTTCTTCTACTGCTAGTTAAATGTCATTACTCAGCAGAAGAAGTGAGTTCATGGGTGAGTCGAGTGTCTGCGGTTGATTTGTAACTCACCTTTAAACCGTTAAGCTCCCATATTTTTGTACCACTGTTTCCTCTGTGTCGGTTTAATCTCTCATGTTTTTGTAAGTTTGTATGAACTAAATACAGTAAAATAACATTGTTGATAGTCGGCTCAAAACTAAAATACATTTGCAGTCAGAGTCCTTCAACTCCTGAAGAGTTTAAAAGTTTCTATTTCCACAATGTTTTTGTATATTTTATTGTTTTAACTGAGTTATATTTTATTCTCCGTATTCTCTCATGTTTTTCCTATGTAAGGAAGTAAAGGACGGAATAAAAGTGATGTTTACCGAACTTCAGCTATCGACAGCTTATGATTGTGTGCCAGTAATCTTGGTTTTTAGTGGATAAACAGAAAACTCTTCCAATCTGAGCCATTTCGAGTGTAAACCTTTCCATTTTTATTGTATTTCTGTATCAAGAGTAATAAACAATGTAAAAAATAATGCTTATCCCAATTTTATACTTTATTCTAATGGTTCACAGAATCTACAATGTTTATCTGTTCCATAATATAAGGTTAGTAAGGTTAGTACTGCAACAGAAAACAAGCAGATTTAGTCTGCACACTGAAATCTGAGTTTACTTAAGGACCCTCCAGACATGTTTGAAGAAATAAAAATACTGAATGTAAAAACAAACTCTGCACGTACATCATTCTGCACAGTGGAAGAAGAAAAACATGTTTTTTTGAGTGGAGGGGGAATGAACCACATACAGTACATGCACTCAAAAACCTGCTTCAACTCAGCATGAAGTATGTAACGGGGACATGAGCGTGATTAACTCGGGTATATAATGCACACACGACATGGTCTGATAATGTAGGACACATCACACCGGTGATGTCACAGTGAACTATAAAACCTACACCGGAGGCGTCGACAGCAGAACCACAAGAACACAAAACCAGACTGTGGTTTCACTGAGTGTTGAAGACTCTGACGCTGGTTTGTCTTGTTGTATGAGCTGCAGACAGATCCAGGATCCAGTGACTCGCCTCCTGTCTGCAGCTCTGCAGGAAGCTTCACGTCTTTAACATCTTGTGGCCTTTGTAATTAAATGGATCCAGTTAGATGAAATTACAGCTGGTGATGTGACAGCTGAGTGTAAGTGGGCTGAGAGGCAGATGGTGATTATTCATGAACACCTTGAGTCACTGGGCCTCATGTAGGAAGCACCAACAGATTTGTTCTTATGGCACATATGAGTAATTTAAGAGAATATTAAAATATGAATACCTTTTTTATATATATATTTAGAATTTGCTTTGAGGTACAAACGAAATTACAAGTGGTCGTTAATGTCATGAACAGACAGTCTGACTTTCTTAACAAGACAAAAAACATTCAGCCTCTATATTTATATTCTGGGGCTCTGCTGGAATAAAAACTCCTTATTTATCTTCTACTGGTCCTTTATGCAGCCCCTCAGTTCAGCCTCTGTCTGAAACAGGCCGTTTTAGCTCCTGTCTCTTTAAGGCCCCGCCCTCCTGATGAGCTCGCTCTGTTCTGATTGGTCAGCTTCAGGAAGCTTCCTCCGGCTCCGGAGGCTACGTAAACAAACTATAGTAGCAGGATTTCACTCCTTCTTCTCCTTCTTTACTCCAAATGTCAACTTCTCAAATCCATCCGTACATGTTGGAGCAGAACAACACATGGAAACACCTTAGCAACCACCTTGGCAACCACCTTAGCAACAAAGGCAACCGAACAGACGGCCATTTGTGGTCATGTGCGAACAATCTGACGTCATTACAAGGAGGACGTAGCGATAACTTTGCAAATGAAGCGTTCAGAGCAGGTTGAAGCCCTGACTTTAGACTTGCAGGCAGCATTTCTACATAGGTTCACCTCAAGTTTTGAAACTTTGACCCTGTTTAACATCAGAACAGGATATAAATAACAGAAATCCACTAAAAGCTGAATATGTACCCTTTAAATATGATGCTGAAATCAACTTAAATCAAATATATAATGAAAACAAACTAAAATAAATACTCTGCTCAGCATATCATCAATTTAGTGAGAGACTTTCTAGATTTTAGTATTTTTAATGTCATGATTCATAACACAGAAACTTCTACATTTCCGTAGTCGCTGTTGGACAGAGCTGCATTAAACTGTTGTCAGACTGACATTTACTATTGAGGTGTCACCAAGAGGAGCGTTGGTATGGTTGTAAACATACAATAAATCGCGAGAGTTAGCATTGCTAGCGTGTAGTAAAGTGGGCTTCTCTTGTAAACTACTTCATCATACAGTTACAAACCAAGAATAGGCATATAAACAAACAATATTTCCAGAATCAGAGGTCAGTCCTTCCTCTCTCTCTTTAACTGGCTGGAACCATCAGGGTGTTTCTGCAGCTCTCCCAGACTATGTTAGTGCCCTGGGCGAGATTTTAGATTGGAGCCCCCCACAAAATGCAACATTAGCAACTCCAGTACAAGAACTTCAAATATGAATTCACACTACAATGAGGTGCAACAATGGTACCTCCAGCCCAGAGAAAGTCCTCCTAGTCCTTCAGACACAAAGCCAAGTGGGGGTCAAGGCACCATTCAGCGAGTGTTTGGTGACATGGCCTGAGGTAGCACATAACGTTTGGTGGCTGTTGGGCAAAAACTGACCAATCAGTAAAAACAAACCAGATGAAAATCCATCTAAGAAAATGGGGGGGGGGGAGAGGAAAAGGAGGGAGAACAAGAGCATATTTCCAAAAGTTTTATATAAGTATAAAAGTCCTACTCATTTGGTGGCGACTATGTGGCCTATGCCACAGGCCGCCTCTGGTCCAGTATCATGTTGTGTTGCAGCTGACAGTATAACATCACCTACTGTAGGCTGTAATGTTCTCTCCTCTCATATCTCTGTGACTGTCACATGACCGCTTCTCATATTAGTCATGGAGTGCTTTTTAGAAAGAAGTTTTTTAGCCATCTAACTTCATATCAAAGCATTCCCTCTTTATTTCTGTCACAGTGCAGAGCTGCTCTGATGGATTCATATTTCTAATAGTTTCAGCTCCTCTAATACGACTATTGACAGTGATAAATGTGGTTTCTGACAGCAGCAACTTCAAATTCTTCTTTTGAGTCTTTGGGAGCATTTTTGTGAATGAAACTCGCCCATAAATGGAGCGGAACAGGTCGCCTTATATGGACATTTAAGGGGCGTCAATGATACGGATGATGAAATCTCCGTAACGTTCAGCTCCTCATGAACAGGTGACGTTCATACCAAAGTTAAGGGAAATTTGTATCTGTATCGACCTGAAAGCTTGAAACAAAGACTGACTGTATGAACACTGAAGGTCACATTGGTTTCAGTTCCTGACAAGCAAATCAACAGAAACTGGGTTAATGTTTCATGGAGCCGATGGGAGACTCTGGGGAATCCACAGATCACTGTCAAATCTCACACAGACTAACAAACCATACGAGTTTCATCTTCATAGGAAAATGCTGAAATATGCCGTGACTCAGGCCTGCAGCCATAATCTGAGATTTAAGTGTCTCAATTGTTGTTTTTGAAGCTGATTTTCGGATCTGAAAAAGCTTTGATACATGTCACTTACGACAGGTTTAGTTAAATGTGGAAGCTTTGGCGGCAGTCTGAAGGCTTTCCTATC
Organism: Thunnus albacares; assembly: GCF_914725855.1. Taxonomy (NCBI): domain Eukaryota; kingdom Metazoa; phylum Chordata; class Actinopteri; order Scombriformes; family Scombridae; genus Thunnus; species Thunnus albacares. The sequence continues at coordinate 2,170,518 of NC_058128.1, read as the reverse complement.
TCTGTGGAGAATAATTGGTTCTGTGTATCAGGAGGATTTGCTCTTATCTCAGCGGGAGAGAAGCCTCGTCTCTTCCTGACATTAATCTTTAATTGAAGTCATTGACATGTCCGGGTTCGTTAAAGACTTTTGTGCGCCTCGTTATAATCATTAACTGCCCTGCAATGACAACATGGCATAGACAGAAAGAAAGAAGAACTGTGTGGTTTATCAGTTTCAGGAGTAAAGGTTAAAGGAAATGGAAATGTTTCCATTTTTTGGAAATGTAGTCATAAAAAAACAACATTAGAGTGTAGTAATGTTGCATTTTCATATAATATAAATTAGTAATACACAAAATGTGAAACTGCACATAATCAGTCACATATTGTACATCTTAGTCATTTTTAGTATTCAGATATTTGCTGTTCAGAGCTCAGTGGTTGTAGTCGTTGTAGCTCAAGTACCATATCTTAATGGACCAGATAAAAACTAATTTGAGAAAATAAATAAGTAAACAAATATAAAAGCAAGTTTATATATAAGTGAATATATGTACTCTAAGTAAGCATGTAAATAAACAAGTCAATGTATAAGAATTTAAGTTTATATGTAAGTAAATATGTAAAAATTGTAGGTACATAAATAAGTTGATCCATAAGTAAGTACGGCAACTATATAACCTAATTAAATGTATAAGAATGTAAGTAAGTAGATATGTAATTATCTAAGTACATATATAAATAAATAAGTAAATATAGTGATGTAAGCAAGTAAATATTTAACTATGTAAATAAATATGTATGTACATAAATCAGTAAATATATGAATAGTTATGTAAATATTTGAGAATGGAACTAAATAAGTATATAATTAAGTAAATGTATAAGAATCTAAGTACATACAGGTAGTAAGTAAATGTAGATGTTAACTGTGTATGTAAATATGTAACAACATAAATGTGTAAGTAATTAAATAAATACACAACTATCTCAGTAAAAATGTAAAAATGTAAGCACATATATAAACACAAATATTTAAGTACATAAATAAGAAAATCTACAAATCACCTAATTGAATTTATAAGAATGTAAGTAAATAAATATGTAAGCACATAAGTACAGTAAATATATTAGTGAATCTAAGAATTAAAGTAAAGTAAGTAAATAACTTAAATAATGAACGTAAATAATAACTAAATAAATTACTACCTAAATAAATAAATACATAAATACATCACTAGGTATGTAAATACATACAAATGTAAGTAAATAAATGAGAAAATACTTGAGCAAACATATAAAATGTAAGTATATGTAAGTATGTGAGTAAGTATGCAAGTACTTAGGTACATATATAGGTAAATAACTAAATACAATTGTTGCTAATACTATTGCTGCAACTGAAAAAACAAAATATAAAACAAATCATTCTATGTAATATAAATATAATATATACAACCAAATATTTGTTCTGTGGCCTTAGACAAAGGCTCTCTAATAGGTCTTATTGTTAATATTTCACACACACACACACACACACACACACACACACTGTCTTTTTCTTCACTTTTCCTTTATTTAACTAGGTAAAGTCTTGTAGATTTTTTTTTTCCAAGAGAAAACCAAGAAAGCAGCATAAAAACACTGTCATGACAATAAATTCAATACAAACAGAAACATGCACCACAAAAGTTGTTTGAAAACTATTAAATAAATGAGACCATGTAGCCCTTCAGTCAGCAGTGTTGTACTGTACTGAGTGAGTGTCTGCTTGTTTCTCAGGATTTGATGAGATTCAACTACAAACAACAGAAAACAGCCAGTGTTGACTTTTTACTATACAGCTGGATTACAGAAACCTTTATACGCGCGTATGAATCCAGATGTATTGTAACACTCCAGTACTTTGTTTGTTTTTCCTGCACAGCTGCCAACGCAGTCAAGGTGACTGCTCCGGTAATTTAAGTGACTCCCAGGCTGCAGCGCTGTGGAGGACACGACTGTCTTCAGATATTACTGATGTCAGGAATCACACGTCTCCTGGGGATGCATTAGAAGATTACATGGTTCACTACCAGTGTCTCAGCATGCAAAGTGATGAATTCATTTCCTGCTGCAGCCAGGCCGCCACGACAAACCAGAGCAGTTTTGTACATGGTTGATGGTAATGGACTTAAAATATCAACTGTCATACTGTTTGATCAGGCTGGCAGCTGTGCAGAACAATAATGAAATTTAAGTTAACAACAGAAATAAGCAGCAGAAAATGTTTTGTCTTCAATAGAAACTTTTCAGATTCACCAAGAATATCGTCTGGTTCACAGAAGTCCAGTGACAAACTAGATGTTAGCAAGATACCACACCTTACGAGTTACTGTAGGAGGACAGCGTGTGTTTGGGCATATTGAGGTAAGGCCCATGGAAAGACAAAACAACAAAACATCTGTTGATAGTGACCATAAGGAAGACTGCACTGATGAACTTTTCACCTGAGGAGGACCAAGACTGGAAGAAGAGAGAAAAAGCCTGCAGAGGTGTTGATTCTCAGTGAGTTCAGCAGTGGTGGAAAAAGTACTCAGACCTATAACTTAAGTAAACGCTGCAGTACAACAATGTAAAAAACATCCTGCATTAAAAATCTTACTTCAGTAAAAGTACAAAGGTTATAAAAGCAAAATGTACTGAAGGTAAAAGTACTCATAATGCAGGAAAATTGCCATGTGAATTTCATATCATTATATATTTTATCATCATTATTGTATTGTATTTATTGATCGGGACGGTGTACAGTTCTATAACATAAATGATGCACTGCACCAGATTCAGCTTCAGGCTAATTTTCATAATTATTGATATTGATGCATAAATGTATAAGCAGATTTGACAATGGTGGCATTTTATTGATCTCTGAGCTTAGTGACATTATGTGCTTGATTATTGATTAGGAGGCCTGGGTCCCAGATAGGATATGTGTCATAAAATCATGGCATGGATATATTTAGACCATTGCAAGACCAGTGATCCATCAGATGATGAGGTCATTTACAGACAGTGCCAAAAGTTGTACTCTCAAGCTGACATGTTGGCTTGTAAATTTAGTATGTGTACAGTGACTATGAAGACCTCTCTTTTTAAAGCTTGTTGTACTCTCCTGTACACAGTATGCTGTTTTGAGAGACATACATGGTCTTATCACACGAAATTGACTATCAAAATATCCAATTTACTTTGATCGTCTTGGACAATTTCCTAATTCCCAAAGTTTTCTTTTGATCAATATGTATTATAAAGATGATGATGAGGAGTTTCTGCTGTTGCATATTAATTGTGTCATCTGCAAACATTTGGCATCAACTTTTTTACAGCTTTCAGGCAGATAATTTATATATAAGCAGAAGAACAAAGGGCCCAATATTGAGCCTTGCGGTACACCCAATTTGCAATTTTTCAAGTGGTGATTTCACATAATTCATTTTACCACAGTGTTGTCTACATTTCAAGTATTATCTCAAACAGTTTAAAGCTTGTTGAGAAAAATACAATTGTTTTAATTTATTAATACTGTTGGTAGTTCATAGTTCACCGTATCAATGGAGGGTTTTTAAGCCACATACTTTTAATGGTTTCTATAAAATAACATACAGCAAATACAAATCATTTTGGGTTTAAAAGTTGAATTCTTTCAAAATAATTAATTTATTGTTCAACAACTATTTGCTAGTATAATTGAAACGGGTCCACGTGCCTCATCAGGTGCTCCAAACTTAAAAATCGGGGTTATGACAGCTGTTCTGAAATTTTGTGGAAACTTTCCACTTCTAATAGATCAATTATTTCCCTTATTAGTGTTGCACAATGTTGAATGCTTTTTTTTTTAATAAGTGGAACCCTGATAAGGCCAATAGCACATGAAACAAGAAGAAATGAACCAGTACAACTGACAGACAGACATGAGGAAACAGGGCTGATAAAATACCAGGAGCAGGAATATTAAAAGCCACCATAAATAAAACAACAAGAGACAGTTAATGCACAGATAACCCATGAAGAAACCTCTCAGTCCCTAAAGTTCACTTCTTCACAAACTGTGAGTGTTTTGATTGCAGCTGTAAATCACTGATGTTACACTGAACTACTTCAGTTCATCACTGCACCATAAAAACCAACTGACCCTTCGCAGCCTCAGATCTTAACCTGAAGAAGACCTCGACGATGTTATTGCTGCAGCTGATGGGATTTCCCTTTAAAAAATATGGATAATCAGAGAGTGATGAGAGTGAATGATACAAACTGGATGTGATGTGATGGATTCTGCATCGACTGTGTAATTATGCTCACCACGAACCCTAATGTGCCAATGATTCTTCTCTGGGTGTATTTTTGTAGTGTTGGGGGGAGGGGATGTTATTCAGAGCTGAGTTGTGTGTGATAGTCTGGCAGTTTCATCAACCATGTCAATAGAGTCTGGAGAGAGGTCACGACTGCATATGTCTGTGAGGGTTGGCAGTCTGAACAGATGAAAATAACTCAAATCAAATTGCTTTTTATAAGATTAGCAAATAAACTGATAACAAGGTCCCCTGAAACCACAAAAATGAAAGAAAGGTCCCCACAGAGCTGCTAACAGACCTGTTTATATGATGCAAAATGCAGAAAAATACTAATGGAAAAACTCAATGTTGTCTCATAATTGAGTCCTTTTATGCTATTAATGAGTCCTAAAATGTAATTTTCTTCAAGGAATAATTTGTGGTTTTAGGCAGAGAACGTGCTGAAGCTATTCTGAATATGTGGGACTCTTGCCGCCTTCTTACCAGGCGTTCAGAAAGAAAACAGACCTGCGTTAAACGACACAGCGGTCTGTGTTTGTTGTTTCTTTCAGGTAACGTCCAGATAAATTCAGTTTGAGTAACACCGACTGGAAAGTTGTCACAGCAGTAACCATTTTATCTTTGGCATAACTAAGTACATTTACTCAAGTACTGCACTTAAGTACAATTACTTTTTAGATTAAAAGCTTACATAAATATATATGATGAGCTTTAATTACACTTGTTAAAGATTAAACCTGTAGTTTGCAACCTTTCTGACCCACTACAAAAAAAATCAGTGTGTAGTTGTGTCTCCTCATCACATTTCACATGTCTATGAGTTGTTAACAGCTCCACCAAATAGTGATTTTTTTCCCTTTAAACTTGGAACATGGTTTCATTTCAATAAATGTTCAAATGACCCAATATTTCACCAAAACTTCAGTTCAGTACTTTATTGTTCCACTGGGGGAAATTCAGCCTGCAGCAGAGCACACATAAACAGTGACAATACACACAAACAGTACAACAATAACATCAATAAAAGATGGGGTTTTAGGATGGTACACAAATAAAAATCAAAGATTAGAGGAAAAAGTCCAAAAACTGAAAACAGATTTGTGTATCAGAACTTTGTTTTTTCTTCTTTCCTCTCCCATTAATCATCTCACCACCCCTCAGATTTATCTGCTGACCCTTTGGAGGGGCCCGACCCCTAGGTTGGGAACCACTGGACTAAACTAGCTAACTGTATATAAAGTAGTGTAAACTAGCTCCACCTCCAGCAGCTACAACAGTAACATGCTGCTAAACATATTTAATATATCAGTCACATGGGCCAATTTTCAGCAAAACAAGTACTTTTACTTTTAATACTTAAAGTAAATTTAGCTGCTAACACGTACTTTTATTTAAGTGGGATTTTTAATGCTGAGTTTTTAATTATAATTAGCATTTTTACATTGTGTAATTGCTGCTTTTACTTAAGTACAGGATCTGAGTACTTCCTCCACCTCTGGTCTTTTAGATAAATAGTATCTGATCAGACTCGTTATCAATCAGATATTGTTATTAAAAGACTTGGATTGGGTGTTCCTTTTAGCACATGCATGTACACTTACACAGGCTGAAGTTATAACATGCTTCAAATGTGGGACCAAATCCGGACTGAAAAGTTCAGGTTCAGCAGCGTTGAGTTTCCTATTCTACCTGCAGTCTGAACACAACCAGGTGATCCACATCAGATCCGGTTTAAACCAATGTCTCCATGCAGCTTTTTGTTCCTCCAGACTGATCTGAACCATCAGATCTGTTCCACATGTGAGAGAAAAATCCAGATTTGGGACACATCCAGCATTTATTTCTTTTTTTTTTTTTTCCTGGAAAGCTCCCTCCTCTAGTTCTGCTCCATGCTCATACATTTCACACACTTTGCTGTTTTTGTGTTTGCGGAGCAAGTGCTGATAACTCCCTCCTCCCGTCATCACATTGACCGGTTGGTGTCAGTTCATCCACAACAGACACACATCAATAACTTTTATCCACAGCAGCACATGGCAGACGCTAATGTGACTAATTTTGGGGGCCTGTAGGGGGGGGGGGGGGGGGCGGTGACTGATGGCTCTGGATTCCTGCTCCTGTACTAAAGCAAACAATGAATGTCCTGAAAAGCCTGCTCTTATTTTTAGGGTCTGACTGTGGTTTACGTAACGGGTCACGGTAATAAGAATAGCTCCATCAATCACTGGGGCAGCGCCGTCCAAACGCTCTGGGAACGCTGGGATCAGAAAACATCTCATTGTGCCAGAGAGGCCTGACCGGCCAAGACCACGTTTCCACTTCCATCCTCCAGAAACCGCTTCGGTAATGGATACCAGAGGAGGGAAGTACATGTACTGTACTCCAGTACTGCGACTACTACTGCAGACTCTGGTACTTTTTTTTTTTTTTTTTATACTTTTCCTCCAAGGAAATGTACTTTATATTCCTCAATATTTATCTGACAGCTTAAGTTTCTGGTGACTTTGTACTTTCATATTTTACATTCAACATGCTGTCAGATAAAATAAAAATCTCCAAAAGAAAATAAAAACTGTGGCTAAAATCCACCTGACTCTGTAACCAATGACTGTGGATTTTACTGGGTTTTTTTCTGTGTGCATAATCCTTAAATTGCTAGACAGACAGTTGTTTTAGTGTAAGTGTAATTTAGTGTATGACATGAACTGCTGTGTGTAATTTTGTGTTGCGTGCCCTGATTGGCTAAGGGCCTTCAGATTAAAGGGGGCATAACATGCTTTTTGTGATGATCATGCTTTTGAGGGAAACATATGTAGAAATGCTGCCTGCAAGTCAAACCCCAGGGCTTCAACCTACCCTGAACGCTTCGTTTGCAACATTTTTTTTTCTACCTTGCTGACGAGCTGATGTTGACTCATCGCACATTACACATCTGTAGCCTTGGTTGCTAAGGTGGTTGCTAAGGTGTTCACTCTCATATTTCAGATCTGATTCGGCTCCAGCATGTATGGATGGATCTGTGAAGTTTATATTTTGTGTAAAGAAGCAGAAAAAGAAGTGAAATCCTGTTAGCTAAGCGGCTAAAACGGCCTGTTTCAGACAGAGGCTGAACTGAGGGGCTGCATAAAGGACCAGTAGAAGATAAATAAGGAGTTTTTAACTGGAAATCATGCAAAGATATTCCAGTAGAGCCCCAGAATATAAATATAGAGCTGGAAAAGTGCAGAATATGTCTCTTTAAATTACGCAAACACTGATAAACACTGGATTAGATCCATTTAAAAGGTTTTTAACTCTCAGTTCCACCTACTTTCCTTCTTATTATTCCTTTTTATTTATTTCTTCAACTGATCGTAAAGTGTTAAATTCCACTCAACACTGACAAAGAATTTTATTTTGTACAAAATCAGTGACACATGAACATCCGACCATGAAAACTACTAAAAAACAACAGCAAATATGTTTTGAAATAAACACCCAGATTGTTTTTATCATCTTCTACTTGTGATACACAGATGTTGCTGCTTCTCCTGCTTCACTTACATAAGTCCTGTTCAGGACTTTTATATTTATAAATGATTATTTTTCCATTGTTATTGCTATTACTTAATTTTATTTTGGATGCATGTTCTCCCTGGCAGAGAGTCTTTCTTGGCTCTTTCTCGGCTGCTCAGACCACATTTCCACTCTCCTCAGTAATGGATCCAGAAACAGAGCGAGCTCTATTGATTTTTCAATAGGACGTTTCCTGCAGAGAGCAACAAAGGTCCATTTAATTTTCACCTTGACAGTTAATAGCTGCTGTGCAGGTCGCTCTTTATTCGGAGCGATAATGAGCTCAGGTCTTATGTGAGACCCACATTTTATAAGTGGAACAATCATCAGCACCAGCGTGTTCCTCGCATATTATTAATCAACTGAGGGTTTTCTTTTGAGGTTCAACCATCTATTTATTCGTCTTATTTTTAATTATTTTTTACATGTTTCATATGTAACAATAAAATCCTGTTTTTCTTGTGTCGCAAAACACAAAAAGCAGATATATATAGTGGTTTCTGGTTAAAAATCTACATTATTGTTCACCACATGGAATATTTTTCACATGTCACATCACAAGATTTTTAAGATTTTCTGTGTATTTCAAAGTTTTACTTTATTTTTGAGGGAAAAAACTGCTTCTAATGTGTGTGACTGGGATACAGTCATCAGTAGAAAAGTCTCAGATATCATGAAGGGTTACTACATTCAGCTTTGTTTAACTTTGTAAAATCAGCATGTTCAGCGAGAAGATGTTGTTTGTGTGTGTTGAAGGTTTTACACTTTATAGAGGTAAAAACATGTAAACACGTCTAATTCATTCTTAACAGCATAAACAGTAAATTTAATGGGAATTTTGGGAAGTAATAACAAAATCACTCAGTGTTTCTTTAATAATAACATTTGAAAATTATGGGAAAATATCCAAGTGGCAACCTCCGGGGCTTTAAAATGAAGCCAAAAACTGCAGTTCCTTGAACGACCACTTGAGGCTCCAACAGCGAGTCATTCCCCATAGACCCCCATGTTAAAATGTCCAACTTTACAGCAGAAATAAACATGTTTACAGTCTGGTACAAACAACGGTTTTGGTCTCTGTAGCTAATTTCCTCTTTCATGACAACTGTACGGGGGGTGAATTTTTTTATAACTCACCCGTTTAAATTTTATTAAGCCGTAAAGTTCTGCATAATGAAGGACATGGCTGCTTTGAGTGACAGGTCCGCCAGCCGCCAGGTGGCTTGTTTCAGCCATTGGGCCCCGCCTCTTTGCCCATTTTTGATTGGCTGGGAGTTAGGCAGAGTCACGCACTGCCAAGATGGCGACGGCCAGAGCGGCTCGCTTTGAGCTTCAAAACCGCTCTTCAGAAACCAACGAGTGATGTCACGGTAACTACGTCCATGTTTTTATACAGTCTATGAAAATATCAAATATGACAATAGATGTAATATGTATAATAATTAAGGAAGTTTGGTCAACACGGCCAGATTAAAGCAAAGGTTTGATATGTTGGGAGTGTCGAGAGTAAGATGAGATGATTGACACCACTCGTGTCGTTACGATAACTATGAAGCTACAGCAAGCAGCCTGTAGATTAGCATAAAGACAACATAAAGAAACAGCTAGCCTAGCTCTACTGTACTAGAACCTCTAATTAACTCATTATATCTCTTTTGTTTACAAAAAATGAAATGTAAAAATCTTGCTCTATTTCTTTTCATGCTTTGCTAACTGGGTGCTGGTTGTAGCTTCATATCTGGAGTTATATTCGAGTGGTATCAACCTTTTCATCGAACATCTCTGCACGAAATCTTATTTCTCAAAATGTCAAACTGTTCCTTTAACCTGTTGGTGCTCCGCAGAGCAAAAATTAGCTTTGGGGACACTGTTAAGATGCAAAAATAACCTTCCACCATCACTCAAACAATCTTGTTTACCTCAGAGAGTCAGAGTAAGAGAGTATTACAAGTCTTAGTGCATCCAAAATATTTTCCGTTGAAATGTCTTGGCCGGTCTGATGAACAACAGACTCAGTTTGAGGAGGTGAACTGAGTCAGTCCTGAATCAGCAGTCATCGTCCCTCCTCAGTCACTTCCTGTGCAGACTGGCCCGTCCTCACCACATGGCCTGGAGCTGGCACGGGCCTGCAGCCGTCTGCCAGATCAGCCATGATGTAATCACCACCAACACCGAGTCTGAGGCCTCCACTGCAACAATCTGCCTGAGGTCAGTACAGTACATTTACTCAAATACTCCACGTAAGCACAATGCAAAGTACTTGTATTTTACTTGAGTATGTAGGTTTGAATGATACTTCTACTTCACTACAATTCATAAATCCATCAGTATTGTTCTTTTTACTCCTCTATCCCCTATGCCATCATCTCGTCCTCACTATGGATCACTTTATTTGGATTTATTTTGATTTTGGACAATAATTGATATGTGGATATACTTTAAAAATGTTCCTACTCCTGCAGATGTCATCCAGCTCAGGTTAGCTTGCAAGTTTTATTTGCTCTTCATTTACCATCATCAGCACATTAAGAAGTAACCGATGTTTAAGGGAAACGTCTTCTTCGGCTGATTGGATGCGTTTGGTGCCGTCTGCAAGAAGGTAAAATAGATGAATCGTGTCGAGTTGTCGTTACGTCTGCTGCTGCCGTCACTGTTGTTGCCTGTCGGTGTTACATTTTAAAGTGGAGCTGCAGGTGTGTTGCAGCTCTGCAGGTGGATGATATTAGTGTTCAGGTGCTTCCTATCACTGAGTGTCCCTGTTTTATCTGCATGCGGTTCAGGTGCACGCTGCTAGGTGAGCTGAATTAAAGTCACGTACACACATAAAGCTCAGCCGTTACTCACCGCAGCGGTCATGGCTGGAGGTTAGAGCTCTGCTGTCAGTCAGGCTTGACACCGCAGCTCCCTCCTCCTCCTCCTCCTCCTCGCCTCATATACCACCGAGTAATGACTGAGCTTGAACCTTAACAGGGCTGTTAAACTGAGCCAAACATCCACCCTTGCACAGTCCCGGCATGTTTTAAAATGTGATTCCAGCTCTGCATTGTGTCAGAACGGATAACTGCGGGCTCCTTATCGCCTCCATCTCCAGCCGCCGTGGAGGAAGAAGAAGAAACAAGGTCTAAAGCAGAATTAATTCACAGCGTCTCTCCCTCGGGGGGGGGGGGGGGGGGGGGGGGGGGGGTTGGAGGGAAGCTTTACCTGCCGTGCCAGACTGTCGGTAGCCGTGGCAACCTGGGACTGTCCTCTCTGCGGAGATTGACCTGTCACATCCCATCACACACAGAATACATTCATGCAGCGCTCAGGATGTTTCTGCTCTCAGCCTCAGAGAGCATCCGCGGTCAACACAAACACAAACATGATACCATGAAAACAAAACGAGGAGGAAGAGAGAAAAACACTACATCACTAGAAATAATTGACTTCAATGCACAAGTGTGTCAATTCTGCTTATTAATAAAGCAGTTTATTTAGACGTTCGGTTGTACATAATTTGATTAATTGCAAGCGTAGAATATCAACATAGACGGGTCCTGTTTTATTACCTCATCTCTGTATTTTAGGCCTCATTCACACTGTTCATTTCAAATGTCTGTAAAGGATCATTCTGGCAATTTTCTATATTTTTCACTCGACACTTTCGATAAGTGTCGCTCAACAGAAATTAAAGAGAAATTAAAAGGGAAAGGTTTCGGTCGTCTCCATGGTAACCAGACGCTATCCTCCAGCCAGCTTGTTTAGTTATATTACATCATCCCGACCGGGATTAATTAAACAAAGATGTTACAAGTTATCTAAAACATCAATAAGGAAGCTCAGTGAAAAATACAATCTCCATGGCAACATTAGTAACACTACCCAATCACATTGCGTGACCAAATATGGTGTCCACGACATAATAAAATCATCCTGGTGCGCAAAATGAGCAGAAAGTGTCGAACATCACTTTTTTTCTGTCCAAAATACGTCATTTCTGTTGAGCGACCTGCCATAAATCAGCCTCGAGACGGACGCCACTGAGCATGTGCGGCTCTGTTTACAGCTATGCTAGCTTGTTGTGCTACGTCTGTGTGTGTTCCTGCACATGCTCAGTGGCGTCTGCCGAACCTTAATAGTAGAGATGAGACATTGAGTTTGCAGAAGCAAGAACTTTAAAATCTTTTCTGCAGATTTCATTATCCGTTCATTAATTAATGTCACAGTAAGTCGTCCCGTGATATCAGAACTTTAGAGAACATAAAGTCGTAAAGTGCAGACTGATAAAGATCCTCGTGCATCTACACATGAACACGAACATTTAAAGGCCCCGAAAACAGATTTTCTCACAAATCAGCTTCACACAAAGTTTTCTGACAAAGTTTTAGTTATTTCACAAGAGAGTTTTTTGTGTGTTTGTTATTTATGGTTTGAAGTGGGCGGGATTCAATTAGAAAAAAGGTGATGTCACATTTTCCTGTGTACCAATCAGGATTTATCAACATTTAATTCAAAATATTAAAAAATAATGGTGCTGTTGAGGCTCAAGTTGAGTTAAACTCTCCATGAATAATAAGTAAAGATGTTTTTGCTCACTTAGAGTATTTAAAGTGACATCACAGTCAAACAGTCTATTTGTTGGATCTGATTTGACCAACATGAACATTGTCGCAGCAGTTCAGCTTCATCAGGTTTTTGCCTGTTTAGTATTCAGACGGAGGCGGTTCAAGGTGACCTTGTGTGTTATTATATTTGGAGGTGTCATATTTTACCTGAACTTACTCTGTTTCACAGCATCGAAAATTAAAGTCACATGCTTCCTGTACATCATCGTTTATTCGCTAAATCTGTTTCCATACGTTAACTTTTCCATCTGATCCAATATTAAAAAAACATATTTCAACTTTTTTCAAATTTCTACTCGTGTTTTTTTATACACAAATTGAAAAAGCCATAAAAAATACTCTTTCTAAATGCAGTAAAGTAAAACCTTTTTTTAGTGTTGTAGGTAATACGGTTTCCCACAACAACAAAAAAAAAACGTAGCGATTACATAGCTAAAAGTTCTTAAAACATCATCTCCTCCTTCTCCTTCATGTAAAGATCCAGGATCCTGTTTGGTCAACTTTACCTGTTTTGTGTTGTTTTTAAGCGCTTCGAAATGAATCCAAAGATAATTTTCACAGTTTGGACGATAAAGTTCCTTCCTTCCTTCCTCCAAATCTGTGAATCTGTTAATATTGTTGATTTATAAAGTTTTAACTGCTGGACACCAAATGTTTCCTCCCTCACTGTAAAGTTCATTCTCAGTGTTTGTGCAACTGGAGGCTTCAAGTAAGTCGCATACTGGATCACGATTGGCTCCAAACTAGTTTATGATGTCATAAATCCTGCTCGTAGGTTCACGTGTTAAACTGAGATTCAAAACAAATTTGCCACATACATCAACGTCACATTTCTGAGATGATGGGTACCTTCATTTAAAAAAATAATATTCAAACTCAGAATAAGCTAAACTCTATTTAAAGAAAACAAGAATAAAAATCATGAAATCCTACTAACTGTCCGAACTAAAACCTTTCCGCATGATTTAAGTAAAACTGATGGGCTTTCTTGGATTGTAATTGATTTTATTCAGACAGTTATAAAATATCTGTGGCCATCTGTAGATGTGAAGAACCTTGTTGTCTTACTTTAAACGTACAACATGTAATTTCAGCCGCTAGACGTCTCAATCAAAACAATAACAAAAGACGGAGTGTGATGACGGTGTGAAGTAGCAAGGGATCATGGGAGTTCGTTGTTCTTCATTGTTAAATAACCAGCTTCACCGGGATAGGATTACTCCAGTGTTCATCATTCAGGATGTTTTTACCAGCAGAGGTCTCCTCCTCTCCAGAACAAACGGACCCGCAGATTAAAATCATTAAAATACTAATTAAAGCTGTTTCACCTAAAAAAATCAATATTTCTATGACGATGTTTGGTGACCACCGGACTTCCTGGAGGGGCTGTTAGCCGAGCTGCTGCTAACGTTTGTCCAGTTTATTTCTCTGATAACTTAAGATCCAGACGTCCAATGACTAAAATCCTTCTTCCGGCTAAAAGATATAGTTAAAAACCACCTAAATTTATCATGAAAATGTGTCTTAAAACTGAATAAAAGTCCATTTATAACAGTTTGTGTGGAACAACCACAACGCTGATGTATTATCTTGTATGTGTGTAAGTTACTCTTTGGTAGACGCCATTGTAGCGGACAAACACAGCGCCGCCGTATGCATCTGGTGCGTGTTTACTCTTTGGTAGAGGAGGTATGACGCCATCGACAGGCGACCAAATGAAACGGTCCGTTACTTTGATTAAATTACAGATTTCTCTGAGTTTGAACATTGTTGGAAACATTTGGGATAATGTAAGTACACAACTCAACAACATATATAACATAGGTCTAGTTGTTTTTAGACATTTTAATGTGGAATAATTACATATTATAGCTTTAAATAAAATATTCAACATATGAGCTTTGGACATTGTATAGAGTCATTTTTAATTTTTAAAACCACACAATTATATAATCTTTATTCCTTTAAAGCTAATAAATGCCACAAAATAAATTTCAGTATCCTGCAGGAAGATTAAATGACCAACGAAAACATATTCGTTGGTCTTTTCTTTCTTCTTACTCTGCTGAAGGTTGGTCTCTCACTTCACTGTGATGGTTGCAGCCTCTCTGCTTTGCATAATGAGCAGGGGGAGAATACAATTATTGCAATTACCCGCAGTGAGATGACCCCAATCAAGCCATTCAGGAGAGGCAATTATAATGAGGTGCCAGACTTATAAAACTGAAATTTTAATACCATGAAGAGGAGAAGAGTTTTAAAAATCACATCACAGCAACAGCATCAGATATTTTTACACTCAGCATTTAAAGGCTGAGTATCTTCACATCACCAGACAACACAAGACAGTTTTATGACTGCAGTTACAAATACAGTACACTGACACTATAATGTTTAAAAAAGCAAGTATTGTGTCCAAACCCTGGATTTTATCTGCAGAAAACACTGTATTTCAACCACATTTCAACCTTACTGTGTCTCAGAAAATACATTTTTTTTTAAAAATCCTTTCATTGAATCTTTTGTCCTGAATGAAGGACAGGATGTGCACACAACTACCTCTTTGTTTAATATAACACTTTATCCGGAAAATGTGGGTTTAATTATCTTTAACGATGCAGTTTGACTGCCGTTGGGCATCGATGTTTGGTTGTTTTGTTTTTTTTTTACAAAACTCTGACTTTCCCAGTTGCATTTTTGACATGAACACTGTTTACAAGTCAGAAACTGGTATTTATGGTAAAATGGGATAAAGATAGAAGGTGTTGTATGTACAGATCATAAAGACCTCCATCAGTCGAGGCAGATGGCGTCCACCTAGAGTCCGGTTCTCCTTGAGGTTTCTTCCCGTTAAAGGGGAGTTTTTCCTTGTCGCTGCTCATGGAGGAATGTTGGGTCTCTGTAAATTAAAGAGTCCAGTCGAGGCTAAAAGTGCCCTGAGAAGACTTCTGTTGTGAAACTGACTTGACATGGAAATGTCATGGAAGTTTATTCAATCACTGCCTGTTAGATTCATATATTTTCCAAGTGGTCCAAGTGGACGTTTTGATGAGAAGACGGCAAAAACAAGACAAGAATTGACTGCTGGTCTGTTTTGGGTTTATATGCCTCAAACAGCCAATTCACCAGCTGTGTGTAAGCTGTAAGCTAGCTATCCCGAATTTTTCACTCAAGTTGAAACATTTTCATTTTCTGGCATGGACGCGTCTGATCACATCCTTCCATTGGCTTTGAATGCTATTGCGCCACCTCTGCATCTTGCTTCAGAAACAGATTTTTGCCTTTTGGGTTTATTCACCCCAAACAGCTAATTTACCATCTGCACAAACAGCAACAGACTGTTTCTGTGTGTTTGTGTTCAGCACAAACTGACTGAACTCAGAACTCACCAGAAACTCCTTCTTTCTGATATTTCCCCTCCACTTCTTGTGGATTTATATAGTGGATTCATAAAGTCTTGGAATAAGCAGGAATCTGCATGAATTATCACCTTTTCGTTGACTTTGAATGCATTCGCACCACCTCTAAAACTCACTTTTCTGAACCAGATGATGGAACAAGATGAAAAGTTAAATGATCAACAAAGTTATTACAGTTCATCCACTGGGAACATGGATATCTGGACCAAATTTTGTGCCAATTCATCCAATTTTTGTCAAGCTGTTCCAGTCTGGACCACAGCAGTGAACCAGACAGGAAAATATCACAGAATGAACTGTATCACTGTTTCTGTCAAAGTGCATTTGCTCAGACTCTGTTTTCACTGGATGATTCAGGACACAATGATCCTTCTCGACAGATGATTGGCTGTTAGCTCTCTCTCTCTCTCTCTCTCCACCCGCTCCTCTCGGTGCAGTGTCAGATGTCTCACACTGATAGAGCAGTAACTTTCTCTGGCATCGTTAACAGCTCTCTCTGGGCCAGAGGTCAAAGGTCAGGCTTTCAGTCCGCCCATGGCGACGACCAACAACTGCAAACAAACAGAGATGATGCAGCAGTTTTTAATGTGGCGATGGAGCCACTGAAATGTTCAGCTGTAGACTGACTCTGTAACTTCACAAGAACATGGTTCTGTTAGCTACAGTTAGCTTGTTGGGCTACTTGACTTCATACTATATTGTAAATTTCTCAGAGAACTTCAGTACAAAGTCCAGAGGTTGTGATATGAAGCACAACAAGCTAATGAAGCTGTAAACGGAGCCACAATCCTGCACATGCTCAGTAGCGTCTGCCTTACACAGAACTACTCTCTGGAGACTGAAAACATGATCGGATAGAATGGCATCTGGTTACTATGGAGACGACTGAAACCTTTCCCTTTAAATTTCTCTTTAATTTCTGTTGAGGGACACTTATCGAAAGTGTTGAATGACCTGCTGTAAATCAGCCTTTACACAGAACTACTCTCCGGAGACTGAAAACGTGATGCTGTTATTAGTCTTTGGAGCCGTTTCTAAACAAACTAACGTGACCAAACTCTTGATGATGAAGGAACATGTGACCCAGTGCAGCGGCGTGACTCGGTGACATGTTTCTAATAGTTTCTGGACAACAACGGAGGAATAAGATATATCAGGCTTTGATACACACACAATACTTGTTAGTAGATCAGTTCATTGTTGGTTTGAATCCAGATGAGATGTGCAGACAAGAAGAAAAATACAGAAAATCACCAGAATGATCCTTTAAGGATTTATTGGTCCAACAACACAGATGGATTTTGTTGCAGCTCTGAGGATTTGTGTCAAATCATCATCAGTCAAATTAAGTAAACCCTCTATGAACAGGACCTTGGTTCATTTAACCCTCCTCTTGTGTTCGGGTCAAATTTGACCCGTTTTCAAGTTTAGATCTGTGAAACATTTAATTCTTTTCTGATCAAAATAAAGCGTCGTAAGTACAAGACAAAAATAGTAGTAATAAAATAAAAGTGTAATAATATTGTGTAATATTATTTAAATGATGTTTCATGCCATGAAAGTATATTGACTTAATTCAATTGTAGAGTGGTACACAGCAAATATGACCAAAAAAAAAAAAGCAGAATGTGGCCCCTTTGAGAGAAATAAAAATACTCAGGGTTAAAGTTCAGGGTCTTGGTTAGAAGATCCAGCTGTGTTTTGCAGTCAAACATGGTGAACATTGAATCTTTGCTTCTGAACACAACTAAGAGTTTTAAAAACACAGTTTTAAGTTTGATTCTTCATTCAGCAGCTGTGAGGTAAAGAAGCCGTCACATTCATTGAGAACGAGGCACGATATGCTGCATTTTAAGTCGAGACATTCTATTACAGCCTCCTCGCTTCACTCTGCTGATAGACCATCGACCTCTGACTTCAATTTCTGACCCTGCTGTCATTGTTTCAGGAGTATCACAGACCTGAGATCTGCTCTTACGTGTCCGAGAGTGCCACATCAATCACAGGAGGTCGCCGCCGACAGGCTGTTATAGCTTCTATTACCCATCACACACCGGGTTCATTACCAGCTCATATCATCTGTCTGAAATGAGTGGCTACTGCTGCAGTAACCTCATCCCATGTGACGAAACAAATGCACACTTTAGCAGTCATGTTGAGGTTACAGACTCTGTCACAGAGGGAAGGAAGGTGACGCCGAGGGCTGCGAGGTAATAATGATTCCACTTCTGCTGAGAGGAAAAGCACTCCAGGCTGCACTGAGGTGATGAACACATGAAACACATATTTGTGGTTTCCACACGGGACTGAAAACACGCCACAGAACAGAGAGACTACAAAACAGCCCCAGGATCCCATCATGAAGATACAGGAGAAGCATTGATGAGCTGAGGTCAGAATTCAGAGAAAAAAAGAGAAAACAGGTTAAAATAAAATCATAATCAAAACGCAAAACAGTCAAAACGTTAGTAATGGTTCCATTTAAATGTTAAAGGTGCAAATTTTCAACAAATTTGTTAGATTTCAGCAAAATAACCCCAGAGCTTTTCAGATGGGAGACTTGACGGACTGCTACAACCTGTATATACAGTATATGTACTGCATATACATATATTCACATGTATGTACAGTACATATACTGTATATATACAGTGTACAGTACAGCAGCTCCATCTCAGTTCCAGAACGCTCTGACAGCGGCGACGCTCGATGATCGATGATGACTAGAGATCTATTTTCTGGAAGTTTTATGATTTGTCTTCTCCTGTACCCCCCAACCTGCACACTCACACACACACACACACACACACACACACTCATACACTTTTATATCATTTGTTTCAGTCCAGCGTTGTTGAAGGTATAATCAGTCAGTTTTGGGAACTTGATTCATCTTTTTATCAGCCACAAGGACCAAACCAACAACTTGTTTTGTTCATGTGTGTTTTTGAATTTATCAGTGATGTTTGTGTGTGAATACACACCTTTGCTGACTGGAGGCTCCATCATCATCATCATCATCATCATCAATACAAAAATTATATTTAATTTGAAGAATCTTAAGATATGAGCTGGTAACAAATAGACTCTAGTTTTTCTTTAAAGACCACCTGAAATCACATCTAATCATTCCTCTTTGCAAAAATATTGGAAAATAATATTAACATGTTTTTTTACATGATTTGTTAATAGTTTTGTATTATTAGAATGAAGAAAAATATCAGAAATGCTCCTTTTTGTCTCAGCCGGTAGGGGGAGAGTGTCAGTGTCTGTGTTTGATTGACAGCAGCTGGCAGGCTGCCGGTGCTTCACCGTATGAACGGATACAAAATAAAAGAGCTGCTGTAGCTACGAGTCACAGACAGCGTGACGCTAACAGGGATTCTGAAGAGCAACGACCAAACCAGCATCTAACAGGTCTGAAGTGACATTTGCAGGTATGTTTACCTGATGTTTAATGTGCTGCAGCTGAGCAGCTAATGAGCTAACTGATGTTAGTGGTACACCTTGTTTGGTGGCTCATTCAACAAGCTGCAGGTTGAGATGTGTGCTCATGTGTGTAAGTTAGATAAGAAGGACACTTTAGCAGGAAAGCTAATGCGGGTTGTTATCGCTTGTGTAACGGGATGCAATCAGGCTCGGTGTGACCGTCTGCTCTGACTGTGACACAACGACACGTTATCACTTTATGCAAAGGTTTTATTTGCTGTATGGAAATAAGGACTCCAGCTACGTAAGAGGATGATGGAATGATATTCAATCAAAGTACTGTAAAACTAAGGGGCTTTCTCTGTTTTTCTCAAACAAAGAACACAGGACAAGTGATTTAAAGAGCAGATATGTTGATGTAGTACTTTAGCAGTTGTATTCAAGTCCAGAACACCCCTAGCAACCAACCAGAGCACAGCGGGGAAAGTAAAAAAGATTGAACCTGATAACTGTGAACTCCTGAAGGCTGCAGCATCAGCTCCTCTGTGCTCCTGTGAGTCTTTATCCAGCTTTTTGTTTGGTATGAACAAGATCCACGTGTGTGTGTGTGTTTGTGTGTGCTTTGTTCTCTCAAGGGCATTGCGTGCTCAGGTATGTGTATGTGAAAGAGTGGGAGACAGAGTGGATGAGTTCATACTGTGGGCTGATGTATGTAAAGAAGGACATGCTGAGTTGTACGAGGAGCAGCTGTACCGAAAGATAAGACAAACTCTTTTCTGTGGAGCCTCGAAACAAATCAATAAACCGCAGAACAGTTGAGGCAGGTTTGTTCTGTCTTCACTGTTGAACGCAGGCCGGAGCGACATTTTGTTCCGTTCCTTCAGATGGAAAAAAATCTTTAATTAAATTCCAAACATACCTGCTTACACATTTCACCTTCACCCGACACAAAGGATGAGTTTTAGTTTTTGAAACGGCACAGATCTGTTGATGTGAGAGCTGAAGTTTAAACTCATAAAGATATTTGTTATATTGTGAATGTTTTGTTTTTTTGTGCCAACTGAAACATGTTCAGGGGATCAGATTGTCATGTTCTGGAAGTTGGCACCGAAAATCTTGTTCTTGTTGTTTCTTTGTCTTATTAATTGATCAGATTCTTATTGATTTACATCATAATTTTGCCAAGTTTAGTCTTAATTTTATACAGATGGATGCTTTTGTTTAAATAACATTTAACATCTGATAAATGTGGTTTCTTTTGTCACATTATTAAAGGTTTCACCACAGTATGCCCGAGACACACTCCACCCAAACCGACCTCTAAAATAATTCTCTGCAAAGACTCAATGAAAATTGACGATTGACTAACACATGATGGAAATTTTTGGTCAGTGTGTGTGTTTGTAACTAAAATTTTGTGCAAGTTAGCTTAGCTTAGCTTAGCTTAGATCAGCAGGTTTCTGGTTTCTGCACCTGACAGACACTTTACATCCTTGACCTTTAACTGTGAAGTCTTGGAAATGTTCAAATATCTGATATTGTTAGAGTTTTAACAATTGTATTGTGCAACGCAAGCAAATATTATCCAATAGTCTGCTGATGTTCTGGTTGTTGACCACTGACGATATAAAAGTGGCGGCCAAAGAGCTCCACCATGTTCACCAGCTAGTCTACAGCTAACTGTGTCTGTTTGCTGTTTGGTGCTGAGCAGGTAGTGTACAGCGGCTTTTTTCTCTGAAAACGACGCTATGAGACACTGAGAGTGAACCAAAACAGTAAAGTTGCAGCCGGACAGATAAACAACGAGCTGAAACTCACTATAAAGCTCCGTAAAGCCGAGAGGAGCTGCAGAGTCACTGTAGGTTTATCACTACGAGCCACGACCAACACGTTACACACCGACAGTGAATACAGTGGAGTTATAGAAATATTGATTATAGCTGCTTAGCAATTACGTTTGACGATGCGACATAATCAGGGAAATGGTTTAGTAACATATAAGCATAATTTCTAGGAGACTGTAGTGTTGATTTACATCAGATAGACAACTGACGGATGTCTAAAACACTCCAGAGCAGCTACTCAAACTAACTTTGTGCTGAGGTTGATTTTCCAACAACTATTTCCAAGATCAAAAATCAACTTTGAACGCAAACTTTTCCAGACAAAGATCAAAATATACATAAGACAACAAGACGAGACGGATGGGTCAACAAAACATCAGATTTTAACCATAGACTGTATAAAAATATGGACGTAGTTACCGTGACATCACCAGTTGGTTTCTGAAGAGCGGTTTTGAAGCTCAAAGTGAGCCGCTCCGGCCGTCGCCATCTTGGCAGTGCGTGACGCTGCCTAACTCCCAGCCAATCAAAAATGGGCGAAGAGGCGGGGCCGAACGGCTGAAACAAGCCACCTAGCGGCTGGCGGACCTGTCACTCAAAGCAGCCATGTCCTTCATTATGCAGAACTTTACAGCTTAATAACATTTAAACGAGTGAGTTATAAAAAAAATTCACCCCCCGTACAGTTGTCATGAAAGAGGAAATTAGCTACAGAGACCAAAACCGTTGTTTGTACCAGGCTGTAAACATGTTTATTTCTGCAGTAAAGTTGGACATTTTAACATGGGGGTCTATGGGGATTGACTCGCTTTAGGAGCCTCAAGTGGCCATTCAAGGAACTGCAGATTTTGGCGCTTCTGCATTGGCTTCATATTAAAGCCCCGGAGGTTGTCGCTTGGTTTTAACACATGAGGGTATGTTTTTTTTGTAAACTGTGACCTCGATCTTCACATGTGGAAATGTGAAATCATCATGCAGCACGTGGAGGTTCAGTACATCAAGTCCAAGGTCTTTAAGGAAGGAAACAGTCGGAGCAGAACGACTGATCTGCTCCACAAATATCCTCCGTATCCTGATTACAGTTCATCAAGTGGTTCAGAGATAACGTATCGAACGGATCTCTCTGCATCAAGTGGCTGCGCCGCAGAGGTCACCGAGCGGAGGAAACAACTCGTCCCCGTCTTCTTCTCTGCTCTCCGACTCTCAGACGTCCTCTGTCTCAGGTTTGTCTTTCACCTCCTTCCTCGTGTCCTCGCTGTGGTCTCCAGCAGGATACGAGCTGAAACCGGAGCCCTCTGTCCTCTCTCTCTCTCTCCAACAGCTCGGTCACCATCTGAACCCGAGTTTCACCTCCACACTGAGACGTCCGAGCGTCTTTCAACATCTTCTCCCTCAGAAGTTTGTTTTAGAACTTCTACAGGAAGCCTTACACTGATAATAATTTGTGTGGATTTAATTTCAAGGATTCAATAATTAGTCAGTTAATCAAATAGTCAATAGAAAGAAAATCAGTCAGCAGTGATAATCATTTCAGTCATTTTTCAAGAAAAAAAGCCAAATATTTGCTGGTTCCAGCTTCTCAAATCTGAAAGTAAATGAAATATTTTTTTGTTTTTGGACCGTTTGTTGGATAAAATGAGCAATTCAAGGACATCACTTTGTGTTCGTTTCTTTTTGACGTTTCATAGAGTTAGCAATGATTAATTGAGGAAATAATTGGCAGATTATTATTATTATTTCATGTATCTATGCATTCATGTGAGGCTCTGTACAGACTGTGGCAACAAATTTCCTTGAAGGACAATAAAGAATCTAAATATCAATCTATCTGCTCAGACTACTTCATTTAGACGCTCATGGTAGAGTCAAGTTCAGAAATTCCATCATTTTGCATGTGAGTAGTACTAAACATCATCTAGGAGACTTTTTATGGGGAAAAAAAACAAAAATGTAAATTGATGTTTTGTAATTTTTATTTCTTTACGTCCAGAACTTTTCAATTCAGCTCAAATATCCATCTGTGAACAGATAGAGGAGATTGTCCATGTTGATGGGACATTCTGGGCCTTGGTAACGTCTAAACGTACTGATAGAGCCAAACCAACAAAATATAAACTATATAGCTGTAAAAAGATTGACTAAACCTGATGCTTATCACAGAGAAACACACATCTTTGTAAAGGGAAGGTTCTGCTGGGTTTTACAGTCAGTGTGTCTGAAGTCTGTGCGTCTTGGTTTCACATATGAATGGTAGGAATTTAGTTTAGAAATAGCGTCCTTGAAAGGGGTCGAAAGGTTAAGGATGCCAAAGATTGTTGTGCAGAGTGAGACGCCTCGACAGAATTCTTTGAAATTTGCTGCATTCATGGTCTCCAGAGGATAAATACTCTGGCCTTTCATCAAGCAACGTCATCAGGTCGTAAAGTCCGCTTGGAAACACACGAAATATAAAAACCCTGACAAACATGTGCTCCCAAAGCTCTTAATGGTGCCCTGTGGAGTTTTCCTGAAAACACAAACAGTTTTATCCACGTCAGTGTTGATGATGTGTATCCTTCAGGTCTAACAAACATGTTGAATACATTTTCTCTCCTTTTAAAACACTTGCAGACTCAGTTTTCTGATTATTTCAAATCAGGCATTATTTACATCCACGTTTAATAGCTGGAGGTCTTTGGTGACGTGTTGCTACGTTACCGATGGCAACTGTCGATCAGCAGAGGAGCGTGCAACCTTCAGCAGGAATGTGCATCATATTGGCAGAGCTTGTGAATCCTCACCCACTCTTAAAAATGTTGCTACTTGTGATAGAAACCTTTAATATTGCCGTTAGGAGTCTGTGTTTAATTAAAAATCACTGATGTTTGATGTTTACACTCTAAAATAAGCTGTGAAGACGCCGATGAAGTTGAACGTTGCATTTAGGAAACAGAGATTTGCATGTCTTGTTCGGCCTCTTTACCTTCCAGCCTCCGTAAATCCAAGTTTCCCTCCGAGTGTTTTCCTGTGTAACGGCAGCAGTGATGAGGGGGAAGCAAAAGGGCGAGCTGAAGCTAACAATTAAGCAGCTGGGGTTGGATCTTCCTGTCCAGAGGATGATAATTATCTGCAGCTGATCAGCTGCCCCGAGTCTTTACAGAGAGAGTAGAGCAGAGCAAAGAGGAGGAATAAGAAAGGGGGATAAATCAGAAGTGAGGCTGACAGAAGGTGTCAGAGCCGGGTGGAGATGTTGGCTGTCACTCATGAGTTATGTCATTTTCTGGATGTCAGAAGCTGCCAGTGAACGTGTTGAGTGTTGGCTGGAGGTGAAGCCCCGTCGACCCCGGAGACGCCCCGACCTCCGACTCCTCTTACTCAACAGTTTCAGTCTGCATGAGGTTTGGGTTTCCCTCGTCTTAAAATAGCTCAGACAAATATGTGAGGACCCCCATTAACAAACAGCGCTCATCCTGCTGCAGCTCACTGCAGAGGAGCAGGAACACACTGAATTTACTTTACTGCTTAGAATCAGTTATATAAATTTAGACAATGTGTCCTCACAAAATACCTCAAAATCTATTTTAGGGGTGTCAAAAACTATGCTAATTATTTTCTATTGAAGTTGAAGTTGAGCAGCAGCACAGACAATGTGATATAATCAAAATATTACTACTTATACAGTTAAAAGCCCTTAAATAACGCTAAAATCACTTAAACAAATATAAAATGAGGTTTACTAATTTGTTGTAAATAATTTACTTGGAACCATGGTTCTCACTTTGAATGTCTATATGGCTGCTAGTCATTTTTTCACATCATATGGGATGCATGGTAAGGATGGGAAAGATCACGTTTACTAGGAAATACAAATATTTGGCAAAACACAAATAGTGCTTTATTTCATACAAATATTTTAAAAATTATTTGTTTTCGGGAATGAAATGTCAAATGTCAAATACCAGCGTGCAGGTCGGTTACATCACTATCTCAGTGTCTCTCCTCTGCTCCGCTGTGACGTCTGTCAGCAGGTCTCAACGAGGGGAGTCACATCCACCTGCTACATGACGCACATTTCCTAATTTGGACATCACTCCCGGAGTTGGGAGTGTTCCCCAGAGATAAAGCTGAACTACTGACACAAGCGAAGGCTCAAGATGTTTGTAAGATTAGAGTTGGTCGACTTAGGGTTAAAAATACTGTGCATTGACTGTACAATACACAACTGCACAACTCTGTATCCAGTAAATGTGACTGACTTGTATTTGCTTGATTTAAAGACGTCTCTGTAATATATCTCATTAGTCATAATTGTGACTCAGATGTTGACAATTCACAAGTGGGAATCTCGTAATTACAATAATCCATTCCATTTGATCAGAGGTTTCTTTTGAAAGGCATTCTGGGTAACGTAGTCAAACACAGCCTGAAGTGGAAGCAGAGAAGGAAGTCTGCAGAAGAGGTTAAACTAAGAGAGTATACGTCATCACCAGACATCTCCTGCACTGCAGCGAGCTTCTCCTGGTGAGATGTTACTCTGTCATTTAATGTACCGGATGGATTTTCCTTTTTAAATTAGCTGCTGGTGACTGACAGCTGACCACACCTCTTCCTGTGCTGCAGCAGGAGGAGCTGACAGATGTGACAGATGTGATAGATGGTTCGTAATATACTGTCACACTCGAGTCTGTTTCCTAACAAACACTGAGGGTTTATGTTTCTACAAACGGAGACGGAGGAGGAGAAGGCTGCTGGTGTGTGGAGGCTTTTATTGTCACGTAGGCAAAGTGAAGGGTAGGGGAGGGGATGGAGGTGGTGGTGGTGGTGGTGGTGGTGGGGGTCCGTGTCCTTGTCAAGGACCTAATTACCTGCAGCAGGCGTGGATAGGAGGGGGGAGAGTAACACACAGACCTCTCATATTCTTATTTCCTGAATCGATCCGGTGTGACAGCTCGCTGTTTTGCTTTTTAATACCAGTTTCAATCTCAAATGCGTGTTTAAAACCTGCCCAGCAGCACTTTAAACCTTCATTTAGATGAACAGTTTGGTGACAATGACAAACTGTGTTTCTTTCTTCCATTAATCAGCCCTGTTGTTGTTGTTGTTGCTCTGCAGTTCCCAAAAATCCCTCGTTGAGCTCAGTGTCCCAACAGAAGTGTCAGCCGGCCAGTCAGTCCACCGCTTTGGTCCCAACTGAAATATCTCAACAATTATCAAATGGGTTGCAATGAAATGTTGTACAAACATTCATGTTCCTCAGACGATGAATCCCAAATGACTTGGTGATCCTCTAGCGCCACCAGCAGGTCAAAGTTTGAACACATCCAGTGAAATATCTGGACACAAAGGTTTAATGTTTGTTTCCATCCACTGCCGTTAATGTTAGCAGATAAACAGCAGGTGGAGCTAATTCTCCAGTCGGTGCCATTAAACCGTCGCAGAAGAAGAAGACACAACGAGATGACGCCATTAAAACAGTCAAAGCTCAAACGATGGAAAACATGATGGAAATATGACGTTTCATGTATTGATGTGAGGAAGGTTACAGTCTCCTCATCATCGCTCCACACAGATCTGATGTTTTCAGCTCTTCAGTGACGTTTAAGTCATCATTTATTCATTAAAACCGAAATTATACTTTGCGCATCTGTGAGTACACGAGGGTCCGCTTGGCGTAAATTTCATCGACAGTCTGCGTGGTCACTACGCCGACTTCCTGAACGCTGATCTACTGCACATGTGCGGATTGCATCCTCCAGAAAGTTGTATAAACAGCACTACTACGTGTCTGTGGTGTCTGCAGATGTCCGTGTACACGTCTGCTCTGGAGTCTGTGGCTTAAGTCTGTTTACATTTGCTTTGTATCCACACTTTTACACTTCAGACACACTTTTTTGCGATATTTTATGATTTGTCTTTCGAGTTTCCAACGTTTCTATTCAGGTTTTTTTATATGCAAATAAGCCAAGCTGGAACAAAACTGAACCAACTTATTATTAAGACCAGATAAAGGTTTAAAAACACTTAGTCTTGTTTGTTGATGGACAGACTGTCATATTTGTGACACTTTGACAAGAAGAATTTAAGAGGTGCATGTTGGAGGTTAAAGGACGACTTCTACAGTCTTTCTCTCAGTTTTCTCTACTCATAGGGCCACAATTTAGAAAATAATTGCACATTTCTTCTACATAGGTGACCTAGTTTTTAGAAATCATCCTATTTATAGCGGTGAAATTCCTCTTTAAGGACACAGACAGTTGGTTGGACACACTAGGAGGGCTCATTACTTTTAAATTAAAATAAGTCATCAATGAATAACTTGCTCATCAGTTTCCAACATTGCTACAACTAAATGCAACCAGAGATATAACAGATGTAACAATGCAGGAAAAAACTAATTTCCATCATCTCATGGTATATATATCATCTCATCATCCAACTCTAGACTCCCGTATAAAATCTTTTCTATCTGTGATTCTGCATCCATCAGATCCAGGTTAAAATATCTGAATGTGATCAATCTCGTGTCTAAAACAGTCTCAAGAAGCCGCAGGTCGCATGTACAGATCATCTCTTTTTGTTCCTGTTGGACGAGGCTGCAGGTGTGTAGGCAGGTACGGAGGGAGCTGAAGTCATCACGCAGGTACCGGACGCCTCAGACCCGCCGCTGCTGCAGGAATTCACAGAGACGAGCCCGACTGAGCATCAGACAGTCGAGGGGTTAACTAGCAGCAGAGACCACTGATGGGAAGCTTTTAGTCCAACAGTTATCTTCCATCACGTCCTTCAGAGCACTCATTAATTACTCATTAAATTGATTTACTAATCAATATGAAATCCTCTGAATCAAATTAATAGTTGTTTCAAGAAGGCTGGATCCTGTGGTCCTGATGCTGAAGAGGGTCAAAATATAAAGTTTTAAGATCTGAACTGTTTTAATATATATATTTGTTGTGCTTTAGTGTATAAAATGTCAGAAAATAGTGAAAAATACCATTATATTATTATATATATATACATATCATCATAATAATCATTCTTACCTGAAGCCCAAGTGAACAAAAAACCCAAAGATGTTGAGTTAATTCTCCATGACAGTAATATCTGTAGATGTAAGAAGCTGGTACGACTGATTTTTTTTTGGCATTTTTGCAGTTAAGAAAAATAACTTAACGTCCCTTTCACTCAAAAACATGTTTCTCTTCTTGTTCCTTTCAGTTGGATCTCTGTGCAGAGTTTGTTTTCACATTCATCTGCTGAAAAGTGGAAAGTTTCTCTGAGCTCATTAAGTTTAAAGTTTAAAAAAGCGAGTCTATGAGCGATGATAAAGTCTGGAAGACAATCCTGGTCCAGTGTTCAACTCAAAGCCTGATGTGGAAACTTGAAGCCTCCAGTTGCACAAACACTGAGATGAACTTTACAGTGAAGGAGGAAACATCTGGTGTCCAGCAGGAAAACTTTAAGAAATGAACAATATTTACATATTCATAGATTCTGAAATTAATGAGGGAGAAGGATTTTAATGAGATAATTGAACTTTTTTTTGTAGAAAAACCATATTATACATACATTAATATTCAAAGTGGAGTATTTTATATACATTTTAAACATGTCTGGAGGGCATCTGTAAACAATTAATTACCAACATTGTTGCTAATTATATTTCTGTCAGCTCTAGAGTAGCATGTATGACCCTTCAGTAAAGCCTCCTGTTAAGACCAGTTCTGTGTGTGTTACACTGGCAGCGCTGAGCTTGAATTTACGCTCCTTCATGTGAACATGTGGGTTGTATATTTTAAGGATGTAACAGTCGATAAAAGGCCGGTGTCACATCTCATATGCCGCCGTGTCAGCGGCCGTGTCTTTGCCGCCTCTCAACAGGATTTACAGTTCTGTGAAGGAAAAACCGGCTTCAGCAGTTTTTTTGTTCCCGGGGCCGTGGAGTCGTCCTCTCTGGGCCCGCTCTGAGGCGTGAGCGGCGTGCTGACGGGCGGGGGACAGGTGCAGCATGTAGTCAATCCTCTAAGTATAGAAAGCACCACCAGCCGAGCATTCCTGCCGCGCCTCTCACCGCGGGGATAACAATACGGCAGCTCAGATGACGGACGATGAAAGGCCTCCCGCTGTCACGCCGCCAAGAGCTCCACATCACATCTCTCACTCTGCAGCTCTTTCCTCCTCCATGTGACCCCTTTCCCTCCTTCCAAAAAGAATCCATCCTCCGCTCACTTGTCACTGCCGTCGTCATGCAAACAGCTAATGATGCCCACTGAGGCAGCTGGACAACAGTCAGTGGAGCTTTGAGTTCCATTAGTAATTGTTTTTATCACTTTTTACATTTAATTTGAACAAGTTCTGCCTTTTCTATAGTTTTCTTCTTGTCAACAAATCTCATGTTTGGATCCAAACCAACAATGAACTGATCTACTAACAAGTATCGTGTGTGTATCAAAGCCTGATATATCTTATTCCTCAGTTGTTGAGTCACATCGCTGCACTGGGTCACACGTTCCTCCATCATGAAGAGTTTGGTCACGTTAGTTTGTTTAGAAACGGCTCCAAAGACTAATAACAGCATCATGTTTTCAGTCTCTGGAGAGTAGTTCTGTGTAAGGTAGGCACTACTGAGCATGTGCAGGAACAGCGTCACTAGCTTGTTCCTTGTTCCTTCATCATGAAGAGTTTGGTCACGTTAGTTTGTTTAGAAACGGATCCAAAGACTAATAACAGCATCATGTTTTCAGTCTCTAGAGAGTAGTTCTGTGTACGGCAGACGCTACTGAGCATGTGCAGGAACACGGTTCTGTTTACAGCTTTGCTAGCTTGTAGGGATGTGCAGAGAGCCCAGTATTTGTATTTGTATCTGTATTTGTTGAGGCAGCATAATTATTTGTATTTGTATTCGAATAAAAGTGGAAAGAGGCTTAAAAATCCTGTTTTTGTTTTTATTACTCTCTTAATTTTAGAAAATTAAAGTGTTACAATAAGTGTTCATGAATAAACTATCTTACCTACCGAACCGGAGTCTCCCAGATCATAGGCGACTGCGCTGACTAGTGAACTAAAACTTTACTCATCGACTCATTGCAGACAGACCTCTACCTATTTATACACCCATAACACAGAGACAGCACAGCATGTAACATGTAGTAGAACTTCAAAGGTGATTCTTGCTTTGTACTTTTCATTTATTGCCTATTTTTTACAACCTAACTTTGTGGAAAGGAGAAGAGGAACAACAGGTTATGGAGAGTCCCTTTGGACTTACCCCTGATAGACGTCACAGCGGAGCAGAGAGACACTGAGAGAACAATGTAACCGACTAACAAACTGGTATTTGACATGTTTTTTTATTTTCTTCTCAAAAATAAATAATTTTTAAACTATTTGTATGAAATAAGAACGTCGAGTTAAATTAAAATGACTGAACATGTCTTTGGAGAGTGACATTATTAGAACTCTGGACTTTAATGCTCTAATCAAGGACTTTGCCAAAAAAAACATAAAACCAGGAGGAAGATGTTTTAAAAGTAGGAACAGACTTTAATACCTGCAGTTATTGATTGTTTTGTACAATATTCTTATGCTTGCACGTCTTGTGAGTGGACAGAAGGAGTTTTGTACGTTGTTGCTCCTTTTTATTGTGGCCATTTATTTTATAGCACTTGAATCTATCAGGCAAAGGACTGGCTTTCATCTGTTCGCTTTGGTGATGCAGATTCTGTATAGTATTTGTATGCTTCACTATGATTATATGATTTATATTTGTTGCCACAACAGTCATAAATTTAACCTGCATCGTGTGTAACAAGCACAGTCAGTCCCTGTATGTGCTGCACACACACAAACTCATTAGTGAATAGCTTTACAGTAAGTGTGAGCTCCGGGTTCAGTCTCTCCTCGTGTCAGGACTTAACACACACAGCTGAAATTGAAGTTAGCAGCTCTCAGCAGTTCGTCAGTGTAATTGGCTGCAGCACACACACACACACACACACCTGCTGAGGTAAACACCTGGTTAAACCTTTGATTGGACCTGAAGTCTCTTGTGTGGACGGTTCACTGCAGTTCAGCTTTCAGAGTAAAAAGCACAGTAAAGACAGAAGCTGTGTCCCAATTCAACAAGCAAACCAGTAATATACAGTATACTTTATACCGTTTTAACAGTTTCTTAAAAACTTTTTTTTTTGATATTCTCAAGCAGAATTGAAAAGTTCTGTCAATAAAAAAAAAAAAAGTTGGCAGCTCTTAAAAGAGCTGATTCGGCTCCGTTGTGAACGTCTCATCTCTACAGTTAACTCAAAGACTCTCATTGATTCGGCATTTCAGCAACAGTACTTTAGCTCATTTAAAGTTTGACTGGAGTTAGTGCACGCTGCAGCAAACAATCAGCCATGATTCAACTGCACCAACTCATCTGTCCTCCGCACATGCTCAGTAGGAGGAGAATTACACATTTTGGCATTTTTAAAGCTATAATATGTAATTATTCCTCATTAAAATGTGTAAAAACAACTAGACCTGTGTTATATATGTTGTTGAGTTGTGTACTTACATTATCCCAAATGTTTCCAACAATGTTCAAACTCAGAGAAATCTGTAATTTAATCAAAGTAACGGACCGTTTCATTTAGTCGCCTGTCGATGACGTCATACCTCCTCTACCAAAGAGTAAACACGCACCAGATGCATATGGCGGCGCTGTGTTTGTCCGCTACAATGGCGTCTACCAAAAAGTAACTTACACACATACAAGATAATACATCGGCGTTGTGGTTGTTCCACACAAACTGTTATAAATGGACTTTTATTCAGTTTTAAGACACATTTTCATGATAAATTTAGGTGGTTTTTAACTATATCTTTTAGCCGGAAGAAGGATTTTAGTCATTGGACGTCTGGATCTTAAGTTATCAGAGAAATAAACTGGACAAACGTTAGCAGCAGCTCGGCTAACAGCCCCTCCAGGAAGTCTGGTGGTCACCAAACATCGTCAGAGAAATATTGATTTTTTTAGGTGAAACAGCTTTAATTAGTGTTTTAAGGATTTTAATCTGCGGGTCCGTTTGTTCTGGAGAGGAGGAGACCTCTGCGGATAAAAACATCCTGAATGATGAACACTGGAGTAATCCTATCCCGGTGAAGCTGGTTATTTAACAACGAATACAACAACTCCCATGATCCCTTGCTACTTCACACCGTCATCACACTCCGTCTTTTGTTATTGTTTTGATTGAGACGCCTAGCGGCTGAAATTACATATTGTGCGTTTAATGTGGACGGAGGTTTTAGAAGAAACGAGCTGAAACTTCTGCTGTTGGTTTTGCATGAAAACGGTGATTTAGAATTTAGCAGCTTCATGTAGACGTTGTCTTAACTAGTCGTGACATCATCACCATCGTTTGGCCACTAGCATGTTAGCATGCTAATATCAGTATATTATCATGCTTTGTTAGCATTAGCATCGAAGCACAGTTTCTTTTCTATTTGGTTATGGGTCCAACATACTTAAACATTATTAATTAATATGCATTTATGTCTGAAATGGTTCATTCTGTGATTTAACAACGCTGTTCTGAAGGTATTTTCAAAAATCTTCAAAGACTTTTAAGAAGTCGTCGAGTGTTTAGACGAATATTTGCATGTTAACATCAGTTATTTTGCTGGAAAGTTGAGTAATTTATTCATCTCATCAGTCTTATTAACAGGTCAGAGTTTATTGATTAACAACTATTATAATTAACCAGCAAACTTCCATTTAAAACAAAATATGGTTCCTTTTTTAAGTCTGAATCAGCAGAGTGTATTTATTAGTGTATTTATTAGTGTATTTATTAGTATCTGATCCATTGAGGGAAGCTGCTGTTTCAGTGTTTCCTCTCTTGTGTAATTACTCATCAACACCTGCGTTAAATATGATAATGTTAATTTGTTTTGAACTAACTGATCATAAGCTGAACAAATCACCAGCAGGAAAAGTCTTCATGGATAAAACATGAGTTATAATAATCATAAGTGTTTTCACACCTGTAGTTTGTTTGCTCTGGTGTGAATCAGTTGATGAGTTGGTGAACTTGGTGCATTTTCCTTTTTGTTTGGTTTCTTTTCACACAGAGAAAAATCCAAGCGAGCCAAAACGCAGCAACATTCTCGTCACTCATTGGTCAGATGTGTCCAGAGCAGAAGCACAGGAAGTAGGTCCTGAAGGAAACACACTGCATTGTGCTATAGTCCAACTGTTAAATTCACTCATCTGCATCCCACAATGCAAAGCTCACCTGGCTACGGGAGCCGTTTTGCTCAAACTTGCGGAGTACACCTAGTAGTCGGGTCAGATCGGGTCGGATCACGTTCCCACCACAAACAAACCGTTTGGGACCAGACCGAGACCACCTCCTCTAAAGGGTCTCGCTGCGGTTGTTTTGGTTCGTACCGGAGTGCGATTACCGTGTTCACACCCGACCAAACAAACTACACCGAGGGAGGAAATCTAACCAGAGTTCACCAGAGTAAACACATTAAAAAGCAGAAACCTCAGAGAGCTCGTGAATAAGCGCGGCCTGTTTATCTTTAATAAGTCGCTCTTTGGTGTTATTGATCTGCGGTGCAGCGAGGGGGAGAATTGTGGTTCATGACATGATTTATGGGCATTTAGATTGAAAGTGAGACCCCGCTGCACTCCTGCTTTCACAGAGCACACACACATGCACATGAGCACACAGATGAACACACACACTCGCAGCCTGAGTGTGATTGCTGTTATGCAGCGGAGCGTTGAGGAGGGCTCGTCCTTGTCTCTCTGCAGCCGGTTTATTTCCTGACATGCAGCCTCTGACTTCATGATCGCAGTCTCGGGGAGGGAGGGAGGGATAACACAACACAGAGCGGCATGGCTCGGCTCTTCTGGGCTCCGCTCTGCAGTCAGAGTTAATTTACCACAAAATATAACGGCAAATGGTGCAAATCTGAACGAATGGCCTGATTCTGGATGACGGTTGGCTGCAGCGAAGCCCGCAGACGTTCATGCTCCCAGAATGCTGATAAGGTGGACTGAAAGGATGTTTTCTAATTTAAAACACAATCTTTTATACAAACAGGCCTGTTTGTTTTCACCAGTTCGGTGGTGTTACCTCTGCAGGCTGTTTACATCCTTTGTTTGTTATTAAGCAGAAAATCTTTCAACAGTTTTAAATTAAATTTGGTGGCGAGTAAAGTCATGAAAGTCATGAAAAGGGGAAACACCACCAGAATCCTAATTCCACTAATTTATCCATTAACAGTGATGTAATTAGTTAGGGGTTAATTAATGGATTACCTGTGCAGGGTAAAAAAAAAAAAAATTCAAACTGACCACATGACATGAAAGCCATCACTTCATCTGTCAATTAAGGGAAGAATTTAGGGACGGTTTTCTTAATATCTGGTCGATTTTATGGGGATTTCCACCGTTATAAACTCCTTAATATATTATAACCCATTAATCTGTAGAGTAAAACCTGTAATTCTGTAATGGTTATTAAATGTTATGTACAATTTCTCAATTTGTATCCCTTGACAACACCTTAATCCATGAAGAAACCACCTTATTATAACAACTGATTACCCAAAATGTGGATTAAACCCATCAAAAATCTGAATACTGAATAACAAACCCTTTAAAAATCACTTGCAGCTGGAAATATCTCAGACCACTTACATAAACAATAATCCCTTTATGTTAACAAGGCCTTAAACTGATAGTTAATGGATGTAATAATAATAATGATAATATCAAAAGAACAAAGGACAAAATAAAATACACACACACACACACACACACACACATATATATATATACACACATTCCCAAAAGCAATCATCAAATACATCTTAAAATCTAGTTCATTTGTTAATTACAGGATTTTGAAATTAAGGTGTTTTCATCCCTTTAATCTATGCAGAAAACCAATTAAAATCACATTGTACTGTAATAATTGATAATCCTAAATATGGAGTAAACCTATTGAATACTTGAATACTGAATAATAATCCTTTAAAATATCATCAATTTACAGTTAAAAGTACATCAGACCACTAACATAAACCAAAATCCCTCGACTTTGATAACACATGAAATTGATTTTTAATGGACTTAAAAAACAACAACTTTATAATAATAATAATATTAATTTATATAGCACATAATAAAATCAGCGATTACAATAAGGACAAAATAAAATACCAAACATACATATATGTACATTCCCACATATATAACATAAAATATTTCACATGAACGTGAAGTGCAAAGTGGTGCACATCTTAAAATTTAGTTAATTTATTATTTATTGGATAAGTTAAGTAATAATTGAGGGTATTTTGGGGGGATTTAATAGTGAAAATGGATTTGTTTTAGTCCAGAGCTGGTATTTTTCTTTACATCTACCGTACATGTAAATTTTAAATGTAAATAGCAAATGTAAGGATTTACAAGATAAAGATAGCAGCTTTAAAAATTTTCACAAATTTCTTGTGATCTATTGCACTTTACAGAGTAAAAAAGCTTATCATGTGTATCCCATTGCTGTCCATCACTCTCGCCCCTTTAAAGTTTCTATTTTGGTGTCATGTCTCACTTGACACTCAAGATACTTCAAAATAAAAGTCACAACAGCAACACTTCAAGTTTGACCTTTATTTCAAGAGTATCTGTTATTCACAAAGAAAACAATCCAAATGAAACGGTGTAAAAGCTCTCGACCTCGTCAGGTGAGTTTGTTTTGTGCTGCAGGTGAAGGATTCACTGTGTCTGATCGTGACTCTGTCATTGGCTGACAGCAGGTTACCAGTGATGGATCAGCATCCAACCGTCAGATGATTCACTGCCTGTTTGCTCTGTAAACACTAACATCTGATTGAAGTGCCGGTTTTATTGACAGGAGATGGTTTTTATTTCCTCCTCTTTTAAAAAAACATTAACAGGTCTGGTCAATAATTAGCACGCTTTATTTTTCCCTGTAGTTGTACAGCACTGAGTCAGGCGCTCCGGGGCACTCCCTTGTTATTGTCTTATATTTTTTATTGTTGGGATATTGATCCAGGCAAACATTCAGCCCTTATGAACGTGGTTTTGTAATGTTTAGTCTCATCAACAGCTTGGATACCTGTTTTTGGTATCCAGTAACGTGTTATATCACTCGTGACACATGTAGAAATAGAAAATGAGACGCAGGAAGGAAACAGTTTGGAAGGATTTACTGACCATCCAACGGCTAGCGTTAGCATAGCCTCAGGTGACCTGTGGCTAACATTAACATTAACATTAAGACAATACCTTACCATACTGATATCAACCCTCCAGTAGTCCCGGTAAGACAGCGAGCACACCAACCCCCAAGTGTAAACGTGAGCGTTACTGGGAATCCCTTACACTATTGTTGCTGAAGAAACCTGATTAATTAATTAGTTACTGCTCAACACTGTTTATGACAGACTTTAAAAAGTGTGAATTTATCCTTTAACTTATTTCCTGGAGATGTTTTCACTGCTGCTCTGAGGCCGCCAGGTTTTGATTTTCTGTTTTTTTTACTCGTCGATGACAGTAAACTGAATATCTGTTGGTCGGGACAAATCACAGCCTGCTCGCCAGAATAAAACGTTGGCATTGTACGTTTCTGCAAACTACAGGAACGTTGAATATCTACGTTTCAACACGTGAAATACGTATCATCTCGACATTTCTAAAGTGACGTAGTTCACATGTGATCTATATGAGTTGATCTTTCCTTTATAGGAGGAGGAGGAGCTGCAGGTGGATGGTTTGTAAGTTTGTTGGAAAATTTGTTGGAATTTGTTGGAAATCAGCAGAGAACAGGGTTCGAGACCACCTCGAAACCGAAACCAATGTCCGCTTCCCGTTTCAACCGACAAAAGCGGGTGTTTTTAGCGAGACATCAGGACATTTGCAGCCGTTTTTATTTTATTTTTTATTTTTATTTTAACCCAAACCATGATCTTTCCCCTAACCCTAACCAAGTGGTCTCCGTGCCTGAACCTAACCAGACCTGAACCACAGCGTTGTCACACCATAAAACATCATTATTCAACGGGTAGAAACGTTGATATGATACGTATTACACGTGTTGAAACGTATATATTCATCGTTTCTGTGGTTTGCAGAAACGTTCAATGCCAATGTTTTCTTCTAGGTTGCAAATCAGGACGTTTGAGGACGTCATCTTTGGGTGTGTGTGGACACACTGACTGTGTGCTGTCTTGGAATCACACACTGTTATCTGTTCCTCTAACCAACCACATCCTTAAGACAACACTGAGGCACGCTAACACACCTACGCACACTCTTTTAGGTAAATAAACGATCCTCTATAAATCAGCTACCTGTCAGGATTCACCTCACACTGCCGCCGGAAAGTCAACAGGAGACTCTTACGGTTAAACGTAGTAAATGTTTAGGGAGTCAATTAAAGGACGGGGCGTCCAAATGAACACTGAAACAGTTTTTTTATTGCTGTAATCATTCCTCCTCTTCATACTGGTTATTAACAGACGCCCTTCAAATGTGCTGGAGAATCTCACCAGTGTTTCGTTGACAGGTGTACAGACAGGTGTAAAATGTTTTCATCCATGTATGGCTAACTGAAGTGGAAATGAGGCTCATGCACGTGCGCCCAGTTTCACAATGATTTATAAAACAGAACCATGTGTATTCATGGCTTTATAAATCTGATGAAAAGAGTGCATGTGCATATTTCTGTCTTTGTGTGAACCTCCACTGCTTTCATTTTGGTGTAATGAAGTGTATTTTCTATTAAACTGAGTT
This sequence comes from Thunnus albacares, assembly GCF_914725855.1. Taxonomy (NCBI): domain Eukaryota; kingdom Metazoa; phylum Chordata; class Actinopteri; order Scombriformes; family Scombridae; genus Thunnus; species Thunnus albacares. The sequence continues at coordinate 2,132,560 of NC_058128.1, read as the reverse complement.
AAATTAAATATTAAATTCTAATAATCTGCGGTGTCCCCTGTTTGCACTTCCTGTGGTTGGGTTGTGTGGAGCACTGGGGCAAAAGTGAAGCATGGAAAAGTCCCATTACACACAGTGTGGTTAAATAAAGGTTTCCAAAAACATTCATACACACACTTATCTCTTCCCCTCCTCCATCTTTCCTCCTTGTTTAGTCCACAGCATCGTGTGAATCCTCATCAAAGCAGCGAGAGGAAAGCTCGTCTGCATGGGGAACAGCTTTTGGTAGCGACTCTCGGTCTTTTCTGTCTCTTTGAGGTCTGAGAAATAAAAGCTGGAGGAGGAAACTGAGCTCTCGAGGTGATTCTAGAGGCCCACTCGTGCTGAACAGGAGGAAACACGTCTGGAAGTAATTAGCTGAGCTGAAAATCCCCCTAAGATGAGTAATACATGAGTCTAATATCGGGCTAATATGCATATTTTTTCAGTATTCCTGCTCAAACAATGTTGATTAGCATCTGATGGTCCACTGAACACTGTCCACCAGGCAGAAATACATTGCTAAACATCCCCATCTCAACATTTATTCTGTCTATTAGAGTCCTAAAGCTTAAAACAAGTGGATATATCTGCAGCTGGATGAGACTATTTCAATCTGACTCCAATAAAAACACTAAAACATAAACAACAGTTTTAATATCTTGAAGAAGAAGCGAGGCTCAGCATGCAGTTAGCGTACACATCCGGCCAAAAGTACATGGACACCCCTGTCAACTTACGTACAGTAAGTTTACTTCAGGGGCACAAAAAGCATCTCATCTTACTACATGGAGTCCTCCTACATGCTCAAAGTTTGAGCTAAGAGTTGATAAAGACCCTGTGAGGTTGAAATAGGTCGGCGTTTTAGCAAAATGCCCAACGACTTCTCTCCTTGCTCTGCTGAAGTGCAAGAATGTTTTCTTCTCAGTAACACGATGAATGAAAGTTCACAATCAGCTTCTGTGCTGCTGCTCCAAAACTATGGATTTCTTCTCCAGCCTACATGAGTCATTTGAGATTTATTGAGATTTTCATGTCATCTTAAAACTCACTTGTACTCGTTAGCCTTGAACTGTGCCTCAGATCCTTTACTGCAGTAAAAGTACCAATACAACAATGTAAAAATACTCCATTACAAGTAAAAGTCCTGCATGAAAAATCCTCCTACAGTAAAAGTACATAAGTATTATGAGCTTGATGTAGTTAAAGTATTGCAGTAAAAGTACATAAGTATTATGAGCTTGATGTAGTTAAAGTATTGCAGTAAAAGTACATAAGTATTATGAGCTTGATGTAGTTAAAGTATTGCAGTAAAAGTACATAAGTATTATGAGCTTGATGTAGTTAAAGTATTGCAGTAAAAGTAGTGGTTTGGTCCCTCTGACTGATATATTATTATATATGACATCATTAGATTATTAATAGTGAAGCATCAGTGTTAGAGCAGCATGTTACTGTTGTAGCTGCTGGAGGTGGAGCTAGTTTACACTACTTTATATACAGTTAGCTAGTTTAGTCCACTGGTTCCCAACCTAGGGGTCGGGCCCCTCCAAAGGGTCAGCAGATAAATCTGAGGGGTGGTGAGATGATTAATGGGAGAGGAAAGAAGAAAAAACAAAGTTCTGATACACAAATCTGTTTTCAGTTTTTGGACTTTTTCTCTAATCTTTGATTTTTGCTGAAATATTGGATCATTTGAACATTTCTTGAAATGAAAGCATGTGAGAAGTTTAGAGGGAAAAATCACTATTTGGTGGAGCTGTTAACAACTCATAGACATGTGAAATGTGACCCCGACTACACACTGCTTTTTGTAAGACGTCAAAAGACAAAAAGGTTGGAAACCACTGGTTTCATCTTTAACAATGTGTTGTATTTTAAAAGCTTGTTATATTATCCATTGTGTCAAATCTTCATCTGAAAAGTAACTAAGCTGTCAAATAAATGTAGTGGAGTAGAAAGTACAATATTTCCCTCTGAAATGTAGAAAGTAGCATTACATGGAAATACTCAAGTAAAGTACAAGTACTTCAAAACTGTACTTAAGTACTTGAGTAAATGTACTTAATTACTTTCCACCACTGCTGACCTAATTTCCTCTGAAGCCTCTGTAGGTCTCTGTTGTCTCTACTGTATGTGTGTTGAGTGACCTTGTGCCATTTTATTTCTCTTTTTCTATGTTTGTGTTTTGTCTCTGTGTGTGCCGAAAACTACTTTGGATCAACTGTGTTTTAATGTAAATCCGTCCAATATGTGATTTTTATCTATCTGTGAAAGATGTTAGAGCTGCCGCCTCGGTGAAAACATTCATACCCATCAAAGTGTCAACTAGACAAAGTTGTTAAATATTTCAGTTTTGGTGTGCTGACACTAAAAACCAGCAGAGCTTTGTATCTCCACTGTTCCATTTTGTAAATGATTAGACCTCTAGTGCCTCACTACAGCCCTAAAAATTAGAGTTCTGGACAGTAAAAACAAAATATCCTGATGATTTTTCTCCTCCTTTTGTAGTGGAGCTACAGAACGTAAATGGGGTCACCAAGAATATTCATCGTCAGGGGATAATGAATATTCACCACAAATGTCTTTGAAGAGCTGAGAGAATTCAACTGATCTTCAACTGGAATCGTTTTTCTCTTAAGGGACCGGTCTGTAAGATTTAAGGGGATCTCTTGGCATATATCATTGTGTTTTTGTTGCTTTAGAATGAGAATGAGCCCTTTATATCTACACAGGGAGCCCACCATGTTGCACCGCCATGTCTCTACAGTAGCCCAGAATGGACAAACCAAACACTGGCTCTAGAGGGAGCCTTCACTTTTTCAAGAGTTTCATGGCCACTGTAGGTCGTGTTGATTATTATGGGATATTCAGCTGGTTGCAACCTGACTGCTAAGATGCCACTAAATCCTGAACACTGGTCCTTTAAAATACTGCAGGCCAGTTCATGTCTGCTGACTTTTAGCGTCATCTTTTTTTCTCTGCAGGTCAGAAGTTTAGCGCTCATGTTTCTGCTTGTCGGTCTTCATCTCCTCACGGTGTTTCCTGTTTGAGCTGACGAGGCCCGTCTGTGTTTCTGGGTCACCGCACGACTCTCAACATGTTTCCTGCACAGGTGATGATAATCCATCTGTTGGGGTTTGTTTTCTCTACGAGCCAGATTTTTAGATTTACCAACTGTTGCTTGTTCAGTGTCGTTCTTTTCTGCCTGACACTGACACATTTAAGGTCACCAAAACTAACTGGTTCCAGTGAAAACTGAGGGGTGAAATAAATATAAAATATAATATATAATATATTACAATGAAAAGATCAGTTGCCTCTCACTAGTCGACGTCTCTCCTAGGGCTCCAAAATGTCGAGGAGCAGCTGTGTTTCCATAGTTAAACTGTTTATGAACTTAATGTTAACGAGGCAGTTTTGGAAGTCGGTGTTTGGAGAAAACATCTGATGTTGCTGCTGATGCCCTCTACGCCCCCCCCCCCCCCCCTCGCCTCACCTCGCCTCGTCCTTTCATATCGAAGCATTCGGCTCCTCTGACGGGGGGGGAATGCTGGTTTCCAGGCAACACAGACTCACAAACTGGAGAGACGAGCAGGTGCTGAGGACTTCTGCTGGTAGGTGGTAAGCGACGGTTGGCACCAACATCAATGGTCAGTGTGGCTATTTTTATCACCAGGCCCAACCCATGTAGAGAAATATGGTCGGGGGGGGAAATAAAAAAAAAAAGTTCCATGTTGCTGTCAAAGTTGGACTTGGGGTGGAAGGTTTACCTGAGCTTTACAGGACAGAGAGAGGTGAACCTTGATGATCAGCTAGAGTAAAGAAAAAATACAATAACCTTAAAGCATAATAGTAAGAATCAGTTATTACAAGCTGATATCAATGAGATCAATTACAAACAGTAACGCTGGATTACATGCTTCATCGTTTCCTGTGAATCCCTCATGTGTGTGAAGGCAATATAGATCCAGCCTGGAGAAATAATTACAGAATGTAAATATATTGAATGGATAATCCTGCAGACCATAATTAGCATCAGAGTAAAGGAGCTTTCATCAGTGTTGGTAATATGAAGTTGCTTCTGGTTTGTTAATATACAAATTACAAGTCACACAGGCAAGTGGTTCTTAAAAGAATAATTTATTTATAGAAAATAACTGCGAACTATCTAATTTCATTCATGAAGCAAAATGTTAAAAAAAAAAAAAAAAAATTCTGGTTGCAGCTTCTTTTGTGTGATGATTTACTGTTTTTCTCTGTCTAACTGCTCTCAAACATCCAATCTGTTCGGAAAATTGTTCAGTTGAAGCGTTTTGGGTTTTTTTGGTTTTAGGTTTCTGGTGTTTTTGTGGCAAGCTAATGTTAGCATGCTAACATCTTTTAGCTTCTGTGTTAGTAGTACAACTTTAACTTAGCTAGCTTACTAGTGTAGGTAGCTAACATATGATAAACTCTTTAAGACCCAGTGAAAAGTTTTTATAGAATTGATAGAAAAATGATTGAAAATAATTATAAACAATATAATTATTTCATTTCTTTAAGAAAAAATATTTAAAATGTTTTGGTTCCAGCTTCTCCAGGTGATGTAGTGCTTGTCTCTGTCTTTATTTCATTGTAAGCTGAATATCTTTGGGTTTTGGGCTCTTTGGATTTTGCAGGACAAAATGTAAAGTCTTCATCTTGACATTTTATAGACTAAAACGATTAATTGACAAATAAAAATTGTGACTTACATCCCCACATAAGACACATCAAATCTTTGCAAATGTTCTTTTTTTTAAAAAAAAAAACAAAACAATTTAACCCTAACCTATGAGTAAGTGAAAAAGGTTGAATCTCCATTTGTCAGTACAAAATAGCAGTTTCAACATTTATGCATTGCCCTAGTTATTAGATGCTATAATAAAATGAGGGAATGTACTTTTTTAACTACTTTCTTAATTACTAAAATCACTCTTTAGCTGCTAGATGTTCCACTTTCTTCACCAGCTAGTAGTTAACTGCTGGGAAGACTGAGACTGAAACACAACTAGGAGCTAAAAGAGGCTGAAAAGTGCTGAAGAGACACCTTTAATCCGTTGTTAATATAAAACTTTGAGTAATGGAGCTCTAAATTATGACAAAAACATCTTTAGTGCCTTTTTAAGTGCTGTAAGTGGGAGTCATTACCTCAAAGGAAAAACCGAATCAGTGTGTGTTGTGTGTATTCAGTTCAGCTGCTGGAGGACGTTGTGTAATTACAAAATGAGCGGTCACTGAGGTTGTCCCCTTTCAAATTGCCAGGTGGAGCTTTGGAGTAAATATGGTTTAGCCAAAGTGCAGATGGAAAATAAAAACACTTTCTTGCACAGTTTTTGAGAGAGCTTTCAGGAGGTCGTGATTCATCAAAGATCTGATGGTACAAGGGATTAGAAGTGAAGGTATGAATGAACTAAAATGCTCTTTGAAAAGTTTTAGGACTTAAATTCAAAAGAGACAAGATCCGAAACAGATGAGGGAAGCAGGAGTGTGCATCAAGCTATTCCAAACCTCTGTTCTCCTAAATAATAGACTGTATATTCAAATGTGTTTTTTTATCCAGTAAAAGAAAAGTAATATACTCTCATCATGCATTTCAAAGTGTGTTTTTCTGTTTTAGAAATGTAGATTAACATCTAATAACTGTGTTGTTGGATTTGATATGTTAATCATCACTTACTGTAGCTCTTTGATATGATAATTTTATTTTCATGGCACATGAGTTGATGTGTTTGTATTGTGTTGAAGATGAAAAGGATTTCACACCAGTCCAGAGATTATGAGGTTTAGATATATGACAGCTCATCAGAGAAACAGACACTTTCATGTAACAGGAGAATAAAACACAAACCTCCAGCAGTGATTTATTTTTCCTTTATTTTTCACCTGACAGTTTTGGGCTGTCCACATAACAGCTGCCATTTTAAAAATCTGAACTGTTTACCCAACACTGCGACAGTAGCATACTTTTAAAATGTTTACTGTCGCCTGTTTACAGTCAGTCAGCACTCTTTCTGCTCTCAAACAGCTACTTGGACAGTTATCTGCTTAGAAATATGTTCCAATAAATACTAAAGCGTAATTTGCTTGTAGTTTTCTGACATTTTCTTTTGTGGCTAGCTAAGATTATCATGCTAACGTTAGCTAGCTTGCTGGGGTAGGTAGCTAACATATAATAAACAAGTTAAGACCCAGTGAAATAAATTTAAGTAAAATTAATAAAAATGCCTCTCTTCTTAAACATTTACCCAATTAATCACATGGTTTGGGAATGACCAGCTGTCTCCAATCAAACAAAAATTGTACTTGACCGTTAGCTTGTGTGTTGTAGCAGCTAGCAGAGTGATATCAGTTAGCAAAAACTATATTTACATTTCAAAAAGAGCTTGGTAACTTCTTTCATTTTCAGTTTCTAGTTGTAATTGTTCTTTTTAATCCAGTTTTCCCTGTCAGGATCATAATAATGGGAGTAGAGGAAGTGATCCATGTTAGTAGAAACTAATTCTAAACTTGGATTCAAAGTTTAGAATCTCTATGAATTTACAAGCTTTAGAGCATAGTCAACACCAATGATTATGATTATTATTATTATTATATGACGGTTTCCTGGAGGCACACTGGAGTGTCAGCAGTTTAGGGGCTAATAGCTCAGCTCTGTGACTTTAAACCCTCCAGTGTCGGGTTCTAATCTGGTAAATTGAACATATCTGCCGCTTCCTCAGCTCCACACTGATCAATGAGATTAAAACCAAACTGCTGCCTCCTGTAAATGGATTTCACTTGAGGTCAGCTGTCAGGATAAATCCCTGCAGAGTATATAAGAGACAGAGGAGCCAAATCACTGCATGAACTCCACGCAGATCTTAAACACACAATATGTCATTTCTGCCAGTAGGGGTCTCTCAGTCAAAACAATAAATGCTATAAATAAATAAAAGTTGTCTCACATAAAAAAATCAAGTGTTTCTCCGATGCTGTTCGGCGGACACAGGACGTCCGGTAGGGGGTGCTAGCTGAGCCGTTGCTAACGTTTGCTCAGCTTGTATCTCTGATAACTTAAGATCTAGATGTCCAATCACTGAAATCCTTCATCCAGTTAAAAGATATAGTTAAAAACGACCAAGATCTAAAAAGTTTATCATAAAAATGTGGCTTAAAACTGAATAAAACTCCATTCATGACAGTTTCCGACAGACAACCACAACGCTGACGTATTATCTATCTATCTATTATGTGTATACTATTTGGTAGAGGGGGTATGACGCCATTGACAGGTGACGAAATGAATCGGACCATTACCTTGATTAAAATTACTGACATCTCCATGTAAAGTATGAGTCAACAAGAATCTAACCAGACATTCAATCCTAACTTCTGGTACCCTACAGTTGGTGTCACGGATACATTTCACTCAGTCCAAAATAATTAGTTTGCAAAGTTACCTCTACTTCCTCCTCGTGATGACATCAGATTGTTCGTACATTCCCACAAACAGCCGACCATTGGTAGTCTTTGTTTGCTGTCTAAGGTGGTTGCTAAGGTGGTTGCTAAGGTGTTTCCATGTGTTGTCCATTCTCACATCTCAGATGTGATTCAGCTTCAACATGTACGGATGGATTTGAGAAGTTGACATTTGGAGTAAAGGAGAAAAAGAAGTGAAATCCTGCTACTATAGTTTGTTTATGTAGCCTCCGGAGTCGGAGGAAGCTTCCTGAAGCTGACCAATCAGAACAGAGTGGGCTCATCGGGAGGTGGGCCTTAAAGAGACAGGAGCTAAAACGGCCTGTTTCAGACAGAGGCTGAACTGAGGGGCTGCATAAAGGACCAGTATAAGATAAATAAGGAGTTTTTAACTGGAAATCATGCAAAGATATTCCAGTAGAGCCCCAGGAAATGTGCAGAATATGTCCTCTTAAATGAAGGATGGTCCTGTGTTTCCAAGGTTAGAGGAGGCTGGAAAGAAAACACAGATTTGACAAGAGCAATCATCACTGCCACTTAGATTCCTCAAGGTCGACTCTCTGCCAGGAACCTTCTTAATTACAGCAACCTTTCAGACAAACCCATGAGTAATAGCTCCATGGAAAGATCAGGTTTGGGGTCAGTAACAGCGAATCACATGTTTACAACTTAGGGATATGATTTAATTGGCTGCACATGAACAGAGACGGCCGTCTTCTTCAGGTGTGATCACATATCTAAGACCCCTTTTACACAAGATTGATATTCTATCTCTTTGTCCTCTTAGGTTCTATGAGTATGAACAGCAAACAGCGGTGGGAAATGACTGCTTTGCCAAAAGGAGTGACTCCTTATCAGACCAGAGTGCGGTTATTTTAAGAATTACTCCTCAAATGTCTCTCCGGAGAAAGGTATTTTTCTGTTGAAATGATGACAGCAATGTGGCATTCATCTGACGCCTGTTCCAGTCTGATGCTGAAACTGCTGTTTGATATCATTTAGCCTGTTTATTTGGTTCTCAAACCTCTTTTCACCCGATGAACATGTGAGGAGTTTGCAGGATACTTTGGTTCCTTGTCAGTGTCAAGTCAAGTCCGATTCACCGGCCACAACTTTATTGTCTGCAAGAACTTAGTCGATATTGTTCCCTATTAAAATGCAGTTCTTATATATATATATATATATATATATATATATATATATATATATATATATATATATATATATATACATACATACATATGCATTATATAAACTGACTGGGTCGGCCTGCAGGCAGAGCTGCTGTTCTGCCAGTCTGTTGCTGGAGCTAACGGAGCTAACCAACAGACAGCAGACCATCAGATGTTATCAACCAGGGATAACAGGCCACTGGCTCACCACGCTGCAGTGCAGTACAGTAATACTGAGGGAACTTGGTGATATACAAACAATCCCTGCTGCAGCATTAATGCCTTTTGTCTCCTCCGTTTCCACACTGTGTTCAGACTCAGAGATTATAAAATGAAAAATGTTAATTATCCTCTTAATTGAGATACTGACTGAGCTAACCACAGTGTGATGTGTGAGTCTATTTGTTATCTATAAAGTAGAATTACATTATATGTTCTGTGAAAGGATGTGATTATGAAATAATATGAAAAGAAATTACAAAAAAATTAGTGCAAGCATCAAATAAAGTAATGAAAAATGGTGATTATTGAATGTCTATCTGTAAATCTCATTGTAATGGATCAGAAAAGGATGGAAGATCCTGTTGCTGTTGGTCTACCACTGCTCTCTTATCATGTTCATCAATCATTACATAATGTAAATAAGGAAGTCCTTGTTGGTAGTGGCGCTGGATTACGAAACGCTTCATTTTAAAAGAAATATAAAATCTGCTGTAGAGCTGCAGACACCAGCAGCAGCTCAAGTTTTTATTTCTGCTTTCTGTTTACACAGATTTTCAACACTGATGCACCGACCGTGTAAACTTCTCACCACCAACATATTTGCTTTGGTTTGTCATTTTATGAGTCATAACAGGCTCAGCTACAGTTTCAGTGACACTCATGACCCATGAATCCTGTTCCAGCTGATGGTTTAGATGAGTGAAGTATCTGTCTTGAAGCCGACACGGCCGTACAGGTAGAAAACAAGGCTGTACTGTCCCCGTCAGAGCTGACAGGTGCACTGTGTACATTGGACTGCGGCCTGAGAAGTGCTGCCAACTGCAACTAGGGCACACATTTGGCAGGAAGACAGCAGGACTACAGCCACCCTCAGACCGGCATGGAAAAAACATAATGAGCATAAATAAGCAGAGGAACGCTGCATGTACGCAGACACACAGGACAAACATGGCTCCGCTGTTATTTCCTTACACAAGCAGACAAGTGGCTGCTTTCCGACAGCGTCCCTTTTCCTAAGTAAACAACACCAGGTCGGACACACCCTGCAGTATATTTACCGTCAGCAATTAGGTGAGCCTAAAAATGAAAGTTTCAAGCTGCACTCAGGACACATTTCATTATAGAGGACACCGATGTCCTTGGTGATATTTACGACAATTTGGGTGAATTATAAAGAGTTTATCTTGTACTATTACACCCCTACTGCACACATAAACACATTCTGACTGGTTTTATGAGACCATAATGTAGGAAGATAACATTTACAGAAAACATGATTGAAAAGTTGAATGAATAAGTTTGGTTGATGGTTCTGCTGGAGGATTTATAATCTCAGTGTCTTCTGTATTTCTAAAACGCTAGTTTGTAATAACTTTGAACTTGACCGAACCTCTTCTATATTCAAGATTAAAACATGTTTATCATTTTTGAGGAGCATATTTTTAATCTGTAGGTCAAAATATGTCTAGGGTGTTAAAGCTGGACTACACACTTGGTTGAAAATATAAGTTCTTTGAGTGTCTATTAGGGCTACAACTAACAATTATTTTTATCGCAGATTAATCAACTAGTTGTTTGGTCCATAAAATGTCAGAAAACAGTGAAAAATGAAGATCAAAACGTCCACAACCCAAAGATATTCAGTTTACCGTCATATAGGACTAAAAAAAACAGAAAATATTCACATTTAAGAAGCTGGAATCAGAGAATTTGGACTTTTTTTTTTTTTTTTAAAAGACTCAAAATAGTTGGTTGCAGCTTTAAAGTCTGTTACAGATGATCTAAATATTTCAGTGAGCATTCAGGACCTATTTAACTAAAATCTTGTGATAAAATACTGTTGCAATAATGGTTATATGCATTGCCAGATTAACCTTTTAGACTCTGGTTCACAAACTTGCTGTTGGGCTGTTGCCATATACTGGTCCCTTCAAGTTCCCAGTAAGTCCGGTGCAACCTTCTCTCCTACGCTGGGATACAAATCAGTGGTCGCCACCAAATGAGGTCATAACACAGGAGCCGCTTTAGTTGATATTGTACTTTTAGTGATTCAAATTCCCAAACAAATGGATTAAATGAGTAAAAGCAGATTGAGATGCAGTGAATGTGGTGCTTTTAGCTGGTGATTGGTTTATGAAAATGAGAAAACCACCTTACATTAGTCAAGTTATGTGAAATATAATTAATAAAATGAAATAAAAAGACTCTATTTTAAAATTGTAAAACCTTACAATTCTGTTTTTGCACAGAACCTGGCAGGTATGTAGAAAAAAAAACAAATAGCATGAATAAATTAGCATTATGTAAAAGGATATTGTTCCATCTATTATTAAAACCAAACAAAAAGGTCAATAAATACCGTTACATCACTGATCATCATATTCAGGTTTCACAGGAGCAAAAAATAAATCTAAGACATGAAACCTGAGACAAAGTGTAACCGCTGAACCCAGAACAGAGAGGGTGAAGCTCTCACTTTACATTTTCCCCCCATTAGCTTCCTGGTGGAAATTAGCTGACTAAGCTGCTGAGAAGTTTTTTAGTGAGTCACGTGTCAGAGAGGTTGAGGATCCTCCGCTGACAGACAGCTGTTTGTGTGGGAGGGATTAAGTTTACTGGATGTAAAGGGGTTGAGCTCTCTTTGAAGTGTGAACCGCGGTGAAAATTAAGGAAAACTTGAGGATTATGCACGACACGCTTCACGCTAATACTCCAGAGAGACACCAAAACAGCAGGTTTGTTTCTCTTAGTGTGTGATTAGAGATGTTTCCTTTGAGCAAGTCTAACGTCCTGCTGACACAAGTGTTGCATATCTGAACTACAACAGTGCAGATCTCCACCAGGTGTATCGGGGGGGGGGGGGGCTGTTTATCCAGCGTGTATGCATGAGTGGAGTGACTGGCAGGACTGTAGTCTGCTGGTCGACTGGTCGATTAGCTGGTCGATATGCTCTCGTCCGACTAAATTCTCATTGGTCGAATAATCTCCATATTACTTTCATAAGGAGAAAAGTGCTACATCAACAGCTTTCCAGGATTAATCCATTATTTCCTGCGGCGGGAGGGACAGACTAACAAATTACCTGTGAAAACAACGGGGGTGTATTCAAAACACCCCCGTTGTTTTCACAACTTTGAACTCTCCCAACCTGATGGAGCCTGCTGGGTCTGACTGTACTCAACGTTTACTGAACGTTTACTGAAGGTTTACTGAATGTTTATTGAATCAGCGTTTCTCCTGTAATAATATCAACGAACCCCCGCCAGGCAAAAAGATAATTTTTTTAATACCTATAAATCCTATTCCTAACTCCGTTTAGGAATAGGACAGTACTTAGTATGTTTGCGTAGCGAGCGGGAAAGAGCGGCAGGAAAGTGACGGTGGAGTCCAGCGGAGCAGAGGAAAAGGTTAGTAAGTTGTCAGTCTGGCAGTAAATATACAGTACAGACTACAGTGTGTCAGTTAATAAATGCTAAAAAGTCACGTCTGTTGTTTCCCCAAGTGCTGGAAAAGTAAAGGAGGTTAGCTCTAAAATTAGCAACAATATGTTAGCCTAACCTGAAGAGGCAAAACGGAGAAATGTGAGTTCACTGTACACTCTGTCCCATTACATCACCTACAGCCGTACTGACTGGGAGACAATATGCAGGTTATCAAGGTGTAACCAGAGTAGACGAGCCTCATGCAAGAAACACTCGTACGAACGGATTTGTTCTTAAGATGCACGAACAAGTGATTTAAGAACTTTCTCTGAGGTACTGTCGTAGTGTAAGTTTAATAATTATAATGCCCTAATCTGAATTAATGACGAAATTAACAAAAAATATATAAGTAAAACAAACAATGTAAAATTTATACTGTTAATCATGTTATCATCATCACGGCTGCCAATTTATTTAAAATGTTTTGTAGATTTTATGATTTTTATTGGCATATTTTGGTGCAGCAGCTTCTACATGGAACCTTCTGTCAGCTGCTCATGGATGTATTATAAGAGCTGGATACTGGACTAAAAATGGCGCCCATTCAGTCCAATAGGAACTGCTCGCCTGGCGCATACGCCAAAAAAAGTTTCTAGCTTCCAGGTTTGCTTCCGCATCGTGCGGCCCACTGAATATGCGCAGTGGTGTTTCCCCCGCTGGCCCCGCCCACGAGCTCCCGCTCGGCCCATAGACTTTACATTGTGATGACATCACAGATTTTTAAGTCGCTTTTCTCGGCTTGAGGACAGTTTGACAAACATAAATCAAAAGTTCATAATAGAAAGATTCATAATTGATGTTGTTTGCAGTTCGAGGCGTCCTGTCAACAGTACAGACGTCTCTTTTACAGTGGTGGTTTATGGGGGAAAATCCTTTTTGGGCCACAGGGGGATTTTTCGCTGCAATACCGCAAGTGGCCACTGGGAAAAATTGGCTGCAAGGCTGAGCGGCGGCGCCCTATCCAGCTCTTATTATACATCCATGCAGCTGCCTCTGTGTCTCTGCAGGTTTCTGTTTCTGTATTATGTTGAGTTGCAACGTTTCAGTTTCCACATCAATGTAAATGTGCCCGAATTCGCTAATGAGCTCATTTTCATCCGTAGTCCCTCGACAGATTATTACGAATTAGTGACTTAATTTTATCAATGCGTTACTTCAACAAGTATTACAATACAATACAGTTCAATACTTAAATACATTACAGTTATGTAAAGGCGGTGCAGGAGATGAGGTTGTATCTCACATGTAAAATGATGCATTTCTGAACAGCTTGTCCTTGTGTCAGTCTGGTGACACATTTAATGACTCTGCCATGAGCCTGTAAATTAAGGAAATTGAAAAAAAAAGAGCAAAAACATCCTCTGAGTGAAACTCACACAGAGCAGATTCAGCAGCAGCAGCAGCAGCCTGTAATCAATACGCTGCCCTCCTCTGACACACTGACATGCTCTTCATCAGATGGCGCTCAGCTCAGACGTTAATAAGAGACTCCAGTGAGAGAATATGCAAATACCGCCACTCTTTGAAGTACAACATGTGCTACTTTGATGTTTTCCTGCACATATTTGACATTATTTCTTCTTCTCTTCACCTCGCTGCTCTCTGTCAGTTTTTACTGTCCGCTGTGTAAAGCCAAGTGTTTTTTTTTATAAATCTTGTAAATTGTATTAATTTATTTAATCTGCCTTTCTGCACAGCCTGAACCTGTGAAGCACCTTTCAACATTCAGAGTGCTTTACATAAAACATAAAAGACTCTAAGACAAGAACCACAATGACACAGAAAAAATAGGATTTTTAAAGATTAGAAGATAAAATAAGGTAAAATAGAATGAAATAGATTAAATGGGAGAATGAAAATGACTGAGTGCAGTGTGAGATATGAAAAACAGAACAGAGTCTTCAGCCTGGATTTAAAAGAGTTTGGTGCATAAAAACTGAACAATGTTTCTCCTCTTTACACATTAAATACCATATTGTCCTGAATATAAGATGATATTTATTCTGGAAATAATATTTGAAAAAGCGGGGTTGTCTTTTATTAGAGAAGAGACTATTAGAGGGAAATTTCACCACGTTTTATGTGGCTGTCCAATCAGTGTTGATGGTAAATGTAGTCACTGGAAGCAGTAAATCCATCAGTGCGTGCTATATTGACTGAGAAAACTGAGTCTTCTTGCTCACGGAGCCTACATGTACCAGCATGCATGGCACGAGAGCTTCTGACACCCAACCGCAGGTCGGCGTCGGCAATAGCGTCCAACAAAAACTGCCCACGCTGAAATTCATTGCAGCAGAACGACACATTCTGTGTCTCAAATCACAAACTTCTGTACTTACGCTTTTGAGCGCATAAGTGCGCTCACACTGAGAAGTATGGAAAAATGCACTGTGAGAACCCGGATGGTGCACTCAAAACAGTCAAAAAGTTGAGTGTGGAACTATGGACACTTATCGCCCTCAATGGTCGCCATCTTGGCTACGTAGCGGAAGGGGAGGGACCACTTTTCAAACTGGAAATGGCGGCCGGGTACGTTGTAACTACGGTGAACATCACCACATTATACAAATGTGAGTTATACATGTGTTTTTTAGCACTAAGCACCACTATACTGTTGTCAGATTTAAGCCATCAGTATGTTTTTTGGGTTAATTTAGCAGCCTGTAATGATTTGGTAGTGTGAACGATAACATGAATGCTAACGCTAGCTAGCGTTGGGGGGTGTTCCCCAGAGATAAAGCTGAGCTACTGACACAAGCAAAGTGCTCCCAAGAGACTCTCCATAACCTGTTGTTCCTCTTCTCCTTTCCACAAAGTTAGGTTGTAAAAAATAGGCAATACATGAAAAATGCAAAGCAATAATTACCTTTAAAGTTCTTCTCTACGCGTTACACACTGTGTTGTCTCTGTGTTATGGGTGTATAAATAGGTAGAGGGCTGTCTTGTTACACTTTAATTTTCTAAAATTAAAAGTGTCATAAAAACAAAAACAGGATTTTTAAGCTTCTTTTCACTTTTATTCAAATACAAATACAAATAATTTTACTGCCTCAACAAATACAGATACAAATACAAATACTGGGCTTTCTGCACATCCCTAGTGTGTATATTAAACTGAGAGCACAAATTATTGAATTTTACCACAGAAACAGTCTCTAAAAAAGCTGCTGACAGTGTGTTCAGTGGATTATCCGGAGTAAAGGAGACACTGTTCCTGTTGAGTTTTAAGAACCGTTTTTTTTTTTAGACAAAAAAAAAAAAAGATCACTGACAGACACCACTGGAGGGAAGTGAGAACACAGTTACATTTGTAATTTGGGTTAATTTGAACCTTAAATCCAAATATCAACAACCTTTTAATAATTCAGACACGAACAGTTTTGTTTTGTTGTTGTGTAGCACCTGGTTACAGCCAGACAACCACGTTACTGTCTGACTGTCTTTGAGTTCATTTATTTGTGTGTGTGTGTGTGTGTGTGTGTGTGTGTGTGTGTGTGTGTGTCTGTGCAGTATTTGTGTTTTTCAGCAGCAGCAGTGTCCTTCGTTCTCTGTCTTCTCTGTTTTCTCTTTCTGTCCTCGTCTCAGGAATAAGCCTCTCAGCTCAGCAACAGTCCAGCTCCCCCGAGGCTTCATGTGCATAATCTCCCACCGTGTGTGTGTGTGTGTGTGTGTGTGTGTGTGTGTGTGTGTGTGTGTGTTTGTCTAAACAGTTTCATAGTGCTGATGTTTCTGCTAAACATTTCAGTATCCACATCTTTTGTCTCTTAGCTGTATTTTGGTGTGAAGAATCACAAAATCAAACCTCCAAACAACATTTTTTTTCCCAACAGAAAAAAACAGAAACAGAAACTCTTAAATTTACTATTTATGATGTTCTGATTTATTGTGCAATATCCATTCAATTTATTACACTACCCGTCAATTTTTCGTTTTTTATTGAAATTTAAGCAGTTCAAGTCCAGTGAATAACCTTTAAATAACCTTTAATGGTACGAAGGTAAGTGATAAACTGCCGGAGGTGGAAAATAATTTAATATCAGAGTTATAATAAAGACATTCAGGGATCAAGAAATGGATGAAAGACTCTTTTCTGCAGCAATGAAAGAAAATGAAGCCTTGAATGTTGAACAGTTCCTTCAGGTGATGACTTCCAAACCTTCTGTCTGTGTAAAAGCCTGGAGGAGGAAGAGGAGGAGGAAGAGGAAGAGGAAGAGAAAGAGGTCTGATCCAGAGTTGGTGACTGGACCTAAAGGGCGACCAGCATCCAGCTGTCAGCGGTTCATAGTCTTCACTTCATGTTTGTTGTGTCGTGTTTTGTGAAGCACATTTGATTTGCATCTTTTTGTTTGAAATGTTCTATATAAATAAAGTTTTATTATTATTATTATTAATAAACCAGACTTGCTGTTAAAGAGTAACTTCAAGCAGAAAACTGATCTCTTCTGGTTCAGAAGACAACTTCAGACAACTAGAGGTCAAGATTTTCTGGTGTTAAAGCTTTAAAAAAAACTTTATCTTGAAGAGATTGTGAATATTTACAACAAACGTCATGACTTTCACTACTTTCTGTGATACCATGTCAGCATCAATCATCAATATTATCATGAATCTTCCTTCCGGGATTCTGAATATTCATATCAAATCTCAATCAGGCCATAGTTACTGTGTTATAGATATATTTACCCATGTTGCACCAGTTTTCTACCTGAACCTGCTGACCGCAGCGCCTCGTGTGAGCTGTTTTCTCATCACTGCTCCCTTCTTGCACGTTAACCTAAAAACCCGAAGCGCCTCGGGACTCTTCTGCTCCGTCTATAAAGCTCTGATAAGGCCGTGCAGGAGGCTTGGCATTTTGCTACAGCGCTGCATGTTGTTGTGGGAAGCCGGCCATCTGTCATCCTGCGTGGCAGGGGTTGAGGATGGCCTGAGGGGGGGCGGAGGGGGGGGGGGGGGGGACAGGAGGACAGGAGGACAGGAGGACAGGAGGCGGCGCACCGGAGGGGCCTCCAGGGCTTGGCTCGGCCTCCCTGATCCCTGCGTGGCGTGTGTGGCGTGCATGTGAGCACCTGAGCTCACAGACCGCAGCCGGAGCGACGGTTAGCTAAACACAGATCGATAGTCTAACTGGTGGATGATGGTGTGTAATCTGGGTTCCATCAGTCACTCCGTCCTCTCCTTAATCACACTGGTTTCCTGCTTGTTGTGGCGTTTTAACTCCTCATCAAACAGGCTGATTTCATTAAGAATCCAGCAGACCTCCACCTCAACTTGTGTTTTGTTTCCTAAATTAACCTCTGATTGATTTCGGTGGTCTGATAGATTAGTCGAGCTGTGAGGATCACACGAGGATCATTCACTACATGACCTCAAACACGTCTGATATTTCTAAACTATTATATTACTAACATATACAGTGTTATATATGTGATAAACTAATATCAGCCAATTTATCAGTGAGGCTTTAACTGATGTAGAGGGAAAGTGGCGTACTGGTGTCCAGCCATAGTCTCTGCTATAGTTTTCCAGTAATCCAGGTTAACAACAAAGACTCCACAGTAAGAAATGTTTGTCTCCACCTGCCAACACTCCCATTTCTCCCATCTGTCAAGGTCATCTCCCAGCATCCTCCTGTTTTGTTGTTTCTCCTCAGAAACTCCAGTCATTTGCTCGGCCCTCAAACTTTATTATGAATAATCGTCACGGATCCGTAAGTTTTGTATGTTTGTCTGACGTTACTCAAGTTGCCAGATCCTCTATCAAACACAAACTACACACTACATACAATTTCAACCCATCTGTCACCACAACCTGATTCACACTGAACAGTTTCCATTTATTGGATCTTTCACACCGTATGTATGAAACACAGACTTCCTTCGATTCACCGTCAGTATCACAAACCTCTGTTGTGTGTTGGATTATGTAAAGATACGGCTGCACATTACTGAAGACTGTCTCATCTGAACATATTTCATCCACCCACTGAAAAAAATCTCCCATATTTGAAAACTAATGCTGTGCTCTGTACTTACGCTTCACATTTTGAGCGCATTAGTGCATTCACACTGAGAAGTATGGAAAAATGCACTGTGAGAACCCGGATGGTGCAACTCAAAACAGTCAAAAAGTTGAGTGTGGAACTATGGACACTTCTCGCCCTCAGTGGTCGCCATCTTGGCTACGTAGCGGAAGGGGAGGGACCACTTTTCAAACTGGAAATGGCGGCCGGGTACGTCGTAACTACAGTGAACATCGTCACATTATACAAATTTAAGTTATACATGTGTTTTTTGTCGGATATAAGCCATCAGTATGTTTTTTGGGTTAATTTAGCAGTCTGTAATGATTTGGTAGCGCTAATGATAACATGAATGCTAACGCTAGCTAATGCTAATTTGCTGTAAGTCATTTCCGGTTAAGTGCACAACGGCTGTGTTTGATTTGAGACGACACTACCCTGTAGAAATTTGCGCACTACACCAGTAAGTACATAGTGTACTACATGAAAGTGTACTAACAGTATGTGATTTGAGACACAGCTTAACATTAGGTTTTGCACCAAGGCGCTCTTTCTCTAGAAGTGGCAGAACATCGCTGCCAGAGTGAATGAAATTATTTTAAACCAATGGACACAATATCTGGAAATCACTAAATTAAATTACAGATTTGTCATTAAAACTTAAATGCTTGCAGTTAAATACTGAGTCTTTCTTTTGGCTCATATCATTGATGTGTAGAGAAAGAGAGAGAAAGTTGTTTATTGTAAACTTCAGTGATTCAAGTTGTAGCAGGAAACTAAAGTTACAGGTGGAAATATGTTTCTATATATGTATATATATATATATATATATATATATATATATATATATATATACATATATGTGTGTGTGTGAGTGAATGAATTTTCATACTGTTAAAAAGGTCCCATAATCTTACATGGGATTGACAATAATACGACATATAAATAACTTGTGGAGACTGACATTCACGTTCCAAAGAAAAACAAATATACAGAATATATGATTTAGCAGGAACATTATTTCGGGTCTGCAGTAGAGGTGTAACGGTACGTCTATTCGTCTCAAACCGTTGGGCACAGGATGTTCAGTTTAGGATGCTCCAAACAATTACTGTCAGAATAATTTAATAATCCACTAACTCTGACGTTGGAACAATAATTCTAGAGAGCAGTTTCTACCTGGAATGTTTTGGCAGCGCACCATTTAGCTGTAGCATGCTCATGGACGTATGCTAGCTGGCTTAGCTAAGTTAGCCTGTTTTCTCTGGTTACATATGATCACGTAGCATCTTCAAAACAGCAGCAAGCGTTTATTTTTTTAATTTTTCTAACTGAACTGAAATCAGCCCAGTATTTGTATTTGTATCTGTATTTGTTGAGGCGGCAAAATTATTTGTATTTGTATTCGAATAAAAGTGGAAAGAGGCTTAAAAATCTTGTTTTTGTTTTTATTACGCTTTTCATTTTAGAAAATTAAAGTGTTACAATAAGTGTTCATGAAACGTGTGTCAGTAGTTCAGCTTTATCTCTGGGGAACACCCCCAACTCTGGGAGTGATGTCCAAATTAGGAAATATGTGTCATGTAGCAGGTGGATGTGACTCCCGTCATTAAGACCTGCTGATAGACGTCACAGCGGAGCAGAGGAGAGACACTGAGATAGAGATGTAACCGCCCTGTGTGCTGTTATTTGACATGGTTTACTTTTCATCCCGAAAACAAATAATTTTTAAAAGATTTGTATGAAACAAATATTCGTAAAAAACCCCACTATTTATGCTTTGCCGAATAACGTATTTGTATTCAAGCACACCCCTACTATATATATATATAATAACAATATGAAAGACAAAACCTCATGTAGACTGTATTTGCTGCACTGAAGTGATTTTGAGTAAAAGCTTCTTCTGATACTTGCTGTGCTCTCAGAGTGATTTATGTCACTGAGTGAGAGGGAAAGTCCCTCCATGACTTTGATAAATCATCCGTCGTTCGACCTTCGGAGGCCGTTCTGTCCGGCGTCCTTCACTTCAGGAACATCCGCTGCTGCGTTTACATGTCAGGACTCGGGACATACGATCCATCACGGCGGAGTCGCTCACAGTCCTATCATGTGTTGTCAGCGATGAGATGAGTAGAGAAGCTTTATTGAGCCTCTGCAGGGGACGAGGACGCCGGCAGGATTGATGTTAAATGTTCCTGATCAATAAGGTGATGTCATGGACTTCATATTCAATACTCAGGAGGTGCATTAACCTGCGGGGATCAGGGTGATGCATCTTTAAATGAAGTGGCCCTGTCAGTGTTTCCTGTGTTAAAGCAGCCTCTTTACAATCCAATGAGTGAGAGAGTCGAATCGGAGTTGAACTGCGGATGCGGCTGTTATGCAAATTTCCTCGGAGGAGTGTTTATTTTACTGAAACACACACAAGTATTTTCTGGCGTCCTCGTGCTCTGAAGGACATTCAGGCCTTAAAAGGAAAAATAATATTCTCAATTTAATATAAGGGGTGAAATCAATCAATTCAAACTCAACCACATTATTTAGAAACGTGAACAAAAAGCGCCTTTCAGACCAGCAGCATCCCTTTACATTAATCTGACGCCAGATGTACGAATGAAGAAGCACACAAGTCACTTTAACGGAGAAGTTACAACAGTAACAACAAGGTCGGCCCTGAAACATTCCTGAAACACTTAAAACAGAAGTCTGGACTGAAGACCAGCAGCACAAAAACACCTTCTAATGTCACTTAAATACAGTTAATATCTCAGTCTTCATCTGTTATGCAGAAAATCAGTTGTGAAAAATGTATTTTAAAGCTTACCACTGGTGAATTTCTATATTTTTCTTATTGTACTAAACTATTAAAAACACATCAGTGAGTCACACCGCTGCACTGGGTCACATGTTCCTTCATCATGAAGAGTTTGGTCACGTTAGTTTGTTTAGAAACGGCTCCAAAGACTAATAACAGCATCACGTTTTCAGTCTCTGGAGAGTAGTTCTGTGTAAGGCAGAGAGGACACGAAGGAATCAGATATCTCAGGCTTTGATACAAACACAATACTTGTTGTTAGTGGATCAGTTCATCGTTGGTTTGGATCCAAACATGAGATTTGTTGACAGGAAGAAGAATATAGAATCTCGGCATCGGAGTCACTTTGCCAACTTGGTGGATGAGCGAGCCGCTTTGTTCATAAAATCTAAAACAGTGAAAATTTGGTGTTTTGTTAGTTTGTCAGCTTTTCCTCCGTCAATATTCATGTAGTATTAGCTGTGGGGGTTTTTTGCCCACTCTTCAGAACATCTTAACCACTGGAAAAACAGCTGTAAAGCACTTTGTCCACTGAAAAGTTCTATATAGGTGCAGTTCATTTACTATTTGAACCAGTCTGCTGTAACTACAGTCCAGACAGTGTAAACATGGAAATGTAGAACAAATGATTGAAGCCTTCCTTTATGTTTACTATTCATCTTTGCCAATAAGAAAGAGTAGCGAAAGATAAAAGATTTAACAAGAGATTTGTCTGAATTTAACATATCTGAGTATTGTATTGGATCCAAAATGGAACCAACTATCAGAACCATCACCATGCAACGTTCATACAACTTTTTATGGATATTTATCATTTCTAAGGCTGATGAACTAAAATATCCAACAAATAAATAAATACAATCAGTTCAGTTCAGATCTTTATTGTCCCACAAGAGGAAATTCTTACTACTGGTTACTTACTGGTTCAATCCCAACCAGGTATGTTTCCTGTCTGCCACAGGCAAAAAATAATCTATAAAAAAACAACACAAACACCATGAAAACATAAACACAATAAAAACAAGAGAGTAACAGACATTAAAAGTGTTGCTACGATACACAAAACTTAGACAATGAGGATGTAAGTTAGAAGCAAAGAGAAACAGCAACAAGAAGAATAAATGTACAAAACTCATGGTGAAAATACTCAAAATAAATTTAGGATGTCATAAATTCTTCCTGATTTGCGTCAGTTTGTAACTTACTTACACAAACAGTTCGCCCACATACAGGATGAGCAGGTCAGAGGTCAGACCTCCTCCTCCGACTCTCCTCCACCACACGTGGATCCTCTGGAGGTTTCAGCTGAGAGCCGCTCCGACGCTTCCAGTCCGTCGGCTGCTTGAAGGAAAGAGACCAACCGACAGAGGGACTGATCATCATATCTTCAACTCTCTACTGAAAACAGGATGAAGATGCAGCTCAGTAACACCGCTTTCCAGTCAGGCCTGAATTATGAGTTAATATTTGTAATTATGGGATTTCTTTTTCATAATTATGACATGGTAATTATGAGATATGGGTCTGGTAATTATAAGATGCTAAATTATAAATACAACATATTGTATTTATAATTCTAAGCTACTGAAGTCATTCACCACAACATGTTCATGAAAAAATGCAATTAATTTTAAACCTGCACTAATTAACACATGAATTATTATTATTAAAAATATTCATTATAGCTGCTTTTTTTAAAAAAAAAAAAACATCATATTTTCCCATAATTAGGGTTTTTGTAGCTCAGGATTATAATTTAGCATCTTATAATCACAAGATAAAGATGTTGTGAGATGAATTATAATTATCAATGAAGCTCCTAATGCAGTGAAATGGAAATATGACACGAGGCTTCTTCATATCACATGTTTATTATTTCTACATCCGTTTCCTGCTGTCGTCACTGAGTTTGTGCTCTTGGTGTGTTTTGAGTTTGTATAAAAAGCGACAGTGAAGGAGTCCAGCAGACACTCGTGTGCTGTCGAGTCTGGAGGTTTTTCCCTTCACTGCTGTGTAAGAAGTGTAAAGAGGCAGATTAGAGTCAGTGCGGCTCTGCAGGAAGCCGCTGCGGCGCTCAGCTGTGATGTCTCTCTCTCGCTGAAACGGCTTAACAGCAAATATAAGTGCCAGAGAAGAAGAGAGATCAGGAAACGCTGGCAGAAGAAGAAGCTCTCTGAGAAACAGTAAATTGAGCGTGATGTCTCAGTTTGTTTGTTTTTTTGTGTGTGTTTGGATGAAGAACAGTTGGACGTGTTTCACCGACTCGGGCAAACGTCCAAACATTAAAAACCCACAAGAAAAGCAGGTTCAACGAGCTGCAACAACCCACATGAAGCTTTATATTTAGTGTCTGCAACAACCTCAACTTATACTGAAGACATTCAACTAGATCCAAGACATCATAGTGCATTTATCAAGTAAAGTAAAGCTGCTGATACTCATAATAAGTGGTTTTTAAATGAGTATTAACTGCAACACACAAGCAGCATCACCTCCATATACAGTATATATATATATATATATATATATATATATATATATATATATATATATATATATATATATACATAGGAGCTGCCTCAGTCATCCAATCAGAGATCTACTGAAGTCAGTTTACATCCATGTCTGTCCAGACTCATAATATCTGAAGGAATTTAATAAATGTATTGTATATCACATGTTTGGCCAGTAAATCTGATTCTGATAGAACACAAAGTTGTAGTGATGACAGTAGACGATGCTTCAGATATGGATGTTGCTGCTTCACACACATCTTCAACCAGCAGCACAGAAGATCGAAACAATCCAAACCAGTTTGAAGATTAGTGTCACCAGTTCAGTATCCGACCAAACGTGAAATACGGTCAGTCTCCCCTTCTGTTCCTGAGTTATGGCGTCAAATAACAGCTAGAAAAGTGAATTTTATAATGTTATGGTGAAGTTGACCTTTGAACTTTTGGATATAAAATTTCATTATTTAATTGAGTTATGGCCAAAAAGATGTTTTGTGTTTCATCCTTGAGTCCAAGTGGACGTTCGTGCCAAATTTGAAGAGATTCCCTCCAAGCGTTCCTGAGATATCCGGACGGACAACCCGAAAACACAAAGCTTCCAGTCACAGCTGTCGCCAGAACAGACGCACGAAAACGCTTCAGAAAGACTAGAAAAATACAAAACAATGCCAATAAATCTTACAACACATTATAGCAGCATCCATATAACCACAAAACTCTCCAAAGGTCAAGAACAGAAAATAACAAGTGAATTAAGAGCAAAAGTACTGATAGAAATCTTACAGTGTGGTCAAAAACCATAATAAACCAATTCTATCCAAAAAAAAGTGTTAATTCATCAAGAATCTTGTAATATTATCATATATTAAACATGATATCTATCTCCAAATGGCACCAAATGGTCACAGATGAAGGATGTACAATGACAAAGCATAAATAACATCCATATAATTTAAACAGTATAAGAACTATTATAGAGGCTGGGGATAAGAAGGACCGTTACACTCATATAGTCACACACTGTGTAAGTATGTCTTCATCTACATGAAGCCGCTTAATTCTAAAAGGACGTTTTTGAGCAAAAATAACAAAACCACAGCAGGAACCAGCGAAGAAGAAACGGTGTATACTGTTTCCGTTTTTGCAGCGACTTCCTGACATTTAGTTTATTGCAGCAGATTCCAACAGTTTGAGCAGAGAAAGGTGGTCGCTGTTTTTATATTCGCATTTTCAATTTGCACACAAAAAGTATATTTGTTTGTATAAAAAGCAAATATAAA
Organism: Thunnus albacares; assembly: GCF_914725855.1. Taxonomy (NCBI): domain Eukaryota; kingdom Metazoa; phylum Chordata; class Actinopteri; order Scombriformes; family Scombridae; genus Thunnus; species Thunnus albacares. The sequence continues at coordinate 2,107,554 of NC_058128.1, read as the reverse complement.
CAGACTTAGACGTCACTGAAGAGCTGAAAACATCAGATCTGTGTGGAGCGATGATGAGGAGACTGAAACCTTCCTCACATGAACACATGAAACTAACAGAAATGTCATATCTCCATCATGTTTTCCATCGTTTGAGCTTTTAATGACGTCATCTCGTTGTGTTCTTCTTCTTCTGCGACGGTTTAACGGCACCGACTGGAGAATCAGCGCCACCTGCTGTTTATCTGCTGATATTCACACAACAGCAGTGGATGGAAACAAACATTCACTACATTTTCTTTTGATGGTTTCCTGGAAATCTGAGGAAGGTTACAGTCTCCTCATCATCGCTCCACACAGATGTGATGTTTTCAGCTCTTCAGTGACGTTTCAGTGGACGTATTTGATGTGTGACTGGAAGGACAGGGTAGAGTGGGCGTCATCCTGGACTCTACAGTCACATATCAAACCCGTCACCAAATCCGCCTTTTTCCATCTCAAGAACATGTCCCGACTCCGGCCGTCACTCTCAAACACCGTTGCTGAGACCTTGATCCATGGATTCATCTCAAATCCTCTGGACTACTGCAATGGAGTCCTGTTCGGGGTTCCCAGTAAAACCCTGGACGGGCTACAATATGTCCAGAACTCAACCCCCACTCTCATTCACCTACACTGGCTCCCTGTGAAATACCCAGTACCTTTCAAGACCTCCTCCACCAACACACCCCTTCCCGAAGCCTGCGGTCCTCGGACTCGGGGCTGCTCTCCGACCCCCCCGCACCAGCTGACGCAATTTCGGAGACAGAGCCTTCAGCGTGGCAGCATTATTTAAGCTTGGCTTAGTTTTCTTTTTCTCCTATTTTGTACAGCGTGTTTTGAAAGGCGCTATATAAATCTAATTTATTATTATTATTATTATTATTATTATTATTATTATTATTATTATTTCAGTGACGTTTAAGTCACATGACTCATGTACATCATCATTTATTCACTCAGTCTTTTTGCTTTTTATTCACACGACTTTGAAAAAGACTTTGAGAAAACTTTTAAAAGACTAAAGTCTGACAGCTTCTCACATCCGAAGACAATGTGTCTTCATTTTGAAGACTGTGGATCTGTGCAGGGTCACTATTTGCAAGATGACAACTATAGATTCCTTTTGAGATTATTTCCCATCCTGCTCCTGGTGGAAATTTAACAAGAAGAGAAACTTGAATAATGGAGCAGAAACAGAAGCAGCTTTTGGCCTCAGCTGCTCTTGTGTGTGTGTGAAGCGGTTTATTCTGAAAAACCAGGAGACGCCGCAGAGCATGGACACGACCCCTGCAGCAATTACTGTCCACCTCTTTTTCCTTTTCCACTCCGTCGGGGTACAAATGTCAAAGATTCACTCTTGTTCACTTCACAACTCCTCCAGTTTCTCCTCCTTTTCCACAGTCTGAGAGAACCGAGACTTGTTCACGTTCTACACCGGGTTCATCTGCCCCGTTTGCTGCTTCCTGTTTGTTGCTGGAGAGAGAGAGAGCACCTATTGGTTGTTGACAATGTTCACATCATTGACCTTAACTGTTTACATGAGCCAAGACTAAAAACAGCCGATAATATTAAACAGGTTTGATTTTATCAGGATATCAAAATGAGAAAAAGACAGATCGGAGTTTTTTGACCAGTTTACACCAAACGATCGAGATGACCGCAGCAACTCTGGCAAAACTCTCATGATTTTATTCCAACATTGGAAATTTGTCTGCGACAGTGAAATCGCTTGAAAAGTCACCACAGAATCAAAGTCAAACTGTCTTTATGAGATTCTGCCATTAGTTTACTGTTAAGTTTACATCCTTTTTCTCATTTGTCAGACACTTTTACCAAAGAGACTTACAAGCAAAATTAGCAAATTGCTTTTTGAAAGCAACGATCACAAGACCCCTAAACCTATTTTTATAATAACACTAATAATAATCTTCATTTATATCATTATTATGAAATGATTGGATTTAATGATAAAACAGATTTAAAAAAAAACATTTCCAGTAATGTAAAAGAGAATTTAAAAAAAAAAATAAAGACAGAAATATAAAAGACAGTTAAAAGAATAATAACTCAATAATAAATTTAAACTATGTGGGAGCCAAGTTATGTTTATGTAAGTTTAGTTCAGTAGATAAGTGGAGTCTACATTTTGTTAAACAATTCATGTAAATTGAAAGTACAAATAAGTTATTGAATAAGTAAATTAATAGTAATTTGTTAAAGCTCAGCTAATAATTATTTGATTTAATTGATGTTGATGTAAGGCACCATTAGTAGGTTACTGTCACTTTAAGAGATATCGGCCCCTTGTGTTTTGCCAGGGTGAACCTGTGGTTTCGAAGGGTTGAGGCTCTAGTAAAGACCGAGTCACATGGTTTTCTTACCGTAGTACAGTTTACTGATTAGGAGAACTTGGCTTTGAATACTCCTGTAAGAAGATACTACAAACTGGAATAAATACTTGTTTTATCATTTTTCACATCGGAGTCCTGTGGAAATTTTTCCTCCTCAAGCTAAAATGCACGAGTTAAGCCAAGGTCCTCGTTAAGCTTCAACCAGCCACAAACTATGTAAAAAAGCTGCCAAAAACTAAAATATTTCTTAGAAAAACATATTATTGTTTTTTAAACCACAGTTATGTTCCAAAGCTGGATTTTTAGTGATTTATTAATCATAATTGTGAACGTAATGTGTTGTTAAGCATTCTGAGCAATATATCTGTTACTTGATTAGATAAAAACTATCAGATAAAAGCAGAGGTAATATCAAATGTAACAGGAAAACACATTACATATCTGAGTTTTGACTGCCTTATGAAGAGGTATGTAGGCCACCTCGTACATTTAGTGTCCTGGATATCGTGTTTGAACAGCGAGGAGGGAAAGAAAAGAGCGACGCTCCAGGAGGATTCCTGCCGGCTGGTCTGACCCACAGAGAGAGGAAATCCATCCGTCAGTCAGAAATATCTTCACCCTCGTACTGTATTTCTTTCCCACATTGTTGGGTCGACAGCTCTCGGCAGGCTGTCACGCTTTGTTTTGAGAGCATTACATCTCAGTTTATGTCAGGTCTAACAATCGTGCACAGACCTGCAGACACAAGAAGCTGCTGAAACAACTCCAAGAAGCACAAATATGTAGGAAGGCAGCCAGAAATGTTCGGTGTTTATTTAGTGGTGACGGTGTAGTAGAAGAAGAAATATCACCCTTAAACACAGCTATTGTATCTACTTTATGTTTCCCAGCTCACTCTGGAAAGAGATGCTGCTGCTGATGTTTGAAACGCTCTTTAAATACTGTAAACAACACCAAATAAACATTGTTCACCTCAGAGAACCCACTCTCAGCGCTCTCATAGTGTCGTTTTCAGAGAAAAAGCTGTAAAAAGCCGCTGAACACTACCTGCAAACAGACACAGTTAGCTGTAGGCTAGCTGGTGAACATAGTGGAGCATTTAGCAGCTAAAGAGCCAGATATTTCCCTCAGGAGTTGGTGGAGAACAAAAACAGAGCTAAAAGAGAGTGAATATTGGACTCACATTCACCAGGTGGACAGAAACACGACTCCACATGAATGATAATGTTGCTCCGTAACTGCTGGATGTGGAAATAAGCAACTGTTTGCTAATAAGTTCAACATATCAACTTAAAAGCTGATGATGTGACACAAAGTAAGCTAACGTCAGTTGAAGATAACGTAAGTTTGCACTGAAGATCTGAAGATATTTTTAATTCTATATGTGCAGTAATTCGTTGGTATCAAGTCACATAATCTCCTCATGAAGATGGATATATGTTGCTAAGTTTGAGAAATGTAAAGTTGAACTGATCAGAACTATTATAAGAAACTTTGAGCTGTTTTTTTACTGTAACGTCACTTACAAACATCAGTAGTTACAGGTTGCAGTTTTTCGGTCTTGTTTCTAAAGTGTAGTTGCTTATGTGGGCTCGTCTCCTTCATGTCTAACATTAAATGTTGGTTAGTTCACGTAGCGTTAGTCTGAGTCCTTACAGCAGCCTGAGTTCACTTTCAACCCAGATCCTTTGCTGCATGTCGTCCCCCCTCTACATCCCATCCATCCTTCTCTCCACTGTACCTGTCTTATAAAGCAAAAATGCCTTATAAATAATCTTCCTTAGCAGATGTTTTTGATGTTATTTAAACATATGATAGTCTGTCACTGATATAATTACTTGATTGATTCATTTATTCATTCCTCATTTGTTGTTGGCCAGTTGGTTTTGTTCAACTTCTTTAGAGTTTAAAAAAAAATGTAAAAATGTAAAAAGTTACAGTATTTATGAAATGGCTTATGAAATGCAAAATAAAGTAAAATAAAATAAATAAGTCTTATCATTATTATTATTATTTCTCTCGTGAGATTTTCTCATTTTCTATCGGCTGCTACACGGAGACGAGAGACAAAAACAGAAAATGGAGCAAACAAAAAACACATTTTTCAACCTTTTTTTTTAAATTAATATTTTTAATGTTGCAGGTTGAGGTTTCCTTCGTCAGTGTCAACTTCAGTAAAGGTCATTCTGGTATTGTGAGTAGAAGTATCCAAACCCACACACACACACAGACTTCCTTGCCAAATTTCCTCTGGTTTTGTTTGCATCCTTGCCGAGGTGGAAACTTCTCTGCACTTTAGAGAGAAACTCTTTGACGAAAGGTGAAAGGGACAGATCTGCCCTCGGGGACGAGATCTGTTTCTTCGGCTTCCCTCATCCAAAAAAACACTGACGGAGAGCTGACACCGCAGCCTCTCTGTCTCTGTCCTGTCAGATTGTGTTGTTCTTTTCTCAACAGACGTCACCTAAACACACTTTCATGTGTCTGTGAGGGCCTGAAAAGACTGGAGACAAAGCGTGTTCTGGAGCTGGAATGAGATTCTTGCCAATCAGACAGAACATGGACCTCTTTTAACATCCAATCTGACCTCTAGATGTTTATTTTTATGGGGTTTTTTTACAAGAATTTTGTCTTGATAAGGTCAACTGACTTTTGTAAAAACCTACATGCTACAATGCTAATGTTGCTAGCAGTAGATTGATACGCTTCAGAGACTCAAACTGTGTTTTTGTAACAAACTGGTGGCTGAATCTACCATATTTCAGTTCAAGCAATGCTTTACAGTAATTGTCTGTGTCTACAAAGGTCTGCTTGGGTCAATTTTCAACAAATTTGAACATTCACTGAACACCAAAGTATTTGTTGCATCTCTCAAAATGTTTGTATTTAAATTTTTGTATATGTTTTACAGTTTATACGTTTTTTTGGATTTAGAGCACATTTCCTAAAAGGGCACATATTCTGCTTTTTCTGGTTTTCTGTTATTTATATCCTGTTATGATGTCGGATGTCAAACATGGTCAAAGTTGAAAAAACTTGAGGTGAACGTATGTAGAAATGCTGCCTGTCATGTATGCCCATAAACAGCTATCTGCTCAGTAGCCTTGGTTGCTAAGGTGGTTGCTAAGGTGTTTCCATGTGTTGTTCACTCTCATATTTCAGATGTGATTCAGCTCCAACATGTACGGATGGATTTGAGAAGCTGATATTTGGAGTAAAGAACATTACTGTTTATGCTTTTGTTTTTGTATTTGTTTTGTGTTTAAAGAGAACATATTCTGCACATCTCCAGCTCTATATTTATATTCTGGGGCTCTACTGGAATAAATTTACATGATTTCCAGTTAAAAACTCCTTATTTATCTTCTACTGGTCCTTTATGCAGCCCCTCAGTTCAGCCTCTGTCTGAAACAGGCCGTTTTAGCTCCTGTCTCTTTAAGGCCCCGCCTCCTGATGAGCCCACTCTGTTCTGATTGGTCAGCTTTCAGGAAGCTTCCTCCGACTCCGGAGGCTACGTAAACAAACTATAGTAGCAGGATTTCACTTCTTTTTCTCCTTCTTTACTCTTTGACCATGTTTAACATCCGACATCAGAACAGGATGTAAATAACAGAAATCACAAAAAGCTGAATATGTCTCCTTTAAACAAGTATTAAATGGTTTTCTATTTGGTATTAAAAAGGACTCAGAGTCTTAACTGTAACTTGGTGAACCTGTGGAGGTTTAAAAAGTATAAAGCTTTACATTTCTTTTCAGACTCCTTCTATAATTATTTGACAAAAAATATTATTTATTCACACATTCAGTTATATTTTGACTTGTCTACATTTTGTCAGTTTCAGGGCTCCATAGCTGTTCACCAGACAGTCTGGTCAAAGGTTAAATGTTTGATTATTAAACCATGAATCATCTTTCCGCATGAATACATTCCTCCTGATTCAGGCCACTGCAGCTGGCAGCAGTGTGTTATTTTTACCTGTGATGGAAGGTCTTGATGTAGGAAAGAAAAATGTTTATTGCAGGGGTTATTTTTCAGTACTTTTTGTATTAATTTCGATCTATCTGCTCTGAATGTGTCAGAAAACGTACAGAGGCTCATATGTCTAAAAGAGAAAATTGTGTTTTAGGGTAGAATCAATCAGAAATGTAACTGAAGTAGAAATATGCCTCTTAAAGATGGTATAAATAATCAAAAGCATCCAGGATATTTAATCACCATGGTAACGGTCAATCCACCGCCTCATTAGCATTCAGACGGTCACACCAGGAGAACAAATCTGACCTGGGAAAAGAGCCAAAACACGCAGCAGCAGCAGCAGCAGACTGATGGCAAGACAATATTGCAGTTAATCTGAGGATAATCCTGAGGAAGAGGCAGGCGGAGAGGAAGGAGCTGTGCTGAGATGTTGGTAGGTCGTGGTGGTGGTGGTGGTGGTGGTGAGGTTTCGGTTCGGTCAGATGTCGGGCTTTTAAGATGCTGAATTGTTGGTGGAGGGGGAGGCTGTGGAGGAAAGATAAGCGGCGATGGCTGCCCGTCCGTCCTTTTCCTCGACAAGAGGCTGCTGACTTCCATTTATCAAGGACACGGATGGCTTGAGAGCGTGACGCATGTTGAACACATAACAAGCAGCAAACACAGTGAACAGCAGAAGAAAAGAACACATTGATGCATAAATTAGTTCCATTGTCTCGGTTTTCCTTTCCATCTATTTCATGCACATATACACATTTAATAACCTTCCAATCAGTGCATTAATGACTGTATCCTTCAAGGGTTTTTTGCACTATCACTTGCATATTACATTGATTTTGCACATATGCGTAGCCTCCACCTGCTCACAGGAAAATACAAACAAATATAAAAGAAAATTAATCAATTGGATACAGTAAGTTATGAAATCTGAATCTGAGAGTGAGTTTGAAACACTCATCACACCTTTTACAGCCAACGTAGAGATGAAACTAAAGGTCTTTGGACACCAAGTCCGTTTTTTTCGTGTGCGTTTTTTGAATCCGTCATCTGATGCGTTTTATTACTATATTCGTTGCAAAAATTCGCAATACAAGGCAAAATAGAGTCGTCAAGCAGTGAGGATGATTTTGTGGTATCAGTGTTTCCAGGCTGTGTTGTTTGCATGTACGGTGGCTCTGAGTGGTCAAACAACTCTGTAAAGGCTTTTGACGGATGAAAAAAAAACTCAAACCTGCTCCGAACGATGGACGAAACTTTCGGAGTCGGTGTGTAAACGTGATCAACACAACGTGACGTCGTATTTATTTGTGACAATTTTGGACGTAAAAAACAGACTTGATGTGCAAAGAACTTAAGGCTCAAGCTAACGACGTCTCTACGCTGCTCTGATGACGATGGAACATGTGACGTTAAGTGACTTTAGTCCATGTGGAGGAACCTGCTGTGAGGAGCTCTGCATCAGATGTTTTAATATTTGTTTGTATATTGTTTCTGTGTGCAGGTCGGAGGCTGAAACCGCTTTTCACTGTTTAATCATGTGACAATAAAACTGAAGCTTGATTTCTCTGAGGGGGAATAAAGGCTGAACAAACAGACTTTTTATTATTTAAAGTATTTTATTTTATTCTTACAATGTGATTATTTTTTGTGATCGTGTTATGTGATGTTTTATTCTTACTGTACCTGATCTTTTACTTGAATCATTTTTTGCACTTCCTGTAGCACCTATAATGACACATTATTATTGTTATTATTAGTATTAGTATTAATATTAGTATTGTTATTCCTCAGAGTCAAATGAGAAGACAAACATCAGTTTTTATCACTTTGACATAAGTGTAAATCAATAAATATTATGCATAGCGATACAGTATGTAATATAAATTATATTTTTAGGGTTTTTTGCATATATTTAAATAAATGAACATGTGTTTATAGATTTGAGCTGCCTGGTTTGCCTTGCAGATAGTAAAATATGTTTCAAATATATGTTTTTAGTTTTCCAATCTCAAAAAAACATAATTACTTAAGACATAAGACTGTTTATGTTGGACTAAATCTGCAAAAAAAAACTCCAACAAGAACCAGAATCAAGATATTGTCGGTCTGCTACTCGCTGATGTTCTTATCGGAAGGATTTTCCAAAAATGTTGAACTGTTCCTTTAAACATGTTGGAGCCAATCGTGTGTACGAAAGGCCGTTTTAAATGGAAAAGCCATTGACTGTATGACATGATTTCTTCATACAGTGAAGACGGGAAGAGATTCAAACCATAAAAGCGTTCGAGATTGAGTGAAACATGAGTGAAGAGAGAATCAATCAGCCCGGCAGGCAGCTAATGTCACCACAGACATTTAACCAAACCTCCATCTACATTCACATTCACCAGCATGTCACCACACACACACACACACACACACACACACACACACACACACACTGATTCATCACCACCTTCCCTGCGGGTACCAGAGGCTGGAAAAAAAAGGAAACCACTACTGTTGTTTTTATTGAGATAATGGCCCTCGTCTATTTAAAGGTGTCGTTATGATTTATGGAAAACATTCTCCCAGCAGGCCTCTGGATTACCATCGCTCTCTCTCTACAAGAGGAATGACCATATGCAAGCTGCAGATAAAAGCAAATACTGTACATACTTCTGTTGTTCTCTGGGCTTTTTTTTTAAACACTCATTTCCTTTTCTAGCCGCCTGCTTTACCTGTGTTTGTAGAAAATCAGCTTATACTGTATCAAGATAACCTCTATGAGTTATTATGGAGCTCCTGTGATGTATTAGTTTGTTTTATTATTCTGTCCTCTTTGTTGCTTTTCCATAACTAGCCAGGGAAGGATTATTTTCATTATCAATTAATCTGCCAACTATTTTCTCAATTAACAGATGAATCATTCGGGCTACAGAATGGCTGTAAATAGTAAAAACACCAATCAGAAGCCTCCAGAGCCCTGTTGTGCCCAGAACTTTCCTGAGAATCATCATATTTTTCAGTTTTCTTCAGTTCATTTTTCTGTACATCCACGGATACATGCATCCACACTGCAAACAGGAAGTGCTAATAGCTAATTCGGTATCCTTTGTGGGCTTTCTGGGTCAAAATTAAAGTCCAGTTCAGATTGATGATTTGCAACGACGCTGGATGAAACTCTGATCGTAAATGTTCTAAAACTGGGCCGTTCACGTCAAAGCAACGCACACAGACACAGATGACGCACCAGCATACTCCACTACTTCTGTATCAGTACGTTGTATTAGTGGATTAGCAGATTTCTGTTTGTTTTGATAGCCTACAAGCTACGTTACTGTCTATGAACAGATTGAATGTTACCACCGTTTGACTGGTGAACAGTGTTTAGTTTGTTAATGTTAGCTAACTTAACTCACAACGTTAGCTTAACGTGCATGAAAAAGAACAAGACCAGACACGATCGAGCAAAGGGTGTTTTGGTTTATTTTATTGGAGTACGTTTTTTGCAATCGTAAAGTGAACGTTGTGAATGCAAACAGTTGGATGAGCTGGTCACACGGATGTATAAAGAGAACTGGATACAGCGTTGGAGGCGGGGCCCCGTTCACCCCTATGAAAGCATAGACTATGTAAATATGGACGTAGTTACCGTGATGTCACCCGGCCGTCGCCATCTTGGCAGTGCGTAATGCTGCCTAACTCCCAGCCAATCAAAAACGGGTAAAGGGGCGGGGCCGAATGGCTGGAACAAGCCACCTAGCGGCTGGCGGACCTGTCACTCAAAGCAGCCATGTCCTTCATTATGCAGAACTTTACGGCTTAATAAAATTTAAACAGGTGAGTTATAAAAAAATTCATCCCCCGTACAGTTGTCATGAAAGAGGAAATTAGTTTTAGAGACCAGCCAAACCCCCTGGAACAGGCTCCCTCTACTCTGTCCAGAAGTGCGCCATGTTTCCAACTTGCCTGACGTTCTAATACTGCACTTGGTGATTTGAGACCTCAGGCGACAGCTACAGACGCTCTACAACTAACCAGTGAATCATTGATCTGAACCACAAAAGGTATTGAGTTTTTATTGTAAGTAGAAATTTTACTTAAGTCAAAATGATGTGATAATAAGTCAACATTTTGACATATATTCTCTAGTTTAATATCATACATTTGACTAAATGTTGTAAATTTGAGTCGAAATACGGACTTCTGTCATAATTTTTACTTAGTAAAATCTCATAATACCTCTCACCTTCACACATTGTCGCACTATAAAAACATCACCTATCATTTAAAAAAAGTAATAATTTGACTTTTAGTCAAAATTACGTGATAACAGTTTGATTTACGCTCTGTGATCTAATCTCATTTCACTTAAAGTTTGAAAAATTGAATTTAGACATTTTATCTCATAAAACCCTCCTCCTACATTGACTTTGACGCACTATAATTACATCACCTATTTTCCCCCTTTGGCGCTACTATGACCGCTGTCACTTAAATGTAAACAGATGTGGCTTTGGAAGCAACTGATGAAACAGCTGATTCAGTGGTTTTTGTGAGAGGACAGTCTCCATTTTTGACCTTCTAATTTAAAATTACAAGATATAGTTATAAGATAGCAAATCAATTGATTGATTGTCAAAATTAAGCGGTATGAAGTCATAATTATAAGATAAGTAAAAGTCATAACTTACTTTCTCTGATTTAACATCATACATTTAACTGAATTGTTCAGTCATAATTTGTACTTATTAATTATCTCCTTATTCTTTATTATTGTACTTTAGGCGCTGACAGGAAAACACAACAACATTTTTGTTTTTTTTACAATTACACCCTAAATCTACTCATGTCACTGCCGGCTTCCTTGGTGGTCTGGTTAACCAATCAGTGAAGACACAACACACATGATTACATCACAGACTGGAGGACTTCACATCAGATCAATGACGATCAGATTCAGAACAGCGAGTGTTGTGTTTCACATTGATCCCCTTCTCTGTGAGAGCTCTTCTTCTTCAGGACACACATTAAATATTTACATGATTAAACCTGTTTGGAGTGACATTGACTGAAGGATTCATTGACTTGACTTTACACCGTGTTCCCTGACCAACAGTTAAAGTTCCCTCTGTCATCTGAGACCTTGTTGAGCTTAACTAATCCTCCTGCTGCCCACAGAAATAAGCCTCTATCTGATGACCTCCTGCTGCCCTGCACTGTGGCTGCAGCAGCTACTTTTCTTCATTACTAACTCTGCATTTTGAGTAATAATCTGACATTGTACAAACGAAGAATTTTCCTTTTGCACATGAATATTCAGACTATATAGATATGTTTCTAAATTAGAAAATTTAACCACAAGATTTTTTTTTAAAAAAAAGCTTAATGTATTTAGACATCAAACTGACATGTAAAGTACAAGATGGACAAAGTTTTAACAGAGGAAATCAAACTTTATGATGCTCATCAGGGAAATACTTTTGACAGAATTCATAGTTTAATTTTCACAACAGAACTACACAGAAATGTGTGAAAGAAACATGTTTTTCATTTTCTTGACAATATAATTTTGGTTAAACTAACCTATTTGTTACTGTAAACATAAACATGGGAACCACTGAGTGAAAAACTAAATAAAAAAAACGCTGTTGTTTACTCTGTAATAAGCAGTAAATTGAGATTTTTGTCACTTTTGAATCGTCATCACACCGTGTCGTCTCTGAAAGGTCAAGTGTTGCACGACTGTTAGTTTTTGCTTCTATAAACTGCAACACATTGCATTGTGGGTTTGTTAGCAGTAAGTTGTGTACAAGACTCTACTTTCGTCGTTCCATTTTGGGGCATTTTATAGAGCATAAATTTAAACTCAGGATTCAGACGCTCAAATAAAATGAAGGACAGTAAATAGTAACAGTAAAAATAGTCCAAAATATAATAAATGTCGAATGATTTCAGACACAGCTGATGTGTTTTAGTGAGTTGTTAACAAGAAAAGTCCACATTGATGGTCTTGTATGTTTAGTCTCTGCTCTAAAACACTGTGAACCTGAACAAACTGCTGTTCCAACCTAATTCAGTTTAATTTAGCTCATTTAGCAAAGCAGCCAGTGTTAGTGAACATCATGAATGGCTCCTTGTTAGTGTGCAAATACAGAAAGACAGCTGTTGGTGTTACAGTAGATAAAGGGCTGCATGGTGCACAAAGATTGACTCTTTTACTGCGACTTAGATAAATAATATTTGGGTATCGTGTCGGCTTGAACCAACACTTGTACTGTAAGTAATTTTATGGCAGGACTATCAGGGTGGAGTTTGCACAAACAATCATGAGACTTGTCATGGTTGAACATGTACAATTCACCACAAACATGAACTTGAGTTTCTTCACCATCATAATTAGGTAATAATATAAACACTTGTGTTTATCCTTTGGAAAAATGAAAACTTAAAAAAGCAGGTTGAAGAGTTCAGGCGTCAGTTGAGGCTGAAGACGTCAAGTCTGAAGCAGAGAGAAACACATGAGGTTAGCAGACCTCTGTGGCTCCTCGTCTCTGCTGGAGGCTAGCAGCTACAGGCTACATTAGCCGCTACTAGCATAGCACACCTCAATCTGTACAGTCAACTGAATCAAATCCAGTTGCATTGTGGAAAATGTAGGCACCCATTTTTGACAAGGAAGAGGAATGAGAGGAATTTTTAAAAAAATGATATCACTGGTTCTCCTGTATTGATCTGGATCATTGTGTTTGTCAGGTTTGTCATGCTAGCAGCTCAGTAAGGCTGTACTTTGTCACAGCAGTGTTTTGGGCTAAACGCTAACATGCTGATGAGGAGGTGTAATCTTCACCATCTTAGTTTAGCATGTTAGCATGCTAACATTTGCCAATTAGCTGAGGCTGATGGGAATGACTTTAGTTTTGAGGGTATTTGGTCATAAACCAAAGTATTGAACAAATTTTCAAATTTTATAGAAAAGTCAGAGGATCACCAGAGTTATTACAGTCCTGGGGGGGACATGAATGTCTGAATTAAATTTAATGGCAATCCATCCAATAGTTGTTGAGATATTTCAGTCTGAACCAAAGTGATGGATGAACCTTGATGTCCCTGAAGCCACAAAGCAGATGTGGCCAAAAATCTGCATTATTTAGATACTTTTCTTCTTTTCTACTGATTTTGGTGCAAAATCTGGTCAACTGAGTCTAGTCAGCTTGTCACATTTAGACTTTTCCAAGTGAAAGTGTAAATCATTACAATTTCAAGTCAAGTCAATTTTTATTTGTCTAGCCCAATGTCACAAATCATAAATAAATTAGCCTCAGTGGGCTTTGCAATCTGTTCAGCAATACAGCATCTTCTGTCCTCAGACTGTTGGAAAAACTCCTCAAAAAATACTTAAATGGGGAAATAAATGGAAGAAAGCTCAGGAGAAGCAACAGAAGAGGGACGGACAGACTGGAAATTGATATTTGTGTGCACAGAATACACCAAGAGAGTAAAATTATTGTATTGAGAAACGGATGGACACAATTATAAATACAATTTTACAGCTGGAGACCATTAATAAACACATTTCATTTAGAACTTTAATTGAAATCTTTCGCTGCTCTGTCTGTTTCTTTTACAAGAAATAATTTATGAACGTTGGGTGCAAGAAGGTCAATTTCAAGTCCAAAGCCTTCCAATGTAAACACACAAAAGAAACACAATCATAACTGCAACACTACTGTGTATGTAAACGCACTTGTGGAGGATTCAAACCCTCAACCTTTGTGCTATGAGATGACAACACCAACCACCGAGCCTGTTGTCGCAGATAGAAACATGTGCTAATTGGCACGGAGAGAGCGTGCATATTCACGCAGAGCTGCTGTGTCTCCATCCAGAATGTCATCAGGACCTTGAGATTACAACGGAAAATCAATTAGGGTCTGTAATGCGGAGCGGCAGGCCGGGGAGCCGCTGCCGCTCACAGCCTGAAATTGGCTGCTGGAGCCGAGGGGGCCAGCTGCTCGACTCTTCAGCTGATTGTCCCTGGCAGAGGTCAGCGGCGCTCTCCAAACATTTAACACCAAACAACAGGACAACTGATTGCGAGTGATCACTGCACGGAGAGCTGTGCTGCCCTCTGCTATATGACTGCAATGTAGTAGAAACTTACAGAGAGGATTTGTGTTTCTGTTCTTTATTTCTTTATTTTTATGTATAATTTGTATTATTTTTACACTTTTATATATGAAATAATTTCACTTATTTTTTGTCGTCAAAGTTTGATTTGGTCTGCCTTTATACTTTGTGATTTATAAGTACTTTCTTTAAATACTAAAACCAATGAATGCAGCATGCTAATCCTGCAGTATGGTGCATTAAAATGTAATATTGGCAACATTTGGACACCCAGAGCTGTCCTCGGGGTTTTTTTGGCTGCATGCTGTGCAGCTGGATCATGCTGCTGGAGCATTAAGAGCTGGAGTAGCTGCTCGTGCTCTGAATGGAAACAGATAAAGTATCGTTCAGTCGTCTATACATCACCACACACATCACAGCGTTTCAAATGGCCTCAGGCTTGGATTTATCTGCCTCAGTGGGAGCTGCTGCTTGAAGTGATACAACCAGGACCGTCTGCTGCAACGTTGACATCTGCTGGCTGCAGCGCTGCAGCACAAGACAGCGTGACAGGTCTGAAACCAGGAAGCTGCAGGTTCCCAGTTCAAACCAAACATTTTCAGTGAGAGTATGCCACAGAATAAACAAACTCCAACCAGAAAAGGGGGAAAATATCAGTGCAATGAGCTTCTGCTGTGTCTGTGATAGAAAATTCATGTCACAATCACACACGATCGATTAAATGGGAGTTTTTTTTTCCACCTGTACTTTGATTGTAATGGTTTAGATCTGGGAAAACTTCAGCAGCATGTGATTAGTGTCATGGAGATCAATAGATCATTTACTTTTTGATCTTCCCTACTACTGTCTCTCTCTACTACTACTGGTTCAGAGTTCAGCTGCCAGACTTTTAATGGGCATCAAAAACAGACCACACCACATCTGTTCTTGCATCACTGCACCAGCTTCCTGCTCATGTTAGAATAAATTTAAAAGTTACATTTCTCACTTTTAAAACACGACTCAGACTGGCCCCAGAATATATAATAGATATCTTAACCAGCGCCTGATAAACCTCTCTGGGGGCTCAGGAGCAAAAATTTGCTGTTGGGCTCCACCAAGTTTCCATTAAAAAACAGTACTCTTGTACTGGAATACTTCCTGTCCCAGGTTTTATTGTATGTCAGAAATTACAATTACAATTAAAGTTGTGCTATAAATGGATCTGTATGTGTGCTTATGTGTAAATATGACTGTGTATGTTGGTAGAATCCCTTTATAATGTCCTACTATACTGTCTATCCAGTTGCTTAACCAGGATCATTGTGCTGCTAATTGAGATCTGAATCCAGAGGATATGATGTGATATGTATGATTGTCATGGCTGTTTGATGTGTTATATGTCATATGTGTAACTGTATATTTAATCTATGTGTCAACCTTTTAAACAGAACTGCGAAATGAATTTCAGTGTTGACAATAAAGTTTTATTGTACATATTATTCAATAACTTGTTTTTTTTATGACTGTATTTTTGTTGTTGTTTTCTTTTTTTTATTTTAGTGCTGCTCCATGTTTGGATGGATGGTTCTTTGGCTGGACAGATGAATAGATGGATGTTTCTAAGGTTAGACGGATGGATGAATTGATGGTTTTATGGATGAAATGGTTCAATAGTTGGACAGATGGATGGATCAATCAATGGTTGTAAGGATGGATGGATGGATGGATGGAAGATGGTTCTGTGGTTGGATGGGTGGATCTATGGTCAGATGACTAGATGGATGCATGAATGGTTCTTTGTTTGAATAGACGGATAGTTGGTTCAACGGTTGGAAGGTTGAGTGGATAACTATGGTTGAATGGTTCTATGGATGGATGGATGGATGAATAAATAGTTGGATGTCTTCATGTGTTCTCTTCATGATGTCACACGAATGGTCGACAGAAAATCTCCATCCTTCAGTCTGAACGTCGCCTGCAGCGTCTCGAAGCGTTTCACTCACTCAGATTCAGTTTTGTTTTCCCTCCCTGCCCCCACCAGCCTCCCCTCATCCCCCACTTCTCTCTCTATTTATAGAGCCTGGTGGAAACACATAGTAATGAACAGGAATCCCAGCTCCCTGTCACTGACTGTCTCTCCTCCTCCGCAGCTCTCTGATCCAAAAAAAACAAAAGATATGTAGAGAAAATATGAGAATTTCTACTTAGATAACGTCAAATATAAAACCCTTTGTTTGTATCGACATACTGACATGCAGTAACAGAATACAAAAGCGTACTGTAAATACAGAACAGAAATGACAAAAAATTAGCCCTCTGTGCAACATGGGATGACATGGACTCAAGGGTTTCGTGGTCCTATCATGTGTATGGACTACAAAAATGTAAATTGATAGCAGCAATATTTAAACACATATCTCAACAACTACAGGTCAGATTTCCACCAAGTTTTCTGCAGATATTTATAGTCCTTAAAGGATGATTGGTGACCCTTTCTCTAGTGCCCCCCCCTCAGGACAACATTTCCATTTGTACACAAAAAACAAAAACTAACGCACATATAGTGATTTGAGAAAAACAAGAAACCTACAAGCCACTGAGGGGCTGCTTTATCGGTACTTGCCTAATTGAGGGATCACCTTTGTGTAGCATGTGGGTTAAATAATTCAATTTGCAAATGTCCATATAGCCATACACATTCATCCCCAGTGTAGACAGCGATCCACACACATTTAATATCAATTAATAATTTTTGTGCAGACAAACTAATGACTCAATGCTACGTGATAGCTGTACAGTCAAAAAACTGTGAACCTCTGCCGGTAAACAACATACCTGCTCTGTGATCACTGCCTCACCTGTTTGTACCATCCTCATACTCCACATACCACCTACTGTGCAAAAAAGGGTAGATGAACATATATTAGTTCATACTGTATACACACATGCTGATGAATGCAATACGAAAATGGCCCCAACAGTACAGACTGCCGTGAGTAGGGCTGCAACTAACAATTATTTGTTATTATCGATTAATCTGCCAAATTATTTCTTGATTAAACATGTTTGGTCTATAAAACATCAGAAGACAGTGAAAGTGTCCATCACAGCTTCCTGAAGATCAATGGGGATTTTTTAAAAAATTTTTTGATAACAATTCGCACCACCCAGACAAATTTTCGTATTGCCATTGACTTTGTATAAAATCACGCTGCCTCTCAAACTCGCTTCAGTAGCTACACTCAGTCATCAGCATGTTGTTTACTTTGTCCAATATTATCATATTGTCAAGTTTAATGAACATTGTAAGAAATTAACTTAGTTAAAGGTTCAGTTCACACAAATTTAGAAAATGTTTTGAGATATCAGTCTCTGAAATGTTTGTCTCCACACCAACACGATGAATTTCAATTTTTGTTTGTGCTGCTCATCACATTGAAAACATACATAAACAAAACTCAACACCAACATATCTTTACTGAAACAAATCCCCAATTACTGTGGATAATCCACACAATATAATGTCAAACAATTTTCATTATACATCCAATGAAAGACAACACTGTATATTGTAATTGAGTGGTGGTAGAAATCTCGGATGGATCTCTCAAAGCCGGGACAAAATAAACCAAAAGTATCTGTATGGACAGATATCACCAGAAATAAGAGAGAAAATATGTTTTTTTGTAATTTGGGTGGAACTGAGCCTTTAAACCTGCATTAATTTATTTGTTTGGTCACTCTGGGGGCAGCACAACAAGCTGTAATCACTCTGAAACCAAAACTAAGAGCTAAAACAGGCTAAAAAGCTCTATTACAGTTTTTCTTGATTGCTTACACACCATAACTGGGCCTAAACATACAAAATCATGACACCATCTACCAAAAGACAGACTCATTTCCCAAACCCTCATTTAGAAAACACTGGCATTCAATATCATCAGCTCAAGTCATCACAACTGGAACCCAATTAACACACAACAGGTGGAAACACTAAGAGTCTAAATTGTTCACACACCAATCAGAAGCTCTGGATAGACAGATAACAGGATCATGAGTCAGTTCACTTGTTTTTGAATGATGGATGATTTACTTCTTTATGTATAAACTGTTTTTTTTCATTGGTTTATTGGTAAATACATTACATTACAATACATACATTACTTTATTCTATGTTCTTAATCAGTTGCATATATTTACAGTACAATTACTTTTCCACTCAATTTCCGTTTAATTTACGACAGTTTATCGAGGAATTAAAAATGTTGAAAATGTATACATGTGTTGTGTCTTTATATTGTGTTCAACATGTAAAGAGCACCATTTATCATCACAGTGTCAGGTTTTTACAGTAGTGTTTTGAACGGCTGTTATGTGGTGTGTTTTTTTGTGTGGTGTCTAAAGGCAAAGTTTGGTTTAGATGTAAGATTATATGGTTTTAAGTGGAGAGTTCTAAGTTTGTGAAGATGAGTGTGCAGTTACGCAATTGTGGTTAGAGTTTTGGGAAATGGAGCATCATTTCAAGAAATGTGTCTTAGCAATGGAGAAACATGAAATTATTGCAACCAGGTTTATGTTTTAAATTGCTTGCAAATCTATTTTTCCGTTCAGGTTTTGGGGAGGCAGGTTACAGTAAAGGATTCTGGTGTGGTTTGTCCTTTTAAAAGTTTTTATCCAATACAAACAAGTGCAGTATACCAAGAGATTAAGCTGAACTTGTGGTTTCTACAGATAAGGCAAAAACTCACTGACAACAATGAAAAAACAAAATTATGTATACTTGAAAATTTAAAGGGAAACATAAAATAATGAAATGCAAATGTTAAAGTTCAGGTGTAATAAATTCACAGTGCAATTTTTGTACACTTAAATGTAAAGGTGAATCCTCGGCTCGTATGACAGTCAGTTCATTGTGTAAATCTTTTTCCTCTTACTATATTTAGATTAGGAGAATATTTATAATCTGTCTCCCAGTTACAGTATATTCCCAGTCATACAGCATGTGGAGGTGTCAAGTATCTGCTGCCAGTGATTAAGCTCATCATTATTCTCTTCCATATTTGGGTCACATAGTCCCTATGTACACTCTTAATTTGCATAATCACAGAATACCATATCAAAACCCCTCTTTTTTTACATGCTTGCAGATATATTGTGGTTGTGTGTATTTGCTGGTCGTGTGGAGCAGATAAGAGCAGATTTTGAAGCTGTGTTTTCATCATTTCCCCAGTGTTGTACAGCCTCTATGTGAAGCGTTTATCATCATGAATACATACAGTGAGCCATAGCAGGGACTTGACCCAGCACACATTCTTTAACATGATTCCTCTCAGTGTAAAATCCCTCTCTAATAAGACATTTTAAACAATTTTATCTCTTCTGCAAATTTAGATTTTATATTTTTAAAAACAGTCGGTTTGCTGAATTGTGCCCTTCAGATTATGACTGTTGTAGCCAACTGAGGGACTGTGGTCATGGTAGTGGTCTTGTTACTTGTTAGCTTTTCAAATGTAACCTAATAGCTTGTAATCAATCAATTAGACTTTATTTGTATAGCACTTTTCATACAAATAAACACAAAGTGCTTTACACAACAAAAACAATAATAATTGAATTAAAGACTTTGGTGAACCTCTGACTTTTGCGCCACCATGAGGATCATTTTAGTGAAATATCTTAACAACTTACCATGAACTTTGGTTCAGACATTCATGTTCCCCATAGTATGAATTGTAATAACTCTCATTCCCGTCTGCCTCTGGACTTTATGTTTAGTGCTGATTAGCAAATATTAGCATGCTAACACTCTGAAATAAGATGGTGACCATGGTAAACATTATCAAGTAAGGAAGCGAACCTTGTTTATATAATACTTTCAAAACACAATATATAATGTGCTTCACAGAAAGCACTTTACCTGCTAAACATCGTTATCATGAGTATGTTAGCATTCTGATGTTAGCATTTAGCTCAAAGCACCGTTGTACCAGTACAGTGCAGCCTCACAGAGCTGCTAGAGTGGTTGTAGAAGTTTGTTGAGAAGTTATAATTGTCTAAGTGTCTTAAGGGGTTACAACAGTGCTTTAGGCTCTGTAGCTACATCACAGCTGATGTGCGTCTTCTCAAAACATTAGTGCACATCAGGGTTACGTTGGCTACAGGGGCACCGTGTACAGACCACAAAACTGTGATTGGTCGGCTTGGGATGTTTGTGTTTTCTCCTTTCTAAAGCCGGTTGAGATTGGAGAGGGCGAAGTCAAGATGAAGGAAGCTGAAGAACAACTCAGTTATCTATTTTACTTTCACAAATTTAATAAAGACATCTGTAAACCTTCTGCTCAATGTGATCGCTGTTCTCCATCACAGTGAATAAAAGACTGAAACAATCTCATGTTCAGTAATGACAAGAGACAAAAGAGGATAAGTTAAATAAAAGTAAACAGTTACTTTGGAGAGAATAATTAAACGAGACTATAAACTTTGTCCACAAGTGACGATTACAGTTAGTTACAGTTTAACCATTTAACATTATCAGATAAAAGGAATGAATGTCACAAAGTCAGCTAACGGACTTATAAATATCAGTAACACAGCCAAATCTTTCTAAAGTTTGCTCAAATTAGCTAAGATAAGCTAGCATTATGTTACTGGTCACACCAGATGAGACAAGGCTGACTGTAGTGAGCAAAGGGTTATTTTATTGCTTCTGGACTCAACTTTTTGTTTGCTGGAGGAAGAATTTGTTTTTTCTTCTTTTCAAACACGATTTCAAGCCAAATGGACTGAACGCATATGATAAATCCATCTAACGTTGCAGTGGTGATATATCTGAACTTTTAACTGTAAATCAAATCCCACACTGTTCATATCAAAAGTGTGATTCTCATTAAACACTTGAATCAAGTATAAACACAGCTTTAGACTTGTATTAATTTATTTGTAGCTTTAGAGAAGTCTCACATATTTCTCATTGCCACCACAAAACACAAAGACAAGCGAGGAGCATCTGTTGTTTCTTGACATTTCTTGCAATATTTTCTTGTATCTTAACACACACAACACACTACAGATGTTTTGTCTTTTCAGGGGTCAGGACGTGCTAATGATTTAGCCACCAGCAGCAGGCTGCCTCTGCCTCAGGCTAACGCTGACGCAATACTGGGAAACAGCAGTGGGCCCAGTGTCGTACCCTGAGGCACACCAAAAACAATATTTGATGTCTTGGGATAACATTAGGGAGGACCTAAAGAGTTGAATATGAACAGTGTTTGTTATCTCAAGATGTTATGATCACAACAGTTTGACATGTTGAGATAATAATATAACAGAACTAAAAGAGGCTGCAGCAGCCTGAAGTTTTAGAAACCCAGTGTTGAAGACAGCCTAATTGCCTCTTAATTACCTCCTTTATTAACAATGGAAATCCCTCTGACATTATATTGTTTGACTCTGCTCTGATTTTGGTGTTATTGATGTCTTTATTCTGGTCCCTTCCATCTCATGTAACTCCCTCTTTGTTGGGTTTTGTCTCGGTGAAGCCGGGGGCTCTGGGGCAAAAGACTCTTTCTGAGAAATTTCTCCCCGCAGAGTTTATGGCAGCTTTGCATATAAATTTGTTTGTGATAAAATCCTTCCCTCCAGGATTTCTTTTTGCAGGAGACTTCAGAGTGAGTGAAGCCGGAGACACTTCAGATTTTATTTTATTTATTTTATTTTTTTGACAGAGTATTAAAATTAAAAACCAATTGTGTCCCCATCAAAAACAACATTTGTTTTTTCAGAGATTCACAATACAAATATATGAATGATGAAAATGCACATGTGAATATATCTGACCACAAAAGTTTTTCAGGTTCATGAAAAGTTCATGTGCATGTTTCTTCTTGTTATTGTGATTATTTATCACTATGCGTTTACTATATGTCATTTAAAGATACATGTTCACATTATAAAGTCCCTTAAAAGCCAGATTTTTAAATAAACACATACACAATTTAAGACAGGAATCATAGTCTCTTTATTTTCTTTATTTGCTTGTTTCTTTTTTTTATAGTAGTGAGATTGTTTTCTTAATTGCTGTTAAAGTCAATGCTGAACCTCAACTTTTAAGTCTGTATCAACAAGAAGTCTTTATAGGGCTTTTTGTGATTTTCTGTTATTTATATGCTGTTATGATGCTGGATGTTAAACAGAAATGCTGCCTGAAAGTTAAAATCCAGGGCTTCAAGCTGCTCTGAACGCTTTACTTTATCTGATTATGGTCATTTTGAATTTTTGAGCGAGACACACAAAACTAGAGATGAAGCTGTGGTGCTTCTGCAGTGCTTCATCTCTGTCCAGCAGATGTCAGCCTTTCACAACTTTACACCAATCTGATCACAGCTGATGATGATTGTATTTCCTCTGACATCACAACAACTTCTTCTGAAGATAAAAGCACATGTGTGATGTGAGCAGAGATTTATTTTCTGCCTCGAGCTAAAGCTGATCAAATAAACTGAACCTGCAACTTTTGATTTTGTTCTTATAATCCTGTTTCCTGCTGACTATAAAGAAAATATAAATCCTTGAATGGCTGATGGCTGGATTTCTTATCTTGACAGTCAGGTTAAATTTGAAGGGTTTTAAAGGAGAACTCGGACCATTGCAGAAGTTAGTTAATAAATTCATACATCAATGAGTGACAGGATTGTGAAAATTAATATACCAAACATGTTGAGTGAGGGAAAACAATGACCATAAATCACTGTTTCTATATGTTATTTCATATGTTACCATCAAGTATTTTATATCCCTAAAATCAGCACAACCTAAATATAAAAATATAAATAAAGATTTATTAACCCTTTCATGCATGAATTATTAAATCACAGAGTAATTTTTTTTTATTGTTTATTTTTACTCTTAAACAAGTGAAAAATCATGTCAGTAACTTTTTTTTAACATATTGAATTTTGCATCAATGGAGTAAAAAGTGATTTATGGAAATCAATATAGGTAAAATATGTATATATGTTTATATATATATTATTTTATTACTAAGAGCCAAGGGTATGAATACACATTGGAACATTAGATAAAAACAACAATAGAGAGGATATTTGATAAATAAGACCGAGGTCCAATAGACAGAATGTACCGTTTGCTGCATGAGACAGATGTATTTTCATTCACAGAAAATAATGTACAAGAAAAATATTATTAAAAACTTGATAAAAGTATTTCAAACATCTTATTTAGTTGAAAAATATACTTTTTACCTGTTTTTTTCTCTGAGAATAAAAGTATTTAACAAATATTCCTGAGCTACTTGGTGCATTTCCGCCATTTTTTTATTTATGATTCAATATCTCAAAATCGCAGAGAGTCAAAAATGATATTCAGATGGAACTGTAGACGACACTTTGGGGGTTCAACACCTGGTAGTTGGGACATGGTGCTACAACTTAAATGGTTCAAGATGGCTTCCAAATACCTGCTCACTGTAGTGGACACCATGCATGAAAGGGTTAATGTAGTTTGTCAAAAGCTAGAAAATTATTTCAACAAAAACAACAAAATCAATTCACAAACATCAAACATCAGTTAAAAAATAGTATATAATATGTAATATAAGGAATAAGGTGAATAAGGTTGTTTTCTTGTTTATATCTTATTTTCTTATATTTTCCCCATTTGTATACATATGTATTGATTTATGTGAATGTTAGATATACACATGTGTGGGGAAAATAACTCAAATTATAAAGAAATTTCCTTCAAAATTAGTCAGTTTTAATAAATTTCAGCATTCTCCATCTGGAAGTCTCAGGTCTGCTGTTGACTGACGGACTCATATTCAGATGAAGTGATGCTTCACAGAGCCGCCAGTCAGTCGCTGCAGGTGAGACTCGCTCGGAATAATAAAACCTGAGACACATTCGACTGACACATAAATAAAACTGAGTCCAAGAAGCCGAAGAAAACATGCCAGACATTCATCAGGCAGCTCGGTCGGAGCAGGAGATGATTAATATTTGAGTCTGTCACACCATCTGTGTCGTCCATATGTTCCGGACAAAGTCAAACACTTTACTTTTTAATTTAATAAACAGTTTATAAACACTGTAATGTCATTATAAGCAGGTTAAAGTGTTAATGTACAGTATTTGTCAATATTTATAACTTCTACAATGAAGACATATTTTATATTATTACAACTATGTCTCATTAAACTAATAAATCACACATTAACCTTTCACAGGATAATCGTCATGATACATAAACTGTAAATCCAGCACCAGAGAGAAGCACTGATGAATATGTGGCAGGTGGAAACACACTGGACCGACCCTGTTAAACTAACATATGACTGCTGGTTGGTTTCTGGAGGCTGCAGGTTACAAACACAATGCACAAAGGCTGAGAGGTGGGTGGTGGTGGTGGTGGTGGTGGTGGTGGGGGTCAACAGGAAATTCTGGCTCCAGGAACCCCGAACGGGTTAATCCGGCCGCGCTTTGTTGCACTTTTTCTTTCTTTTGTTTTATCACATTTTCTGGTAGATAACATCAACAGTATTCAGATCCTTTACTGCAGTAAAAGTACAAATACAACAATGTAATAATACTTCATTAAAGGTAAAAGTCCTGCATTAAAAATCCTCCGACAGTAAAAGTACATAAGTATTATGAGCTTGATGTAGTTAAAGTATTGCAGTAAAAGTACATAAGTATTATGAGCTTGATGTAGTTAAAGTATTGCAGTAAAAGTACATAAGTATTATGAGCTTGATGTAGTTAAAGTATTGCAGTAAAAGTACATAAGTATTATGAGCTTGATGTAGTTAAAGTATTGCAGTAAAAGTACATAAGTATTATGAGCTTGATGTAGTTAAAGTATTGCAGTAAAAGTAGTGGTTTGGTCCCTCTGACTGATATATTATTATATATGACATCATTAGATTATTAATAGTGAAGCATCAGTGTTAGAGCAGCATGTTACTGTTGTAGCTGCTGGAGGTGGAGCTAGTTTACACTACTTTATATACAGTTAGCTAGTTTAGTCCAGTGGTTCCCAACCTAGGGGTCGGGGCCCCTCCAAAGGGTCAGCAGATAAATCTGAGGGGTGGTGAGATGATTAATGGGAGAGGAAAGAAGAAAAAACAAAGTTCTGATACACAAATCTGTTTTCAGTTTTTGGACTTTTTCTCTAATCTTTGATTTTTGCTGAAATATTGGATCATTTGAACATTTATTGAAATGAAAGCATGTGAGAAGTTTAGAGGGAAAAATCACTATTTGGTGGAGCTGTTAACAACTCATAGACATGTGAAATGTGACCCCGACTACACACTGCTTTTTGTAAGACGTCAAAAGACAAAAAGGTTGGAAACCACTGGTTTCATCTTTAACAATGTGTTGTATTTTAAAAGCTTGTTATATTATCCATTGTGTCAAATCTTCATCTGAAAAGTAACTAAAGCTGTCAAATAAATGTAGTGGAGTAGAAAGTACAATATTTCCCTCTGAAATGTAGTGGAGTGGAAGTAGAAAGTAGTACAAGTACTTCAAAACTGTACTTAATTACAGTACTTGAGTGAATGTACTTAATTACTTTCCACCACTGACACAAGACTTTCTTTTTCTACTGAGCATGCGCAGTAGCTCAGCCCACATGCGGTTGCACTTTGAGGAAGTTTGGATCAACTTTCTACCTGCGTGATGTGGAGGATTTCTTAATATTAGCTTCTCTACTGTTACAGGTGAGTGTTTGACGGTTTCTTACTGCTTCATATCTTCTCACTGACGATGTTAAAGTGTCACATTAAGCGCCGGAAGATGAAAAGATAAGAAGGTTCATCGTGTTAATGTCGTGTTTCGCTGTTAAACTCAGTTTTTTGGCTTTAATGAAGCAGCTCAGGTGTGTCTGAGGTGTTAATCATTAGGTTCGCTGTGTCAGTCTGTGTGTTATTCTGCTCTTTCACCTTATCGAGTCTTCAAACTGTATTTTCAAGCTCAGATAACATCTCGAGTCTTTGATCGTTTTGTTCTGCTGATAATTCGTTCAGTGAAATTCAGATTTTATGACTCTCTGAAGGTTTTATATCATGTCTACGATACTAACATTCATTTAAATATCAGTTTTTGTGTGTTTTAGGAGCCAACAGGGTTCAATAATAGTTATTAATCTCTATTTTTGTCCTTTTTCTTCATGTTCAGACTTTCCATCAATAATGACTTCAACAGCTGATCTGGAGCAGCTGGCACAAGTTGGTGAGTTTAAAACACACAAGACAGGATGACAAATAACAATAACATAGAATCAGCAAACAGACACATTATGAATGTAATGATGATGATGATCAGGAGAAACTTCATCCACAGTTTCACTACGTGCAAGTTATCAAGTGTCCGCTCATGTGACA
Source organism: Thunnus albacares (assembly GCF_914725855.1). Lineage (NCBI taxonomy): Eukaryota > Metazoa > Chordata > Actinopteri > Scombriformes > Scombridae > Thunnus > Thunnus albacares. The sequence goes on along the minus strand of NC_058128.1, from coordinate 2,080,712 downwards.
CACAGTGTTTCCAGTAACAGTCCCAGACTTCCCATTAAGACCACAGCGTGTGGAGGTTTATTGATTAATAAGGAGGTCTGTTACTCTCACAGGTACAAATACAACACCTGGTGCAATAAAGCTCCTGTGATTAAATAATAAATAAGCTCAGATGAGACATTCAAAGTCGATAAATTGAGAAATCTTGAAGTTTAATTTACATAAAAGAGACAAAACATGATTTTTTTTTTTAGTTTTCTGTCTGATAACATTTTAAAATATTAAACATGTTTCTCAATCTTTGATAAAATGATATATTTCATATTTATCTGGACAGTATCAAATATATGACTCTTATTTTCAGTCACAGGTTCTTTATAATTACTGTCGTTGTTATAAGTTGATTTATTTCAGTGTGTGAACTGTAACTGTGTGTTTGGCCCTTAAAGACCCCTGAAGGATCATTATTATTATTATTATTATTATTATTATTATTATTATTATTATATTCTTCTTATTCTCATGATCTACTAACAAGTTGTTGTTTACCAATAACCAGTAAAGTGTGAGTCACACTGACATCATGTCTGCGTTCAGATTTGATGAGTTTTGACGCAAATTACAGAAACAGTGACACACTTCCTGAAGATATCATTATCTCTGACATCTACCACTAATAAACCTCCATAAATGGAGACTAAATGTAAACAAATATAAGCTAAAAACACCACACACACACACACACACACACACACACACACACACACACACTCAGCTGATGGAGGATTAATTCACCTTTAAACCTTTTAGCTTCAAACATCTTCCTCCTCCTCCTCCTCCTCAGAGTCACAACTCACAGGCATGAAACATATTTTTAGATTCATTGTGACTTTGTGAAGATATTATTGTCTCATGACTAAATGTCTGTAAATCTGCATGTAAATAAAATAAAGAAGATGCTCCTCAGAACTGCAGAACCTCCTCAGTATCTGCTGATAGTTTGAATAATTCAGCACATTGTTTTTTGACAAAATGTAAAGAAATATAAGCTTAAAATAACTGAAGTCGTTGCCCTCAGTTTAGCAGAGTTAGACCTCCTGTTTTCATGCCCCAAAGGCCTTCTGGGAAGTGTAGTTCTGCTGCTGACAGTGTTGGTGATTTCCAGGTGTTTCCTTCACCTTCATGTCTGATAGAGATCAATACAGAGTTTCAGTTTCTTCTTCTTTCACTGTGAATAAAGTCGCAGCAGAGACTTTCTCTTTTTCTTCTTCTTCTCCTGCCTCTCTGAGCTAAATTGGTCCGTTCAGTCAGAGCAGATCATTTCCTGTCTGCTATCAGACCGATGACTGTGTGTTTACTAAAAGCTTCCCGCAGCGCCGCAGAATAAACATCCCCAGCAGAGCAGCGATGGCGGTGATAGTTTCCAGCCAGTCGTCTGGCTCTGCTCCCGACTCCGTAATCTGTGTTCTTTAGGAACAGATAAGAACATGATGTCGTTAACTGGTAGGTGGCGCCCCCCCACACACAGTAGCGGGAATCTGTGCTCTGCGCTTCAGATTGAACCTGAACTTCATGTGTGTAAAAATGTTTTGTTTGTTTTCCTGTAACTGTTGCAGAGCTTCAGAGGGAGGAAGACGAGGATGAGGAGGGTGTCTCAGACCGTCCGTCACTTCCTCCCGGCGGCACGTTCAGACCCGATTCATCACATCCGTACTACGACGTGGCTCGACACGGCATCATCCAGGTCTCCGGTCAGTCTGACTGTAACCATGGAAACATACGGCTGAGATCAATCTATATATTCTATATTCTCACTTAATCAGGAAAATGCCTAATTAGAGCTGCAACTAACGATGACATTCTCCATTAATCGGCTAGAAAATGAAGGAAACGTCTTTAAGTGTCTTGTTTCATCTGATCAACAGTCAGAAACATAAATATATTCAGTTTATGTCATGAATGACACAGAAAAGCTTAAAAAAAACCACTAAAACAATAATTATCACACTAATTAATCAACCAATCGTTGCAGCTTTACATCTAATCCTGTGATTCTACTTTAGCAAAGCTTATAAATATAACTTTAATTCTACTTTATGTTTATTATGATATTATTAGTATTATATTTATTATTTGATTATTATAAAGCTCATAGTAGGTGGTGATGTCATATATTGAAAGATGTTTCTAATATTTTGTTCACTATGAGGACAAAATATTAATAATGATGATAAAATAATAATATTTGTATTTATTGACATCTTCACATTTTTACATTTGTAATAATATTATTATATTATTATTGTATCTGTATCAGATTTGGCTCTGAAATTTCATATCGTTGCATCTCTGACATATGATGATGGAAGATATCGTCATGATATATAATAGATTCGTATATAATGATGGAAGAGAATTTATTATGATAGAATAATATATAAAAGTATGAAAACTGTGATTCCTCGTGTCAAACATCTCAATGTCTCAGTCTGAATGTTGGTTCATATTTCTCTCTGATCACATGTTTTCCTCTCAAACTCTCAGATAAAGATTCTGCTGCTGTTTTGTCTGCAGGCTTCATTCACATCCTTAAAGCAGCTTTAATCAATATGACCTATAACTGCACAGTCTGATCTATGTGTGTAATGTGTTGGTGATGAACCTACAGAGAATTATCAGAGACTCTGCAGCTCCTCTCGGCTTTACGGAGCTTTATAGTGAGTTTCAGCTCATTGTTTATCTGTCCGGCTGCAACTTTACTGTTCTGATTCACTCTCAGCGCTCTCATAGCGTCGTTTTTTAGAGAAAAAGCTGTCAAAAGCCGCTGTACACTACCTGCTCAGCACCAAACGGCAAACAGACACAGTTAGCTGTAGACTAGCTGGTGAACATAGTGGAGCATTTAGCAGCTAAAGAGCCAGATATTTCCCTCAGGAGTTGGTAGAGAGTAAAAACAGAGCTAAAAGAGAGTGAATATTGGACTCACATTCACCAGGTGGACATGAATGATAATGTTGCTCCGTAACTGCTGGATGTGGAAATAAACAACTGTTTGCTAACATGTTAGCCACAACTGCTCTATACGCTGATAATATGACGGACGTCATGTTTAGAGGCTATTCTGCTGAAGACAAGTGGACAAAAAACATAATTTCAAGCAGCTTTAACTAGATTGAAACTACAAAAGATCAAGAATAGAACCCTGAGGAACCCCACAAATAATTATTGACATCATCAATGTGATGATCATGTTTTAACTGCTGGATGTGGAAATAAGCAACTGTTTGCTAACAAGTTCAACATGTCAACTGGAAAGCTGATGATATGAGTTGTGTTCTCTACTTGTTTCTGAATCAGACCAGCGGACAAAACATCAGTTACTGCAGGTTTAAACATTAAACTTCAGTGTTGAGATGTGTGTTGATCAGCAGGAATCACTGAGTTTATACTCGTTTGTTTCCTCTTCAGGAGACGACAACTACGGCAGGAAGTTGATCATCTTCAGCAGCTGCTGTCTGCCTCCATCACACCAGCTCAACCACCGCCGGCTGCTGGAGTACGTCCAATAAAACCAGAGCTGCTCGTTATGTTCTCCATTCATCATATCTGTTATAATCATCTGATCAACAGTTAAAAATCCAAATATGTTCAGTTTATTGTCACAGAAAAACCTCAAATTCTCACATTTGAGAAGCTTCCAGTAAATATTTTGCATTTTTGCTTAAAAAATGTCTAAAACGATGATTTAATTCTCATAATAGTTCAACTGATCGTTGCAGCTCTATAACGTATAAAAAGTCTTGCTGTGATGTCTTTTTTCTATTTTATCTTTTTATTACTGTTATTTGTTTACATCTGACTTGTACAAATAAAGTTTGACTTCAGATGTTTATTTGTCTGGTTGTTTTCCTGCTGCAGGTACCTGAAGTTCACGTTGGACCAGTATGTGGAGATGGACTACATACTGGTTTACTTCCACTACGGTCTGAAGAGCAGCAACAAGCCGTCGCTGCGATGGTTACGAGAAGCTTACAGCGAGTTCGACAGGAAGTACGTCACAAACACACAACCAGGCCTTTATTATACGACTAAAACATGGATTTAAGTGTTTTTGTTTTCACCATTTTTGTTAAAAGTGATTAACGGTGAAACAGCGTCTCATAAAAAGTGTTTTTTCATTTTCAGTCTCAGTTTTTGCAGGTGTTCTAGTCTGTTTGTGTTTGTATTAGTTTGTTTATGTGTCACTAAAGTTAAAAAAACCTGCAAAAACAAACATTTGAACAAGTTTGTACAATATAAATGGAATATTTTAAACCTAAAATATAAAGACTGAAGCTGCAACGATCAGTCGATTGACAGAAAATTAATCTGCAACTATTTTGATAATCAAACAATCGTTTTAGTGTCTTTTTTTTTTAAGCCAAATTATCAACAAATTTGCTGTTTTCAGTTTCTCTGACGTGATGATTGGAAGCTTTTCTGTGTATCTTTGTATTTGTGACTTTTGATCAAATAACACAAGACGTTACTACTATTTTTTACTATTTTCTGACATTTTATAAACAAAACGATAAATTAGTTGTTGCAGCTCAAACAGAGATTGTATTTTATATATGTAAACTTAGCACAAAAAGTAAGGAAATTTGTGTTTGGTAGATTATTTCTTTGCTGTAACAATGCTTCTTAACAATAAATCTTACACAGTTGGAAAGCCTGGAAACAGCAGAGTGTGACCAGCATGAGGACGAGGTGCCAGGCTGTTGTGGCTGTGTATGGTTCTTCCACATGTTACTGAGGCTCCTGTTTGTTAAATGAATAAATTGTTAAATTGCCAATATGTCTTGTTTCTTCAAACTTCAATCATCCAATCCACCAAACACCAAACAAGAGTCAATGATAGAATAAGCTGTTTGGCATTGGCGGAGAAGATTTGGCAAATTTTTCATGGGCGCAACCCACATACTCAGCTTTTGAAAGGGAAATAAACAGGCTTTCCAACGGTATCAGGTTTATTGCCGAGAAACATTGTTACAACAAAGAAATAATCTACCAAATACAAATTTCCTTACTTTTTGTGCGATGTTTATATATATTTATTTTAACTCCTCTGTCTTGATCCTGCTTTTGATATCGATAAAGACTCATCTTAAACTTCTTCTTGTTCCAGATACAAGAAGAACCTGAAGACTTTGTACGTCGTTCATCCTACAAACTTTATCCGAATCGTCTGGAACATTTTCAAACCTTTGATCAGGTAAACAAACGTCTGATTCAGCTGAGAGACTCGAACCGTCGTCAGTCGCACTAAAAGTTTCTTCTTCTCGTTTTCCTTCAGTCACAAGTTTGGGAAGAAGTTGACGTACGTGAACTACCTGGACGAGCTCAGAGATCACCTGAACTACGAGCAGCTCATCATCCCTCCCGATGTTCTCAGGTACTGTAGAGACACAAACAAACAAACAAACAGAATATTGATCGATTTGACTAAAAGCTTCATTTATTTAAAATGAGGTTTTCTGATACACATTTCTCAAATTTCAGTCAAAAGTGTCTAAAATTAAACTATTAAGGCTGCAACTAACAATAATTTTCATTATCAATTAATCTGTCGATCATATTCTCGATTAATCGACTTGTTTGGTGTTTAATAATCAGAAAATAGTGAAACATGACCATCATGACATCATCAGACACCAAAACTATTCACTTTACTGTCATGTGAGACTAAAAAAAAGCAGCAAATTCTCACATTTAAGAATCTGAAACCATCAAATTTTTGACATTTTTTTGCTTTAAATATTACTGAAGTAATTTTCTGACAATCTTCTAATCAATAAATCGACACCCGATAGATTCTCCGTTGATCTTTTTGAATGTAACATGTTTTGTTTTCTCAGACATGATGAGAAGTTACGAGCCGATCAGACGGGCGGCCCCCCTCCCTCAGTGAGGACCCCCCCGCCTCGACCCCCGCTGCCCACGCAGCAGTTTGGTGTCAGTCTGCAGTAGTGAGTGTTTACCAAACTCTTCATCAATTTAAACATCGTCAATCATTTATCAATCAATCAATCAATCAATCGATGTTTTCTGAACAGCCTCAGAGAGAAGAACAGGGCGGCGATAATCCCGCCTGTCATGAGTCAGACTGTCGTCTACCTGAAGGAGAAAGGTGAGCGTCTCCGTTAACGATGATTTAAGACTTCAGTCCATCTTTAACTTAAATATACATGTAAAGCTGCAACTTTATTGATTAATCACTTAGTTGTTTGGTCCATAAAATGTCAGAAAATGGTGAAAAATGTTGATCAATGTTTCCAAAAGTCCAAGACGACGTCCTCAAATGTCTCGTTTTGTCCACAACTCAAATATCTTCAGTTTACTGTCAGAGAGACGAAAGAAACCAGAAAATGTTCATATTTAAGAAGCTGAATCAGAGAATTTTGGCTTTTTTTTCTTAAAAAAATGACTTTAAATTTAAATTCAATTATTTAAATAGTTGGTGATTATTTTTCAACGAATCATTTCGGCTGCTTGTATCCGTCACTGGTCCTGAATAAGCAACAGAAAACAGATTGATGGATCAACTAATCAATTAATCGACTAATCGTGGCAGCTTTAATAAAAAGTTATTGTTGGTCTGATGCAGCTAACGATTAATATCAATTAATCTGCAGATTATTATCTCAAGTAATTTTATCGTCACGTTTGACAAAGAAAAGCTTCAAATCTTTCAGCGTTTTTGCTTAAAAAAGTGATTAAAACGATTATTTGATAAATTAATGAGGTGTTTCAGTGTAAAGTAGAAATGAAACAATGAAAAAGTTTGAGTCATTTTTCCAGCAGAGATGCTGAAACGTCAGATGTGACTGTTTGACGTGTTGAAAATAAAATAACCATAAAATGATCATATGAGCTTTAATTTGATCAGAGAGCCGTTTTATCTGCTTTCTGATGAACTGATGATTCAGCCTGATAGATTTTAATTATGATTATTATTAATAATGATAATAATTATAATATCTAATATCGTCTTTCAAAGGCTTTTGTATAATCTCCTTTAATGTCTTTTAAATATTTTATTTAAAAATGTCTTGTTATCTTTAATATATATATTTTTTTACTTTATGTTCTTATTCAGTTTTGAAACACTTGTTTGTTTTTTGCTCTTTTATTTTGTCCTTGTAAATCACTTTGCAACCCCAGATAAGTGCTATAAAGATAAACATTATTATTATTATTATTATTATTATTGTTATTATTATTATTATTATTATTATTATTGTTATTAATGACACCTGTTCCTCAGCTTATAGTGACGTGTAAACTTTGTCTCTTTTATTCTGATCAACAACACAAATCTGTTCATGTGTGAAGATCTTCAGCCATTAAATTAATATTCATTTATTATTCATTAATTAAAAAACCCACTAAACTTTCTCTGTTTTTCTGTTTTTTATGGTTATAACTTTAAAGTCGTCATGTTTGATTCTGTGAATCTGATCAGAGACTAAAAAAAATAATAAGCAGAAAAACAATGAAGTCAGTTTTCTTGGTATTTTTCTTCTTCGTGGCCTTTTCTTCGCTCAGTGAGTGATGATGATGATGATGATGATGATGATGATGATGACGAAGGTCTGTGTGTGTCTGCAGGCGTCAGGACGGAGGGCATCTTCAGGCGCTCGGCTCGAGTTCAGCTCATCAAGGATGTTCAGAAACTCTATAACCTGGGTGAGTGAGTGACTTTATCTCTGTCCACCAGGAAGCGCAGATCAATACGTGTGTGTGTGTGTGTGTGTGTGTGTGTGTGTGTGTGTGTGTGTGTGTGTGTGTGTGTATGTGTGTGTGTGTGTGACTTTCCACTTCATTAGACTTCAGAGCAGGACAGGAAGTCGTCCAGCAGTCAGAGCTGCAACTAACGATTAGTTTCACCGTTAATTGATTAATCGTTTGCTCTGTAAAATTTCAGAAATTAATGAAATATTCCGTCCACAGTTTCCTGAAGCTCGATGTGATTAAATTGCTTCTTATGTCATTCAGTCGATTCAAAACACCAAGAAATTCAGTTTATTAGCATAAAAGACAAAGAAAGCAGCTCATTTAAACCATGAAACTGGTAAAAATTTGGTATTTTTGACACAAAATATCAGTTAAATGATGATGAAAGTATTTACTGATCATCAGCTCTGGTTAAAGTAAAACAGTCAGAAAAGAAACTAATGATTGTTTTTCATTTCTTATTAATTTGCTGATTATTTCTCGATTAATTGACTGATTGTTTAGTCTATGAGTCATCAATATTAATATCGTCACCTTCCTAAAATAATGGCCCAAGTCATTTTTTGACAAATTTTTTTGCCTAAATCATCTTCTCCTCCTTCACCATAGCAACGGTCGCTGAGGATCATGGGTAGGCTAATGTAGCCGCTTCCGCTATCGTACAAAACTGACAAAAATACTTGATTTCTAAACCAAAATTGAACAGTCTGTTGAATATAGATCACGTGATTTCATTTTTCGTTTTTGGTTTAAAATGAAAAAGGAAAAAAAAAACATATGACTTCCTTATTTGGTTTCAAACGCAAAAACGAATCGGCTGAATGTCTGCAGACCTGCTGGATATTCAATCTAAAAGGGAATAACGATAAAACGAATCGGCAAAAACCAACAACAGACCGGGTTTGATTGATTTTTCGTTATCTGATTCTGACACCAAAAACGTTTTTTTGTTTTTCGTTTTGAAACAAATAACAGATTTACGTTTTTTTTGGTTTTTGAATTACAAATGAATTACGAATTATCCGATGATACCCGGACCGTTGTGGATCAGTCTGATCATCTGAATCCAGTTTACTAAGGACTCTAGAAAGAATTTTAACAGCTTTTAAAGTCCTGGTTGATGTGGTTTTTGACACCTGTGGTCACTGGTTTTAACTGCATGTAGTTTAATAAACAGAAGAGCAGCTGGTGCGTCTGTTGACAGGGAAGCCAAACAAACTGGTGTTGTACGTCGGCAGTTTGAATCCAGACTCTGCCACCAACGACAAAAACTACGACGCAGAAAGGAAATTACAAAAGATAAAAACACTGAATGGCCACTGCTGATTAAGATTAAACTTTACAGGAATATCGAACCCGTCGTCTGAATATCAGTCTGTCGTTGGTTGTTGCTGCTGTCAGCTGAGAATCACAAGTTAGAAACATTCTTGACAAACTTTCATAGAAACTTTGCCAACAACTTCTACAGCAAAATCCTCTTCTGCTCCGTCCATCTGCAGCTCAATATGTTCTAAAGTATCACATTTACACCAAAAACACGATTAACAGTTTGTCTCAAACTCAACGTCTATATATTTTTTTTTCAACTGATTAATTGTTGTCTATAAAACATCAGAAAATTACAATTTCTCAACTGTCATCTTCTGACTTCATTTATTAAGATTTTTACACCTGCTAAACCTCAGCATGTTAGCATGTTAGCATGTTAGCATTATCATTGTGCATTTAGAGAAGTGCTTTTTAAATAAATCTGTGTTCAGAACGTTAATCAAAACTCACCTTTTCAGAACTGCTTCTAATGTGTGATGAATGTCTCGTTCTTTTAGTGTGTTTGTAGTTTATTCTGTTGAGTATCTGTAAATAAAATGTATTATTATAATTATTTTGAACCGGTTCAGGGAAGCCTGTAAACTTTGAGCTGTACGACGACGTCCACGTTCCCGCTGTGATCCTGAAGACGTTTCTCAGAGAGCTTCCTGAACCTCTGCTGACCTTCAGAGTCTACAACCAGGTTCAGGACATCCTCAGTGAGTACAGGAGGAGGAGGATGATGATGATGATGATGATGATGATGATGATGGTATTAACACATGAACATCAGGAACATATCAGTGTAGAGACGTGGATTTGTTGTGTGTTTCAGATGTGGAGAGCTCTCTGCGGGTGTCGAGGTGTAAGCAGATCGTTGAAAGTCTTCCTGAACATAACTTCATCGTGACAAAGTATCTGCTGTGTTTCCTCCACATGGTGAATCTGCTCTCTCATATGTTGATGTGTTTATGTTGTATTTACACTGTTTAGATGCTTACAGGAAAAAGAAATGAAGGTTCACCGCTGAAACCTGAACAAACACATGTAACACAGATGTTCAGCTTTAGTGTTCAGAATGATGTTAATACATGTGATGCAGCTGAAACTCTTCACACTGACAGATTTAAAATAACTGTAACCAGACTCAGTGATTCAGTGTGAAACAGGCAAAAGCTTCATTAAAAGTAGGAAGGATGGTAGGTGGTGTAGGTAGGACGCAACGAAGGTTGGTAGGAATGATCGTAGGAAGGTAGGAAGTAGGTATGTTAGTCTGTAGGGTGGGTGAGTAGGACAGTAGATTGGTAGGACTGAAGGTTAGTAGACAGATGGTAGGACAGTTGTTGGGTGGTTGGTTGGACAGTAAATAAGTAGGACGCAGGTGAGTGTAGATCCAATAGAAGGACTGTAAGTAGGATGGTAGTGAGGTTGGAAGGATGGTAGGACTATAGGTAGGATGGTAGTGAGGTTGAAAGGATGGTAGGACTGTTGGTAGGATGGTAGTGAGGTTGGAAGGATGGTAGGACTGTTGGTGGGATGGTAGTGAGGTTGGAAGGATGGTAGGATTGTATGTAGGATGGTAGTGAGGTTGGAAGGATGGTAGGACTGTTGGTGGGATGGTAGTGAGGTTGGAAGGATGGTAGGACTGTTGGTGGGATGGTAGTGAGGTTGGAAGGATGGTAGGACTGTATGTAGGATGGTAGTGAGGTTGGAAGGACGGTAGGACTGTTGGTGGGATGGTAGTGAGGTTGGAAGGATGGTAGGACTGTTGGTGGGATGGTAGTGAGGTTGGAAGGATGGTAGGACTGTTGGTGGGATGGTAGTGAGGTTGGAAGGATGGTAGGACTGTAGGTAGGATGGTAGTGAGGTTGGAAGGATGGTAGGACTGTAGGTGGGATGGTAGTGAGGTTGGAAGGATGGTAGGACTGTAGGTAGGATGGTAGTGAGGTTGGAAGGATGGTAGGACTGTTGGTGGGATGGTAGTGAGGTTGGAAGGATGGTAGGACTGTAGGTATGTCAGTGGAGTGATGGGACAGAAGTTAAGTCGGTAGGACAGAAGGTCGGCAGATAGGATGGTAGCAGAGTTGATGGCGAGGTTGGTAGGACTGTAGGTACAATGGTGGACAACTGGTAGATAAGAAGGTAGGATGGTGGGTACTAGCTTGTTATTAGTAATCATAATAATAATAAATCTTTTATGCATAATATCTAGCTTGAAGATACATCAAATAACAAAGAAAATCATGTTTAAACAAATAGTTAAACGTTAGAATACAATAGAAACAGAAACGTTGGAGTAACGGGTGTCTGACGTCCTCAGGTGTCTCTGGAGAGCATCGTCAACAAGATGAGTGCGTCTAACCTGGCCTGTGTGTTCGGGGTGAACCTGGTTTGGCCTCGTCAGGGTTCGATCTCTCTGACCGCTCTGACCCCCATCAACATCTTCACCGAGATCCTCATCGAACATTTCCACAGCGTGTTCGGCTCCCGCTGCCCACCTGCACAGGTAACACCCTGAACCGGCAGATCAACAAACCACATCTGGCTCCAGAGGAATGTATGTTTTTTTTTAATTTTTAAAGATTATTTTTTGGACACTTTGGCTCAATGAGATATTTCAACAACTACTGAACAAGCTTCTATAACATTAAAACATTCGTGGTCCTCAGAGGATGAATCCTAATGAACTCCTGACTCTTTTTAGCGCCACCATCTGGACAAAACGCCTGTTTCTGCCCAGAACATATCAAAAATATCAAAGCCTGAGCACATTCCTGCCTCCCAGAGGATGAACCATTTCCATTTTGGACACTTTTTCTTCAGTTTCACAGTTTTCTTGTGGCGCCACCTTCAGGACAGAATGTCAACAAATATGAGGACATCTATCAAAAGACTGTTTCTCCTTCTCTTTAATGGTTCTGATTGTATTAAACCAGCAGTTCCCAAATTAAGAGCATTTTAAGTAAACCGTGACACACTGTGCTAAAGTTTTAGGCACTAAAAGTGGAGTGTTTCCAAAAATAATGCCATGAATAGTTTTTATTTATCAATTAACTTGATACAAACCACTGTATTAAACCATTGGGGGCAATTTTATATATGATGAGAAGGTCTGATTCATTTGTTTCATATTTAAATCGCTGGATGAACCCAAATCCAACGTTCACATCTGGATATTTTGTCAGTTTTTTCAGCTCATTTTCAGAAAATTTACCACATCATACAAAATGTAAAAGTTTCTCTGTTGCTCAACGCCAACATATGTAGGGTTGTAGTCAACCAAAAGAAAATCTTGGTCGACTAAAATCGTACATAATCTTCAACTAATCGATTGTATTTACTTGTGTTTTTTATGTTTTTATATTTTACTGTGTGGTCAGTAAACTACATATTCTCCATATTGTTCTAATTTTGTATCGTTTGCACTAAATGAAAATATTCGAACATGAAAACAGACACGTATCAAATGTTTTGTTCTTGAATTTTGTTTATTAATGATTCCATTTTTCGTAAGAACTTGGTACAAAAAAGTGAGACTACTCTTTAACCATTTACCAACTTCCATCGATCAACTTTTTAATGCATCATAAAGAAGAAAAAACTACATTGGCATATTTAAGACAAACACTTTTCCTATACACACTATCCACTGGACAGTCCCCTTATTAATGACAAAGAAAAAACTTCTACTTCAACAGCCAACAGACATTTTCATTTCCATCTAAACACCTTTCGTGTCGTCGCCGCCTCCTCATGGCAAAATAATACATCAAACGTTGCAAGCTAGAAGTCAGAATGCAGAACTGGCAAACAATAGAAAATCCCAATGTTCTCTTTTCTTTTTTTTTTTTTTGCTCCTTGATAAAAGAATATAAAAATGTTCTAACTTTTTTTTTTTTCTTATTTGTTCAAATGTTGTGTCATGTATTAAAATAGATCTGTTTAAGCACTGCACAGTTTCTCCCGGAGAAGATTTTCTAGAAACGGATGACGAAGGTTTTTTTCGGGGGGCGACGGGGACGGACGGACGGACGGACGGACGGACGGACGGACGGACGGACGGGTGACGTGGGGACTGAAGGGTGGAGCATCGACGCGACACGGAGCGCTGATATGGTTTCCATTTTGTTTTGTTTTTTTCCCCCACCTGGAGTCTCGTGGCGGTCCTGCAGCTCTCAGGTGAGCGTTGGATATGCATCACATGGTACATTCTGACATCAGGAGCTTCTTCACTCAACCCAAGTGTGAGATTTGATGTGAACCAACTCCGCTCTGATCATGATTTATTCATTTATAAAGGCAAGCGAGGTACAATGTTAATGCATATCTGCTGTTTGTCTCACAGATGCAGAACCTGCAGCGCGTCGGGGAGCCGATGAAGGTAAAACTGTTTGAACTGTTAAAAGCCTCATGAAACAACATTTGAGCGACGTACAGGTACAAGAGGGATTTAAATCAAATCCTTCACGTTTGATTGGACTGCTTAAAAGTGGGCGGAGCTTAGACATGAATGAATCAGACCTCAGCAGCCACTTCCTGTCTGTCTCCATATAACTCTGATGGAAGTGTAGTTGTATATGAGCGATGTAGCTGCTACTCAACCAAAGTCACGTTTGATTGGATGAATGTCGTCTGGATGCTTTGATGGAAATTAAAATGTATTTTTTTCATTTCATGAGGCCTTTAAAAGTTTTTACTGTGTGTTTAAATGTTCTTCTCCTCGATATAAAACCATCTCTGCAGTATTATGAAGAATTAAAACACTTTTATGAAATAAAACGTCCTTCAGGGAAGAAGAGCAGAGAAGCTGTTTCATATCACTGAAGTCGTTTTGAATTATTTTGTTAATTTTATGGTTTTGTTTACCTCAGAAAACATTTTAACATCTTAAACAATAAACTAACTCATTACATTTATTTTCTTTGTGAAATGTGAATCATCCTGCAGGTGAATGTTTGATTTCATACAAGTGTGATCATTTCTTCTAACAGCAGCCGAGTTGGTTTCTGGAATTTAAATTCAGTATTTATGGAGCAGAAATTAGAAACATGAGAGGATTATTTTTAATTTCAGGGAATAATTTATCAAAAGTTTCTCTCCCCAGACTCACAGCAGGCTCTGTATTCTGATGAGCGTTTCTTTTTTTTTAAACATATAACCTTTGCATTCGGCTCGGCGCCGACTGACGGCGGGAAAATATTTAACTGTTTGGTTCAAATCTGTAAAACGTGACTAAAAAGTCAGAACTAAAAGTTTCTGATCTGTGAACAAGTTTGATATTTGTGTCCAAAGTATTTTCTATTTTAACACAATTTACTGAAACTCATAAAGTCACAGCGTTAATCATATATAATCATATATAATTATATATCTGAGCTGAACTCATCGATCACTAGTTCATTCATAGTTTTGTTTGTTTCCAGCTTCTCTGTTTTAAATCTTTCTAAACTTTATATTTGTGTTTTGTATAATTAATCAGATAAAATAAGACATTTAAAGACGTCACCTTCAACTTTAGCAAAGTGTAACAGCTGATATTCATTATTCTCTGAGCAGAAGATTCATCAGATTAACGTTAGTTTAAGCGTTCAGGTCTTTGCGAACCAAGTCCGTTTTTTTTTCCGTCCGCACGTTAAAAAAATAAATACGACTCGTTTTCAGAGCAGGTTCGAGCCTTTACAGAGTTGTTTGACCACTCAGAGCCACCGTACACGCAAACAACACTGATACTATCAGCTGATCACAGGACGACTATTGATCAGGATCTGGTCTGCATGTTGCAGCGTTTCGAGGCTGCGGATCCAGTCGATCACCTGTGATCAGGTTCAGGATCAATCGGATCCTGGATGTCGGTGTTGTTCTTCTTTTTACTGTGTGGTTCTTTCAAGAATTTACCACAAAATCATCCTCACTGCTTGACGACTCCGTTTCGCCTCGCAATGCGAATTTTCGTAAAGAATATAGTAATAAAAGGCATCGGACTCAGTGTACGAGGTTTCTGTGCGTAACGATTTTTGTCGGCTGACGGATTAAAAAAAACGGACTCGATGTGCAAAGACTGTTGATGTTTCTTATTTTGATCCAATTTCTCTGATTGTAGATTTACTGGATGTGAATCTAGTTTTAATCTTGATGTTTTCCAGCTGCTAAAGATGTGAAATATTTAGTTTTTACAGAACAGAATATTTAAATGTCTTGTTTTCCGGCAGCTTTTATTTGAAAATAGAAAATTCTTTGGACAAAATGCTGCAAAAACCCTCCGACGTTAAAGACTCGCTTCGCTTCATAATGATGGTTTTGAAGCTTCGGACTTTAATTAAAACTTCCGGGACGGTTTAGTCGTCGTATTGCTCGTCGTTTTTTTTTTCCGGCCGCAGACGTTTGACATGTTTAGTTTCGTGCAGTTGATGCTTCAACAGTAAGAATCTCTTCGTTATCTTTGATACTTAACAGACCGAACGCAGGTGAACCTGGATATGAATAAAATAAAAATCACCTTCTTCTCACTTCTAACCTCACAAATCCCCCTTATTTATTTATTTATTTATTTTTTTAATCCTGATAAAGGCTTTTTTTTTTTTTCTCTGAATTCTTTAAACCATTTGTTCATGTTTGTGCATCAGCAGGTAGCAGAGAGCTGCACCTCGACTGTGTGGTCAGTACAGTATGAGAAATAAAAAAAAAAAAAAATCTAAAATGTTTTTAACACTTAAACGGACCCTCTCTGGACCAGCAGGAAGACTAGCGAGACAAACGGGCCGAGCCGGAGACGACGGCGCCGTCCTGGTTTGATTCTCAACTGTTTGTTTGTTTTGGGAGGGGGGGGGGGGGGGGGGGGGGGGGGGGGGGGGGGGGGGGTCAACGACGTCAAACCAGGTAGTCAGAACGTGTTGTTGCAGTTTGACGGAGTTGTCCCGTTTCTGATTGACTGGTGTCTATAAAATGACGCAAAACAAAACAAAGACGAAAACCCCTGGATTTTAAAACGATTTGTACTTGAGGCAGTGTTCATCTGTCAGATTAACAGGCTAGTCACCGTTAAATGTTCAGTCATAAAACACGAGTAAAAAAGCCAAAAATATAAAATAGGCAGGGAGAAAAAAAAACAAACCAAACAAACACTATATAGACATTATTCATAGATGAGCGATCCCAGTACAAAAACAAAGAGTTTTTGGCATATTTTCTATACTGGTTTAAGGGGAAAAGGGACTGAATAGATGCATCACACATCGACTTCTTAGACGTGTTGAAGTGCAGCTGAGAACAAACACTTTGAGTTCAGCAGCTCAAACAACAACATGACTTCTAGTTTTTAGTTTTTTGTTTTCCCTCCCAGAGATGCAGAAACAAAACAAAAAATAACTGAATCTGTTTGTTTTAAGGTCCTAAAACCAAAATATATCTTTATTATTTCAGATTTTTTAAGTTAATCATAATAATATGAAGACAAGACTTGATTATTAAGCTTAAAAATATCCTAATAGATGATTTTACCTCATTTTAGGTGTTGTGATGCAGATCAACCTGAACAGAGGAGTCGAACTACGAAGCAAGTTCAACAAACTCTAAACTCACCATCACAGATTAGTGGTATCACTTATTGTTAACTCAGGCTTTCTGTGTCCGTCCCCATGAAGGGGGGCGTTTGGCGTCATTTGACTCTTTTTTCCGCACAAAATGGACCAATCACGTGTCGCCTGCTTCAGTCAGGAGGGACAGGTCATTATAACGGAGAGATATGAATATAAATAAATTATCACAGCAAAAAGCAACGCTGTTGCTGCAAATAAGGCGAGAGAGGAACGCTGGTAGAAAATTGCTGATCGTGTAAATTTGTTCATTAAAAAACTAATTAATTTATTAATTACGTAATTAGTTTATATACTTATTTTACCACTCTTTGCCTCCCACATCCAGAGCTCTTAAACTTTAAACATTAAACAGTCTGATTGTGTCCAATAATGAAGGATCAGTGGAAATCACTTCAGATTCTGCTCAAATCAAATTGAAATTAATATTATAGATTGAATATTATATTTTTTTTTGTTCAAAGTATTTCTTCATTAGTTTTTATTTTTAAATTTGAAATACAGTTTGATATTTTGTAACAAAATCCCACAGAAACCCAAACCTCTCGCACCATTACAAATTTACAATATGACATCAAATCAATGGTATGTATGATAGAAGACTAATCAATATTCTAATCAGTGTCTAATAGCTGCAGCAGCAGATCAGGTGGTGAAAGGACGACGCTTTTTATTGCTGATTTAACCTGAAACTCAGAACATAACCTGCTCCGGACCAGGTTAGGTTTGCAGCATCAGTTACCATGGTGATGTAGCTAGGTTAAAAGAGTTACCGTGGTGATGTAGCTAGGTTAAAAGAGTTACCATGGTGATGTAGCTAAGTTAAAAGAGTTACCATGGTGATGTAGCTAGGTTAAAAGAGTTGCCGTGGTGATGTAGCTAGGTTAAAAGAGTTGCCATGGTGATGTAGCTAGGTTAAAAGAGTTACCATGGTGATGTAGCTAGGTTAAAAGAGTTACCATGGTGATATAGCTAGGTTAAAAGAGTTACCATGGTGATGTAGCTAGATTAAAAGAGAGACACCATCGTGACATTGAAAACCCTGCAGGCTCAACATACCTCGCTAACCCACTAATCTCGCTTCGTAGTTCAGCCCTCTGATCAGGTAAATCAGTGAAATTTCTTCTTTCTACGTTAAAAAGTCAAATTCTTTATTTATTTTTTACCTTTTTTTGGGATTGATCAGAACAACATTTCAAACAGCAATAATTTGGACTTAAATCTGCTCAGTCGTCGTTTAACTTCCTTTTGTCGTTTCATTATTTATGTAAATGTATAAATAAAATATGTATGAAAATCATCACTTTAAATTCAACAAGGACGTGATCTCAAAATATTGTTTCTGCATCTTTATGAAAAAAATCCCGTCATGTTGTTGTTTTTGTTGCTGTCGAACAGAAACCAGCTGATGTGTGACTCCACTAAAAGTTTGAAAACCAATAAAAAAACAAAAAAAACCTGCGCTGATGATGATGATGATGATGATAATAATAATACAACGTATGTACAGTGATCCCCTTGAATACTCCAAACTTACACTTATCAACAGGCATCAGCATGAAAATACTAAAATCTCCACTAGAAATGCTAATTTCTGTAGTTTTATCTTAAATACTTTTTTCTTTGACTTTAACTCTATTAATACTGAAAAAAAGTTATTCTCTGTTTTTTGTTTGAAGGCTCGTATGCGTTCACATACACGATGAAAACATTTTTCCTGAATTATTATGGCAAAAAACATTGTTCATAGGAGAATGAGAACAAACACCTACTCAGATATATCAATGTACAGTCCTTCAACTTCCATCGTTTTTCTTTGTAACTACGACTAAACTCTAATGTTCTCTCTCACTATATGCAGAACAATAATTATACCTGTGTTTTTAAAAAAGGGAAATATCTTTTGGACCGCGCAGAAAAAAAAAACTCCTTTGTGTTCCTGCGGCAGCACTGTAATCTAACTTTTTGTAATAAATACATTAAGGCCAAGAACATTAATAAATAGAAAATAACTTAAAAAAAGAAATCTCGTAAGCACTGTAGGTGTTGGGTTTTAAAAAATACTTGAATCGAGTGGAGGATAGAGGCTCTTTTTTCAGTTTTTTGTCGCTTTTTTTTTTCGTTCCACAACAGCTCTCGGAGAAAAGATGGTTAGATATTATTCAGACAAAAAAAAACAAAAAACAAAAACATCTTCACTGCCCTCGATGTTTGTTTGTTTGTTTGGGGGGTAAAAACGTCGGAGCTAGTTGTTGATGTCATCCTGGCTGTGGGCGTGGCTCTTCTGCAGGGGCGTGGCCGAGGGGCCCGGGGCCGCGGTGCTGGTGGGTTTGATCCAGGACTGGGAGAGCAAGGAGGCGGTGATGGTGGCGGTGGTCGTCATGGTGACCTGGATGACCTGGTCGCGCTGGATCAGCCTGATGAGAGCTTTGAGGCGTTCCAGCGACGCCTGAGTGTCTCTCTGCTGCCCCAGCAGTCTCTCTCTCAGGTCCGTACACTGCTGCGGAGACAGGAAACAGCACAGTCAACTTCCTGTCGGCTGGAAGGAATTTTTATCTCGTCTGTTGGTCACATGTGTGTCTGTGTGAAGCTAATCTCGCCTGCTACTGGATATATTTTGACTGTATGGTCAACGGCGGTTGCAGTGATTCACGCCTGTCGTAAAGCTTTCGGCAGTCCTCGCCATTTTACGATACGCGTTACAACATCGCAAAAGGAATTTCCAGCAATCGATTAATCTGAACTTCAACTTACTTCATGTTATTTTTACTTTCAACAGTCTCTGCTGCCATCAAACTGCTACCAGCGTGAACACACCTCAACCTCTGATTGAACTGTTGGCAGGTGAGTTGCATTGTGGGTAATGTAGGAACTAGGTGTGTGCCCCAATACAAATACATTATTCAGCAAAGCACAAATAATGTTTTTATGAATATTTGTTTCATACAAATATTTTTAAAAATATTTGTTAGTTAGAGGTCTGTCTGCCTTTTACGATGCGCATTACAACATCGCAAAATGAATTTCCAGCAATCGGTTTTATCGATTAATGTTGCAGCTCTGAACTTCTTCAGCTTGCTTCATGTTATTTTTACTACAGTCTCTGCTGCCATCAAACTGCTACTTGAATAAACACACCTTGACCTCTGATTGAACTGTTGGCAGGTGAGTTGCATTGTGGGTAATGTAGGCAGAATAAAAGACGACGACATCTTTGATTTTAAACCATCGTGAGTCCAAAAACGTTAAGAGAAGTCAGATTTAGACACAAGGACGTACGTCTCATTACTACTCTTGTGTTTATTGTTTTTATCTTATATTTAAGGTATTTAATTCCAATTTTTGTTGTTTTTTTGTCATCTGAACCAAACTACAGAAGCTCATTACTTTCACAAATAAAACACAAACTTGAAGATTTATCTCATAATTACAAGATAATGCTGTATTCTGGTCACATATTAGGAAATCCAGCTATACTGACAGTAATAATAATAATAATAAGAATAAGTCACAGAACACTTTAATATCTGTCATCATCAGGACGTGAGCTGAAAACGTGTTTGTGTGTGTTTTTACTTTGAGCGTCATCTTGAGCTTCTGGTCTTCTTCTTCCAGATGAGCGCATTCTTTCTTCAGCTCGTTGTTTCGTCTCAGCAGCCGTCGCTTCTCCTCCTGCCTCACTGCTCAAACACACACACACACACACACACACGCTTCATCAGTACATGTGTGGACATGTCGACACACACTCTCGTCTCGTACACAGTTCAACTTGTTCTTACCCGTCTTGTGTGTAACGTAGGACTGAACAAAGTTCTGTGGCCACGACATGTTCTCCTTGTTCAGAACCTGAAGAACAAACATTTAGTTTTTATTACTTAAAGCAGGAAAACATGCAACAAAACACAGATTCATACCGTACGTTACAGTCGCACCTCCACCTCCAGCTTAGTCTGTTAGTCCGTTGACTCATTGACTGGTTAGACTGGTTCTTAAATCCCTCTGTCAACTTCAGCCAAGTCACAGTTTCATGTTATATTCTTTGTTGTGTTTTTAATGTTTTTATATCATTGAATGTTGTTTCTGTTCTCTGTTGTTCTGTCATTTGGCTCTAATAAAAAAGAAAAACATTCATCTGAGAACTCCAGAAGGTTGAATGATAACTGAGGTTTGAAGGCGTGTTGACAAAATTACATTAAATTTGGGGTTAATTATACTGAACAACAGTCTTTGGCCGACATGAGGCGTCCATGTTTGTTTGGGGAATCAGTTTCCCCGTCGTAATTACAGCTCGGAGGTTGATGTGAACGCTATTTACGAGTGGAAAACTTGTAATTACAATAAATTTTGATAGGACATGAACGCAGCATGTTTAAATTAAACTGTTGAACGTTAACGACACTAATGGTGCGTTTATATTAAATGTGACGTACAGATGTGAACACTGAAACATTAATACAAACAAAAGCTGCTTAATAAAATGTCGAAGATCCAGACTGAAGACTCGTCTTTTTAGGGACCAAGCCCAAAAGGCAGAGGACTACTGTAAAACATTAGCCACGACACTACTGTAACCACCCTGTTGTTTTTCATGTGTTTGTTTCTTTATTATTACGCCACTTAAACCCTTAATTTGACCCCCTAAACATGCTCAAAAACTCACCAAATTTGGCACGCACATCAGGTTTGGTGAAAAATTTGATAAAATGTAAAAATTAACCCCCAAAGTGCCAAAATGTGCTCTCTAGCGTCACCTATGTAACTAAAATGGCCGCCACAGCCTGTAGGAATGTCGTAGAGAGATCAAAACTCAATTATTCGTCTCATCAAGACCTACAAATCATATCTCCTCCTAGGGCGTTAATGGTATTGGCTTCACACTTTAATACATGACTTATGACACTGTGCTGACAAAAAGTTGTTAAAAACTTTGTAATAACTCGAACGGTTTGGATTTTATAAGCCCTGAAAGTTGCAGTGCCACATCACATATTACAATGTAAAACAATGGGGAGACATGAACTTTGTGTCAAACAGAGGCTTCTTACGTCTGAACTATAAGTCTGACCACTTTCAAACCTGTATCAATGGATTCTCAACGAAATTTCCGACTATAATATGATTTTTAATGTAAGATTTGGCCAAAGTCATGGGATTTATGAGGATATTTCACCAGAAGCGTACTCTAAAATCCTCCTCTCCAACTGCTCCTGGTGATGTCACTCCCTCAGTGCTGTGAAACATTCCGCAATACACACTCATTATAAAATCACAGGAGGAGCAAGAAAAGACTTTAAAACTCACACTCTAATATCTCAAAAACAATAAAAGATAGAAAACACATGTAAATTCAAGATTTGTAGGTCAAAGTCTCGTGGCTCATTTAAAGTTCAAATGAAGTTTGTATCTAAAACTATGTGGAAGCAGTAAATGTTCAAAAAGATGTGGGTTCGCTCACACTCTCCATTCAAATATATGAGTATTTTTCTGTGTCCCGACCAACGCTTGCAGCTTTAATTTTTGTTTGTTTTTTTCTGCATGTTAAGTGTCCTTGGGTTACATTAAAGACACTTAAAATCAATTTTTATTATTATGAACATGTTATAGTTGTTAGTAGGTGTATTTTTTAACTTGGCCAGCTGTTTCTAGCTGCTTCAAGTCTTTATAATCAGAGTATTTTTGCAAAACGTCTTAAAGAGTAACTACAACCGCGCAAAAAAATGCCGCAGTTCATCTCGTGGCCTCGTTACCTTCTTCTGACACTTGGGGCAGTACCAGGGGCCTCTGGGCGGGGTTTTGAGCGGTGGGTGGAGGCAGTTGGGGTGGAAGGCTCGGGGGCAGTTGTGGCAGGGCTGCAGCTCGCCGTCCTCCTTACAGATGGCACAGTGGTCGTCATGCTCCAAGTCCTCCTGTTAATACAAAGGGTTCAATTTAGAAACAGATTCAAACAGCAGCACAGTCGTCACTGATGTTGCTTTTCAACTATTTTCAAATGTTAATTTTCAAGATAAAACTTTGTTTTGTCTTTGCAGAACTAACAAATCTTCCTGAAACTTTGCTAAAATGAGGCAGTTGTTAAAATCAAGAGGCGCTCAGATTAATAAGCCATCAAATTAACCTTTTTTTGTGTGTTTTTTACTTAATTTCTGGTGATGTAATTTTAGTTTTCATTTGTGTTTTATGGACGTTTTGTTTTTGGGGTTTAATCACTTTAACACGTCGTCCCCGTAATCCATAAATTAAATCACATAATATCATTAATGTTTAATTTCAAGTGAAATGGACCAAAAAAAACAAAAAGACTTAGACTTTGTGACAGAAACATGTAAGTTGAGTTAGATGAGAAGCAGCAGTGAAATGAGACGATGTTGTTGATAGAAACAAACACTGGTTTTCTTTTCATATTTAGACCAGATTTAAGATGATCTACTGGAATATCTTTGCATGATTTCCAGTTAAAAACTCCTTATTTATCTTCTACTGGTCCTTTATGCAGCCCCTCAGTTCAGCCTCTGTCTGAAACAGGCCGTTTTAGCTCCTGTCTCTTTAAGGCCCCGCCTCCTGATGAGCCCACTCTGTTCTGATTGGTCAGCTTCAGGAAGCTCTGGAGGCTACGTAAACAAACTATAGTAGCAGGATTTCACAGCTGTTTATGGGCGCGATGAGCCGACGTCAGCTCGTTAGCAAGATAAAAAAAAAACGAAGCGTTCAGAGCAGGTTGAGCCCTGAGTTTTGACTTGCAGGCAGCATTTTTTTAAATAACTTTAACCACGTTTAACATCCGATATCAGAACATATAAATAACAGAAATGTGGCCTATAAAATGAAGCAGAGTCTCCTTGAACCACTCGACACTCATTGATGTTTCATTAGGATAATTTCAGAAGTTGTCGACTATTTCAGAAGCACAGGTGTGACATCATCAGTCATGTGACCTACCTTCCAGCAGAAATCCTCAGAGTCTAGCATGTGGATGGAAGCAGAGCAGAGGTTAGTGGCGGCAGACGCACACACAGACGGACGACGGGTTAAAGGTCAAGCAGCAGCAGCAGCAGCAGCAGAAGAAGATGAAGGTTAGAGTTCAGAAACAATCATCAGCCACATGCAAACATTTACATTCATAACTAGAATAATTCTCTAAATAAATGATTCTCTGCTGCGAAAACACACACAGCTGAAAAAATACAAACTCTTGTTTCATGTTCGAATGTTTTTAAGGATTTAAATGTGCAAACTAGAAATCAACCAGAGTTCACTCGTCACGCTGCTCTGGGAATAAACTGACTGTAATAATAATAATAATAATAATAATAATAAAGCACATTTTATACAAACATGAAGGAACAAAGCGACAGAAGTTTTACCTCGTGCCGACAGGAAGAGCGAACTGTTGAGATAATGTGACGCCAGACGTTTACGCTGCAACGACAAAGACCATAAAACAAGTTTCATTTCTAATCTTCATGTCGTCGTCTTTCACAAGTTACTTTTATTAATAAACGGAGTGTAAATATGTTTTTTTTAGTGGCGTTCAGACCTCCGGTTCAAACAGGCCGCTGTAGGCCGGGTTGGCGGTGCTTCTCCTCTTCCTCTCCTGTCTCTTCGTCTGGATTTCTGTTCAGAAGAAAAAGAAAACTCCACATCTGTATCTGAACGAGACTTCAACTGATTACATCATCAGTTCATCTGCCGTTTATTCCTTTGAATACACTCACTCACACTCACACTTTTATTCATCTTCATCAAATCTTCCTGAAGTCTAAAACTTCACGTCACCATCAGACTAAACAACAAATATTCACCTTTCAGAAGCTGAAATCACAGAATTTTGGGGCAAATTTTGCTTAAAAGATGTTCAGATGATCAATCAATGAATTCCCAGTTTAGTTTTTATTGATCTGTGATTAACTAGGTGATGTTTGGGTTCATACTGTAGTAAACTCACCTTCCAGATGTTCTGTGGTGACGAGGCCGAGGGCGACCATGAAGGCAATTTTCTGTAGGAGAGAGAGAGAGACGTTAACGAGGACGTTAACGAGGTGACGTGATGGGACTGAAGTTATCGTCTCTTCACTGTCATAAAGAGAATCTGCTGCTTTACACTTTATCATCGTCTGTGATATCAAACACTTTGATTTACAGTCTGTCGGTTCAACGTCAGATCAGCAGCAGCTCATTTATCAGAAAATTACATTTCACACTTTTTATATCAGTTTTTACTTCAATTCAACATTAAAGTTCAGAAGTTCATTCTCGTACAAGACAAAACTTTTTCTATTAAAGATTTAGTTCCTTTTTATTTATGTTTATTTGTTTCTTTTAAATCTTATTTATTTCAGTGAAATATTATTATTATTATCTTGTTAAACTTTAAAAGACAAGTTTCAGGTGTCCATATGAACCTCGCTGTAATCATTCCTCCTGTTCATACTGGATATTAAAAGATCCTTCAAATGTGTTTTCAATGTAAAGTGATGGAGGATAAAATCCACAGTGTGTCCACACAGTCGTTTAAAAGTCTCTGTGAAGCTTCTATTCAGCTTCATCAGTCTGAGTTAGTCATATCAAGTGGATATCTGACACATTTACAGTCTTTTTAGCATCAAATTCTCTCTTTGTGTTTCCTCGGACAGTGTTTCCCTGTTGAGCTGCAAGTGGAAGTATAGTAACAAAAAGAGGAACTTTGGCACTAAAAAGACTGTAACGTTAAAAGATATCTACTTGATTTGACTCATTTGGACGCTGAAGCTTCATATTAGCTTCAGATAAACATTTAAATACATTGTAAGGTCATTATGAAGGGATCTTCTAATGGTCAGTATGAACAGGAGGAATGATTACAGATGATGTCTGTTGTTTAAAAACTGAACTGATCCTTTAACATCGTTTATCCTGATAAATAACTAAATAAATAAAGTTTTTCGAACGATCAGACTCTTCAGCCGTCCGATCAGGTTTGTGGTCTCACCTCGGGGTCTTCGTCTTTCTTCGGGGAGGGGGACGTCAGAGCGGGCGGGGCCTCCTGTGACGGCAGGTCAGCCTGGGCCCCCGGGGACCCCTCGGTGCTGCTGGGGGCCTGAGGCTGGATTATTATTACCTGAAAACACCAACATGACAGACGTCAGATGAGATTTTCATCATTAAACACTGATTATCATTTGATTTTTGTCTTGTTGTAACAAACTGGAAGTTGTTTTTTTGTTTTGTTTTTTAAAGTTTATTGACTTGATGAAGCTGCAACAATCAGTCGATTTATTGATTAGTCAACAAACTGCAGTTTTTCTTTCATATGAGACAAAATGTTTTAATATCTTTAAGTTTTTAACTGTTAATCAAAACAAGCAAAGTGAAAACATCCTGATGGACTGAAACTGTGAATAATATTTTAGGTTCCATTGACTAAATGATTAATAATAATAATAACGACTGTCAGTGTGTTTAATCTTAGTGAACATCAGATCTGAGTCGTTGGTGTTTGTGGAGACACCAGCCTTGTTGTCAGCGCTGAAGAGCAGTGGCTGCACCTTGACGGCCTCGCTGACGGCGGACACCCCGTTCCCGGTGGCCGGGGAGGCGGCGATGATGGCGTACGCCACGCCGGTCCCCGCCGACGCGTGCTGGGCGGGGCTGCTGGACTCGGGGCCTCCGGACAGGCTGTGGGGAAGCGGCGGCGGCGGCGGGGGCGGAGAGGCGTCGCTCTGGCCGTTGGGCTGGTGGTCGGGGCTGAAGGTGCTGTTGGCGGTGGGCAGGGTGGGGCCCTGGCTCTTGGGGCTGACCACGGCGGTGGCCCTCTGCAGGCTGAGCGGCTGCAGCTCCTGGCAGGGACTGTGGGGAAGGCTGTCGGGGATCTGGGTCTTTGGCCTGACCTGCAGGAGGACGAGAGTTAAAGTCCATGTTCCTACTAGTAAACACCAGTACTGACGCTGTGCAGTTACTTCCTGATCAGCCTTTGAACCCAATAATCTGTCACTGCGACTGGACGCTGGATCATATTTCACTGTCTGCACCAACAGCTGCTTGAGTTGCTTCACACACGACTGTTTTCAGACTGAATGATCTGAGCAGTAGAGGAGACGTTCCCGTCTGCGGCATGATGGCTGCACGCCGACCTCGCCGACATGGACGGATGACGACATTTAGCAGGAAACTACAGCCTCACCGTCGCCCCCCGGAGGCTGCTGCAGGCTTTAACATCATGTTGTTACATAAATCTAAGAAGTTCATCTTCTGTACGGTGGCCTTTTAGGCACATTTTAATCTGCTCACTTAAAAGTTTATGTTAACTGGCGTCTTCTGTTTCTGTTTATTAAAGATTAAAACACTGATGTGAGAGAACCAATCAATCAACTGGCTGATTGATTAAAACAATCTAAGTTGATTAAGTGACTCCAAACTTAACTCTAAAGTTTGGTTTCAGTCAGAATATGAACATATATATAACTATAACTATACATGTAAAATCATTCTTTAATTGATGTTCATTGTGAGTGTTATTAGTCAATCTAAACATACTGTAGATGACATTTGAAAGGTAAAACTCAGCTGCTCGTTAGGATAATTAAAAAGCTTTTAAAGCTCATTTTGAACCTTGTTGTCTGGAAACTAAAAGAACAAAGTTCAGAGAGATTTGAGTCAAAAGTTCAAACTATAAAAGCGTCAGATGAGCTTTGACTCGGTTTGTTCTGAGGAGTCAGTGAGAGCAGCTGATGTGTTGTTGTGGTTTGTGCTGCCGCCTGCTGGACGTCTGTTAAACTGCAAACAAACAGTCTTTATGACTTTAAATCATGTTCAGATTCTTTTTAGAGTTTTAGATCTTTGTATGAAAATATCAGATAAGATGGAAGAATTTCAGTCTTTTAAACAAATGAACCGAGTTGCTAAAGTTTCATCAGTGAAATTCAATTCAATTCTCTCCAATCAGGTTCGTCTCTGTCAGTCATGTGATCAACTTGTCTGCTTTTACAGCTGAATTAGCAACTTTAACAGATTGATCTGTAAAGTCGCCGCATACAGAAACGTCTCCGTAAAACAGTCGACGGTCATTAAACAGCCGGTAGGAGGGTCAGGCTAGCAGTTTCCACCCGTTTCCAGTCTTTATGCTAAGCTAAGCTAACGGGCTACCGGCTGTAGCTTCATATCGATCGAACAGACGGGAGAGAGAATCAATCTGAGCCTCTGCTCACTATTACTGCACGTTTACTTGTGTTGTTTTAGCAGAAAACATTATTCTGACATGAGATTCAATATTTAAGAGTAAAATGAAGCTTCGAAAAAAACATTCAGTCTTCATCAAGTAAAAATATCAACTTGGCTTTGAAGCGTCATCGTTTCCCTTCATCATTCCTGGACAAACACACACTGGTATCATGTGATCACAGTGTGTACAGGTGTGTGTGTGTGTGTGTGTGTGCAGGTGTATGTACAGGTGTGTGTGTTACAGGTGTGTGTGTGTGTGTGTACAGGTGTGTGTGTGTGTACAGGTGTGTGTGTTACAGGTGTGTGTGTGTGTGTGTGTGTACAGGTGTGTGTGTGTGTATACAGGTGTGTGTGTGTACAGGTGTGTGTGTGTACAGGTGTGTGTGTGTACAGGTGTGTGTGTGTGTGTACAGGTGTGTGTGTGTACAGGTGTGTGTGTATACAGGTGTGTGTGTGTGTGTGTGTATACAGGTGTGTGTGTGTGTACAGGTGTGTGTTTGTGTATACAGATGTGTGTGTGTGTGTACAGGTGTGTGTGTGTTACAGGTGTGTGTGTGTGTGTGTGTGTGTATGTGTGTGTGCAGGTGTGTGTGTGTGTGTGTGCAGGTGTGTGTACAGGTGTGTGTGTGTGTGTGTACAGGTGTGTGTGTGTGTGTGTGTGTGTGCAGGTGTGTGTACAGGTGTGTGTGTGTGTACAGGTGTGTATACAGGTGTGTGTTACAGGTGTGTGTGTGTGTGTGTGTGTGTGTGTGTGTACAGGTGTGTGTGTGTGTGTGTGTGTGTGTGTGTGTGTGTGTGTGTGTGTGTTACAGGTGTGTGTGTGTGTGTGTGTGTGTGTACAGGTGTGTATACAGGTGTGTGTACAGGTGTGTGTGTGTGTGTGTGTGTGTGTTACCTGAGGTAGCACAGTGGCTGCTTGTCCTGCCAGCCGGTGCAGCGAGCTGACTTGAGGCACCTTGATGGGCACAGCAGTGAGAGTTCCCAGCATCTGAAAGACACACGAACGCATCACTTACTGACATTTATCAAATACAGAGAAAAACGTCGGATCTTATTAGTTTTACATTTCAACATTTGCAGCAACTAAAAGGTTCAAATACGTCTGATCAGCTTCGTCAATGTTTCTGTTAACAGCTGCTCCTGATTCACACGTTGATCAATCAGCTGATCAGTCTCCACTCACACACATTTCATTACAGTAAAGTATTGACAAAACACCGTATGAGTATTGATAAGTTGATAAGTTGAGCTCTTTATGAGCAGCAGATTTTTTAGGAATCTTTATTTTTACACCAAAATTTGCAAAAAATAATTTTAAAAATTGCAAAAAAATAAAATAAAATACAAATAAACATACAACAAACAAACCAAAACATACTTTTTACACAACAGGACATAAAGGAAACATAAAATAATATGATATTAACACTCAGTCACTAACTTTATTTAAAGCAGAGACATGTTTCATATTGATCTTTGTTAATGAACAGCGAGATCAAAGGTTTTATAAGAGATTCGTTAGTGTTTGAAGTTTAACGAATTCACACCAGGAAACACGATTCACAGATTCATCTTCCATATCTGTGTTTGATGTTGTTTCAGACTGGAAACCATCAATCACCAGTTAAAACAACAAAAACAACATTTTCACTATGGATTAATCTGACATTTTGCCTATTAAATGTCACAAAATAGTGAAATATGTCCTTTCTAATGTCTTCAAACGTCTAGTTTTGTCTGATCAACAGTCACAAATCCAAAGATATTCAGTTTATTTTCATGTATGACACACAAACGCTTCAAATCCTCACATCTAAAAAAAGCTGAAACCAGCTTATATTTGACATTTTCTGCTTCGTTCAATCATTGCAGCTCCAGTTGCAGCAACCAGAAACGTCCACACGGGGAGCTCTAACTACACATCACACTGTGTTTCAGCCTGAACATGAGACTCTTGTTAAAACTGTTCATCTGACTGTTAAACCGACTGCAGCAGCAGGAAGACAAACAGCCAGCGATTCATATCCAAGAATAACAGTTTAACAGCACCGTAATGAGAATCAGCGTTCTTCACCTTTCATTTGTCTTCCTGCATTAAATCAGCGTCAGCCGGTTCAACACAGATGAAACCAAACGACATTAACGCGGCTTTAATTCACCTCGGTTGGACGCTGTTTGTCTGGTTTCAGCTCTCATGATTTAATTAAACCTCACATGGAAGAAAATCCTCCCAAACCTCTCGTTAGTCAGAGAACATTCTCCATGGCTGTTTCTGTTTCTCTTGTTGTTGCCCGGCATTAAAAATAAAAGAAAAGCAGCTTCTCTCTCTCCAAACTAACGAGGAGGGTTTTTTTTTGTTTTTTTTTGTTGAAATCTGTCACCAGCAGCTTGTTTTTCACAACAAACTTCCTGCTGCTGAGAAACTTTTCACCAAATCAAACAAAAAGCCTGAAAGAAGAGTCAGCAGACTGGTATTAAAAACTGCTGCATTAACAAAACATTTAATGAAAAATTTAAACCCAAAAAGATGAATTTTAAAACTGCCATGAAATCATGTATGGAGGTTCAGGGACGACAATATTCAAATCAAATAATTTTAATCAATTTCTCAAATTTTATGTGCACATTATAAGTGACAAAATTAAAAAAAAACTGTTTATTTAATGTTTAAAGATACATAACCACTAATAATATACACATTGTTTAATTATATTAAATTAATAACAAATGTATTCTGTGTTTTTGTAAAGCACTTTGTAATCTTTGGTTTAAATATATATTCTATAAGTAAGAAAAAGTACAGATAAAAAAATAATTAATAATAATTCTTCCTCATTCTGTCTTTAAATTATGAATAAACATTTGTATTTTAAAATGGAATCGCAAAATAAAAATTAGCGATTTGTTGTTCCATTTATTAATGTGTCTGCTGTGATATTATATGTAAAAATATGTAAAATTTCAAATTTATTTCCTGCTTTAACATTTACAGATTGTATTTGTGATATTTTGTGACTCTTATTAAGACTTATTATTATTATTAATATTATTATTATTTGGAGCCATCTTTGAGTATCTGATTCATACTTTTTTTTAAATATGTTTAATTAAAAAATTACGTTAAAAACTCTTCAACGTCTGTAATTATTCCACAAGTATAACATATCATAGTAATGAAATAAAAAAACTGACTTTTTATTAAACAGACATTTCACAACCTAAACTGGACTTTTAATCTGAAGTATTTTCTCATTTTAACTCGTTACTACACATCATATAAACACCTCAACTGTAAAATGAAATTTTAATTTTTAGTAAACGATTTTTCTTTTTCTTTATGCTTTGACTCCAGAGTTGAACCTCACAGGAACAGAGTGTATTTTAGTTTTTGTGTTTGTTAGTTTATTTGTTATTATTCTTAGTTTTAAGGTGTCATGTGTAACATCTGAAGGTAGTTTATGGTTTCCAGGAGGCTTCGTCTGTTGGAGCTGCAGATACTGATGAAGGTTTCTGGCTGTTTTACTACGTGATGACATCATTTCCTGCGCCGAGGTTCAGACTGTAGATCAGCTGACATCGACCGCAGACCTTCAGTCAAGGTCAAACCGGCACTGACGTTTTACGGCTGACCGACATAAAATACGGTGGAGCGTAGAGGACAAACAACAGAAAACTCATCAGACTTGAGTTCAGAAGGACTGAGATGATGTAATTAATGTGATTATTATTATAATTTCATGTGACTGTAGGAAAGTAAGTGACCAGGCTTCAAAATACATCATAACTCTATGATGTTGATAATAACATTCATGTTTATTGTTGTGTTTTTGATAGTTTTGGTCCTGATTTGACTGCAGTCAATCCAGTATCATCACATATATCTTTAAATTTTTACAATAAAAGAATACAAACCTTCTTTCTATCAATGTTTTTTTGACTTCTTCTGTTTTGAATGTCACAAAGGAAAGAATGAAATAAAAGGACGCTGAGGTCATGAGCTCTGTAATATTTTTTGGGGATTTTGGGGGAGTTTAGTGACCTGAAGATGATACCGTGTTCTATGATTACGATCTTTATTCCGACCATTTTCCTCCAAGAGCTTTAAAACGATTTGATTCGGATAAAAAAAAAAAAAAACTCCACAAAACTCTAAAAGCCGAGATGTGAGAGACGAGTGAACTGTTTTTTCTGATGTGTTCATTTTATGTTCTAAATTGTATTTGTCTGTATATGTATATAGTATATGTCTATATTATAATGAATAAACAATATAAGAAATAAAAACAGGCTTTTTTTTTTTTACTATTTTCTCATATTTTGTAGACAAGAAGATTAAACAATCTATAGAGAGAATATTAGATTAGATTAATTGAACTGACATTAATCAGCTCTACAATCTTTTTATTAATCATAAAAAACATGTTTGTATTTACTTTAGAGATTCTCTTCTTTTAGAAAACAGGAAGCTCAAACAATAAATTCCTTATAAATCCAGATAGAAACTAAATATTAATAAGATCTGGATTAAAAAAAACAAACTGAAGTTTCAAACCACAGAAAGGTTACTGTGCCGTCTGTGATTACTGCGCTGTGATTGGCTGACACTTCCTGTCAAACTGAACCTGAACAGTAAAATGAATTAAAGACATTTACAGCCGTCAGATGAGAAACAGAAAAGAGGAAAGTTTTCTCCTCATCCCCCCCCCCTCCTCCTCCTTTCTTCTTCTGTGAAAATCCCTTCGTTCCATTGTATTGTGCTGCAGAACGGCTCGGCGAGGAAGAGGAGGAGGAGGAGGAGGGGGGAGGAGGCGGCCGAGGCCTGTTCCCATGGAAACTGCCGAGATGAAAATTCTTGCAGTGCAAGGGCTTTCATTTTCGTAATTGCTGCCTCTTTTCTCCAAACCTAAGCACCTTCGCTTTAGGGGGCCTCCTTGTCCTCGTCCTCCTCTTCCTCTCAAGAGCCGAACACAACCTTGGACCAGTGATTTCCTGTTTCTCTAAATGAATTTTCTTCTTCTTTCTTTTTTTCCTCCAAATAGCAAAGTCAATCCCGTCTGTGAGACAGATGACAGCTCTGCAGTGAACGCTGACAGCCCTCCTCCATCCTCCTCCCTCCCCCAAATCTGACAAACCTGCTGTGATAAACCAGACGGAGGGGGGGGGGGGGGGGGGGGGGGGGGGTGTCAATATCTGAAAATATATGCTACAGCCAGGCTAGCAGTTTCCCCCTGCTTCCAGTCTTTTTTTTTGCTAATCTAGACTAAACATCCTGAACAGGAAGTCTAGACTTTTTTTTGTCTTTAAACCTGCATGAACACGAGTTTCCATCAGAAACAAGTACAAACACTAACACACATCATCAGCTTTTAAGTCGATATGTTGAACTTGTTAGCAAACAGTTGTTTATTTCCACATCCAGCAGTTATGGAGCAACATTATCATTCATGTGGAGTCGTGTTTCTGTCCACCTGGTGAATGTAAGTCCAATATTCACTCTCTTTTAGCTCTGTTTTTGTTCTCTACCAACTCCTGAGGGAAATATTTGGCTCTTTAGCTGCTAAATGCTCCACTATGTTCACCAGCTAGTCTACAACTAACTGTGTCTGTTTGCAGGTAGTGTACAGCGGCTTTTTACCAAGCAGCAACCTCCGGGGCTGTAAAATGAAGCCAATGTTTCCTCTTTCATGACAACTGTACGGGGGGTGAATTTTTTTTATAACTCACCCCTTTTTATTAAGTTTTATTACGCTGTAAAGTTATACATAATGAAGGACATGGCTGCTTTGAGTGACAGGTCCGCCAGCCGCTAGGTGGCTTGTTTCAGCCATTCGGCCCGCCTCTTTGCCCATTTTTGATTGGCTGGGAGTTAGGCAGCATCACGCACTGCCAAGATGGCGACGGCCGGAGCGGCTCACTTTGAGCTTCAAAACCGCTCTTCAGAAACCAACGAGTGACGTCACGGTAACTACGTCCATATTTTTATACAGTCTGTGCTTTTTACAGCTTTTTCTCTGAAAACGACGCTATGAGACGCTGAGAGTGAACCAGAACAGTAAAAGTTGCAGCCGGACAGATAAACAATGAGCTGAAACTCACTATAAAGCTCCGTAAAGCCGAGAGGAGCTGCAGAGTCTCTGATAATTCTCACCAACACATTACACACTGACACATCAGACACAGTTATGATTAAAAAGTATCAATTATAGCTGCTTTAAGAAGACTAAAGATGCAGAAACACAATAAATACCGCAACAATCATCCATCATCATTACTCCACGTTAAACATCCAAAAAGCTTCATACAAACTACAGCTGGGATGGTAAACTTGTACAAAAGGTAATTTAATCAGAAGAATGTAATTAGTATTATGTAACTCAGCTGCAGATGTTCCCTTGAGTAAATGCACTTAGTTACTTTCCACTACTGAACATTATCACCAAATTTAGTCCTTTTTTTTTACCCACAGAGATGAGACTAAAGTGGATTTCCCAAAATGTTGGTATTCTAGGTCGACTACCACTACAGTGAGTTTTATAAACTGCCAGATGGCTAAAAATAACCTCTGAAACAAGATTAAGATAATGACAATAAGCTGAGGAAACAGCACTTTTAGCATTAACTCTATAATCACATCAACATCAGTAAAAAAAAAAAAACTCCAGATCATTGAGTGCAAACAGTTTTCTCAGAAATCGAATGTTTACTGGGAAACACAATTATTTGGAAAAAGGAGAGAAGAGATAAGGTGGTGAGCCGAGGACACGGAGAGAGAGAGGAGATGGAGGGATTATAGAGAAAGTAGTTATGAAGTCGTCATTTGAAGGTGGGCTGAAGTTCTGAGTTTGCCATCGGCCTGTCATCACAGCGGGAGGAGGAAGACGAGGAGGAGGAGGAGGGAGGAGGAGGAGGAGGAAGTGCACACGCAGCAATCGAGGACAAAAACGAGACGACAGAGCAGAGACGACACGTATCATCTGTGAGGAAGTCTTTCTGTCTCCGGGGACCAGACGCTGACTGCACCACCATCATCATCTTCATCATCATCATCATCATATCCTCCCGAAAAACGTGAACTCAGCAGCAAAGCGAGACGACGTTCGGAGCTTCGTGGCTCAAAATAGACGACGAGTACTCGACTCGGCTCACGTCGGTCACAGTTCACAAGCAAAAAAATGACTGAAATACACTGAAAATTTTTTGATGTTTGTACTTTTCTTTTTTTTTTAATAAATAAATAAACAAAATAAAATAAATGGACTATAATAAAAAAGAGTCAATGATCACAAGTATATTAGTGAAATTTGTGATGCTAAAAACTAATTAAAGGTTTTATTTTCAAGAAAGAAAAAAAAGGAAGAAAAACATTTACACCTCATGAAGATTTAAAAAAAACCCTCCAGTAGCTCAAAACAGAACCAACTCATCATTAATAATCTATAAACTGTTAATAAATAGTTTATAACACACTATAATGTGGTTGTTAGCAGATGTGTCTCCTCCTGTGTTGCTGCTGAACAAACTATATAAAAATTGTATTTATAGGAGAATACTGTACATTAATTAACAGTTAAAATGTCTTTGTATCTGCTTATGACTACATTATAGTGTGTTATAAATACTGACATATAAATGCTAAATAGGGGGGACTTGACTTTTTTAGATTCTAGTGGAGATCGTTTTGTCCTCCAAAAAAATGATGCTTAAAAACGATTAAAAGGAAATTTAAGGTGAAATACTGTAGATTTTTTTTCTTCTGTTGTAGATGGTATTTTTACAAGCTGTATACTGTTATTATACATGAAATGATTTGACCGAACAGATACATTGGTGCAGATCAAACAGTTCTGCACCTGTAGTTCCTCCAGCTGCCAGCAGAGGGCGCCGTCTGAGGTCACGTCCGCTCTCTCTCTCTGGACTCTCCTCCTCACTACTCTCCATCTTCATCATGAAGAAGCTTTTCATTTCATTCACGCTCTCTGAGCTGAGAGACAGAGATGAACTGTGACACATGCAAACACTCTTTTCTAATAATGATGCTTTCAACGTCCCCATAAACCATAAGAACCAGTTTTATTAAGTGCGTTACAATTATGGTGAAACCTGACCTTCCCTCATACAACATATGGGATTATAAATGTTTGTGAACTTTATGAGACAACAATAACTCATCCTGCTACTACTGACATACTTTATATCTACTCACATTTTCTATAGCTTATTTTTTATAGCTTAGAGAATATGAAGGCGGCTGGAAACTGACATGTTTAAAAGTGGAAATTAGGGGTGTAACTAATGATTATCTTCATTATTAATTAATCGGTTAGTAGTTTGGACCATTAAATGTCAGAAAATTGTGAAAAATGTTGACTGATATTTCCCAAAGCCAAAGATGTCGTCCTCAAATGTCTTGTTTTGTCCATAAACCCAAAGATATTCAGTTTACTGTCATGGAGACTAAAGAAACCAGAAAATATTCACATTTAAGAAGCTGGAATCAGAGAATTTTGACTTTTTTTTCTTTAAAAAAATGACTTAAAACGATTAATCGATTATCTAAATAGTTGGCGATTAGTTTAATAGTTGGCAACTAATCAATTAAACAACTAATTTTGCACCTCCAGTGAAAAAGTATTGAAATTGTACCGCACCTGTATAAGATGCTGACATTTTAAAAACAGAAGTTCAAATAGAAAAAAAGAACAAAAAACATGTTTCCTTCATTTCCTAATAATGTCCCAGAAAGTCAGTTTACAGTATGTGATTACACTTTAATTAAAGTGAAAGTGGGGGAAAGTACAGTCATTAAGTGCCTCCTGATTATATGAATTTCTAAGAAAAAAGGGAAATTATTTCTACCGAAAATACAAAATGTTATGAGCTCAGAGATGTGAATTTTTTTTTTTTAAATTCAAAGTTTCTTTTAAACTCCACCAACCGGACATCTATCATTCACCATTTAACTACTAATTTATCTGCTTTTTCTTTGAATATCAAATAAATTAATTAAATCTGTTCCTTGTTATTTTCTTATCAAGTTTAATCATAATTAGTACATAACGACATGTAATCCTTTCCCGCAAACATCTTAAGCGAATGGAAATTACTTATAAACTTATTTCAAAGAAAAAAATAAGCCAATAAAAGCAACATTACAAGAGTTTAAACTCCACTGTGATGCCCTGAAACAGCTTATTTTGTCCAAAAATGAAAAAGAAATTATGATTTATAACACGGGCAGAATCTGTAGCTGGATAATCTTTAATAAACATTTCTGTCGATCGACTAATCAATCGATCAGCTGATGGTTTTAAGCTCGGTGTCAATGTTCAGTCTGTGCAAGTGAGAAATTCATTACATCTACTCCACTGATCCCAGTCCGAGCAGGAATACAATACAGTTACCACGGCAACGCTGTTCCTCATCAGATCCATCAAATCTACAATCCTCCTCACTGATCCCTGGAATAAACTCAAAATCCTCCTCAAACCTCCACGAGGACGCCAGAACCGCCTCCACGACCTTTCTCCACAACATCTTCAATAACTCCTGGAAAAACATCCAAGATCCCTACAACGAACCTTGAATCTAAAACCTCTTCCAGGAGGCGTTGAACTGGATCAAGGACTCCTACAACCTCAAGAAGGATCCTTGAAACCTTCTCAAATCGACTGGAAGTTTGACAAGAACTCCCAAAACCTCCATAACCACTAAATCCCTGCAATCTCACCAGAATCTACTGTATATTTATATTTTATAACATTAAAAACTGGAGGTTTAAGTTATTTTAAAATAATAAATACAATTAATTTTTATCAAATGAGAAATTTTACAGTTCCTTTCATTTGATACTATTTTCTTGGTCATTTTCAGTGTAATTTGCAGGTATTTAACAGTTAAATTTAAGGACATTTTACAGAAAGGGTGGTGCAATTTAGTACAAATTATAAGAAAAACAGAAAAGTTGGTTTAGTTTGCAAGTTCCCACTCACTACACAGTATTTGACTTTATATGTAGTTGTTAATTTAAAGAAATTCTTGATAAATTTGATTCTTTAATTGACAGAAAATACTCTAGAAAACTCTATAATGATCATATTTTCCATAAACTACCAAATGGCATGACTCTTTCAAAGAAATGTGCTAAGCATTAACAGTTAAATGGCAACTACTGTTGGGAAATTATTGAAAAAATTACCTTTAAATGACTGTGGAATATTAACACATTATTGGACACACAAAACTAGACTTTTTTCTGTCTTTTAAAGAATTATCAAGAATTTAAGATTTTTTTTGCAAATTAACAACTAAATATGAACACAAATAAAAAAAACAATAAATGTATGTTTTTCTGTTTTGTTTTTGTTGATATTATTTTATTTTGTACCTCTTTATATTGTTGTTACTATGTTTGCTTTTAATGTACATCTTAACTTACTATGTAAATAAGTAACTTACATAGTAAGTTACATAACAAAAACTTACTTACTTACTTACTTACTTACTATGAGTGGAAACGCACCAACTAAACCAACTTAACACTTTTTTCTGTTTTTTCTTATAATTTGTAATAAATTGCACCCCCTTTCTGTAAAATGTCCTAAAAATCAGCCATTAAATTCCTGTAAATTACACAGAAAATTTAAAAATGAAAGTGCCTTCAAAACAAGGCTTCACTGAAATTCTTTATCTTATTGATCTATATATATCTGTAGAGACACTCCTGCACATAACTTTAGTTCAGAGCTAAAAATCAAAGTGTATTTTGAGAGACTGGGCACCTTATAGACATTAGGATGGGAGATGTTTGCGGTTCTGTTAAGCGCCTGTTAGCTTGACGCAGAGGAACTAAGAGAGAGGCTACAAGGAGGCGAGATCTTTTTTTGAAAGATCCTGCTTCTCTTTCATGGCTCTCCATCTCTTCCGCCTTCTAAAGACATCTTTATCCTCTTTAAAACAGCAGCCAAGGTCATCTCTCTGCCATCCGCCTCCGAGTCTCGTCAAAGCCGGAGGAAGGTGGATGGCCCCCTTCAAGTGGCCGCTTTCCCACTCAGAGCTGTGAAAGACGAACACTGGAACAAAACGGCCCTGAACTGTAGACGAACACATTCAGTCCACAACAACCGGTGCGCTGAAGAATATTAATGATTATTTTATCTGCTAGTTATAACAAACCAGTGCAGTGTGTGACATTCTATTTCAGTTTCTTGTGTTAATTTAACTCTTAAACCTCCGTCTGCACACGACTTTTTATTATTATTTTTATGTTTGATTTGTGAAGAAATAAAAATGAAACTGACTTCTGACCATCAAGATAACTGTTAGCTAACACAACAGACACAAGAACTGAAACCCAGAATACCATCATTAAACCGCCAGACGTGCAACTATAAAATTAAATGATTCAGGACCAACAAACAAACAAACAAACAGGTCTGTGTTGCAGCAGCTGATATAAATAACTAAGTTTGTGTGTGAAGTCTTTTAACTAATTAGTTTCAAACTACTGATTTCCTAAATCTGGTTTCACCACTGAAACTTAAGAAATGTCTTTGTGAGTAATCAATCAATCGATCAATCAATTTTTATTTATATAGCTCCAAATCACAACAAAAGTCATCTCAGGGCACTTCAGTCGTGGGTAAACTGGTTGTAAACAGTGCAGATGTTTTAATAGATTTACATGTTCACTAGATGAGACATTTCTTAAGTTTTAATGGTGGAACCTCATTTAGGAAGTTTTAAACTAGTTAGTGGTTATTAATAACTTAAGAAAGTGATTGATTTATGATTAAATGCTGCAAAACAGTCCTGAGAGTTTACTAAGTGGAGATTTACACATCACTTGATTTAGTTGTTATGTACAGATGAGATGTTTTATCGGTCTTCCTCTATTTTAGCTTTTTTTCTTTCTATTTCCAATTTAATACTTTAATTGTAATTCAGTGTCTTTTTTTATATTCTGCCTTGTGTTGCTTTTATGTTCTATATAAAGCACTTTTGAATTTGTGCTGCACAAATAAACTTCTAAATATTTACAGCTATTAAGTGAAAGAGGTCATAATGAATACGGTGGACGTACCTGACCTGATACTGATAAAAAACACAACGTACGTCAGTCCAACTTTGTTTTATTTCTCTCTGCATAGCAGGAGACATTCATGCAGTTTACAGTGAGAGTCTGATTTTATTGGTTCAGTGCTTTGAGGTGTATTGTAGGGCAACTAAATGTCTATTAAAGGTTCCCAAAGTCCACAGTTACTTTTAAAAATGTCCAAAACCCAAAAATAATCAGTTTATCATCATAGAATAGTATTTAAAAAAGAAAATATTCACATTTTTGAAGCTGGAACCAGTAAACTTTTACCATTTGTGCTCAAAACCAAATTGCCCACATGACAACTGGTTCATTTTGTTGATCGATTAATCGTTGCAGCTCTAGTATTTTGTGTTTTTTCTGTGCATTAGTTCCACCTGGACATATTTAGTCTGGGAGAAGTTTGATAGACGTCTGGACTTTAAATCTGTCAAACACATGATGGTTTTGTTCCTGCAGTGTGTCGCTCAGAGTTCACTGTGTTACTGAAACAATGCAGCTATAATGTGTGCACTCATGCAGAGCAGCAGTCCCATTACACCTCATTATTGATCTCCAAATTAGTGGCCAGGTGGTGTGAGGGACCTCCTCCTCCCCCCCCCCCCCCTCCTCTCCTCAGTCCACACACCAGCCAGCACGGCCTCTGATTGGTCGAGCCTTTATGACTCTCGATTGATGATGAAGGCGAGAACAGCGTGGAGGCCTGCGAGGGTTTTTTTTTTCCCTCTTTATTGCCTGGTGCTCGCAGGCAGGCAGCTGGGTGAAGAGCGCCCACTCCCTCCCAACAATACAGCCATAAAGAGCGAGGAGACAATCCCGTCGCCTGACCTGTTCACCTCCAGCACCCGACAACCCGACGGGGAGGCTGAGGAGGAGGAGGAGGAGGAGGAGGAGGAGTGACACATTGATGAAACGCAGCGGCTTTATCGCAGGAAATGTCTGCGTTTGTGTCGGAGCAGACATGACACATCCAGAGGAAGAAAGTAACTAAATACATTTATTTAAGTACAGTTTTGAGGTACTTGTACTTTACTTGAGTATTTCCATGTGATGCTACTTTCTACATTTCAGAGGGAAATATTGTACTTTCTACTCCACTACATTTATTTGACAGCTTTAGTTACTTTTCAGATGAAGATTTGACACAATGGATAATATAACAAGCTTTTAAAATACAACACATTGTTAAAGATGAAACCAGTGGTTTCCAACCTTTTTGTCTTTTGACGTCTTACAAAAAGCAGTGTGTAGTCGGGGTCACATTTCACATGTCTATGAGTTGTTAACAGCTCCACCAAATAGTGATTTTTCCCTCTAAACTTCTCACATGCTTTCATTTCAATAAATGTTCAAATGATCCAATATTTCAGCAAAAATCAAAGATTAGAGAAAAAGTCCAAAAACTGAAAACAGATTTGTGTATCAGAACTTTGTTTTTTCTTCTTTCCTCTCCCATTAATCATCTCACCACCCCTCAGATTTATCTGCTGACCCTTTGGAGGGGCCCGACCCCTAGGTTGGGAACCACTGGACTAAACTAGCTAACTGTATATAAAGTAGTGTAAACTAGCTCCACCTCCAGCAGCTACAACAGTAACATGCTGCTCTAACACTGATGCTTCACTATTAATAATCTAATGATGTCATATATAATAATATATCAGTCAGAGGGACCAAACCACTACTTTTACTGCAATACTTTAACTACATCAAGCTCATAATACTTATGTACTTTTACTGCAATACTTTAACTACATCAAGCTCATAATACTTATGTACTTTTACTGCAATACTTTAACTACATCAAGCTCATAATACTTATGTACTTTTACTGCAATACTTTAACTACATCAAGCTCATAATACTTATGTACTTTTACTGCAGAACAACTCTGAGGAGAGTTTGGAGGCTTGTTTCAGCTTTTAACTTCTTATGTTTGAATTCATATATAGTTGAGTATATGTATGTAGAAGTGTGTTTTTATAATATGTAGATGTCCTTATGTACAAATCAAATCATACTGTTGTATTTTTTTTTATATGTGCAAACAAATAAATAAATATGTGACTCGTCAAAACTTCTGAACTGTCTGAATAACTAAATCCACTTTTTTTCTGAGTTAGTAAATTATACTGTATTATACTGTGAATTGATCCCAGTCTGTAGTGTTCTTTATAATAACAGTTATTTGCTTTTTCCTGAGTAAATCTAGTATTTCTTCACCTTCATCGCGACACGTCAACACAGAAATCAACTGTCAGCAGTCTGGACAGTTTGTAGCTGTAATTTAGAGCAGCTAAATTGTAGCTACTAGTAGTTTACAACGTCTGAGGGCATATTTATAGTTGACTGGAGGTTTCAGTCTAGGTTTGAATGCATTTACAGATCATTTTTAATATTTTCTCAATTAATGGATTAGTTATTTGGCCCATTTAAATGCCAAAGTCCAAGACGACGTCCTCAAATGTCTTATTTTGTCCACAACACAAAGATATTCAGTTTACTGTCATAGAGACTAAAGAAACCAGAAAATATTCACATTTTACGTTGGCAACTAATCAACTAATTGTTGCAGCTCTGAAATACAGTCAGATTCTGTACGACCTCCACAGATTTAGCATTTCACGCCTCTAACATTGTCAAACTCACAATAGACGGTTTGATTTCAAAAAGGATCTAAATCGATGCAACAGAACCAGACAACCAGTCGCCTACATTACCCACAATGCAACTGCACAGATGGTGCTGTGCTATGCTAGTAGCGGCTAATGTAGCCTGGAGCCGCTAGCCTCCAGCAGAGGTCTGCTGACTCAAGTGACATCATCAGTGACATCATCGGTGACATCATCAGCTCAGTCACCATGTTTCTGCAGTTTTTAATTCGTGTGTGACGGGTTTAAAGACTTCTGAAACTGATCAATAAGAGTAAAACTGACTCAAGTTCATCCAATCAGATGCAGGAAAAGGTTCGTTTTTAAGACGGCCAATCAGATGCCTCCCTACTGAGTACACCGCTATCATGGATCCTTTTAAAATTGTGAAACTGATTATTGATCAGCTGCAAAAAAACAAAACAGTTAACCCATAAAACAGGAGAATAAAGATTAGAGCTGTCGACTATTCGAGTAGTTTGTTCAGCAACAGTCAATTAATAATTTACAATAATTATTAAGCAAAAATACTAATTATCTTCTTATTCCAGCTGCTTAAATGTGAAGATTTCCAGCCTCCGTCTTTTTTATATCATTATATATCTTTGGTTTTGGTACTGTTGGTTAAATATAACAAGATATTTACATAATTCATCTAAAAAAAATTATCAACTGATAATGAAAACAACTGTTACAGCCGTAATTAAGAATTTATATTGTTTTTATATTTCAAATAACTCATTTAAGTCCATATCTGAAACTTAAATTACCAGATTTTTCCTCTTTGGAATTGAACTGTTTCAGGCAGAAACAGATCCGTCATCACTCACACTCACAACACGACATATTAAATGAAGAATGAACTCTGCGCCGCTTAGTTGTTTTGTTTTTCTGTCTTCGTGCACCTCTAAAAAAAAGGTCGCGTTCGGCCTTCCTGCAAACCTATTTTTAAGGTTTAATGATAACAGACGTGCTCCGTCTTACATAAGACGTGTGATGGACGGAGACAGCGGGGATCATAAAGCGGCAGCCCGAGGCCCCGCGAGGCTCGGCCCTCCTCTTCCTCCTCTCTCTCTCTCTCTCTCTCTCTCTATGGTGCCGTGCGTTTACTGTAATAGTGTGGAGCGTGAAGCTCTGATCCAGGCTGTGTGTGCTGATGGAGGTGATGGTGCTGAATACAGAGTGCGGAGGAGACGAGACGCTGTGGCCTGAATCCTAACAGCCACTCAGAGGTTGGAGAGAAAAAAAAACAGCATCTCTGATTCTCTGATGCATCACAAAAAAAAAAAA
This sequence comes from Thunnus albacares, assembly GCF_914725855.1. Taxonomy (NCBI): domain Eukaryota; kingdom Metazoa; phylum Chordata; class Actinopteri; order Scombriformes; family Scombridae; genus Thunnus; species Thunnus albacares. The sequence goes on along the minus strand of NC_058128.1, from coordinate 2,036,826 downwards.
ACCTTTTTCTCCGTGTCGGACAATTTTATAAACCGTGATATGTGTTTAACAGGTCAAAAAGATTTAAAAAAATATATATTATTTTCCTTTCTGGAGAGGAGAATCTGTAACAGTGATCTCAAGCTGCACCAGCAGGTGGAAATAAAAACTACACACAGCTTCCTCTCCGTCTACCGTCAGATAACACACCAAAAACAACCCTGCATCTAAAAACAAACGCAGGCTGGTTTGTTGGTTTGTTGGTTTGTTGGTTTGTTGGTTTGTTGGTTTGTTGGCGGTTCAGAGAGTCTGAGCAGCAGATCCAGATTCTACAACCGTGGGAACGAATCCCAGCAGGTGTGTTTTCATCCACCTGCCTGTTTCCTGTTGTCTGAGGTGTAACAGCAGCTGTGTGGATAAACGATGACGTCCATGAGTCATGTGACTGAAGAGCTGAAAACATCAGATCTGTGATACACGAAACTAACACAAACGTCACATTTCCATCATGTTTTCCATCGTTTGAGCTTTTAATGACGTCGTCTCGTTGTGTCTCTTCTTCTTCTGCGACGGTTTAATGGCAGCGACTGTGAGGATTAGCGCCACCTGCTGTTTATGGAAATTCAATTAAATTTGCGATAAATTAGGGAACTAAGCCGCGGCAGCTGATTGGTTGCAGCACATGTCATGTGACCATGATGTCCCTAGGTTTGATTCCAGCCAGGGACCTTTGAGCATGTTTACACTTGATTTTAAAATGTATTTACACGTCGCCATTCACACCTGTGTCTATCAGGCGTCTCCAAGGCGTCCAGATGACCACTTGTTGTTCAGATGTCGTCACCGCCTACATCACTTCCACACAGTTATTACGTCAGATTTATTTCACGCAGGCTGCTAAGACAACAAAGATGTTTCAAGAACTAATATACATGTACGGGCTGTTCCCACTGTTGGCATTTTGGCGTTGCCGTCGCCAAAACAACCACCACGTCCTGCATTGATGACATATTTTCAGGACACATTAGTGTTTACACTACAAAAGATTTGTGGTCAGATGAGTCCCAGACTACCTCGGCGAGCGGTTTGAGCGATCGGATCACAATGCGTCCTGGTGGTCGTTTCCACTTGTGATCTGATTACCCGTGATGCATTTAAAACCAAGTGTAAACAGAGTCTTTGTTGCATGTCACAACCACCTCTCTGTCTCTTCACTGCCCATTAAACAATAAACAATAAAAACTGACTCGTGACAATCCTTTTCTCCTCCTCTCATTGATTAATCTGTCAATTATTTGAAAGAAGAAGAAGAAGAAGTCAAAGCTGAAGAGTCTCTACAGTGTCTCTAGCACTGTCTTTAGCACTGGATCCTACATTTCCCATAATGCAACTGGATGGTGTCTTTTCACTAAAACCTCCCTTTCTGTCGACTCCACGCCTCCAGTTTGTTGTTAAAACTTTGTGAGATGACCCCGATGACGTCACTCCACACATGTGCAGGTGTGTTTTTACCTGAGAGGGAGGCAGCTCTCCAGCTCTCCTGCTGCTGAACGGGTGGACACCAGCGGCCGCCACCCTGCCGCCCGTCTGGAGGTTGATGGGGGACGTCTGCAACGGCTCCGAGCTCGCCGCCTTCTGTCCGTTAATGTGTGCGGTCACCATGGAAACGGGAGCCTTGGCCGGCACCACGGAGATGGCGATGCCCTGGCTGGGAGGCTTGATGAGAGACAAGGGCTTGGTCGACCCTACAGGACAACTTCTGACTGCCAGCTTCTGTACAGAGAGACAGACAGGACGGTTCATCAGTCAGACAGACAGACAGACAGACAGACAGACAGACAGACAGGACATTAGAGAGACAGACAGGATATTAGAAAGAGAGACAGACAGGACGGTTCATCAGTCAGACAGACAGACAGACAGACAGGACATTAGAGAGAGAGACAGACAGGACGGTTCATCAGTCAGACGGACAGACAGTCAGACAGACAGACAGAGAGAGAGAGACAGGACGGTTCATCAGTCAGACAGACAGACAGACAGACAGACAGGAAGTTAGAGAGAGAGACAAACAGGAAGTTAGAGAGATAGACAGACAGACAGACAGGAAGTTAGAGAGACAGACAGGACGTTAGATAGACAGACATGAAGTTATAGAGACAGACAGACAGACAGACAGGAAGTTATAGAGAGAGACAGACAGGAAGTTATAGAGACAGACAGGAAGTTAGAGAGACAGACAGACAGACAGACAGACAGGCGTGATGTCACTGCAGGTACTTTCAGAGTATTTGTACACAGATCACACTTCACTGCTGTTTCCACTGTGAGAGAAACACAAACAGCTTCTCTCTACAGTTACTGTCAGCGCTGCAACACTGAGAGTACTACTAAGAGTACTGAGAGTACTACAAGCACCTGAGACAGTACACAGTGGTTTTACTTTACGAGTACTACAGCAAGTATTTTCATCCTGTTTCACACAAACAACCGGACTGATGTGAGCAGAAAACGAAAAGTTTGATTCAGTGACCGACAGAATGAACCGTTGCAAGTACTAATACTGCAAAAATAATAATACTACAAGTACTTCTACCTCTATTACAAATACTTAAGTTACTACATTGGCTACAACTGCTAGAGCGACTACAACTACTATTTCATTACTACTACTAGTATAACAAATTCTACTTCAGGTACTTCTTCTACTACTACTACTACTACTTGAAATATAAGTGCTACTATAACAAGTACTACTATAGCTAATATTACTGCCACTATTACTAATACCACTACAAGTATTTTCAGTTTTACTACTGCAAACACAACTACTATAACTACTTCAAAGTATTACTCCTACTCCCATTGTTAGTACTACTCCTGCAGCAAATATTTATACTGGTGTTACTATTGCTGTCGCCACTACTACTGCTAATACTACTACTACTACTGCTGTTACTACTGCTTCCAAATAAAACTACATCTACTAGTACTTCAACTGCTGCTGACACTAATACTGATACTACTGCTGTTACCACTACTACTCCTGCTACAACTACTTGTGTTACTACTTCTGCTGTTGCAACCACTGATCCTGATACTACTGCTGTTACTAGTACTACTGCTGCTACTAGTACCACTGCTGTTACTAGTACTACTGCTGTTACTAGTACTACTGCTGTTACTAGTACTAGTGCTGCTACTAGTACCACTGCTGTTACTAGTACTTCTACTGTTACTAGTACTACTACTGTTACTAGTAATACTGCTGTTACTGGTACTACTGCTGTTACTAGTACTTCTACTGTTACTAGTACTACTACTGTTACTAGTACAACTGTTGTTGAGTAAAAAATATTCAGAAGCAAAAGAAACAAACTATCATAAAGTCAGAAATATGTAATAAATTCAACAGATTTACCTTTCTGGGCTGTTCAGGACTTACAGCTGCTGCTGCTAACAACACTGAGACTGTTACTGTCTGTTACTGTCAGTTACTGTCAGTTACTGTCAGTTAGTCAGTCTGTTACTGTCTGTTACTGTCAGTCTGTTACTGTCAGTCAGTTACTGTCAGTTACTGTCAGTCAGTTACTGTCTGTTACTGTCAGTCTGTTACTGTCAGTCAGTTACTGTCAGTCAGTTACTGTCTGTTACTGTCAGTCAGTTACTGTCAGTCAGTTACTGTCTGTTACTGTCTGTTACTGTCAGTCTGTTGCTGTTTGTTACTGCCTGTTACTGTCAGTCAGTTACTGTCAGTCTGTTACTGTCAGTCTGTTGCTGGCAGTCTGTTACTGTCAGTCAGTTACTGTCAGTCTGTTGCTGGCAGTCTGTTACTGTCAGTCAGTTACTGTCAGTCTGTTACTGTCTGTTACTGTCTGTTACTGTCAGTCAGTTACTGTCTGTTACTGTCAGTCAGTTACTGTTTGTTACTGCCTGTTACTGTCAGCCTGTTACTGTCAGTCAGTTACTGTTTGTTACTGTCAGTCAGTTACTGTCTGTTACTGTCAGTCAGTTACTGTCTGTTACTGTCAGCCAGTTACTGTCTGTTACTGTCAGCCAGTTACTGTCTGTTACTGTCAGTCAGTTACTGTTTGTTACTGCCTGTTACTGTCACCCTGTTACTGTCAGTCAGTTACTGTCTGTTACTGTCAGTCTGTTACTGTCAGTCAGTTACTGTCTGTTACTGTCTGTTACTGTCAGTCTGTTGCTGGCAGTCTGTTACTGTCAGTCAGTTACTGTCTGTTACTGTCTGTTACTGTCAGTCTGTTACTGTCAGTCAGTTACTGTCTGTTACTGTCTGTTACTGTCAGTCTGTTGCTGGCAGTCTGTTACTGTCTGTAACTGTCAGTCTGTTACTGTCAGTTACTATCAGTCAGTTACTGAAGCAGGAGCCAATAGAAACAGAGCCAACAGCTCTACTGTGTCTTCATTTCAGACTCTAATGTGAACAGAAAGCAGCAGAAAGAGGCCTCGTCCACATAGCGTCAGACACTCTGCTGCTGCTCCTCACAGTCCTACCCACCAGACTGGCCTCATCATCATCATCATCATCATCATCACACACACCCTCACCCATCCCCCACCCGTCCACCGCCGCCTCCTCCTCCTCCTCCTCCTCCTCCTCCTCCTGCCTGCAAAAGAAAAATACATCTTCCAAAGCAGAGATAAGTACATCTCGCTTTCCCCTCCGCTTCACCCTCACACTACTGAAAAGAAGAGGCTCTCTAAATATTTTATATTCCATCCCGCTGCCCCTTCTCATCCCGCCGCTGCTTTTTTTATGGTTTTCTATGGACTACAGTGGTTTGTGGGTGAGGGGAGGGGGATTTCTTTTTTTTCTGGCAGTTTGAGCAGCCGCTGTTAAGAAAAATAAAAAAGATTTCTGTGCAGGCAACATGGCTTACAGTTTGAAAGCACTTTCAGACCTGAGTGTCCTTGCTCTCTGCAGTAATTACCCTGTAAATACATCAGCAGAGAGGCAGGCGCTCTGATAAACAACATCAAATGCCAAAGAACAAGTAGCATACATATAAATATATACATATTTGAAGAAAACAACCCTACAGTTTTCACCCCGTCCTCACAAGAAAGTTGGTTAAGCTTTATTTTACAGCTCCTTTAGTTTTATACTAGCTTCCTGGAAAATTTCTGGGTAATTTGCAGGTATTTAACATTTCATTTTTAGGACATTTTACAGAGAAAGTGGTGCAATTTGGTACAAATTATGAGAAAAAACAGAAAATTTGTGAGTGCCGATACATTATATTTGGGTTCGTATGTAGTTAAATAAATTATAATCTTTAACTGACAGAAAATACTTTGTTTTTTAGTGTTTACTTTTAGGAAATTATTGAAGAAATGTAATTTGCTTATACAGCATAAGACACACAAAACTACACAGTCAGTTAAAGAATTGTAAATAATTAATTGTAAATTGTAATTGTAATGTTTTAATTAATTTAACTAAAGCAACTTAACTCTTACCACCGCCTCTGTGAAATTACCGTTAAATACCTGCAAATTACACAGAAAATTTACCCAAAGTTTCTAGATTTTTTTTTTCTTTTCTTCTTCCTTGAGTGAAAAAACATCCATCCCCCATCTGCCCCCCTAAAAAAGCTCCCATCAGAGCTCTCTATTATCCAGGCAGAGTGCTGTGGGGGATGAGGGAGAACAAGTGGAGGCTCATTTAGGGTCCCACTGCTGCCTGAGACGCTGCATTCCTAATCAGGAAGTCCTCCTTAAAACAGAAGCGAGAGGCCTGCCGCCTTAAGACGGAGCTGATGTGTTAGCTTGTTAAAGAGTTAACAAGAGACTGAGGAGGTAGAGTTTCTTTAGGAGCTTCAGTCTCCTGCTTTTGTGTTCAAATCTGCTCTAATCAGCACGTCCAGGGGCTCTGTTATCACTTTCTCTGCCTTTAAATAATCCAGGCTAATGTGAAGTTATCCAGCTAACTTTATCCTGTTAATTCTCACAGTAAGACGTTTGATTTGTTGATCCTGGGTGGAATCATCTTGAATAACTGTGTGCTCCTTTTTTGAAGAAGTCACAATGAGTAATCATTTTTGTTTTACTACACCTTCACAGTCGTAAATTTAAAGCTGATTAACTTATTTTTTCTTTCTAGACATGTTATGACTATGAGAAGAAACTAATTTCACAAAAATGTAATTATTTTGTCAATACCATGAGTCATATTTTCATTTTTATTTGTGTTTCAGTGACTGATCTTTAAATTGTCTTAAATAAATTTGGACTACTGACAATTATTTTTATCATTGATCATTCTGCTCATTATTTTCTTGATTTATTTATAAATGGTTTTGTAAAAACAGTAAAAAATGTCCATCACAGAGTCCTCACACAGGAGACACTGGTGTCTACATTTCCCACAATGCAACCCAACTCCCTTTCCTCCACTTGTATACAATCAGGTGTGTTGTGCTTGTAGCAGCTAATGTAGCTTCGAGCTACATTAGCTGAACCTCCACTTCATGTTTCATTCATCTTTGCTGAGATTTAACTATTAACAAAGCTTCTCCTGATTGGATGATTAATTAAAAAACGAGCTGTGTTTGATTAAAGAGGCTTTTTTGTGGCAGATTTCATTCATAAAGTTTAATAGAGGAGACAAACTTCTGTGTTTGTGTTTTAATGTTGTAAATTTGGTGTCTTATGACAAATAAACAGCTGCTACTTTTATTTCTACTGCTGTTACAATAATAACTGCTAACAACAAGTACAACTTTTACTACTGCTAAAACCTCTACAGTAGTACTTCAACTGTAACTACTACAACTACTACCAATGCTACTAGCGGTACTAATACTACTAGTACTTCAATTCCATGTTACTTAAAGTGTTAATACTAGTGTACGATAATACAAAAAGATGTAGAAATGTTTCCATTTCAGAAGCTGGAACCAAAGTATATTTGGCATTTTTACTTAAACAATTGACTGATTATCAAAATAGATGTAAAATTCTGCTGACACTAATCAACTAATGTGTTTATGTACAAAAGCAACTATTGTCTGATATATTGTTAACAGGTTATTTTATGCTGATAAGTATATATCTCTAGTTTCATTTAATTTCAGTCATTTGTAAGATATTACTGTGTATCAAATTTGCATATCACACATGCCTCATCTGGACTTTATGAGGGATTATTTTTTAGATAAATGAACTGAACAGGACACCATGACTCAGATCAGTAGTTGTATACAAGTGAAATTAAGTGTTTTTTCTCTATAAACCTGCTGACTGTGTTAGAAGTAAAATAACTCGCTGTCATGGCTTCAGTGACAAAAGGAGAGAAAAGTCTTTTATAATAAATGATTTCACAGTCGAGGCCTCCGCAGCGTACAGTATTAAACCCCGACTCTCCAGAAAGCCCCCCTGCATTTATTCACATGTTGTTATTTATTAATTCCTCCTCAACAATGAGTGTGGTGGGCCCCATTGTTTCAGGGGATCAATGTAATCCACAGGCAGCCTGGGCAGCCGCCTGCACCAGGACCCGGGGGTCGCCGTTCAGCATTCAGCATTTGTTCGAGACGGGGCACCTCTGATTGTCTCAAAGGTCACTCATTTAAAGCCTCTCCAGGCTGGAGAGCACAGACTCGTCCCTCCCGGAGAGAGCCGAGGAGAAAGTGAATGAAGGGAAAATAGAGAACGTGATGTCAGCAGGTATCAGAGAGCCACGTTCAAGATGCTCCGAGACCTTTTTAAAAACCACCTGCAACCCGATTAAAGAAGGATTTTTAATCAGAAAGAAATAAACTATGCTAATATGTGCTACTGACCGATGTAACGCAGCTTTTTCCTTCCCACAAAGACGCCTTTCACTGAGGAAGTTATCACCAGCAGCAACAACGCTAAACAGCCAAAGAAGAAGAATAAAACCAACATCTACAAAGAGTCCAAACAATAAAGATGCAGCTCTACTGATCACAGAAACAACTCCGAGCACCAAATATGGAGACATTTGTCACTGTCACTGAAATACCATTAATTTACCTACTAATAATGATGTCATTAAGCTATTTCATCTTCAGAGGATAATTAATGGACTAATTGATGGGCTTATGGGTTTTCTTCATTTTTAAGGTGCACATACAGCAGCATGAAAGCCATCCATTGATTTATACCTTAAAAGAGCCTCAAGGTGAATATTTGGTAAGTCATAAAGGACATTTACCCTTTAAAAAAACCTTTAATCTATTCATGTTTGGAAGGTATTCCCATAATCCTCAAAGACTCTTCTGTCCATCTGGATAAAAACATCTTCACTCACATCCCTGGTCTATAAGATCACAGCCAGAAATGACTTGTTGCTCAATTTGTATGACAAAATTTAAAAGTTTTATCAGTTATAATTTTCTATATTTATGTTCTTTAGCATCCGAATGATAAATCAGCTGGCTTGATATCTTTGTGAATATTACCTTAGCGCAGATATATCAGTATAGTAACAGAAATTATATTTGTTTGACGTCATTTAGAAATAATTACTCAGATTTTCCACCAGTAAGTCCTGACAAGTTTATTTTTACAGTGTAAAATGTCCCGCTCGCTACGTATCTTGGTCACAAATAGAGATGTGCTTCTACATCGTTTTTACTGGCAACCATTTCCATTACTGTGACACCGTAGAACACAGAGCAGCTCTCCTGCCTTCATTAGCAGTTTGATTATGTTTGACCATAAGGACGAAGCTTCCAACTGGTCACAGAGAGGCAGAATAACCAAAGAACCAGTCAGTCCAGCTCCAGCTACTCTGGGCAGGACTTTCTATATTAACATTAGCCATCAACCCACTGAAGCGTGACAAACTAACTTCAGTATTAGAGAGAACTGAACTTTACCTGACTGATCAAGATCGCAGGTTTCCTTCCTCAATGGTTCTATCTGTTATTATGCAGACGACACCCTACTTTTGCTCACAATGTTTAAACTGTTTTCAGTGTGATTTCCTATGACGAGTCCAACAAAGCTGCAACATACAGACCACTGCTCAGTGAATAAAATCATGGTGTGAAGTCATTTAACTGTATTTTAGCACTAATATTGTGATAATACCGTTTACTGTGATATTTTTACCTACGATAATTTTATTGTGAAACTTACCAGCACATCCCCAGTCATAAACATTCAAATGTGAGGGATCCTACTCAAAAAAAGGTTACATTATGTGTTTATATCAAAAACAAATATCAGTCGAGATTAAAAAAATAATAATCCAGAATTGGTCGCGCTCTACCAGACATATCTTGCTGCAAAGTTTGCAGAATATGAATAAAAATAACCTTTTATCAGTTCTGTTGGTTCCAATAATACTGTTTTCCATAATGTTATTGTTTCATACACAATACTGTGTTTGAAAAAATGTTTTCTCCTTCTACTGTCTTACTCTGGATTCAAGAAAGAGTCGCAACTTGTGAACTTTTATTATATGTCAGAGGGAATATTTTTAATCCAGATGTTTAGAAAAGTCTTCGCCTGAAAATACCTTTAAAAAAAGATCTGTTGGTAAACAACCTGGGTTGTTCAAAGAGACAAAACTCTGACTCTGGGTAAAATGCATAAGAGATTCACTATAGATGTTGAACCAACTCCTTTCAATTCTTTCCTCTGGTCAACATCCTCGAAAAAGATTCAGATGGAGGATGTGAGGTGGCATTTCCTCTCCGACAGGCTGGTAAACAAACTTTCCTCCGACAACAAACATCCTTTTGAGACTTCAGATTCTCAGACCGAGCACTGAAGGTCTTTGTGAGACTGAACTGCATTGACAGATTTATGCATTTGCAAGAACCGCTGCGCTCTACTTCAGTGGGTTTTTTTGTTGACATTTGGGCCGGCTGCCAAACGGTGTTGTTCCCGTCACCGCCACAGAGTCTCACAAGTGCCTCTAAGGGAGGAGTTGATTGCACATGTCACGCCATTACAGGCCTTCAGGTATGGATTTTCAGAATGAAGAGGTCTCGCTGATGTACGCAGGGTGCGAAAGAAAACACAGCCGAGATAAAAAGAGAGCCTCTAATTGTTCCATACAGGAGAGTTCTGGAGATTCTTGTGCACACGTGTCTATAAATCAACCAATATGAAGCTACACAGCTTCCTCATTGGTGGATCACAGTAGAAGAGGTGCATTTTGGGTGGCACATCGACCCCCCCCCCCCCCCCCGGCAGACAGCTCCACCTGATAGGAAACAGTTTGTGTGAGGAAATGTTAATGACATTGTTAACGAGCCATTTTTCTGCACGTATCTGGCCGAGTTAAATTAGACGCCGCGGCTTTCATCAGCGTCCGCTCGCCGCTCACCTTTCATCCACACAGAGCTGCTCTAATGACGGCTGGACACCATGATGATGGGGGGAAATGGGCTTTCTGATGCATGCCCAATTTTCTGCAGCTACACTCGTTAACTGGCCTCTGAGAGCTGGTGATTCACTTCGGCGTGTTCTCCGTCTGCGAGCTGGTGCACATCAAAGTGGTGCAAATCACCACCAACTGTCGGCTTGAAGGCTGTATCTGTACGTCGAGGCAGACTTCAGCTCACAGATATTTTAGTCCAGAATAGAAATTTATACACGCAAAAACAACATTTTCATTTTTAAAAATCTTTGCGTGTTTAATATCTAACTAAAAGTTTTGTGTGGGGTTGCTATGATGTTGCTAGGTGGTTGCTAGGGTGTTTTTGCTCATTAATAGGTCGTTTCTACAGGGTGTTTAAGGTAGGTCGATGTTTCCAGGGTGTTTAGAGTGGTTGTTTGGCGTTTTACTAAATGATTGTTCAGTAGTTTGTTTGATATACAATCACCCACATCTCACATTTATTCATTAATTCAAATAACTTTGGTGTTGTTGACATTAACGAATTTTTGGTCGCCGAAGCTTCAAATCGGCTGATGGTGGACGAGTCTCACAGTGAGATCTAGAAGCACCATTTTGGGTTGACAACCAAAGATTTTACCATGTTTCTCTCACTACTGTCAACTTTTGTCTCGGACGACCCAAAATCCAACTATCAACATATTTATTCAATCTAGCAGTACTTAGTTGCTGTGTTGAAAATGATGTAGCCCTTACTAATGATCATTTGAAGCAAAACAAAATACAATCAATCCCAAACAGAAATCTGCCTCAAACCAGATATAGAGGAAAATCAAGAATAAAGGGAGTTTGGATTTCTAAAATAGGCTTTTACCCAACAGATAAGTGAAGCAGGTAAGTATGAAGTTTGAGTTTTAAGGGTCAGGAAAAGTACAAAACAGGAGTAAATGAGTTTTATTGGCTTTAAAATTCTTGACTTTGCTGCTCCGATACTCAGAAAAAGAGGAACAAAAATCAGATAAAATGTTAATGTTGGAAATGAAGACCTTGTGAATTCAAAATGTTTAATTTTAAAGGCTTGATATTAAATTTTAAGAAACTGGGAACTTCGAAAATCTGTTGATACACATAATTTTTACTCGGCAGCTCTGAAGAATTTATAGTTGTAAATTGATTGAATTGAAGAAATTTTTTATAGGCTGCAGACACTGAAGTAAACAGAATTTTGGCTTTAAATGAATGAAATTTCACTTCAGAGTCAAATTTAATTCACTGCTTCGACATGCGATCAATCACATTATTCTGTTCTTCATTGTAAAAATCTCCTTTTGAGCTTACAAATCTACCCCTGGATGTTCTTTTACAGATTGACGACAGCTCGGGTTTTCTTTGTGCTTGCTCAGTAGTTTGGTCACTAAACAGCTTCCATACAGTGTGTCACACAGATAGCAGATCCTGCCCTCCTCCTCCTCCTCTCCACACAGATCACCAGTGCTGTTTGCTGTTTGCTGGCTGAGGGAGTTCGTTAATTGAAACTTTGGGAGCGCTCCCGTTGAAAGTGGTGGAGATAGACGAGTCAGCTGGAACCGGAGAGCCGGTCATCTCTCCAGGAGCTGGCAGAGCTCAGAAACAGCTGCACGGCGTCAGCTGATAGGAAGACGAAAGTGGGTCCATGTGACGTGGCTGATAACCAGGGGAGGGAGGTAACTAAGAACAAGTTCCAGTATTTTTTCATGTTGTGAGAAGAAGAAACATGATATTATATAAGTTAAATCTCCTGCATGTATTTTCCTCTCTGGTTAAAACAAATAAAACATAAATAGATACACAAACATAAAGCTCTGTTTATCTGACTGCTGTACTTCAGGAGGATTTTATTTACAAAACAATTCCACCGTTTTTATATCTTTCATCATTTTTTTGAAATACTACAAACCTTTTTACAACAAGTTTCAAACCTACTAAACTTTAAACGACAAACTACTTCAGCAGACATTCAGCCACAGACGTCATATCGACTGTAAACGAGGCACAACAACTATTACACTTCCGTTCATCTTTTTGATATCTGCTGCAGTTTTTGAAATATCACAGCTCCTCATTTCCTGTCAAACTTCACCATTAACTTTGTCCATTTTCAAAAAAATAGAGGAAAATTGGGGATTTGGGTCACAAAACAAAGCTCCAAGGTGTAAATTCAAACCCACTGTAGGGGAAATGTACGGGTAAAAAAAAATCTGTCTGCAAATTATTCCTCAACTTCTCTCAGTGCTTAAATGTATTTCAGTGCTTCTGTCTCAACTGCCGCTTCAACTCCTTGAAGGAGGAGGATTTGGGGCACTATAACAAAGTTAGGAAATGCATCTTTAAACATACTACACAGGAAATTTAAGGGATAAAAAGCGCATTGAGAGAAATCTCTAGATGCTTCACACAAACAGCACTACTCAGCACTTTTTTTTCTTTGTTAACTGTATAAATATTCCGCTTCATAATCTCTTATTCAGTTTGAGTTGAGCAGATATCACAGAATCTGTGAACACGCTGCTCCGTCACTCGGCTGGCAGGATTTAATTGAGAACGCCGCTGTCGCTCGACGGCCACGGTTAAGGTCAGCCGTCAGAGCTGCGCTGTTTACTGCAGATCCAGCGAGCGGGCAGGATTATCCAACACTCATTATGTACTCTGTTTTGATAGTGTGCCTTTGAGATAACAGGGCTGCTGAAAAACGCATTAGTAGCTGTTCAGATTTCCATCAGTGCAGCTGCCAGACGTTTTCTTTGTTTACACTCCCATTTACCAGCGAGGCCCTTCAGTCCTGAAAGGTGCTGAGGAAACGGACGGCTGCAGTCTGTCCTTTTCCCTCCCAGAGAGACGGAGCAACACAAGCCTTCACTTCAGTAACGACAAGAAAAATACTCACAGCAGTAGTAGAGAAATAGCAGAGAAATGTACTCAAGTATTCAAAGTAGAAGTAGAGTGAAATAAGGTCCATTTAGTGGCTGTTCTGAAGCTTTCAAAACAATCACACGACCTTCCTCCGCACACCAGTTGTCATGAAGTTGTAAGTGTTCAAATTTCCATTTTTTTTTGGTCAATTTTTCAGGCCTGTCGTTCACGTGAATTCAATATGACACCGATGGAAAACTCCATCTGCTCAGGAAGATCATTTGATACACCTGAAAGCTCCAGAGCAGCTACTAAATGGACTGTCGTGGTGAGAATGTTTTGTCAGCTACTGTTTCCAAGGTCAAGAATTAACGTTCAATCCCAACACTTAAATATCTAGAAGTTGTAGCCCTAACGATCTTAAGATTTGGTCGACTTTTAAATGAAGTTTCAGAAGAATTAGTTTAGTTTAGTTTAGAAGACAAATTGTGACGACTACTATAAAAATCTTTGTGTTTTAGTTGAAGAGGTGAATTTATGGAACAGCTGAAGCACAATTACTAAAAAGAAATAATCTCAGGAATTAAACCTGGAACTAAACATCCCCGTAGTGCGTCCTGTTTCCACCACATCTAAGGAACCAGGTAGATTAGAGCAAATTAGACCCAAAAAACGACGGCGGCGGTTGAAACGTAGCATTCACTCATGAGGAAAAATTTGTCCTGTTGTTTTTTTGTATTCACTGCTGCATGAGTTGGTCTGTTTCCACAGTAAACGTCTGCTGAGTGTTTAATGATTATTTATTTCTGCTTTAGAAAGTAACAACCTGAAACAATCTGAAAATAATGTTTTATTGCTCTCATCCACCGGCTTTGTTCTCCCTACCGCCGCTCCCTCTCTTCAGTCACTCTCTCTCTCTGGCTGTTGCAAACTATTAAATTAATTGCCAACTATATTGATATGCTATATTGTGTCATTTTTGTGAATGTGAATGTTTTCTGGTTTCTTTAGTCCTCAACGACAGTAAACTGAATATCTTTGTGGAAAAAACAAGACATTTGAAGACGTCATCTTGGGCATTTTATGGACCAAACAACTAATCAGTTAATCAATAATTAAAATAACAACATGAACTGTGTTATTGTGTTGTTTCCAACCATGGTTTTTGAGTAACTTCCTTTTTATGTGTGTGGATATTAGGGGTGTGCCCGAATACAAATATGTTATTCGGCAAAGCAAAGCGTTTTTTTATGAATATTTGTTTCATACAAATATTTTTAAAATTATTTGTTTTTGGGAAGAAAAAAACAAAACATGTCAAATACCAGTGAGCAGGTCAGTTATAGTCGCTATCTCAGCGTCTCTCCTCTGCTCCGCTGTTACGTCTATCAGCAGGACTCAATGAGGGGGGTCACATCCACCTGCTACATGACGCATATTTCTTAATTTGGACATCAATTTAATTTTCATCTTTAATTTTCTAAAATTATAAGCGCAATAAAAACAAAAACAGGATTTTTAAGCCTCTTTCCACTTTTATTCGAATACAAATAATTCTGCTGCCTCAACAAATACAGATACAAATACTAGGTCCTCTGCACATCCCTAGTGGATATGGATATACAGTAAATGACCTCATTAACTGTTATTAATTTCAGACTGAAATAAATTTAAATTTTTGTGTCAAGGACCTCAAACGATCCTATTTTGACCCGACAACAGTCAAACTCGTACTGCACATCAAATCTGAATCTTCAACATAAACAGAAAGTATCACGTCTCAGAAACAGGGAAACACTGAAGCACCAGAAGCTGTAAACTGTACATGGAGTCAGACCGGCTGCTGTTGTTGGTGACTGATTTTGTAGAGAAGCAAACCTCCCCATCGCCCCCACCCCCACCCCCCTCACCCCTCTGGCAGAGGAACAGCTTATCAACAGGGGCACACAGGACAGAGTCTGGCCCTTCGCCTATAGTTTGGCAAAGGGGGGCATCAGGGAGACCGAGGCCCTGAATGTGGAGGTGTTTGTTGGAACAGCAGCGGGACCAATGGCTGCCACCCAGCAGGGAAACAGTCCAGAGGTGTTTTTGGCTTCTGGGGGGCGGGGGGGCACTGATCAACTGTCGCATGGTGTCAGTGCGACAAAACCTGCGCTGTTGTGTCCATCAGGATGGGATGTAATAGTGAGACGGCACAGGTTCGTCATCTAACTCAGATTGAGTTGACGGAGCGTCTCCCAGGACGGAGACGAGCGCAGGAAGACACGTCTGATAAAGTGAGATTCATGTCCTGAAGTCTCCCGGAGCTCAGATTAAGTTTGACCTGATGAATGATTCACTAACACAGCTGGCTGTTATCAGTGTTTTCTTAAATGTTGCATATCAGGAAGTGGAAAAAATAACTCACAAGACAAAGTTCTGTAGGTCTGAGCAACACAAATGAGAGTTTCAACCACTTCAGGATCCTTAAAGCTACAGACTTCAGGCTCTGAACTTTAACCGTTTATAGTTTATAGTTTTTGAAATCTTGTAGTTTTATGCTTCAAGTACAGCAGAACGGTCAGCTCCACCTCCAGCTCCCTTCAGTGCTTCTACTGCAATTTTCTTGATTAATTAAATCAGCTGTTTGGTTCATAAAATGTGAATCAGTGTTTCCCAAAAGACGACGTCTTCAAATGTTTTGTTTTGTCCACAACTCAAAGATCTTCACTTTACCGTCACATTTAAGAAGCTGGAATCAGAGAATTTGTGCATTTTTTTCTTTAAAAAAATGACTCAAAACAATTAAATGATTATTAAAATAGTTGGTGATTAATTCAATAGTTGGGAACTAATTGATTAATCGACTAAATGTTGCAGCTCTACACTTAAGGTTGCAAACAGTGATCATTTTTCACTTTTTTTTGACATTTTATAGAACAAACAACCAAACTGATTGAGCAAACAATTAACAGATTAATCAATTATGAAAATAATCACAGCCCTACAAGGCTTACAGCCCTTTAATAATTACTTTATGTGCAGTTTCACATGAAATAAAGAAACAACAGGCACTTTGTTGCAGGATTATAGTGGTAGAAGAGTTGCTCTTTTAACCACAGGAGGCATTTTTATGTAAAGAAAAGAAAAAAATCAATATATGAACTCTTTGGTTTTGTGCATCTGTCTTTCAGAAATGACAGATAATCAATAACTCTCGATGCTATGAGATGACCAGTGTTGTTTCTTCTCCATATTAAACAGTGCTGATTGTTAATATCACTGCTTATTTGCTCCTTTCAGCAGATAACAATCAACATTAAATTGTTCATTACGCAGCCAAACAAACAAACAGACGACGGCGTCCGTTCAAACTTTGATCCCTCAGTGTTTCATTCATGCAGCAGAATTAAACTACAACTCATAATTTCCTCTGAGAGAAAAAAAAAACAATCTGATCATGTGGTCAGTCTCCGCCCGTCACACCGTCAGCGGACAATAAATCCATTTAAATGCAAATCAAACACGCCCCGAGTCAAATTTTACTCATATGAAACTGAATTCATTGGAATGTGAAACACGTTGGTGATCGCTGTAATGAACCGACAGCAGGAAATATTCACAACCAGCACTGAAACGATCAATACATTTATTGATCAGCTGATCGATGATAAATCTGATTTTACAGATGTTTAACAACAAAAAGTAGATGGTTACAGATGCTTAAATGTAACAAATACTTTTTTTTGTTTAATATTACAGCTGTTGTTTAATGTTAATTTCCTACTTTTATTTGAAACTTTATTCCTTATCTTCTGTTTTATATTTTGTATATTTGATCATATTTTAATAAGAGGCCTCCATGTTATCTGATCTGCTCCTGTTGTAATTTACTGTTGATATAAACTCTACTAACTCTGTCAGTACAATAACAAAATAATGTCATAATCTGCTGAAAATAGTTCATGTTTTCATCCAATGATTCACTTCTAGTCGATTGTTAAAAAATATAAAAGCATCTTAACTGTGGTCGGAAAAACAGTAACGTGGAAGTGATCGGAAATAATTAGTTCATAAAAAAATTAAAGCTGCATTTGTATTTGAACGAGCCTCGCACCCTTATGGGCTTATAATATCTAAACCGTTCGAGTTATTACAAGTTTTAATAACAGCACAGTGTGATAAGTCATGTATTCAAGTTTGAAGCCGATACCATTAACGCCCTCGGAGGAGATAGCGTTTCTTGGGGGGTCAAAAATTGGCGCAAAGTTGTACTTTGATGGGCATATTGCGGACTTCCTGTTGGATTTAGTTCAGGGGTGTCAGCGTATGGTTTGTAGGTCTTGATGAGACGAATGATTGAGTTTTGGTTTGATCTCTCTACGACATTCCTACGGGCCGTGGCAGCCATATTAGTTACATAGGTAGCGCTATAGAGCACATTTTGGCACTTTGGGGGATAATTTTTACATTTTATCAAATTTTTCACCAGACCTGATGTGCGTGCCAAAGTTGGTGAGTTTTTGAGCATGTTTAGGGGGTCAAATTTAGGGTTGAAGTGGCGTAATAATAAAGAAAGAATAATAAGAAAGAAACAAACACATGAAAAACAATAGGGTCTTCACCTCTTTGGGGCTTAGACCCTAACAAGTTTGTGTTAAAGAGAGAAACGACGAATGATGAAGTAGCTCCATGGAGTCTGAATTTAGATGTGAAGTATAATAATACAGGAAATTGATTATATTTGTATCTGAATATCAGTATTTATTTGAGAATTGACCATTTTAAGACATCGTTTTGGAACCTTAAGTTGGAAATTTATAGAAGAAAATGGTCAAAGAAAATGACATGAAAGATACAAGAGGACAAACAGATATTTGGTTTGACTTTGGACAAACATCTGAGTTATTTTCTAAAAAAGTAAAATAACGGGTAGTTTCATCCTAATGATCAGTCAATAGTTGTTTAGTTGCACAAACAGATAATAAAGAGGAGCTCTGCTGACTTAGTAAATAGAGACTATAATTACAAAAACAGAATTAGTAACAAAGCATCTTCAATGGATCAATAGCGCCGACCATAATCAGTTTGTTTTTCTGCAGGCCTGCTGCCTTCAGGTACTTTGATTTCTCTCTTCTTTTTTTTTTTTTTTTGGGAGGAGAGAACAACATGAAATCACAGCAGCAGCTTCAAAAACTCTGGTTTGTTTATCATCTCAATTAACTTCTCTAACTTTTTCTCTGCAAAGCGCCCAGAAGATATTTCACCGCCTGAACGCCCAAAACAGAAACCGAATCATCCGGCTTCAGAGCCAAGGCCCGCCGCGACTTCCCGCCTATCATCGTCATCGTCATCCAGATTTCAATCGCCAATCTATGCTAATTGGGTTTTTTTTTTTTTTAGAAGTGACAGAGCCACTGCCGCCGCACAGATGAATGGAAGTTGATAAAAGATGTGTGAGTCTGGGATCTTCTTCTTCTACATCTTCAGCCTGTTTGAGTCGCAGAGTGAGGACGTGTCGCTTTGTGGAAAAAGACTGAAATGTAATCGAGGCTGTTGTGACACGCCGACACTGCCTGCTGTTCTCACCGCAGTATCCTCTCAATAAAAAATAAATGATCAAGTCTCACGCTCGCTATTGGCAGGGCGACCCCCCCCCCCCTCCCCCTACCCCTCCCCCTCTTCCTCTTCTGCTTTTATTATAAGTTAAATAGCGTGTCAGCTCGGCTCATGTCTGTCTCTGTGATTTCAGACTGAAGCCATGTTTGTTCAGAGGCTAAAAGCACCGGCGAGAGAGAGAGAGAGAGAGAGAGAGAGAGAGAGAGAGAGAGCACGTCCGCAGCATCACAAGCTCACAGAGAAATGTTGCTATAGAGACTTGTCACTCGATCACAGTTGCAGCTCGCAGCCCCACACAGCAGGAGAGCCGGTATGTAAACGCAAACAACAACAAGAGAAGAAGAAAACAAGTGAAGAAGATGCTTGATTTGAATCCTCTCAGGAGGAGGAGGGTGGGGGGGGGTGGTGTTGGGTAAAGGCCCTCAGCTCAGTTTGTGTTGTAGCATCATCTTCATATGTGTGTGTGTGTGTGAACACTCGTTTCATTATGGAGACCCTGTCACTTCCCATCAGCCTCAGGGAGAGGCGGGGATTCACCTTGCTGCCGCCGGCGAGGACGAGGCCCAGCAGGAGAGCAGCAGCAGCAGCAGCAGGTGACGTTTTCATACTGAAGGAGGATGAAGTTCTCCTGTCTGACAGATGCACAATCAGGTTTTTATCTGTTTTGCGTTGTTGAAGAAGGGGGGAAACGTCGACATCTAACCGCAGCAGCAACTCCTGGATTTGGATTTAATCTAAAAGGAAATGCTTTTAGATTAAAAATTGTTTTTATATTCGTCTGAGGAGGAAAAGTCGACACCAAAAGAGAAGCTGCAACGAAAAATGACCCCCAAAACCCAAAAATATTCCATTAAATATAAACCTCAGACCAAGAAAAGCAGCAAATTCTCACATTAAAGAACCTGAAACCATCAAATTCTTTATAATTTTTTGCTTTAAAAACGACTTGAAAACATTTAATCGACTCTCAAAATAGTTGCAGATGAATTTTCTTTTGATCGATTGATAACTTGATCGTTCTAGTGTGTACTCTCTTGTTACATACGTGAAACAATACAGATCATAAAAATATCTTCCCAGAAATGTGGAAAAGAAAAGTCATGGTAAGTCCCTTTCATGAGAGAAACGGGACCAAACCTTTCTGACTGATGTGCTGTTTTGTCGACTCAGAGTTAAAGTTTGGAGAATCTGTTTAGTTTTTAACTTCCATCACTCTGAGCTTCTTAGAGTTCGTTCACCTGTGAAACCTTTAATCTCCTCCCGGTGTGAGAAACACGGCCGCGTCCCCTCGTCGTTTATCTTGAGGCCGAACCAGATCACCTGCTAAAGCAGAAATGATCTGAACATCATGGAGAGGAATGTGCCTCGGGGGCCGTCGCTGTAATGAAGACATTTATTTGCAGAACGAAAGGGGCTCACACCTCCGGCGAGAGCTGAGAATATTGACCAGCGGTGGCAACAATCACAAAGCGCTGAAAGGTCAAACTCTATATTAAGTGAAGAGCGGAGCAGAAATTATAAAGCTGCTGCTGCTGCGTCGTCCACTGATCATCTGAACTCTCCTCTCCTAATCGGAGATAATAAGAGGATTGAAAGATGGCAGAAAGAGCAGCGATAGAAGTTATCGGTGGTGATTAAATGGCTGAAACGCCGCCTGATCTGTCGGCTACGTTCACACCGAAGACGAGTTTTCATTTGCTGTTTTCACGCGTCAAACAGCGTGAAAGACGCATATGAGATGCTGCTGCTTTCAGACAATGAAATGACCTCCTTTATAAACATGTTGAAACAAGATGTTGAAGCATCATTTTAACAGCAAACCAGGAAACTTCAGCCGAACGAAACTGCTACAAGACTCAGACACGCAGACACATATTCTGCACATTTCCAGCTCCATATTTATATTCTGGGGCTCTACTGGAATATCTTTGCATGATTTCCAGTTAAAAACTCCTTATTGATCTTCTACTGGTCCTTTATGCAGCCCCTCAGTTCAGCCTCTGTCTGAAACAGGCCGTTTTAGCTCCTGTCTCTTTAAGGCCCCGCCTCCTGATGAGCCCGCTCTGTTCTGATTGGTCAGCTTTCAGGAAGCTTCCAGCCATTTATGGGCATGTGCAAACAATCTGACATCCGCTCGTCAGCAAGGTAGAAATAAACGTCACAAACAAAGTGTGCAGGGCAGGTTGAAGCCCTGACTTTTGACTTGCAGGCAGCGATTTCACAAACTTTCATTGTCACTCATGTTTTAACATCCGACATCAGAACAGGATGTAAATAACAGAAAACCACAAAACATATGTCTCCTTTAAATATCTTGAAAGTGACAACATGCAGCAGCAGAAAGCTCTTAATGGGCTTTTTTTACCCTGAGTTTTGTCTCTCAGGCTTCCCCAAACTCCTGCACTGTAAAAACACAAAGAACTTTGAGTTTAATAACAATTTCAAGTTATTAGGCTTTAGAAACCTGACTGCCAGCAAATCAAGCTTCATCCTGATCTGTGATTCTGTTCTTGTGAGCTAAAATCTCCTAATAACTTATATTAAATCAACTTTTCTTCTATAATTAACTCAGTGTGATTAGATAAGTTTGTCAGTTTAAACTGTTTAATTAAAACTGTCAGAATTCATAAGCATGAGTCCGGTTGACTAAAAGTCCAACGGACTGTTTATGTAACTCATTAAATTCAGTTATTTAGAAAACATTTTTAGCTTATTAGCATAAACATCCTCTTTTAGTTAAGTTGAGTTTAGTTTATGTGCTAAATTAACTTCATCAGTTTAGCAGTTTGTACCTTTAAATGACTTTTTTGGTCCGTTACATAACTGAAATTAAAAGCATCAGGTTGTCTCTGTTCCTTTAACACATCTTAAACATCTCTTGAACATATTTTATAGGCCGACAGACTGTTTCATTGTAAAAACGTCTTTGATGATACTGTGGACAGGTCGTAGATCTCATGTATGAAACACACCGAGAGAAGGAAGGAAGGAGGCAAACAAAAGTCATCTGAGGCCACAAATTATTCATTTCAGGGAAGGAATTGAGTCATTTCAGCGTATGAATCACTAAACTGGAGCGAATAAAAAAAAGTTATTTAAAAAGGGAATGATTGGGAATTTTTAGAGGACGAATGACTAATTTAAAGGAATGATTAATCGCCGGCTCGGTTCAGTTGTTGTCAGATGACTTCATGAGTATAAAACAGGGATTTTTATCGAAGGTCATAAATGCTTAAAACGGTCATTCTTGAGCAGCAAAGCACTATTTTATATCGGTGCAGTCGCCATGACAACAGAAAGATGGATTATGTTACAGGCTGTACTGAAAAACAAAAAAAAAAAAAAAAATGAGCAGAGAAAGTCAGAGGAGAAGGTTTGCTTACTGAAGTGTTGTTGAAAACTATGACATCCTGCCTGCTCACATTCCCTGTCGCTGTCATAAATAGCCTCACATATGGCCGCGGAAACAGACACTTTATTAATTCAGCTTCTACTTGGCAGTGTGGCGCCTGAGAGCTGAGAGCACTAGACCAGGACCAGAGGGGGTCTGACGGGAGTCCAACTGGCCTGCGGGGAGCTTCAGTGCCAGGGTCGGCGCCCCGCGCTCGCTGCAGAGAAAACAACCGTTTAACATGTTGGATTAGCCGGGATTAAGGACATCTGTTGAGCAAAATGAGACGCTTCTGTTGGTTTTATCTTCCCTGCTGCGATGGCAAAGAAGGAACCGGGAGGTACGAGACTTTAAAAGTCAAAGTCCGGATGTCACTAGGAGGGAAATATTACAGTTGAAGGAGGCTGAGCTCCTCCAAGTAGCTTTGAAGCTTTATATTTCTACTACAAAATATTTCATTCAGGAATTATTTCAGTACTTTTTACTCCAGTACGTTTATCTGAGAACACCAACGCGTCATTTAACCCACACTAAGAGTACTTTTACTTCTGATAAAGTACATTAAAGTGCAAATATTCCTTTATTTTATCTTGAGAGTGCTTCGTTTTATCCCTTTTTGCTTGGTCACTGGTTAAAACCTTCTACTCTAATCTTGATTTTAACTGAGAAAACAACCTTTTTTTGATATTTTCCTGTAAAAAGAAGCTCTATTAAAAAGGATATCTTAAGGAAAACTTAACTGACGCCAATCAATCCACCAGTCGACTACTCGTGATCCCATTTTAGTTCCTAATATTAATATCTACGCTGACGATGTTTTATTATTTGTTAAGAATTTTATTAAATCCCTCACACACGACTTAACTACTGATTTAATTTACTACACCTTTATAGCACATTTAGCAAATGTTGATGGTATGAAATTAACAAGAGTGAATTAGTATTAAATACATTTTTCATGTTTTCTGTTACTTGTTTTAGTTACTCGGGAGTCGTTTTTGAGAATGTACTCAAGAAGACAAACAGTGAGACGCAAAAATAGAAACATTTGCCGCTTATCTTTCGAGCATCTTTTGTAAATTAAGATGAATGTTCTATGTTAAAGAGGCAACGATTGAAAATTACATTTAAATTAAATTAGCAACTATTTTGAATGAATAATCATTAAAGTAATAGTTCTCAAATGTTAAAATATGCTGCTTTTATTTGTCTTAAACTTATAATTAATTGAATATTTTGGGGTTTTGGACTGTTGGTTGGACAAAATATATATTTGATGACGTCACCTTGGGCTGTAGGAAGTTGTGATGAGCATTTTTAAGTGTTTTCTGATGTTATAAAGGCCAGAAAAGTGATCAATTAATCAAAGAAATCATCAGTTATAAAAAAAAAATGCTCTATTTTATGTATTACAAGTTTCATGTATATATTATTTTTAATTATGTAAGAAATAATTAATTTTCCTATATGTTAAAAAGAAATTTAATAAAAATTGTGTAAAAAATGTTTCTTGATAAAAGATAGAAAAATGCTAAAAATGTTTAAGTTTTTGTCGAACAATAAGAAAACTTGTATTAAAGCTCACAACTGTACACAAAATTAGATTAAACACATTATATTACAACAGCACAGTAATAAAACTTATGGGATAAAGTAATTATAGATCACGACATTAAGTCACTCTTGGACTTCCATAATTACAAACTGAACACTGATCCGCGACTCGTTACACATTTTGAATTAACTGAGTCATTTTCACTTGATTTGATGACTTTTTCCAGCTCTGCCTTCACTGATCAATACTCACGGTTGTCATTTGAAACTATTGATCAGCAGTCAATACGTTACACGAGGTATTTATAACCCAGTGATGTTTGAATGTAGAACCTTTATCACGTTTCATGATCTGTATTTGTCCAGAGTGAAAATCAACATAAACCAGCTCTGAGCATCACTCTGATAAAATAATACTTATTGATCAATCTGCCACTTATTCTATCAATAATTGTTCTAATAATAACAATACATGTTTTTCTTTTGACATGACGTCTTCAGTCAAATACCCAAAAATATTAATTTTACTATCAATTAAGATAAAGAAAAGACAAAAAATCACAAGTAAGAAGCTAAAACTAGAAAATGTTTGGATTCCTTCACCTGAAAAATGTATTAAACTAATAATCAATCATCAAAATAGTTGCCAAGTTCCTTTTATTGTCAACTAATCGATTATTAATTATTTTAGCTCTAGACTTGTCTGGCTTTGATGAAAACATTTCATAACCGCGAAGGTTAAATCTATTTAAGTCTCCTTCTTCCCACATATATATATGCACATATGTAATTATGTATGACGTTCAAACATGTATGAATCTGTTGAAAACAAAAGAAATAAATGAAATAAATGTAACTTACAGCTCACCAAGCCTGCGCGTGTTGACGTTTCAATAAAGTTTATTCTGTTGTGAAGGTTTGGAAAGTAAAACTAAAACTGGACTCTGATGTTTCTGAACATTAAACCTCAGTGATGGAGAGACGGGGGAGGAAGAAGAGGACAGCTGGCCTTCCTAGAGAGGGAAAGAGACAGCGAGAGGGGACGGGAGGAGGAGGAGGAGGAGGAGGAGGAGGAGGAGGTGTTTGTTGCCTGATCAGGGGGGAAGTCTGAGGAGGGGAGGAGGGGCCGAAGCTGAAGGCCAGCAGATGGACCCCTGTAAACAATAGAGGCAGACAGATGCAGCCACAAAGAGCAGATACCACACACACACACACTCAACACTGACGCACACTTCAACGCACAAAGACAGAAAACCTCCAAAATCTCTGAATCTGAACACTGAGACGTCCTGAAGCCGCGGCGAAGAGAAGCTGAACCGACCTCAGCAGTGTCCGTCTGACCTGCGCTGACGTACACAGTTAGTCTGCAACTAGACAAGACTTTCCTGTTTGCCGCCTTTCATTAAACCAAATACTTTACACTGCACTGTTACTTTTATTCTCTTGTTTTATCTGCTTTATTCCCTTTTTAGCTTCTTTTTATTCCCAAATTTAACACTTTTTAATTGTTTTTATACGTCTTTTTACTTGTGTTGCATTTATATTCTGTTTTAATGTCTTTTATGCTGCATGTAAAGCACTTTGAATCACCTTGTTGTCGACGTGTGCTATACAAATAAACTTGCCTTACTTAGTTATTGTGTATAATTTAGACCTTTTACCAACCTCGCTTTTGTTTTTGTGGTTTATGTTGAGCGGCTGACACTTCATCTGTGTATCTATAATGTCTTGTTTGTGCTTAAAGCTCTTTATGTTTAAATATACAAAGCTAATACTCTACTGAATCTGAGTTCTTTGTTTTGGGTTTTGTATTGTGTATATTTTGTATTATGCATATATATATATATATGCAGTAATCTGCAAAAGTTTTAGTCCCTTTAGTTGTTTAGATTCTTCTCCATAATGCAGCAGCATCAGGAGGCGTCTGATCGTCTGCAGCAGGACAACAAACATCCATCCAGAGTCGTACAGATCTATCTTCATCAACCAGAAGAACAAGGAGTCCTGCAGCAGATGGTCTCTGATCTCAACATCATGGAGTCAGTCTGGGATTAACATGAAGAGACAGAAGAAGAACTGTGGCGACTTCTGCAAGACGCAGAAACACTGAGGAGAACCGCTGCTGGTTTAAAGACTGATTCACTTTAAGGTTTCAGCTGTTTACTCGACTTTCTATCAAGTTAACTGATGAATAAAAACTATTCAAATCATCCTCACTTTACTTTTAGTGCCTCAAACTTTTATATAGTATATTCTTATTTATGTATATATATTGTTTCATGACAGAATAAGATCAAAAGTGATTCAGAAAGCTTCAATTCATAAGATATTTTGTAAAGAACATCTGTTAGTTTGATTGACAGGTTTTCTAACCTTTCACCTTCAGTCATGGTGATTTTACTCTCTTTCATTCAAACGCAGCTTCATCCACGTTTTGACTGATGATTTCTTCCTTTTTCAAAACTACTTGATGAGAATTATAATAAAATAAAGCTCCTTATTATAAAGACCCACATCAGGAACTTTTAAGTCGCTCCAGAGCTTCGTCATTTGAGTTTCAACCATAAAAATGACACAAATTAGACCCGATGAGTGCGTTTACATGAGCAGCAGCATCCTGGTTATGAGCTAGTTTATCTTTGTCTTCAGACAAAAGCAAAGCTCAAAAGCAACTTAAAGTTCCTGAATTATTTGGTCATTATTTGATAGAAAAGGAGTTTTATTTCCTGGTTTTAGTTGCTTCTTAGTTGATTTTCTCAATCTTTCAACAAATTTGGTTTTGGTTCCTCAACATTTCAGCCTCTTTTCTTCACCAACAGAGAACGATCAGAAACCTGGAAACTGTGAATGATCCTGTATAAAAGGGATGTAAATAATATCATAACTGGGATATTAACGTGTGCACTTAATGATGGATTAAAACAGAACAGCTGTTGTTAGCTGTTAGCTGCTCTTTTTTAAAACACATGAGAAAACAACAGAGTCACATCAGGGTTAGTTAGTTTTAATCATTTCCTCTGACAGGGTTCGGGTGTTAGGGTTCGGGTTCGGGTTCGGGGGTTAGAGGAACTAAATTAAACCCTGATTCTGGTGGAGGAAAAGCAGGTAGTTTCAAAATAAAGGTTTCTGGGAAAAGTTCCTGCAGTAGAAACAGGCTAGAATCTCACATTTCCTTTGCATATATATAGATATACTGTATATGTTTATCTACCTTCTGCTAATAAAGTTTTGTTTGACTAAAAGCAGCAGCGTCGTCATCAGTGGAATGAGTGAACATCTGCTGTCAACTGAGCCGCGCTGCATCTCTTCAGAGACATCTGAGAACTTCCTGCAGTCACCCAGGAGACTCCGAGGGGAACAAAAGAAGGTTTTTCTGTCCCCACCCCCCCCCCCCCCTCTGTAGTGAGGGGCGACGCAGCCCGAGGCAAGACAGGAAACATCCCAACACATTCGGCCACGCGGGGGGGGGAGGGGCCTCCGCGGGTAGTGATGTCACAGGGAGGAGGATGATGCTGCGGTTTGTCATTGCTGGTTGAAGATGTGATGAAGAAGAAACAGAGGCAGTCTGTTCCTGAACCAGGTCTTAGAGAAAGTCCTGCATCCAGACGACCCTCTGACAAACCAACAATCTTCCTCCAGGCTGTCAAAAGAGCTTTTTATATATAGAAGTGATGTAAGTTTAAATCCTAAAGATTTTCATTCTTTTCTCTGAAACGTGTTCCTGAAGTTCCTGAAGACACATCGGCTACGATTTACAGCTCCGATAGTGATATTTAATGCTTTTAACGTGTTTTACAAGTGCTTTATTGCCACAATCCAAGATTTTCAAAATAAAAATACATGTTTTTTTGTAGTGTTCATATTATTATCAAGACAAACTCACATTATCTCATGTTAAGGTCAATCACACCGTTATCTCTTCATTATCTCTTTCCTCTGTTATCTAGAATGAACATGAAGTGCAGACGTTTGTCATCTCGAGGCATATAAATCATTATTTTGGGATGAAAAGAACCTTTTTTTTTTTTAAAAAAATCTTGGAATTACAAAACTAAGTTGTAACAACAGTTTTTTGTATTTTGAGATAAGATAATTCAATCATGATCTAGAGATTAATTCTTCGTCTTGGTCAGAAACTGCAAATATTTGTTTAAAAATATAATAACTGAGGTTTTCTTTTCTTTCTCCGTGTTCAGTGAGAGCCGTCTGAGGCCGTGTGCTCCATGTTCCTTTAAAGATTTATTTATGCAGCCTGTCATCACCTTTGTTTCCTATTTACTGGACCACGTCTACAATAACCTCAGTGATCCCTGACTGACGCGCCGCGTGCCAGGACGTGCTGAGGACAGATAGTCCAGCTGACGGCGGGGCCGGCTCGCCCGTTTAAAACCCGAACGCTGGATGCAAATGAAGCGTTTTGTCTGAACAGAGAAGCTGCGGTTAACCAAATGTCGGAGCCAGACTTGGCATATGGTGTGTAATTAAGCTCAGTATCACAGAGGAGACGAGACCTGGACCGGACATGAACAAGAAGACCTCGCTGCCCGCTGAGCCATGAAGACTCCTTTCCTTTCTCCCAGTAACTGTATAATTCACTTGAATGGCACTTTGAAGGAAGGAAACGGTCTATACGATGATGTTTTAGAGAAAAGACTTTTTGAAGACACAACGTTCACACTCGTCCTGTTGGGAAAGTTTCCCTGAGATACTATTGATCCCAGAAGAAGAGACTCTTCATCCCACATTAGTGCATCAGTCTCTCACACGTTAAACGAGCCTTCATTAAAGGTTAAACTGAGCTCATCAAACTCTTTCAGTGCTGACTGAAGAAACTCACTAGCCTAGCAACATTAATGCTAAAAACAACCCATAATGCATCACTCTCTGTAGGTACTTTCTCTATTCAAAAAGATCTGAACACGTTAATGTCTCTTCCTCCACTTTTTCAGATGTAATTTTCAGAATAAAATACATAATATGGTGATAATAACAACAAACGTGATGTTTGAACTGTATCCTGTTGTAGGGAAATAATGATATCAATATTTGGACGTTTAAAAAAGCCTGATAATATATTAGTTGATGGTTTTTTGTTTGTTTTTTTGGCTGAACTGGCCACGGACCAGCCCTACCAGTCGGCCCAGTGTTGGAGTTTCCCCATTGGCTGTTAACTTATTGTATTTTCTCTCATACTGAATATTTAGTTTTTATAGGATTGTCAGCTGATTCTGTTCATTTTGTGTTACTTTTGTCATCTTCACCTCTCCTGTCACATGTTTTATTTCTGTTATACGCCAGCATAAAATCCAGATATGTGTATAAATAAAAAAAAAATCTAATCAAATCATGTTTAGGACACTCAAGGTCTGCTGTTGTCGCATTGATCCACACAAAGCTCATTTCTCCTTTCAGTCCATTTTCAAGCAAGAATACTAAAAACAGTCTTTTCCAACATGAAGATTTGCTGCTTTGCTGACTAAACCAAACAGAAGAATCACAACCTTCTTATCCAGTTCATGACCTTTTGAATTGTTGGATTTTCTTCTCTTTTGATGGAGCGATGCTATTAGTTTCCACCTGTTTCCAGTCTTTGTGCTAAGCTACGCTAAACATGTCCTGGATTCTCTGCGTCTCTGATGTCCATCTGACTCTGAAGATCCTCCTCAAAATGTGGGACTGCTCCTTTAACTGCTGGCCTACTGGAAGCATCACTCCTCTCTCTCTCTCTCTCTCTCTCTCTCTCTCTCTTTATCTGACTGCCTCCTCCTCCTCCTCCTCCTCCTCCTCCTCCTCGCCTCGCAGAGTGTGACAACTTTCAATATCAGTGTATTTGGTTTGTGGCC
This sequence comes from Thunnus albacares, assembly GCF_914725855.1. NCBI lineage: Eukaryota > Metazoa > Chordata > Actinopteri > Scombriformes > Scombridae > Thunnus > Thunnus albacares. The sequence continues at coordinate 2,007,230 of NC_058128.1, read as the reverse complement.
GGCGGGCAAATATTGACGGAGTGGATCTGAATGAGAGACGCTTCATTTCTGAGATGAGTTTCTACCCGCCGCTCGGAGGAGAAGTTCTGCTTCTCGGCGGGGGCTCAGAGGATGGAGGATGGAGGATATTGGGGACGGCGGCGCGGGGCCTCCCGTCGACACAAGCCATTTTCTCCCATTTATTGGCCCTCTGGACACCTGCAGCCATTAACTCACCAGTACAAACCTTCACGATCACGTCTTCTCACTTTGTCCTTTTCCTTCAAACACGTCGAGCTCTGATTGAACAATAAAATACACACAAAGTGACCTTGACTTCCACCCTAAACTAGTCGCCTCTCCAACTCAATGATTCGCTCCATCCAGCCAATTACGGCGCTCTTAACAAGTGGCCGACAGCTCGCCGTTAAAGCGCCCCCCACCACTCTTTTTTTTTTTTTTCTACACCATTATTGCTCATCCGCAATCACTTCAAATTAGATCTACAAGTCAATACGAGGAGTCAATATTTAATTTGCTCATAGCAGGTGGTGATTTATAGTCAGAGACACGGTGGACGCCATCAGGAAGACTGCGTCCTTTACATGAAGAACGACGACGTCATTGACTGTGACAGAAGACAGGAAGTGACGGTCTGATTTACAGGATTGTGTCTGACAATTTCACCAAGTACAATCAGATTTTTACAAGACATCGTTTTGCCTTTTTTTTGTCATTTTACATTGAATTTCCACTGTAATTCACATACTTTCAGCCCCTTTTTAGCATTTATAAAACACTATAATGTACCAATAAGTGAAGGCTGTGTATATAAATTATAATTGTTGACATTAATAAACACATATATCTGCTTATAGCTACATTACAGACACTTTTCAAGCTAAAAAGCCAAATATTCTTTGGTTTTATCTCTTTGTCCGATATGATAATAATAGTTAAACGTAATATAATAATATTTTGGGGCCAACACATTACACAGTGACTGTTGCTTCTTTAGTCAGAAAGTTTAATGTTTAAAATAAATGTGTCACAGCTTGTTTTTTACTATATTTGATGACATTTGAATATCAAACTCAGGAGCTACGAACCTCTCAGAGCCTCTAAATTGTCCTTCATGTGATTGTGTGTTTGTGTTTAGTCGCTGCTGAACTCTACATCCGTCCATCAGCGTGTCGCAGTGCATGCTGGGATACTCCTACCTCCCTCCAGCAGAGCCCGAGGAGGAGGAGTGTGTGTGTGTGCAGAGACAAAAAAATGTGGGTGACTGGTGACGAGGGAGGGGTCAGAGGAGCGTGTTGAATCCTGAAAGACTGTGTTTAGGGAATTAAGACGGGATCCTGCCTCCCCCCCCTTTCTTGATGTTGACTGGCTGTTAAACACCGCAGAACCTTCCGAAAAAAGTCTCCCGAGAATCATTTAACAGCTTCACTCCGTGTCGTATGATGATGTTCAGAATTGATCTTCCTCTCCAGCTGGGTCTAATTATGCCTCAGGGAGGTAACAAAGGAAGGTGTTGCACAGCGTACTCTTCATTACTTGGCTTGGAGGAAGACCTTGGCAACGACTGAGTGAGTCTTAAGCCACAAAAAAAAAAAAAAAAAACAGAGGAAGACTCTGTGGTGTTTATCTCAACGATGGCTTCAACGCCATGGAGGTGGGAGGTGGCGGTGACGTCGTCCTGCCTGAGAACAAGCCCTCATAACTTTTAGAGAAGCGTTATTGAAATGACAGCTGTTAGATGCTCAAGAAGCAGTTTAATTACCTCCTTTTAGTTAACGGCGACAGGAATAAAAAGTACGCTGATAAAAACATCTTCTACAATACGACTGTCATGCTGTGTTGAAAAAAAAACACGATTGGACGCCATTCAAAAAAAAAAAAACGGCTTCTGGAAACAAAAAATGCAAATGTGCCCGTTTTTACAAGGTAAACCTGTAAAACAAATCCAGCCTCAATTACACACGCCGATGCCTCGCAACAATTAGCCACCCATCACAGAGCGCAAAGTTCATTTTAATTAGGTTTCTTTTTTTTTTTTTAAATGCCTTTGCGAGGAGGAGAAATATATGCAGGGAGCCTGAAGAAAGCAAAGCTGCCACAATGTGAAGCGAAATCGACTTCCACTCAGTAATGAATCGCAGCTCTGAAATGAAACTGACATGTAATGAATCTCCGGCTGTGTGTGTAGTTTTTTTTTTTCTTTACTCTTCTCTTTTGTCTCTGCTTTCTGAAAGAAGCCAAAAGAAGAAGAAGAAGAAGAAGAAGAAGAAGAAGAAGAGGCCCATTTACATTCTTCAGCACTTTGCTGCAGTCACAAATGCTTACTGTCACTTTTAGAAAAAAAAGGGACAGAGATGAACTGTGGGGCACAAAAGGAAAACTGCCCACTACGCTTTTCTAAATCCGTGTAAGAGCAGACGAGGTGGAGATTTGGTTGGAGAACGAGCAGCTTCTGTGGCACAAAGCCAAAGAGTCACAACTTTACAGAAAGTTTGTCAGATTACAGCTGAGTCGACTCAATTTTATCATTTTCAGTGATAAAAAAAAAAATATGATTTTTTTTGCCACATTTGTAAGATTACAAATAAAAAGTAAACAGGAAGCTACATCAGGGCTCTACTGGAATATCTGCATGATTTACAACTAAAAACTCCTTATTTCACTGCTAAACAAAACAATTATCACGTATTCTGTAAGTCAGCGGTGTAAAGTAACTAAATACATTTACTCAAGTACTGAAGTACAGTTTAGAGGTACTTGTACTTTACTTGAGTATTTCCATGTGATGCTACTTTCTACATTTCAGAGGGAAATATTGTACTTTCTACTCCACTACATTTGTTTGACAGCTTTAGTTACTTTTCAGATGAAGATTTGACACAATGGATAATATAACAAGCTTTTAAAATACAACACATTGTTAAAGATGAAACCAGTGGTTTCCAACCTTTTTGTCTTTTGACGTCTTACAAAAAGCAGTGTGTAGTCGGGGTCACATTTCACATGTCTATGAGTTGTTAACAGCTCCACCAAATAGTGATTTTTCCCTCTAAACTTCTCACATGCTTTCATTTCAATAAATGTTCAAATGATCCAATATTTCAGCAAAAATCAAAGATTAGAGAAAAAGTCCAAAAACTGAAAACAGGGACCAAACCACTACTTTTACTGCAATACTTTAACTACATCAAGCTCATAATACTTATGTACTTTTACTGCAATACTTCAACAAACACGCCGTCAGCACATATCGAGACAGACTAATAGTTTCCAGATTAAAAGCTCCAGAGAGGAAACAGAAACAGAAACACAACCACAGACTCGTTTCATACAAGTTCCTACAGTGATACTGGTTTCCTTTTTTTAAAGACAAATACTCAGGTCAGCAGTTGGATATTGTGAACTTTTGTGATTGCATCCATGTAAACAGACACTTAACGTGGTAGAAACAGAAGCAGAGAACATTTGCGTACCTGTCCGTTCTGGAGTTCATTGAGGCCTTTGCACAACGTCTGATTCTGCAAAGAGAAAGAAACTAAATTAAGTAAAAACATTCAGACATTTTAACATTATAAATGCAACAGCAGACAACCTAACGACTTTTAAACACGAATATTTTAAGGCTGTAAAACAAGTTGATTGACAACATCTCAACATTTGTCTTGGAAGTAGCTTCGTAGCTGGTTAGTTACGTAGGAAGCAGAGCAAAGAGGTCGTAGGTTTGATCCCACCTGCAGGAAATATTCATCTTTGTAGATTTTCAATACTATTCAGCTTTCAGCAATGCAACACAATCATTTTCAGCTTTCAGCAATCACGTGCAAATTGTACCAAGACTGTTTTCATATTTAGACTTTTAATTGCATCTCTAACTGTTCAGTGTGCATATAGCTGGAGCTGAAGTGAAACCAGAACTTGCAGCTTTTCTTCCAGAAGTAAGAGAAGCTCTTTCAAACCTTCCAGTAAATAACTAAAATAACAGCCTTGGAACGTAACCTTACCGGAGCTGCAACAATTAGTCGATCAATGGATTAGTCCTTGAGCTAATATGAAGCTTCAGCGTCCAAATGAGTCAAATCAAGTAGATATCTTTCAACGTTACAGTCTTTTTAGTGCCAAAGTCCCTCTTTTTGTTACTATACTTCCACCTGCAGCTCAACAGGGAAACACTGTCCGAGGAAACACAAAGAGGGAATTTGATGCTAAAAAGACTGTAAATGTGTCAGATATCCACTTGATATGACTAACTCAGACTGCTGAAGCTGAATAGAAGCTTTTTGTTACCGTACTTCCACTCCATCACTTCCACTGAAAGCACATTTGAAGGATCTTTTAACATCCAGTCTGAACCGGAGGAATGATTACAGACACCTGTGAACCCTCAGCTGTACTAATCTACAAACGTTAAAACACTGAACTTAAAATGCTTCCAGCTTGAGAAACTCTGCCCTGCAGCTCATTTCTCCTCGTTTACGCTGCACAACTTTCCCCGTCGTTCCCGTGTCTGATCCACTTTATGCTGCAGTGAATCCTCCTCCTCCTCTTCCTCGCCCACCCTGCACTTTAACAAACACTAAAACAAACAACAAGTGAACCCTCTGGAGGCAGAAACGCCGTCGTCGTCGTCGTCGTCGTTGTGCTATCACAGCTGAGGCCGTTTCCCAAGCCGGCAGTGAGAGATCTGCGTCTATTTGTCATCTGTAATCTAATGGATACATGTAGAAACGTCTGGGGACCGGAACAGAAAAACTGAAGCCGAGTTGGGAATCTCTTCTTCTTCTTCTCCTTTTTTTTTGTCCCTCCAGCAGTGTAGGTGGTTAGGATAGGAGTGAGAGGAGAGTGTGTGTGTGTGTGTGTGTGGATTGTCAGATAGATAAATAGAGGCGGATTCATTCTGTATGCATTGCTTTTCACACAGGGGAAATTTATAAGCAGAGTGCTGATAGTTTCCAAATCAGTTTCACTCGGGAGCTGAGCGCCGTTGCATCAGAGAGAGATTACTGCAACTGCAAAAGCTCCCCCCCCCCGCCCCCCCCCCACCCCCGAACCATTTTACAACGTCTACACCGTGTTTGACGTTTTACTGTCGACTCATTCGCTGTTACTACTCTCTCTGTGTGTGAGTTCAGACGGTTCAGTGTTACTGCTGCAGAGGATTTTCAGTCGGTCTGACCTCTAAATACTACAGCAGCAGCAGCAGCAGCAGCAACAGCAGCAGCAACAGTGCAGCAGATATTCACAGCTCATCCTGAAACCTGCGCCGGTTTCAATTCAACTTTATTCATTCCTCAAAAAAAAAAAAGGGACAATCTGAGGCAAACGCACACACACAGAAACTAAAAATACCAAATATGATGATGTAAAAGAGGTGAGCTAATATCCAACACCGCCAGGTCACATTATGTCAAAAAGTGGCTCCATCAGCTGCTCCGACTGACCCTCACCCGACTGAGTCATTCTGGTCTCAATCTGTAAATTCAGACCCTCTAATAAGTGTGCTGGTGGTCATTTTGGAAATTACTGCTCCGTTAATAATATTATAGTAGCTCAGATGTCTGCTGTGTTGGCGTTGATTGACAGCTGTGATTGATTGACAGTCGGCTCTGGGACTCACACTGAGTCCGACTGTTGTCACAATAAGTTTTACTTGATTACGACACCTGCCCTGTTAGCACAATTTAGCTATTAAAGGCGTGTTTCCAGAGCGTGAAAGACAACCACATCACACCTCGCTACGTCTACATACAGTCAGTTTATACGTAAAGTAAACTGGACACAAGTGCAAACTTCCTTCTGTTTGTTAGACATGAAACACATTCCTGAAACTAAAGTCATTAAGAACTAATTCAGTATTCAGATGTAAAAAGATGTTTGTGTTTTGTTAATAGTTTTAGAGTTGAGGTTATAAACTCCTATATTCTCCAAAAGCTCCGGAGGACTTACGTTAGCTGTCCAGTTCCCTCTCTAGAGCTCCACTGGTCATTTTAATCTTAATTAAACAGCTTAACGCCGTCCTGTGTGAAGTTTTACAGACGACAAATACAAAAACTCCCAGACAAATCTTTTCAGTGTTGCAAACAAAACATTTCCCTGTTTAGAGGAAAATACTGATTGAATGCGGCTCATTTTTCAATAATAAGTGAGCACAGTTGGAATAAAATTAGACTATTACTATTCAAGAGGTTATAAAACTCTGCAAAAGGAGGAGAAGTGATTGGTTTTTGCTACTTCTGTTTACCGACCAGCCTTCAGCTTCTGCTTCATAAAAACTGAGCAGCTATTTTAGGTGCAATTTCTCTCGATGAAAGTCCAAAACAAAACAGAAAACCAGAGCAGGTACTCTCTCTCTCTCTCTCTCTCTCTCTCTCTCTGTGTGTGTGTGTGTGTGTGCTGGCATTTGTCCTTCATCCCTAAAATACAAATATTTGGTTTGCAGGACACAAGATAAAGATCGGCTCACTCAGAGTAAAGGATGGACTGAGTTTGCTGCATCTGAATGACTGTTTTCTCTCACAACATAATCCTCCCCCTTCCCCTGAATGCAACAAAATGAAAACAAATGGCACCCCCCCCCATATTTACAGCCAGAGCATCTGTTCAAAATGCACACAAACACAGCCGGCTTCTGCTTTCTTGTTAGCATTTGGACGGGGGAGCCTTTCTGGGGAGAGCATTAGCGCTGTTTGGCTAACTCTGACGGGCTTCATCTCTCAAAAAGCTGCAACCGTGGAGCCTCGTGGGAGCCGGCGGCCACCTGCCCAGCTGCCTCCGCCGTCGCCATTCCTCCCAACACTTCTTCTGCTCCCAAAATTTAACACCCGCCAAATAAATGCCTGTAAAAATTTGTCTTTGGTAGTTTAATCAACAAGGAGAAACTGGCAGAAGTAGCTGCTAACTTCTCAAGATGATTATGTCTGAAGGTCATGGTCGAAAAATTAGATTTAAATCCAACAAGACTGAAAAAAGAACTAATAAAAGCCCAACATGGCAACACGACAACTGAGATCACCTTGAAACAAGACTAGGTCAAAACATCATGCATGGCCGGACCATGTATGTAACGCTACATGGCTTTAAATTTGTACGTCGCCTTGGTTACCATCAAGGTACGTTTATTTAGTTTTTATACAGTAGTTGTAGCTCAAGACGCTGTACACATATAATAAAAATACTTCAAATACATTACACCAGGTTTTGGGTGCTGTTGTAGGAGGGGTTGAGTGAAGATTTAGGCTTTTTGTATTATGTTTTATATATTATTTCACTTTCCCACAACTTGATCAATAGTTTTAGTGCAGTAACTATCAATTTAATCACAAGCAGCAACCTCCACGGCTGAAAAACGAAGCCAATGCGGAAGTGCCAAAAAACTACAGTTCCTTGAACGACCACTTGAGGCTGCGAAGGTGAGTCAATCCCCATAAACCCCCACGTTAAGATGCCCAACTTTACAGCAGAAATAAACATGTTTACAGCCTGGTACAAGAAACTGTTTTCATGACAACTGTACAGGGTGAATTTTTATATATAACTTTTATATAATTAAGGCTAATTAACCAAGCTAGCAGCTAACATTAGGGTCACTCCTCTCTCGGCCAAATGTGATCACTTCTAGCTCCAAAAATCCAAGATGGCGACGGTCAAGACTCCAAAACAGGAGTCCACAAACCAATGGATGACGTCCATTATTCTTTACAGTCTATGGTTAATCATTAATGCTGTAGTAGTAAATTTGGCCTGATAGAGGCACTAGAAGAAAAGGAAAAAGGTCATAAACACTCACTAAGGTTCATCCTCTGAGGAGCATCTACGTCTGCAGCAGATTACGTAGAAAACCATAGAAACCATCCTCTGGGCTACATGAACATACACAGAAAGATATGAAGTAATCATTTCTATAGTTTTTGAAATATCTCGACCAAAACGTTGATCAAGTGGAGGTTTTTTGGCTTAATGGCGGCACTACAGGAAAGGTCACTGAGGATGACGAATATCATCTTCTGGAGACCTTGAATATCCACAGCAGACTTCACATCATTCACAGGGGACAGGAGGAGGTGTGAGGAGGAGGAGGAGGAGGAAGGGGAGGAAGGGGAGGCCTGGTCCCTGGTGTGTCAGCAGCTGATGGCAGCGTGGGGCTGAAACATGCTCCGACATGCCAGTGTTCAATTAGAGGTGTGGCTCTCACATATTCACAGCTCCAGCAGGAGAAACAGCCACTTAGTTACAGTGAAAATGACTGTTGGAGCATCATTTAGGACGCCCATGGATACTGTTTCTACATGTTAATTAAAAGAAGCTCTTGGAAGCTTAATTTACCAGCTGTTCTGTCATTTTTTTAGAGAAAAAACATTTATCTTAACAGCAGTACTGCCTTTTGACCGAGCAGGATCCTCCACTCGCAGCTGTTTCAAGTTCTAGTGACAGTTGTGAATAAGACGTCCTTTACAGAAGGTTTATAAATCATTAATACATAACTTATTAATGCTTTAGGTTAGTTACAAACAATTACAACTTTGGGGTTTCCAGGTGGTAATATTAACATAATGGAAACATGTAAATGGCATAAAAATGATAAAAGAAGCCCAAACATTGAGCCTTGAGGAACTCCACACATCATATACTGTATAAACGTTTTTAACTAATGGCTTTATTAATGGTTAATAAGTTATTGTATACCTCAGTTATAATATGTTAATAAGAACAACCTTTAGGTTTTAGGTTTAGAAAATCCTGTTGCATAATTTGGCCAAATATTTTAGTGGAAACATGTAAATCTTATAATAATGAGAATAAAAGAGGCCCAAGGATTGAGCCTTGTGGAACTCCATGCTATGTATACAGAGTTGAGCTCAGTTATTAATGACAAAAAAAAAAAAAAAAAAGTTTTGCCAGGAGTTTAATCTCTTCCAGAAAGACTTTGAACATATTTGCAGTTATAAATGTTACTGTCAGTATTCAAGGTCATGTGTTTTCTCAAAGTAACTGATCTTCCTGATCAACTTAAGAGCTAGCTAGCTACAAAGACAATGCAAGTGTCTTGAAAGGGGATTTAAACAGATTTTTTTTGGCCTGGCCCAAATGTTTGATAATCTATCCTCCATTAATAAGGCGTTTATACCTGTTGGGAGTTCCCCAAGGCTCGGTTCTTGGCCTCTTTTTTGTATTAAAATGCTTCCATTAGGCCAAATTATGCAGAACAACAAAACCAACTATACAACATACAACCGTCCACAACTCCCTTAGCTTGCATATGTTTTCTTTGCGAGTAATTAATCAAATCAGTGATCGGGTGTGCTCCACTTCCTTCAGACAAACCTGAAAGAGTAATTTTTTTTGAAAAACTGAGAAGCTGAGAGGTAACACTTATTGACTGTCTGACAATAAAAACGTGTCAGATCTGGAAGTAATCATGGACTTATAGCTAAACTTTTCAAATCAGTAACAAACTCCTCATAAAACCATCTTAAAAACAGAGAATCTGTATCCAGACATGACTTGAGGAAAACGTATCCTTGTTTTTATTTCCAGCAGGTTTGACTACTCTCACCTCGCACCTGACTGGACAAACAACAAACAAGCCACTTTTCAAACAATAAAAACATAGCAGCTCATCTGAAAAACGCTGAATCCAACCTGAAGCCCAAACATCCGTCTTTGAGTAAATTTAACGCAATAAAGAGGCCATGCAGTTTGTGAATATGCTGGTTTTTAAAAAATACCTTTCTTCGTTTTCATTATCATCTGCTACAGCTTTCTGATTCGTCCAGGTTTCAACACAGACCTCTAACAGGTCACTGTGGAGAAAATGATTGAGTTTACGGCGCCGCAGACGTGTCGAGGCCGCTCGCTTCGCCTTCTGGGAGCTGCAACAGACAACAGACACAGCGTCATCCATTTCTGCTCTGCATCCTCCGGTGTGTCTGCGTGTCAGTCAGCGTCCCGCTCCATCTCCATGCTATCACACAACAAATTGCCTTTTCATTAGATGCAGGTAAATGAAATTGTCTTTTGTCTGCTGCTGCTGCTGCTGCTGCTGCTGCTGCATGTGAGAGAGAAGTCATTCATGTTCGGACACAGAATCCATTACAGACTCGACAGACTGAAGCGAACATCAGCCAGGAGGAGGGAAACCCTGCTGACCGACGCGCTGTTAAAAGGAAGGAAACACCTGTCACACTCACTTTAGGGCTGCAACTAATCATCATCTTCATTATATATATCAATCTGTCCATTATTTTCCCAATTAATCAATTAGTCATTTGGTCTATAAAATGTCAGAAACGTCTTCAAATGTCATAGAGACTGAAGAAATCAGAAAATATTCACATTTAAGCAGCTGGAATCAGCTGAAAGAACGACTATAAACGATTAATTGATTACTATGAACTTCTGCTGTTCTGGATGTTTAATGACTCTGTTGTTCTGTATCATGAACACAGCAGGTTATTGATCCACGTACATAAGAACCAGTTATTTGTTCAGAAATATGCTTTTTGATTCCTAAAAAGAAAAAAACAACTTTTAAACCTGCTACTGCGCTTCCATGTACGTTGATGTTTATTATTAGCTGCAGACAGAAAACCGGCAACAAATCAACTATTTTTCGGACCTTTTTCCCAGAAAGAATCACAAAATAACTCATCATTTATAGATTATAGAGTAAATGTCTTATTATTCCAGAGGAAAACTGGGCTGTCGTTGTGCAAAGAAAGAAAAAAAAAACATACAACAAACCTTTATGATAATTGTTTATGGCAGCGACAACCTGCTGAATATAAGAGTTTGATTTGTTTTGGTTGTCTGAAGGTTGTAAATATGTTATTATCTGTCTGTAGATTGAATGTTTGATGTGTGAATTAGTGTAACTGTTTAAACTGATGAATAAATGAATCAGTTAATAGCTCAGTGTCTCGCTGAGGGCGTCTTGGCGGTGGAAGCATCACGGTGTCAGGTGACCAGGGATGTGCTCAGTGCTCAGTGTTTGTATTTGTTGAGGCAGAGATACTATTTGTATTTGTATACGAATAAAAGTGGAAATAGACGTAACGATCCTGATTTTGTTTTTATTATACTTTTAATTTTAGGATTATAAAAAGTGTTAAAATAAAAGTTCTTCAATAAATCATTTTGCACAGTCGGGTTCCGACACCGGGTCTCGAACCCCAATCTAACAGACGACTGCACTGAACCACTCAGACAAAGCTCAACTCTGTCAGACCCACAAACCTGCAGCTATTCATACATCCATAGACGGAGATGTAACGCCGTTATTCTTTATGTGTTATTTTCTTCCCGAAAACAAATAATTTTTTAACCCTTTCATGCGTAGCGGTCACTACAGCAGACAGCTGTTCACAAGCTGTTTTCTTATATATGCATGATGTTTTAATGGTATAGTCGCACATCAGCCAACACAGTGGACTCTAGTGGGTCGTCCCAGACGCTGCCATCCATTGACCAGCCTTTGTAAGTGCAACACAAATTTCTCAAAACCAAGATGGCCGCCAGCCGGCCGTAAACGCTCAGCAGTTCGGGAACATCTCGCCGATCCTTCTATAGTAATAAAATGTTGTAACATCAAGTAACAACTAAGGAGTAATACAACTGTTAAAATTTCCAAGTATTGATTTTATGTTGGAAGAAAATGACGATTAATCATCTGTCCGCTAAGTTTGACATCATCATGCATCACTGAATATATTTATACTATTATTTCATCTGCAGTAACTGTAAATCAACTGATTTATGTTATTAGAGTGTAACTTGCAGTTTTAAGGGGGCTGAGGATGTTTTGCATTGAACAGTATTAGAATATGTTAAAATATGTTAAAACATTAGTTTTTCAAATGATGTATAATTGTATTCATTGGTTTGTTAAATACATATTCCTTCAGTTGAAAGTCAAACGCATGTTGTCCTGAGTGGACATGTGATAAACTCCTTGACAAATGCCTGTTTAAAAAAAATGAAGTTCATAATTCATGCATGAAAGAGTTAAATGGTGATATTTAAATAACAGGAGCTTTTACTTTCCTGCCATAACGTGTAAAAGCAGCAAAAACCTTTAAACTACATTTCCTGTCCCACCAGTGTTCAAACTCTGAGAATAGAAACTGTAATGAGTATTACAGCCTTGTGTAGCTGTAGACATTTATACTGTACATCACCAGTCAACATACTTTACTCTTTTATATTAACAGGAATGTAAACATGTATTTCTCAGTCTTACAGTATTTTCCCTGCGTTACATCAGAAACTGTTACCTCTTCACTATGTGTGATGATTCACTCCTGAAAAATACTCCACCAGAAAACAAACCCCGACGCTTCCTGGAATCATCTGCAGCTGTTTTTAAAACCTGTTCAAGTGTTTTATGGTGAGTATTTTTCCCTCCAGAGTCTCTCTCTCTCTCTCTCTCTCTCTCTCTCTCTCTCTCTCTCTCTCTCTCTCTCTCTCTAAAAATCAGGCCTCTGTGTGCTCCACGTTCAGTTTTCTAATAAGAGTAATTCCTTCAGGCTTTGATCATTTCCGTGTAATGTTCCAGCACATAATGTTCCACAGGCTTCCAATTTTCACTGCATGTTTGCGAACACTCGTTTCTACCGGAGAAGCAATTTTCTCCCCAATCGGTCTCCGGTCTCTTTTTTTTGATTTGTCTTTCAGAGAATTTTCTTGTCGGGAGCTCGAAAAACCTCCCGACTCAGCGGCGGGTTGAAAGATACAGTCCTGGGTTACACGAAGCAGGTACTGCAGCAGCAGCCTTCTCTAATTTTAGCATTAATTAAAAAAGGCGCTCGGTGACATTAAACAGGTGCAGAAACGGCTGTCGAAAGGTCAAACCTGCAATCAGGTAACCGGCAGAGTAACAGCATACGAGTGATGACATTTTCATCTTCATAAACTGACTTGTTGGTTGTTTTAATTTAATGTTTCAAATTAAAAAACAACAAAAATGATCCGTATCAGAGCCAATTAAGAGATTTACTTTGTTGATGGGGTTTGAAGATGAGCAGCCACACGTTTCTGTTTAGGAGACACTAAAACTAGAACAGCTGGTCCACCTTAAAAAGATCAGTCCACCTTAAGTGAGCGTGGTCAGGTCAGGCTAACCCGTCGTCGTCGCTAACCTCAGGGCTAACCCCCCCCCCCCCCTCCCTAGCAGCAACAGACCAGTCTTTTCTTGGTCTTGAGAAGCTGCAGAATGACGACTTCCTGTTAACCTTTTCTTCTCGTCCAATCACACGCTGCCCTGAAGGAGCTACGCTACTCTTACAGCAGCACCTTTAACGTGAAATATTAGCAGCTGCAGAATGAATACGGAGGTTTTTAACGGTGTGGATGTGTCAACATTTAAAAATAATTGTTACTTTAACCCCTGATTAGAACATTTGTTTTATTATTATTATATGTGATTGTATCACTGAGCCACTGATGTCAAACCATAGACCAGCGGTGGGCAAACAGCGGCTCGTGGGCCAAATCCGTCCCTCCAGAAAATATATTTGGCCTACTGACAAAAGTTTTGACTTTTAATTATTTGCATCAAAACTTTTACATAATTCTCTACAAACTTACTGCAGGTAACAAAATAAACAGCTGGTTGTTTGTTTGTTTGTTGTCTCTACAGGAAATTAAACTACAATTAAATGTGTGAATTCAAAATACTGTTTTTATTCCACAACTTGAGCTCATTCAACCAGAACAGGTTTATTTCTCAATAGTTGAATAGAAACAGTGTGTTGATGCCGTTTAAGGCGACAACGACAACAACAACAACAACAACAACAACAACAACACTTTCAGTGAACCATGACTGAAGAGCAACATGACATATATTTGTATCTGAGTCATTTTTAGCCAACTGAGTATTAAAATAACTGTCAGCTGTCATTCATTACTACTAGAAGACATAAACACATCTGGCTGCTGGTTAAATAGTAAACAACAACAACAACAACAACAAACAAAAGATGCTCCAGTATCAATCACTGCAGATCTTGAATTACCAGTAAATATACATGATGATGTCATTCCTGAACATCCTTTATCACTCATGTTACTGTTGAACCTGACAAGAGAAGCAGGCGGCCATGTTTGTTTTTGTCAAGTTCAAAAGGTCGTTTGAAACATGGCTGATAACGACTTTATTGGTGCTCACGGGTGACGTGTTGTGCAGCCTCCGCGGGGTTTAAACCCTCCGTCCAGACGGCTGTGAAGCGTCTTCTTTGCCCTCTGACACACATTGTGTTTACATGTCGCCTGCCGGGGACGCCAGCTGCTTTGTTAGCACACGTATGGAAATCTAAACATGGGCACAGGAAACTAATGAAAGCAGCAGCAGCAGAAGAAGAAGAAGAAGAAGAAGAATGGCTGCACTCTGCGGCCATGAGTTTTGACATTTTAGCTACCTCTGTGGATGTGTTCAAATTAATTTCCCATTATTGCCTCGCTTATCGGAGGCCACAGAGACGTAAACAAAGATGCGGACAAACGCTGGAAAGCAATTAAAAATAAATGGGGGTTTGGACAGAAGAGCCCCAGAGAAAGATAAAGGCAGGAGCGGAGTGTGGAGGCTGTGAGCTGCTGCTGCTGCTGCTGCTGCTGCTGCTGCTTTTATTTTTGTCACAACTGTTGTGGACTTTTTTTTTTTTTTTTTTTTGGGCGCCGTCCTGAGGCGTCATCGCACTAAACGGCTAAATTAACCCAATTATTTGGAGCGAGCTGAAGTGGCGCTGCAGCCTGCAGGGGCCGAGTTATTTCTGAGGACTGTATATCCATATTGTCTCCGCGCCGCTGCTGGCTACGAGTGTTTCTGTTTCTGTGTGTGTGTGTGTGTGTGTGTGTGTGTGTGTGTGTGTGTGTGTGTGTGTGTGTGTGTGTGTTCGCTGCACATTACTCAACGGTCAGCTGAATCTGTGCCTGGGAAGGCAGAGTGATTACTGTGCGGCTTTGCTTAATGAAAAATAATGACTGGCTTTCCACAGAGCTTTTTTTCTTGTGTGGCATTAGCCTCCGCT
This sequence comes from Thunnus albacares, assembly GCF_914725855.1. Classification (NCBI taxonomy): domain Eukaryota; kingdom Metazoa; phylum Chordata; class Actinopteri; order Scombriformes; family Scombridae; genus Thunnus; species Thunnus albacares. The sequence continues at coordinate 1,992,210 of NC_058128.1, read as the reverse complement.
GTACCTGAGCTCCATGTCAAAGGGATACTTCAGAAATGAAAAGAAAAAGCCTCGGCACAATTTGTTCTGCCCTCCACAGGGGGAAGAGGTAACAATAGTTCTTAAATGAAGGCTAGTTTCCGTAGCAACATGCCAAATATAACAGGCTCAATGCTCGCATAAAAATACAGACGCACACAGACGTGAGGCGAGGGCTGCGGGCCTGATCTCAAGACTTTCTGATGGCGTTCAGCTCGCTGTGATTCAAATGAAGCTGCTCGCCTGCAGTCACAAACACTTTTTAAACCCCTGACAGACAGGATGCAGGGTTTATTTTACCCTCCTTTTTTTTTTCTGCGGCTCCCCGCCGCCTGTTATCAGCTCTGAGGAGGAGGACAGTGAACGTTTATCCCCCCCCCCCCCGTGGTTTTTTTTCCTCGCTGGTGGCGTTTGACCTCTGCTGTGTTTCTGGAGGGTTTCTCTCTTCAACTTGAGACACTTTTCAGTCTCATGTTTAATTCTGTTAATTTCCATGAAGGCTTGCAAGAGAAAGATTAAGAGAAGAATAGTCGAGCAGCAGAGGTGGAAATATCCTAACTTTAAGTTCATAGTCTGGGCAAAAAAAAGAACAGGGGCCTACATTTCCCATAATGCATCTCAGCAGCATCTCTTTATCAGACCCCTCCCTGCAGGGTAAAACAACCACATCATTCAAACACACTGCAGTTTGTAACACAGGAATTTCCATTATGCTATAAATTTATAACCATCAAGCCCAAACAAAGATAACCCTGGTTATGACATCACTGTGACATCATCAGCGTTATTATTATCATCAGACATGACAAAGCTGCTCCAAACCCACAGAGGAAGATATAAAACTGACTTCACAGGATGAGAAGGACTAATCATGACAAAAAAACAAAAAACAAAATATTCACCGTGTAGATGTTTTACACATCCTGCAAAAACACAGATTCAAATTATCGCAATTATTTAATCGTTGCAGCTCTAAAACACATCATTTAACCTCCTCATGGTCCTTTAAAACAAAGCAAACTCTACCTGTGACTTCTCCTCACAGGTCACATATGTCAACAACAGTGATCTTCATCTCTCAGATTCTTTCATTTGAATAGTTTTTAGAGAAAAGTCAGTCTGGTGGAACTAACAGGGGTGTCTACATACTTTTGGCCATCTTGCGTATCAATACACTAGTCTTATAAACCTCCCGCACGCCTGTCGTTTCATCACGCAACTCATCACAGCTTTTTACCTGACGTTTGGTTCGTCAGACGTCTCTAAATACTACAACACCCGTAAGCAGCATCTCCTGTTGCCATGGAGATTACAAAGCATCTCAGAGGTCCTTCTGTTTTGATGCGTTCACGTGCAGACTCGAAAAATCTGAAAAATTACTTCTCTAAGTAGCATTAGCTTTTGGATTTAGCAGTTTTTGTTCACCACAAACATATTTGAGTAAATTCAGGCCCCACCACTCCCACCAGTACTACCACTCCACCACCAGTACTACCACTCCACCACCAGTACTACCACTACTACCACCACCACCACCACTACTACCACTCCACCACCAGTACTACCACTCCACCACCAGTACTACCACTCCACCACCAGTACTACCACTACTACCACCACCAGTACTACCACTCCACCACCACCACTACTACCACTCCACCACCAGTACTACCACTCCACCACCAGTACTACCACTCCACCACTACTACCACCACCACCACCACTACTACCACTCCACCACCAGTACTACCACTCCACCACCAGTACTACCACTCCACCACTACTACCACCACCACCACCACTACCACTACTACCACCACCACCACTACTACCACTACTACCACCACCACCACTACCACTCCACCACCACTACTACCACTCCAACACCACCACCAGTACTACCACCACCACCACTACCACCACCACCACCACTACCACTCCACCACCAGTACTACCACTCCACCACCACTACTACCACTCCAACACCACCACCAGTACTACCACCACCACCACCACTACCACTCCACCACCACTACTACCACCACCACCACCACTACTACCACTCCACCACCAGTACTACCACTCCACCACCACCACCAGTACTACCACTCCACCACCAGTACTACCACTCCACCACCAGTACTACCACTCCACCACCACTACTACCACCACCACCACCACTACTACCACTCCACCACCAGTACTACCACTCCACCACCACCACCAGTACTACCACTCCACCACCACCACTACCACTCCCACCACCACCACTACTACCACTCCACCACCACCACTACTACCACTCCACCACCAGTACTACCACTCCACCACCAGTACTACCACTCCACCACCACCACCAGTACTACCACTCCACCACCAGTACTACCACTCCACCACCAGTACTACCACTCCACCACCACCACCAGTACTACCACTCCACCACCACTACCACCACCACTACCACTCCACCACCACCACCACTACTACCACTCCACCACCACCACCACTACTACCACTCCACCACCACTACTACCACCACCACCACTACTACCACTCCACCACCACCACCAGTACTACCACTCCACCACCACCACCACCACCACTACTACCACTCCACCACCACTACTACCACCACCACCACTACTACCACCACCACCATCACCACCACTCCCACTCACAACACCATCACTACTACCACTCCCACCACCATCACCACCACTCCCACTCACAACACCATCACTACTACCACTACCACCACCACTACCAATCCAACACTCCCAACACCACCACCACTACCACCACCACTCCACCACTACATCCCATCGCTGTCTTTCACTCACAGCGACCTTGTCAAGGAAAAACAAATTGAAGCCCCATTTATTATGCTGCGCTCTTTGTTAGCGCCTGAGCGCTTGACTGACGGCACAAGGACGCCACCGCCACCGCCACCCCCCCCCCACCCCCTCCCTCCATGGGCTAAATTTAAACCCCAAACACCCCAAAAACACTCCGTACAGATTATTCAGCTTTTATTTAGCTGTTGGTGGTTTTATCCTGCTGTCTAACAGAAGACAAACTAACGCCGCTCTCTTCTCTTCTGTTTTGACACACAGATCATCTCTGGTTGTAAATCCTCGTCACCGTCGCTCACGCACACACACACACACACACACGCCACGAGATGAATAAATCAAAACGGTCATTTTTCATTCAGGAGTTCATTCTTGAACAGAGCGGACGTGCTTCAAGAGCACTTTTCCACCAAGACGTCCTTCATGTGAAGGTTATCCTCCGATTCACCGAAAACAAACCTCATAAATGTTCAGATCTTTCAACCTGAACTACTTCCTGTCTCACAGTGACTCATTAGATTAAAGAACAGCTGTGGTGTTGTTCTTTATTTCAGCTTCATTTGACTGTTGATGAGTTGAGTCTTTATTAAACTTTATCCTGAACTGTTGTTGTAAAAGTTTACTGTAGTTTTAATGTTACTTTACACTAAAAAGGTGAATTTCAGACATAAATGACTGTTTTTCTAAGAAGCAACAACAGAAAAATGTTGCTATAATTATGATTTAGATGAGAACATGGAAAATACTGAGAAATCTCTGGTGTATATATATATATATATATATATATATATATATACACATAATGTAAACAGTGTTATGTTATAATGTGTTATAAAATATTATAAATAAACTCAAACTTAACTTAAATCTTATGATGAAGGCATCATTTAAATAGAAATGTATGAAATTTTATGTCAATTTCATGAATTACAAGTAAATTATATGTCTAAAAGTAAATGTTTAATACATTTAAGTTTAATCTCTTTAGAAACTTCCTAAAACTAATTTCATGTTCTCTGCAGTTTAAAACAAATTATTTTCAGCTATAATTGAATCCACATTTGATGCTTTAGTAATTATTGAAGGTCCTGTTCTTCAAATGTGTCGTCACCAATCCAGACTAACATGATCCTGTTCATTCTAATCTGTCTAACTCTTTGAACAGTTAGTTTGATTTGTTAATCTTGGATTAAGTTATCTTGAATAACTGTGCTCTTATTTTAGAGAAAAAGTGCTTACACATAACAGCAGTTAAAAAACTAAACATTTGTGAGCTAAATAAAGCTAAATAAACTTAAATAAAGCTAAATAAAGATAAATAAACTTAAATAAAGCTAAATAAGGCTAAATAAAGCTAAATAAACTTAAATAAAGCTAAATAAGGCTAAATAAAGATAAATAAACTTAAATAAAGCTAAATAAAGCTAAATAAAGATAAATAAACTTAAATAAAGCTAAATAAGGCTAAATAAAGCTAAATAAACTTAAATAAAGCTAAATAAGGCTAAATAAAACTAAATAAAGCTAAATAAAGCTAATAAGGCTAAATAAAACTAAATAAGGCTAAATAAAGCTAAATAAGGCTAAATAAGGCTAAATAAAGATAAATAAACTTAAATAAAGCTAAATAAGGCTAAATAAGGCTAAATAAAGATAAATAAACTTAAATAAAGCTAAATAAGGCTAAATAAAGCTAAATAAACTTAAATAAAGCTAATAAGGCTAAATAAAACTAAATAAGGCTAAATAAAACTAAATAAGGCTAAATAAGCTTAAATGAAGCTAAATAAAGCTAAATAAAGCTAATAAGGCTAAATAAAGCTAAATAAAGCTAAATGAAGCTAAATAAAGCTAATGAAGCTAAATGAAGCTAAATAAAGCTAAATAAGGCTAAATGAAGCTAAATAAAGCTAATGAAGCTAAATGAAGCTAAATAAAGCTAAATAAAGCTAAATGAAGCTAAATAAAGCTAATGAGGCTAAATGAAGCTAAATAAAGCTAAATGAAGCTAAATAAAGCTAAATAAAGCTAAATGAAGCTAAATAAAGCTAAATAAGGCTAAATGAAGCTAAATACAGCCACGGCCCTTTTTGTGAGTCTTTTTGTGGGATTTGTTGACAATAACAAAAATAGCATTGAGTGTTAATTACGTACGTAAATGAACATTTAGTCCTACAGGGAACAAACTTTAACATGAACTCCAGCTGTAACTCCATAAACAAACAATAAGGTTAAAGTCTCAACATGTAAATACGAAACAGACTGTAAAAAAAACCCTGAACTCACGACTCCACTGCAGCACGGAGCTGCTTCAGGGATGTTTTTGAGGCCTTGAAAATGGATATTCAAAGACACCCCCCCCCCTCCTGCTTTTGTTAAATTATGATTCTTAAGTCAACTATTTCCTCTCCAGTTTAGTTACCAGGCAACTTGGCTGCACATTTTAAGTGAGACGTGATTAAGCAAACACATTATTCTCCCCTCTGAAGGCCCCTGATGAAACACGTTTCATTCCAGGCCTGTTTGTCTCTCTGCTCGCTCGCTTTCCTGTTCCTCACATGAAGCTCTTTATCCAGTCGGAGCGTGTCGTCGCCTTTTTTTTTTGCAGAAACGCAGAGTGACTGGCGCCGCTGTCCCGAAGACCAACCGTGCTACCCGGCGATAAAAAAAACCAGGGTGAGATAAAAAAAAATAAATAAATAAATAAAAAAGGTGCCCTGTAGCCGAGGAAATCTGTCAAGAAAGGTGACACATTTGCAGCTTCGCTCCCTAAATCTCAGCTCAAACCAGGAAATCCCTTTTCAGTTTTAATCACAGTCATCAAGCCACTTACACGGCAATAAACTGTCACGTTGCTTTATGTGCACGTTTTGCATTTGTGTGCAGAGCGAGAGGGCCCGGCTCGTCCAGTTGTGTTCCCTTCCCAGCGAGCGAGCGAGCGAGCGAGCGAGCAGCAGTTTATTTACAGACTCACACACACACACATTTAAAAAAGCATGGCAGGGCTATTAATAGCGTGGCGGCCCTGATCTGTAGTGTGAGAGAGGAGACTGCATACGAACCATGCCATCTTCTGGCTGCAGCAGAGAGAAGAGAGGCTGAACATGGAGAGAGAGAGAGAGAGAGAAAAAACAACAAATCACTGTCGACATCCAGCTCGGTGTGGACGTGGAAACAAATACTGCTGCTCACAGACGATAAGAAACCAGAAACACGACATAGAAATGTGTCACTGCGCTCCAGGTGCATCTTACTCAACCACACGTCCTCCTGAAAAACTCATTTTAAAAAAGGATCATTCTGACCATTTTCTATATTTTCCTTCTTCATGTTTGGATCCAAACCAACAATGAACTGATCTACTAACAAGTATCGTGTGTGTATCTAAAGTCTGATATATCTTATTCCTCCGTTGTTGAGTCACGCCGCTGCACTGGGTGACACGTTCCTTCATCATCAAGAGTTTGGTCACGTCAGTTTGTTTAGAAACGGCTCCAAAGACTAATAACAGCATCATGTTTTCAGTCTCCGGAGAGTAGTTCTGTGTAAAGGCTGATTAAACACTTTCGATAAGTGTCACTCAACAGAAATTAAAGACAAATTTAAAGGGAAAGGTTTCAGTCGTCTCCATAGTAACCAGACGCTATCCTATCCGATCATGTTTTCAGTCTCTAGAGAGTAGTTCTGTGTAAGGCAGACGCTACTGAGCATGTGCAGAAACACAGTTCTGTTTACAGCTTCATTAGCTTGTTGTGCTCCAGATCACAACCTCTGGACTTTGTAGTAAATCGTATACTTCTCAGAGAACTGCAGTACAAAGTTTTTTATGTTAATAGCATAGACTGTATAAAAATATGGACGTAGTTACCGTGACGTCACTCGTTGGTTTCTGAAGAGCGGTTTTGAAGCTCAAAGTGAGCCGCTCTGGCCGTCGCCATCTTGGCAGTGCGTGACGTTGCCTAACTCCCAGCCAATCAAAAATGGGCAAAGAGGCGGGGCCGAATGGCTGAAACAAGCCACCTAGCGGCTGGTGGACCTGTCACTCAAAGCAGCCATGTCCTTCATTATGCAGAACTTTACGGCTTAATAAAATTTAAACGAGTGAGTTATAAAAAAATTCACCCCCCGTACAGTTGTCATGAAAGAGGAAATTAGCTACAGAGACTAAAACCGTTGTTTGTACCAGACTGTAAACATGTTTATTTCTGCTGTAAAGTTGGACATTTTAACATGGAGGTCTATGGGGATTGACTCGCTTTTGGAGCCTCAAGTGGTTGTTCAAGGAACTGCAGCCCCGGAGGTTGCTGCTTGGTTAAAAGCCATCAAAGAAATTGATATCTGTACCGAAACTCAGGTATCGTACAACAATAATCACAAATAAATTAACAATACGCAGCCCTGCAGGTGATTATTTCCCCGACCGGTGGGAGCGCAACAAAAGACATGATCCCTCACCGGCTTCCCACCACAGTCGATTGTTTTCATTATATCAGACGAGCCGGAGACGCCACAACAAGAACTGATTTGATAAATAGATACAGATTTAGTTATAGTGTTATATCGAAATGTCAAACAAAATAAAAAACACTCTTATCTCAGGATAACCGGTGAGTTTTATCCTTGTTCTACACATTTTAAGTTTTTTTTTTTTTAATCAATGGAGTCATTTCTCTCGGACGTAAAGAGGCATCAGAGAGGAAAACAGAAAAGTATTTATTTACTGAAGTGTTTATCTCGAGATTATAATCAGAATATAAACAGATTTGATTAAAAAAACTGAGCAGAAGAAAAGAAATATCCGTCTAACGGAGCTCCCAACGTTGCAAAAGATTATTATTGTCTGAACAAAACCATCATATTCAAGATAAATGTTTATAATCTGTGCACATCAATTAGATCTATGACCAAAAGATATTTTATCCATATCTCGTTCATAGAGCCGTGACGATTAATCGATTAGTTGATCTAAGAAAAAATCCAGATGTTTCTCCTTTTCATATATGAAAGTTAATGAAATATTTTAACATTTTAGACTGTGAAGACCTCACCGCGACTTTTTCAGTTTTTTTTTAATTATATTTCATAAACAATCGACTCGTTGAGACAATAATCAACAGATTAATCGATAATGAAAATGATGGTCATTGCAGCCTGACTCGTATGCAGATGTGATTATATTTTGAGGTTCTTTATGACGTCAAGTTAACAAATGATTAGCAGACACTTTGTTTGCTCTCAGCTTCTGTAAAGCAGCCATTTTGTTTTGAAGTTGCTTTCACTCTCTCAGCTTTGTTGTTGTTTGTTGTCCGTCTTTTCCTCTCCTCTCTCGTCCTTTAACTCTAAAAAAAAAAAAAAAAAAAAAAAAAAAATCATATCGCTTTGCCCTCCGTCTGCTCCCGTCGCTCCCCTGACAAACATCCTCCTCTTCTTCCCGGTCAGATCACCAGGTTTCACCCCCCCACCCCCCCTCCTCCACTGAAACGCCGGCTGCTGCTTCCAAAACCCTTTCCAGCTGAAGCTCTGACTCACAGGTCAGTGTAACCCGGCGGAGAGAACAGGAGGAGTATAGCTGATATTTTTAGGTGAGTGACTCACACAGACACACATCTCTCTCTCTCTCTCTCTCTCTCTCTCTCTCTCTTTCTCTCTCTCTCTTTTTTTTTCTTCCACGCTTTCACTTCCTGACTTAATGTCTTAACAGAGTGCTTGAGCAGTAATGAGCTAACAAGGGGGAGGATTTGCAGCGGGATGAAAAAAAAGGGGCCCGTTCGCCGCTGGATGGTGTGTTTTCATTATCTGAAACCCATCCAGACCTATCCTTCCTCTGCCCTCAACACTCAGCTGGAAATAGCTCCATCAAAAATTAGCAGTGAAATTAAAATTAACTCACATTTCTATCACTACCTGCACAAAAAAGAAGAAAACAGGCACTTTTTCTCTACTCTTATTTTACTTCAAAAAAAAGAGGAAAATAAGGCAGAAAATGGAAGTGTCACATATGATGACGGCAGACGTTCAGATCTTTGAAACGCCGTGAGCTAGAATTAGATGCTAATCCATACATGTAGGTGGTAAAAGTATTCAACAGCGAGCGCTATGTGAAGCAGGAATCTTATTAAGATCTGTAGAGAAAAAAAAAAAGACGACGTTTTCACACCTGATTAATCAGTTTTGATGAGCTTGAATCTTAAAAATAAGCAGCATCAAAAGGAGGTTTCAGGTTCATTTTGTCCTGCTGTCCGTCCTAGATGTTGTTACATAATAGTGTAGATGAATCTGTATGAAGTGAAAGTGAGAATAAAAACAAAACAAAGAGACGAACAATGTGTTATAGGATGAAAGCTGAATGGAATTAAAGCCTGAAACCCAAATGTAAATATTAAAATATTTACTGCTGCACTCAGTGTTTATTATTACTGGTAGAAATTATGGGAAAAATACATAAAGACTCCCAGACTTCCAGATAATCCAACATGTCACCACTGGAAGTTTGAACAGAAAGCAAAGTGGGACAAACAAGTCTCAAGTCTTGTGATGAAGTCCAGAGTCGGATCTGAATCAGGACCAGGTCTAATCCAATCTGTAAAGGTGTTTCAAGTCATTATGTGTCCTTCATCAAACGTTATATCATTTCAAAACAATTAGTTCAGTCAATTTACAGAAAGAATAAACACATTTTAAATGATGACTTTAGATTCATTTATAACGTGTCATTGCTGAGCTGAATGTTTCGCTCGTTGCCATCGACGACAGCAGCGGCGTCTGTCGGACTGATTCACAGTGTTTCTGTTGTTATGGAAATACAGAGTTGATCTGCTGGACATTTAAATAGTTTTTAAAAAGGAGCTCAGTAATGATACCTGACTTTATAACTGCCTGCAGACACCCAGCAGATTCATTTTGCTTTCAGAGAGCATTTTCACAGTCAGGACACTCCGTCATTGTTAGTTCATCTTCTGGCTCATTACTACGGCAAACCTCTGGGCCCTGAGCGCCAATAACAAATCTGGATATCAACGCAGAATTACAGAGCGCAGTCAGTTTTACAGTTACATGAATGTACCTTTGTGAATGTGCCCCGATTCCTGATTCACTTCAAAGCAGAAAGACTTGAGGCAGAAATGTCCCCAACTTTGAAGTTGATCAGGGAGGCTGGCGAGCGGCGTCTGACAGTGGGAGGGGTCTGGATGAAGGCTGAGAGCCTCCCTAGAGGCTCCTCCACTACCGCAACAAAGAAAACACACTTCACATCAAAGCACCGCCGCTCCTCCGTGGTGGCAACTCACTATCTTCACTGCTTCTGCTGCCGCAGTGCAACCAGTGCCTTCTACATCTGAGATTTCACTTTTTACATCCACGTTCAAACTGGACACAATGACAACAGCAGAGACTGCTGGGTAAAAAAAAACTGACTTATGGAGTAAAATATGTGGACAACTAACCCGACAGATCTTAAAAACTGTAAAGTCATGAGCATGAACTTCCCTTCAGTGTCACCATTAGACCAAAATGTCCACTACAACCAAATCAACTCTGCACAACCAGACTGAAAAGAAAAACAGTCCAAATCTTTTGCGTCATCTGTGGCGAAACAGTCTCGACAGTGTTGAGCTTTGACCAAACAGAAAATATTTAGCTGTGTCAACATCCAGTTTTATTCATACTGACTATAAACTGCAAAAGACAAACAGTTTGCAGATAAACATGACGTAAAATACAGGAAAAACACAAGAAGGAACTTTTAAGGTCATGAAAAGTTCAGGTTATAGGAAGTCTCATGTATCTTTATCTGCCACATCCTCAGTAATCAATGACAGGTCTTTAATAATCACCACCTGCTCCTGAAGGTGTTTCAATACGTCGCATTCTGGTTGCTATAAAGATTATTTTTCTAGAAACAGCAGTTGGTGAAGATGTCCTGACACCAGCAGCTTCTAACAGCTCAAGGTCCATAAACTAGCTTCGAGTTGGGACTGTTTGGTCAAAATATTGTTTCCAATGTTAAAAATTAACTTTGTTGAATGTCTTATTTTGTCCAAATATTAAAAAAAAAACCCCAAAATATTCCATTTGTGACGACATAAGAAAAGAAAAGCTGGAATTAGGTTGTTTTTTTAGCTTTTTGGCTTGAAAAATTGACATTATTTTCATTATTTTTATTAATTTCATAAACCCAAAAAATATTCACATTTGGGAAGCTGAAACCAGAGAATTTTTGCTCAGAAAAAAAAAGACTGATTAATTGATTAATCAACCAATTGTTGCAGCTCTATTGCAGTTGATTAGTTCAATTAAAAGACCGTTTCAACTCTAAATTGGACCTTGAGTTGGGTTTGTTTAATAATAGACTTTATTTGATCCAGATTGATAAGTTTCAAAGACTTTTTGACGCATTCTGTAAGTTCAAAACACAACAATAATCCTTTAAATGATTAAATTCCAGCAATGATTACACAACAGACTATCAGAGAGGAAACATGTTTATACATGTTGGCTTTTATTTCACCTCTCTGTGGAGGTTTACATCTGTTCATGAAGATTCACTTTATATCTAAATAAGCCTTTGGCAATGCTAATTATTTCCAAACAGTTTAGAAGTTGTACTGTACAGACGGCTTTATTAACTCTTCTCAAATTGATATGTAAATAATATCGGGGTGTTAAGTACCAGATTGAATTGAAATTAAAACTCAAGAGAATCTTCATCATGTTGACTCAGAAGATGCTCGCCGATACCTGAATCTACTCACAGCACGAACCTTCAGTGATAAATGTTTCACTTCCTCAACAGAACGAGTGAATTTAGCTGCTGAACGTCACATATGAACAACAGGAAACGAGGGGAAACTCCCCGTAGTATTCCACTGTATTAAGTCTTTACTCGGCCATTTTCCAAGGCAATGTTTGTGTCGCTGCTGCTTTGATTAAGAGGATTTTCAAAGATTATATCCCCACAAACTAGAAAGGCATTATCAGTATTAAAGCAGCGATGCCTTGAGCTATGCTGGAGATCTGTGGATGAGATCAGATTTGGGAGGGATGGCAGGATTAGACATACAGAGGCGTAGACCTGACAGCTCATCACAGCTTAACAGAGGCATGATCCCCAAGACGGCGCCCGCATGCCTGTATCCTCCATGTACGTGGACCTCGGATCCAGATCCACCCTGCCAGCGAGGATGCTGAACTTTTAAACAGGAAACTTTTTCAGCTCGTGTCCGATCGCTCGGGTCACATCTGGAGTTCATCAGGGATACAAATGACCTCGTATGTCCCCGACGGCATTAGCAGATGTTTTGTGTGACCTCTCAAACACACCTGAATCCAGTTTGATGTACTGACTAAAAGTCAGCTTTTGGTTTTGGAGTTTGAAGCCTCCCAACAGCATCGTCTCTCAACAAATAGTAGAAATGTCCAGTTTTACAGAGGAAATATGGAAATCTTTAGAGCTGCAACGATAAATTGATCAACAGAAAGTTAATCAGCAACTATTTTGATAACTGAATAATGATATCAGTCATTTTTTTAAGCAAAAATTCCAAGTTGTGCTGCAGGGCTGCAACTAACAAATATTTTCATTATTGATAAATCTGCCAATTATTTTTTTGTTCATAAAATGTCAGAGGTGGTGACATCTTCAAATGTCTTGTTTTGTCTGATCAACAGTCCGAAACACAAAGATATTCAGTTAATAATCATTTATGACAAAGTGTCAAATATTAAAAGCAGCAAACATTTGGCATTTTTCCTTAAAAACTATCAAAATAGTTGCAGATTAATTTTCTGTCAAAATCGTGTCATTGCAGCTCTATTTTGCTGCATCTGTTTCCTTTTAAACTGAATCTTTGGTATTCAGACTGTTGATTGGACAAAATAAGACCAAAAATATATATTTATTAACAATTGCTGATGACATTCATTCTCTCCAGAGGATGAACTGGCTCCATTTTGGACTCTGGGAATGTTTAAACTACTTCATGTCTTGTTCTGTAGCTACAGGGCTTCTACAGGCTGCCATTAGTCTTGGAGATATCTTGTCATGGACCAAAGTGTTGGTCGAAGGGAAAATTTGTAGGAAGATAAAACCTCACAGGGTCACCAGAACCAAACTTTACACAGCAATACAGCAAGAGGACAAACTTTCTGACACTCGCAACGATGTGAATGAATCTACAAAGATTATAGAAGTATTGAAGGAATAAAAACAGAACAAAAGGATGAGATCAGGTAAACCTTCTTTAACTGATTCCTGCATTAATTAACGTCTGTATCAACCTGAATTAAAAACGACCTCCTTTCTCCAACAGCAACTTTTGGGAAAAGTCTATTTGAAGATATTTTATCAGACGAGTCCTGCTGGGAAAAGTCTTTTCTCTTTTTTAGTGACGCTCTGGGTGATTCCTCCCAGTTCCTGACATTTCTGTAGGAAACACATCAGGAGACTCTTTCAATTCAATTTCACTCATGAACGACAAAACATCAGAAACTTTAACGAGGTTAAACTGAACTTAAAAACAAAAACGGACATGAAGGAACTCGCTGGACTAGCATCATGAAGACAACTAACAATCCACAATGTTCCTAATAGAACCCAGAATTCCCCAAATCTACCAACACCGGTGAGTTTTAAACATCAGTAGAAGTAAAAATTTAAGATTTGGTGGCAGATTGTTGAATTTTTAAATCATATTTTAACATAAATTGTTATTTTAAGTTGTTTTTAACCTTCAAAGCATTTTTTAAACTAAGATTTGAAACGTTTTGTTGTCACACAACATTATTTTGAACATTTTTACATATAATGACATAATGAAGGGCACATCAGTAAATAATGGAGTGACTGCAGATCCCTGCAGGGAACATCAATGCTTCCAGGTTATTTATTGGCGGACCCGGCCACTACTGCGATGCAGCACGTGACGTTTAGTGCGGTCTTTATTATCATCCGGGTGATGTAATGTGATGAACGACCCCGTGACCTTCCACAGAGAAAGGCAGCGTCTGAGAGGAGGCGTCGAAAAGAGCCGTACGCAGCGCGACCTCGGGCGTGGGGTGTCGCTCAGATACGCATTGGAGGCTGAGGGCGATAACAATGGGACTGATGACCCAGCTGGGACTTCACTGGTGCTGAAGAGACTCTCAGACTGGACGTTACAGGAGTCGACTGCTGCCGCTTGTTGAGCTGCTCCACCATAAAATGTGAAGGTCACAGATACCTGTGCTGACGGTTAGACAGCGAGGACTGGAACCACGGTGCTATGAAGTGTATTACAAAACAATATGAGGTGTGTTTCATCACCTGCGGACGGCTGCATTAAAGTTAAAGAAAATATTCTCCTTTGTTTGTGTGCATTTAATAATAATAATAATAATAATAATAAGTTGAAATATCTGTAAAAAGTGTTTCCTGATGTCTGAAGACAAAGAAATTTACAGACAAATTATGTTTTTATGCACATTTTAAATTTGTGCAGCATTTTGCTGCCACGACAGAAAATATTTGCTATTTGAGTCTCGTTGTAACATGAAAACTTTCACATAACATCATATTTTTCATGTTATTATGACATATTTTGTGAAACAAGTGATATGTTGCTAAACCAAGAAATGTTTCTTGCTAGTGATAACAAATAAATGTCATTATAACATGAAAAGGATCCTGTTAAAACAAGTTATAACGAGAAAACGGTCACAAAATAACTGATACAAATCACTTAATGCGTCTGTATCAACCATCACTATTGTTTAATATCTAATAAGCCCCAAAAAGTACCAAAGTATTTGGAAACAGAAAACTTTTTATCTCATGTTTACTTTTCTTGTCTCCTGTTTGGCTCCTTTCTTCCTCTCTCGTTTTTTAAATGATTGCACCATAAAAAAAAAAAAAAACAGCAGCAATCAAGATTTGATGATTAACCTGAGCTTTAAATGGCATCACCATGGCAACTTTACTATATTCCCATGGAACGCATCCTTAAAGTATAAAGACTAGGTCATGAAAAATAAACATCTCTGGAGCTACTTCAGCAGAAAACTCACAAAACAAGAAATATTTGACCTTTTTACGAGTTTAAGTTCTCTTTCATGCACATAAATCTTGTTGCTGGTTGTGTTTTGTGATGTTAACCTGATGAAAAGGCCTCAGCCTGAGATCTACTTTAGCTACAAACCATCTGATCAATTTTTCAAAAGGGTCTTTGAAGTCACCCTTGTTGAATACGGAGTCCTACTTCCTTTTATGGCGAGGCCTCTTTTCCCCTTTTTACAGATGCCACTAGGAGACTCAATAATGCATAAAAAAGCAGGGCATTGTGGGATGTTGGCCTAGAAGAGAGTATGTAAATCAACGCTGGCAGAGGAGGCCAAAAAAACACAAGCCACTCCCACACTCTTCTGACTTACAAACAGAAAATAAAACAACATTTCAGCAGATTCACAAGGGTTTTTTTTGTTTTTTTGGTAGTTTTTTGGGGGGTTTGGACCCTGCTGGAGGAGAACGGGACACAATGTTCTCTCTCTATTTTTTTTTTTTTTTTCCTCCATCACACGAAGCTGCAAGAGTGCAAAGAAAAGAGCTGCTGCATTTCAAATTTTCATAGATGTCAAGACGTACAATCAGGGCCTGATGTCGACAGTAGGAGTCCAATTTCTCTCCCGAGCCGCAGTACGAAATGGTTTCCATAACAAAGACTAATCAGACTAACATTGAGATTTTTTTCTCCTCTTTGTTAGTCTTTTTTTTTTTTTTTTTTTTGATAATTGACCTCTTTCTGGTGATGTCTGTTTAGCTGGCTGAGTGAGTCCATTGTTTGTTCCTTAAAAAAAAAAAAAAAAAAAGCCTTGACGAATGAACCACTTCCTTCCTTCCTCACCCACACACACACACACACACACATATATACATATATATATATATATATTTTTATATATATGTGTGTGTGTGTGGAGGCAGGAGACTGAGGGAGAGGCAACAAAAAGCTAATCAGAGAGCAGTGAATGAGGCCTGGACAGCAGGGGCTGAGAAGGAACCAGCTGCTGTGGTGGGAAAGACAATAACATTCCTCTTCTTTTCTCTCTCCGCTCGCTTTCTCACAGAGACAAAGACCTCCGACGACAAAACGCCGAAACTCCACATCTTCACATCTTCTTCCTGCAGCTTCTCTGCATGTTTATACTCAGCAAAGTAAAAAAAAATGCATTTTGGTGCCAGAATAAAAAAAAAGAGCTTTATTTAAAACGTTTGTTAGCATCTTAGCTCAGATACAGGAAACACTTTCTGATTAAAATGTGTTGTAGCATCAAGAGTTGGGAGGTGTCATGTATGCTCTGAATGTCTGATCAGATTCTTGTTTATTTCCTCTTTGATCAGACGTTTCATTGATCTACAATCACAGAACTTTTCAAACTTTTGTATTTAGGAAAAGTTTTTTTTTGTTCTGTTGTTGCATTTTCTTAAAACTAGAAAGTAAACGTGGATGCAGATGTCAAGAGAAACTTGGAGGTTTTTAAATCAGTCAATGATAAATATAATAATATGAAGCTAAATGATGCTAAACTGGCTGAACTGGAAGCTTCAAGTATCGCAATATCTGTAAAATATTAACGCCGTCACTCCGTCACGTCCAGAACTGAAGTATGTTACAGTACGAGCTGCAAACACTCAGAACAACACGGTAATTGATCCGCTGCGAGTCAGTCCGCACGAGTTCAGCAGATCAAGTAAAAACAATTAATAATTTGCAGCGAGCGGTCATTTAGCATTATTCATGGTACAGCACACCCCGGCCTCTCCATTATTACTCGTTTAACAGAGACATCTGAGCCAATCGGGGGTCAGGATGCTGAGGAGGGGCTGATTCAGCAGCTCTGCAGACGGAGACGGAGCCCACGCTGGCTGGCTGACAGGCCTGTGTTGGTGGAGGTATTAATAAGCTGAGCTTTAATTACACCGACAGCCTTCTTCTTCTTCTTCTTCTTCTTCTCATTGTTTGTTTTCTCTAAAATCCAGAGGTGGAAAGTATCTAAGTACATTTACTCAAACACTACTTTATACTTTCTACTCCACTACATTTATTTGACAGCTTTAGTTACTTTTCAGATGAAGATTTGACACAATGGATAATATAACAAGCTTTTAAAATACAACACATTGTTAAAGATGAAACCAGTGGTTTCCAACCTTTTTGTCTTTTGACGTCTTACAAAAAGCAGTGTGTAGTCGGGGTCACATTTCACATGTCTATGAGTTGTTAACAGCTCCACCAAATAGTGATTTTTCCCTCTAAACTTCTCACATGCTTTCATTTCAATAAATGTTCAAATGATCCAATATTTCAGCAAAAATCAAAGATTAGAGAAAAAGTCCAAAAACTGAAAACAGATTTGTGTATCAGAACTTTGTTTTTTCTTCTTTCCTCTCCCATTAATCATCTCACCACCCCTCACATTTATCTGCTGACCCTTTGGAGGGGCCCGACCCCTAGGTTGGGAACCACTGGACTAAACTAGCTAACTGTATATAAAGTAGTGTAAACTAGCTCCACCTCCAGCAGCTACAACAGTAACATGCTGCTCTAACACTGATGCTTCACTATTAATAATCTAATGATGTCATATATAATAATATATCAGTCAGAGGGACCAAACCACTACTTTTACTGCAATACTTTAACTACATCAAGCTCATAATACTTATGTACTTTTACTGTAGGAGGATTTTTCATGCAGGACTTTTACTTGTAACGGAGTATTTTTGCTCTATTAGTACTTTTACTGCAGTAAAGGATCTGATTATTTCTTCCACTGCTGGTAAAATATCTGAACACTTTAAAATCTTTATTGGTTTGTTGTTGTTTTTTTTATAAAGGGATGGTGTGATGAGTCGGCACAGTTGATCCCAGAGAAACGGAGGAAATGATGACAGGAGTCAAAACAGCAGCAACAACAAAATGACTTTCTGCTCCTGTCAGTCTGACACCACTTCTTCTTCTTCTTCTTCCTTTTTTTTTTTTTTTTTTTGAAGCTGTAAACTCCCCAAACTCTAGCGCTCCCGCTCAATGTTTAATCAGGATGACCTCTTTAGTTCAGAGGATAAATAAAAGATTAAAGCGGAGCCCAGTTAATACAAAAGCAGCAGACTGAGGAGCTCAGAAACTCACTTTCAACTCCGACTTCTGCAGAGCCGGTCGGAGCTGTTGACTCTCCTCCTCGCCAACAATAACAGCTTTATGAAACTTCAGCACTGCAGCGAGATCCAGTCTGATACTAAAAACTCATCACTTTTCATCGGACCGGACGAACTAAAACAAGAGATCTCATGATTCTGCGTCTCCTGATCTCGTTACGACGCTCGATTTGCTGATGAAGACGGTTATGAAGAAGCTATAAAGCCGAGTTTTATAACACTTCACAATATTGTCTCAGTAGTTTCAAAGCAGTCTGAGAGCTAAACGATGCCCAACAATCAAACAACTGACCACAAAAAGACTCCAACAAACAGACGATCATTCCCACGTTCATCAGACGTCGTTCAGGTGAAGATTATTGCTGCAACTAACGATTATTTTCATCAAGTTTTTTTTTTTGTTCTTTGGAGCAGTTTGGCTCCGGTATCATCGGATAATTCATAATGTTATACTGACTATATGTTAAGGTTGTCGCTGGCGTCTTCACCATAGCAACGGTTGCTGAGGATCATGGGTAGGCTAATGTAGCTGCTTCCGCTATCGTACAAAACTGACAAAAATACTTTAAAAAATTGATCACGTGATTTCATTTTTGGTTTAAAATTTAAAAAAAAGGAAAAAAACCATCTGGGTCCGGGTATCATCGGATAATTCGTAATTCATTTGTAATTCAAAAACCAAAAAACAGTAAAACAGTAAATCTGTTATTTGTTTCAAAACAAAAAAAAACGTTTTTGGTGTCAGAATCAAATAACAAAAAACCAATCAAACCCGGTCTGTTGTTGGTTTCTGCTGATTCGTTTCATCGTTATTCCTTTTTGGATTGAATATCCAGCAGGTCTGCGGACATTCAGCCGATTCGTTTTTTCATTTTAAACCAAAAACGCGAAACAAAAATCAGGTGATCTGTTCCTTTTCTTGTTTCCGGACGAAAATCCAAAAAACCAAAATTCAACAGACCGTTCAAGTTTGGTTTAGAAATCGAGTATTTTTGTCAGTTTTGTACGATAGCGGAAGCGGCTACATTAGCCTACCCATGATCCTCAGCAACCGTTGCTATGGTGAAGACGCCGGCGACAGCCATGCGCGTGTGTGTGTAAACGGGATGAATCATGAATCAATTTTTTTGTTTTTTGTTTTGAAACAAATAACAGATTTACTGTTTTTTGGTTTTTGAATTACGAATCATCCGATGATACCCGGATTGTTGTCTAAGTTAGAAATACTCTGTTATTCAAGGCCTCCAACCAATCACACGTCAGCACAGAGAAACTCTTCGAACAGCCTTCAACAACAAACACTATTCTACACAGGATTTGAGTTTTTGTCTCAGATATGTAAATATTAACTAAATATTAACTCACCCTTCCCATTTAGTGATGCAGAGGGACATCCTGATGTAATGCAGTTTAATTATATAAAACGGTGTAATTCTTGTAACTTTGTTTAAACATTAATCACGTCATGTTTTTTTGTAATATGTATATTTTCATTGTCGTGCCCTTTGTAAAATGTTCACTTTGAGTGAATGTTGACGGTGATAATGAGTCATGTGACTCAGCAGCTGTACTGAGCGAACCTGAAGAAGCTACAGGCAGAACGTGTTGTTCGCTCTTAATAAAGTCACAGTAAAGTCGTTACAGCGTGCGGAGGTGGTTCGTTTGGATTTTCACCTGATATGTTCCTGCGACCGACCAGTTCTGTCCTTTATTATTATTCTACAATAGTTTGACTTTTCTTCAGGTATTCCAGTGTTTCCACTCAGATGTTTTTAAGTGAAAACGTGAATAAAAACAGCTGGATGGGAAACACATTTACAGTGTGAACGTTGGATGAAAAAGCTGCAGGCGAAACTTCCTGTAAAAAACCCTCCCGACACGTCATCGAGGTAAGAAGCGACGTTCTGCTTGCTTCTGTTTTGGAGAAGCGGCTGCAGGAACATGATGAAAATTCAATGCAACACCGTCAGGACGAGGCGGTGAAGCTTCTGTGTTCTGGCAGAGCTGCATGTACATTAAACTCTCCGTCTCTCCGGCTGACAGATGGAGGTGAAGTGGGTTACGGGAGCAGCATGCTGCTACAGCCCATCATCCTGTCAGTCTGTGAGTTAATTGAATCAGATGTGAGCGGGGCGTCCGTCCCTCCGCCCCCCCCCCCCCGTCCGTCCGTCCGTCCGTACACGCTTCCCTTTAACTGATCAAAGAGCTGCACAACACCAGAGACGCTCGCCACAAACACCAACCACCTCACTTCCTGTTTGCTCGGCGGGAAGCGTAGAGGAGACGAAGACTGAAGGTCAAGCTCGGGTTCAGATGGTCGGACGATTATCTTAAAAGTTTCTAGAGTTTAAAATGCGTCGTTGAGTCATTATGTGGCCAAAATAAAAGCCAAATAACATAAAGTCTGAGTTCTATTTTATTCTATTCACATGTTGGAATAAATATTATACTGAATGTACATAAGCAACTCAATCAGTATCTGATCTCATTCACTAATTATCTCCAGTCGTTTCTACTTTGCTGTTTTTTCTATCGTTGTTAAGCAACCGTCAATGAAACACTTCCTGTAGAGATGTTTCAAATTAAAATCCCTCCAGCAGCTCAAAATGGTATAATCCCTCCATTTTCTGGCTGACTTTTAATTTGAAACATATGCAGGAAGTGTTGCATTCAGGAAGAAGAGATTGGGATTAATTCATACATTTAATTTAGACAGTATGTTTGTGTAACCAATTAATCAACATCCAAACATATTCAGTTTATTCATCATAAAAGACTACGAAAACTTCATTTGGGGCATTTTTGTTTAAAAAGGAAACGTCTTAAACACTTCCTGTAGACATTAAAGACTCACACAGGAAGTGTTTCAGGATAGAAAAAACAGCAAAGCAGAAGAGATTGGGATTAATATGTAGATTTAATTTAGACAGTTTGTGTGTTAAAAAGAAGAAATCAGCATTGAGTCTGTTGAAAGTTGTAGTTTGTCTCCAGCTTGTTGGAGTTTTGTGTATCGAACTTTTTTTTTTTTTTTTTTTAATACCGTCTGAAATGTGTCCGTAGCAACAAGTACTGAAAACTACAAAAACTTAAAACTTGTTTATTTTATCAGATATTTACTGATTTAAACCAAAGTTGTTTTGGGTCAGCTTGTGTTCAAACATTTAATATGTTTTGTAGTTTACATTTTACATTTTGAACCTTTTATCCAAAGCGAGGTCAGACGATCACGATTTAGAGGACAAATTCTGAATTAGCTGAGCAGGTAAACGTGCAACGAGGAAGACAGAAGGGTTTTGTTTTTGTTTGTTTTTAATTAAAGTAAATAACGACTGTCTGGAAGTGCATAAAAATACCATAAAGTAGTTATTAAAATAAGGTGACATTAAGAAACTCAGGTATCATAGTGTGACTAGTGTTGAAAATTTCAAAATAAAACCTAAATAAAAAGGTTACCAAAGATACACCTCAAAATATGAGAATTACAATTATTTACTATTTATAAAGTAGCCATGAAATAATCTAGATAATCTGCTCCAAACTATGAGGTTACAAAACGATAAATCACTCAACTTCACCTCATTAAACACCTCATTAAAATGTGAATAACGCAGGAAAGTGTGAAAGCGTCCGTCCAACGCTTCATTAATAGGAATAAATCTCAACATCTACTGGCTGGTTTTATTGTAGATATTTCCCGTCTTTAAGGGATGATTCCTTCTCATTTTGGTGACTCATGTTAGACTTTGATCTGCCACCATCAGGCCAAAATCTCCACTTGTACTTGACATTAATATAATGCACAAAGTGAATCATGTTGACCACAGAAAAAAGGAAGAAAAAAAACATCTGAAATACTTGATTCCAGCTGCAACAATCAACAGAAAATGTCATTTTAAATGTGAGGATTTTATGATTTTCTTTCTTATATATGATAATAAACTGAATATCCGTGTTTTGGACTGTTGGCTGAATAAAATTACCAATTTGAATACATTATCTTGGGTTAATTGATATTATAAATTGGCATTTTTCACTATTTTTGAAGATAAAATGATTCATCAATGACTTACAATAATTTTCCAGTTCAGGCAGATTAGAGGCTCCATTTTTATGTAAAAAAAAATCTTCCATAAAATGAAAAGTTTTGTCACTCATCTTAAGTTTTAAGGACATCTCCTTCTTGAAATCTCACATGAAGACATTTCAGACGTTGCTGTCATGGTAACTGTCAAAATAATCTGCCATAAAGCGGGGTTGAGATGTTGCGGCTCAGCGTTTGATGATAAAGTGGGTCTTGTGTGGCCCGGGTCTCGCTTGCTGACTGTGCACAGCGGTGTTGTCAGCCGGTAAGCTGCTGACCGAAGCCCCGGCCGGCCGCTCGACTCGGTTATCAACACAGAGACGAGCTGGAAAAACCTTATCAAAGGAAAAGTCAATACGGCCGCCTTTCCTAACGCCGCGCCCTTTACAGGAAAGAAAAATGATTCAACAAGGACCTGATTCTAATCTCTGCACAGAGTCTGAACTGTCCTTAAAATTACAGCCTTCCTCTGCTGGAATTTAACATTTAGAAAGAACATTTGTGATCAACTGCTGCTTCAAGAAGTACGGAGGCCTTACTGGACCAAAACTGCAAGACTCTACCAGCTGGTCTCAGTGGATGTATGTGACAAAATATGATATTTATTATTAAACGTCTGCAGTAACAACATGGTTATGATTTAGATGCTGGTCGTCAAATCTGAAACAGAACATTTAGTTTAGTGTTTCCGTTTCAGTTATTTCTCCTCATTAATAGTCCAGATAATACTTGATTTTTGAGGCTGATACAAAAAAAACATCTATTTAACAGTTTATTATACATCATTGATTAATTCACAATGAACAGATTAACGATTTGGTCCATAAAATGTCACAAAATACTGATATTTTCACTTTGCTTGTTTTGTCTCGACTTGCAAACATCATCTGTGAAGCTGGAACCAGTGAATTCAAAAGGAAACGTCTTAAATGATCAACTGATGATCTAAATTGCTGCTGATTCATTTTCATCAGTTGATCAACTAATCATTGCAACTCTAGTATCAACCGATAAGGAAAGATTATTAAAATTATGATTGAAATATTGCAGCAGATACTGTAAAAACAACTGTAAACAGCAAATATCAACTATAAGAATACTACACATTAAATTTATAAAACTAAAACTGAAATAAAAAGACCAAAAAATGTCTAAAAATGCAAACGATTACACTTTTGTTTAAAAATCAGAACGATGATAAACATAAACAACGTGATGTGTTCCTGATTTATGAGCGATACGTTGATAGTTACATTTTCTGTTACCGTTGACTAACACAACGTTACATTTCAAATTCTTAATCCGTTTTCTTACAGCGGTTTTGAACTGCAGTTTCTTTTTATTAACCAACGTAATGTGCTGACGTCAACATATCTGTATTAACCTAAAATTCAGAGAATATTGAATATAGGTCAGGTTCTATTACTCTCATTTGCAATGTTTATAACTATTTTGCCTAAAGATTTGAACTACAGCCACAATTTACCAATAAATACACTCACTGACATTGTGTGAAGAAGGACAAATCAAATATTATCTGTATTGTTTGTTTGTTAAATCAGATTCACGCCTTAATCTAACTTTAAAGTAACTAAAGATACTAAATATGGCTGAATTTTGGAGGAAAACTTTCCAAAATGATGCAGCCTTAAAAAAAAAAAAAAACATACAAAGCAGAAATATGTGACTTTAAGAGGTTAATAAGACCCAACGACTTGGATAAAAACAGGAAAAGCTCCGTCCGCTGTTGTCTCCTGATTGACAGATAAGTGGTGACTCACACCTGAGCCGAACTGTAATCTGTTATGCATGAAAGCGCTCGCGTACACAACTCGCTTCCGTGTCAAGGAATCCACTCGTGTCTCATCGTTCGCCTCGTCGGAAAAAGACGTTTACTCATCGTGTCAGTCAGCTGGACGGCGGAGACGTGGACGATACGAGTGGGTGGAAAGAAGCAGGAAATGACTGAATGTGAACCGTATATAAATGACAACAAACACACATTTGTCTTACTGGATTTATCTTTTAACCCTCGACACAACTTTCCCAAACATTATATCATCAGATTAAAAAAACAGAGAATCCTCAACAGAAGCCGACGTTCTTCCTGTTATGTTCCTCTGAAGGTCAGAGAGGAAGACGGTGACTGGCTTCTTACAAGAATAGAAGAAGACGAACAGCCAGGTGACTGGACTGTGATAAAACGTGTTGCTACGATACCGAGGTGACAAAATGTGAGGAAGTTCATTAAGGGTGAGGCTTGTGAATGAGGAAGACTGAGAAAACGAATCAGAGCAGCTTTTGTCCCCTCCAGCTCATCACTCCGCCGGCTGTGCAGCCGACAGACTGAAGCCATTCAGATGTGACAGCAGAGATGAAGCGACCTCGCGCAGGCCGCCATGTGCTGCTGCTGCTGCTGCTCCTGACTGTTTATACAGAGAGATACGTTTGTTCATCTCCTGCTCGACTTCATTAAATAATACAAACCTCATAATTCAACTAAAAAGAAGAAGATTTACTTGCACATTGCGAAACACATTCATGACGTCCCACAATACAAAGTGCTGCACACAGAGCTGCAACGAGAGAGATAAATGGAAAAACATGAAAATGTAATGTAACGGTGGCACAAGTATAGAGGAGTTGTTGGCTTTATCTGCTAAAGAGGAAGTATTCTGCATATTTCCTGCTCTATATTCATATTCTGGGGCTCTACTGGAATATCTTTGCATGATTTCCAGTTAAAAACTCCTTATTTATCTTCTACTGGTCCTTTATGCAGCCCCTCAGTTCAGCCTCTGTCTGAAACAGGCCGTTTTAGCTCCGCCCTCCTGATGAGCCCAGTCTGTTCTGATTGGTCAGCTTTCAGGAAGCTTCCTCCGCCCCCGGAGGCTACGTAAACAAACTTTACTCCAAATGTCAACTTCTCAAATCCATCCGTACATGTTAGACAACGTGAACGACACATGGAAACACCTTAGCAACCACCTTAGCAACCAAGGCTACAGGACAGATGGCCGTTTGTGGGCATGTGCAACAATCTGACGTCATCACAAGGAGGAAGTAGCGGTAACTTTGCAAACGAAGCGTTCACAGCAGGTTGAAGCCCTGACTTCTGACTTGCAGGCAGCATTTCTACGTACGTTCACCTCAAGTTTTGGAACTTTGATCATGTTTAACATCCGACATCAGAACAGGATATAAATCAGAAAACCACAAAAAGCTGAATATGTGCCCTTTAAGGTTGCTAACATTAGCCACCATAAAGATACTGGTCATACCAGACCAAGTAAAACTGTGTTTAATTGCTCATGAATTCAACTTTTCAATTAATTAGAGGAAGATTGTTTCATTACTTTTGTCAAAATTAAACCGTCTTGTGTGATCTGATCAGTCAGCATCACAGCCTGCAGCTCAGATATCTGTTATATCTGTACATCCAGTGAACCTCACACCTCAATAAATATCAGAAGATACATCCGTGATACTGAGATACTTCCACAGACTAGCATCAGGTTGAACTTTGCAAATACCAAATTTGCCAATATAATTGACTTCAACTTTCCTCCCCCTAAAGCAGCGTGTGGATGGTATTTGAGTGCAAGAGGAAACGGGGTGCTGCGTCTACTGACAGTGAAAACACATTGATGTCCGTGAAACTGCGACAATTAACTTCAGGTCTGTGTGAAATTGAGCAATGATATGGACTTGTGCTGAAAATACCATGGCCATAAAGGGCAGGAGATTGCACTCACAAACAAAACATGCAAATTACTCAGCCACAGTAGCACTTTGTCTGCGCTACACAAACAAATCTTACAGAAAAAAAAAGAAGAAGAGGAGGAAGAAGAAGAAGAAGAAGAGGCTCTGTGCAAGATGCAGGGAGGCAATTTTTGAATTATTACAGCAATTTTCACGGCTTTTTGAGTAGGATAATCCGAGCTCTGCAGCACTCTGGTACATGACTCTCTCATTCCCTGAAGGGAAAACAAGACAGTCTGACTGAGCTGAAGGATGTTTCCACCTGCCACCTCCGACACTCTCAGCACAAGAAAAGAGGAAATGTTCCTAATGAAGTCACATCCTAAACACGGAGGGCACGTCGTCGCCTTTACTTCTACACCTGATGTCATGCTGCATGCTGCTGCTGCTGCTTCTGAGAATGTTTGTTATAATTATCCTGCATATAATCACTACTGTAGGAAAAATAAGCACCGCTACAACTGTGACGGAGTATTACAGAAAAAAAACATCTGAGGTTTTGAGAGTAATACAGTCGTAATTTCTAGTAAAATAGAGTCAAAGTCAAATCACGAGATAAAAGACATAATTGTGCAACAGAAAAGCAAAATTCATGAGAATTAAGTCATAATATATTGAGAATATGTATTAATTTTACCAAAAAACAGTAATCACTTACGAGAAAAACGTAAATATGAGAAAAAAAGTAGTATTTTTTGAGTTTTACAAGAAAAAGTTGTAGTATCATAAAGTCACGATGTCAATACAGTCGTAATTTCAAAAAGTTATATTACTAGAAAAAAGTCAAATTACAAGACATAATTTTACAAATGAAAATATTACAAGAAAAAAGCCACTTAAGAGAATTAAGTTGTGATATATAAAGTGTAAGTAATATATGTAATAATATAAGAATAATAATATTAAGTAATAATAAGAATAATGTTTTACAAGTGACATCATTAGATTATTAATAGTGAAGCATCAGTGTTAGAGCAGCATGTTACTGTTGTAGCTGCTGGAGGTGGAGCTAGTTTACACTACTTTATATACAGTTAGCTAGTTTAGTCCAGTGGTTCCCAACCTAGGGGTCGGGGCCCCTCCAAAGGGTCAGCAGATAAATCTGAGGGGTGGTGAGATGATTAATGGGAGAGGAAAGAAGAAAAAACAAAGTTCTGATACACAAATCTGTTTTCAGTTTAGAATTCCAGCTTCTAATTAATCTCCTGTTAATAAAACCTGCTTTTACTGTAATATTTCATGTCATGACATCATCGTACATGTCATGGCTTATTCTTGTACCTTTGATGCAGATAAACAGACTCTAAATTATTTAATATTTGTTAAGATGACGAGTTGCTCAGATTTTACAACCCAGAGCAGAAGTATGGATGCTTATTAATGTCACTACAGTAACTACGTATCCCATCATGCAGTGTTGGTGTGTCTGCTACGCTGTTAGCTGTAGCTTCATTGTTTGGAAGCAGATGGATGACAGAGATCATGAGATGGGAGGTAATCAGGAGTCTTCCCTCCGGCTCGTTCAGCAGCAGAGTTACAGTCCCTGCAAACAGCAGCAGGTACACAAAAAGAAGGAAAAGTCATTAAATTTCATCACTTCCTCCTGTTCCACAACAGCACTCGCTTTATTTGTGGAGTTTGGAGCTGATCCCAGAGGAAATAATAATGAGAGAGAGAGTTTGGTTTTTGGGGGAAACTGGTTTTTGTGGAGTGAAGAATGAAAGTTGGTGAAATCGATATGAGGGAAGTGATCCGTAGTGTGACTGCAGCAGAGACATGAAGATACTCTGTTGTGTTTTATGTACAGTTTGTACTTTATTTTTGTCCCTTCGGGGCTTCTGTACTGTAGCTGCCAGTCACACTCAGGTGACCACAGGGGGATTAGAGAAGAAGAGACACCACCTGCAACATATTTACTTTACAAATGTCTGTTAATTAAATGTTGATTCCTCTCAAATCTAAATGTTTGTCCAGTTTCAGACTGTATTTTTAGAGCCAGTGTTGACGTTTATTCAAGATACTTTCATTTATTTTCATGTCATAACTTCTCAGAAAGTACTTTATTCTTTTTTTTTTTTCCAATAAAATTACAACTTTATTTCAAAATATTGACTTTATTTTTTGAGTTAGACTGTTGCTCCGACAAACAGATTAATCAATAGTGGAGTAATCATTAGTTGCAGCGCTACTAGAGGACGTGCTAAACAAGTGTGAGGACACACTGACGCACAATTATATGAAAAATAGACATTATATGTAAATCTTTTTATGATGAATGTGTGATTTATGTTCTGACTCGTTCTGTCGAAGCTGAATTATGACTTTCTTCCTGTTGCTGCGTGAAGAAAGATGAGCGAGTGCTTCGGAGAGAGAAACAGCAGCGGCGGCGGCGGCGGCGGCGGCGGCAGCAGCGGCGGCGGCAGTCAACACGGGTTAATTCATCGCAGGTCCCTCCGCCTGCCAGCCGAGCTACATCAGCACTTTTTCTGTGGCTCCCTGGAAATGGCTGTTTGCTGTTCGGTAATAAGGAGCCGTCACACACACACACACACACACACACACACACACACACACACACACACACACACACACACACACACACACACACACACACACACACACACACACACACACACACACACACACACACACACACAGATCCACGACTGCAGGAGGGAGGATACAAACCACCGGGACCTGGTTAGCAGGAGGAACGCCAGGTTTCAGCTCTGCAACCTGTTCACCTACGCAGGATTCTTCTTAGAAAAAACCCCAAAAAGTTGCTCTGCATATAAACATACGATCAAAACTAAATGTGCTGAGAGCCTCTTTGGCTTATGGGACGATTCCAGCCTGAGACTTTCTCTCTATTGTCCCTAATAAAGCTTTAAAATGCCCCAAAAAATACTGAAAAAATAAATAAAACGTGCAGTTTTTCAAGTTGCTATCTGCTCCTGTCTTATAAACCTAAAATAGTTGAAACAATAACAGAAGATGTTGTCTCAAAGTCTCAAAGAACATATTAAAAACACGGAGGAGGCATTCACTGATTGAATCAAAACCGCTTCTACTTTGCTGTTTTTTCACACCGTCCCTCTGAGCTACAGGTGGCGCGTTAACACGCCGAGAAACGCAGCAAAGCACCAACAAAAAGGTCAGAGAAGAAGAAGACTGAAAGCCGGTAAACATGGATGTAAACAATGCAGGATTTAAAATAGTTCTGCAGATGTTTTAGGATCAAGATCACAAGGTTTCACACGATGAGTTTTGGTGAATTTAAACACAAGTTCTGTTTGTTTAAAACTCCACAACTTTAAAAGCCGACAAGAAACAGGAAGAAGGAGAGATTATGTTTTATTAAAAGGAACTTACTGAACTTATTAAAATAGATTAACAGACGTATCTCTGTATAAGACTCATGATGGACAGTTTTTTAGATATCGTTCCTTCCTGGCACCTACATTACCCAGAATGCAACTTGAGCCAGCAGACAGTTTGGTCAGAGATTGCAGTGTTATTGTTCCTCTCCATGTTCTCAGAGTGCTCGGCTCCACTACAGCAGCCGCTGTCAGACATTTTAACAAAGTTAAACAACAGGGAAAAAAAAAAAAACAACAAAAAAAAACTACAGCTCCCATCAAAAGAACTACAAACTCAGTTTCCTCCATTTCCATAAACCTCCGCTGTGCTTCCTCCTGCATCACCGTCGCTGTTTGCAGCTGTAATCTGAGCTGTGGAAAGACTTTCTATCTGTGCTGCTGTTATGATTACAGACGTGTCTCGACTCGCCGCCGCCGCCCTCGACTCGCTCCTCCTCTGTCGAGCCGTGACGTTCAGCCCTCAGACCTCTAGGACTTATGGGAAATGATGTTCATTAAAAAAGGAAGCTGCTAAAAACAACATTAGATGTTTTTTTTTTTTCCAGAAACCCCCCCGAGAAGCGAGACACGTTGTCAGTTACGACAAACGTCAACAAGGTTTTTCTTTCATCTGGACCAGAGCCTTTAAAGTTCTGGTTCCACCTCGGCTCTCTATGCTAGTAGCCTCAAACATTTTCAAACTTGTAGGATTTCCTAAAATGTCAGACTGTCCCTTTAAAGCTACTTTTCCTTCCAGGCATTTTCAGACAAACTGCAGGAAACCGAGTGAAGATAATACGACTGAAAACATCGATGTGGACACCCTGGTGATCTCCTCATGGCTGCTGGAAACAGTTTTAACCTCATTTGAAGCCAGAATGACCTTTTTAACTTTAAAAAAAAACAAAAAAAAACACATTTTCACTGGTGTTAACAAGCAGATCTGAGGGCACGTGGTAACAGGAAAAAAAAGTGAAGCTGGCTGGCAGGCAGACAGACAGCGCTGCCCTCCCTCAGGAAGAGTCATCGCAGGGTTTCCTGCCATGTTGCTCTTAATTAAAGCCGAACGTGCCTCGCAGTAATGATTAAAACCAGTCTGCAAACAAAAAAAATAAAAAAATAATAAAAAGCGGGACGGCTCTCTGCAGCCTCGAGTGCAGGAGGACAAAAAGAGAGCAGATTTATAGTCCTCGGAGGCTGATATGTGTTCGCTCCTTTTAGTCGGCGTCGACGTACACACTCGTGTCTGTCTGCAGATGATCTACAGTCAGACGTGTGTTCGACCAATCAGAGAGCTACAGGAAGTGTTTACGTGGTGACATCTTTAAGATAAAGTGCGACGCGTGAAGTGAAGCACACACACACACACACACAAAAAAAAAATACTATTTAACAGTTAATTCTCAAAAACAGCAGACTCAAGGCCCCTTATTTTACTTGTCGCAGGGCTTTAAATCATATCGCATGGTCTTCATCATCAAATGCGGGGAAAACGGTGGTGTTTTCCGTTTATTCTCGTCCGTGTCGGCTTTGAATTTTGAGCAAACAGTTTGAACGTCAACAGCTTTGGGACGACTGAGCATCTATCTGCTGATGAAGACCATGTGATGAGGTGGAAAGCTCTGGACTTCAACTGGAGAGTGTTGTAATATTTAGAAGTATAAAGTAGTATAAAATGTAAATACTCAAGTAAAAGTACCTCAATTATACTTGATTAGAGCTGCAACTAATGATTAGTTTCACCATCGATTAATCCGCCCGTTGATTCGTCGGTTTTTTATCTAATGTGACGTCTTCAAATGTCTTGTTTGTTCTGAGCAACAATCCACAACCCAAAAGATATTTTATTTACTGTGATGTAAGACAAGGAAAAGCAGCCAAGCTTCCCATTTGAGAAGCTTAATAGTCGCTGATTAATGTCGTGTTGCTCGACAGATCGTTTCAGTCCTCTAAGACTTTCTGCTGTGCGGTGCACTGTGAGATCATTTTAACACTTTTTCCAGGGTTGAAGGTGCGTTTTGTTTTTGTCATATTTCCAATGTGAACGTACCACAAAACTCAAAAAAACACACTGGCATCAATCTCAATCTGGGTCAATCTGGCAGCGATTTCTCTATAATGCTCTAAAGAAAATGTCAGAAAATAGTGAGAAATGCCCAAAAAAAGCCCAAGATGATCTCTCAATTTGTCCAACCGACACTTTAGAATCACATAAGACCAAGAAAAGCAATAAAAACTCACAATTTAGAAGCTGGAAAAGGAGATTTTTTTTTTGGCATCTTTGCTTGAAAAACAAAGTTGATCACCTTTATCATTGATCTGTCAGATCATTTTAACACCTTCCAGTTTGAAGGTAGACTTCATTTCATCACCCAAAAACCCCAAAATATTCACTTTACAATCACATCAGACAAAAAAGACAAAAAAAACTCACAATTTAGAGGCTGGAACTAGAGATTATTTGGTGTTTTTGCTTGAAAAATGATGATTAATGGTTCTACAAATAGTTTCAGCGTCAGAATAAGTGTTTGGCGCTGAACTCTGACGCCGTGCAGGTTATTATCTCGTTAAGACTTCCTTCAGTGTTCAGAGACAAAAGAAAGATAAAACAGGAGGAAGCTGTTTAAACGTATAGATCGGCCTCAGAAAAGGAGAAGCTGTGGTTGAGCCTGGAGGGAACTCTCGGTCCTTTACACCAGTCCGCTCTGTTAAAACCACCAGTTAGTCCAGCAGAAATCCCTAAACCTTCCCCGGGTTTAATCAGCGCTGCAGGAGCCTGTAATGAGCCATCGTGGGATTAGCCCGAGTTTGGTCGGAGTTGCTGGGAAAGTTCGGTCTCCGTGTGAGGAAAAAAAAAAACCCTACAGAGGGGTGAATGTGACCACCACTCCCAGAAATCTGTAGCCCCGGGCCAGCAGGAGGAGGGCGGTGGATGGATGGATGGATGGATGGATGGATGGATGGGTGGATGGATGGATGGGTGGATGGATGGATGGATGGATGGATGGATGGATGGATGGATGGATGGATGGATGGAGCGCCGGCCTCCCTGCCTCCCACCAGAGACGTCCAACAGCTTCTCCAGCCTCTCAAATGTCCAATTACTGAGCAGAGCTGATGTATAACACAGAGTGGTTCTAGCAGCGCGGGCCGACCGTTGACCCACACTGACTAATGTTTGTGCAAAAAAAGGAAATTAGTGCAGAAAAAAAAAAAAGACTTTAAATGGTTTTTAACTGGACTGGAAACAGATTCTGCACCAGTTACAGCAGCTTTAATGTCACCTGAACAAACAAAGACGAGTATTTACCTTCCTAAATACTAAACAACCAGCTGATTCATCAAAAAAACCATCAAGTATCTTCTGTCAAAAGGCTGTTGAATAATATCTTTTAGACATTTTAGTACTAAAGAAACCAGAAAATATTCATGTTTGAGAAGCTGGAACCAATCAATTGTGAAAATAGTTATAACCGCGCCTGAACCGTGACATCACATCCTGTTTTGGGTCAAACGTGATCAAACTTTAGAGTTGTAAACAATTAATCAGTCGATCAACAGAAAATGAATCAACTTTTGATAATCTAAACGGTTGTTTCAGACATTTTTCAAGCAAAAATTCCCCAAAAAAATGTGAAAGTTCCAACTTCTCAGAGGAGAAGATTTACAGGTTTCTGTGTTTTACATCATTGTGAACCGAATCTTTGGGGTTTTTTGGACTGTCGGTCGCACAAAACGAGACATTTGAAGACGACTTCTACACTTCATAAACCATTAATGGAGAAAATAATCTGCAGATTAACTGATAATGAAAATAATCATCAGTAGCAGCTGCAGATCGCTCTGTTCAACTGACTATTATTTTCATTAAGCATTAATCTGTTCGTTATTTTCTCTGTAAATCGATTAGTTGTTTGGTGAAAATGGTGAAAAATGAGGATCGAAGTTTCCTAAAGTCCAACATGACGTCAGTTTACTGTCAAGAAACCAGAAAATATTCACATTTAAGAAGCTGGAATCAGAGAATTTGGTCATTTTCTTCTTAAAAAAAAATAAATCAACCCTGAACCGGTACATCTCATCATCCAGTCAGATGTGTGATGTCACTACTTACAGATGTTTTCGTTTCTTGTGTGTCACAATATTAGTCATTTATGACCTTTAAAAAACAGATCCGTCCACAAACACGACATTCCCTCATTAGAAGTGAGCAGACTCTGAACTCTGACCCCTGTCTCTGAGCCCGCCTCTTCCTCCACATCATCCAATCACAGACGCCGTAGTAGCAGGTGAAACAAACCCCCACATAAAAAAAAGCAGCTGCTGGCGGCTAACGTCAGCTAACATCTGTGTCCTCCTCTTCTCTCCTTCATCACACCGCTCTCATATCAGTGAGCGCTACTTCCTCTCGCTCGCCATCACATGTGCACACTTACTTAAAATAATACCGTCCGTGTTTGGATGTGAAACTTTAAATACAGCCTTAATGAGCTTTACACGCTGTGAATGTGTGAGCAGCAGCGGTATCCATGGTTACAGATGCTGCCTTGTACTACTGGCGCTGGAAACCTTTCAAGTCAAGTAGATGAAGCTGTTTCAAGTTGAACGTAAGACTTCTCAAGACCAGAAACAACCGAACCATTAAAAGAAATAAACGTTTTCAGGGTTGTGCAGACGAGTGTGTCTATAAACCAGCAGTCAGGTGTCTGTAATCATTCCTCCTGTTCATACTGGATATTAAAAAGATCCTTCAAATGTGCTTTCATGGAAGTGATGGAGGCCAAAATTGAAAAGTCTGTGTGAAGCTTCTATTCAGCTTCATCAGTCTGAGTTAGTCATATCAAGTGGATATCTGTAACAAAAGTAACAAAAAGAGGAACTTTGGCACTAAAAAGACTGTAACGTTGAAAGATATCTACTTGATTTGACTCATTTGGACACTGAAGCTTCATATTAGCTTCAGATAAACTTTGAAATACATTGTAAGGTCATTATGAAGGGATCTTCTAATGGTCAGTTTGAACAGGAGGAATGATTACAGCAAGAAAAAACAGCTTTAATGCTCATTTAGGCTCCTGATTGTTGGTTTAAGACACATTTTGAAGAACTCGTCCTTCTTGTCCAGAAGCTGCAAAACACCCTGATCAATGATGATCTGCTGTAAGAAATAAAATGTGAATGTGAATTGAGCAGAGCTGTCTTAGAAAGGAACAAAAACAACTTCTCTCTACCTGACAAGTCAGTAAAAACCGGTGCCATGATGCAACGGAGAGCAAGTGGAGCAGAATGAGAAAGAATCAATGAATCCATTCTTCTTCAAGGGCCAAAAACACCATCGAGGATAAAGGTAGTTGATTTAGATTTCTTAAAAAGGGGAGAGACATTGATACTGAATCTATATATATATATATATATACATACACACACACACACGAGGAGGGGAATGAAAATGCAGTCAAACTCAAGAATCCATCCCATCTTTTCTGCATGTTCTCTCCAGTTATTTTTATTTTCTAATCACTCTTCATTTGCATTTACATCCGTCAACTCCAGAGAGCAGCCTGTTCCCCTCCTCTGATAAACACTCGCTGTTTTCTGGAGCAAAACAGGGTGTTATTAAAACGTGTTCTCTCTCACACACACACACACACACACACACACAACATGGACGCTGAAGCTCCAACTCCAAAACTGAATCCTTCTGCTGGTTAGTCCATCTACAGGCCTTCAAACTGTGACCATGAAATGACCTCCAGGCTTTAATCAAGCCAGGGAGAAATATTCTCAATAAATACTTGTGCGGTTTATCTAATTATATCTGCCTCCAACTGATAAATACTCGCTCTGTGCGGCCTTGAAGCGGCTTAAAGTTCAAGCCGAGTTTATTTCGGGGGGCATTGTAAATGTTGACAGAGCCTTAAAGTGTGCTTAGTTTTTTTTTTTTTAGCTAAGATCATCATTAAATCATTCCTGTGTTTATATATAATTCAAGGCTCGTTTAAGGAGGAGGAGAGCAGCGGTTCATATATGTGCGGAAGAAAAAGTAAAGGTCACATTTTGCAGCTAAAAAAGAAGGAAATCAGTGGTGTGTAGTGATTAAAAACATCGCTGTGCAGTGCTGACTGGGCTTTCTCTCTCTCTCTCTCTCTCTCTCTCTCTCTCTTCCCTGCCACCCCTCCCCCCCCTCCAACCTCCAACCAAAAACAGCATCAAAGCAATCAAAATGGTAATGTTAGGCATGAATGGGGCCCATCCCCCCCTCCTCCTCCTCCTCCTCCTCCTCCTCCTCCTCCTGCACGAAACTCTGCAGACTTTTTTTTCCTCTCCATGTTAGAGGGGGGAAGAAACCACCCCCTTCTCTCTCAAAATGGAAGCTTCCACTACCAAACTGACAGGAGAAGAAGAAGAAGAAGGAGAGAGGAAAATAAAAAAAATAAATAAAATAAAAAACACACACAAACAACAAGGATTCAGATTGAGGATGATGCTATGTCTCATATGTGGCTTTATACACACACACACATATAACAGCAAGTTTGATCGGTTTAAACTGCAACAAAAATCAAGCTCTAAGTGCTTCAAAAACTGCATTCCACAGGAAAAAGGGTCGATTAAAGTCAAGCAGAGGGAAAACAGGCCTCTAACAATTCAAATAAAACACAACAGCAGCGGGTGGCTGAATAAATTATCGACCTATTTTCATTGAATTCTTCTTCTTCTTTGCTAATGTGGGGAAGTTGTGTGCGCTGCTGTCGGGCTGGGACCGACCGGCGGGGCGGTGCAGGAGGAGCTGGCCGCGGTGCTGAACGCTGCCGACGCCGCTCTCCAGCATCTGCTACCCGGATAACCGACTACACATCCACAGCCTCAAAACAAAACAAAACACCTGTCTTCTGCTGGTTTTTTAAAGTTAATATAAGACACATAGGAGCCGTGAAGATAGTGGAAAAGTGAAAGCGTAATCGTGGGCGAATCAAATGCACCGCTGAGGGTCATGTGACCGAGAAGAAATAATACCAGCAGACTAAGTATAAAGTAACAAAACCGGGGTGGAAAAGACGTTAAAAAGCGACTCGAAACTGTCGTTTAACGTTTAAATTAACCGACAAAACTTCACAAAGTGTGAGCCGGGTAGTTAGCTGAGCTGCTACCATCATTAGCCTCTAACGTTTACTCTCCAGAAACATGTCGACCTACTCAAAATGGACGCTAAAATTTTTCAACATTACACAACTTTGAGTGCCGAGACAAGAAGCGGGGTGAAGCCGGGCGAAGGAGCGAGCTGCCCGGCCTGGCAGGACACAATACACCGGGGTGGTGGAGGGAGGGGGGTTAATATAATAGTCCACTTTTCAACCAAGCACGTTGTTATGGCGAGTTGTACCAGGAGAAAAGCTTCCACAATGGGCACAGAAATGACCAAACAACCCTTAAATAAAGCCTGACAGATGAAACATATTAATATTAGATCTTACTTGTTTATCGCTTAGAGCTGTTATTCTTGTTTGCCTGTCGTGCAGCTGTCTCTTAAGCTCTCCATCCTACAAAATGAACAAAACATTGGCAGTGTAAAATCACCATTTTCCTTTTCTTTCTTTTTTTTTTTTTAGACACAACAATGAAACTTCACATCATATATTTAAACAGGGTTTTTTTTTAAAGCAAAGTCACGATGAGCTGCTGGAAAATGACTGGTTGTGATGATTAAAAAAAAGAAGATTTATGCTGATAAAGTTTCCTCACAGCCCGGATCGTAGCTGAGAAGCTTTGAGGAGAATATTAAGCTTTTACCTGTGGGTCCTGCTTCATCTGTGCAACTAGTTTGTAAACGATGTGAGCAGCGAAATGGGATTTTTACAAAAAAAGTGTCTCAAGTTTGGTGTGTAAGGGAGGAACAAAGCGGTGATGATGATCAGTTTCTTGCACCTCATAAATATTCAGGTCGCGTCCTGCTCGCCTCACAGCAGCAGCGCCGCATTATCTCCAAATTCTTGTTGCTCGGAGAGAAAACACCGACGACAATTAGCCAAAAAGTGCAGCGAAAAGTGCATTTAATCAGACAGAAGTGGACGTTGTGTCGCCAGCAGACATGTCGCATAGTTCTCCCCTGTCTGTCGGAGTGTTTTAACCTCTCATCCCTTCACATTTTCTCCCCTCCTGCTCTCACTTGCTCACAACACCAATAAGCGTAGAATAACACGATGTTTCATTTACCTGATGACATTGGATTTCTACTTTCAACGCCTCTTGCAGGCCTTGTAGTTCCATGTTCCGACTAGAAAAGCACTTTTCTCCCACTTTCGACGCGGCCGAGACGAAGTTTAAGTGAATTAAAGATTTTTTAAAGCGACAATAACAATTGAAAGAAGAACTACTCAGGCTGCAAAGCAAGTTCTCGCTTCTTTTTACAGGCTAGGACTCATCACCCACTTTCCGCCCGTCTTAAAAAAGTGCTCCAAACCCGGCAGAAAGAGCTCAGGCCCCGGACGGGTCCTCTCCAGATTACGGCCGAGCGTCGAGGGGTGCGGTGGGGGAGCGGGCTGGCTTTTCTTTCGATAATTTTAAGTTGAAAAACGGGGACTATATTTTGTCCGAGTCCGCGGCTTGATTTCACTTTGCCTGGGGAAAAGTTGCGCTTCGGCTGTCAATGGTAATTCTGAAGTTCCCGGATGGAGCAGAGAGAGCAGAACCCCCCCACAGACTGAGCATGCGCAGTGAGCCCGGGGAGCACAACTACTTAGAGCTCAGAGAGGAGTATTTCTTTTTTATTTTGTATATATGTATATTTTACTAGTATTTCATAACACTAAATCCACAAAACAACAGAAAAAAACGAGCAAAAGAACAAAAAACATAACAAAGCAAATATAATAATAATAATAATCATACCACTACTAGTAATAATAACAACAATAGGAAACATCCAGATTAATCATCCACTTCTTACTGGTACAAGGTTTTCTTTGCCAATTTAAATGTCTCTTCTTCAAACAACCATTTCAGTCTCTGAGTCATTGATATCCAGCAACTCACTTGTATTCTTTATGTCATTGAACAAAATATCATGAAACTTATGAAACAACAGGCAGTAAAAAAAAAACAAATTTGACTTTCTTCTTCTAAAGCAGTGAATCAACTCGTTTCAATATGAGGAGGCAGAATACCAGCTCTAATTTGAGCTTTTATTTATCATTTTCAGTGAAATAGTCATATTTCCTTTCACAATAAGTACACTGCTTTAGTAACTTAACAGCAAAAAACCCCAAAGAAAATAAATAATAATAAGTGCATCACATTTATGGGGATTCAAATCATACAACTTAAACACTGGTCACATAACACTTTATGTCTCTCCTAATTCAGTTTCTACACTTATGACCCTTCATCACAGGTTATGACCTCAGTGTAGACATGAGAGGCCTAACAACTATAATATCTATTTTTTCACAAGAAATAGTGCAGAAACATTTAGAGAAAATCCAGAAGAAAGAAATGGTTG
Organism: Thunnus albacares; assembly: GCF_914725855.1. Classification (NCBI taxonomy): domain Eukaryota; kingdom Metazoa; phylum Chordata; class Actinopteri; order Scombriformes; family Scombridae; genus Thunnus; species Thunnus albacares. The sequence continues at coordinate 1,953,455 of NC_058128.1, read as the reverse complement.
GAGCAGCAAAGGTTTTTAATCTGTGACCCCTCGTTAATCTACTGTAGGCTGGAAAACAGTCCAACTATTTTCAAATAGTGGAAAGTATTATTCAAGTACTTATGTGTAGTTTTAGGTGGCTACTTATCCATTTCATGCTATTTTATACCTCTGTTCCATTACATTTCATTTTTAACTTATATTTTGTTGTTTCTCATAACTTTAATACAAAAAGAACCTCATGTATAGTGCCAGTAAGGTAAATAATATACTGATACAACCCACAATATCTCTGTCTTTTGGTTTTGTGTGATCTTTTACAATCTCTTCAATCAGAAACAGGTTTATTGCCAAGTAGGTTTGCACATACAAAGAATTTGCTGTGGTGTTGTGGTGCATAATCAAAAAACAGAAGATAAGAGAACAACCTCCAGCACCCACTTTGTTCCATTGCCTTCTAATTGTGTTCTTAGTTGCTGCTATCAGGGCTCTAAGATAGCCTATTGATCCCCAGATTGTGCTGTTACCTAAATACAATACCTAATATCACTTTCAACACAGCCCCAAAATCTTTTCATTTTCTTACATTCCCAGAATATATGAGTGTGATTTGCATTTGTGTCTGCACAGTCTCCATCGTGATTGTTGTGTAGATGAGAATCTGCTTTTAGTCTTTAGAGGAATGAAAAATTCGACTGTAACTCTCCAACAGACCTCTGGAGCTGCTGGTTGTTTAAAACTTTTACGTTATGTGTAAGTTATTTATATATTTGACTCATGTTTCAGATGTTGTCTTGTGTTTTAATCAGTTCACAACGACAGCGAGTTCACCGAATTACATGTAAACATTATTTACATACGATTTCCCCCCTTTTTGTTCGACGCAGGGAGCTGTCTGATGATATCACGTTCAGTATGTTCTGTACCAGCTTGCTCCAGTTTACACTGTGTGAAATATTAAAACTGCAGACGCCACGTTTTACATGGTTGCACCAGTCAATCAAATGTAAATATTTTACATTATGTCTTCTGCATCCTTTTAGACCAATTTTGACAATGTTCATCCATTTGAATCACCAATGTAATTTAAAATAGAGATCTATAGGTTTGAATAATGTTCAACTGCACAGCATGTAATGACACAGTTTGTAATGACTATATGCCTACTGTGTGCTGCTGCTTGTTAAAATACATTATTAAAATGTGTCATGATGGTGACTCAGTTTATCAACCTACAAAGTTATATCAAAGTTGAGATCATTCTTTCAAGGATTCAAGAAGTAATCTAGCTCTAAATAACCTAAAGAGGTTGTGATTAGACATTTACTCATCCACTCTGGATTACAGCATTAACAAGAGGAGCAAAAATGGCAGCAGCATCATCATCCACAGCTACAATCATAACTCACTGAGTCAGAAAAGGAAAATGTGGAGGATTAGGAAACAGAAAATGTGTCGACGTAAAATGAAAGCCTCCAACCAAATGTGCCCAGTTGTAGTTTTTTCCTCTTCAAACACAAAGAGGCCAAATGTGGCAGTTTGTTCCCAGAAACAAGCCTCTCTTCCCCCATTTCTGTCAGCCTGACCCCCCCACACCCCACCCCCCCTCGTCCTCCTCCTCCTCCTCCTCATCCTCCTCCCGCCCTTTGCACTCTCAAACCGGGCAGCGATTGGTCAAAGCCGCTGGTTCAGCGCGTGAGGGGCGAGAGGGGGCGGGAAGAGCTAGCCAATCAGGAGTTGCGAACACAGAGGGACAGAGCGAGGAACCAATGAGCATTAAGAGAACATCAGGAGGGGCGGGGCTGCACGCGGGCTGTATGTGATCGGAGAGTTGATGTGAAATAGAGATGGCAGTTGGAATTATTGTCAAGCGAGCGAATAACTTCACGACAGTTTTAAGCACAAATTCTTTCAATTTTAACACGAAAAAGACGATTATATGTGTGTTTTTGAATGACTTGTGTTCGCATAAGAACCGCTATTTTAACGGCTGAAAAAGAAAGTAGCACCATGGACAGAGGCAGCAGCTCGAGAGACTCTCAAACGGACATTACAGTTCTTTCGACGCCGCAGTGGAAGTATTTATTCATTTTCCTTCAGCTACACTCCATTTGATTTATTAAGACAACACTTCAAACCCAGCGGAGTCTCCATAAACCACCGTTCACACATTCAGGCCTAAATTAAACCCTTTGACTAAAGTTTGTGGGCACATTGCAGCGTTGACAGAAAGTAGTCCCTCCCTGCTTTCCTCCGTCCCTCCGCGGCGCCCCCTCCCTCCCTCCCGCCCGCCCGCTGAAACCCTCCCCCACCCCGGCCAGGTCTGCTGCTACATCAGCTGCTACTTTTCATTTCACGGCTCAGCGGTGAAACTCTTGAAGTCTCCTCTGTGGTGGCTTTCGATTCCAAGCTGCTCCGAGTTTTTAAGCTCCACTCGCTCTGAATGGACACAGACTTTAGATATACAGTAGTTAGATACTGCTGCTGGTGTTTGTTTGTGTGTTTCAGGGCTGCAGCCAGAAATTACATTTCTGCCAACCTCCTAAGATTTTTTATTTTATTATTTTATTCGCTGATATCACAGTTCATATGTATTTATACACATTTTCTAGATATATCATCCCACATGCATGGCCGCTATAACCTTGTACCCTGGGGCAAAATGTAAAAGTACCAATACAGCAATGTAAAAATACTCAATACATTACAAGTAAAAGTCCTGCATGAAAAATCCTACTACAGTAAAAGTACATAAGTATTATGAGCTTGATGTAGTTAAAGTATTGCAGTAAAAGTACATAAGTATTATGAGCTTGATGTAGTTAAAGTATTGCAGTAAAACTACATAAGTATTATGAGCTTGATGTAGTTAAAGTATTGCAGTAAAAGTAGTGGTTTGGTCCCTCTGACTGATATATTATTATATATGACATCATTAGATTATTAATAGTGAAGCATCAGTGTTAGAGCAGCATGTTACTGTTGTAGCTGCTGGAGGTGGAGCTAGTTTACACTACTTTATATACAGTTAGCTAGTTTAGTCCAGTGGTTCCCAACCTAGGGGTCGGGCCCCTCCGAAGGGTCAGCAGATAAATCTGAGGGGTTGTGAGATGATTAATGGGAGAGGAAAGAAGAAAAAAGCATGTGAGAAGTTTAGAGGGAAAAATCACTATTTGGTGGAGCTGTTAACAACTCATAGACATGTGAAATGTGACCCCGACTACACACTGCTTTTTGTAAGACGTCAAAAGACAAAAAGGTTGGAAACCACTGGTTTCATCTTTAACAATGTGTTGTATTTTAAAAGCTTGTTATATTATCCATTGTGTCAAATACTCAAGTAAAGTACAAGTACCTCAAAACTGTACTTAAATACACATACTTGGTTACTGTCCACCACTGGTTTGTAATTATATTATATACAATGATGTTGTTATGAAACAGGAGTTGATGGTACAACTATGTCTCTTAAATAAAGAGTAACAACTTATTCTAAGTTAACTAGCTTCCTAACTGACCTTCTGCACACTGTGAGCATATAATTCTTATTTACATATACTAAACATCTCTATTATATTTTATCAATTTAATAATATTGCCTAAAAACTGTCAAATTTAAAGATAAAACCCATACAAACCGTTCCTTGGGTCATCAAACATCCAAAATTTACAGATACAATACAGAGGACATGAGGTCAGCATGTCCTCAGCAGCCATTTATTGTCTGTGGCCTCTTTACTATTGGTCCAGGACACTGTGCGTAGGTGATGTTAGTCACCAATATGAAGCAACATTTCAGGGCTGAATTTTTGGTATTACAGCACCTTTTAAAACACAAAAGGCATCAGACTAATCTCACCTACCGAAGCTGACGTAAGGACTTCATCAGTATTCATGAGTTTGCCTCAGAGCTGTTAGCTCTTGCTCCGGTGTCGGGTAAATGTGTTATAAAGCAGAAATAATGTAAAGCTTTCCCAGTAAAAAGGTTTTTGCTTTCATCTTAAATGATTTTACCAACAGCTGAAATAATGAACTTACCTCTGGTTCAGAGCGTCACAGTGGGGACACACATTTATATTAAATTAGAAGCGATTCAGTATAATTATAGTATGTTTCGCTTCAGTTGGTGGTGTTGGGTGTCAGTGCATCTGTTTCAGTCAACTTTTGGGCAAAGTAACACCTACCTCATCTTCCACCAACATAAAGTTCAGTAATTCAGTTTCAGTGATCAGTTGAGCAGCCTGCAGTACGTTATTTGTTTTCCAAATATGACTTGTTAAACATTTCCTGTGAGTGACGACCCAGGTTGGGTCCAGGACCGGCCAGGCTTTGGAGGCTTATGCCAGTACTGACAGATGGCCGGTCCAGGCCTGGCCTGAGGTAGACTATAAGATAAAACTAATGTCCAGCTGATATCAAATCTGTCTGAGTTCCTGCATGTCCTCCTCTGACTGCATTTACAATTAAGATAATTGAAAACCAACTTTTAAAAAACATCCATCTATAGATCCACAGCCATGCTAGCAGCTCTGTTAGGCTGCAGCAGTGCTTTGAGCTAAAATGTCAGTATGCTAACATGTTCACCATGTTCACCATCTTAGTTTAGCTTGTTTGCATGCTAACATTTGCTAATAAGCCGTAAACACAAAGTATAGCTGAGACAGGTGGGAATGTTATCAGTTTTGCAGGTATTTATACCAAAATATTAGAGAAATTCAAAGTTGTACATGATGGTGGTGCTGGATGGAAAGTCAGAGGATCACCACTGTTATTATAATTCATCCTGAGGGGAACATGAATGTGTGAACCAAATTTTACTGTAATTCATCAAATTTTGAATCCATCAGAAACTTTGCTTTAAGTCACAAAGGTTAACCTCATGGTGGCACTAGAGGAAAACTCAGAGGATCAACAAAGTCAGAGTGATTCATCCTCTGAGGGACATGAATGTCTGCACCAAATTTTTTGGCAATTCATCGACTGGATGTTGAGATATTTCACAGAATAATGGAAACTTTGACCTGCTGGTGCTGCTTGAGAGTCTGATAGTTGTTGAGATATTTTAATCTAGACCAAAGCGGTGAACCAACTGACTGACCAACATTAGTGTCCATAGAGCCGAGCTGTTAGCATGGCTAAAAGTAGCACTACACAAAAGGTACAGTACCATATAAATCCAAAGTTTTATGATAACACCTAAAATGTCACTGATGTGGTTTTGTAACTCATCAAAGTTCATAGCTGAGTTACAAAACATCAACTTTTTACTGGGAGGACATGTTAGACCTAAACATGGGTGTTACTTAAAGCTGCATGGAGGAGCTTAACAACAGGCTAACAACAGATCATTTGACATATTATCACCATGTAAATTATAATGGCTAACATGTTAGCAAATGGTTAAAACATCCAGCAGACACAGATCAACATGATCATCCCATTCAACTTTAATTTTAACTGAAGTCGCCAAACTGATTCAACTTAAATGACCAGTGTGTAGGATTTAGGGGCCTGCTCTCTATGTAGATATAAAGGACTCATTCTGCATAATGAAAACACAATGATTCTTATTTTCAGGTGATTATACATTAATTTAAAAATACTTGTGAATATTATATTCCATTTCTGCCAAGTCCATTCCACTAGATGCCAGTAAATTCTACACACTGCACCTTTAAGGTCCATTACTGATTTGACTGAAAGCTCCATTATTTAGATTTTTTGGCCACTTGTGGACAGAAGAGATGAAGAATAAGTTGATGGGTATACAGCCCTGAGATTTTCTGGCTAATGAGTTAGCAATCAATAAATTGGAGCATATTGCAAGTTTCTCTTTTTTCAACAAGCCAGTTTATTTTAATCAGAAATAAACCAGTTTGATGACTGGAGATACAAAAATAGTTTAAAGTTTGATACAATGATGCAACAGAACAAGTTTTAAAACACAAAAGTAGTTGTGCCTAACATGTTAGCAAACAGCTAGCTACTTCCACATCCAGAAAACACAGCAACATGATTACCTAATGTTAATAATTACTTGTAGGGTTCCTCAGGGTTCTATTCTTGATCCTTTACAGTTTCAATATGGTTAAGGCTTCTTTAAATTATGTTTTGTGTCTACTTGTTTTCAGCAAAGCTGGTAAACACGTCTGACACATTTTCATCTTATAAAGCAGCTAACATCTAGCAAACAGCTGCCTGCTTCTACGTCAAGCAGAGCAAACATGATCGTCCCACTGGAGTCATGTTTCTGATCGTAAGTCCAATACTTGCTCTCTTTGAGCTCTGCTTTGTTCTCCACCAACTCCCAAGAAAAATATCTGACTCTTTAGTTGTTAGATTTTACACTTTCTTCATCGGCTAGTCGCTAACTTTGTCAGTCTGCTGTTTACTGCTGGACACCATGTGAGCTCTGCAAATCTAATATTTGTTCAATCAATATTTGTTTCTCAAGTTATTAAACCAAATACCTCTCTCCTTTTTCAGCTTGAAGTTTCTGTTTAGTTGAATATTTCTCTGTCATGCTGGTAAAAGTACACATAAATCCAAACATAATTGTTGGCCTGTTAATGGTTTGTTAATTATGTAGAAATTTTGCAAGCTGCTTGATGTTTGTTTACATGTGAGAGATAATTTTGTATTTTGTGATAGGCTTTTTGTCTTTGTGATTCTTTGCAGCTACTTTAAAGAAAGCTAAAAAACAAAGCATTTAAAAACACGAGATAGCCCTCAGTACTGGCTGCCTCCTCCCTGCTGCGCCGCATGTTTCTGACACAAAAACACAGCGAATCATTATTGTGTCAGCATATTATCTCCACATGACGATTTCCAGCTGAACAATATATTTCTCTCCCTATCACAACAGCAGAATAGGACTGCCGCCGACTTATTTTTGCTGAAATACGACTCGTTCAATAGCGGTGTTGTTTATTTGTGCTGCAGAATAGCTCGGTTGGTAGCCAGAGCCGAGCCGAGACCAATCGCAGGAGAACTTGTGTTTATTTATTGGTGAAGTGAAAGAAGCTCTGACTGAGAGAACTGGGTCACCGCCTCAGCAGAGCAACAATTAATTCTGTCAAGTTTGTGTTGCTGGCAAAGAGTTGACAGCTCTGCCTGAATGAGATGCCACATAATACAGGTACCACTTTAATAATCTGTAATACTACACTTTCACTACAGCAGCAGTAGTTTAGGGATGCTGGAGTGTTTCTTTCCTTCCAAGCAGACACTCATGGCAGAATCTATCTCCTGTGTGGGGAGACAGGGGCAAATGTTTGTTGTTTTGGCCCATATAGAGAGCCGAAGTACTAAAACCTCCTAAAAATCCCATTTATATTTGCAGTAATTTAGTAAAAATCCGGCTTTGGAACAGAACCTTTCTCAACAGTATGTCGCGTGGCTCACTTCATATGTTTAGATAAGGATGGGAGCTTTCTGAAAAACCATCTAATATCTTTTATTCAATATTTACATTTTTTAATGGCCTTTATGAACATCGTTTCCCATAAGTCCTAGCTGTTTGCAGGCTCAACAGAGGCGACGAGTCCATTTACAGGCATGCGTGACGAGATGACGTCAGCTTGTCAGCAAGGTAGAAAAAAATCATCAAACGAAACGTTCAGAGCAGGTTGAAGGTTTTGACTCGCAGGGAGCTTCAGTCACCCAAATGAGTCCAATCAAGTGAATTTAGGGTCAAGGGTCAAGTTTTTAGGGCCAAGTTCCCTCTTTTAGTTACGATCCTTCCACCGCAGCTGACAAAGATGGAATTTTTTACTTCAAAAGACTGTAATTGAGGAAGATATACTTTAAATTACTTTATATGACAGATACACTTTAAAATACACTCTTGCTGAAAACAAGGACATGGATGTTCAGTTGACTGAAGAAAAATCCACAGTGTGTCCACACAGTCATTTAAAAGTCTGTGTGAAGCTTCTATTCAGCTTCAGCAGTCTGAGTTAGTCATATCAAGTGGATATCTGTAACAAAAGTAACAAAAAGAGGAACTTTGGCACTAAAAAGACTGTAACGTTGAAAGATATCTACTTGATTTGACTCATTTGGACGCTGAAGCTTCATATTAGCTTCAGATAAACTTTTAAATACATTTTTGCACAGAAGGAGGACTGTGGATTTTGTCCTCCATCACTTCCATTGTAAGGTCATTATGAAGGGATCTTCTAATGGTCAGTATGAACAGGAGGAATGATTACAGCAAGAAAAACCGAACGTTAAGACAGACTTGAAGAATTGTGAGCCCATCCTTTAAGGAATGAATCTTGTACATTCCTGATAGTTGATGAGGTGTTACAGGCATGAAGTGATGATAATTAACGCACTCTTACTATAAAGTGTTACTGGATTAATAATAGAGATGCTGTTTGGTAGGTGGTGGGGGGGGGGGATGCTTGTGTTGTCTCTGCTGCCAAGCTCTCTGACTGCACTTGGCTGACATTTATGTTAACCTCTCATAAGCCCAAAGACACAATCCTTACAAATGTCAGCGTATCTTTTCATCAGCGGTGAAGGATGCGTTCTTGGCTTCTGCGCCGTCTGCATGGTGCGACGCAGTTTGCCAACCATCCATTTGGAAGAGCAAATAAAAATGTCAGTGCACCACTCCAGTGATGGAGTGTCTCTGCTGATATTAGGACACATTTAACTGTCAACCTCGCCGCCGCTGTTTGTACAACACACGTTCATATTAATGATACAAAAGACTCTGTGAAGCAGGTTTCTCTAACCAGCAGGAAAATGTGGTGAAATAATGAGCAGGTTAATGGCTGAATTTGAAAATTGCCACACTGACTTTTCCCCCCCTCGTGTTAATTTATCTCTTAGGCGATGCGCCTTTCTACCTGCTCTTAATTATACTGCAGCGAAGAACAGAAGATATTCAGGAAAAAATAATGAAAAAAGCCTCCAAATCTGAGACCCTCCGGCTTATCATCCTCACTTAGAGCTGCTCGTCAGTGAAGACAATCTGCTGCCAATAAAGAGCTTCTTTCTACGACTTCTCAAACTACTTTCAACAGAAACTGGAACAATAAAACTCATTTAATCAAGTCACGTGACCAAACTCTTCATGATGAGGGAACATGTGACTCACTGACGTGTTTTTAATAAGATATATCAGGCTTTAGATACACACACAACACTTGTTAGTAGATCAGTTCATTGATGGTTTGGAGCAAAACATGAGATTTGTTGACATGAGGAGAAATATATCCTTTAAAAATATGTCTAGAGGGGACCTTTAAGAGCAAATCTGTTCATCTTTATCTATATACTCTTACAGCAAACCAAATTTTAGCAATATATTGCTGAATTACTGTGTATAGAGTTGACATTGTGTGTTTATGTGATGTGTTATTGTGTGTAGTTTTGTGTTTTGTATGATGTGTCCTGTGTGTGTTTTTTTTGCTTCGTACTGTTTGTTATTGTGCTTTTTTATATGTTTTAATTGTGACCTGTTGAAGGGGCTGCAGATGAAAATTAGCATTAAGCTAACTCTGGTGCAGCACATCAGCTGATAACGTTCATGTTGAACACTGTGCATGCTCCCTATAAATACATCAATAAAATATTTAGAGGAAAATGTAGATTTTTGTGAGTAAACAGACTTTTCAGGCTTTTATACTTCAGCTTTATGTTTTAAACAAAAAATCAGTGCGTTTATTATCAGGCAGCTTTTTATTCAGTGTTAAATGCTGCTCTGACAGGTTTAAACATTTCCTTTCATTTCCCTTTAAGTGCATCTGAAAACCTCTTTTTCTAATCTCACATCACTGCAGCGGTGACGCCGCCGCCGCTCTCGGGCCACTCACTTGTTCTAAAGTTTGAGGATTAAACACGAATGAATTATTAATCAGCATAATTCAATCATCTCAGTCTGATTGTTCTAAACTCCCTTTAGTGTTTGCCAAGCCACTTCATATTAAACCAAACAGACAGTTTGTAATCAAGCGGCTTTAAAGAGTCTGACGGGCAAATTCATTCATCAGATGGATATTTCCCCAGGTGGAGGATCAGCTTCACAGGCGGTTATGAGCTGTGATCCGGAGAGCAGCAGCGGCGGGGAAACGAGAACTCCCCCCCAAAAAAAACATCAGACGACGTGCTGTTAATGCTGCATCCAGCAGCGAAGCATCAAAGACACAATTCATCATATAGCTGCTGCATCTGCATCCCGTCTGGCTGCGGATGACTGCAGGCTGCTGACTGTCCTCCGCGTTTCATTTTATTTATCTCATTTTGTTTTATTTGCAGCCCGGAGTAAACCATCATTCTCCAATTAGAAACTTTTACATGGTGGCTGCTTTAGTGGCAGCGATTTTTCAGTTTATGTTCATGTTTCAGGGTTATTTGTGTTTTTGTTTACATTATTAATATCATAATAAAGGTATTTTCACCTTTTTTGTGTGGCCAAACATTTCTGGGTTTTGTTGTCGGTGTGTAACAAGTGATAAAGTTTCCTGGCTGGGATGAAGATGTGATGAAGATGTGGATGAAGGTTGATTTAGTGCAGTTTGGACTTTAACTGTTGAGCTGAGCTGCATTTTGGTAAAAGAAAGCTGCATGAAGAGTTTTGGAGAAGTGAAAAGTGTGTCAGCAACTGTAAAATATTAACAGTGTTTGTTTAGACATTCAGCAATAAAACAATGTAAGTTGCAGTGATTTTCTGTCACTGTTGTAAAGATTCACTAGTTTTGCATTATTTTCTCCACTTCCTTTTCCATCACCTGACTTCCTGCCGTCCCTTTTCCTTCTCACTGATTGGTCGGTCGGTTCACACGTCATTATCTTGATTCATTTCTCCTGAGCACTCTAGTCCTGTTTAAACACATCATTCATTCTTTGGTAAGAAGTTTATTTTTTGCGTTTATCCTTAGTTTTGTTGAAACAATATTTCCTTCTCTGTGTTCATTTAATCTTGTATATCTTCTATTTCAGATATAGACCCGTGTGTTTCACACTTCTACAATCCACATGATCAAATAAACATCTTTTCATGGTCTCCTTCATCCTGACTCATCACGATAGTTGAACTCCTGGAAGCCTCCTGTTATATAGAAGAAACACATTAGTTATTAGTGTCTTTTGTCATAATGACACAGTTTTGACTCGATCAATGATAAATAATGAATGGACGTTTTATTTTGGTAGCAGTGATGCTCGTCACTGTTCATGTTCAAGTCAAGTTTATTGTTGTCAAAACAGCAAATATACAGTTAGAATGAAACTTCACAAACATCAATATAACAAGACACACGTCGACAGGACGAGACCCGTCAAAGGCTGCAGGTTGAATTAATAAATATCATAAAATATAAGAATGGATGTTCCCTTTGACTGATGAACTGTCTGTTTGACTGTTTGAAACTGCAACAGTGTTTATAAAAACTGTTTCCATCAACATAAAAGAGTAAATGAACATCAGTGGGAAGTTAACAGAGGTGGAAATTCTTAACTTCTAACTTAACAATGATTAAATCAGTGAGTAAAATGAAAGAGTTGCATTAAAATCTGGATTTCAAGAGTTTCATTTTTCACACAAAGCCAATAAAGTCATTTTGATTTGTTTTAAACTCTTAATGGACAGAAGAAATGATGAGAATTAAATCAGTTTTTCAAAGTAAAGCTTGTAAATGTGTCTTCCTTTAGTACCATCATCAGCCACTAGAAGGCATTAGGTTGTTTTTCCTCCCAGTGGTCCATACAGACTTTCCTCCTCTTCCTCTTCTTCTCTCATAGTTTGTTTTATTGTTTTACTTCCTGTAAAACGTAAAGATAATAAATATTAAAATACATTAAAAATAAATACAAGAAAATCTCTTTTTTTTGTGCTTAAAAGCTTAAAACGTCTTCTCACTTTTCTTTAAATGGAGACGAGATTTTGGATCATTAAGAACATCAGTTCTGCTTCCTTTTAATTTGTCACTGTACTAATTGCCGTCCATATAGCCAGTCAATTAATTCAACCTAATTATAGCTCCATTTGCAAAAGCCTAATTGACATGTAGACCTGTCTGCTGAACGGCCAATTAGAGGAGAGACGCATGAAATATTGCATGCATGAAATAAAATGATGGCAAGATCTTAATGATTTAATCAAATATAATAATTAATTAGAGGCAGGAATGAGATGAGATGATTACTGTAAGAGAAGAAGAAGTGTCTCTTCTTCTTCTTCTTTTTATTCATTCATTCACAAACGTAAACAACAAAAGACCTTAAAGCCTCAAAACACCTCGAAAAGTTTGATTTTATCTTCATTTACCAACAAAATCAATAAAAACTGATAGAAATTAATAAAAAAAAACATAAAGCAGTTCATTCATTCACTCATTTGTTTTTCAAATGAATGAATGAGAGACTGACTGAATGAATGAATCAATGAATCAATAGGTGGATGGATTAACGAATGAATAAGATGAATGAATGAAAAAATAAATGAATGAATGAATGAATTAACAAATAATTGAGTGAGTGAATGGGTTATAAATGAATAAAGAAATAGAATAAGTTATAAATATATCAAAAATGAATGAATGAATGAATCTATAGATTATATGTTGAGTGAACAGACTTGAATGTATAAATACATGAGGTAAATATACTAATTAATATGTGAATGAATGAATGAATGAATGAGTCAATAGAAGTGAATGGGTTATATTATGAGTGAATAAATGAATGAATGAATATATGGAATCAATGAAGTAGATAAATGAACTAATGAATGAATGGATGAATATGTAAATGGAGGAATGGACCAATGAATGAATTAGCCAATAGATGAATAAATAAATGAATGAATGAGGGAGTGGATGGATAGAAGAACCTAAAGTAAATGAACAAGTGAATGTATGAGTAGATGAACTGATGAATGAATGAACATATGGAAAAAATGAACAGGTAAATGAATGAATGAATGAGTAAACAAGAGAGGGGATGAATATTAGTATGGAATAAATTAATAAACAAATAAATGAATGAATGAGAAGATGAATGGCTTAAAAATATATAGGTGAAAATACATGATAAGTGAATGAATGAATGAATGATTGAATGAATGAATGATTGAATGAATGAATGAATGATTGAATGAATGAATGATTGAATGAATGAATGAATGAATGAATGAATGCATTTAACAGAACTCTTTGTTTCTGTATACATTTAATAACCTCTGCTATGTGGACCTGTTGTAAGCTCTCCTTTGTGTCACCATGAATGAGTGAATGAGTGAATGAATGAATGAATGAATGAATGAATGAATGAATGAATGAATGAATGAGTGAATGAATGAATGCATTCAACAGAACTCTTTGTTTAGTATTAATGTAATAAGCTCTGCTGTGTGGACCTGTTGTCAGCTCTCCTTCATGTCACCTCATTTGCAGTAATCACTGATGTTCGACATCCCTTCACGTCAGCTGATCAATAGCTTATCAGCTGTTCACCGGGGAGACGCCACCTTTGATTCTGCTCACATCTCTGAAGTTTGGCTCCATACGAGCGGGCCCCGCTGAGCTCCGAGGGCCCCGGACCGACTCGCTCCGAGCCCCGCCGGCTGCTCCGGGCTTCAGAGGACCCCCTGCCGGGAGGTGGGGGGCCTCATAATGAGCTGAGGGGCCCCTCCACCTCATCAACACACTGTAATTCACTCTGCACAGCAGGACGGAGATGATTCAGTTTGAACCGGCAGCCTGTGATGGCGACGGTACACAAATCCTCAACAGGCTGAAGAGAAAACACACTCACACTGATGCCTGTTGTTATTGATCTGTCAGACCTTTATAGATACTTAGAGATGATTGTGTTGACTCGGTTGTTGTGTGTGACATTTGTGTTCGTCTGTTTGTGTTGTTTGTATTTATTGTTGTGACAGTGTTTATGCTGCTCTTGAGAAACAGATTTTAATCTCAACAAGATTTTTACCAGGTTAAATAAGGACGAAGGTCTTTTTTTTTAAATTAATAGATTAATCATTAGTTCTTCAAATGTCTTGTTTTCTATCAACAATCCAAAACTCAAAGATATTCAGTGAACGGTGGTTAAAAATACTGAGAAAAGCAGAAAATCTTAAATTACATTTAAGAATCTGGAGCCAGAGAACGGTTGATGTTTTTGTTCAGTCGATAATCACATTTATTGATGATTCATTTCCTGTCGACGCCACTTCAAACCAGTGAGAAGAGCACAGACAAAACACAAGATACAGAAAGTCTCACTTGTAAAAGTCTTGACGTGTGTCGTGACTGTAACAGATGTTTCTGAGTTAATAAGACTCAGACTAAAACAGGTTTTCAGAGCTTTTAAGGCTGATTCTGATGTTTTTGTGTCTAAATGTTTTCAAATCTGACTGTTTGTGTCATAAAAACCCCAAAACAAGTCCAATAAAAGTGATTTAGTCAAATCAAGTCTATTTTGTAGTCCCACTATTTATCATTAACAATCAGTCTGTAAACAGTTAATAAACTGTTTATAACTCATTATAATGTAAATAATGTTATGTTGTATAAACAGATAATGAACGACATCATAGTAAAACACAGCTGTAATAATATGAAATATGTCCTCAGATCAGTTTATAACGACATTATAGTGAGTTATTAACTGTTTATTAACTGTTTATTAACTGATTATAAATTCTAAAAAGTTTAAACTTTAATTGAAGTTTTTAAGGCTCCAACTAACAATGATTTTCTGGATTAATTGATGAATCATTTGATCTGGTTATATTGTCTCAGAGTCAAAGCTCTTTAAACGTCTCATTATTCTGATATGAACATGTGTGACAAAGAAAAGCATTAAATCAATATATTTGAGAAAAACCTTTTAACATATTTACCCCCCAAAAGATGAATAAAACGATTATTTGATTGTCAAAGTTGTTGTTAATTTAATGTCAATCGACTAATTGATTAATTGACAAATAGTTAAAAGAGCTTTTGAAACAATCAGTCTATTAACAGAAAATTCAATCGTTTTTGTTATTTTTTTAAGCAAAAATACCAAACATGTGCTGGTTTCAGCTCCTCAGATGTGATGATTTAATGCTTTTCTTTGTCATATATGACGTCAGCTTTAACTTTAACTTATAACTGGCATTTTTCACTATTTTCTGATGTTTTATGGACAAAATGAGGAATCAATTCATCGATGTTTGTACTTCTTTAATTTGTGTAAAATAAACTTTAAACTCTGAACGTTAGTTAGAAACTTTCTCCGCCAGATCAAAAAATAAAACTCTGCTGGAAAGTGAAAATCTTTTTTAAAAAACCTTAATAGAGATAAAACCGGTGAGGAAAAGCAGAGTGCAACGTGTGAGCGCTCTATTTTAAGACTTTAAAGAACCCCTGCTTCACATGTTGGATGGCCTGTTCTCTCCACATTATACAGGTTTTCTCTTTTTTCTGCTGCCAAGTTTTTCCATTTTCTCCTCGCCAGCTGGTCAAGGGTCTCCTGCTGCCGCTAGGGCCCACAGCTCACTTCCTACTTTCTCCGGCACCTGTTCCTATTTGGCAAGGCCGACCGGGGATCCTGAAAGCTTGGAGCCGAGCCATCTGCTGCCCAACTCTGCACCATTTTACCCCCCCTACCCCTCCACTCACCCACCCCATCCCTCGAGTCGCTGCATGCATCCTGATTTTCTCTTTTTCTCAGCTCTGAAACACACAGCAGTACTGAAAAGTGGAGTAAAGGCTGAAATGGATTGGCTGGCAAATCCCAAAATCACCATTTAGCTGGAGGTTAAATCAAAAGCATGACATGTGGAGCGGAGCCCATTTGCCCCATGCAGGTGAAGTGACTGATAAACTGTCATTTCTCATGTCAAATCACGTAAGTTATTCTGACCTTGACGATAACAGCAACGTCTTTAAACTCTAAGAAGCGTTATTTATCTCATAAATAACGTTTGACCTGTTTACATTTGAGGAACATGTTTGAATTTCAGGCCACAAAATTCTGTGTTAAGAAGTAGAAAACAGTTTAAAAACCTCAAACATATCTCCAGTTTTTAGGATTACACTCTTCCTCTACTAGTTGACAACATTTTCTAACCTAGATGTGACTTTTTTTAATGTCCAATGACAACATTTTTAAACATTTTTACACTATCCGACCCACTGAGCATAAGTCAGAGCTCTAATTGGCCAGCTGTTATGTGTTGAAAGCTCATGCTGCTGCTCTGCAGGTTGGACTTGGTTTAATTTTCAGCTAACACACTGTTTTAAACCTTTAAATTAAAGGTGCCCTGCAGAGTTTTTGGACATTAGTAGCACTATGGAGCAATATTTATACCGGTGGGTTTGTTTTATGGTGCACAAAAACACACAACGTGACACATATTCTGGTTTCCAGCTATTTACACCGATCGACAGGTTTGTGTTGAACATTAATGTGCCCACAAAGATAAAGAAGAAGAAGACTGCAAGCTAGCAAGCGTGGATGTAAACAATGCGGGATATATACTATTCAATAAATCATCTCTACAAATGTTTTATGAAGGTAATAGAAAGACGATACACACGATACATGTTGGTGAGAAACACTGTTTGTAAATGTTAATTCTGTTCAAGTGAATTTAAAATACGCCCTCATCCCCTAAAAAATCCAATTATAGGCATTAACGTGGATGATTAAATATAAATATATATAATAGATGTGAGGTAGAACATTATAAAACAGCCACACCAACATGTATTGGAACACAAAACTGCACAAGAGAGCCGATGTCTTTAAATTAAAGTACAACCTGAAAACAAAATGTCAAAGCAAAAAAAACCCAAATAAATAGCAGAAACATAAAGAAACGGAACAAAAAAAAAGTACATTTAATTTTTAAAAAATTAATTAATCATATGAAGACAGAATATAATTATTAAATTTATTTACTTTTACAATTTTTGTTTTTAGTTTGTGTATAGTGTCATAAATTAAATTTTGATTCATCACTTTATCTTTAAAAAAAACAGCTACTTTTTTTTATTACATTATTACATTATTACACTCCACAGTTGAATAAACTGTATATTTTATTTCCTGGTCAAAGGTCAGTGTTTTAGATCTAAGTAAATGCAGTGGAGTCAAATTCACAATATTTCTCTCTGAAATGTAGTAAAGAAGAAGTACACAGCAGCATAAAACTGTGACAGTACTGTTACTACTTGAATACCAGTGGTTGAAGAAGTACTCAGATCCTTTACTGCAGTAAAAGTACCAATACAGGGATGTAAAAATACTCCATTACAAGTAAAAGTCCTGCATGATAAATCCTACTACAGTAAAAGTACATAAGTATTATGAGCTTGATGTAGTTAAAGTATTGCAGTAAAAGTACATAAGTATTATGAGCTTGATGTAGTTAAAGTATTGCAGTAAATATTTCAGTATTTCCCTCTGAAATGTAAATATACTGCAGTAAATATACTTATTTACTTTCCAGCACTGTTCAACACTCTGTATCAGAATATTTATTACTATTATATATAAAACATGTATTGATATCGAACCAGAATAAATGAATAAATGTAGTCTCTCTGACCCATTTTGTTACGGACTACAACTCCCATGGGAACTCTTCCTGGCGCGCATGAGCAAAAAAGTGGGGCGCGCAAACTCACGCGGATGTACCGCTATGTAAAATGGCGGCGTGAGAGAGGCTCGTTCAAAACACAGTTCAGTCTTTTACCTGAGAAGGTGTTAAAGTAACGTGAGTGAAGCGGTCTGCGGTACCTGCAGCTGTCTGGGAATCATTCAGAGGGAGAGGTTGGAATTTACATTCCTAGAAAAAGGTACATTTACAGCTTTAAATGTAATACAGGATGAAATCTGTGTGAGATGCTAATGTTAGCTTCCAGACGGTGTTTAACATGGCGTTAGCTGCTAGCTGCTAATGTGTGGGCCCGGTTAGCTCAGCAGCTAACAGCCGGAACATGAACATGATGGCAACCGTTTCATTGTCTGTTCGGTTAGTTAAGTGTTACACCGGTTAACTGTTAATCTGACGGGGACGTTTCTCATCATATTCGTAGATTTGATAAACTAATGTTAGTCTGACAGGTCAACTGTTAGCTAACCTCAGATCCTCAGGACAGTTTGGTGTTTCTGTGATGAACACAACAAAACTCAGATCTGTCTTTTAACAGTTCTGGAAAGTAACTAAGTACATCTACTCAAGTAACATTACAACTTTACTTGAGTATTTCCATGTGATGCTACTTTCTACATTTCAGAGGGAAATATTGTACTTTCTACTCCACTACATTTATTTGACAGCTTCAGTTACTTTTCAGATGAAGATAATATAACAAGCTTTTAAAATACAACACATTGTTAAAGATGAAACCAGTGGTTTCCAACCTTTTTGGCTTTTGACGTCTTACAAAAAGCAGTGTGTAGTCGGGGTCACATTTCACATGTCTATGAGTTGTTAACAGCTCCACCAAATAGTGATTTTTCCCTCTAAACTTCTCACATGCTTTCATTTCAATAAATGTTCAAATGATCCAATATTTCAGCAAAAATCAAAGATTAGAGAAAAAGTCCAAAAACTGAAAACAGATTTGTGTATCAGAACTTTGTTTTTTCTTCTTTCCTCTCCCATTAATCATCTCACCACCCCTCAGATTTATCTGCTGACCCTTTGGAGGGGCCCGACCCCTAGGTTGGGAACCACTGGACTAAACTAGCTAACTGTATATAAAGTAGTGTAAACTAGCTCCACCTCCAGCAGCTACAACAGTAACATGCTGCTCTAACACTGATGCTTCACTATTAATAATCTAATGATGTCATAAATCAGGGTCGATGACCTGAAGCCAGTAGAAGTTAAGACTCACAGGTGTCCACGTTAGGACGAGGAGGACATTTCTCTTTGTTTGATAATGTTAAAAGTAAAGTTAGGCTTCCCGACTCATTTTAAAAAGAGAGAGAGAGAGAGCGGCGGTGGCGAGAACAAAGCAGCGAATGAGAGAAGTAAAACTTTATTTTCTGATTGTTTCACGGCTTTTACGTTCTACAGTAACAAATAAACAACCATCAAACACTCAACAGATGATTCGCTGTGGAGACAGGCTCCATGTTTAGTGGACGATGACTCGTGGAAGCGGACGGGAGGAGCTCGGAGCGAACATGTTCTTTCTCTCACTGTTCTGTCTTAACGAATACATCACTGCAGATCTCTCAGCGTCGTCTCCGGTCTTAACGGTTTATAATCGAGGTCATCTCTACTCGCTGAAATGTTATCATCATAAATTCTGTTCCTTGTCTCCGTATGTTCTCCAAACTATCTGACTTTACACAAAATATGGAGAAACCTACATTTAAACACCATTCACTTACTGATCCAATATGTGCCTAATTTGATATTTTGCATATTTGTGTAATATATCAGCATTACGTATCCATGCAGGACTGTTACTTGAGTACTTCTTCCTACTGCCTGAATAGATTAAAACGTGTTTTGGGATCAACTCTACTAACATGAACTCTCCAGAATGTTTTTACGACACGTCCACACTTATCTTCTAGTTAATCGGGTCCACGTGATTAAAACTGATACAACAGCGGAGAGGTGTTGGTTCAACTTTAGGGTAATTTTGGAGGCGTTTATATAAATGGAGCAGTCAGAATAACAAAACATCAACACCTCTCACACACACCTGTGGACACAACGAGACGTTTGAGGACGTGTCGCGTTTTATAGACCAAACAAATATTCAGTTAACTGAGAAAAATAAGCGACAGATTAATTGACAAGAAGGCTGTAACGGTTGTTAGTGTTTGTCAGTCTGACGGCAGCAACACTACAGGGTAACCATGGTAACCAGGATACCTTGGTTAAGCCGGCTAGCATACATCCATGAGCATGCTACAGCTAAGTGGTGCACCGCCAAATCGTTCTGCAGTTAGTTAGAGGATTATTAAACTATTCTGACGGTAATTATTTGGGTCATTGAAGCGTATTCTTCGTATGACTTCATGCACCAAACCGTAACATCCGTGCTGTGACGGTTCAGGACGAATACGCGTACCGTTACACCTCTAATCAGCCCCACATAAATGGCCGCCTGCTAACCGTGCTTCTGCTTCTTTTATTTTGGTGACAGAGCAGGGGGGATGGCGAAGAGGATCGCTGATAAAGAGCTAACGGACAGGAACTGGGATCAGGAGGAGGAGGGAGAGGAGGTGAGTTACTAATAATAATAAAGTCTGAAATAAATACATTCAAACTGACGCCGTGGTTGAAGAGTTCAGGTCTGTAGTGTGTCAGATTTTATGAATCTAACTCAGTATGTTATCCTTCATCAGGCCGGGACGTTTTCAGTTGCGAGCGACTCTGTGTTGAAGAACCGGGCGATTAAGAAAGCCAAACGTCGCAACATTGGAGCAGAGGTAAAAGCATAAATAGTTTAACATCAATTTGTGAATGAAACATTGAACAAATACTCCTTTATACAGATTACAAAAAGCTCCAAAACTCACATGTGAAGTAATTTTGAGAATAAGTTTAATGGTGAAAAGATTCTAAATGTAAACCAACAGGTTGTCTTGTGTCTTGTGTTTCAGGGTGAAGTTAGCACAGCCTTCAAAGGTTTTAAAGGCTTTTCTATGACGCCGGCGTCTGCAGCCAGCGGAGCCTCCACTCCAACGCTGTTCTCTGGTTTCGGGAACGGCGGAGGCTTTAAAGGTCTCGGAGGTCTGACCAACGGAAACAGCATCGCTCCTCCGTCATTCGGAGGTTTCTCATCTCCTGCTGCTGCGACGTCCTCCGCTACACCTGGTGAGGAGACGCAGTTAGATCACAGAAAACACTTCTCGGTTCATACCCGCCAACTTAAAAGTCTCGTACATTCATCAAGTGAGCAACGCTGTTGTTTCCTTGACAATAAAATAGTGTAAAGTCCACGTTAGAGGCAGGTAGAGAGAAACTGATGAAGTAGAATCCACACATCTCGTAGTCTGAGGTAGATCAGTGTTCAGTAGCGCTGTAGTCAGCTGGTCGATTAGTTGGTCGAATAATCTCCGTGTTATTTTCATTAGGAGAAAAGTGCTACATCAACAGCTTTCCAGGATTAATCCATTATTTCCTGTGGCGGGAGGGACAGACTAACAAATTACCTGTGAAAACAACGGGGGTGTATTCAAAACCTTTAAACAACCTGATGGCGACTGCTGGGTCTAACTGTACTCAACGTTTACTGAATCTGTGTTTCTCCATAACGACACAACGAGAACCACCGCCAGCCAAAAAAATATTTTTTAATATTTGATATCCGAATAAACATCCATTCATCGACAGCGTTTGGGAGTCTCTGTGCAGCGCTGTTCCGGTATGTGAGTCAACCTCTGTCGTTGCCTGGGAAACCACTGGTCGCGCGGCTCCGTTAAGGAGTATGTTTGCGTAGCGAGCGGGAAACAGCGAGGGGCAGAGAGGTGACGGTGGATGTGAGCGGAGCAGAGGAAAAGGTTAGTAGTAAGTTGTCAGTCTGGCAGTAAATGTACAGCACAGACTACAGTGTGTCAGTTAATAAATGCTAAAAAGTCACGTCTGTTGTTTCCCCAAATGCTGGAAAAGTAAAAGTGAAGGGAGTTAGCTCCAAAGTTAGCAACAGTGGGCTAGCATAACCTGAAGAGGCAAAACAGAGAAATGCAGAACAGAGAAATGCCCCCCCCCCCCCCCCCCCGCGACTAATCGATTAGTTGAAGATTATGTCCGATTTTAGTCGACCGAGACTTTCTCTGGTTGACTGCAGCTTTAGTGTTCAGAGTGTTTTGTCAGTCTGTTCCTCTCGTAGACGTGACAGTCAGTCAGCTGATCATCCTGAGTCAGGACTTGGAAAAGTCAACCAGTAATTAGTTTGAATAACTTCAGACTCAGCTGTACTGTAATGTGATGACTGTCGTCATACTTGGCCGCCGACGTCCATCCGTCAGCAGTCAGAGAGTCTCTCACTGTTCAGTAAAGTCTTTACATTTTCCTGTTTGATGTCGAGGTTTCACCGTCAGACCAGGTCGTCGCTCCGCTCGTTTGACGCCTACGCTGTGTCACTTGTAGGACGGGGCCAATAATCCATTTTCTGATTCAAATCGATCTTCATTGAAATGATCTGATATCGGTTTATAAAATCCTGAGATCAGTCTTAACGATGTTAGTCTGAACCGGCCTCATGAGACACTAGTGAACCTCCAATTGAATCAAAAAAACATGGCGGAGCTGCTCCTCTGAAGGCGCCGCCAACCTCAGCCTGAAGCCAGATGTCTGCTCACATCACGGATTTAAAGACTGTGAAGACGGAGAAGAGCAAAGATGTTGAAAATGGAGGTTTGGCCTGTTGAGAAGAAAACTCCGGTACTATTAGTGTGTAGAGGTGCACTATATTGACTGCTGTTGTGCGTCGGTCATATTAAATACAAAATACAATGAATGTAAAGATTAATATTGTTATTAATGCAGCAGGTTAGATGAAGGGCTTCGTATCGATGGACATAAATAGTAACGAGTAGTATTGAAACTTCCTGCATTTGATCCTTTTTGGTTTTGCTCGCAGCCAATCACAGCGAGCGTTGTTCGATTTAATGTGACGTGTGATTGGCCGCAGCTACAACCCAAACCGTCTCAAAATGTATTTGGACTGGGAGGACTGGTGGCATTTCTATTATCTAATAATCTGTTGGTATGAATGTCACTGGGAGGCGTACTGGTATTGGTACTGGTATCATGATCTTTTTAAAGATACCCAGCTCTGGTTAGAAGGTTCTAACTAACAGCATCAGATCTGTGAGAGTCTCTTTCATATCAAAGCAGAATCGGTTTTGTAACTGAAGTATCGTTAATCGATCGATGGAGTGGAATCGATCGGGGAGATCAATAGTGATGCTGATCACTGGTGTGTTAAACTAGTTGCTGAGTAGCAGCAGCTTCTTCTTTGTTGGTAATTTTGTAGTTTATGTTGTTTCCTCCCAAACCTTCCACACACAGACTGAAACAATAATCAATAATCAGCTCACAGTTTACAGCCGCCGTGTAATATATGCAGCTTTAACTGAGTAACTGCAGACACACAACAGATATCGAATCATTCATATTAAAATTCATAATAAAACCTTAATTAATGGATTTAGATATTGATTTACTGATATTTAATATGAAGACGGTTGATTCAGCAGATGTTTGTGTTTTTTTTAATCAGCTAAAAACAACATACGAGGAAAAATGTTGCTCTACTAGAATATTTATTTTAGTTTTTTACCTGCTGTCAGACTCGACGTTAGAAGAGCAGCCAGTAAAACGCTGGTTGTTATTATTAGACCAGCAGGTCGTTAACAACATCAAACATCCTGTCACTTTGTCACTTATAGTGAAAATAAATTATTCTCCTTTTTGTTGGTGTCGTTATAAACTAACTCTGATTGAATATAAAGATTTATTTTTGTACTTAATAAAGTTTTTTTTTTTTTTGGAAGATTAACATGTAAAATCATTTTGTTTATTTGGTCAAAATTAAAATTCTTTTAAAAGAAATGACGAACAAAAGACAGAGAGAGATGCACCGATGTGGATTTTGAGGGCCGATAATAATAATAATAATAATAATTATTATTATTATTATTATTATTATTATTATTATTAATCTAATAATCTCGCAGTTGCAAAAATGTGGATAAGTTTTGTATTTACAGTTTATTTTCCCTCGTTTAGTCTTCATCGTCCATAAAGGGAGATTTAATTATTGTAATTTTCTAATTAATTCCAGATCATTTCTTGTTTATTAACATAAAATTTCTTGTTTACAAAAACATTTAAATATCGACTGTTGATATGATTTATTTATAGTTTACAGACACAATAACAAAAACATCGTCCAAAGATGTTAAAGAAACATTCAATAATATAACTTTAACATCAATATGGCCTAAAGTAATGATGTCATTATAAATGTGTGAATTAATAACCCGACTCCTCCCCCAACATGGCAACCAGTATAAAGAGATAAAAAGCTCCTGGTATCACTGGTCCAGCATCATCTCTGCTTTATTAGAACAATAACATGTAGTTTAGACTCTCAACACGTCGTCTTTTGTCTGATTTACATTATTTTAATTCTCAGTTATATAAAAGCTGAACGACGCTGTTGACGTGTAACGGAGCTGAAATCTCCTCCATTGTTGGTTTGCTATTAGAGTGTAATGGAGCTGAATCAGCGGGGGTCTGTGTGTTTGTGTCTGGCTGCTCTTTCCCTTCATGTCGTCGTGTCGCCGCAGGGCAGGACAGGGAGGAGGGAGGAGGGGGAGGAGGGAGGGGAGGAGGAGGAGGAGGAGGGGGGGGAGGAGGGGGGGCTGCAGAGGGGGGAGGGGGGGTCTCTGAGACTCATCTCCTCTCACGTTTCTCCTCCTCTCAGCCTCATCCAGCTGCCATCACACTATAACATCTCTCCCCCTCGTCTCAGGTCTGACGTTCAACGGCCCCGCCTCCGCCAAGCCCACCGATGACATCACCGGCAAGCAGACCAATGGCTCCACCCCGAGCCTGACTCAAAGCTCGAGCTCCTGCAGCAGCAGCAGCAGCAGCAGCAGCAGTGTCAGCAACAAGGAGTACAGCCGGCAGCTCACCGCGCTCAACTGCTCGGTGCGGGACTGGATCACCAAGCACGTGAACGACAACCCTCTGTGCGACCTCAACCCCATCTTCAGGGATTATGAGCGGCACCTGGCCAGCATCGAGCGGCAGTACGGCGCCGGATCTGCCGACGGAGGCTCGGAGGAGAAGAAGAAGCAGGGAGGGATGCTGCCAACCACAGCCACCCCTCCTCCTCCTTCCTCCTCTTCTTCCTCGTCCAGCAGCAGCAGCAGCAGCTCGGCGGCTCCGGCGCCAGCCGCCGCTTTGTTCTCCTTTGGCAAAGATACGACGGGAGACTCAGGCCGGGACAAAAGCGCCGCCGCCGCCGCTCCGATCCCCGCCGGCGTCACGTTTAACTTCGGTCAGAAGGTGGACAGCTCGGCTCTGGGCTCCTTAGGCTCCAAATCGACGCCTCCCAGCTTCTCCTTCTCCTCCAGCGCCTCCTCCAGCCAGAGCTCCCTGTTCGGAGCTGCCGGCTCTGCCGCTCCGCTGTCCTTCAGCGGGAAGAAAGCCGAGGACGCTCAGCCTGCAGGTACGCAGACAGAAAACACAGTCATGTCCTGAAACTCAGGGAGCAGAGAGACTCAAATCTCTCGTTTCTTAATTCATAGTTGATATTTATTCTTCATCAGCAGCACAAGAAGCTGAAAGAAACTCTGATGAACCACAAATAAACATTTCTGTCATCGCAGGTAGAATCAATGAACTGACAAATATCTGCTGCTTGTTTTTTATCATATATGATAGAAGATTAAATATTTTGGATTATAAGGACAAACATTGTGTTGGATGTTTATGTGTTGACAGTTTCAGCCCCAAATTGTTTGTTTGGTCTTAAAATGTCAGAAAAGAAGTAAAAAAAAATGCTTTAAAATGTTTAGTTTCTAAACCTAAATGTTTACAATCATATAAGACAAAGAAAAACAAGAAATCTTTAAATCTTTCTCTGAAAATAAAATCAACAGTTAATTAATTGATCTACTAATTGTTTCAGCTCTGATTTTAATCAGTTTGAATGATCAGGTTGAGCTTTAATTTTATTTATATGAATGTTTGTAATCGACACAAGTGGATGAAATAATCTGGATTAACAAAATAATTGATTATTATTTTCCTCATTGATGAATCTGTTTGTTTTCATTATGAACAGATTCTTTGTTTCTTTAAAACGTTTCAGACTCAAATATTTTCAGTTTATCTTCATAAAAGAAAAATTAAGATTTAAACAATTCATTAATAATCGATCGACTAATCATTTCATAGCAGAATATTAACGTTTTATTAGGTTTAATGTGCAGATGATCAAAATAACATTTAAATAAATAATATAATAGAATTTAGATACAAACTGCAGCATGAAAGCAGTGAAACTGTGTGTCTGGTCTCCTTTAATGGTTAAATAATAAAGATTTAAGATTTTAAGTCTTTATTTAAAATTGTCCTAATTAATAACTAATTAGGTGAAAGCAGGTTTTCCCGTCTGACATCAGAGACAGTTAATGAGTCTGATCGTCTCGTGTCGTTATTAAAACTGTCAATCAGAGAGTCGTTGTAGGGCTGCAGCTGACGGCCACGTTCATTATCAATAAATCTACAGATGTATCGATCAGGGATGATCAGAAAGTGACGTCTTAAAATCTCTTTATTTTGTCCGACCAACAGTTTAAAACCCCAAAATATTTAATTTACTGTCACAGAAGAACAAGAAAAACAGAAAATGTTCAAGGAGATGGAATCTGGATTGTTCCATTTTATAATAGCTGATCAATCGATCAATGAAAATGTTTTTCTTTTACTAGACGAGAACGGAGACGAAGAGTCGGAGGAGCCGCCGAAACCTGAGATCAAAGAGGTTCAAGAGGACGACGCCTTTTACTCAAAGAAGTACGTCTGATGGTTTATTCACGTTTATTCAAACAGCTGAAGTCAGTAAATGAACAGATTGAACCTGCTGCAGGAAGCTTTTATTGATTCATGTTGTTGATCAGACAGAAAAACATCTTGACTCCTTTTTTAAATGATTTAAAACTTTAATTTGTGGTTTTTTTTAATCAGTCGGTTGTTTGAGTCTTTAACTGATTTTCCAGCTTTTGTCGTCTTAAAACAAAACTATATTTATATATAAAACCTCATCACAGGTTTATGATGTCGGAGTTCAACCAAAGTCTTTTCAGTTTGTTTAATTTGTTTAATTATCTACAAGATGTTTATGTGTTTGTTGTGGCCGATAAGATACAATAACTGATACTTTTATTATTACAAATGTTGTGAAGATGATGATTAATATATATTTAGACTTTTTTTCTAACACAGCACAGATGTTTACAGCTTTCACCCTCCGTACAATAATGATATATTTATTTATTGTTAACTTGCAACCAGTTTACCTTTTTTTTTTTTTTAATCTGTAGACTAATTAACATCTGACATGAGGTCGTTATTGATAGAAAGGCTGCAGGTCTTTAACGATTAACTGGTAAATTCAGTTTATTTTAAAGGTGCAATATACGACGTTCAGCCCCGCTAGATGTCGCACTAGAGCCCCGGCAGTTCTTGGTTTACGTAATAAATAAAAAATAAATAATAAAGTTTGAGGGGAAGCAGAAGCAGAATCTGAACACACTGACCGAACTGTTAAACTACGCAGCGCTGATCAATGAGGTATCAAGATTCTGTTACTGCGTCGCCTTTCAGGAACATATTTTAGTGTTTAGCTGTAATATGATAAAGTTTGTGACGCGGCCGAGGACTCACATGCACGCTCACATGCACGCATGGCGGGACCGGCTGTCCAAACGAGGAACAGATGAGCTCGAACAGGGAGCGTGACTTCATTCTCTGCTCAGGATGCCGTTATATCTTTACATAGCAAACAGTTGTTTGCTGCCGTCTAGTGGGGCTGAGTGTCGTTTATGTTGCACCTTTTTAAGATACTTGGCTAATTAGACTCATTCATTGCATACAGAGAATGTCCGTTTTGAGCGTGTTCGTAACAATTCACTATTAGCATAACGAGCTACGTGTAGCTGTAACACATAGCGTTTAAGTTTATGTTCTGCTTGTTTGATAAATTGTTCGTACCGTCTCCCGTACCCCTAAATTCCACCGGGCGCGTGTGAACCGCGTTCTGGCTCTGACGCGGCCGCAGGAGCTGATCGTGGCCGCTCTAGTCAATGTAGCCGATTCCACCGGGCACGCCGCGGCGTGTTTCAGAAGCGTCTTTCCGCTCCGCTGCGCTAAAGATAGGCGCCTCGTCTATTTTTTACGGAGGCCGCGTCAAGCAGCACAGAGCAGATGGAGCTGGGCAGGAAGTCAGACACAGAAACAGCCTTAAGCATCTGGTCGATTTTCAAAATAAAACACGCCGTGCAGACTCCTGGTCGTATATCAACAATAAACGCAATTAAAACAGACGAATAAAGAAACCATTTAACTACGTAGCCTAATTAACCGTAACAGAAGCACAATAATCAAGGAAAATGACCAAATCAACGAAAGCTGAGCAAGTTAACAAAATTGGGCCGTTTAGTTGCCCTGCTACTGCAGTAATTACGGTAGCCTTAAGGGACTTTATCAGCTTTGACCAGGCTGCTGTAATTACTGTAGTAGGAGTGCAACTGACTTTAAACGGCGGATGGCTTCCCCGCAGTGAAGACGCTCTGCCTCTGACGCGCTGCCGGTGGAATATGGCGCCGTGCAGAGGACGGAGCGAAACCGTGTCGCAGCCGGAACGCAGCGCACACACGCCCGGTGGAATCCCGAGGTTAAAGCCAGATGTTGTTGCACTTACAGCAGCGAGCAGTCGACTGGAGTAAAGTACAACCTAAAGTCTGTTTCATCGTGTGCGTAGAGGTGAAACACTGAGGACAGAAGAGTCTTCAAGCACAGAATAGTCTGAAGGGAAATAAAACTCAGATCATATTGTTCTTATTAAAAATGATGTTTGTTTAACAAGATTACATTAAATAAACATGAGATTTTAGCCGCCGTGCTGTAACGTCGTCCAAACATCACAAAACTGAACCTGGATCAGTTTTATTTCTCAGTTTGTGAATCATGACTCAGCGTTTTTAATATATTCTAACTTGCTGTGTGTCTGTTGTTGTTGTTGTTGTTGTTGTTGTTGTTGTTGCCGTCAGGTGTAAAATGTTCTACAAGAAGGAGTCTGAGTTCAAAGAGAAAGGAGTGGGAACTCTGCACCTCAAACAGACAGCGGACGGAAAAACTCAGATGATCATTCGCGCCGACACCAATCTGGGTAAAAACATCTGGACACGTAGAAACTGCAAACACACTTCACATCCACATGTTGTTGTTTGATTATCGGCTCATTTTAACATCATCACTGATTTAAAAAACACAAACAGGTTTTTAAAATTCTTCAATAAACAATCTCTTATAATAATGATAATAATAATAATTATAATTATAATAATAATAATAATACTCCTCTTTTGTAATAATAGTAGCAGTAATAATAATGATATTTAAATATCAATTTTAAAGAAGGTTGTTTACAAAGTGCTTTACATTGTCTGCACATTTATAAACAAAACACAACAGAAGCACATTTTTAAATTAAAGTGATTAAACAGTCGAGTGATGCAGGGATGGATGGAGCATGCAGGAGAGCTAAAAGATAAAAAAAACATCTATAAAAGTTTATTTCAAAGAGATTTAAAAGTGCCAGATTGTCCCTCTTTGTTATTAATCTGAAGTTTGATCATCTAAGTGGACAAGACAGCAGAAATTAACTATATTGCATCAAAAGTTATCAAAATAACATCAAAGTCACTTCACTTGTCTGTATCCTTCATCCTTTATGTCGTTTTGTGAATTTGCTAATTTTATCTTTTTATTTTGGTTGTTGGTATTAATCTTAAAGTTACTGTCAGTGAACAGTTACGGAGGTAAAATCTGTCTCAGTTCCTCAATGAAAACTTCAGATTAAAGCTGCAACGATCAGTCAATTAATCAATTAGTTGAATGACAGAAAATTAATCATCAACTATCCAATAATCTTTTTAGTTTCAAACGTTTTGTTGCTTTTAGCTTCTCAGATGTGACGATTTAATGCTTCTCTTTGTCATTAATGACAGTAAACTGAATATTTTTGGACAAAATAAGACACTTAAAGACGTAACTTAGTCCATTCTCACTATTTTCATACATTTTATAGGTAAAACTTTTAATTAATTGATAAAATAATCAGCAGATTAATCAATAATGGAAGTTATAGTTGCAGCCTGATGTTTTACTTCTTGATTTGTTTTTGTTGTTTTTGTTGGAGGAAGATGTTAAATGTTCACATCAGAAAATCGATTCATCTGACGATTATTTTCTACAATCAGACTAAAGGACCACAGAAAGGCATCATGGGTAAAGTAAAATGCTTGACATCAGGTAGAAGAAGACGGGTCAGTAAGTGTTTTATGTCTTAGAGGTCGTCATGATCTGTGACTCCACCGCTGACAGAAACAACGTCATTACTGTCTTGATTCGTTTTTTTTTAGTCTATAAACTGTCAGAAAATGGTGAAAAATGTTCAGTTTACTGTCACACAGGACCAAAGAAACCAGCAAATATTCACATTTAAGAAGCTGAAATCAGAGAAATTTTGCTTTTTCCTTCTTTAAAAAATGACTGAAAACAATAAATCGATTTTAACAAAAATAGTTTCCTGTTGATAAATTAATCGACTAATCGACTAGTCGTTGCAGCTCTTCTAGATAAAACCTACATACAGTTAATAAAAAAACTGGAAACATTCTCCTCTTGTTAAACCCCAGAAAACCTGAAAGATGACAAATAATTTAAATACATCTTAATATTCAAAAGTCAAATATGTTTCCAAAAAAAAAACAAATGAGGAAAGGAGGCGTTTTCCTGTTTTCCATCAGATGAAGCTGATCTGTGATGGAACAGCTCCTCCTGCTGGACAAACGCAGGAACTGCTGGTTCCTGAACGTCTGCTACAAACACACACACGGGTTCTCATTTAAAGGCTTCAGAGTATTTTAAATGTGTTGAATCTAGTATCATTAGAGGTTTATCTCTGTATTTTAACTCAGCAGTGGCTGTTAAACTGAAACAAACAGGTTTTATATTCTCTGAAATGTGTTTGCTCGACCTCGATGTCTCTCTAACCTGTAATCTCCACAATCCTGTTACATAAAACACGAGTTTTCCTCCTTCAGACGTCTCTCAAGACAGGAAAACAAAAAAAAAAAAAAAAACAAACAAAGGAAACAGATTTCCTGCAGTCCAGCAGGAATGCAGTCATGTAGTTGCCATGGTAACGCTGCTCCTGCTCAGGTTAAACCAGTCTTGAATGGCTTTTTTTTTTTTTTATAGTTTTGTTATCAAAACTGGCTGGTGGAAAATCAGAGAAAGAGGGGGCGTACGTTTCTGACATTTTATGGGTGAAATGAAAAATGAGGTTATTTAAAAACAATAAAAAAACATTTGAAATGGTTTAAATGTGTCGACATGTCGGGAGATTGTTTATGGCAGGAACAGCCGAGGCTTCTAACAGCTTAATGAAAACTCTGAAAGGAGCTGAAGTGCCAAATTAAAGTCCTGAAATGAGAAATTTCAACACAATGTTAATTTTGTTTGTATCTAAACTTCAAGCACTGAACAAAGTTGAAGTGGAAGAATTGGTTTAAGTGAAGTTAAAGTGAATGTTATGAAAGGAGTTGAAGTGCTGAAAGTTTCATTACAGGATTAATTTAGAAACAAAGTAAGTTTTATCTGAAGTTTAAGCGTCATGTTAGGATGAGTGACGTTCAAGTGTTTAAAGGAGTTGAAGTGTCAAACTGAAGAATAAGAAGTGTTGTTACAATTTAAATATAGTGATGAGATCAAGTTGTAAGTAAGTGAGTTTTATTTGTTTTGCACTTATAAACATAAATAACAAAGTGCTTTACAAGACGTAATACACATTTAAAAAGAAAGAAAACATAGAAGATGAAGTGACACAAGATTAAAAAGTGCAAAACACACAATACAACAATGAAAATGATGAAATGTTGATACGCTGGTCATAACAGGTGTGTCTTTAGCTGCTCAGTCACCACAAGTCTTAAGGCAAGTTTAGCATGTCTGGACCTTGGGGAGCACTAAACTGGAAGTTGCAGTGGAAGTTATGAAAGGAGTTGAAGTGCAAAAATGGAAAGTAAGTTGTATCTAAAGTTTAAAGTTATAATATGCAGGATTTTCCTAACAAAAACAATTTATAGACTCATATAAAAATAATCCCCTTCAATCATCACTGATGACCCACCAGAAGTGCGTATTTATCTGCAGAGTTGCTGCCTGTATTTTCTGATTATTTCGCTGTGTTCGGGGCGTTTCTGGGCGCATTTTTTGGGCAGTGAGTGTGTCGCCTCCATCCAATAACAGCACAGAGTGTGAGGTCTCTCTGCTGTCTGTGTCATGGATGTATGAAGAGCAGCAGGTCTGTGTGTCTGTTGACCGAGGGCGGAGCTGAGCTACACACAGAGCAGAGCAGAGCAGAGAGGCCGCAGCAGACAGGAAGAAGCTCTGCATTCACACTAAATCCAGCAATGCGGAGCCTTCAAAATAACATTTTATTTCTCTGATTCACTGCCTTGTTCTTGCTAGCGCCGCTCGCTCTTCATTCACTCTCTAGCTCACTTGCCCACAGCTGCTCTCTCTACATAGTATACTAGAGATGCACGATATTGGATTTTTGCCGATATCCGATATTTCCAACTCATTGTGGCAGATACCGATTTATGCACATATTTTTCTTAGCTGGCTGAGGAGACTATTATGCATGCAAGCATAAGTATGATCAAGAAAGACAATATATGAAGACTGGATGCAGGAGCTCAGCATTAAAACTTTAATGAACCTGCCAAGTGGGAGCAGCAGTAGAGTTTTCATTGAGTTTATTAGACAGACAGGATTAATGTGCAGGATTTAATCTCTGGTCCACACTCCGGAGCAGAAGGTGGCGGTAATGCAGCTAATACGCTGGTTGCCAACTGCAGTTATAAACCAAAAAGAAGAAGATGAAGTTTGTTATTTTTCAAACAGAGTGGTACATCCCGTCAGCCGAAGGATTTCTTATCTGTGCAGCTCCTCAATGGACTGTTTCACCCCGTCAGACCTGCTGCTTCTTCCCACTTTAACCTGAATAACAAACCACATAGAGAACTGGGGCTAACGTTAGCTGGGAGGCTAGCGGAGTGTTAGTAACAGCACGACCGGAGGAAAGCACAGCCAGCTAGCCTCTGCTAGCCTCCCAGCTAAAGTTAGCCCCAGTTCTCTATGTGGACCACTGAGCCCCGGTTTGTTATTCAGGTTAAAGTGGGAAGAAGCAGCTGATCTGAAACAGTCCATCAAGGGAAGCACAGTCAGGCGGCGGAGGAGATGGCGACATATCAGCCTCTCATAATCGGCAGAATTCGCCGATACCGATGACGTGCCGATAATATCGTGAATCCCGATAGTTTACCTTTAAACACAACTGAAGGGGAAGTTTCATTTGAAGTTGGAAGCTACAAAAGGAGTTTAGAAACTAGAAACTTTGATGATGAAGGTTCTGGGAAAGAAGTCGTATTAAAACTGTTTTTCTTCTTCATCTTTAGGAAACATCCTGCTGAACATCATCGTGCAGGCGTCCATGCCGTGCTCCAGAGTCGGTAAGAACAACGTGATGGTGGTTTGCGTCCCCAACCCGCCCGTCGACGACAAGAACCCCACCAGCCCCGTCCCCCTCCTCATCCGGGTCAAGACCGCAGAGGACGCCGACGAGCTCCACAAGACCCTGGAGGAGAAGAAAGGCTGAATCCAGAGCTTTTAGCAGACTTCACCTGGTCATCCTCTGCTGTCCACCGGTCCGAACCTGACCACGCATCGACCTCATCACGCCGGTTTTACCCACAAACACACACACACACACACATTTGTACTTAACTCACCTGATAATTCAGCTGTTTTGTCGCCTCCCTCTCAGTTCCTCATAATAAATTGGTCGTCATACTGTGAAATATTTTTTTTTTTTTTTTTTTAAATCACAAATATCAGAAGCAGGTGGTCGCTCGTTGACTCGGCTACATTCCCTCTGGTTCGACGCTGCTGCTGCTGTTGTTGTATTAGAGAAACAGAACGATGTATCTTATCAGTCTCAAGCGTTTTTAATTTTTTTTTTAAAAAAAAAATTTGGTCGTCGAGTGACTGAAAGTCGAGTGTGAATCCAGACGAGTTGTTGTGCGAGGAGCTTCTCATCTGCGATCCTTACCACTGAGTTTTTTTTTTTTTTTTTTTTTTTTTTTGAGGGGGGAACCTCCAAATAAAAGTCCAGTCAATTTGGTTTTACAAATTAAATACTTGCAGTAACAGTTAATATTTTAATGAAAGTGTCGAGGATGAAGAGGTTTCCTTCCTCTGAGTGTGTCTGCTGAGTGTTTTTTTTTTTTTTCGATCTGGAAACTATTTATTGTGTCGGCAGGATTTGTACTTTCACTGATTGAACCTGGTGTGAATGTTTCCCCTGAAGAGCTTCTTAAAAACAGTGTAGAAGGGAAGTGTGTGTAACAGACCAGTTATTATATTTTATTTTTTCTGTAAACATGGACTCTGTTCTTTTTTTCCAAGTGTCCTTTGTGTGGCCTTCAGTCCGGCCTTCCAGATGAGGCCTGCTGTCATCGTCTGAGAACATTTGTAAAGACATTTATTGGGGAATAAAAGGAAACAAATGAACATGGCTGCTGCTTTTTAATTTCTGTGGTTTTATTTTTACTTTCAGCTCCACAAAGGATTTTACTTGCTCCTATAACAAATAGTTTTATTAGTGGTTATCAAATAACGACAAAGACTAAAGTTAATCGTCATGTTTAATCTTTATTTAAGTAAATGAAACAGAACACAGAGTGTCATAGATGCCAAGCAACAAACATCCTTACATATTGAAAGTGTTATGACCCATCTCCTAAATTACATTGAACACTAAACTCTACTGTTTAGATACTGGAATAGACTCGAACCTGATGGTAAATACATTTTCAGACTCATTTCTTCCAATCAAAGCTTCCTGATTTCCCCCTTTAACGTCTCTCGTTCTCCAGAGTATTTATGAAATATTACACGTTCCACTGATTCCTCTGTTTGACAGAGCTCACGTCATCCTGAGGGATGTTTGTTGCCTACTCGACTCTTGATTGGCCATCGGCGTGTGCGAGTGACGCTTTACTTCACCTGGGTCAAACCTTATTATTGAACCATGCAGTGTCCTTAAAAATCACACAAATATCGTTCGTTCGCTGCTGATATCTGGAAACTTTAGGTTTGAAAACATGAGCAATGAGCTGAAGAGGAGCTCCAACCAAATCACAGAGTAACTTCATTTTGTCTCAATATTTCAGGTGGAGCTGCAAACCATTAAAAGAAACGATTGAAAGAAAATTCATCGGCAATCGTTTTAGTCATTTAAGGGAGAAAAAAAACATTTTCTGATTGCTGCTTCTCAAATGTGAAGATTTGAAGTTTTTCTGTGTCATATGACAGTAAACTGAATATTTTTGGACTGTTGATCAGACAAAAAAAAGACATTGAAGGCGAAAGCTTGAGCTGTAAGAAATAAAAACAGGTATTTCTGTCATTTTGCAGACTAAAGAGAATAATTAAAGCTCAAAACAGCTGCAATGATTAGTTGATCAACAGAAAATGAATCACCAACTATTTTACAAAATTAAATAATCATGTAAGTGGTATTTTGACCAACAATGCCAAATATTTGATGGTTCCAGCTTCTCAAATTGCTTTTGTGTATTTTCATGTAATTTGAATATTATATCCTTGGGTTGTGGAAATTTACAGAATTTTTCACTGTTTTCTCACATCTTATAGACTAAATAATAGATTGAGACAATAATTGTTAGTTGCAGTCCTCATTTCAGGGTTTTAATTGTGTCAGAGTTTGTGGGTTTTAACCTTTTTTTGCACCAGTGTGAGAGAGAGCCTCTTGAATATAGAAACTGGAAGACTTATGCTGCCCTCTGCTGGTCACAGAGTGCTGAGTCAGGGCGGTTACCACATGCTAATTATTGCTATGGAGGAGCTAGCTTTAGCCAGGGACATGTGCTCTTGCTGACTTTATCCTGTGTGTGTGTGTGTGTGTGTGTGTGAAAACCAGAAAAACCACACTCACATGCATAAAGTCCTGATACAGCAAGAGTGAAAATTGGTTGATCAATAAAGGCACCTGTAACACACCCATAATCTTCACATACTCAAACCAGTAACTGATTGAAGGATCCTTCATCCTTCTTTATAATCACAGATTGTTTTTATATTGACAGTTAGGTCGCAGTCTCACAGATCAGGATGAGGAGGAAAGAGGCAAAGCAAAAAGCCTAACAAAACAGAAAATGAAAGGTATTTTGTGTTATTTTATTGCAGTTATTTACTTAATTTTAAAAATCCGGGTATCTCTGAAATTTTAACTTTTCCTGAACTAAGAAAAAAAGCTTTGTATTGATGCATTTTTCCACTAATCCAATGGGTTTTAATGATTTATGTAATAGCTTAAGAAGGAGAAGAAATACTTCATTTAGTTTATGTGAAAACTTCAGAATCACTAAATTTGGAGATGAGTTTTCTTTTGACAGCGATTAAAATGATCAATAAATCCTTGAAGTAATTTGCTGAGTAAAAATATGACTAATGCAGTGGAATTTTGTTTGTGATAAATTGTTGAGTCTATAAATTGTAAAAAAAAAAAAAAAAAAAAAAAAATTAGAAGAATTGCAATCACAGTGTGTTGGGGATTGAAGATATCTGGATGTTTTGAGAAAAAAGAAAATATGAGTAAAATCACAATTTTGAGAGGAAAAGAGAAAGAATAATTTATTCAGAAACATTCACAGAGTAGATTGGAAATGTGTTTGAATTCCTCTGAGGAGCAGCAAATTTTATGTAAATCAAGTGATATAGAAATAAGAAACCCAACAACAATCTATAGTTTTTCTGGTAATGTGTATTTCAATAAATAAATACAGGAAAATGTACACACAGTTTGGAAACTAAGCGACAGAAGTATGAACTGATCAACATGCACATTAACTTGTGTCTGTGTACAAAAGCCATGATGAGAGCGTTTGTGATGTAAGAACACGTCAACAACAAAAAAAAAAAACATTTTTAACAAACAGGTTTCAAAAAGGTTCTAAAAGCGTTTTACAGTGCAAACTGTCATTCTGCTGTAATATCAAATGTTTCTTAGTTAAAGCAGTCTTTGCTATTGGACAGCGTGGATACATTCAGCTGCAGAAACTAAACTACGTCATCGTAACACTGAAGAGACGAGCAGCGTTCAACTCATCCAACTGAAAAAGTGCCCTGTGGGATATTTCACTATTTAAACACAATATGGAGGAGAACACTGTGGACTGACTTTGATCGAGAATGGCTTCATCTCTTGAGTGCAAATCAATCACTGATAATATCTGATCAATAACACCAACGACAACGATTCCGTTTCTAACATCAGATCAATCGATTCTCCTCGCAGGTTGACTGATGATTTAACTGTAAAATCATGAAAATGTGACAAATCTTTCTGCATGTGGACTCAGTAAGAAAAAAACCCAAACATCCAATTAATTTTAATTCTTAAAATTGATCTTTGGCGGTGGTTACTTGTTGTCAATGATTAATACTGTGTAAATACAGTGTAATGTATTTACAATTCAACCAAAAATAATGTAAGTTCCCAGAATAAATATGAAAACTACTTTCATAATCATGCAATTTTAGTATTTATCTGATTTAATTTAATCTTAATGAATTGTATGTAACTGAGTTGAGAGATCAATACCAATTTCCAGACCTAAAGATTAATAAATCCTTTAATTTACTGAGTAAAAATATGACTATTCTGTGGATTCTTTTATTGATAAATTGTTGATTCTATAACTTGAAGAAAAGAGAAAAAAGGCAATCACAGAGTATTAGGGGAAACAAAATCTGAAAAAATCTTGAAGATATCTTGTATTTTGAGATAAAAGTAGTAATTTAAAATAATAATAATAATATGAGAGAAGTTACAGTTTTACAAGAAAAAAATTTATAATGTGAAAATAATGCTTTTGTGAATAAAATTGTAATTTAATGTTCTTATAACATTACGATTTTATGCTCATTTTTACCCAGAAAAGTGTAAAAATTGCAAGAATAAAGTTTTTGTGTGAATAATTATAAATAATAATGTCGTAAATTCTTTCTTAAAATATTACAATTTTATTCCCAAAATTTCACATTGTATTACAGCCACTGATGCAGGGCAAAAAAAAAAAGTCATGATATTTTGAGAGAAAAGTCCATATATAAAATATCACAGAATACAGTTATAATTTTATGTATTATTGAGAATAAAGTTTTTGTGGATGCAACTGCAATTTAATAATAAATTCTTAAAACATACTTTCTCATAACATTACAATTTATGCTCATTTTTACAACAAAGTGTAAAAATTGTATGTAATATTGTGAGAATAGAGTTTTCATGTGAATAAATATAATAAAGATAATGTTATAAATTCTTTCTTAATGTTACTATTTTATGCCTAAAATATTACAACTTTATTCCCCAAACATCACATGGTCTTACGGCTGCTGATACAAAATATATACGATTCATCATGTCTCAAAATTTATATCAAGACATGAAATCGTATTTTTTTTTCCAGAAAAATATTACAAAGAAAAAAGTCACAATTTTATGAGTAAAAATCAATTTTCTTAATGTAATATTGAGAATAAAGTTTAAATAAAATGGTAATTTAATAATACAAATTATTTCTTTAACTTCGACTATATTCATTTTTACAAATTTAATCTCAATCTCAGATTTTTCTTCCCCCTAATTTAATCATTATACCAAGATGTGATGTCTTAACATCTTATTTTGATGTTATTATTTCAATTAACAAGTTATTAAATTTATAGTGAAACAAAACAGTAAACAAACTAATCATTTAATATAATTTACAATGTTATAAAATAAATTATTTATTGAAAAGGAAAACTAAAATGAGCTGATTATAGCTTTAAAAATGTAAATGTGTGATTTTGGGTTCTGGGAACTTAAAGATATTTGTTGTTATTTTCGACTTTTCACAGACAGTTCATTGAAAACAAGTTGAAAACAATCTAACAGCTGCAGCAGTGATCCGTTTCTGTTCCTGCACGACGGGGGAGAAATAACCGATCTTTGGAAGCCTCCGCTGGTTGTTTCTGACAGAATCAAAAGTTTGATGAAATGAACACGAAGAAACGTTAAAAGTTACATACAGAGTCAGATTTAAGGCTTCAGGAGCACAGAGGGAGAACATCAACTAACTCAAACACATCTGTCCACATGTGGATCCGATCCAGTTAGTCCCGTTTCCTTTTTTCATTTCCTGTTTTTGCAAATACAAACAAACAGATCTGAAGCTTTTTTTTTCCTCCAGTTTCCCTTTTTTTTTTCATCATCTCCATCTTCGTCATTGTTACTTCAGGAGTTTTTCAAGTCTCTTCCAGTGAGTTGCAGTTTTTAAACAAAAAGCCAGAGCAGTGAAAAAGTCAAAGTTGGGTTTAGTTTGTGTTTTTTTTTTTTCTTTTTTTCTGTCTTTTTTAAATCAGTGGTGAAAAGCCACAGAAGAAAATGTGACTACAGTTTGTATCATCACACAGCTCGGCTCATTTATCAGATCGTGAACGTTGTTTCTGTCAGATCAGGGGTCAAATCCATCAAAAACGTTCACATCTAACATCAAGAGAAAGTGAACATATTTACTGTAACAGGTTAGAGACTGATCTACTTACAGTAGATATTTGGCTTTAAATCGGCAAAGATGGAAAAAACTGAAAATAATCTATACAAGGTGAGAGAAAATGTTAAAATGTAGATAACACTTATGAATTATAATCATACATACAATCATACTGAGCTATTGTCCATTATTTGTAATGTTTGTTGTATAGATGTCATGATGCGTTTATGACTGAATTAAGATTTTCTGGTAAAATTTAAGTATCAAAAAAGAAAATTGTCTCAACACTGAAAAGCACAATCAATATTTTCACTGTAAAGGCTGTTTGTTGTCGTCTGCTGTTTTTTTTACTGTAATTTATTGTTGAGTGTTGACAGTGCAGGAACTAATTGTTTTCTATATATACAAAATGTCCACGAATAATGTGAGAAAAGCCAAAATATTGAGAAAAAACAGTAGAAAAAGTTGTAATTCTAAAGGGTAAAAAGCCGTAATACAAGATAAAAGTTGCAAGTTTATAGTTTTTCCTCATGAGCGTAAAGGTACGACTTTATTCTTGTGAGTTCTTTTGGTTTATCATTATGTTCATTATTTCTCCAAAAAAAACTGCAAAAGATTTATCAGTTTTATTTTGACATATTTTGAGACATGGTCTGCTATTCTCACAAATTACTAAACTTAAGCTTTTCACTCTGTTTACAGTTGTTTTGATAAGATTTTTTGTTATTTCTCAGATTCACCTTCATCCACAGACCAGTCACGACTGAAACAGTTAATCTGTCAGTGAGCTGAGTGACAGAAAGGGACGATTTTGATGATCATTTAATCATTTATATCATTTAATTAAGCAAAAATACAAAATTTATACTTACAGGGTCTCAAATGTGTTTCGTATCTTTGATACTTTTGCACATTTGAAGCATTTTTCTGACACAAAAAGCAACATTTTACTGTCTGAAACTAAATGATTGATTAAAAATAGAATATTATGTAAGTCAATCAATGAAAATAACTGTTAATTGATCGGTCTTAAATATGAAGAGATGGATTTGACCCCCTCAGCGTTTGCTAATAAGAACGAAGCCATCTACATTTCTTTCTTTCATACAAAAACACTTTTCATTTTAAACAAGTCAGACGCAGAATCCTTCCACCTCTCGTCGCCGTAGATTCACAAATGAAGAAGAAACAAACTCCACCACGAGTCGAACGGAGCGTCGTCATTAAAAGCAGAACCTTTTTTTCAAGGCGTCTCAGTGAGTAAAGCAGCAGGATATTTACAAGAAGAAAAAAAAAAAAACACACATTCTTCACATCCTTCCTGGTCAGAGTTCAGCCAATTGCCTTTTTCACACTGAGGTCATGTGATCCTCGACACTGGGCCCGTTTCCGTGGAGACAACCTCCCCCCCCTGCCTGCGATAACGCCAGCAGGACACAGCGGGAACTTAAAAGAAGAAGAAGAGGCACTTCTTGGATGGCTGGTTTGTGTGTCGTCCCCTCTGAACGCGTTTCTCCTCCGTCTCCAGGTGAAGCAGATGTTTGGTTGTTGGTCTCGGGCTGGACAGCGGGGGGCGCCGTCGTCTCAGTGGCCTGATGCAGGGAGGCACTTGGTAGTGATGCTCTGAGGAGAGTCGAGCTCTGCTATGTCATCAGGATGGGCTTCTGCCTCACCTCCAGGATGTCTGACAGACAAACACACACACAAAGTAAATCAGAGTTCAGACGTTTCAGAAAGAGGTTTTTAAGGTTTTATACATTTGCTCGAGTTACTTAACCTTTTACCGTCCACTGTTCCACCTGCAGAATATAATTTCTGTGTAATTTACATGAAAAGATGAGATATACTTTAATGTCCCCGAAGGGAAATTTGTTCTGGACTCCGTCCTGCAGGAGATAAAATCATACATACTGCATAGTAAAAGAAAAAACATCAACATCTTAACAGCACATGGCTTCCATACACACACATACACACCTACTGACAATGGTGACATATTGCACAACCCTCATGGCCGACATCAATCAATCAATCAATCAATTTTTATTTATATAGCCCTAAATCACAACAAAAGTCATCTCAGGGCACTTTTCACATAGAGCAGGTCTAGACTGTACGTCTACATTACATGTTAGTGTTGAGAAGCTAAATGGACACAGACAGGAATGAATGTTTATAACGGAGCCCTGAGTAGAGATGCACGATATTGGATTTTTTGCCAATATCCGATATGCCGATATTTCCAACTCATTGTGGCTGATTGCCGATGCCGATATATGCACATATTTTTTCCAGCTGGCTGAGGAGACTATTATGCATGTAAGCATAGATTGTACTAAGTATGATCAAGAAAGACAATATATGAAGGAAGAACTGAGGAAGACTGGACTTCAGGAGCTCAGCATTAAAACTTTAATGAAGCTGCCAAGTGGGAGCAGCAGTAGAGTTTTCATTGAGTTTATTAGACAGACAGGATTAATGTGCAGGATTTAATCTCTGGTCCAAACTCCGGAGCAGAAGGTGGCGGTAATGCACCTAATACGCTGGTTGCCAACCGCCATTATAAACCAAAAAGAAGAGGATTTTTTTTTTCCAAACAGAGTGGTACATCCTGTCAGCCGAGGTGTTTCCTATCTGTGCAGCTGAACACAGCAGCTCCTCTGCGGACTGTTTCATCCTGACGGTTCCGGTGTTTCCTCCGCAGGCTCCACTTCACTCAGCCGCCCGTCAGACCCGCTGCTTCTTCCCACTTTAACCTGAATAACAAACCGGGGCTCGGTGCTCCGGTTGGATCCACACGGAGAGCCGAGGCTAACGTTAGCTGAGAGGCTAGCAGAGCGTTAGCACAGCTAGAAGAAGCAGCGGGTCTGACGGGCAGCTGAGTGAAGTGGAGTCTGCGGATGAAGCACCGGGACCGTCAGGATGAAACAGTCCGTGGAGGGAAACAGTTATGCGGCGGAGGAGAAGGCAACAAATCGGCAGAAAATATTAATTTCAGCCGATACCGATGACGTGCCGATAATATCGTGCATCCCTATCACTGAGTCTTCTACAGAAGGTAAGAGCTGGAACTCTGGGTGGAGAACGTTCTGTCTGATAACAGACTGCTCATAACTTGTTCAGAGGGACGAGTGCTTTCATAGCAGTCTGTACCAGATGAGCGATCTGTGATTTCAACTGTACCGTCAAGTCACCAGACCAGGCTGTAACACGGTATCTTGTAATACTCTCTAATACTGCATGGTGAAATAGTAACTAACTTCTGCTGGACTCCACAGACCTGAAGGCTACATAAAAAATACATCCGCTGTTTAAGTCTGGAGCAGAGATTTTCAACATGGACCCTCCAGCTGAGTGTTTTGTCAATATGAACCCTGAGTTAGTTGTTACAGCAGACCTGAAGGATTTATACATTGTGGAAACCACCAGTGGAAGGTCACAGACTGCTGTGATCAGTCTCTTATTTAGACACAATAACCAAGAACAAAATCACATTTTGTTATTTTTGACATCCGCTGGGCCATTTTAGCAGCAACACTGACCTACAAGCAGAACCTCAGTCATCAATATGTAGTAAAAGCTTTGTTCCCACACAAGATATATATGATTTTGTATTCTGATTAATCATCCGGTCTATGACACATCAGAAACAATGAAAAATACTGATCATAATATCCTAGTGCACAGGTTAACGTCTTCAAATGTCTCGTTTCATCCGACCAACAGTCAAAAACCCAAAAATATAAAATTTACTATCATGTAAGTCCAAGAAAAGCAGCAAATTCTTGCATCTGAAAACCTGGAACCAGCAAATGTTTGATATTTTTACAGTAATTTAAACAATTAAGCATTTTGACATTTATACCCATCAACATCTTACTGAGCTACTGAGGTCTCAAAAAGGTATCAATTAATCAATTTCATCCACAAAATGTCAAAAACATTGGAAAATGCCTGTTATAATCCTCCAGAGTCAAAGGTCATGTCTTTAAATGTCTTATTTTGTCCAACCAACAGTCAAAAACTCAAATATATTAACTTTACTGTCACATTTGAAGAGCTGAAACCTGAAGCGGCTATTTGGCTTTTTTTTTGCTTTAAACATTTTAACATTAAATCGTTTAATGAATCAATAAACAGACTCTGAATTAAAGCCGACATACATGCACCAGTTTGTCTCAGTCGACACATTTGAAGCCTCGTTCTG
Source organism: Thunnus albacares (assembly GCF_914725855.1). NCBI lineage: Eukaryota > Metazoa > Chordata > Actinopteri > Scombriformes > Scombridae > Thunnus > Thunnus albacares. The sequence continues at coordinate 1,909,852 of NC_058128.1, read as the reverse complement.
AGCCTTAAATGTCGATATCTGCGTGTAAAGACTCGTCAGCGTGCAGTGATACCTGCGGTGATGCGGTGCAGCGGCAGCGTGACGTAGGTCAGGTGTGAGTAGAGCAGGAAGTAGTCTTCAGTTCGGTTCAGTTTGAGCCAGGAGCCGACCAGAGAGCGACCCGTCCCCGACAGAGAGCGAGAGCGCAGGTTGGTGGCCGTGTGAAGATCTGATGCACAAAAAAAAACATCCCAAATACATCAAATCTGACTCTTATTAACACTGATTGTCTGGATTCAGATATTAGAGCCACAAAAAACTATAATTAGAGATTCTGGAAAAATTAAGGCAATATTTTAAGAAAAAGTCCTAGTAAATTTACAAGAAAACTAAAAAAATGCTTATGAAAGACTAATAATATTGATTAGGGGGGAGATTTTAATACTCTGTGGTAGTAAACATGAAGCTAAAATTAGACACATGTTCCTCCTGCAGTAAAAGACCAGTCTAACCAGTCTAACCAGTCTGAGCTCCGGTTTTACCTTCGTCTTCCTCCTCCCTGAAGAACTCCTCGCTGTCGTTGGCAGAGTGAGACTTCTTCATCTCGGCGATTCGGTTTCGGGGCATCTTACGCCTCAGAGACGGAGAGAAGAAGGAGGGTCGGTTCCTCTCGGGGGTCGGAGGCGTGCTGAAGGACGTCACCTGAAGAAGAGTCAGACACGTAAACACAGGAAGTAACATTCATGACACGCTGACGGAGACGTTGTTGTTGTTCTGGCAGGTTAGAGACAGAAAATTAACGACTGTTTGGTGATTAATTCATCTTTTTAAATAATGTGTCAGTAAAAATATCAAAAATTTTTTGTCTTTGTGATCGTTTCTTGTGTAAATCTGAGAGTTCTGGAGGTTGTTTCCTGTGAGTTGTTATTTTTCACTTAATGGTAAAAATTATGTGTAAATTAATAACAGCGGGAACAAAATCACCTCGTTTACAGTCTCTAATGAAGCTCCTGCTTGAAAATTTAATATAATAATGTTTCTGGCTGTGAATTTTTGCTTTACGTTCTTACTACAGTAGTTATTATGGTTTATATAGACTTGAGTGAGATGTATCACAATACTTGTTAATAGATCAATTCATCAGGTGTGTTTGTACATAAAAAACAATCAAAGCGTATCGTTGCCACCATAACAAAAAAAAATATTTGCTCAATTTCTGGTTCGAACGTAAAAACTTTTTCACATTATATTATTAGATATTTTTCATGTTATTACAACAGATTTTGTGAAATAAATGTTTGGTGACATGAGACATGTAATAAGATGAAATGTGAGATTTGTTGACAAGAGGAAAAATAAAACCAGTTCAGATTTATTCTTTACGTGTTTAAGAATGACATCAATCATCCGCAGAACAAAGACAAAAAGCACTTTCCCCCAAAATATTGAAGTGTTTCTTTAAACAGATGATTAAAATTGGAGACGTGTGAACGGTTTTTCAAACTTTTCTGTTAAAACGCCTCATAAATGTTGATCTTTTCATCTCACTCTTGCAGGTTTTTTCCCAAAATGTTGAACTGTTTCTTTAATATTATCGGTAACAGATCCTGATTTCACGAAAACACAAACATACTCGGCTTGTTCCGTGTTTTTATATGTTACCTTTTAAGATCAACAATCAAAAGTGTTCATTTCATCCTGAACTCAAGAGAGTCCGTCACACATCCGGGAGACACATCTGGAGGACAGACTATTAAATGATGCATATTTCAGTCCAGCAGCATTTATTATTGATCGTGACCTGATTTCCTCCCTTTTGTACGGAGCTCATTGAAGCTTTCTGCTGCTCAGTTTCTGCCTGGTGAGCTGAAGGTTTTCGGGGGTTTTTCTGTTCTGTTTTTTTTTTTTTTTTTTTCAGCTCAACAGACAAACAGGAGGAACTGAAACCAGACTCCTACACACTTTGGTTCCTGGCTTAAAAATACTGCTGAGACTGAACAAATAGGAACTGCAGAGTTCCTGTTGGGTGAAATCAGGACATCTGAAGGCTGCAGAATAACAGGCGTAACTGGGATTAGATTTGAAACCAGTTTAAAAAAACAAACTGAGAATTTAAAATAGAAATTCTTCTTTTAATTCAACTTATATAATAAATAAGAAAAGAACTTCAGGTTTTCAGGGAAATATAACCTATTTGTGTTTGATAAACAACAGTTTTGCGATGCAATGCACGATTGTGTTCAAACAAAATTAACACACTTTTGATGATTTTCAGACATTTCATAAATTTTTACAACACTGAGCAGCTTAAGATGATTTTGATGTTATTTATGCCAATATTTAATTTAGTAAACCGTTCTTAAGGTGTACTATCATCACTGGATATCAATATAATTGCATTTTTGACAAACTGAACGCCATGTTAACTTTGCTGAGTTTAATGGTGTAAAATGCTTCATGACGAATGTTTTAAATTTTCAAGTTGTATCTTTCTCGTGTTTCTCAGGTTCCTGTTTTGATATGTCAGATGTGACAGTTGTATATTAATGACGTGTTTTTGTGCAATGAGAATAAATTGACGCCTATTTTATGCTGCCATGTTGGCAAAGTCACCTTTGTTAAAGAGGTAACGTACTTCAATAGACTTTGTTGGTTAAATAAATTGAGAGGACCTACAATAGAGCCCTGTGGTACACCAACATCACAAGTGACATCAGTGACACCTTGTTATGGATCTTTACATCAAGAGGTGAGGGTATTTTTGTTTATTTGATTTGTTTATGCCTTAAAAATGAAATCAACACTTTATTTTAAGGCATAGAAGGTTCTTGTTTGTTTCGTCGCTAACCTGAGGTAAGAACTTGTGGTCTTGTGATTTATGTGTGTGTGCTGTCCTCACCCTCTCGTGCATGGGTGACACCTGGTCCTCCTCGGTGCCGCAGGGGGAGGTGTCACCTGTCGGCACCCGGCTGACAGCCATCTCGGCGTGACCTTTTCCCTGTGGACCCTTCATCCTCACAAACTCCATGTTGTTGTACTTGTAAAAGCCAAAAGACATCCGCTGGGCCATTTTAGCAGCAACACTGACCTACAAGCAGAACATCAGTCATCAATATGTAGTAAAAGCTTTATTCCCACACGAGATGAACACGGTTTTGTATTCTGATAAATCATCCGGTCTATAACACGTCAGAAACAATGAAAAATACTGATCATAATATCCTAGTGCACAGGTTAACGTCTTCAAATGTCTCGTTTCATCCGACCAACAGTCAAAAACACAAAAATATAAAATTTACTATCATGTAAGTTCAAGAAAAGCAGCAAATTATTGCATCTGAAAACCTGGAACCAGCAAATGTTTGATATTTTTACAGTAATTTGAACGATTAATCAATTATCTGGACTTTCACATCATGCAAGATAGGAAGTAAGATAACGAAGATTCCCATGTTTACCATTTTTAAGGTTTTTTTTTGTTTGAGTTGGTTTGTGTGATGGTTAAAATATATGAAATCTGTATTTAATTATCTTGAATGGCAGACAGACACTAGTTAGCAGAAGGTCAGATATTGATAATGAAGCTTTCAGAAGAACCAGAGTTATAATTATAACTATGATGGTGCTTGATAACGTTAGCATGTTCAGCTGCTTGCAGTTACAGTTAGCATGCTGCATAGTTCCAGCACTTTTAATGTCCTCGAGTTGTGTTCTTATTGTGTTTATGTTTCACTTTTTTGTGTAAAAATGATTTCCTTTTGTGCAACAATAAAAATCTGAACTGAGCTGACAAAGCATTTGTTTTTGGTGGGAACAAAGTAAAGATGAAATTGGAAGTTTCTTGGGCTTTAATTTGTGATACAAAAGGCTTTAAACTTGAGTAAAAGTTCTATTTTTAGGCATTTTATAGATCAAACAATTAATCAATAATGAAAACAATCATTAGTTGTTATCATGTTAACATTTGATGTTACAGTTTCTCACCCGGTTGTCGTAGACTTTCTTCAGCGCCTCGTAGCGGATGGAGCCCTGGAAGATGACGCCCTGGAACGTGTTGCTCTTGTCGCTCGCCACCAGCTCCACACACACCATCTCCCCCTCGCCCACCGTCATATCACTGAACACCTGCACAAACAACACAAACACACACCTTCACCCTGAAACTAGTCATCTTCCCAGTTCCCAAACCCTAAATAAGGCCCCCGTTTTCTCTGTTTGTGAGGTCATTTGACTATAAAAACAGAAACACACACACACAGAACGACTGTTGAGATGCTTGACTGAGTAACACAGTAAGCAAAAAAAACGTTCATTGATTTCCTCCCCATGAGGGAAATCTCTGATCTGGTGTTTCTCCCTCCAGCTGACCTATAAAACGAGGTGGTGGCGCAGTAGTTTGTGTTTAAATGGAGTGAAAAAGCATCAAGTCACGCTTCATTACACCGGCAGCATCAACTCGATCGGCCCAGCGACCGCGAGGCCGCGATTGACCACTTTAACGTTTTACCGCAGGTTTACTTCCAGCTGATTTCAATCATTTCCTTCATTTACAGGAGTCACTGCAAAGCATTTCATATATTATTATTTTCAGTGGAAGTTGGGATACTCAGAAAACTCATTTGGTATTTAAAACGGCACTATACTGTACATACATGAAATATTTTGATTTTGGTTTTATTTTTGCTTGTTTATCCTCAAGTTTTAAACACCTCCAATATCATTATATCTGTATTAGTTGTTCCAAATAGTCGGGCTGAGCAATATGACAATAATATCATGTGGTGACAGAAAAACATCTATCGTTCCATATTATCCTCTATTGTTTATTTTGTTGTGTCGTAAATCTCTCTCTATATATATATATTTTTCGTCGTTTGGTTGGATACTTCTGCTGCTATGTAATTAGGTTATTTAACTATTTATTCATTGAATTGACAGAAAATGTTCTATATTGTGACATTTATCGTTATCAGGATATGATATATTGGTCATATCACATTATTATTACCATGTTAAACAGTTTTATCACAATAATCATCAAACTTTCCTGAAATGCTTCCACTAGAGCTAAAATACAGTAAAATTACTTCACACCATGAAGAAAATTCATCAACTATTTTGATAGTGTTCAAAAAAATAAATACTAGTTTACGTTTATACTACGTACTATATTATGAAAATGAGTAACAACATGATCTACAGATTCCTTTTTCAGTATCGTTTTTAGACACAAAGCAAGAAATCTTCTTCTTCTTCTTCTTCTCTGTGAAAACTTTGTCCACTTTGTACTTTACGTGTCATTTTCTAACAACCTGAATGTTAACAGCCTGCTGACATCACAGCACTGATTGTTTCCAAATGAATCAGATTCATTCACTTTTAGTTTCACTACTGCTGTACGTGAATAGATTGAGCCTTCTGCATTATAAGTTTGGGTACTACATTTCCCATCATGCTTTGTGGGATTTAAAGCTATAATATGTAATTATTCCACATTAAAATGTGTAAAAACAACTAGACCTGTGTTATATATGTTGTTGAGTTGTGTACTTACATTATCCCAAATGTTTCCAACAATGTTCAAACTCAGAGAAATCTGTCATTTAATCAAAGTAACGGACCGTTTCATTTGGTCGCCTGTCGATGACGTCATACCTCCTCTACCAAAGAGTAAACACGCACCAGATGCATACGGCGGCGCTGTGTTTGTCCGCTACAATGGCGTCTACCAAAGAGTAACTTACACACATACAAGATAATACATCGGCGTTGTGGTTGTTCCACACAAACTGTTATAAATGGACTTTTATTCAGTTTTAAGACACATTTTCATGATAAATTTAGGTGGTTTTTAACTATATCTTTTAGCTGGAAGAAGGATTTTAGTCATTGGACGTCTGGATCTTAAGTTATCAGAGAAATAAACTGGACAAACGTTAGCAGCAGCTCGGCTAACAGCCCCTCCAGGAAGTCCGGTGGTCACCAAACATCGTCGGAGAAATATTGATTTTTTTAGGTGAAACAGCTTTAATTAGTATTTTAATGATTTTAATCTGCTGGTCCGTTTGTTCTGGAGAGGAGGAGACCTCTGCGGATGATGAACACTGGAGTAATCCTATCCCGGTGAAGCTGGTTATTTAACAACAAAGACAACAACTCCCATGATCCCTTGCTACTTCACACCGTCATCACACTCCGTCTGTTGTTATTGTTTTGATTGAGACGCCTAGCGGCTGAAATTACATATTATGCGTTTAAAACAGCCATAAAGTCAATGAGTTAGCTGTGGGCTTCACCTGAGATGTGCAGACTGTACAGATTCAGCTTTATTTTAACTCTGAACTGGTCGCCGACGACTGATTGATGGTTTTTGGAGTTTATTTATTATTTCACAGGCTGCGAGGCGGCTCACATACGGTTGAAGTCGTTGCAGCAGTTCAACCAGACGAGTTTTGTTTCCTTTACCTCCTCAAAGTTGTCGATCATGAAGAAGATGTTGGGGTAGCTCATCTTGGACTCCTCTCCTTTGCTGTCCATGGCGTGTTTGCTGGGAGACGCAAACACTTCCTGAGAGAGGAGGAAAGAAAAAAAAAGAGAAATCACAGACATCTTCATTAACCACCGCTGTGATAAATGAGGCCTGAAACCAGCTAATTGGAGAGCTGCTCTGCTGTAATTAGAGTGTGAGAGCTGCTGCCGAGCTTGATGCTTTTTTTCCCACCTGACACTTCTTCTTGTGGATGTGGATATCTCCTGCGTCTGAGCGCGTGCAGACGGCACACGTCACCACATAGTCCAACTGGAAGATAATACAGGTTTCAGGTTATTGTTGGCAGTAGAGACGCAACTAACGATTATTTTCATTATCAATTAATTGTGTGTGTCAATTAAACAATTAGTTATTTGGTCTATAAAATGTCCTCAACTCAAAGATATTCAGTTTACTGTTATAGAGACTAAAGAAACCAGAAAATATTCACAATTAAGAAGCTGAAATCAAAGAATTTGGACATTTTTTTTCTTTAAAAATGACTCAAAACGATTTATTGATTATCAAAACAGCTGGCGATTAATTTAATAGTTGGTAACTAATCAATCAATTAAAGTAGAGCTACAACGATTAATCCATAATAACTAAAAATTAAAAAACAACCATTTTTCAAGCACAAAGTATCTGCTTCCACCTTCTAAAATAGATTTGCTGTTTTTCTTCAACAGTGAATTGGATGTTTTCAGGTTCTGGACTGTTAGTCGGACAAAAACAGCTGATTAAAAGGCTCCACTGGAGGCTTTTTTTTTTAACATTTAATCGACCAAATAATTAAAATCGATAATGAAAATGATCTTTAGTTGCAGCTCTGATTGAAAGTGTTGCATCAGCTTCCTGCAATGATCAGCATCAAAGAATGTAAACACTGCAAGTATCAATCTACTCAGAATACTTCATATTAATTAATTAAATATTCAAACTCTTTCACTTGTTGCACACTTTGTTGTGTTATTGATTTAACTCAAAATGGATTCAATGAACCGATAATGACAAAAACAAAACATATATTCAGTTGTCAGTTTATTAGATAAAAACTAATGTTGTATAATAATGTAGTATAAAGCAACATCCCTGCAATAAATCCTACATTTATATGTGTTAGGTTAGACTAAATATTAATGTGTGTGTGTGTGTGTGTGTGTGTGTGTGTGTGTGTGTGTGTGTGTGTGGATCACCTTCTGCAGGATCAGGTTCAGGTAGACGCTCTCCTCCCAGTCTATGTCGGGGTCACCGAGGCCGGGCAGCTTCTTGGAGTCTCTCCTGTAAACCTCCACCTCCACCTGAAACACAGCCGACACGCTTCATCACAACCGGATACCGACGCTAATACAGCACACACACACACACACACACACACACAGTCACAGAGTGTGTGTGTGTGTGTGTGTGTGTGTGTGTGTGTGCAGGTGAGACTTCCTGTCACTGCAGTTTGACATCAGAGGAGCTTCAGACCTGCAGGACGAGTCGGTTCAGAGTCCTGCTGCAACATCAGCTCTATATTCATCTGTTACCATGGCAACGTCAAGAAGAAACACAGGAGGCGTCTACGGATCCCCAGAAGTCCCAAAAGATGATGGACGTCTTTATCTCGCACAAACAAGATGAACTAAATCAAGATCCCTTCTGTCTGCTGGAACAGAATAAGTTATAATCGTCTCGTATTCGAGGAAATGCTGAACAACGTCTGCTGACATTATGAGATTTTAAGGTGTTTTTTTTAATAAATTACCATCAATTTCACTGATATTTGTGAGTTTTTTGTTGATCTTTTTATTTTTAGTTATTTCCACATGTTTTCCTTTTACGTATTTATCTGATTCATCAACAAGGCAACAAACAAACGTCCAGTATTTATAACATTTCATCATTAGTTTAGTTTTGTCTTTTTCATCTATATTCATATCATCAGTCGTCTCGTCCAGTCTGCATAATGTAGGACAGAAAGTACTTCTAATATTCAGATGTTTTATTATCTGCACTTTTAATCTTAATGAAAAAGGCAAAATGTTTAACAATAATAACAATAATAATAATAATGATAATATTCACAGAGATCTGAATCATTTAAGTCACTTTTCAAGCAAAAATGCCAAAGATTTGATGGTTCCAGGTGTTTTAATGATTTAATTTAACAATTTTTCTGCCTTTTTGTTTTCTTACACGATTGTAAATAAAATTTACATTTAATTTACAAACATTTAATGACATATTTTGCTCCAGGATATTTTTACAGATATTTTCTCACCGTTTTTTTAATGTTTTACAGACCAAACGATTCATTTATTAATCGAAAAAAATGTATAAAACATCTTTTTAAATATAAATAATAATGAATGATAATGAAAATAAGTGTCAGTTGCAGAACTCTCTGTGTGTCCCTTTTTAACTGACCTCCCACAACAACAACAACCTAAAACAACAGTTCCTGGCTTCTGTTGGAGACTCTGCAGGTGTTTCTCTCTCTAAAACGGATGTTTTGCATGAAATTTGTTGTAGATATTCCTGATTGCAAAGAGACAGATCCTCTCCACATGTACAGTCTTTATTCCCGCTGTAGGAACAGAAATGTAATATATATATATATATATATATATATATATATATATAAATATATAAATGGTTCAGAATCAGCTGCTCTTCCTCTTCGTCTCTATTTAAAAACAGATCTGATGAAGGTCTGTGTCAGCCGGTCTACAGGGAGATACAAGGTCTCCACATGCCAGGATTCATATCACTCACAGACCATTTAGAGCACAGGGAATGGTTGCCGTGGTTACGTACGTGTGTGTGTGTGTGTGTGTGTGTGTGTGTGTGTGTGAGGGCGATGATGGGGACGGGAGGAAGCTGATCGACGTCTTTCACAAATAAAAAAACAAAGCAAACTGATTTTTTTCACACGTTCGGCGTGTTTTTGTGATTCTGCACGCGAGCAGAAAGTGACATGTGAGAGCAAACCGCTGCCAGAGGGAAGTGGGAGAAAGACTTTGTTCTCTATTTTTACTGCACATACTTCAACACTGACATCCATATCTGAGGAGAGTGTTGAAAACAAACCATAAAACTCAGCATACAGAGAACAGTTAGTTAGAAACTTTATGGTTCTGCAGGACGGAGCAGGAAGCTTCGGTTGATTCCTCACAGTCACATTTACAAACAGCAGCTTAAAACAGCATTTCCACAGTTTGTCCACCAACTAGGGCTGCAGTCTGCTGGTCGACTGGTCGATATGCTCTCGTCCGACTAAATTCTCATTGGTCGAATCATCTCCGTGTTATTTTCATAAGGAGAAAAGTGCTACATCAACAGCTTTCCAGGATTAATCCATTATTTCCTGCGGCGGGAGGGACAGACTAACAAATTACCTGTTTCACCCAATAAGCAAACTAAAAGCTTGTGAAAAAAGATGTTTTTAAAGGAAGACAGATAATGAAAAGAGAATTACTCGCCACCTTTTTTTGCCTCTAAAGCAAAACTCAGGATCTGTTCAAAACTAAAACCAGAGAAAAACAGAAAATCTTCACATTTTAGGATCTAAAGTCAGCAAATATTTGGCATTTTTGCTTAAAAAAAAAGACTAAATGGATCAGTGGATTAACTAAACAGTCTGTGACTGACCCGAGTCTGAAAAACTCAAACAGTAAAATAACCTCAAAGTGACTGAAGCTCGTTTCTCCGGTGTGATGAAACGGAGACGATGCGAGCCGTTAACCCGACCTGGCCCGCCACGAGAACAACAGAGCGTAACCGTGGCAACCGGGGACGGAGGCGAGGACGATGTAGGACAAACTACAAATAAAAAAAAATTTAAAAAAAGGCAGACAGAGAGACTCGAGTGTTATTCAGAAAAATCTAATTATAACGATGAGAGAGACGAGGAACACGGAGCTTAATTATACATTTATACACATTTATACATTTTATATTTATACTTTCAAAATAAGGTCTGACAAAAGTTTTAACATCAGTCATTTGTCATTTTTCTCTTTTTTTCATCTTAATCTTTAATATTTTGTCTTCTTTCCATGTTTTATTTTTTTAATTCAAGCTCAAAATTTGTGTTTTTTTTACTTGTTTTGAGCTTCAAATGCTCAGTTTAGAAATAAACTGCAACATCAACCCTGCAGAAGATGAATCTTACATATATGACACATTGTTTTAGGGATTCTTTTCCCTCTTTGTTGACTTTCCTTGGATTTGAAGAGGCTGTAAAATACATTTGAGTGTCAGAGTTGTTGAACCAGGAAGTTTGTTTTTGGTGTTTTGCTGTTATGTAATTTAGATCTAAAGCTGAAACTCAGTCTGAAGGACGATTTAAAGACAGAATTATGAATATGAATCACCTGAGCAGGTCGCCAGGGTGACGCAGAGATCGTCTCTCTGCTGCATCAGATATTTAATAAAAGCATCTGAACACAGGAAGTGACCGAGGCCTCTCTCTCTCATCCCCATAAATAAGATCAATACAGTCTCGGCGTCAGATCTGATGTGCAGATTAAAAGGCTCAGCAGACAAACAGTCGCACCGCAGACGCTTCTGTTCATGAAGATGCATATTTTAAAAAAATCAGAAAGCTGCGTTCATACATTTAAACACTCAGATTGTTTGGAGCGTGAGGGCCGAGCTCAGGGGGTCAAACTGTCCCTCTGGATGTTCTTCATCATCGACATCGAACGCCCAGACTCGCTCGCTCCGACGGTCTGATCATGTTTTATTTAAAAAAAGTTGTTGTGGAGACGTTCAGGATCTATTATTTACTGACAGAGAGAGAACGGAAGAGACAACAGGAGCTTTTTATTCATATATTTCACCTCAAACTGTTTTAATTTGAGGTTTTTTTTCACTGTATAATGACGACGTCGTGTGTTTTATGAGAGGAAATCAGTTCACATTAAAGGTCTGAAATAGTTTCAGCCGCAAATATATTTTTAAGAGACTCATATTTGACCTTTTTACAGTGTTTGTCTGGTTTTTTTTTGTTCTATTTTAGGAAATCATCTTGTCTTACATGTAGGTCAAACATGCTGATGCTGGGGTTAATAACAAGTAAATTAATTAATTAATTATTGTATATTATGTTGTTTTTTTTTTTTAAAGGGAATATCTGCATGGTTTAAGGGCTTTTCAAGGGATAAAAATAATAAATAAGATGAAAAACCTCCTTTAATAAAGTGGTATCCCTCGCAGAAAACCCATTAAAACTCTTTAAAATATTGTATATTAATATTTCTATTAATCAACCTCCAATTTAAGGGGTGAATCCCAAATTTGAGGTTAATTAATGGATTTCTGCTTGGATTAAGGACGTTTTAATCCATGCAGGTAAAAACTTCTCAAAATTGACCAAATTTCACAAAAGCCATCGATGAATAATCAACGTAGAAAAACATTTTAAAATGCTGAATTTTTCTTTTAATAGTAAAATTAAGGCCTTTCAAGGACGGAGAAACGTGATGTTACTTGTTAGATTAAAAAAAAAGGTAATTAAATAATCTTTTAAATAATTAAAAGATATAGAACTGTAATGAAAACCATTAATTTATCTATTCTTTAATTAAAAATGCCAATTAAAGGGTAAATTAATGGAAACATTATGGTTTTATAATGTGTGTTCCTGGATCTCAGCATTTAGAGAAACTTTCTATCATAACTGATCATTTATAGTTGTGTAATGTAATGAAGGCTGACTTCCTGTTTTTTTCTGCTGAGTTCATGATAAACTGAAAGACTGAACAAACACAAGTCTAATATTTAACTTCTGCACTTCTACAACCTGCAGTCACATGATCACTGACCCAGAGGAGCTGAGAGGAAACACCGATGAATGACGAGGAATTAAACCCGCAGCCTCCTGGTTCACACAAACGACCATAAATATGTGTGTGTGTGTGTGTGTGTGTGTGTGTGTGTGTGTGTGTGTGTGTGTGTGTGTGTGTGTGTGTGTGTGTGCGGATTATTCTCGCTCACCTTTTTGCCCTCGGCGTTGTCGGTGCTGACGTAGGCGAGCTTCCTGCGAACGTAGAACAGCATGTCGTCCTGCCGAGGAGCCCACTTCTCCATGAAGTACGTGGAGAACATCCAAGTCCAGAACACGATGCGGTCATCCTTAAAACAACCTGCAGGACACCGAAACAAAGACAAATACACAGAATTAAACAACATGGCGGCAGCTGGATCTTCGTCAGGTCAAATTTGAAGGATCTTTTAAACGTACAATATGTAATTTCAGCTGCTAGGCGTCTCAAACAAAACAATAACAAAAGACGGAGTAGCAAGGGATCATGGGAGTTGTTGTCTTCGTTCAGCGGGATAGGATTACTCCAGTGTTCATCATTCAGGATGTTTTTACCCACAGAGGTCTCCTCCTCTCCAGAACAAACGGACCCGGAGATTAAAATCATTTAAATATTAATTAAAGCTGTTTCACCTAAAAAAAAAATCAATATTTCTCCGACGATGTTCGGTGACCACCACACTTCCTGGAGGGGCTGTTAGCCGAGCTGCTGCTAACGTTTGTCCAGTTTATTTCTCTGATAACTTAAGATCCAGACGTCCGACGACTAAAATCCTTCTTCCGGCTAAAAGATAAAGTTAAAAACCACCTAAATTTATCATGAAAATGTGTCTTAAAACTGAATAAAAGTCCATTTATAACAGTTTGTGTGGAACAACCACAACGCCGATGTATTATCTTGTATGTGTGTAAGTTACTCTTTGGTAGACGCCATTGTAGCGGACAAACACAGCGCCGCCGTATGCATCTGGTGCGTGTTTACTCTTTGGTAGAGGAGGTATGACGCCATCGACAGGCGACCAAATGAAACGGTCCGTTACTTTGATTAAATTACAGATTTCTCTGAGTTTGAACATTGTTGGAAACATTTGTGATAATGTAAGTACACAACTCAACAACATATATAACACAGGTCTAGTTGTTTTTAGACATTTTAATGTGGATTAATTACATATTATAGCTTTAATATCCAGTATGAACAAGAGGAATGATGAAGGTACATATCATTATGATAATGATGATTGTTGCTTTTTAAATTACTGATATAACATTTTCACTTCCATATTGCTGTGGATTACTGGTGATTTTCCGGGTGAAGTCTGCATCCCAAGCGGACTCTCTGGAAGTCTGCAGGAAGTCCGCTTGATGAATCCTGGATTTGGACTTTCTGGAGCTAAATTTAGTTCTTTTAGATCGTTTACATGTAAAACCAGATGCAGAACTTTCCAAAAAAAAAAAAAAAAAAAAAAAGTACAGAAACTTCATTGAAGGGTTTACAGGCCTCCACAGAAGTTACATATAAAACACAACAAATATCCCCATAATTAAAGCTCCACATTAAAACACATCCTCACTGTGTGTTTAATGTCTGTGGAGGTAAAGTTTCCTCTGCGAGCTCTTAAAACGTTGATGCGGTTCAGTCCTGCAGCGTCTACTAATTTATTATTCCATTATTCTCTTCTGGCCGTTTCTCAAATCAGAAGCTATTTCTCTTTATGGGCAATAAAACAGCTGATAAATTATTCACATCCTGCTGGATTATTAAACTCACTCTTTTATTTTATTTCGAAAAAATGATTTGAAAGTATCATGATATAAAGAGCTGCACCGATCAATACGATCACACTCTCTTATCTCGACCACCCGCCCTTCATCACCTCGGGGTTGCTCTGCTACCTCTTTACAGGCCGACCGAGGCACCTGCCTGCCACCCGGCAACTGTTGCCAGGCAACCAGGCAGAGGATGACATGGCATTAAGTTAAACTTCCTGTCAGACCAGCTGCTTCTCTGAGGCGTACAGAGCAGAGAAACCCCCCGAAAACAGTCACATCCTTCAGGACCGATCAAAACCCGATCAAAACCCGATCACATTAATATTAATCTGATTAAAAGATAAACTTGGTTTGATTCCATCAGTTCAAAAACAATAATTCACCGTTTTCTTTATGTAGATACGTCGCTATTGATTGACCTGTCTGTAATTGGTTAATTCCTTGGTTGGCTGCTCCAATCAGCATCAAACTGACCAGTTTAAGTTTAAGTCAGTATTGGACAACTTTTTATTTAACTGGGCAAGTAAAAACAGTTCTGGGCTGTTTTACACTGTTGAAGAGTCCAATACATCAGCTCACATAAGACTTATAGATTAATCTGTTTGTCTGTATTTTCTTGATTAATTGATTAATTGTTGAAACACTTTAATTTTTATTCTTTTTCATGAATGATTATGTCTTTTACTTAGCTGTTTCCTCTCTTTTAATGTTTTTCTTGTTTGCCTCCTTTTATTCTACGCATGTATTCCTGTTTAATGTTCTCAATTATTATTGCTACTATGTTTTTTTCTTTTATCATTTGTTTTTTTTATCTTTTCAATGTGAAGCACTTTGAGCTGCATTTTGTATGAAAGATGCTATACAAATAAAGTATATTATTATTATTATCATTATTATTATTATCATTAGTTGTTTGATCTATAAAATGTCAGAAAATGGTGCTAAATGTTGATCAGTGTTACACAAAGTCCAAGACGACGTTCTCAAATGTTTTGTTTTGTCCAATAACACAAAGATATTCAGTTTACTGTCAAAGAGACTAAAGAAACCAGAAAATATTCACATTTAAGAAGCTGCAATCAGAGAATTTGGTCATTTTTTTGTACAAAATGACTCAAAGCAACCAATCAATTATCAAAATAGTTGGCGATTAATTTAATATTTGGCAGTTGATGGACATTGGTTAACATTTTCTGACATTTTTTTAGACCAAATGATTAAAAGGAGAAAATAATCAGCATATTAAAATCAATAATGCAAATAATCATTAGCTACAGAGAGGAAGATCGAGAGGAATGTCTGCTTTGTCTCTATAATGTGGGAGAAAAACATTGTGTATTGGCATTTCATTCAATTTCACACACAGAAAGTGAATTAGGTTAATTTAATAGAAGACTGTGAGGATTAACCTTGTTTACTTTGATCTGCTCAGGCTTTGATTTCATTGTGGAAACGCTTGAGCTGAAAGAGAAGGTCATTTGTTGAAATTTACTGTCACTACAAACATTTCCTTATTATTTATTTAAATCATTATAACTTGGTTTCCATCCATAAAATTCACAAACACGCTCTTCTAAAGTAATTTTTCAGCTTTTTAGCTGTAATCTCAAATGTCAGTTGGGTTTTAAATGAGTTTTTTTTTTACCCCATAGCTCCTTAGTTTAATTTCAGCTCTCTGTAAAAAATCATGACCACAACTGAAATTGGAGACTCTCCGCTGTTCAAACATGAGTGATCAGCAGTGTGAACACCTTGTCAGTCTGCTGCAGTGAAGCTGTTCACATTTCACACTTAACAGCAGCCAACAACAGCTCTAGTTGCAGAGAGGAAATGACCTCTGGCCTCCGTCCAGTCAGATTTTGGCGTGAAGCGTCGTCTTTTTGGACAGAGGTGAGTCAGAGAACACAACCTGCTGGCAAAC
Source organism: Thunnus albacares (assembly GCF_914725855.1). Classification (NCBI taxonomy): domain Eukaryota; kingdom Metazoa; phylum Chordata; class Actinopteri; order Scombriformes; family Scombridae; genus Thunnus; species Thunnus albacares. The sequence goes on along the minus strand of NC_058128.1, from coordinate 1,893,838 downwards.
AGAGGAGGAGAAGCTTCCAGAGAGCTGCAGCCGTCACTGAATACCAGAAGATTTTTTACATTTTTGAATGGAAATATGTGTTATAGCTGTACTTGGGCGGCCACGGCTCAATAGGTGGATACATCTTGTTCCAAATGTGATGATGACAGCACTAAAATAGATTGGTGAGGTATTTTATCACAAATCTACGGGATTAATCTCCCAGTTGATCTTGAAATGTTCCTGTTAGGTAACTTAACCAACTTAAACAATCATCATGGCAACGCTGTTAAACTTACAGAAATCTTACTAAATTATTGCCAAAAAATGTGTGGCACTAAATGAAAATTATAAGACTGTCAGATTAAATGTGTATTACAGAAATCAATAATTCTATACAATTAGACAAAAAATGTTATTGTTTGAGAAACAAACTTTATTACTGTCTAAATGTTTATTTTAATTTTAGTTACTATTGTCTTACGTAATGCTTTATTTTACAGGTGTTTTAATTTTATATCAATTTCGGTGTAATTTACAGGTATTTAACGTTTTTTTTTAGGACATTTTATAGAGAGGGTGATGCAATTTGGTACAAATTCTGATAAAAATAGAAAAAAGTGTTCGGCTGGTCTAGTTGGTCAGTGCCCACTCATTATATTTGAGTTCAAACATAGTTGTTAATGTCATAATAACTTAATAAAATTTGAATCTTTACAATTCTTTAACTGAAGGTAAAAAATGTACTTTTCACCGTGTAGTTTGGTTTATCAAACAATATATTAGCATGTTGGGTTGTTTCATGAAAATGATATACAAGTGAGCGTCTATTAACAATGTCAGTAACACTTAATTTTATGGATCTTTTACTTTTTACAGGAATTTAAAGATTTTTTTAAAAATAAATTCCTAAAAGTAGCTGCTGTGCTACTGTTCATTCTTAGGACATTTCTTTGAAAGAGTTATGTAATTTGACAGTAAATGTTAAAATACTCATTATATAGAGTTTTAAAAAAGAATCTTATGTGCTAATATGTAGTTTGACACACAGAACCACACACTGAAAACTAAGTATTGTCTGTCAGTTAAAGAATTGGTAAGAATCTAATTTAGTGAGGATTTTTGCAAATTAACAGCTACATATGAACCCAAACATGAGTAATTACCAACTAAACTCAACTGTTTTGTCTTTTGTACCAAACTGCACCCTTTCTGAGAAATGTCCTCAAAGTTTACCGTTCATTCACACCGAAAATTTCCAGGAAATTAGTATAATATTAAAAAGGACCTGTAAAATAATGTGTCTTCTTTTTTCTTTCTTTACCTTAGTTGCATTAGCTGTTCTGTATTTCATGTGTATTGTTGTTTTGCATGTAAAATGTTCAATTTTGAAAAAAGTGAAAGAAAATATTTAAAAACAAGAATTGATAGTTTTTGTGCTTTCTAACTGGCGCTGTCTCATTAATATTAAAAACCCTCTCTTGACCCTTACAGTCCGCTGTAACCAACAGGCTAACATATTTGACAATTTCTACTTTCTCATTATTGTCAGTTTCTTTATTTGGGTAAAGTTTTTTTTTTTTTTAAGGGTGTTAAAGTCTGATATCCTCCACATCTCTATGTTCACGTTAGAGTGCAGCCATTCTGCAGCAGCCTCAGAGACATTGATAAAAGTCCTGTTCTATTTATAGCTGCGTATCCCATTTTAAAAATACATCAACTGTGTTATGAAGCCCAGCGCACTATCACTCATCATCTGATGAAAGTGAGCTGAATCACTCCGAAATCTCTCTGTGTTGGCATCGGAGAGAAATTTCATGAGCCATGTTTCGGGCTTTTGTATTTTTCATGACAGTTATATAATACTTGGTGGGAGCTCAGAGATGCTCTGTCAAAGCTTCAGTGACCTGGATGAAAGTTTGACCTAAAGGGATGGATGGATGGATGGATGAACAGCCACTAAGGCTAAAGATGCAGAATCCACATTTATGAGTTACCAGTCTGTGATTATTATAAATACAGAGAGGTTCAAACATATTCACTAAAATATAAACTGAAATCTTAATCTCAAAGTCAGGCCGACACATACTGTATACAGATGGATGACAAATTTAAAGAAAAACCAGCATAAAGAACAGCTTCAGTTCTCCTTGTCACGGATTTTCAAATTGTGTGGAACTTTACCGGAGGGATGAACTGAATTCTTCCAAAGGAACGTTCTCCTTTGGTGTTTTTATGATGGTGGTAGAAAGCGCTGTCACATCACTCCAAAATCTCCCATAACTGTAGGTGCCACTAGAGCCTCCTACAAGACAACTAGAAACTAAAGAGCTACTAAAACCACGTAAAAGAAAACTGTAACCACCTACAGCGTCCCCAGAAACTCCTAAAAGACAACTACTACCCTCTACAGGACCACTAGAACCACCTAAAAGACCATAACAACCTCCTAAAGAACCACTAGAACCACCCAACAGACAACTATAACCCCTGAAGAACCACCTTAAGGACAAATAGAACCAGCTACATGTTCGACAGAATCTCCGAAAAGACCACTGCAACCTCCTAAAGAACTACTAGAACCACAACTGTAACCACTTACAGCGTCTCCAGAACTTCCAATAGGACAACTACAACCCCCTACAGGACCACTAGAACCACCTTAAGGACAAACAAAACCACCTACACATTCCACAGAACCACTGAAAAGACAACTGCAAACTCCTGCAGGACTACTAGGACCTAAAAGACCAATAAAACCTATAGAACTACTACAGCCACCTAAATGTCAAGTAGAACCACCTACAAAACCACTAGAACCACCTAAAAAACCACTAGAACTAACTAAATATCAACTAGAACCACCTATAAGACAACTAGAACCACCTGCAAAACACAAAATAGTTTTTAACAGGACAGCGTTTATTTTAATGTGTCAGATACATTTAATCATCATTTCACATCTAATGCTGCTATGCATTTAATTTTAGTGCGTACTGTATACGGAGCATCTTTGGCGCAAGAATTTATTTTGGGATGAATTAAGTTTGATGGGAGACTCAAATTTAAATTCTTGGATCTGAATCGGGGCCAAAAAAAGTTGATTGGGACATCCCTGCCTCAGTGACGCCCAAAAACATAAAAGGACTGCTAACACCTCCTTAATCACTATTATATGCTGCAAATAATGATTATTTTCAGTATCAATGAAGTTTTTTTTATTTTTATTCTATTGTTTTGTCAATAAAATGTCAGAAAATTGTAAAATTGTCCATTATAGTTGCCCACAGCCAAAGGTGACATCTTCAAATGTCGTTTTGTCCAACTAAAAGTTCAAAACCCAAAGATATTACGTTTATCATCGTGTACGACAAAGAGAAGAATTAAATCGTCACATTTGAAAAGATGATACTTATGATACTTATGATTATTTGATTATCAAAATAGTTGCCAATTAATTTTCAAATCAACAAATCAATTAATCGTTGCAGCTCTAGACCTCCTCAATTATAGTAATTAAGATAACTGGACTCCCTATTCATATTAGGAATGCCCCATGACTTAATCTTCTGAGTTCTGCCTCACAGGCCATTCTTATTGTTTAGGTTTTTAAACACACTGATTTTTAATGTGCTTCATAGATAATCTGCCATGACTTGACCTGATGTAAAGAGAAGATTCCACGTTGGCGTAATCCATGTGACCTCCCGTGTGTCATGTGTTCAGGCTGAATGAGTGAATGAATGAATGTCATGTGATGAGGCCTTCAGGCTCATCTTCTTTGAAATCCTGCGGTGGAACTGATGACATGCAGCAGGTTGGATGAAAAGGATTCAACTTGAAGACGTCACACAGATGTGACAATTGCCCTCATGGCAGCGTTGACTAATCCAGCATTCAGACTAAAGATTTCCTCTTTTTTCACCCTGTTTCTATTCTTTTGCTTCAGGCTGGAGGTTTTCAGGCAGACCTGAACCCACTAAAACCCCAAAATCCTGACCAATCCACCTAATCTAATCTCAAAGGAACAGTTGAAGATTTTGTGATTATTGTTTGGATAATTAATAATTCATTTGGTCTGTAAAATGTCAGAAAACAGTGAAAAATATCTTAACAATTTCCTGAAAAATCCCTAAAAGTTTTTAGGAAATCATCTAATTTGATGAGTTGGAACAAGGAAGCGTTTGTTGAAAAATGACTAATGATTAATCAATTGTCAAAACAGTTGCTCAATTAATCAATTAATAGACTAATAAAACGTGGTTCTCTGAGCAACCTGATTTTTTCCAACATTTTTAATATATACTTTTATTGTCTGTATTTTTATTTGATTGTAATTCTCGTGTCTCTGTAAAGTACTTTGGTCAACATTTGTTGTTTTAAATGTCTTCTATAATTGACTCCACTTGACTAGATTAGCATAAAGACTGGAAACAGCTAGCCTCAAAAATCAAAGATAAAAATACATGTACTAATATTTCTACAGCTCACTCGTTAACACATTATATCTCTTTTAAAACATGTTTTCCTATCGTGTATGATAGATATCATCAAACCTGGCCAAATACTGTAAATCCAAAAGTATCTGCATTTTTGCACAGTGTACACTTTAATTATCTTGCCTCTTTAATAATTTAGCACTCAATTTTTACAGTAATTCATTATCTTTTAGTATTTTTACCAGGTTTCACCATCCTGGAACAAAAATAGTCGTTTTGTTGTCAATAAGTAATGACAGTATAGTTGAATTTTATTGATTTTATTTCTCATTCGTTATTTTTCTTTTGTTTATACGTTATGAACGGGTTCTTCTCAGGTTCTGGCACTACTATCAGACCTGTGAATTTAAACCAACACTACATTTTGTTCATGTTTTGTCTGAATGTGAGATTTTACACTTTTTCTAGTCAGGACACATGAATGTTCAACAAACAGACTGCACAATGTAAACAGATGGGAGGCCTCCCGCTGTGGTCTCCTCCTGTCTGTGATGGCCTACAGTCATACTCACACATATGTGCATTCAGACTATACTATAATAATAAACTGTAACACAAACCAAACGACATGTAAAATGTTAGAAACTGGCAGAAATTATGTTTTTATGATGTTTTGGGGTCAGATGTGACAGAAAATCAGACTGTAGTTTTTTTTTTTTTGCTGTTTTGTTTTTTTCAGCTCAGCCACGCTGACGTCATCAAAAAATTCAGCAGGATTTGTAATCATTTGAGTCACAGTCGGATCAAAAGCAGATATTTTTACCGTACAGTAACGCTGCACTCAGACACGTCATACAGTTTATGAAGAGCAGATCTCAGCAGATGAGTGAAGGACCTGCTTCTATTCATCTGCATCTATTTTCTGTTACTGAACAACAAACATTAAAGCTGTATTCTGTATCAGTTGTGTATTTATAGCAGCCATCAGAGCCGTATTTCACTGTGGAGAGCTACACTCGTGCGTTTAGGAGGTAATTAAACCTGAATCATTGATGTCATCTGCTGCTTCTGCTTGAACTGGTTTCTAAAAGACCATTGAGGATCTGACAGCGCTGTATGTTACAGGACAAAAATTTATTACTGTAATATTGATTTTTTTTTTTTGCTTAGAAAATTACAATTAATTATCAAAATAGTTTATGAGAAGAAGAACAACACAAAGAACAAGAAGAGGATTAATCATTCCGGCTCTAAATTCTACTAACTTCTACTTTGCTGTTTTTGTGATCGCTGTTAAACTGTCGTCAATTCAACTCAACACTTCCTGCAGGAGTTTCAGCATCGTAGCCTTTCAGACTTTATGTTAACCGCCTGCACAGGAAGTGTTGAGTTTCATTAACACCGATTGAAAAAAATAGAGCAAAGTAGAAGCAAATGCTAACATTACTAGGTGAAAACATTTTGTGCTGAAACAACAGAAAATAAAACTCTGTTAAACTGTGTTCATCAAGGATAGAAACTAATTCTCTGGTTGCAGCTTCTCCAATGTGAAGATTTTCAGCTTTTCTCTGTTTTATATCATTGCAAAGTAAATATTTTTGTGTTCTGGACTGTTGGTTGGACAGAACGAGACATTTGAAGACATCGTCCTGGACTCTTTTTTTCTACTTTTTAATATTTCAAAGTAGAACTGAAACAATAAGTCAATTAATCAATTCAACAGTCAAACATTGGGCGGCTATTTTGATAATTGATTAAGTCATTTTTTTCAAGCAAAAATGCCAAAGATCTCCCCTCAAATGAGGACAGGGAAATTAGGATTTGCAGCTTTCCTTTGCCACATATTATTGCCAACTGAATCTTTTTTTGGACCAACTGTTGAACAAAACAAGTGATCTGAAGACATCTTCTTGGTCTCTGTGATGTTTCTTATAGAGATTTAATTGTAAGAATGCATTTAAAGTAGATTTTCTTACATATGCTAACATTTGCACCTCAAGCTTTCTTACACTATTTATATATTTTACAGTCAATTAAAAATAAATCAAAAACCATATTTACACAAATGAGAAAAGAAATATAAATACATTTCTAAAAAATGAAAACTTTGGGACATTTGATGGCCATTTTTTCATTATTTTTTTGACATTTCCTTGGCGATTAAACAATTAATTTATGAATTGAAAAAGCGAGCGGCACATTAACAAACCATGAAAACGATTAATTGCATTAATGCTCATAGTTTATCACAAATGGAGGGAATGTTTGGGTGACCTCATACAAATCGTGTATTTTACACTTACTGGTGTTAAACTATGAGTCAGTGTTTAAGTTCCTGTGCTACAGATCTTCAGTCTGTGTCTCCAGCTACGTAAAGTCCTGAGTCACTGCTGACTGTCAGACCTGACTCACACAGCAGCCAGTAGAGGACCATCCAAGGACAGACTCTCCACACCGGACCTCGGAATAAAGTACAGAAACACCAGATACTGTCAGAGCAAAGACGGCCGACCAGCTGCCAGAAATAACCAAGCAGCAAAGTATCAAAGTATGAACCAAACCTGCTGAACATGCACAAAATCAGCCAAACTAGACCATATAAATAAACAATAAATGCATTCTGTCATGCTCAGTTATTCAGGACAAGGTTTACACATGTTTTAGGGATGAATTATCAATTTTATTTTGGGTCATTTCCCATTCTGTTAAAGAAAATGTAATGATTTCCACTGTTCACCAGATAAAACTCTTTGATCTAATTGCAACTGGTAGTTGTAGTCCAAGTCAAGACAGACGGGAATCATGGGAGTCAAACTACTGAACGAGAGAGTGAAACGTTCAGAGACAACGTATCTGGTTGGTTTTTTTCCACCAAATATCTGATGTTACAGTGAAATATCAGCTGGTAGAAGTGTTTGTGGTTGTGTTCAGACTCTGGCAGCACTTGGTTCAGGTCAGAGAAAGATCCAGAGGGGTTGAACTACGAAGCAAGTTCAACATACCCAGGCTTTCTTTGTGTGAGCTGGCTCAACAAACCCTAAACTCACAGTCAGAGATAAGTGGTATCACGACGGAGGTTATGAACTTTCTTTGTTAACTCAGGCTTTCTGTGCACGTCCCCATGAAGGGGGGCGTTTGGCGTCATTTGACTCTTTTTCCGCGCAAAATAGACCAATCGCGTGTCGCCTACTTCAGTCAGGAGGGACAGGTCATTATAACGGAGAGCAATGAAGAATATAAATACATTATCACAGCAAAAAGCAACGCTGTTTCGTATATGAATGTCATTTCTAGGAGACAGAGTTTAAATTATAGGTGGACTACGCTGAGGTTTTCCCTATTTTTACTATTATTTTACTATATTTTATAATATATATAAAAATATATTGTTCATGACAGTTAATAATGCTGTAAGGCAGTTTTAATGTACTTGTAGCAACAACATGGTGCTAAAATGTGAAGTCTGCAAAACACCTTTAGATCAAAACAAGCAGTTGACTATGTGATAACGGGTACCGGCATATTTATAGGAATATGACATCAGGTCGGTAATAAACCAGGCTTAGATGCAACTTAAAGATCCTTTTGAAACTCATAAACGAACCCCTTCAGCTCTGGTTGAAACAGAAGCGCTTCCCCTGCGAGTGACGTCAACAATGCAGACGTGGTTGTTCTGATAAACGGAGGCTCGTGTGCTGTGATGAAGTCATGGGTCGGAGGACAGAGCTCTATTTATTTCACCGTCAGAACAAAATGAGCCACAGAAACAAGCAGCGCCACAACGGTCTCCTGGGATCTACTGCTGGAGCCGGTTTCATCTCCAGACCAGACGACCGCAGAGTACAGTCGGGGTTAACTGTGAACTCAGTCGCTGCAGGACACCAAACTGCTGCTTTCTGCATGTTTATTCAGGACTGATAACCGAAGATCTGATCAATAACGCCTCTCACCTTCCTTTAAACAAGCTTCATCAGCAAGATCCAATTACAAAAGACTCATGATAAACGTTAATAACTTAGCAATAGAGCTGCAACAATTACTTGATTGACAGAACGTTAATCTGCAACTATTTTGATAAACAATTGATCATTTTAGTCCATTTTTAAGCAAAAATACCAAAAAATTCCTGGTCCCAGCTTCTCAAATGCAAAGATTTGCTGCTTTTGTGTGTTTACATCATTGTAAACTGAATATTTTTGGGTTTTGAACTTTTGGTCGAATAAAACAAGACATTTCGAGACGGCACCTTGGCCGACAGAAAATAACAGCCGGAATTTTTCACGATTATCCAATATTTTTATGGATAAATGCCTAATCAATAATGAAAGTAATCATTAGTTGCTGTACTCAGCAGCAGTATCTATGAGTTAGTGGAGGGTCAACCACATTTTTATCTATGAAATGTAGTAGAGTTACATCTAAAAAACTCAGTTTACTTTCATATATGACAGAGAAAAGCAGCAAATCTGCACATTTGAGATTAATTTTCGGTATTTTTGCTCGACAAATGACTAAATCAATTACATCAAGCTCATAATACTTTTACTGTAGTAGGATTTTTCATGCATCTCAAGTCTTTTATTTGATATTTCCTCGCTCGAACCAGATGTCGTTCTGATCTGCCATATCAGCTGAGATGCACCCAATAGAGCCACAATGGCCACATTTATGGGAAATAAACTGGAATTTCCCATAAGTAGAAGTACCAATACAACAATATAAAAATACTCCTACAGTAAAAGTACATAAGTATTATGAGCTTGATGTAGTTAAAGTATTGCAGTAAAAGTACATAAGTATTATGAGCTTGATGTAGTTAAAGTATTGCAGTAAAAGTACATAAGTATTATGAGCTTGATGTAGTTAAAGTATTGCAGTAAAAGTACATAAGTATTATGAGCTTGATGTAGTTAAAGTATTGCAGTAAAAGTAGTGGTTTGGTCCCTCTGACTGATATATTATTATATATGACATCATTAGATTATTAATAGTGAAGCATCAGTGTTAGAGCAGCATGTTACTGTTGTAGCTGCTGGAGGTGGAGCTAGTTTACACTACTTTATATACAGTTAGCTAGTTTAGTCCAGTGGTTCCCAACCTAGGGGTCGGGCCCCTCCAAAGGGTCAGCAGATAAATCTGAGGGGTGGTGAGATGATTAATGGGAGAGGAAAGAAGAAAAAACAAAGTTCTGATACACAAATCTGTTTTCAGTTTTTGGACTTTTTCTCTAATCTTTTCTGATTTTGGCTGAAATATTGGATCATTTGAACATTTATTGAAATGAAAGCATGTGAGAAGTTTAGAGGATGGAGCTGTTAACAACTCATAGACATTTTACCTGAGCCAAATAAATAATTTCTGGTGCTCAGAAGACACCGTGGCCATATTCTCAGTTATTAAATAATGAATTCACTATCAGGATATCAATAAATAATTAATAAATAATACCTGTATAAACACATTCTGCCAGTAGAAACGGTTCCTGTGCCTCTGAGCAGGACACAGTATAAATACTGAATGCAGGCTTTTATTCATGTGCAGGTGTTTGTTAAACAGGTAACAGGCTGCAGAGAGGAAACAGCTGCTCCGTCAGTGATAACTGTGCAGACACAAACTCCATCAAAAGTCTCTACAGCTGTTAAAGCCGACCGACAGCTGATCAGCTGCGATCAACTGCCGTCGTCATCAGAAACGGATGTCGCTTCATGTGACGCTTCAGAGGAGAGGACGTCTTCCTCGTTTCCTCTCTCCTCACTTGGTTTCCTTAGGTGTCTCCTTGCATCCTCCGTGGAAGGGACAAAGACGAAAGGAAAAGATGCAAGTGAAGGAAACGTGGATTCAACTAAGAGACTTTAAGATGTGTCGTGCTAAATTTGCTCTGTCCAGCTCTTTTATAGAGCAAAAAGACATTTATGACACAAAACGATGATCATCAGGGTAAGCTGCTGAGGATTAGTTCAAGGATTACACTCCTCCTTTACTAGTTGAGAACATTTTCTAACCTGGGTGTGACTTTTAACGTCCCACGCCAACCTTTTAAATTTATTTACAATCTCAGACCCACAGAGCATTAGTCGGAGTTCTAATCGGCCAGCTGTTCTGTGTTGAAACCTCATGCTGCTGCTCTGCAGGTTGGACTTTATTTAATTTTCAGGTAACACACTACTTTAAACCTTTAAATTAAATTAAAAAGGCACCCTGTGGAGTTTTTGGACACTAGTAGCGCTATGGAGCAATGTTTATACCAGTGGGTTTGTTTTTATTGTGCACGAAGATGCACAATGTGATACACATCAAGCTATAACGCTAACTGACAGTTTGTGGTGGTAAAACAAAAAAATAGCAATGTGCCCACAAAGGTAAGGAAGAAGAAGGCTGCCAGTGACCAAACATGGATGTAAACAACGCAAGATTTAAATTATTAAATGATGCTAATGTTCTTTGAGATCCTTTTATGAGATTGGATCTGAATACTTCCTCCACCAAGGCCTGGACCAAACAACTAATCATGATAATAATTGTTGGTTGCAGCTCTCACAGTGTACGCCTGGAGCAACAGCCTACTTTGCCTGGTTGGTAACACTATCTAACACTATTTCTGTTCTTGGCTGGTAAGTGTTATTTCCTGATTGCTTATGCCTAAAAGCTGCATAACCAATTAGGAAATGACACTTACTGCCCAGGACAAGAACTGTCACATAGGCCCAAGATAAAGTATCCTGACATTTATATGACATATATGTTGTTGTGGGTAAATAATACATAAATCAGATGATAAAAGCTGAGTTTAGGTAAACATAAAGGTGTACAGGAACCTGCAGGGGGCCACTCAGGGCCCCAGTAAATAAATAAAAAAATAAAACCAGTGGGATCATCTCACCGAGTCCGCTGACCTCCTGTCGGATGTTGAGTCGGTTCCTCTCGTCGGCGATGGCCTTCAGCATCTGCTGCAGAGACCCGTCCGACTCTCCGTTCTCCTCCTCCGCTGGCCCGACAGCCTTACACAAACCGGGGAAGGACGCCATCTCCGCGCTGAGATCATGACAGTCCGGTCCGGGCCAACAGATACCCACAGCACCGGTTCACGGCAGCTAACTGGCGGCTAAAGGAGCGCGGAGGAGCGGGAAGGAGCAGGGAGAAGGAGAGGGGGGGGGACACCGAGGATCCCCCCGGCTTTTTCCTCGTTTTTAATCCCGATTTAAACACCTGGGGAGGCGATGCACACCTGCCGGAGGCCGGTGCCGGGCAGCCCTGCTCTGCAGCCGGAGAAAAGAGCAGATAGGTCGGGCTGCTCAGGGACACTCTGGTCCTTCTGTTGTGCAGATCAGCTGGAAACACCCCTCACACTTCCTGTAACAACACGAGGCTTTTAAAGGTACAGAGCACCGAAATACTGCTCACACACTGGTGTTACAGTTTATTCTGTCACCCGGCAGATTCTGTGAAGCCATTACGCTCCACTGTATGGAAGATAATTTATGCCAGAAAAAAAAAATAGATGGAAAAGGTAGGCGCAACAAAAATGTTGAAAATAAAATTATGTTTTAAGTCAAAATTATGAGTTATTTATTATCTTCATTTAAATACTGCTCACATACATTTTATTCTGTCACCAAGCAGATTCTGTGACACTATTAATATTACTACCCTATTCCACAGTACAGAAGATAATTTACATAAGAAAAAAGGATGAAAAATTAGGCACAATAAAAACAAAAATTATGAACAACTGCAACAGAAATTACATTTACTTATTGTCTAAACTTTGACTTACTATGATTATTTATTTTTCTATTTTCAATGTATGTAATTAGTTAATTTGGCAGAGTTTGGTTTGGTTTTATTCTGTCATAAAACACCTAACACATAAGACACTTTATAACAATATAATAATAAACCATTTTTGTTTTCTAATAATTACTCCTCTCATTTTTTTTGACAGTTTCTGGACTCTGGTGGAAAGTTACTAAGTGTATTTACTTGTACTTTACTTGATTATTTCCATTTGACACTACTTTATACTTCCACTTCACTACATTTCAGACGGAAATATTTTACTTTCTACACCACTACATTTATTTGACAGCTAGAAACAAACAGATGAAGAATTAGGCACGACAAAAACAAAAATGCTCAAATTAAAATGATGAGATACTGAGTCAAAAAATTCACTTACTTATTAACTTAATTTTTACTTACTGTGTTTATTTATTTTTCTATTTTTTTATTTAATAAGATAATTTGGCAGGGTTTTGCTTGGTTTTATTATGTAATAAAACAACTGACACATATCACACTTTTTCACTAGGAATATATTTTACATATTTTTATTGTAAATTTCTTTTTTATATTATTTACAATTACTTCATTTTGTATAATTTTAACTTTCTCACAACTTATCTCACAGTTTTGACTTACTATATCAATTTTGATATATGTCACAATTTTGATTTACTCTCTAATAATTCTTACAAAAAGTCCCTCAGGAATATGTTTAAGTTATAAAGGAGTCCTTTAGGAATCATGCAAGACAATTAATTTACTTTATTTTTTTGTAGCGTAAGTAACATTTTAGACTAATCTCATGGTTTTGACTTACTGTCTCATAGTTGTGACTTCATAATTTTGATTTAGTGTGAGCGTCATTTTTGTGTGTGTTTTTTTTTTTTTCTTGACAGACATGGGCTTCCATATCTAAGATAATGAGTGGTTGGGATTAGGAGAACAAAATCTATCAGGTCACAGAATATAACACTATGAAGCTAGCATTTATCCTGTATATTTTCCCTCATCATAATAAATTGCTGTACCATTTAATTTTCCTACTATTTAAGTCCCAATGCCGGCTAAATGCAAAGACTCACTGGCCTTTAATTTACTGTCATCTGTATTAACGTCACTAAAGATCAACAAATTTTAGGCTAAATATTGAGCTGAAGTCTACCATTTTAGCAAGCTGGCGTTATCATTTCCATTACTTTGTTCAGTTCATTTATATTTGTAAAAACATCAAGTAACATTTAAGAAAAACGTTCAAGTTCTTCCTTCTCCATCAAACCATTCGCTGCCTCTCCGGTGCGTAGCGGTTCATGAATCAGACGCACCCAAGTTAGCGTTGCTGCCATGCGATAGGAGCTATCAGGAGTCCCCGCCCGGCCGGTCGGTGGAGACGGAGAGGAAAGAAGTTGAATAATAAACTATTTCCGTGTGAATTGTTTGTATTCTTGTCTCGTAAATTGTAGTTAAGCCAAATAGCAAGCTAATCTTCATGGTTGCCCTCCCAGCCGGGGTCTAACGCTAGCTACGCTTGATTTAACGGATGACTTGAGAGTCAGTTATAACTTACTTTTTCTGGAGCTCTTCGGCTAATTAGCCCCGTTAATTTAATAAATATTTAATCGAGTAAACCACGCAATGTCACAGAAAGTTCCAGTTATTTGTTGGAGAGCTTTAACCGACGAATTACTAAACAGCGGCTTATCCGATGTTTTTTGTCCTTCCTCGCCACCGGTGCCGGTGTTACAGCTATATCTGTGACCCGTCAGATTGTGTGACGCTGGAGGAAAACCTATCAATAAATTGTGAGTTTATCTAGTTACTATGGAGACAGCAACATGTTTAACAGCAGCCTTCAAATTGAAGTGTGTAGCATATTAAAAACATGCAGTTAAAAGATCAAATCTGATCACAGAATATGAGTGGTGACAAAATTCTGCGTAACACCGGCGTCATACAACTGCTAAGTCCTCCGGTGAAGCGGGGTATTAAAACGAGTGCACTCTTTGTTTTAAGACAAAGGATGACGTCATTGTGTTAGGAGCTCATGTGTAGGGGATCCTGACTCCTGAAGACTAATATTTACTTTCTTTATCATCTCAAATATTGATCAGGTGATTATTTAACATGAGATAAATCAATAACCTACATTGGATGTTTTATTTTAAGCAATGGTGGAAGAAATATTTAGATCCTTTACTGCAGTAAAAGTACCAATACAGCAATTTAAAAATACTCCATTACAAGTAAAAGTCCTGCATGAAAAATCCTACTACAGTAAAAGTACATAAGTATTATGAGCTTGATGTAGTTAAAGTATTGCAGTAAAAGTACATAAGTATTATGAGCTTGATGTAGTTAAAGTATTGCAGTAAAAGTACATAAGTATTATGAGCTTGATGTAGTTAAAGTATTGCAGTAAAAGTAGTGGTTTGGTCCCTCTGACTGATATATTATTATATATGACATCATTAGATTATTAATAGTGAAGCATCAGTGTTAGAGCAGCATGTTACTGTTGTAGCTGCTGGAGGTGGAGCTAGTTTACACTACTTTATATACAGTTAGCTAGTTTAGTCCAGTGGTTCCCAACCTAGGGGTCGGGCCTCTCCAAAGGGTCAGCAGATAAATCTGAGGGGTCGTGAGATGATTAATGGGAGAGGAAAGAAGAAAAAACAAAGTTCTGATACACAAATCTGTTTTCAGTTTTTGGACTTTTTCTCTAATCTTTTCTGATTTTTGCTGAAATATTGGATCATTTGAACATTTATTGAAATGAAAGCATGTGAGACATTTAGAGGGCAAATCACTATTTGGTGGAGCTGTTAACAACTCATAGACATGTGAAATGTGACCCCGACTACACACTGCTTTTTGTAAGACGTCAAAAGCCAAAAAGGTTGGAAACCACTGGTTTCATCTTTAACAATGTGTTGTATTTTAAAAGCTTGTTATATTATCCATTGTGTCAAATCTTCATCTGAAAAGTAACTAAAGCTGTCAAATAAATGTAGTGGAGTAGAAAGTACAATATTTCCCTCTGATATGTAGTGAAGTGGAAGTATAAAGTAGCATCACATGGAAATACTCAAGTAAACTACAAGTACCTCAAAACTGTACTTAATTACAGTACCTGAGTAAATGTAGTCAGTTCCTCTCCAGCACTGATCAGCAGTGGGTTACCAGCAGGTTTTTAAGGTCTGATCAGGGTCGGTTGGTTGTTCTTCGCTCCAGACTCCAAACTGAGACTGAGCCTTTGATTGCACTTTGAAACTGTCTCCCATTGGATCTGTCTTACAAAAGCAGCTCAAGACCTGTTCAGACTTCCCTTTGAGTAGTAGTGTTCTATTGATCAATTTCTATTTTATTTACTATTTTTATATTGTGTCTCTATTTTCTTTTTGTCTTCATCTTTCATTATGAAGCACTTTATGACGTCTGACCTAGAAAGGTGCTATATATATATATATATATATATATATATATATATATATATAAACTTTTTAAAAAAAAAAAAAAAAAAAAGGTAGCACATCTAAAATTTCCTAGTCAAGGAGGACAAAATACTAACATTTCACTTGGTTATTTGGCTCCCATCACATTAGAAAAACGCTTACATGTTTCAGCGCAGAGCCTTCTTCAGAGCATTTTAAGTATACAGGTTCATTTCAGTCATATATATACAAGGGCAGAGTTATTCCCAGCTGAATGTTTGTTTGGTGGTTCATTCAACAAGCTGAGCTGCAGGACAAGGCGTGTGGTTCATGTCCTGTACCTGACACACACACCCACACATATATATACACATACACACACACACACATACATACATACATACATACACAGACATGTGATTTCCAGGAAAGAAGAAGGAGGGAGGAGCAAACAGGGGAAGGCTCCATTTTGAAGTGCACAAAGAGGAGAAGTCTGTAAGTCTGAGGCAGGGTGAGTGTTAATATCAGGGCTGCAAATAATGATTACTGTCATTATTGATCAATCTGCAGATTATATTTGGATTAATTGTTTAGTAGATTAAACTGTGTCAGAAAAATATGAAATTACAATGTTGACATTTTCACACATTTCCTTTGTTCTTGGTTTTTCACACGGACACGGTTAAGAATGACTGAAATGTTTATCTGAACTCTGTTTGTTAGACGTAGGGTCAAAGTTTATCTTTGTGATGGCTGGAAAACACACGTGGTTGTAGTCATGTAAACTGTTAAGAAGCTTCCAAGTTGCGAGGAAGGACTGAGTTTATTCTACTGTGTATGTGTGTGTGTCTCTAGTGTTACTGGTTTACCTCTCAGTCTAATGATCATCCTCCAGACTTCAGTAATGAACCTGGACCCTCAGACACAAAGTAAGAGACTGTTTCTGCTGTAAACTGACCTGAAGATGATATTATTATTAGTAGTATTCTTCATATTCATTCACAGTGTTTACACATGTAGAAGTTCAATTTTTTTTGCTCTCACATCTGTTTTCAGCTGTAGATACAAAAAGATGCATATACCTAATATTCAGAGTGTATGTGGGTTGTTTTAATATTTGGTATTTAAACATTTGTTTGTGAAAATGCTGTAAAAGTACGATATCACCTGAAATGATGAAGGCCTTAAGCTGGGTTCAGCATTAGCAGTAAGAAGCAAAAGGCACAGTTCTGACACAAACAACTAAACTGTGTTTCTTATTTGTACAACAGAAAATGCTCCAAAAGGTGTTGAGTTCTGAAAACTCTTCGTATAATCATCAAAATCACAAACTGAACCTGCTGAGTTTATTGATCTTATCTGATGTCACAAAGAGCTCAAAGAGAAATAACTTACTATCAGCATCATTAGTTATGATTACAATGTGATTTATCACAACTAAAGACAGACAGGAAGGACGAAACAGTATGAAAAGCATGATATTACGGGAGGATAGTCACTGTGTTTCACTCATTTTTTTATTGGTGAACTGCTGGCTTACAGATCTCTTCTAAGATCACTTCTTTTACAGATCTGTGTTCAGCAGATGGATTTAACGCTACTTTAATTTAATGTCCATATTAATCACATATGTAGACCACTATTAACATCCTGTTAAAATTCTGTTTTTGCTTTCACAGAATAAAAAACACACAAGAGTGCACTTTGAGACAAGATCCTCATTTTCAGGTGCTGTCAGTTGACAGCTTTCACACCAGCATTAATGAACCAACCAGAACATGTGAATGCGCCAGAGTTCACTGAACTGCAACAAACAGGTGAGTTGTGAAAGCAGAAGTCTAACTGGACCTTGTGGTGAGATTGCTTTGTCAACCATTGTTTAAGATTAGACTTTTATTCTCAACATTTAAGCCAGAAAAATGTCAATTTTAACACAACTTGATCTGAAAGAAAACTCCAGAACAGCTTCTGAGTAGACATTTTTACTGAAGATCCTCTTGAGTTTCTCTGATACTTAAACAACTGCGGTTAAACTGGGCTTTTTGTCAAATCAGTCAGATCCAGTAGAAACACAGAATGAGTTTCTACTGGCAGACAGACAGAAACACAACTGTTCTTTTATCAACATGCTCTGATTTTACCAGAGAGCCAAGATGACGGAGATGGACCTCCTCAACATTCTTGATGATCTAGGAGATGATGAATTTGAGAAGTTCAAGTGGTCCCTGAAGTATGAAAAGGTGGGCGACATCCCACCCATCAAAGAAAGCCAGCTGTCGAAGGCAGAGAGGCGCAACGTGGTGGATCTGATGGTGCAGAAATATGAATTTGCTGGAGCTGTGGAAGTGATCAAGAGCATTTTAAAGAAGATCAGCAGGAATGATCTGGTGAGGGAGTTGCCAAACATCAGCTCAGGAGCAGAAGGTCAGTCACAGGAAGAGACAAACATGACATCACACCCAGACATCAGATCTGTGAGGAGAAACAGCTTGTCTCTTTATATTTTCTTCATAATTTTAAATACAGTCCAAATAGTATTTGGACAATTAGACATTTTGTTTATTATTATTTTGTTCTTCAGGCTCTGTGCTTCAGCACATTTGATTTAAAATAAAAATCATATTAAAGTCTCAGCTTTGATTTAAGTAGGTTTACGTCAGCATAGAAAGAACTGTGTGGGAGATATAGACCTCTTTACACATAGTGCTCAAATTGCAGATGTTGTAACGATGCAGACATAACTAGATAAACTGATGCCCACGTTAAATCTGGCAATATCTCCTCCACTGACCAACAGACACTGGCAGCTGTGAGACATACAGTACTTCCTGGAGGCTGGTTTCACACTGTAAGGGTAATTTGGGGGGTCATCATTGCATTATTGAAAGATTGTAGATGCAACTGTGGAAAACATGAATGAACTCTTGTCAGGTGGGCAGTTACGTAATTCTGACAGGTGGTCCGACAAAGTGACTGTTATTGATTACTATAATCAGGGTTGTGGATCAGAAAAACGTTGAGTTTCACTATGAATGTGAAGTGTGGTACAAATTACATTCATTATTTTTATTATTTTACAAGGTAGATTTCTCCTGGAGAACGCCAATTTCTCTGCCATGTAAATACATAACATGTACTTAACAAAACACTGTAGATAGGGAAAGTCCAGCAGCTGAATGAAAGGAGAGATCATTACACAGAGGGATTTATCCTTGTATTTAAAGTCCAACCAGGACTTAAACTAACAAAAAGTATCCTCTAGAAATCTAAATAAGTTGTTTTCTACCACTTAACATTTTAGTAACATGTTCCCCCTATAGCAATCAGCTTAAGTTTTGGGTGTCTTTAAAGCTCTTTTGACAGTAACAAAGGAAAGTACTAACTGGAAACTTAAATGTATCCTAACACAACAGTTTATTAAGAGAACACAATAAATTCACACGGAATTCATTAAGTGTGTACTTGAATGTCCAATGCTAGTCCAACTCAAAGAAAAACCTCCTTATACCATTCACATAGTCCAAGTGAAATGTCCAAAGAACACCAGAAATGGAATATACCCTCCCTTCAAAAAGCAAAAATAGAAATCAGGATCAGCAATGCATTGCAAAAAAAGAAGAAAGAGGGTCCAAAAGAAATCAAACTTGCCATACGTTGTACAGGGAACAGCATGAGTAACAGGGATAGAGTTAATCAGAGGTTTAACCTTGCAAGAGTTTTTTGTATTAAACCATACGATTTATATATCTATATATTACTCTTCCCCTCACACTTGTGGCAGTGTTACACCCCAATTACCCAAGTAACCTGGTTTCTCCGTGTAACCTGGTTACATAAATGCATGTAAACATATTGATAGTAGTTCAAATCTATATTTTTCTTCTCTTTCAGCAGATAGTGGTCTGCATGAGGTTTTAGATATATATAAGATCAGTCTTCGGAGGAAATGTCAACAAGTGACTGAAGGAACTGATGGAGCAGGAAGTGAAACCCTCCTCAACAGGATCTACACTGAGCTATACATCACAGAGGGAAAGAGTGAAGAAGTTAATACCCAACATGAGGTGTGGCAACTTGAAATTGCTTCTAAGAATAAGACCTTCCATGAGACAATAAAGTGCCACGACATCTTTAAAGTCTTACCTGACCAAGAGGAACACATCATCAAAGTTGTTCTGACGAGCGGTGTCGCTGGTGTAGGAAAAACCTTCTCAGTGCACAAGTTCACTCTGGACTGGGCAAAGGGCTTGGAAAACCAAGATGTCAGTCTGGTGATCCCACTTTCGTTCAGGGAGCTGAACTTGTTCAAAGATGAGCAGTACAGTCTTCTCAGGTTGATCCATGAGTTCCATCCAACATTACAGAAGGTCACAGCAGAGAGGCTCGACTCTAAAGACTGTAAAATTTTATTCATCTTTGATGGCCTGGATGAAAGCAGACTTGAACTGGATTTTGAGAACAATGGGGTTGTGTCTGATGTCACACAGAGGTCATCAGTCAACGTGCTGTTGACAAACCTCATCAAGGGGAATCTGCTTCCCTTGGCTCTCATCTGGATAACTTCCCGACCTGCAGCGGCCAGTCAGATCCTAGATCAGAAATGTTATGACAGGGTAACAGAAGTACGAGGCTTCACTGACGCCCAGAAGGAGGAATACTTCAGGAAGAGATTCAGTGATAAAGAGCTGTCCAGCAGCATCATCTCACACATCAAGACATCCAGGAGCCTCCACATCATGTGTCACATCCCCCTCTTCTGCTGGATCACTGCTACAGTTCTGAAACACATGTTGACTACAGACAAGAGAGGAGAGCTGCCCAAGACCCTGACTGACCTGTACTCATACTTCCTGCTGGTTCAGACAATGAGGAAGAAGCACAAGTATGATGCACACAAGACAAAGAGGAAGAAGTATGATGAGGAGCTGACGGAGGCTGACAGGGAAGTTCTTCTGAAGCTGGGGAGGCTGGCATTTGAACAACTGGAAAAAGGAAACATCATGTTCTACCAAAAAGATCTGGAGGAGTGTGGTCTTGATGTCACAGAGGCCTCAGTGTTATCAGGAGTTTGTACAGAGATCTTCAAAAGAGAGAGTGTGATCTCCCAGAAAACAGTCTACTGCTTTGTTCATCTGAGCATTCAGGAGTTTCTGGCTGCAGTCTACATGTACCACTGTTACACCAGCAGGAACACAAAGGTACTGAAGGACTTCCTGGGAAAAGACCACAGTAACTCATCTCTGGATCACTTCCTGATGGACGTCATGAAGAAATCTCTCGGAAGTGAAAATGGCCACCTGGACCTGTTTGCTCGCTTCCTTCATGGCCTCTCTCTGGAGTCCAACCAGAGTCTCTTAGGAGGCCTGCTGGGTCAGACAGAGAACAGTCCAGAAATCATCCAGAGAGCCATCAACAACCTGAAGAAGATGAACGGTTACTGGTATTATGATGATGGTGTTTATCATGATGATGGTATCTCTCCTGACAGAAGCATCAACATCTTCCACTGTCTGATGGAGATGAACGACCTCTCAGTACATCAGGAGATCCAAGAGTTCCTGAAGTCAGAGAACAAATCAAAGAAGACTCTCCATGTGATTCAGTGCTCAGCTCTGGCCTACATGCTGCAGATGTCTGAGGAGGTTCTGGATGAGTTGGACCTGACAAAGTACAATACTTCAGCCGAGGGACGACTGAGACTGCTCCCAGCTGTGAGGAACTGCAAAAAGGCTGTGTAAGTCCAGATGTGATTAACATTATAAATCATTGTAGATTAGTAGGTTATTTCTTCAAATATAAATAATATAAAACTTATTATATTGTTAAAATAGTGCTCTACTTGTTTATAGCAGAAATATTATGTCAGTTATATTTAGTCACAGGTGTTCTTGAGCTGTTTCAAATGTTGTGAGTACATATAATGTTGATTTTTCAGTTGGTTGTGTTTATAGCTGTTAAGTTAATGAACACAGGTATTCTGTTTATTTCTAGTAATTATTGGATTTTACAGTTTTTTTCTTTTATTTATCTCTGTTTTGGTTACAGAGGCATAATTCTAACCTGGTAAACCAAATAAGGACTTTAGAGGTTGTGGTTGAGGTTTTATTACAGCCGCATTTTATCACAACATATATCAGTATTTTAAGGTTATCAGTGAATGCAGTAAAGTTATTATGTGTTGTATTGGGTAGGAGTGTGTTTGGTTATTAGTAATAATTAATAACGATCAGAGATAATTATGAATTATGAAAGCAATAAATAATTAATATTAATAATACGGGGAACCACTTAGAAGAGCTGATATCTGGGATATCAGCACCACCAAGTGGACGGTGAAGTTTACGTCTGAGTTCTGACTCTCTCAATCACATTTACATTTAGATTTACATTTTTCATTTAGCAGATGCTTTTATCCAAAGCGATGTACATATGAGACTGATACAACACAAGCAGGGATCTAGTCAGGAGACAACAATACGAGTGGGACAACACAAAACAGTCTAGTGTGGTGAACACAAACTAAACAGGCAGCAGTCCATCAGTGAAATCCAGCACAGGTCCTCTGATGCATGGTATGGGCGGTGCTGTCCTTATTTCTTCAAGGCTAACAGTGGCTGGTTTCTCGGTGGGGCGGCGAAGAATCTCAGGATGGGCGACTCAGTCGGTAGACAGTGGGGAATACAAGTTATCCACGTCTCTGTGAAGAAAATCCTTTCTTCCTTCTGCAGGCACAGTTAGGGTGCTAGGTTGCCAACAGCAGTTTCTTGTGGATCCAATAGCAGTGTTCGTGTGAACATGGGTCGAAGTCTCATCTCGTCCAGCGAGGGGAGAAGCTCCAAAAAACGCGGGATAAGTACATGTGCACGATTTACCTCCATTAGTAATCTGGCTGACGGAGAAAGCAGACCTTCTCCTAGCACGGTTACACTGGAAAGGTGCGATAACTGTCTCCAATGGGTACTTAAAGAAGCGGTGATGTCACGGCTGTGTTGCCATGGTTCCCTGTGGTGTTGATGCGTCTCTGCCAATCAGTGATGAGAGCTTGAGGCTTCTTGCTGAGTTCACACTTAGGCGTGAACTTGGCAAAGCATCATGGGAAATGGAGTTTGTGAGCAGCATTTTGGTGCTGCTGCTTTGTTTCAGGGAACAAAGGGAAAGGGTGACCTTGTTGCCAGGCCTCAGAGTTTACATGTAGGCCTGCCTTTGTCTGACCCCATGGTTGAGGCCCAACACATAAGTAAATTCTGCAAATAACATATAATCAGACAGACATTGTTTTTTACCACTATGATTAAGAATTCTGATCTGTATCATTTTCCAAAGGTGATTGCTGAAGTCAGAGAGAATTGCTTTCATCATCATTTTTTAATGGTTTCTGAGACATTTCATTGTGAGCATAGGGATCAGCAAATCAAACTGATTCAGCAATGTCAGTTATGCAACAATATATATAAAATTTCTTAACATTAACCAACATTAGCCTCCATAAACTGCTGGTCATATGAGACAAAACCCCTGAGTGTGTTGAACCGAGCAATGGTGTCACATAGTTTTGTTTTTAAGTATTTCTTATATTCTGTTTGCACAGAAAAGGAATTCTCAGGTGTTTTCTCTCTTGTTGGTGTAGAGAAGAGAAGTAGCAGAAAATGCACAATGAGGTCTGATGAATATGAGAGCAGAATGGTAGAATTCAGACTGTTTAAAGAGATTTTATACACATTAAAGGTCAATGTTATCTTTTTAATGCTGATACCTGATAACATCTTTCTGATGACATCATGTTGAAAATAATTCAACTTTATTGGTGTGTTAATTGTGTTTGTGTGCTGGATCATTTTTTCAAAAAAGAATGTTGATAACTAAACGTCATGCAGTCATCTGTCATGCACATCTCAATATTTAATTACATTAATATTTAATTATGTACAGGTCTAATATTGTCAAGCCATTTGTTTCATTTGTGTTTGTCAACAGTCACTAAATTTTCCTGCTTATGGATTTGAATCTGACAGCAGCAGTTAGCAAAGAGAGATGATCTTTCTCAATTGTAACTGTTCACTGAGTTGAACAGTAAAAATATTCTGGAATCAAATTAAAAATAATGGACAGTAAACATGTTTTTCTAATCAAGATGTCCTCATGCTAACTTTGTGGAGACAGACATGGTATCAGATCACACAGACAGACTGTGAAAATTTGGAACCCAAAATGTAACTCTATTTTCTCTCCCTACATCTACAAGATTAAAGCAAAACAAAGATTAAAAGTCTGCAGGTATGAGAGAGAATGATGAGAATTATTGTTTCATTCAAACACAGTGAGATATGATTAGCTGAACTAGGAGTGCTCTGGTAGCCTACTGGTTAAGACGCATATGTGGACATGTCACCACAATGTCCATGTTTGGATTGTGGTGATGGACAACTGTTGTGAAGAGCAACTGCTAATCAAAATAGGGAATGTCAAACTGTTTCATCATCAAATGCAGGAAGTTAATATAAAGTGTCGTCTTTCATGATAACACATGTTGTAATATATGTGTCATGACAGACTTTTTAACTGTGGACTCTCAAAGACTCGCTATGAAATTGTGGCCTCAGCTCTGAAGTCTAACCCCTCCCATCTGAGAGAGCTTGACCTGAGTGGAAACAGTCTGTCAGATTCCGGAGTGAAGCTTCTGTCTGCTGGACTGGAGAGTCCAAACTGTAGACTGGAGTCTCTGAGGTCAGTTCACTGGCTGTAGCTTTGGTAGTTTTTTTTCTATATATTCAATTCAAATCCTTCGCTGAAGGTTCAAATGTTTGGTTCATAAATTTTTGGGATTTGCCTGAGCACAAATGTGTAGAATTTAAATTTTTCAAGAATTAAAAATCCATAGTCTTGTTCTGTTTAAAAATGACTTCCAAAGACAACAATATGAGGCTTCAGCTGTCTGAGTTACTCATATCAAGAAATACTTTGTGTTTCTTCAGTGTTTCCTTGCTGAGCTGCAGTGGCAGGATCGCAACTCAAAGAGGGAATTTTGTTCTAAATAGTTTGTAACTTTGAGGTAGACAAATCAAGTGGGCATCTACCACACTGTCAAAGCCTCATATTAGCTTCAGCTGAACTTATGAACTCATTTCCCACAGTGTAATTATGTTAGGAAGAGACCACTTCACAGTCGGTATGGGCAGGAGGAATGATTACTGCCACTAACAACATGTTTTAATTACACATAGCAACCAAAGTACCAAATACAGGAAGGAAGTCATGTAATAAATAATGAAGAGGCTTTAGTCCTACATGTCTGATTTCATATTGATCCTCTAATTATAGACCTGACTGAGTTCAGCAGCATTTTATGACTCAGTGTTGACATGAATAGGTGTCTGAATGATGTGGTGAAATTTGGATGATGTCTGTAGAAGGCTGACATTATGATGATCCACAATAACACAATGACAGTAACTCTACTTATTTTAGGAAATAGCTTATTGATTAGGACATAGTAATGTTGAAACCTAAACACATCTGATTGGACTATAAATGTATATTAATTTACATCCTTTATTCTTTATTCAGATTGGGAATATGCGGTTTGTCAGAGATCAGCTGTGCTTCTCTCATGTCAGCTCTGAAGTCCAACCCCTCCCATCTGAGAGAGCTGGATCTGAGCCACAACAAGCTTCAGGATTCAGGAGTGAAGCTGCTGTGTGATTTTCTGGAGAGTCCACACTGTAGACTGGAGACACTGGGGTCAGTTCACTGACTGTCTGTTACTATTGTTGATATTAATGTTAAACAACTGAATCTATTTTATGTATATACATAACTTACATCCATTAAGTTATTTTTCTTTTTCCATATTTCCATTTTTTGCTGTGCAAATTTTAGTGTGTGGTTATAAAAGATAACTGATTCTTAAGGAAACAGTAGAAAATGCCCATCGTTAGCTGAAAATCCCAAAATGAACTCTTAACAGAAAAGATATACAGCTTTTTCAATAAAGAGCTTCTTTTTCTATTCTCCCAGGGGAGATGGAGCACGAACTACATAATAACACAATATCAAAAACCTATCAGAAACCTGAATAATTTGATTTTTTTCATGTGACCTTGACTATGCATAATGGAATTGACAAACAGGAATTTCAATTTAGTCATTAAAAAAACAAAAAAAACAAAACTGCACGACATACACCAGGCCCTAAAGGCGCCAGGCCCTGTGCAGTCGCACACTTAGCACAGCCCATGCCACTGTTCTGATAATAATCATCCACTTATAGTGATCAATTTGATCGGGAGAGACATGATCATTATAAGCGGTTTCCACTTCATTGTGTTGTTTCTTCTTTTATGTATAGATGGCCATTCATCTGGATCATTTACATTACACTACCACAAAAAGAAGAAAGAAATGTACAATCTAAGGCCATGTAAAAAGGAGTGCCCACTCATGACAATCCTGTGCCCCCCTGCTGATAATTGTCTGGTACCACTGGCTGACATTATGATGATCCACAATCACACAATGACAAAGTCACTCTGCATTTTTAGAGAAACCCTCATTGATGAGGACATAGTAACATTGAACTATACATTTAAAGCCTGAACACATCTGATTGAATTATAGATGTATTTTAATCTACATCATTTATTCTTTATTCAGATTGAAGGACTGCAGTTTGTCAGAGATCAACTATGCTTCTCTGGTCTCAGTTCTGAAGTCCAACCCCTGCCATCTAAGAAGGTTGGAATTGGGTAACAAGCTGCAAGATTCAGTGATGAAGCTGATTTGTGATTTTCTGAAGAGTCCACACTGTAGACTGGAGACTCTGGGGTCAGTTCACTGACTGTCTGTTGCTATTGTTGATCTTAATGTTTAACAGCTGAACCTAATTTATGCACATACATGAATTTAATTTCCTTTTTTCCCATATTTTCATTTTTTTAATATATAAAGTTTAGTCCTTAGTAATAAAAGATGACTGATTCTTAAAGAAACTGTAGAAAATGTCCACTGCTAGTTGTAACTTAATGTTTATAGTTTTTAATAAAGAGTCACATCTGTACACAGAAGATCCTCTCAACTAATATGTGTTTGAAATTGATCCAAGTTTACTTGCTGAAGGAGAAATTTTATTATATTCTTTAATGTGTTTAAATGAACAATATCTGATCATTGATACTGATCCTTCAGAACAAACACACACACACAGGGACACAAAGAGATCAATACAGGTGTTTAAATTATTCTTTATTAATCAATGTTGACATGAATATGGTGAATGTTGTGGTGACATGGATGATGTCTGTAGAAGGATGACATTATGTTGATCCATAATAACAAAATGACAGTCACTCTCCTCATTTTAGAGAAAAGCTCATTGATTAGGACATAGTAATTTTGAACTACACATTTAAAACCTGAACCTACAACTGATTGCATTATTGCATAATTTATTTCTTTATTCAGATTGATTTTCTGCAGTTTATCAGAGATCAGCTGTGCTTCTCTGGTCTCAGCTTTGAAGTCCAACCCTGCCCATCTGAGAAAGCTGGATCTGAGTAGAAACAAACTGCAGGATTCAGACGTGAGGCTACTGTGTGATTTTCTGGAGAGTCCACACTGTAAACTGGAGACTCTGAGGTCAGACACCATTTTTTACTTCTGTGCTGAGATTAACATGATGTGACAAAAAGCTGACATAATGCTGATCCACAATGAGTATGTTAATGGGAAAGTCTATTTTATTCTTCAGTGTTTTAGTCCATTGACTGTGTCAGAGCAATGTTGAGCTGCACATTCATATAAAACCTTCATATAAAAAGAAAAATCCTACACTGGATAATTCATTCTGAACCTCTGAAACTCTTGATTTTTTTAAACCAATAAACTCAATCAGAGGGCAACAAGTATAATATCCAGTATTTACTTGTTCCAACACTTTAATGCAGTGTTTATACTGACTGAAATATTTCAATATAAGATGTTGTGTTTTTTTTTATGGCGGCACTATCCTATTAAATATAAATATTGTACATATATTTTCCTCCTATTTTCCCCAAATTCATCCTGATGTATTTGGTATCTTTGTAAACATTGAGATCTTGAGTAGAATCTCAAATAAATTTTGATGGGTTTTTTATATTGTCACAGATAGAGGTATAGAGGGAGTCACTGGTGGAGCTGCAAAGTTTAAGAGGTGAAGTCACTACGACTATTGAAGTAGCAGCATGTTGTCTTTAATATTGATGAGAGCTCTTTTACACTGAGTATATTTGACAGTTTTCAACCTGCATCATGTTGGGTTCAGGTGTTTGGAGTTTCCATTTTCTAAACTTCTACATTCTAAACCTTCTTCTGAACAGATTATGAAACAGTGAATAATTCCTAGTAGAAACTTTGTCTTCTAAAGTGACATAATTTATTCTTTATTCAGATTGTGGGACTGCAGTTTGTCAGGGATCAGCTGTGCTTCTCTGGCCTCTGCTCTGAAGTCCAACCCCTCCCATCTGCGAGAATTAGATCTGGGTCGCAGCATCTTTCAGGATTCAGACATAAAGTTGCTGTGTGATCTTCAGGACAGTCCACACTGTAGACTGGAGACTCTGAGGTCAGTAGAGAGTTGAAGTCAGTCCATGCTGGTTTCAGCAGTATTGTACTAAACACAATTAGTATCAAAGCAAAGATCTAATATTTCCTGGTGAAACTCCAACCTTCTCAATGGCTGCTTTCCTCAGTGAAGCTGTGAGAGGAGAATGGTGACAGGCCTCAGGATTGGACAGAAAGACAGAAAGAGAGAGAGAGAACAGTCAGCCAATCAGATCAGCCAGAAGCTTGTCATGATCATGTGTTTGAGTTGATGTGAAGACGACTGTTGTTGTTGTGTTCATGTCTGCAAGAAATAAAGCTGGATTACAGCTGACAAAAACAAACCTGATGGGAGAATGTGCACCCCTGTAAGTAAACTCTGACCCATGCATACGAACATTTTGGAGATGGGAAATTGACGACACAGATGGTGAGGTGGTGAATTGAAGCCAGATTGTACAATAATCCTGTCACACATTTAATTTTACTTAATATCAAACATTAATTATTGATCCACATTATCATAAACGTTCAAACCAGCAGTCTTATCAGTACTTAGGCTTGTTGTGAGCCATAATTATTCCAGAATCATCTTTCAATTTGAAAGGATATAAGTCAACTTAGTTATTAAAGTCTGCTCAACATTTAATCAGTGCTGTCTCACCCAGAGCACAAAGGAGAGTCAGTTGTGGAGCAGCAGCTGCTGAAATGAATGATGTAAGGATGTGGCAGGTGGCAGGATTCTGCAAAGTCTGGCTTTCCTTTCTCTGATATTAGCTAAGTGTGAATATACTGATTCATTTTCATCAACTAATTGATCAAATTATCATCATCGGTTGTAGAAATCCAAGATGACATCAAATAACTTAACTTAAACAAACGTAACTAAAATATATTTGGAGGACAGAGCATTAAAAGACTTTTAATATTTCATTATATTGTGCATATATCACCATGTATGAGTTTAGTTTCCATGTAGTTTATGTGTTGTTAAGCACAGAGACACTGGAGACATGGCGATGGCTGCCACATGCACACTCAACCTTCTGCAGTCACCTCACAGCCACATTTTCACCACCTGCACTCAAATACAGTGTTTATGTGTGTTTACAGTGTTTACAGCATTTATTTATGCTGGTTAACTGGGAGCTGGCCCACTGCAGGGTGTGGCAAACATGTAACCAGAGATGTCTGACTTACAATCCGCAAGAATGTTTATTGAAGTTTTATATGGTTGTTTTGGGTTACACACGTGACTTCAAGACGTCTGAAAACAGGGGAAAAAAAGAGTAAAAGTCCCTTCATGCTGTCACTTTCATTCACTTGCCCAAGTGCAAGTGATGAGCGAGAGGGTCAATACGCTGACTCTTGACACTGATTAGTCAGGTCTCTAAAGACAGAGAGAGAGATTGGTGTGGCGAAAGAAACACATGTACATCAATATCCATGAAGGCTTTTGAATTGACCATTTATGGTTGAATGTGGGCGTGTAGAGGGCGGGATATGGTGTGCGCACATTTCCAGGTGGACTGTGATTTATAAAGGGAAATATACGTGCATTCGTGCGCACGCCTGGTTTTATAACTCTGATTATTTTTTGGCGCACGCCATTTTAAGCTTTTGTGCACACGTACACTTTTAGTATGCATCCTACGCACTGTTTTATAAATGAGACCCCAGAACCACTGCTGAAGTCCAGGAATCCCAGCAGGTGTTTAGCTGAGAGCTCTGACTGATTGTCATGTGATTATTTAACAGCAGGAAAGATCTTAAAATCCCACAGAGACTCTGTAGCTTTTAAACTTTTCTAACAGTTCACATGTATCAACAGTAAATTGATGATAAAACTGATGAAACAGATAAAACTGATGAGTGAATGTCTCTGTTTGTACAGTAATGACGTGTTCATAACACTCAGCAGTTTATTTTGTCCGTGTACTACAGTGAAATCTGCAGAGTAAACAGACTTGATACCAAAAGTCTCTGCAGGTCTGTGAGTTTGGAGCTCAGTGTGTTCACTCCAACATGTTAACATGAGAACTAAGGAAGCTGGCAATGCTGCACAGCTGTCCTACTTCTGGTCTGGTCAGGACTGAAGTCCCTGCTGCTCTTTATACTGGATGTGCTGCATCACTGACTGACAGCTGATAAAGTGAGTCTCACTAAACACTGATTTATGACCTCTGTTTCTTCTTCTCTCATCAGATGGGGGTGATCTCTGTAGGAGTGTGAGTGAACATCCAGGAGTGTGTGTTGAGAGAGGATCAGCTGTATCCTGATGATCCATCTGGACCGGAGTCTGGATCTGGACTTTGTCATCTTCACTTAAGTCTCTTAACTGACTACAAACTGAACAGTTATCTCTGGATTTTGTTGAAGTCAGCACTTTAAAAATATGTTGTACATGAGCTGTTTGATGCAGAAAAGAAAAAAAACAGGTGTTCAGTCAGACTCTGACCCTCGGCCCATATTTATCAAGTGTCTCAGAATCACACTGAGAGTTAACAAGGACTAAAACTAATTCATGAAGCAGAAGAGAATTTACTGTGACTGTTAGCAGGAGAAGGATTACTCCTGGGAGAGAGTGAGACGTTGCTGTTTTATTAAAGTCAGAGCACCAAAGTAGAAATAAGGATGACGTGTTGTAGTTTCCTCAGTCTCGGCTGGAAATAGTAAACAGTGGTAATTTGGTATATTATGTGTATAGGCAGGTAACCAGACAGGTAACTTACCAAGGGAATTGTTGGGTCTCTGTAAATTAAAGAGTACGGTCTTGACCTGCTCTATGTGAAAAGTGCCTTGAGATGACTTTTGTTGTGATATGGCGCTATATAAATAAAAAATGATTGATTGATTGATTGATTGAAGGTTATGGAACAAAACTATGATGCCAAAATTCATGATAAGATGATATTTACAAAGTGTAAAGGAAGCCTGAGAAATAAATGTAGCCTATATGTTAATGAAGATAACAGGTAATTAGACTCAGCTGTGTGAAATGATCTTGGTTCAGCCACATGGTTTCACAGCCTGTAATAGTGCTGTATCTTGCACATATTGCACAGACACATGTTGCAAACCCTCTCCATGAAGAATATCTTCTCTTCCACTGTCCAATTCCTCTTTCAACTAAACCCCAAGTTAACCTCTGTTCTATACATGGAGATAGGAATCTGATTTTATTGCCTGCCTTTTCTAAGTTATTTATATTTGTTTTTATTATTACATTTACCATTCAACTATTTGTCGATTAGTAGATCAACAGATAATAAATGTTCAACTATTTTGATAATCGAACAATCCTTTTAGTACTTTTTTAGTAATATTAAGCAAAAATGCCCAAAACTGTATGGTTCAAACTTCTCAAATGTTCTCATTTAATGCTTTTCTTTGTCATACATGATAGTAAACTGAACGTTTTTGAGTTTAGAAGTTTGGGTCAGACAAAACAAGGCCTATGAAGACGTCACCTTTGACTCTGAGAAAACTGTAACAAGCATTTTTCACTATTTACTAACATCATTGTTTTCACTGATTTTAGTTTTGGTTTAAATGCAAATCAAGTTCATAAACATAAACTTTAACATGATCACAACAGAGATCAGGTTAAACACTACATTCATGAACGTAGTGTATACCAAAGCAGAAATGACAAACATTACATTTAACATTACAGTCAAAACGCTAACAGCTGTTTTAATTGCACATTCTTCACTCTGTGAATGTGGCGGTAATTTTGTTATTTTACATGTTGGTTTAAAAAGTCCTTTTTCTCTAAAAGTTGGCGCTGGCAAACTGATAACAGAATGATGTCAGGGACCTCATGGCTTTGTGAGCACGAGCATAATTTAATGTAAAGCATAATGTGACTGAATGGATGGCATGACTGTGCTGTCATAGCTTGTCTTTAAATCTGCTTTTCTTGCCTCCTAAATAAAATCACCACATATACATTCAAGTCTAGAGAAGACAAAAGTGGTATAAGAGTTAGCAAATAGCTTAATGTGATCTGTCAGTAACAATCCTCCTTAAATGTTTTAGTTTTGAGACAGTGTAAAAAAACGTCTACAGATAAAGATTACAGACTGCTTTCCAGCCATGAACCAGATCTCTGGTCTATGAATAGCAGTGTACCAGAGAGGGACTTCTGAATGAAAAGAATGCAGTCCTGAAAACAAAGAGGATAGCAGATTTACTCTAAAGGATATCCTAGTTACTGTTAATCATTTCCTTTTTTTCACCATAAAAGCATAATGGAAGTTGTATTATTGGCTCTTTTCCTCTGCAATAGTTTCACTTTGTCCATGCATCTATCCCGATGATGAGATTCATCCAGGATCCTCTTTTATCCTCTGACATCAGACAACCTCACTGTTACCTTTTCCTGTGGAGAAGAGAAAACATGAGATCCCACTGCTGGTGATCCTGTGGATGAGAGACAACAAAGCTTCTAAACTCATATGAAGATCAGAACTCTGTTAATACTGACCTTTGATTGTCTTGTGTCTAACTGCACAGATGAGCAGCACAATGCAGACTGCAACAGAGAGGTAAACTGGGACAGCTGCCAGGTGACTCCTCTTGTGAGCAGTAGTGTCATGTCGAAGTCCAGCAGCTGGTTTGATGGGATCAGCCTCTGTGAAACAAAAAACAGGAGACAACAAGCTTCATTAGCAGCTGTGAGACTGAGATGAACTAAATGTTTGTATGTGCATGTATATAGTGGAGGCAGTAATGATGAAACACATACATTTACACAGGTATATCAAAATTTTGTTCCTGATGGACACACACACTTATGCGTTCTCTCACATAAGTGCGTACAGCCCCCATCCCCACACACCCAAATGTGTGAAGTTTCTCTGCCAAAATGGTCATTTATCATTTATCAAGATCATGCTTTTATCCTGAACGATTTAGATTGGAAGTTTTTTGTTGTTGCTGCAGGAGAAACAAGCAAAATTTGTATTTTTTCCCCCCACCATGTCCCTTCCAGGCTTCTGTATTGATCTTAACCTGCAGTCTAGTCATAACAATGTTATTATTGGTTTAAAAGAATATCACCAGAATCTGGAAATCTTTTTCCCACGCAGCCACCAGGACAGTCGGTTTTTAGATTTTGTGTGTATGACTGCATGCACAGACACAAACAAACAAACACACACATTCTCAGGATCATCTTCTGCTTTGTATTAAAGTCTCCGAACACTCACCCATGACAGTCAGGTTGAAGATGTGCTGTGAGCCGTTTCCATTGATGATCTGTCCCTGATAAAGTCCGGTGTCGTTGATGCTGAGAGATCGGATGGTGAGAGATCCAGTCTCAATGTTCAGGTGGAATCTCTCTGATGTCTTCAGTATCAGGACGCCTTCATCAAAGTTCACAATCACACGCTGCTCTTCCCCATTAGACCAGATGATCTGATAATCACCATGTAGTCCAGTGACTCCAGTCTGCAGAGTCATGTCCTCTCCAGCTTTCCCTGTCACTGCTTCAATTTCACCCTGTCCACCTGGTAGAGCGAGCCCTACTGAGACAGAGAGAGAGAGAGAGAGAGAATTTAGACAACATCCAGTTCCTCTAACAGCAGAGTAAAGAGAAGAAGAGCATTCTCCCTCTTCTTTGCCTTCATGGTTGATTCCTTTTATCTCTGTTTATTCTCAATCACTGCTGAGAGCACAATTACAGATTTATTCTGCCGTTGACTGTGTGTGCAAAGTATCTCTATCAGTGTCGCATTTTTAACGCACATGTCACTCACAACAGATGCACTCTCATTTTAATCTATGCAGCTGTCTGCACCGGCTCAACAGTGCAACAGTGACCTGAAGTGTTCATATACTCTTCAAGTCTATTTTCCTCCATTTTAAATGCATCACTACAGTCATGTGTATTGGGTTCTGCATGCTTCCAACACAGGGGTGACCTACTCTCCACACTGCACCTGAATGCCTCCGGTGTAGACACACAGGCGGAGCATCACTGCTGCAACCGTCAAGCTCACGAAGATCACTTGAGTTTTTCAGAGAATTGGAGCGACACTTGTCACACACACACACACACACACACACACACACACACACACACACACACACACACACACACACACAAAGAAGACAGTAGGAGGAGCAAACAGTGAGGAACCCTGAAAGTGAAACTATTCAGTCAGACTCCATTTTGAAGTCAACAGAGCAGAAGGATTAAAACAGTCTGAGGCAGGGTGAGTGTTAATATTACAGCTGCAAAATAATGATCACTGGCATTATTGATCAATCTGATGATTATTTTCCGGATTAATTGTTTAGTTGATCAAACTGTGTCAGAAAAATATGAGATCGCAGTGTTGACGTTTTCAAACGTTGTTGCCTTTTTTCATTTCCTGGTTTCTGCGTCTTCACAGTGATGTGACGCAGCTGTAAAATAACAGTTAAGAACGACTCAGATCTCAGTCTGTTTGTCGTATTTAACCCAGAGTCAAAGTTTATCTTTGTGATGGCTAAAACACACATGGTGAGGGTGACCAGACTTCTCGGAAAAGTCGGGACAGTCCCGAATAACGAGCAGTTGCTGACATATAGAATTAAACCATCTGTTTGAGTCATTTGTTCAGTTGTTTCAACATGAAAATGCTGTAAATTGCAATTGCTGCTCTAGAATCAATATATAGTTATTTTTCTGAATATATATTACTTGTAATCCTGTTCTGAATTAATTGTTTTTTAAAATGAAACAGAAGTAGAAGTTGTGAGGAGGGGAAGCCGCGGAGGAATGGTCTGACATGCGCGTCACGCAGACAGATGTGAGAGGCACCGCACTGATGACATGAAATAAAATAAAATAAATTTTATTTAACAGATAATGATTTACACACTGTTACATACGATACAGTGATTGTGTTTCTTTTTCCTAAATGACAGACACTTGACTTCATGAATAAAATAATAAGAAATTAATACATTTTACCATTGAGTTAAGAGTTTGACGTGTTTTACTATTCGTTGACACTGAATGTGGTAAAGGGGAGAACGGGATAACATGAGCCACTTTTTACATTTGATGATTTTACTGCAAAATAAAAGTGTATTTGTTTCAAATAATAGTTACTATATAAACCTCAGGTTGTTGTGTATCCATGGAAATTAAAACAAGTTATCTAATTATTATGGTTTTAGAATAATGACCCATCAAAAAAGTTAGTCCTATGGTACAGCTTACCCCAAGGTAGGGGTAAAATGAGTACTCTATGGGTAAATAGTGATACCATTAAATACTGATATAAAAATGGCACAACTCCAAACAATTTTGAGATAAATTTGAACTTCATTAATGCCATCAATTTAACAAAGGCTATATTTTTAAGTAAAATTCTATGTTTGTGTCCTGTTGTTCAACATGTTACCTAAACATTTTCAGTAAAGATTAAACTGTGATCTTTGTGTGTTAGATACAGAAAGAACATGTGTTTAAATGTGCTTTTGTGTATACAGACAGGTGACAAATTAAAGGAAAAACTGGTCCGGGCCTGAATGCTGGACCCCTACAGTGAGGGGTCTTGGGGCTCTGTTATGCTGTGGGGGGCATTCTGCTGGCATAGTTTGGGTCCACTAGTCCCCTTAGAGGGAAATCAAAGTTGTTGTGAGTGATCACCTTTATCCTATGATGAAACATTTCTATCCTGATGGGAGTGGTCTCTTCCAGGATAACAATGCCCCCATCCATAGAGCATGAGGGGTCACTGAATAGTTTGATTAGTATGAAAATGACGTGAATCATATGCTATGACCTTCACAGTCACCAGATCTCAAGCCAATGAACACCAATTGGAGATTTTGGACTGAGGTGTTAGACAGCACTCTCCACCACCATCATCAAAACGAGGGAATATCTTTTGGCAGAATGGTGTTCATCCCTCCAGTAGAGTTCAGAGACTGTAGAATCAATAACAAGGCACATTGAAGCCGTTCTGGTGGCTCAACACCTTACTAAGACACTTTATGTTGGTTTTTCCTTCAATTTGTCACCTGTCTGTATGTACAGCATGTTTGTGTGTGGCTTAAACTTAACATCAGTCAACAATTAGGTATTTATTCATCAACATTGTAACACTGTTGATGAATAAACAGTGATCAAACATTAACATTAACATGGTCTCTAGTCTCTAGAATATCAGAAAATAATTTTTGGGGGTAAATTGAACCATTGACTCAACTTGCTCCAACATCACTGGCACGTTTTAACCTACAACCTCCATTTTGACAAAACTGTTTCACACAGTGGCTCAGATCCACAGTTATACTAAGTTTATGACCTTGTTTTGTAGCGTATACTGAATTAAATTAACATGTAATATGTCCAACTTATCTATTTTAATTAAGATACAAGACTAATAACTCTAGTAACATGATGAATTCACTTGGCATGACAAGAGTAATGTGAACTATACTTTCTTTATTTGTGGTCACATGATTATTTTTGTTTATGGTTACCTAGATGAAGGGGGTGGCTCATTTTACCCACTGGCTCTATTTACCCCGTTCTCCCCTACTGGAGACCACGCCCACCCCAACTCTCCTCCCCTGAATTTCACCCATTCTCATCTGGTCACCCTACACATGGTTGTAGTTAAAGTAATCTGGGTTTATTATACTGTGCATGTGTGTGTGTCTCAAATGTTACTGGTTTACCTCTCAGACTCCAGAAGATGAATGATTTGGAGGAAGAGGTGGACGGAGCAGAGTCTCTAATATCCGGCCGTCTGTCGATGAAGAGTGACTGGTCCAAAGGTTCACTTCCATACTTCAGTAATGAACCTCTACCCTCAGACACAAAGTAAGAGACTGTTTCTACTGTAAACTGACCTGTACATACCCAGGATATCTTTTCATTAGTTGCTTCACTGAGCCAAACATAGGCCGTCTAGATAATTAGTACTATGAGGCTCAGTCAACTCTGGGTTTCGGATGATCCAAGATGGCGCTGTGGACACGCACACACACACACACACACACACACACACACACACACACACACACACACACACACACACACACACACACACACACACACACGACTTCCAGTAAAGAAGAAGGCAGGGGGAGCAAACAGGTAGGGAGTAAAGTTCAAAGTATTCAGTCAGACTCCATTGTAAAGTCAACAGAGCAGAAGGAGGAAAACAGTCTGAGGCAGGGTGAGTGTTAATATTAGAGCTGCAAATAATGATTACTGTCATTATTGATCAATCTGATGATTATTTTCCGGATTAATTGTTTAGTTGATCAAATTGTGTAAGAAAAATATGAGATTGCAGTGTTGACGTTTTCAAACGTTGTTGCCTTTTTTCATTTCCTGGTTTCTGCGTCCTCACAGTGATGTAATGTGACACACTGCAGCAGTTAATATAGAGAGAAGTCACAGTTAAGGACCGCACAGATGTTTATCTGAAGTCTGTTTGTCGGATTTAAACCAGAGTCAAAGTTTATCTTTATGATGGCTTGAAAACACACATGGTTGTAGTTAAAGTCAGGTAAACTAATAAGAAGCTACTAGGTTGAGAGGACGGACTGGGTTTATTATACTGTGCATGTCTGTGTGTCTCAAGTGTTACTGGTTTACCTCTCAGACTCCAGAAGATGAATGATTTGGGAGAAGAGGAGGACGGAGCAGAGTCTCTGATATCCGGCCGTCTGTCGATGAAGAGCGACTGGTCCAAAGGTTCTCTTCCATACTTCAGTAATGAACCTTTACCCTCAGACACAAAGTAAGAGACTGTTTCTACTGTAAACTGACCTGAAGATGATTCAGTGTTGAAATGTCATTTAAAAACAAACCCACACTCTACTACAACCATCCCCATCAGTTATTAGTGAGAGTCTGAAGATCTTCTGCAGCAAGTTTAGTCATCTAAATATAAAGTGTTGCCTGATGTGTTTAACAAAGCTGTGCAGCTCATAAAAATATCTGTAAATGATACAAACTACATGCAGGCATCAGACTTGACAAACAAATTGTGAATTTAAAGGAGATAAACGTTCAGTATGTGTCATATTCATTCAGTGTTTACACATGTAGACGTTCAAATCTCCTCACTCACATCTGTATTCAGCTGTAAATAGAAATAAAAAATTAAACTGAAATATGAACACAATTAGCCGTTGTGATTAACTAAATAGTGATAATATGCATGTATCACTATATCTGCTCTTTACAAGAAGTAATGATGTATGTAAAACATTTGTTGTTTCCAGAGGTCAGCTCCACAGACAGAGAGCAGAGTCTCTGATATCCGACCATCTGTCGATGAAGAGCGACTGGTCTAAAGGTTCACTTCCATACTTCAGTAATGAACCTGGACCCTCAGACACAAAGTAAGAGACTGTTTGTACTGTAAACTGACTTGAAGATGATTCTGGGTTGAAATGTCATTTAATAACAAACACCACTGACTTACAAGCCACATTCTACAACAAACATCTCCATGAGTTATTAGTGAGAGTCTGAAGATCTTCTGCATCAAATTTAGTCATCTAAATATAAAGTTGCACCTGATGTGTTTAACAAAGCTGTAGCTCATGAAACAGTCAAACTACATACATGCATCAGACTCTACAAACAAATTGTGAGTTTACAGGAGATTAATGTTCAGGATGTGTGTCAAATTCATTCACAGTGTTTACACATGTAGAAGTTTAAATCTCTTCACTCATTTTCAGCTGTAGACAGACAGACACAATTAGCTGTTGTGATTAGCTAAATAGTGATAATATGCATGTGTATATACCTACTCTTTATGAGAATTAATGATGTTTGTAAAACACTTGTTTCCAGAGGTCAGCACCACAGACAGAGAGCAGAGTCTCTAATATCCGGCCGTCTGTCGATGAAGAGCAACTGCTCCAAAGGTTCTCTTCCATACTTCAGTAATGAACCTTTACCCTCAGACACAAAGTAAGAGACTGTTTCTACTGTAAACTGACCTGAAGATGATTCAGTGTGATGGTTTCATTAAGGTTGTTGTGTAGATATGAAGGAAACACAAGAAATAATGAACTAGCTTCCATTCAGCTGTAATCTAGAACAGATCTTCATGTACATGTTAACCAGAGACAGAGACAGGGCTGCTGTTGCTATTTGATTTTCCAGTCTAACAATCTAAAGTAGTAGCAGGTAACCCAGGGTGATATTTACTAAGGATTTAGTAACAAGTCAAATTCTGTGTGTCCTTATTTACTAAATGACTGCGCTGGGGGGTTGTGAAGGTAAAATGGAAGAAAATTGAGAGTGTGGCCTTCTGCAATACAGAATGTGCCTTAACGTGTTCCTGTTCAAAGGACCAAAATATGGGAGGAAGTAATGGAAATGTATACAAACAGCCTGCTGCAGCTGATTTATCACTGCAGACTGACCACTGCAGCAGAGGAAACTGAGCCTGACATTTAACGTTTGGAAAAAGTAAAATCTGTAAAACTGTTAAATCAGACTCAGGGAGAGAGATTATAGCAGAAACAGTGAGAGAGAGAGAAACACAAATGAAAAGATGCATTATGATGATATTTACCAGAGTTCTCAGTGCAGCACCACAACACAAGACTAAAGAGCAGCAGTCTGTTATTTTTCACAAGTGGACTTTTCTGTTTTGCTCAGTTGCCTCCTGCTTATTTTTCCTGACTTTTAATGTCTCATAGTAGCTTAAAGGAGCCCTGTGGAGTTTTCTTGTTAACAGACAAAAGTCATATTTACATTGACTTACTGACCAAAACACATTGTGTGAATCCTTGTGGTCTAACAAATGTGTTCAATTTCCCTCCTCATGAAACATTTCCAAAGCCAATTTTTGAAGCTGGTATTTTAAATCCTGCATTGTTTGCATCCATGTTTACTAGCTTACAGTCTTCTTCTTCTTCTCTGCCTTTGCTGGCACATTGTTGTGTCAGTCTTTTGAACCCTTGTAATTATAGTATATATTTTATTTCAAACTGAATGTGCTGAAGCCCAGAGCCTGAAAAAAATGTGTAACTGTCCAAATACTGACAGTCTAGACTGTTCATGTAGGGAAAGAGATGCATGCAACTTGTCAGCTGTCAGTTGGCCACCACTAATGTCATGTTTTCTAAAAAAATTGTTGATGTTCACAGAGAGAGGAGGAGGAGGAGTGTTTCTGTGGAGGAGCAGCAGTCCTGCTGTTCTTTGTGTCAGGACGTCCTGAAGGATCCAGTCTCTACC
This sequence comes from Thunnus albacares, assembly GCF_914725855.1. Lineage (NCBI taxonomy): Eukaryota > Metazoa > Chordata > Actinopteri > Scombriformes > Scombridae > Thunnus > Thunnus albacares. The sequence continues at coordinate 1,853,414 of NC_058128.1, read as the reverse complement.
AGCTGTGGACACTGGTTCTGCAGACAGTGCATCAGCTCATACTGGGACCAGTCTGCTTCATCAGGAGACTCCTCCTGTCCCCAGTGTGGAAAAAGATCCAGAACAAGACCTGGACTGCAGACTGACAGTGAGACTAGCACTGTACAAAGTAAGACTGAAGATCTGTCTGCTGATGTCATCATCTCTGAAAATAGGACAGTAATCTACCTCCTCTATAGTACTTAAAATGAACGCAGTGGGACATATTTCTTTTTAATTACACCCGTTTTTTTCTTGTCTTTTCAGTAGAAAGTGGTCTGCAAGAGGTTTTAGATAAACATAAGATCAGTCTGAAGACGAGATGTGAATGTGTGACTGAAGGAACTGATGTAGCAAGAAGTGAAACCCTCCTCAACAGGATCTACACTGAGCTCTACATCACAGAGGGACGGAGTGAAGACGTTAATACCCAACATGAGGTGAGGCAGCTTGAGACAGCTTCCAAGATGAAGACCCTCCATGACACTCCAATCAAGTGCCACGACATCTTTAAACTCTTGCCTGACCAAATGGAACACATCATCAAAGTTGTTCTGACGAACGGTGTCGCTGGTGTTGGAAAAACCTTCTCAGTGCAGAAGTTCACTCTGGACTGGGCAGAGGGCTTAGAAAACCAAGATGTCAGTCTGGTGATTCTGCTTTCATTCAGGGAACTGAACTTGATCAAAGATGAGCAGTATAGTCTGCTCACGCTGATACAGGTTTTCCATCCAACATTACAGAAGATCACAGCTGAGAAGCTCGCTGTCTGTAAAGTTTTGTTCATCTTTGATGGGCTGGATGAAAGCAGACTTTCACTGGATTTCAACAACATGAAGGTCGTGTCTGATGTCACACAGCAGTCATCAGTCAACGTGCTATTGACAAACCTCTTCAATGGGAATCTGCTTCCCTCAGCTCTCATCTGGATAACTACTCGACCTGCAGCAGCCAATCAGATCCCTCCTACATATGTTGACAGGGTAACAGAAGTACGAGGCTTCACTGATGCCCAGAAGGAGGAGTACTTCAAGAAGAGATTCAGTGATGAAGAGCTGTCCAGCGGAATCATCTCACACATTAAGACATCCAGGATTCTCCACATTATGTGTCACATCCCAGTCTTCTGCTGGATCGCTGCTACAGTTCTGGAGCACATGTTGACTACAGACCAGAGAGGAGAGCTGCCCAAGACCCTGACTGACCTGTACTCACACTTCCTGCTGGTTCAGACAAAGAGGAGGAAGCAAAAGTATGATGAGGGACATGAGACAAGTCCACAGGAGCTGACGGATGCTGACAGGGAAGTTCTTCTGAAGCTGGGGAGGCTGGCATTTGAACAACTGGAGAAAGGAAACATCATGTTCTACCAAGAAGAACTTGAGCAGTGTGGTCTTGATGTTACAGAAGCCTCTTTGTTATCTGGATTTTGTACAGAGATCCTCAAAAGAGAGAATGTGATCTTCCAGAAAACAGTCTACTGCTTTGTTCATCTGAGCGTACAGGAGTTCCTGGCTGCAGTCTACATGTACCACTGTTTCACCAGCAGAAACACTGAGGTACTGGAGGGCTTTCTGGGAAAAGACTACAAACACAGGGAAACAAAACAAAAGTCTTTTCTCAAGAAGACTTCTGCTAATTTTAGAAACAATGATGGCCGTGACCCATCTCTGGATCACTTCCTGATGGGAGCCATGGAGAAAGCTCTCAAAAGTAAAAATGGCCACCTGGATCTGTTTGTCCGCTTCCTTCATGGCCTCTCTCTGGAGTCCAACCAGAGTCTCTTAGGAGGCCTGCTGGGTCAGACAGAGAACAGTCCAGAAATCATCCAGAGAGGCATCAATAACCTGAAGAAGATGAACACTCGTTATACCTCTCCTGACAGAAGCATCAACATCTTCCACTGTCTGATGGAGATGAACGACCGCTCAATACATCAGGAGATCCAAGAGTTCCTAAAGTCAGAGAACAGATCAAAGAAGGAACTCTCCGAGATCCACTGCTCAGCCCTGGCCTACATGCTGCAGATGTCAGATGAGATTCTAGATGAGTTGGACCTGAAGAAGTACAACACATCAGAGGAGGGACGACGGAGACTGGTCCCAGCTGTGAGGAACTGCAAAAAGGCTGTGTAAGTCCAGATGTGATTAACATTATAAATCATTGTAGATTAGTAGGTTATTTCTTCAAATATAAATAATATAAAACTTATTATATTGTTAAAATAGTGCTCTACTTGTTTATAGCAGAAATATTATGTCAGTTATATTTAGTCACAGGTGTTCTTGAGCTGTTTCAAATGTTGTGAGTGCAAATAATGTTGATTTTTCACTTGGTTATGTTGTAGCTGTTAAGTTAATGAACACAATTATTCTATTTATTTCTAGTAATTGTTGGATTTTACATTTTTTTCTACTATTTATCTTCCTTTGGGTGATGGAGGCATCATTCAAACCTGGTAAACCAAATGAAGGACTTTAGATGTTGTGGTTGAGGCTTTATTACGACAGCAATTTACCACAACATATATCAGTATTTTACAGTTATGAGTGAATGCAGTAAAGTTATTATTACATGAGTAGGTTCTGCAAATAATATATAATCAGACAGACACTGTTTTATACCACTATAATTAAGAGCTTATCCCTAACCCTTAACCTTAAATGAACCATTATTGTTACATCTATTGTGTGATGGGTGAAAATTGACCGCATATACTTTCCTTTGAAAAAAGGAGAAAAGTCCATTTTCATTTTTAAAAAGGAAGAGTATGTTTCACCCATCTAAACTTGAAAACAGGTCAAATTTGACCCAAACAAAATAGGATGGTTAAAATAAGATCTTTGTCATTTTTCCAAAGGTGATTTCTGAAGTCAGAGAGATTTGCTTTCATCATCGTTTTTTTCTTAATGGTTTCTGAGTCATGTCATAGTGAGCACAGGGGATCAGCAAATCAGCATTCTGATTCAATGATGACACTTATAGAACAATATCTAAAGTTTGCTAACATTAACCAACTTTAGCCTCTGTAAACTACTGGTCATATGAGACAAAACCCCTGAGTGTGTTGAATCAAGCAATGGTGCCTTTTATTTCTCAAGATTTAATTTTATTTTAAAGAGGGAAGCAGTGTTACATAGTCTTGTTTTTAAGTCTTTCTTATATTCTGTTGGTCACAGAAAGAAACTCTCAGGTGTTTTCTCTCTTGTTGGTGTAGAGAAGAGTAGTAGCAGGAAATGCTGATGATGAATATATAAGAGCAGAATGGTAGAATTCAGACTGCTTAAAGAGATCTTATACACATTAAAGGTCAATGTTATATTTTAATGCTGATACCCTGATAACATCTTTCTGATGACATCATGATGAAAATAATTCAACTTTATTGGTTTGTTAATTGGGTTTGTGTGCTGAATCAGTTTTTCAGATTCTCAGAAAAGAATGTTGATAACAAAACATCATGCAGTCATCTGTCATGCACATCTCAATATTTAATACATTAATATTAAATTATGTACAGGTCTAATATTGTCAAGCCATTTGTTTCATTTGTGTTTGTCAAGAGTCACTAAATGTTCCTGCTTATGGATGTGAACCTGACAGCAGCAGGTAGCAAAGAGAGATGATCTTTCTCAACTGTTACTGTTCACTGAGTTGAACTGAATAAAAATATCATGCGGTCAAATAAAAATAGTGGACAGTAAAAATGGTTTTCTAATCAAGATGGCCTCATGCTAACTTTGTGGAGACAGACATGGGATCAGATCACATAGATAGACTGCACATCATGGAGGCCTCATTGTAACTCAATTTTCTCTCCCTTCATCTGCAAGATTACAGCAAAATAAAGATTAAATGTCTGCAGGTATTAGAGAGAGTGATGAGAATTATTGTTCTAGCACAGTAAAATATGATCAGCTGAACTAGGAGTGCTCTGGTAGCCTACTGGTTAAGATGCATGCTTTATAACTGCAAAGTCATGGTTCAGTTCTGGTGGCAGACCTTTGTTGCATGTCTTTCCCTGTCTCTCTCTCCTCTTGTTTCCTGTTATTTCTCAACCGTCACTTTACATTAAAGGAAAAAAATGCCTCAGAAAAAAAACATTAAAAAAGATTGGCTGAACCACTGATGAGAAAAGTAAATGTTAATCTAAACAGCAAATGTCAAACTGTTTGATCATCAAATTCATGAAGTAAATATAAAGTGTCCTCGTTCATGATCACATATGTTGTCATATATGTGTCATAACAGACTTTCTGGCTGTGGACTCTCAAAGGCTCACTGCGAAGTTCTTGCCTCAGCTCTGAAGTCCAACCCCTCCTATCTGAGAGAGCTGGGCCTGAGCTCCAATGATCTGCAGGATTCAGAAGTGATGCTTCTATCTGCTGGACTGGAGAGTCCAAACTGTAGACTGGAGACTCTGAGGTCAGTTCACTGGCTATAGCTTTGTTCGTTTTTTTTCTTTTTTCTATATATTCAATTTAAATCCTTCACTGACGTTTCAAATGTTTGGTTCATAAATTCTTTGGGATTTACCTGAGCATAAATCTGTAGAATTTAGTTTTTTTTCAGGAATTCAAAATCCAGTCTTGTTCTGTGTAAAAATTACCAAAGTTTAAACTAATATGAGACTTCATTAGTCTGAGTTACAAATAAAGCTAGTATATCTTCAGTGTTTTCTTGCTGAGCTGCAGTGGGGGGATCATAACTCAAAGAGCAAATTTTGTCCTAAATAGTCTGAAAGTTTGAGTTAGACAAATGAAGTGGGTGTCTACCAGTATGTGAAAGCCTTATATTAGCTTCAGTGTAGCTGTGTTAGGTAGAGACCAGTTCACAGTCAGTGTGGACAGGAGGAATGATTACTGCCACCAATAACGTGTTTTAATTACACTTACGTTTTCATATTGATCCTCTAATTACAGACTTGACTGAGTTCAGCAGCATTTTATGAATCAGTGTTGACATGAATTGTTGTCTGTATGTTGTGGTGAAATTTCGGTGATGTCTGTAGAAGGCTGACATTATGATGATCCCCTGTAACACATTGACAAACTTAGTCTACTCATTTCAGTGATAAGCTCATTGATGAGGACATAGTAATGTTGAAGCACACATTTAAAACCTGAACACATCTGATTGGATTATAAATGGATTTTAATCTAGAGGCAGCTGTGGCTCAGGAGGCAGAGTGGGTCATCCACTAAGCGGTTCGATTCTTGACTCCTCCAGTCCACATGTCGAAGTGTCCTTGGGCAAGATACTGAACCCCAAATTGTGTGAATGTGTGTGTGAATGATCAGTTCCTAATGATGCGCAGGTTGGCACCTTGCATGGTAGCCCATGCCATCAATGTATGAATGTGAATGTATGAATAGGAGAATGTGGCTTGTAGTGTAAAAGTGCTTTGAGTGGTCAGAAGACTAAATAGGCGCTATATAAGTTCAGTCGGTTTACCATTTACAAATCTACATCATTTATTCTTTATTCAGATTGAGTTACTGCAATTTGTCAGAGATCAGCTGTGCTTCTCTGGCGTCAGCTCTGAAGTCCAACCCCTCCCATCTGAGAGAGCTGCAGCTAAATGAAAACAAGCTGCAGGATTCAGGAGTGAAGGTGCTGTGCGATTTTCTAGGGAGTCCACAATGTAGACTGAAGACTCTAAGGTCAGTTAATTGACTGTGTTCTGTTTTCCAAATTTTAATTTTTTGGTTGAACAAATTTTAGTCTGTAGTTATAAAACATGACTGATTCTCAAAGAAACTGTAGAAAATGTCCACTGTTGTTAAAGTAAATTAATGTTTATAATTTTTGGTGTACAGAAGATCCTTTCAACTAACTGTTTTAAAATTGTCAAATTTACTTGATGTAGGAGAAATATTATTTATCATAGTCTTTCATTTTGTAATATTTTAATAAATAATCTCTGATCATTGATATTGATACTTCTGAACACACACACACACACACACACACACACACACACACACCAAAACAAAGAGGGACACAGAGAGATCAATGCAGGTGTTTTAAGTATGAATATAGTATTTTTTATGAATCAATGTTGACATGAATAGGCGTCTGAAGGTTGTGGTGACATTTTTATGATGTCTATAGAAGGCTGACATTATGACGATCCACAATAATACAATGACAAAGTCACTCTGCTCATTTTAGTGAAAAGCTGATTGATGAGGAAAAAGTAATGTTGAACTACACATTTAAAATCTGAACACATCTGATTGGATTATAAATGGATTCTATCAACATCATTTATTCTTTATTCAGATTGTGGGACTGCAGTTTGTCAGAGATCAGCTGTGCTTCTCTGGCCTCAGCTCTGAAGTCCAACCCCTCCCATCTGAGAGAACTGCAACTGAGTGAAAACAATCTGAAGGATTTGGGAGTGAAGCTGCTGTGTGATTTTCTGGAGAGTCCACACTGTAGACTGGAGACTCTGAGGTCAGACACCAGTTTTTACTTCTGTTCTGAGATAAACATGATGTGACAGTTATGGTGACACTAAACTGACTGTCAGAGCAATGTTGAGCTGCACATTTAAAACCTTCATATAACAAGAAAGATCCTACACCAGATAATTCATTCTGAACCTCTGAAACTCTTTTTTACATTTACATTGATTTTTACATTAAATTTCACCTTCACTTTAAATTCCAATTAATATAATATCCAGTATTTAATTGTGCCAACACTTTTATGAAGCTATGCAGTGTTTATACTGACTGAAATATCTAAACATAAAATGCCGTAATTTTTTATGGCGGCACCATTCCATTAAATATAAATGCTGTAGATACATTGAACATCCTTTCCCCCCTATTTTCCCAAAATCCATCCTGACATATTTGGTATTTTTGTAAATGTTGGGATCTTGAGTAGAATCTGAAATAAATTTCTGTGGGTTTTTATTACTTGTATTTGGCTGCACAACATGAGTTTGTAAAGATGGAGTCACTGGTGGAGCTACAGAGTTTAAGAGGTGAAGTCACTACATCTTTAATGAAGTAGCAGTATGTTGTCATTAATATTAATGAGAGCTCTTTTTCACTGTTTGTATTTGAAAGTTTTTAACCTGCATCCTGTTGGGTTCAGGTGTTTGGAATTTCCATTTTCTAAACTTCTTCATTCTAAACCTTCTTCAGCTCTGAACAGATTATGAAATGTTAAATGATTTCAAGCAGGAACTTTGTTTTCTAAACTGACATAATTTATTCTTCATTCAGATTGAGTTACTGCAGTTTGTCAGAGGTCAGCTGTGCTTCTCTGGCCTCTGCTCTGAAGTCAAACCCCTCATCCCATCTGAGAGAGCTGGAGTTGTGGGGAAACAACTTGCAGGACTCAGACGTGAAGCTGCTGTGTGACCTTAAGGAGAGTCCAGACTGTAGACTGGAGACTCTGAGGTCAGTAGAGAGTTTGAGACAGTCTGTGCTGGTTTCAGCAGTATTGTTTTAAACACAGTTAGTATCAAAGCAAAGATCCAGTATTTCCTGGTGAACCTTTAACCTTCTCAGTGGCTGCTTTCCTCAGTGAAGCTGTGAGAGGAGAATGGTTACAGGCTTCAGGATTAGACAGAAAGACAAAGAGAGAGAGAGAGAAAATTCAGCCAATCAGATCAGCCAGAAGCTTTGTTGTGATCATGTGTTTGAGTTGATGTGAAGACAACTTTTGTGTTGCTGCTCTTTATACTGGATGTGCTGCATCACTGACTGACAGCTGATGAAGTGAGTCTCACTAAACACTGATGCATGACCTCTATTGTTTCTTCTTCTCTCATCAGCTGGAAGTTACGATCTCTGTAAGAGTGTGAGTGAACATCCAGGAGTGTGTGTTGAGAGAGGATCAGCTGTATCCTGATGATCCATCTGGACTGGAGTCTGGATCTGGATTCTGTCATCTTCACTTAAGTCTCCTAACTGACCACAAACTGAACAATTATCACTGGATTTTGTTGAATCAGCACTTTACAAATGTATTATACATGAACTGTTTGATGCAGAAAAGATAAAAAAAAACAAGTATTGTAAGTCAGATTCTCACCCTGGGCCCATATTTATGAAGCGTCTCAGAATCGCACTGAAAGTTAACTGAGGACTAAAACTAATTCATGAGGCAGAAGAGAATTTACTGTGACTGTCAGCAGGAGAAGGATTACTCCTGGGAGAGAGTGAGACGTCGCTGTTTTACCACAGTCAGAGCAGCAAAGTAGAAATAATGATGACGTGTTGTAGTTTTCTCACAGTCTCGGCTGGAAATAGTAAACAGTGGTAATTTGGTATATTATGTATATAGGGGGTAACCAGGCAGGTAACTTACTAAGGTTAGATAACAAAACTATTATGCCAAAATTTATTATAAGATGATATTTACAAATCGTAAAGAAAGCCTGAGAAATAAATGTAGCCTTTACGTTAATTAAGATAACAAGTAATTTGACTCAGCCTTGTGAAATTATCTTGGTTCAGCCACATGGTGTCATAGCCTGTAATAGTGCTGCATCTTGCACATATTGCACAGACACATGTTGCAAACCGTCTCTATGAAGAACATCTTCTTTTCCACTGTCCCATACCTCTTTCAACTACACCCCAAGTTAACTTCTGTTCTCTTCGTGAAGGTAAATACACATAACAACAGAAACATATATTATTAAGGTGCATCCTCTGCTCTCAAATATCAGGCTGTAGCTCTGCTGTTATTTGAAGTAGTCTAAATAAAAAAATAACCCTATAAAATATTTGACCTGTTGTAATGAAACGAGATGAGATATCCTTCATTATGCAGCTGACATGATTGTGTTCAAATAAAAGTTTTAGTGGGCTGTAACTGAGGACCCTCATCATGCCCATCATCTTTACAACGTGCATTCAGCCAGATCAAAGTTTGATTCATGACTGCCATCATTGTCGGTTCTGACAGAATCGTCACTGTTGCACAGCTGCATTTTCTCCGTTACGATAAAGTGTAACATTGTGAGGACATTTTGTATTTTTTTAAATGTTCTGTAGAAACTTCATGTGTCAGTCACACAAAGTCAGTCTCACAAATCATTCTGTTTTTGCCCAAACAATCTTTTAATAAGCTCTCTGTCATCAAAACATCTCTCCTCTCAGGGAATATCTCTGCCTGAACTCCATCTCCTGCAGTTCCTAAATATTGGCAGATATAGGAATCATTTACCAAGTTTGAAAAGTTGCTGAAATGCTTTTTCTCTTAAAAGTAGGACCAGAGATGCGTCACTCTGATCATTTTTGGCCAGTTAGGAGTGATTTCTTGCTCTGAGACGCTTGATAAATACGGGCCCAAATGTGACAGATGTGATAGATTGGATGTCCACAAATTTCATTCAGTTAAATTCTGAAAGAATGTATCATTGGTCCAGAAAACCTGCATGCAGGTCAAATCATATCTTGGTTCTGTTGATAACAACATCAAGCCTGTGGTGAAAAACTTTGTATTTTTTGATTCCAGCCTAAGTTTGATGATCATATCAGCAGCTCGTCCAGTCCTGTTTTCACCATTAAAACATATTAAAATTTAACTAAAACCAGGAAAAGAGATCATATTACTCCATTTCTATCATTGCTTCTCTGGTTACCTGTTTGTTTTATGATTGATTGTAAAGATTTGATCGATTACTTTTAAAGGGTCTTCATGGCTCCAGTTTACATTTCAGAGTTGCTCTGTATGTAAATATTAAGGTATCTAGCTTTTATATGCAAAAAAGTAAGTATCCTGTAAGTAAAGACTGGTGAGCCATCAGGTGGCTTTGACAATAACTATATAAGTTAAACTTGTAGGTGAGATCATGTGATCCAGCTGTGTGATCCAGCCCTATCCAATCACATCCTTTACATCTTTTTTTCTACATTGGTGCAGCATCTTGCATGTATTGTACAACGCTGCACACAGCAATAATGATACAAACTGTGGGCACTTCATTAAAAACATGAAATGTATCTTCTCCACTGTCCAACTCATCTCCAGCTAAACCTCCTGTTGACTTTTGTGTCCTTGCAGCTCTTTTAAATATATCTCTGCCATCAGTAGTTTAAAGCTCATTAATCATTAAATAAATAAAGCCACGATTTGCATGAATGCAGCTTGTTTTTCTATAACTTGACACTGAGTGGTGGGAAATGAATTAGTGCTGATTATCAGCACAGATAAATATGGGTCCTGGTCTTTGCTGTCAGGGCTCTGGATCAACCTGTTTGAGGAGCTCAGTCTGATAAGTCATTATCTTTCATTAAATCACTTCTTAAAACTTATTTTTATCCACTGCTCTACCAATTATTTTTGTTTTATATGCTGTACATCTTAAATTTTAATCTCATGTTTTATTTTTATTCCTGTATGTTTATGTTTGTTTGTGTAAACCATTCTGTGATGTTGGTTTTGAGAAGTTTTATACATTTCTCAAGGGAGGGTGGTGGGATGACAGATTAAAGTAAAATGTATCACTCCCAAGTTTTATATTGTATTTGTTTTCTGACTCACCATCTAGTTAAATATCTCTTAATATTCGGTCTGATCAACAAAAGAACCTTAAACAACTTTCTTCATTTATTAGAAAGATTTTTCTTTTCATGATCTGTTATTTTCCCCATTAACTTTTATTATCCCAGCAAACACTGAGACGTTGAATGTTGAATGTTTGAATGTCCAATTAAGACCGCAATGATTCAAAAATAGTTCCAAAAAAGGAAGATGTGCTGATGTCCAGCACGTCGCCTGGCCATCAGCTGGACATCCTTCCTGGGTGTTCCAGCAACGTAGAAATATGTCGTTACCATTGTCAACAGGCCTATTTAGCTATTGTGCTAAAGTTTATTTACACAGTGTACATTCAGCAGCTTTATACATCTTGAAGTGTTTTTGAAGTCAGGTCCAGTTGTACCTTTATTTAATGTGGAAAGGACTTCACCCTGTGACACCCTAAATAATATAAACACATTCTGCCAGCAGAAATGGTTCATGTGCCTCTGAGCAGGACACAGTACACAGTATAAATAAAGAATGAAGGTTTTTATTCATGTGCAGGTGTATACAGGTAACAGGCTGCAGAGAGAAAACAGCCTCTCTGACAGTCATATTATTTACTATTATAGATTATTAGTATTATCACAGTGCACATGTGTAGACAATAACTCCATTAAAAGTCTCGATGGCTGTTAAAGCTGAGTGACAGCTGATCTAGCTCATCTAGATCATCAGCTGCCGCCATGATCAGAAACAGACGTCGTTTCACGTGAGGCTTCAGAGGAAAGGACGTCCCATTTCTCTAAAAACATACTTCCTCAGGCTCTTCTCATTTCATGCCCCCTCGTCTCCTCTCTCCTTCTTATATATACATGGTTTAAGGATGTCTCAATTCCTAAAATGCATCTCGAGGAGAGAGGAGGCTTGCTGGAGAAGCTATGAGCGAGGATGCACAGATGTATCCTTTGCGGAAGTTTTATCGGCACCCATGACTTATGAAAGAGGTGTGACACAGTGGTAAGCTATAGCGAAACAATGGATAGATGACGCAGCTGTGCCACACGTCATATTTAATTGACGCTGCTTTAAAAGACGCAAGTGAGGGAAACGTGGATGCAATTAAGAGACTTGAGATGTACCCAGTGTGTATATGTGACAGTAGTGGAATGAAGGGGAGACAAAATGCAGGTTACATTATCAAGGTGTAACAAGAGTAGACAGGTTATAGGCTCAGGTTCTGACACAATCTGATGATCATAGTGATGCACTAGCTTGGTCAGTTATTTCTAAGTGTATGGCCCAATCCCAGTGTCCCCTTCTAAGGCCTAAACCCTAAACCGTCATTGACTTAATTGACGTCAGCTGGTAAGTGTTTGAGTGCAAGAAACTGCAAAGGCTCGAAATGGTATAACTAGGAATGGGACAGTGCTTTCTGACACATCACATTACCTTGACGACACCAAAACTTGTTACGTACGATTTTGGGTTTAGGACTTTTTATTCAATACTTAATTGCCATATCAACATGATTGATTGGAATTTGTCTTAGTGAGCTCACTTCAACAAAAACAGAAAAAGAGAAAACTAGTACAACCATTCCCTTATAAAGCACATAATACATTAAACAAAGTATAAAACAGCTAGCTAATATCCAACCCAAAAAATAATCATGTGCACCACAGTCAAGTAAGGGACCAACTGCCTTATTTGAACCTCCTCCAGGCTCTTGCTATCCAGAGTGGATGAGAGGTAATTGTCAATTAATCAATTTAGTCATTTTTGTCAAAACAGCATCATTAAACAAAACTTGAAGTAAAGAAGAAATGGCTGATGAATAAACAAGATGTGTAATATAACCTATGCTTGCATTCCTCAGATTTTTTTTTATGTATCTTAAATCCTTATTACTATGGTGCTTCTTTGTTAATTTAGGCAAACCAGCACACCCACTATGCTAGGCTGAACACCCACGTTCCAGTTTGTTTACCATTTTTTCTTAACACTTCCAGGCTTCCCCTGGTAACCCCATATTTAACATTGACTTCACATCACAATGCTATGAACTGTGGGTAATTCCCACAGGCAAAGTCTGCAGCAATGTGGACTTACAGAAAGTGTGCATAAAGGGCTCATAAAGTCGGTGAGCGAGCCCTCATACACGTGATGATTTGACAGTGGGACAGCCCTAAACCTTGCGGATTTAGCAGGAACATGACTCAAAATCTGCGAGTCTGGACAATGGGATTGGGTCAAAATGTCAACAAAGGAAACAAGATTCCAAACTGAAGCAGCTGTTGATCACATGGTGCCCCTACCAGCCGGTTAAGAGGAGTGAGGAGTCAGCAGTCAATGACAATATAAAACAGGTTTTTCAAAAATTGTAAATCACTGCAACCACAAGAAGTCCTTGAGCATACAGTCATAAATGTGCACAAAGAATATTAGGCTGATGAGTCCAGTAGTATGCGAGATTAGCTGCAGACAGATACACGTACAGACATGATCCCCTCCAGGCTTTCAGACTTAAATCAAAATGAAGTTTAAAAATAAGCGTTTTACAGTTTAGTTTAATCTCCACCTCATCATATTAGCCTCAAATCGCTGCAGAAAAATCATCGTCATTAAAAGGAAGTAAAGAATGTCTTTGGTGAAATATCAGATCATCATATGCAATATATATTTTTGCAGATTATTCCAAGTAGCCAAAAATATGGAGGCTTTCTTTACTATGTAATCTGGCATAATTTTAAGATAGTAATTCAAAAGTTTCATGTTTTTGAGGCAAAATTATAATAGAAATATAGCGTAAATTTTAACTTAAGTAAAAAAAAACAAAAAAAAAAGATATATTATTACTATCTCATATTTTGCCAAAGTTAGTGTCTAGACCTAGATAACGTCCCACGAATACTTTATTTTTGTCATTCATACCATTTCTTCATTTTCACTTTTCTTGGCAGAAATGGGCTTCTATAGCTGTCAATGCACCGACAGGAAAAACCTAATTATAAAATGAACCTTAAACAATATTAGATTTTAAATTTATATTTTGACACGGCTCCTTCACAAAACAGGCCTTTGATGTTACATAAAAATAAAAGATAACAGCTTCAAATGTTTGTTTTTTATTGCAGGAGAAGATCTAATCAGTCCTGAAAACTGAGTCTTAACAGGTGAGAATCAGATGAATCCTCGTCGGATGTCTGCAGGTCGACTCCCCATCGGTCGGCGGAAATCGTTCAGAGGTCGTCCATCATGGTCTCGAAGCGGGCCGATGGGGTCGTAGCGAGGGCGAGGCAGGAGGCTGCGGGGGAGGTTCGGTCTCTGGTCGTACTCCCCGCCAATGATGCCAGGCAGTGGCGGGTGGAGGGGGACGGGCACCGGGCCGAAGATGTTGCGGGTGTTTCGGAAGAAAGAAGGGAGCGAGCGGTGACGGGCGACATGTCGGAGATCACAGCGGGTCTTATAAAACCTTTTGTAAAGCTGGAGAAAGACATTAATGTTAGCATACGTCAGAATAAAACTGTCAGAGGAAACCTGACAAATCTAATATCTGTTATTAATCATTTTGAGGTACTAATTAACTATGCAAAATGTACCTCGACAAGGCAGGACTGCAACCCCGTTTATCTAACGGGGGTTAGCTACTTGCGTTAATAATGTCCCAAGAATATGTGCAATATTCAAATAATTTACAGTAGCAAAATCATCCTCAACTTTTAAGTTTTTCTTTTCTTTTCTTTAATCAATGTTCAGTTTACTACCTCTTAAATGTTTGAGAGGCGTTTGAAACAAGGCATTTGATGTGATGGGAATCACAGCAGTTGTTTACATATTTATGATTTTATTTTATTTATTCAGTGTTTAAATGTTTGTCACCTATTCATTCTGATAATAAATAATTGTTCATTATAGAACAACTGGTTTCTTTAGAGTTCTGTCCTAAGGAGAATACTCTTGAATATGTGATAATGTGATGATTATCGACACCGATCAATATAAAAAAAACATATCTTGATAACATTTTTGGCCATATCACCTATTACTCCTACCTACTCTTTAAAAGTCAGAGTTAGAGAGTAAACAAGGTAAAGAGTAAAACATGAGATAAAAAAACTAAATTAAAAAGTTCAAATATTGACAAGTCAAAATTGTTATTCACATTTTTAAAAAAATGAGAATTCTGAAATAGATCTGAATTAAATACTTTAATAACCCTAGTGATGTTGAAATTTAAATAATACTTAAATAATATATATATTTAAAATATTTCTGAATATTCTGCTGAAACAATTAGTCAACCAACAGAAAATTACAATGATCAACAATTTGATGATAAATTAATTGTTCAGTAATTTATTAAGCACAAATGTCAAACTGGTTCCAGCTTCTCAAATGTGACCATTTGCTGTTTTTTTGGTTTTATATCATCGTCTATAAAATATACAAAATAACATTTCTGGTATCACTTAATTTGTACATTAAACATTTTCACTTCAGCTGCAAATTAAGGGATTTACCTCAAATTTGCGATTATAAATACTTTTTTTTTTAAATGGATTTTGTGCATGAATTAAATGTTTTTAAGGTGTAAAACCACTATTGAAATTTATTAAGTTCTTGACCAAATAACTTGAAAAATTAAGGTTCTTTGACTTTATCTTTTATTTTTCTAATACTTTTTTTTACCCCTTAAAAACCACTTAAACTATGCAGATAATTCATTACAAATGTCTATAATCCATTAATTATCCCTTAAACTACTTTAAATACGTCAGTTAAGATGGAAGTTATGGAATTTATATTATAAATCATTGATATATTCATTTATAAACTTGAGTTTTTTCATGGATTAATGCATAAATTAACTCTATATATTGAAAGCTAATCCTGAATTTCTGCCCTATTAAAAAATTAAGGTCCTTTTAAAATATAAATTCAGGGATGGCTTTGAAGTTATTTGGTCATTTGAAAAGGTTTTTCAAATGCCCTTAAACGTAAAGATAATCCATTAAAAATACCTTAATATACTACCAATTGATTAATTATCCCCGAAGCGTTTGTAGTTTATAATGGAATATAATATATTAAGGGGTATTTTTAAGGGAGTTTTGTTTATGGAAAAAGTCATTAAACTTTATTTAACAGCATTAAAAGCAATCACTGAATTTTCACAGCATTAGAAAAATTAAAGCCCCATTAAGGTATAAATTATTATTATATATGTGGCTAAAACAGTGCAGATAATCCATTAAAATACCTATATTACACTCCATTATTTATCACCTTTCAATCCCATCAAAATACCTGAATTACATTATTATTAATGGACACATTCAGGGAAATTTAAGATAAAAAATGAAGGTTTCATAGTGAACAAACTGTGAATACAATGAACTTTTTACTATTAGTTAAGTAAAAAAGACAGATTGATTAATTGATATCATTATAAATTTAATTTAATGTTCAATTACAGATTCAGTGTTTTAAAAGTGAATTTAATTTTGTTAATTTTTGATGACTGTGACTAGAAATTGAGTTTCCTCACCTCTCTCCAGTCTGTGTCTCTGGATCTGCTGGAATCTGAATCTGTTTATGAACAAGAAAGACAATTAGACGAGATCAGTTGTTTCATTCTGTATTAACTTTCAGCGCAAACATCACGAGATCACTTGTTAGCATACTTACTGGTCTGACTGGGGAAGTCTCGGCGGCACAGGTGTCTCCACAGTGAGGAGTCTGCCGTGGAGACGTGGAAGTGTCTGCAGACTGACGACAGTCGGACCACAGATTGGACGTCTAGCAGTCGGAGCACTCTGAGGACGAGCTCAGGAGGAAGAGCAGCCAGACCGAAGGCTACTGGCAGAGCCATGGCTGAGACGCCACGGACACAACAATCAGTTCAATACAACAGTTGTAAAGCTCACGTTAATTCATGTTTCAATATCTCTCAGGTTGTTTTACTGCAGTCAAATTTGGCATCTAGTTATTTCAGAATTTTATATCACAATTAAAATTTAGAGAGCAGCTTCAAGGCATTTATTGTCAACAGTTTATCACTAATGTTCATTTGATTGTTAACTAATCACACTTCTCATTAAGAGTTTGAACCTCAGACTCTCAGCTGAATCTCTTCTCGTAATAACGATATTTGCAGATGTGCCAGATGTAATGAAATTCCCTCCAGGTGTTCCTGAGATATCGTGCTCAATAGGTGCATCTCTAATTTAATATATACAATAGGGCGCAGATTGCAACCTGACAGCTGACAAAATTCCTGATGAAGACTGTGACATGTGGTTGAAAGATCCAGAAAAAGCTTGAAAGTGAATTTTACGTAACGATTATTTTGTCAAAATAAAAACAGACTGGATTATTATTTTTTTTTTTAAATATAGGTCTTGTAGTTAAAATGAGCAATCTCACCACAAGATCCAAGTAAAACAATTAAGAGATAAACCTAGTAAGTGGACTTTGAGCGAGGATTATTTAGTCAAGCTAATATTCCAAAAGGTGAAGAATGAATTTCATGTCTCATTTAAAAAACACAAAGACTGCACCAGTCTTCACCAGGACACTTTCATTTTTCCTCCAAAGACACAGTGGCATGAAGAATGAGTCGAAAGCTCCGGTAATCACGTTAAACTCAGTACCTTCTCTGGCTGCGGCGATCAGCGGGTATGCTAGCTGGTCTTTGAAGATCCGTGACAGTTTGCTCAGATCTTTGAAAGCTGCAGCTGCACTTTCTCCTGAGAAACCAAAGAGACACGACAGGAGTCATTACAGGAGCTCTGAACCTCGTGTGGTGTCACGTCGACCAATCAGGGCTCTCACCTGGCCACTCGTCCGTCACGTAGCTGCACGGCTTCAGACACAGTTTTCGGACCGTGTCGACGGTTTCGTTCACCTTCAGAGTGGCTGGAGGGAGAAGACACATGTTACAGCGGACGAAGAGACGTTGTGGTGAATATGTTTTAATTTATTCTCCATTGCTGACGTCTGGGATTTTAATCTGTAGTATTTTATTCTTCAAATTAAATGGGGAAACATTTCTGAGTTATAAAGAGCCAAAGTCAAACCAGAACTTCTAGGTTCTGCTCCAGCAGGGTATCTGCTTATTCTCTGCTTATTTCACATTTTTGTCATTACTGGGGATTTTCCAGCCAGGTTTTGCTAAAATTTTACAACTAACATTACTGCCTATGGCAGGCTAGAAAAATATTTAAGACCTTTGTGAATGAAATTTAAGACTTTTAAATACCTTTTAAGGCCTTTTTTGAGAAAACCTTGATCAGTGCTTTTTAAGACTAGTCCGTCCAGATGTAAGAAAATCTCATTCAAAACCTCATTGACGTTTGTCGTAATTTAGTAAAATCCAGCCTCGAGACAGAACCGTTCCCAACAGTAAGTTGTGTGTCTTGCTTCATATGTTTAGATAAGGACGGGAAGTTTCAGAAAAACCATCTAATATCATTGTTTATTCAATATTTATGGTTTTAGCGGTTTCCTTTAACAAACTCAAGAGGGTTGCAGGCTAAACATCACGGCACGACAGAAGAGGCGAGTCCATGAGCGACTGGAGGGTGGCGGCGAGTTGAGACATGTCTGTAATAACAGCAGCACAGATTACAGCTACAAACGCCTGCAGAAGAAAAGACGGGGAAGGTTTATGGATATGGGGGAAACTAAGTTTGTGGTTCTTTTAATAGGAGCTGTAGTTTTTTCTGTTGTTTAACTTAGTTGAAATATCTGACGGCAGCTTCTGCGGTGGAGCCGAGCGCTCTGAGAACATGGAAACTCCAGGAACACGCTTCATTGTGTTGAGTTACAGAAGCTAATTTATTCATACATGTCATGCTAGCAGCTCGGCTCTGAGGACAGTAATGTTGGTCTGTTGGTCGGTCCACTACTGTAGTCCAGACTGAAACATCTCATCTACTACTTTTCATCCTCAGAGGATGAATCCTACTGACCTCTTACTATCCCTCTAGCGCCACCATGTGATTGAATTTAGTGTTTTTTATTGGATGGATGGTTATGAAATTTGGTTCACACATCCATGTTCCCTTCAGGATCAATTTTTGGTGATCCTCTGACTTTTCATCCAGTAAAACTAATGACATTCCCATCAGACTCTGTCAGCTGCAGGTAGGAGCTGCTGTTCTCTTTCAGACACGTTTTTACACCAGATTTGTTTACATTTTATCAAATAGTCTCCATTAAAAGTCATGTGAATCAGCTGTTAGCAGCTCCTGTCGGCAGTGTAACGTGATGTTCAGACAACTGTGACTGATTACTGTGATACTGAAGAAAACTTGAAAATGTGATGATTGTCAGGCAGGTTATGCAGACTCTTTTTTCTCTGGTTGTGGATTTATGGAGGTTTACTGGTGATGGACGTCAGAGATAATGATCCTCGGGAATTGAAAGTCACACTGAATGATGTCAATATGTGTTTCATGTCTGTGTGTTCAGATTTGACTGAGTTATGTCATCTAGGACCAGGACTTTGATTATTTCATTCCTTACCGTTAATAACGAGCAGGGGGCCCATGCACACAGCCACCACCATGGCGAGGCTGTTTTCACACAGAGGATGAGTGTACTGCAGTTTGTAGACTCCACCTGCTGACCTCCAGCCGACAGGCATCCCACCGGACTTCAGCTCACATCCCTGAACACACACATTCATTTCATCCACTACCACCATGAATGCTTATATTACAGACAGGTCTGTAGTTATGATTTATTTGACCATATTTTAGCCTCCCTGCACAGTGTTACCTGAGGAGTGAAGCCAGTTTCGAGCATCAGGAGGTTTCCGGCCACCATGAGGGCATCGCTGGGACTGGTGGTCTGGGCGCTGTGATAGAGGAGCTCCAGAGAGTGGGGGGCCTGACCCTCCTCGGCCTCGCTGCACAGCATCGGCTCCCAGCTGGGGACTGAAGGTTCAGAGTCCAACACTTCACTGTTCTCCTCAGACTCCCACTGAGCTGCACAGCTGCTGCTGCTGCTGCTGGGCTGCTGAAACAACAAAGCTGTTCATATAGCTGCTTCAACCATCAGTGTGGACACATTTTATTTCCTGTTATGAATTGGGGATGAAACACAAGACTGTAATGTTTTAGTGCAGCTAAGCGGTTTGTGAGTTCAAAGGAATGACTCAGCATTCAGCACAAACATGTTGAGCTTCACTGACATTATTTTACACTCAAGGTGACAGTTTTTCTTTCAGTTTGTTGCAGTTCACAAACACTTAGAAGGACGCTTCACAATTACACAACAGTCAGGTGTCCATATGAGCAGTGAAAGAGGTTTTCCTCGCTGTAATCATTCCTCCTGTTCATACTGGATATTAAAAGATCCTTCAAATGTGTTTTCAATGGAAGTGATGGAGGATAAAATCCACAGTGTGTCCACACAGTCATTTAAAAGTCTGTGAAGCTTGTATTCAGCTTCAGCAGTCTGAGTTAGTCATATCAAGTGGATATCTGACACATTTACAGTCTTTTTAGCATCAAATTCCCTCTTTGTGTTTCCTCGGACAGTGTTTCCCTGTTGAGCTGCAGGTGGAAGTATAGTAACAAAAAGAGGAACTTTGGCACTAAAAAGACTGTAACGTTGAAAGATATCTACTTGATTTGACTCATTTGGACGCTGAAGCTTCATATTAGCTTCAGATAAACTTTTAAATACATTTTTGCACAGAAGGAGGACTGTAGATTTTGTCCTCCATCACTTCCATTGTAAGGTCATTATGAAGGGATCTTCTAATGGTCAGTATGAACAGGAGGAATGATTACAGCAAGAGAGAGTCTGTGACACCAGATTAAATCCAGGACTCAGATGAATGACTCACCTGGCTGGAGGACATGGCAGCTGTCTGTCGGCTCTGGTTCTCTCTGCTGCTGGACAAGGAGGTTGAGGTGGTGGTTGTGGCGGCGGCGGTGGTGGTTGTGGCGGTGGCGACGGTTGTGGCGGCGGCGGCGGCGGCTGCAGACTCAGGCAGGATCACACAGACCAGATCTCCAGAGACGATGCCGCAGGACGACAGAGTCTGTCCGGTGTCTGATAGAAGCTCTGAGCCGTTCAGAGACAAACTGAAGTCTGTGTCTGCACTGAAAGAGAAACAGAAAAACACGTCAGCAACATCAAACCTGTTTAAACCTGCAAGTTCCAGCTTAAAACACTCAGCTGTAATAAGTCCTGGCCGCATCATAGCTGCTGATTTATCAATAAAAAAGGTTTTATTAGTGAATCTAAATATATTAAAGAAACAGTATCCCAAGGAGTTTCTGACTTCTAGAAGCTGTAATTTTGCAATTCCACTCTGACAAAGAGGAAGGAGACAAAAATGTTCTTATGATACTGTCACACTTTAATAAAGCTCAGAGCATCATGTGTGCACACGGACTCAGTGTCTGTGTTAGACAAAGAGTGAAAAGGTGAAGTCAAACACACTGATATATAGTCATAGCCACACCTGTCACATAGGCTACAGAGCATCCCCTCATCCTCAGAAGCAATTAACTGATACAACAGTCAGTCAGTTTGTTTGTTTCTTATCATCTGCTGAGAACCGGAAGCTGAAGGTCACACAGCTTCACGTCTGATACGTTTCTACACCTGCTGGGAACTTCATCCTGAAAACTCTCTCACACACACACACGAGGGTTATTGTCAAAAGCTGTTTCTTCCAAACACCTTCCTAAATATCCTTATCTGGTTTTGTTCCCTCCGAAGGTACTGCGGCAATCTTGCTGTCCTCTGATACGTCACTTTAGCCTTGGCCTTGCTAAACAGTTCTTTGCTCAACATCTGCTCCATACACACTCCATGAACCCTTCTGTTACACTAACAGTACTCCAGTATAATCAGGCTAAAGTTCTCTTAGTTAAAAGTTACATGGTAAGATTCAGAATAATTAATCACAGTGGAAATTAAACATGATTACATGTGTAGTAATATGTCGTTTCCCTCACAGTAGCACTATGGAGCAGTTTTTTTTATTTTTCTTGGGTCCTTGTTCTGTTTGTCTCGTAGGTGATGTGTTACACAATCCTGCCGGTTGTGTCACATTATTCCACTTTTTTTTTAATGAATTTTAATTGCTCAATTATCAATCATCACAAGAGACTGGATTATTGTAAATGCTGCCTGTGACTAAGAAGTATACAATAACTTAAATGTGAAAAGATTGAGTGCATAAAACTATTTGCAGCATGAAACAGTAAACAGTCTTTAATGAGTTTAACCTCCTCCAGTCCCCCTCCTACATAGACCCAGTTTTGTGGTTTTTAGGTGGCAGCAGCGGATCTTTAGGGGAAGATAGCAGGTCAACAGTTGACATCATCTGAAAGCTAGAAACCTGAAGATTAATTTAAGATGCAGCTCAGCATTTTGTGTCAAGTCATTAGTTTTCTGGTCATGTGTTTTGGTTAGGTGCCTATTCAAATTTTTGAAAGTTTAGAATGTACAAGAGCTTAGAACATTATGATGGAAGTATATGAAGGCCATTCAAATGCTCAGTTATGTTTCATACGTTGTTGCAGCAGTTTTTGGGTTGATACCATTTGTTACACAGATTTGGTGCAAAATTTGAACCATTTTTGACAACTCGACAATTAATAAAAATGGTCAAAAATCCCTCCAAAATACCATAAATATATGTATTTCAAAAAATATGACTGGCAGTGAGAGATGGAAAAAGACACAACCTGCAATAGTTTCACACTGCGAGCACCAGATGTCACTAATGATTCTGATTCCTACATACAGAACCTTTAACACACTTCTCAAATTTTAGGGTAGATATTTTACTTTTTCAATATATCATCCATTAATCTTTAAATTTAACTCATGAACTTCTGACTGAGCCCTGGAAGAAAAGCAAACTGCCACAGTTTTCTTAAAGTTTGAGTGCAAGACATGAGTTTTCATACTATTCTGCTGTGGACTTTTAAACGCTGTGACAGCTGAGAAGAAATTGACTAAATGAGAATTTGCTGACTTACATCATGGTAAATAGAACATTTGGGGGTTTTGAGCTGTTTATTGGACCAAACAAGACATTTAATGACGTCACCTTTTGCTCCATTAATAAACTATCATGGCTGGTATGTGCCACTGAAACGTCAGTGTTTTGCTTTTTTTATTGTATGTTTGAGTCTTTCCTTTAGGAGCCCTTTTGTGTGTCAGATATAAAAACTATTACACAAACAAACAAGATGACTGTATCTCTGACTGTATGTCCAGCTAGTTTTGAAGTCAACGACATTGGAAGGTCTTGTGTCTGACCTGAGTCTGAGAGAAGGAAGAACAGTCTCCTTGATGTGATCTATGAGATCCTTCAGACTGGGTTCTTCTCCCGTTAACTCCACCCGGCTGGTCTGCTTGTTGACCCGAACGCGCAACTTCATGCTGTGATGTCAGAGAGAGAGAGAGAGAGAGAGAGAGAGAGAGAGACAGGTTGGAATATGACACCATAATCAATAATCAAACTGACTGAATGTGTTCCTAGAATTTAGTCCTTTACTTAAGTAAAAGTACCAATACAGCAACGTTAAAATACTCAATTACAAGAAAAAGTCCTGCATGAAAAATGCTTCTACAGTAAAAGTGCATAAGTATTATGCAATTATATTTATTTATATTACAAACTCTATAAAGTATAAACTCTATAAGACGCTTTCACATGGAGTGAGTCCAATCACAAGACTCCATCGATGACGTCTTTGAATCTGCGACTTGTTTACTGTTGCCTTGCCAATACTTTCATGCTCCTTTTTTCAAGAATGGCTGGAAACTGGACAGATTCAGAAATAAGGCAGCTCCTCCCAGTCCGCACAGAGCGGTTGGCATCCATAAGTGTTGCATTACCACCATCTGCTGGACTGTCCTTTGCCCCATCTATTCCAGCATTGTCATGGCATGTGTGAAAAGGAGCAAGACGGAAATGTTCCTGAATGTAGCTGCATATGTGAATAGTGAAAAATCACTAGTGGTGCCTGAAAGGTTATCCCAGTAATTTACTGAGAACTATGCGTGAAAGAGGCTTAAATTACTCCTAAAATGCCCCTTTAGCTTATTTGCTAGGGTGAAGTTGGGTACTTTGGGACACTTTTGGTAGATTACCAGGAAAACCACTTCAAATTCTTGAAGACCTTCAGTGTTACTTTTGGAACTTGTTATGGATCTTTACTTTATTTCTTCAAAGAAAATATGTTGCCAACACATTGGGAACACCTACCTCACTCCAGTGACATGTTCAAGTGAAATGGGACAGTTACTGATGGTTATAAAGGACATCGAACAATTCAGTTAAACTGAAGAACAATTGGAGCCCATTTCGTGTTTGTTTTTGAAATGACTAAATCCATTTATCAGTTCAGCACAGGCTAGTGTACTAACTCATGATTTTATGGCACCTGGTAGCCTAGAAACATGAGGGTTTCACCTCAGAAAAGTGTCCCATTTACCTAAGGTAACATGGGACAGTCACTTAAAACCCTTCTCCATAAAAAGTAAA
Source organism: Thunnus albacares (assembly GCF_914725855.1). NCBI lineage: Eukaryota > Metazoa > Chordata > Actinopteri > Scombriformes > Scombridae > Thunnus > Thunnus albacares. The sequence goes on along the minus strand of NC_058128.1, from coordinate 1,829,371 downwards.
GTGTATTTTGCAAATACTTTGATTATAAGTTAAACAGTTAATGCAAAATGCAATATCATGCAACCATTTTTGGTGTTACACCCTCATTGTCTTATTGCCAAAATGAGAAAATCAACATGCCACATGGTTTAACCAGTGATTTTTTGACTCTTTGCTCTGCCCATCCCAGTTATCTCAGACAAATCCAAATGATAGTTTCATGTAAAGGACATTTGTAGCAACAATGCAATAACATGCTTGGTGATTGGCTGCAAATATTTAAAGAAACTTATTTGTCCCATTTTACCAGACTTCATCCTATCAGAACAACATTTAATAATCTATCAACATATTACCCCACAAACTGTGTTGGTTTATGCATAATGATGCTGTACACATTGAAATCACATTCAAGCACCTTATTATGTATTTTCTGTAAATTAACAATGTTGTTAGGGGGGGAAATTTCAGCTGATTTAAGTGCGAAGTCCCTTCAGGAATCTCCATTTTACATTTTTTGATGAGTCATTTACGTTGTTTTGCACGTCTGAGTCTTTTAGTTGTGTGTTAGCCTGAATCCAGACACTATATTCATATATTTTAGCTCAATATTAAGATTAAAATAACTTTAACTTTCCGTTAGTTAACGTTAAGAGTTTAGATGATAGCCTTCACATAGGACGAGCCCACCAACACACCAGCTAGCCTTAAATAAAGATAAATAAATCATATAAAACAGAAATATATTAAAGAAATCAAGCTAACAGAACACTGAAACGTTTCGTTTTCGTTTCTTGGCGGAAGCTTAAACGTTAGCTAATATTACTTGCTGCGTAACAGTTAGTTAATCAATGTTAACTCGGTTAGTTTTCTTGTTTAAATAACGTTAAAGTGATGAAGACAGTCGCAGCTTTAAAACCACAAAGTTAAACACTTACATGTTGCACTGATGTGATGATGTCCGGCGTGTTTTTATGTCATTTCAGTAATAAGTCGCGCTGTAAACACAGACTCAAAGGCAGCGTCAACAGCAACGCGACTTCTTCTTTGGTTACTAGCGGACCAACAACACGCTACACACAGGTTCCGGTTAACATTTTCAAAATAAAACCTTTACTGGAGCGATTTTTTAAAACCAAAAACTCAAACATTAAAATAATAAACGCACATTTTTGGAAGCTAAATGTATAAACTAATTTTAAAAAAACGTTCATAAAAGGACCATGAGCTTAAATGGGACCTGTGGACTGAGCTCATAAGCACTAAAACACAACAAAGAATGTGCTTTTTAAAGAAATTGCTGTCTATTAATATCCACAACAAAATGCTCCAAATGTTTTACTGTGCTTTTATTGAAACTGTTTTAACTTTCTGCATCATCTGCTGGTTTGGCAACACTACTGAGGCACAGAAAAACTGTAACATTGGCTGGTTAACTATTAGGCATCACGTTACCAAGTAAATACATCTACAGAGATAGAAAGATAAAGGCAAACTGTCATAGAGTAGCAGGAGATGGACCCAAATGCAGGACACAGCAAGCTGAGTGAAGATGAAGAATAACTTCTTTTTTATTAAAGCAGGCAAAAACAAAGCTGACAGGTCAAAGCAAACCTGAACACAGCAGAGCTGAGCAGAACAAACTGAACAATACAGAACAAAGGATCCAACAGCAACTGAACTGAAAACAGGACTTAAATACAGACTAATGAGGGACTAGGGAACAGGTGACTCGACAGAGGACTCGCAAGGAGCTGATTGACTGGCTAAAAATCTGGGAACAGGGCAGGGCTAACGAACCTGATGCAGGGCAGGTGTGGAGGGAAAAGTAGAACAGAGACACAGGAGACAACACGCAGAGCAAACAGAAAACCAAAAACCCTGAAAACACAATGAGACAGATAATGGTGCTTGCAGTGATATATGTGAAGCAAGGCTGTAAGCACAGTCAGAGTAGCTAAACATAAGAATTCACACTCCCCTACATTTCCCTGAAAAACAAAAACAGACGAAAGCCAAATGCTGACTTTACATTTCACATCCCTTGTTTAATCGCTGCACTTGTCACTTTCATATATTTCATCAAACTGGACTTTACATTGTGCATTACATTCAACCTCCACTCAGTCCATATTTCCTTTGTAAAGTCAATATTTCATATATCCAATTTCAAAACTATTACTACTCCATTCTGTAAATAGATTTTCATTTAATTTTAATATTATTTTGCTTATTTAATTATTATCATTACCTCACTCTTGTTCTTTTGTTCTTCTCTTGTTTTTCTCTTCTATGTTGCACTTGTGGGAGCAAACACCGAGACACATTCTCTGTATGCTGCATACTTGGCTAATAAACAGATTCTGATTCTGTAAAAATGCAATTTCCAGTTATATTGTTTTATTCTTTTTAAAATGTATTTTTTATTGTGTCAAGTTAAATTAATCACATTTATTTGATTTTATACTTTATTCTGTGTAATATTTATATATGTGTTTTGTGTTCTCAGTTTTATACTTTTTTATCTTTGGGTTATGGACATTTTCAAAATTTGAAGTCTGGATGAGTTCTCACTATTTTCTGACAATTAATTGACTAAACACGACTCAATGAATTAGAAAAAAAAACAGATTAAACCATAATTAAAATAATTGGCAATTGCAGCCCTATAAGATATTAGGTATACATATATCTGTCTGACAACTATCTATCTATAAATTTTGTACTTAGATAAATAAAAGGCACATTTTATGCTTTTTCTTTTGGAGGTCTGTCGCCTAATATCCGGCTTTGTTCCGTTTGTCTCCATTGAACTTGATGAAATTATTTCACTACAACTACGGCGAGCTGGATGTAGCGTTTTAAAATAATGCTCCGACTATTTTCGATTACAGTAACTATATGAAAAAACATAATAATAACAGCAGCTTCAGTGTTTGATCCGTAGGTGTAACTTCAGATGGTCACAGTAGACATTTTGTGTCCGAAATATAAGTGCGTCATACCAAATTATCGAACGCGTTTTATGCTTGCGGGCCTCCGTAGCGCTCTGACTGTTGGCACTTGGCATCATACAGCCGGTGCAACGCAGCATTTCACCGTTAAAAACAGCCTGTTTGGATCAGAACAATGAGTCGGAGTTATAACGATGAGCTGCAGTACCTGGATAAGATCACCAGCAACTGCTGGAGGATTAAAAAAGGTTTTGTTCCCAACATGCAGGTGAGAATCCGGGAAAGTAGCCGTGAACGTGGCTAAAGCTAAATGTACAGCTGCAGCCGGCTAGCACATGTCGGCTAACCTACTTATATAAACTTTATATTGAATCTCTAAAAAAAAATATGACATTATAAGCTTAATGTAGTCACAAGAATCTACAGTATTAACCTCAAAGTGAACATAAACCTGCTGACGTAGCTCAGTGCTGCGTGGATTAATGGGTGGATCCCACTGATAAAAAGAAATGTAAAATATGTTAGTGCTTTACAGTATGTCTCTGCAGACATGTTAATATGAAATACGCATATTTATAAGGGAATTCAGCACAATGCTCTACTAGTGGTGCACAATACATTTACTCAAATATTGTGCTTAAGTACAATTTAGAGGTACTTGTACTTTACTTGAGTATTTCCATGTGATGCTACTTTCTACATTTCAGAGGGAAATATTGTACTTTCTACTCCACTACATTTATTTGACAGCTTTAGTTACTTTTCAGATGAAGATTTGACACAATGGATAATATAACAAGCTTTTAAAATACAACACATTGTTAAAGATGAAACCAGTGGTTTCCAACCTTTTTGTCTTTTGACGTCTTACAAAAAGCAGTGTGTAGTCGGGGTCACATTTCACATGTCTATGAGTTGTTAACAGCTCCACCAAATAGTGATTTTTCCCTCTAAACTTCTCACATGCTTTCATTTCAATAAATGTTCAAATGATCCAATATTTCAGCAAAAATCAAAGATTAGAGAAAAAGTCCAAAAACTGAAAACAGATTTGTGTATCAGAACTTTGTTTTTTCTTCTTTCCTCTCCCATTAATCATCTCACCACCCCTCAGATTTATCTGCTGACCCTTTGGAGGGGCCCCGACCCCTAGGTTGGGAACCACTGGACTAAACTAGCTAACTGTATATAAAGTAGTGTAAACTAGCTCCACCTCCAGCAGCTACAACAGTAACATGCTGCTCTAACACTGATGCTTCACTATTAATAATCTAATGATGTCATATATAATAATATATCAGTCAGAGGGACCAAACCACTACTTTTACTGCAATACTTTAACTACATCAAGCTCATAATACTTATGTACTTTTACTGCAATACTTTAACTACATCAAGCTCATAATACTTATGTACTTTTACTGTAGTGGGATTTTTCAGTACTTCTCCCACCTTGTTTTAACGTAAAATGTTTTTATAAGGATCCCTGAAATGTGGTTATTTATTTATTTATTTATTTAATTTCAGCTCAAGTGAGATTCATTAACCAGTTAACCAAGTTTAAAATATGTGCATTTTTAAAACCTTTTAGTCATGAATGAAAGAAGCAGATTTTCTCCAGAGCCAGAACAAACAAAGAAAAATCAGATAAATTATTGTTTATGTTGGCAAAAAAAACTGCAGGACAGAAATGTCAAAGATATGTTTGAGGTCATTTAGCACCTTGTCCTCCACAGAAAAACAAGACAAGTAAGAACAAGTAGATCAAAATGCACAGAGAACGGCAAGAAATCATAAAAACATTAAAACAATGAAAACATAAGTATGTAAGTAATAAATAATAATAAAAACAGTGTCTGTATCACAGTTTGTCCAGCAGGTATCCTGCTTAAAAAAATAAAAATGACACAGTAGATATGTTTAAAAATGTCACGGAAAAATAAGTGTTCATTAAATGACACTTGGAAACAGTTTACTGCTTATTAATAAATTGAGACTGGATATCTAAATGTTTGCTACTAGTGATAATACAATACATGCATTTCATAACAGGTGTGAAAATGACACTTTAAAGTTTATCTTTCCTTTTTAGGAATGAATGTTTTTCTACTGAACAAAAGCCAAAATTGTGAAATATTAAATGTTGTCTAAACGCAAGCAGCCGTACAAGAACTGTTTTGAAATAAAATACAGTTTAAAACTGGATTTAAATCTCAAACTGTTAAACAAGAATTCTGACTTTTGATGCCAATTTCAGTATTTTACAGTTTTTATGTCATATTTGTGCTTTTAATTGAAATGACATTTAATAACCAATGACCAAATATGTGTGTATGTATATATATATATATATATATATATATATATATATATATATATATATATTCAATCCTTATTGTATTTTACAATAAGGATTGAATAAAGTCATATTTACCTTTCTCTGTGTTTTTAAATATATTCTCCTTTTGGTTTTCACAACAGCTTTTTATCAGTTTAGAGAAGCGTTTCAAAGTCCGTCAGCCAAAAATGTTTCCTACAACCTGGTTTTATCAGGATGAAATGAAAAATGTCTTTATTGACAGTAATGACCATTATAATAATTGTTCATCATTCTAATTATTGTACATCCCTTATTTTGAAGTTGACATTTTCTACATAATCATATTTAAAGTGACATAAACAGCAGTTTTTGTTTTCCAGGTTGAAGGAATCTTCTACGTTAATGATTCACTGGAGAAACTGATGTTTGAGGAGCTTCGTAACGCCTGTCGAGGAGGAGGTCAGCTGCTGTTTAACCCGCTGTAATCATCTGCTTCCACCCTCTGTGGATTATTTATTTATTATTATTTTCTTTTTTTCTCAGGTATTGGTGGATTCCTGCCGGCCATGAAACAAATCGGGAACGTGGCGGCGCTGCCGGGGATCATACATGTGAGGAACATGATTAAACCCTCAGAGGGATTCAGCAGTGAACGTGTGTTGAAAGACTGAAGATGTGACAGGAAACATAAAGAAAAAGGAGATGAAAGCAGCAGATGTTTCCAGGCAAGTCGGTCATATCTCACTCTGTGTCTTGTTGCTCCTCAGAGGTCCATCGGGCTCCCAGACGTTCACTCCGGATATGGATTTGCTATCGGAAACATGGCGGCCTTTGACATGAACGACCCCGATGCTGTGGTGTCTCCAGGTATTTCAGTTATGATGATGTGATGTGTCCAATGAGGTAAAAGAAGGTTTGACATGGATTTATCCAGCCAGTGATGGTCAGTGAAGTAGAGCTGCAACAAACAATCATTTTCGTTAGTGATTAGTGGTCTATAAAATGTCAGAAAATGGTGAAAAATGTCAATAATTGTTTTCGTCAAATGTCTTGTTTTGTCCACAACTCAAAGATATTCAGTTTACTGTCATAGAGACTAAAAAAAAAACAGAAAATATTCACATTTAAGAAGCTGGAATCAGAGAATTTGAGTCTTTTTTTTTTTTTTTTTTTTTTAAATGACTCAAAATTATTAATTGACTAATTGTTGCAGCTTGACGGTTTAAGTGTGTTTTATTGTTTTGGAAATATTACAGCTGGACTCTCATACAGGCAGATGACTGTAACGTAAAGGGAAAGTTTTGGGAAAGCCTCTAATTTTATTTCTTGCTGTGAGTCAGATTGATTCTTCTTGTGTCTAAATATGAAGCTACAGCTAACATCTAGCTAGCTTAGCTTAGCATAAAGACTGGAAACAGCTAGCCTGGCTCTGTCCAAAGGTAACAAAATCCAACTTCCAGCACCTCTAAAGCTCACTGCTTAACTCTTTATATCTTGTTTGTTTGCCAAAGATTTTCAGCTCCTAAAATGACACTAACAGCAGTAAATCTCACTGAAAATTTAATCCATATGAATAACCGTTATAAACAACACTAATATATATATTAATATATATTTGTTCATTTCTCCTGCAGGTGGCGTTGGTTTTGACATAAACTGCGGCGTCCGTCTGCTGAGGACGAACCTGGATGAGCGCGACGTCCAGCCGGTGAAGGAGCAGCTGGCCCAGTCGCTGTTCGACCACATCCCGGTGGGAGTCGGATCCAAGGGAGTCATCCCGATGGGAGCCAAGTAAGAAGAGATCCTCACACACTGAAACTAAATGACACCAAACTGTCTCCACCTGTTTACCTTTCCACCTGTGTGTGTGTGTGTGTGTGTGTGTGTGTGTGTGTTCAGGGACCTGGAGGAGGCTCTGGAGATGGGGGTGGACTGGTCCCTGAGGGAGGGTTACGCCTGGGCGGAGGACAAGGAGCACTGTGAGGAGTACGGCAGGATGCTGCAGGCCGACCCCAACAAAGTGTCCTCCAAGGCCAAGAAGAGAGGCCTGCCTCAGGTATCCCAGCAGCCCATTTACACCAGAAGCTATATATATTGTCTCTGTCCAGTGGAAAAACATCTCCAAAATCTTGTGAATGTTTTTTTTATTTTTCCAGATAAACTTTTCTTTAACGTCTTAAACTAATCAAATAATTTAAAAACCTGTTGGATTATCTAGTCACAAAACAAATAATGTTTTGGATGCGTGGTTTTGACAAAAGACAGCAATGATATTGTTATATATTGTATATTTTTTCACATTAAAAGCCTCCCAGAAACAGAGAAATTTTGCTTTCCATTGACGGCAGCAATCGAAAAAACAGCAAAGTAGAAGAAATTAGAATTAATGGTGAAAAATAACATTTTGGTGAAAAAGTTGTGTGAATTTAATGTTGAACGAATTAGATTGAAAATCATATTTCTAAATACTCAAAAACTCAACACTTCCTGAAGATATTTCACATTAAAAGCCTCACAGACATAAAATAATGATTTACTATTGAGGTAGATGTTCACCTTGCCAGCAACAGAGTGATGTTGCAGCTGAAAAAACATCAAAGTAGAAGCGACCGGAGCGTTGTTGTTCAGGTGAAGACGGGACTCACAGACTTTATGTTGTGTTTGTGTTGAAGCTGGGGACTCTGGGAGCAGGAAACCACTACGCTGAGATCCAGGTGGTGGATGAGATCTACAACGACTACGCCGCCAAGAAGATGGGCATCGACCACAAAGGTCAGGTTTGTGTGATGATCCACAGCGGCAGCAGAGGACTCGGACACCAGGTCGCCACAGGTAGGCGCTCTGCTTCTTTTTTAACTGGTTAACACACCTGGAGTACAGGTTGTTCTGTCTTCACAAAGTCTGAAATGATCAAATTTAAGACTTTAAATATATTAAAATTCACGTTAGAGGTCTTATTTTTACACTTATCTAACAACAGATGTGTTTGTTCTGCAGCTAATGTCAACAAAGAGTTTATTCTAGAGAGGTGGGAGTTGTAAAATATGCATTTTATAAGAACATTTGTATTATTCTGAACTTTTCTCTGTGTTCCAACAAACTCTCTTAATGTGACAAACTTGTAGTGAATCTCAGGTTTTAACCTGATGAATGAATGTACCTGAGATTTCATCAACAGCAGTATCAAAAATGAGACTGATCTAATCCAAATACAACAGAATTTAATGTAATTATAAATTATTTAATAAAAGTTCCTCTATTTAACACTAATGCTGTTTTTATTCACTGATTATTTCCTGTCGCTGCTACTTTGTCGTTTTTTTGATCGCTGTTAAGCTGCAGTCAATAAAAACTCAACACTTCCTGAATATTTTTCACATTAAAAGCCTCCCAGCAACAGATAAATGTTTTTTTTCATTGACAGCAGTTTAATAGTGATCAAAAAAATAGCAAAATAAATGATTAATTTGTGAAAAAGAACATTATTTTGGTCGTTGACACCCTAAAATGTCCGTATAAGGCGACCTGTTCTGCTCCATTTGTGGACGAGTTTGAGAAGAATTTGAGGTTGCTGCTGTGACATCACAGGAAGTGTAAAGATGTTTTCTGTACATATGAGCATCTTATATGTTAATTGAAATAAACAGACATAGATGTAAACATCGTTTCCTGCCACCAATGTGGATGTAAACGCACTGATTGTTTGCAGACGCCCTGGTTGCCATGGAGAAGGCGATGAAGAGAGACAAGATCATAGTGAATGACCGCCAGCTGGCGTGCGCTCGCATCACATCTCAGGAGGGTCAGGACTACCTGAAGGGCATGGCGGCCGCAGGAAACTACGCCTGGGTCAACCGCTCATCCATGACCTTCCTCACCAGACAGGTACAGCCGGAGCCGCCATGGTTACATCTTTACAGCACAGCAACCCGTTTCTGTTGACGATAACCAATGTTTTTTTTTTTTTTTAGGCCTTCTCTAAAGTGTTCGGCACGACACCGGACGACCTGGACATGCACGTCATCTACGACGTCTCGCACAACATCGCCAAAGTGGAGGAGCACATGGTGGACGGGAAGCAGAAGACCCTGCTGATTCACCGCAAAGGCTCCACCAGAGCTTTCCCCCCGCACCACCCGCTCATCCCCGTCGATTACCAGGTCTTCACTGCTCACACCGTTTAACCAAGATTCAAACTTTGAAGGTGTTTTCACACTTGTGTAGTTCAGTCCTTCATAAATGCAGTGGAAGAATCTATCTAGTATTCAGATCCTTTACTGCAGTAAAAGTACAAATACAGAAAAAACACTTCATTACAAGTAAAAGTCCTGCATGAAAAATCCTTCTACAGTAAAAGTACATAAGTATTATGAGCTTGATGTAGTTAAAGTATTGCAGTAAAAGTACATAAGTATTATGAGATTGATGTAGTTAAAGTATTGCAGTAAAAGTACATAAGTATTATGAGCTTGATGTAGTTAAAGTATTGCAGTAAAAGTACATAAGTATTATGAGCTTGATGTAGTTAAAGTATTGCAGTAAAAGTAGTGGTTTGGTCCCTCTGACTGATATATTATTATATATGACATCATTAGATTATTAATAGTGAAGCATCAGTGTTAGAGCAGCATGTTACTGTTGTAGCTGCTGGAGGTGGAGCTAGTTTACACTACTTTATATACAGTTAGCTAGTTTAGTCCACTGGTTCCCAACCTAGGGGTCGGGCCCCTCCAAAGGGTCAGCAGATAAATCTGAGGGGTGGTGAGATGATTAATGGGAGAGGAAAGAAGAAAAAACAAAGTTCTGATACACAAATCTGTTTTCAGTTTTTGGACTTTTTCTCTAATCTTTGATTTTTGCTGAAATATTGGATCATTTGAACATTTATTGAAATGAAAGCATGTGAGAAGTTTAGAGGGAAAAATCACTATTTGGTGGAGCTGTTAACAACTCATAGACATGTGAAATGTGACCCCGACTACACACTGCTTTTTGTAAGACGTCAAAAGACAAAAAGGTTGGAAACCACTGGTTTCATCTTTAACAATGTGTTGTATTTTAAAAGCTTGTTATATTATCCATTGTGTCAAATCTTCATCTGAAAAGTAACTAAAGCTGTCAAATAAATGTAGTGGAGTAGAAAGTACAATATTTCCCTCTGAAATGTAGAAAGTAGCATCACATGGAAATACTCAAGTAAAGTACAAGTACCTCAAAACTGTACTTAAATACACATACTTGAGTAAATGTACTTTGGTTACGATTTGTTTAAGTAGACCTGAACACAGCAATCGTACAGAGACGGCGTATCTTGTCTTCCTGAGATTTGGGCAGAAACAAGCTTCTTCCTGTGTTTACGTTCTTCATCCCGTCCCAGACAAATCTGACCAATGAGAGGAGAGGACGTTCTACACCTGGCTTTTAGTGTCACATTTTAAAATGTACCAACTCATCCACTGATTCAGAGCAGAACAAACACACTAAAGGTTTGAAAACGTCCTCAAAGTGCTGCTTGAGGTTTGAACCGGGTCTTCTTCTTCTTCTTCTTCTTCTTCTTCTTCTTCTTCTTCTCCTTCTCCTTCTCCTTCTCCTTCTCCTTCTCCTTCTCCTTCTCCTCCTCCTCCTCCTCCTTCTTCTTGTCACAGCTCACAGGTCAGCCGGTGCTGATCGGAGGGACGATGGGAACCTGCAGCTACGTCCTCACAGGGACCGAACAAGGAATGACGGAAACATTTGGCACCACCTGTCACGGAGCGGTACGAGTCTTTATCATTTTTATCAGTCTGCAGGATTTATAACAAACACATCACCACTGTTAACAGATTGAAGAGCAGCTTAATACCTTGTTGTAGCTTCAACATGCCGCTTATCTTGTGGGAACAAAATAAAACCAAACTTTGCACACCACCATATCTAAACGGGGAGGAATCAGTTACAAAGTTTTATTTTCTCCTTTGATCTTTGAACGTACGTTTTATATTTTATGACAACTTCTCCTCGTGTCTTGTCGTTCAGGGTCGCGCTCTTTCTCGAGCGAAGTCCCGCAGGAACTTGGACTTCCAAGACGTCCTGGACAAACTGGCTGACATGGGCATCGCCATCAGAGTGGCTTCACCCAAACTGGTCATGGAGGAGGTGAGGAAGATGTTCTCAAATGATTTGAATATTTCATACGTTGTTTGGCTCATGGCGACAGTTTTGTTTGAGGTCTGAATAACTTTGTTCTTTACTTTGTGTGCTTGAATTTAACCGTAGATGATCATTTCTCTCTCTTCAGGCTCCTGAATCATACAAAAACGTGACAGACGTCGTCAACACGTGTCACGACGCTGGAATCAGTAAGAAGGCGATCAAATTGAGGCCAATCGCTGTGATTAAAGGCTGAAGCTGCATGACGCCATACAGACGGACAATTCATAAAAACACAGCAAACTGAAGACACTGCGACACACGAGACTGATGTGCAGGAGGCTCGAAAAGCAGAAGATATTTGCTGTTTTTTTGTTTTTTTTTGTTTGTTTGGTTTTGATGTGGAGTGAATTTAAGTTTGAGAGTGTGAAATTGAGAAAATGAAGAAATTTTATTTCTAACCCTGAAAATATTTTTTTTGTGTTGACGCCAAACCTGTGATCCAAATAAAGGAGATCACTTAACGCTGAATTTAAGGTAGTATTATCATTACAGTTTATTGTAAATGCTCCGGATAACGCAGCACAAACAAATATGCCTGTCCCTAATAAAGGTCGGGTACAAACCAACGAAGAGGTGGATTCACCTGTACTTTGTCATGTTCACTTCTCTTACTTTCTATTTTTAACACTAATACTGTTCTCAGTCTAGTTTCACTGTTAAGACGCCGTCAGTGAAACTAAACATTTCCTGCAGAGATGTATGTCTCAGATCAGGAGACTTAAAATTCCATGAGAAATAAGAAAAACTTGAAAAATACATCTCTCTGCTTCCTCTCTCGGTTTTTTTTTTTATTATATATAAATGGAAGTGACTGAAAATAGTGTCAATGAGACTAAACATTTCTAAACTCCATTAAAATGGAAAAATCAACTAAAACATTCTAATTTTTTTGAAAAATGCCACAAGTCTGTAAACATTAGAAAATCTTGAGTCTCTCTGGTTCTTTTTTTTTTTTGTCCAATGAAACACACACATTTCCTGCACAGATGTTTCACAGTAAGACTAGTAAGCTTTTAATGTGAAACATCTGCGCAGGAAATGTGGAGTTTCATTGGACAAAAGCTTCTAACCGAACAAAAAAAATGGCAAAGTAGAAGATGCTGAAAAATAATTAGTGAGTGAGAACAGTATTCATGTTTCTCTTTTTTTAACAGAAATACTATTTTCATGCACTAAATTATTAAAATCTGAACTACTTTGCTGTTTTTTTCCCCATAGTTTTAAGCTACTGTCAATGAAACTCACTATTTCAAATCTGTTCTTCCTTCCCTTCTTCTACAGTCTTAAGCCACTCTCAATATCCTTTTTTGGGGCAAAGAGTGGAGAATTTTTGTAGAACAGAAATGTTATGTGACTGAATCTTAACACTAAACGAAAAGCCAGCAAAGTAGACGTGACTAAAAATAGTTGGTTGGTGAAATATTGTTTTTATTCACTAATTATTTCACTGTTCTACTTTGGTTTCATTGACTATGATGATAAAAACAGCGCACGCTTCCTGCACAACTGTTCCCTTGTGTTAAAGGGGAGACGCAGTAAGTTGTAGCTTCAGCCTACATCTTTTCGGTTTGTGGAAAATCTTAATGCCATATTGTACCTTTTATTGTTGTTGCTGTTTACTTCCTTTCAGACTGACTTTTAATATGAAATATTTACAGGAAGTGTTACATTAACAGCTTAACAGTGATCAGAAAAACTGCAAAGTAGAAGATTGGAAATAACACGTAAATGAAAACTGTATTTCTGTTTTAAACAAAATGTTTTCAGCAAAGTGGTGAGATTATATGACTCATGATGACATGGACATTATTAATTTAAACAACAACCATGGAGGAAGGTCAGAAAGGCTTCTCGCCAAATCATGATCAAGTATACTTAAAAATAAAACAGGGGAAATAAAAAATAAAGGCCGGTCTGATATTACAGTTTTTCCTCGGCAGTTGAGTTAAAGGTGCAGTGTGTAGAATTTAATGGCATGTAGTGGAAAGGACTTGGCAGAAATGGAATATAAGTAGGTTTTAATTGGTGTATAATCACCTGAAAATAAGAGGCGTTGGAGGATTCTGTTGGTTGCGATCTACAACCTAAATCCTACACACTGCACCCTTAAATACAAACTTTCGATACTATTTGTATTTGTGAATTTACAGTAATATTTTTGCTGTTGCACCTTCATGCTGAATCACTTGTTCATACTTCTCGTATTTTCAGTTTTCTTAACATCTGCTCTTATACAAGTGTTTTCCCCCCTAAAATCTTTAACGAACTGCAAGACTGTATAAACTTTTCTCTGCTTGGCTGTTAATAAATGACGCAGAGTGAATGATACCTCTTGATTAGTAAACACTTTATTGGTTCTAACAGATGTTCTAACAGAAGGTTCATCACCATATCAAAAAATAAATCAAGATCTCAACACATTTCACCATCAATGAACAAATGAATTCATTTGGCAAGTATTTCTTAGATAAGAGCAAACCACCAATTCTCCCCTCGGTCTGCTGAAGATGACGAAGGAAAGAAAATAAAAAAAACAGGCTGAAACAACCTGAAAATTCGTCAATAAGCATCTTTAAGTGGTGATTTTGATCTGCCACATTTCTTTAAAGACAGCCAATTCTGTATTTTTGGGTTTACTGAAAACAAGCATTCAGTGGCAGCGTTGACTTCTAGTGTCGGTGTGAATACTATGACGGTACAATGAGGGATACAATCACGTTAGAATCACTTCAGGTGTAGGTGAGGGGATATCTATCATTCAGGTTGTACAGACTTGGTTTGTTGACGTTAATAACGTGAATTAAGTGCAGATCCTGTCAGAGCAAACTGTGTTTTAGCGTTGTAACAGATATGCATGTTTACAGAGTCATAACTGGCAAAACTGAAACACTGTCTATCTCGGCTCTGTCCAAAGGTTGTGGTTTTTACATTTCAGATTAAAAAAAACGAGATATGTGAAGTTAGCTTTAGAGGTGTTAGTAGGTGTATTTTTTAACTCTGGTGAGATCCAGGCTAGTCTTTTCCCACTCCTTCCAGTCTTTATGCTAAGCTAGGCTATCCCCATCCTGATTCCAGCTCTTTATTAAACAAAACGGAGACTGATATCCATCTGAACATCTCACTCTCAGAATGAATTAAGACTTTTTCCCAAAATGTGAAACCATTCCTTCAAAAACAGAAAGCACCTTAAAACACATAATCCTAGCTAGAAGCAGCTTTTAGCAACGTACCTTGTATTCCTGAGCTCAGGTATTTATTTTTCCACAAATAACAAAACAAAGTTTTAAAAGTCCAGTCTGAAAATTTGCAAGAAATCCTCTCATTTGTTGTCTTAATATTCATAGACGAGAAGATGGGTATCAGTTTTGTGTGCTTAGCATAACACAAAGACTGGAAGCAGAGAGAAACTGCTAGCCCATTAGAAGTGCAAAAAATACACCTTCCAACAACTCTAAAGTTGTCCATTTTACATACAGGTGTAGAAAGAGGAATGTAAAAATGAGACATTGTGGTTTTAGGAGCAGTTAGAAGTGGAGCTATTTGTCGACCAACAACTGCATGCTGTGATAAAAGTCAGGAAAATACACCTTCTTACAACCTATTAAACATTAAGTACAGAGATTTAGGTCCACGATATGTTTAGCTTAGCTTAATATGAGGACAGAAAGCAGGGGGAAAATGCTAGCTTGTGTAGCCCGTAGCTGGCTAGCATAATCACTAGGTTTCCATAGCTAGTTGATGTTGTGGTAGCTACAAACAGTTAGCATGTCCAACATTATGCTAGCTGTTTGTAACTAGCTGTTATGGTAGTTTGAAGCTAACTGCCATTGTATCAGGACGTGGTTAGCCTAGCTTAGCACAAAGACTGGATGCAGAGGGAAACTGCTAGCCTAACTCCTTAAAAAAATCCTTCCGACAACTTCAAGTTTGTCCGATTTACTTTTTATCTTAGTTTTTTGAACAGATGTAAAAAGGAAAGATTCTGGTTTTAGCTGGAGTTAGAAGTCACTTTTTAGCTTGGCTAGCAGTTTCCCCCTGCTTCCAGTCTTTGTGCTAAGCTAGGCTGAATACAGCCTTGATCAAACTCTGTACTGGGGACACAGATTTACCTGATATCCATCGGAAACATCGGATGACTAACAAGAATTTCTCTAAATTTTGAGACTATTTGCATAAATAGACTGATGATAGAGGTTTTGGTGCGATATTGTTAAATTAGCTAGTTAAGACTGAATTAGCGTACGTGGTAAAAAAAAAAATTTCAAGGATCAAAATAATGGCAGATTTTGATGTCAATTTAAATTGGTGCTGACTCATTGTAGAGGAGGCACACAGAACCAATTCAATCCTCACGTTTCAGTTTATGAAATGGTTTATTATTATTAATTAAAGGATGAGACTGGCGATTTTCTCTATTTTTCTTCTTGTCAACAAATCCCACAAAAAAACAAAGCCAACAACGAGCTTATACTATTAAAAGGGTATTATTTAAATGCAAATGTGAGTCCCATAAATTCACTATTTTCTCCTGCTTCAGTAACATTTGCTCAAAACTACAATGGCCTATGTTTCAGGGAATTATTGAGGCCTTTTTTAAATAAATGAAACTATATGTTTATGATCAGTTTTTAAGGTTAAGATAATATTGGCATCTTCAGTACGAACTGGCTTGGAGCTGAGAGCCACAGTGCGTAGGGAAGTCAGAAGCGAACTAACACGTTGGTTTTTGGACTTTTATGGGATGTGTTGACAAGAAACATATAGAACACCACCAGATTTAATCGTAAACTAGCTTTATTTATATGCCTGTATGAACACTTAACACTTTCAGGCACTTTTCTCTGGAGGTTTTCAAAAGGCAGCGTTTCAGGGAAAATGTATTGGAGCTACAGTAAGAAGTCAAATTACAAGGACTGCACTGAACATCACAAACTGATTTTAACAGAGGAAACAGAACATGAGGGGTGGTGGGGTGGTGGGGTGGGTGGGGGGGGTATTTCTGTGACCGACATGTACAGTTAAACAGCACAAACTGGGGAATCACAATATCCAAAGTTTTAAAGAACAGAAGCATCAGTACAGAGTCGACAGCAGTTTGAAAAGTGGATTCGCCTTTTTTACATCAGCAGAAATGTCGTTACAGTCAGTTGTCACAGTTGGATCTCATCGTCTCGCACTGATTGGTTTCGTTAGGACAGTTTTTAACTGTTTTACAGCTCCTTCACAGTATTGCTCGCGGTTAAGCGTTGCATAATCAATTTGTCGATCATCCTGAATTGTCACAAATATAAAATTCACCGAGCTGCTTTTGTACACGGGCAAATTCATATTTTTACATGAGCTGTACATGAATGATTCCTATGAATGAGTTATGCGTTTGATACGGAAGTTCAATCCTGCCATAAAAAGAAAAAAAAGATTAAAAGTAAGGAATGACAAAAATAAAAATAGCCCAAGTAAGCCAAACTTATGATATCAAATCAAAATTATGTCAATGTCAATTTTAAGTCACAATTATGAGATTTAAAATGGAAAATTATGAGATACTGAGCCAAAACTTTGACTAATTAATATTATAAGACAGCAAATCAAAAATATGAAAATAAAGACTCATAGTAATTAAAAAACTTTTTAAGTCAAAATCAAGATTTTTTAGGTGTTCAAAAATATGAGATACTAAATCAGAAATATGAAAACTTAAAAGGCTGTAACTTAAAATGATGACTTTTATGTCAAATCATGGTCTTTTTGGAGGGTCAAAATGCTGAAAGCCAAATATTTGACTCATTATGTCATACTTGTAGAATTTACATGTTTTACCAAGTCAAAAGTATGAGATGATAATTTAAAATGATCTTTAAGATTATTATAAACTAACATACTTATGTCACCATTATGATAGAAGTTAACTGAGAATTATGACTTTTTAGTCAGAATTATGAGATCATATGAGATAGTTTGTCACAATTTTACAAATGCAACTTAAATTGCAAGATTTTCCAGATCAAAATTATGTGATAGTGAGTCAAAATATGATTTAAACAATATTAATGACAAAAACTCGTTAAGTTATTGGTTCAAAATTACGAAACAATTGAAACTTGTAAAAAATCTTGACTTTGTGAAATTATGAAATTTGTAAGTTTATCAAGTCGAACTTATGCAATACTAAGTCATAAATACTGAGTCAAAATAATTAGCAAGTCAAACTTTTGACTTTTGAGGGTATTTTTATTTTTATTAGTCTTAACTTTTCGTTCTTTTTATTCGTTTTTATGACAGAAATGGTCTTCCATAGAGTCCAGATGGTAATGAAGATTAAAAAAAAACTAAACCTAGGAACTTTATTTACATTTTTTAACATCTTACTCTCTTATTTACACTTTGTTCCTCCATTTTATATTCATTTCCATCTGAAATTAAGACATCCCGGGAGCGCTCCGGTAGCCTAATGATTACTGTGCACGCCATGTTGCTGGTTCGATTCCAGCCAGTGACCTCTGTTGCATGTCATACATGTCTCTCTCTCTCTCCCCATGTTTCCTGTCTGACTCCTCTCTATCAATAAAGGCAAAAAAAATGCCAAACATCTATTTAAAAAAAAAAAGAAGAAATTAAGACAGCCCAAAGCATCAGTTATTTTTCCAGGAAACAGAAATATTCCATGAGGATTGTTTCTTAAATTTTTTTTATCACAAAAAACACCACAGGGGAATGATGTTGCTCTGAACTGAGTATCTACATCCAATTATGTAACAAATAAAAAGAGCTGTTGAGATAATACAGATAATATTTGCTTCTGAATTGAGAATTGAGGAAAATAAAAGTCCGAAAAACCTTGAAGGCAAATGCACATCGAGCCGGGCTGTAAGCACTTAATGTTTCACTTCAAACTTAAAAATCAACCATCCAATCCTCAACACATAGAAAAAGAAAAAATCAATGCCACATTTAAATAAAAATAATACAATTCAGCCCTTATTTTTTTTGTCCAAAATCTGTGGCAGCAAATGACATCCGAAAAAAATCAAATCTAGCATGTTCTGAAAGGTGGTTTCTAACGTCGAGGTCTGACTAGAGTAAAGCTATCATTTCACAAATCCTAACAGGGGAAGTGTTCGGATCGTTGAAGGATAATTACCAAATGTTTTCCAGACAGGTAGTGTCCTCTCTCCCACAGATCTGTTTACTTCTAAAAAGCCCTTTCCACACGACTCCGTAGAAAGTTCTCCCTGTTTCTGATCAGCAGTCGAGCTTCTTTCTGTCTCTTGAGTCCACGTGGACAGCTCGTCTCGTCGGCAGTCAGGAGGGATTTATCCGTCCACCGACCTTCTGTCCATTTACCCGACTTAGACAGACTGGGCTTTGTTATGCATTTACTTTTTAAGTGCAAAAGCAGCTCCTATGCTAAGTTCCATTTTTTTGTTGTCGTTGTAAGTGGCGTGTACGACCGACCACTTCCTGTGAAATGTCCTTTCAGTCCCAGTGAACTTCCAGTTTTATTCCCTACAGCTTTGCTCGCTGGAAGAACGCCTGCACGGAGAGGAGTGAAGGAGAATCGTCAGGTGATCCATCAAACTGATCAAATAAACTGACAACCAGCCAATCTCATCGATTATAATAAAAAAAAAAAACAACTCAAACCTTAATGTAAGTTTTCAGGACTTTGATGTCTGGCTGCTGGATGACTTGACACAGCTCCTGTTAGAAAGAAAAAAACATGAAAACTGGGTGAAAAACACCTGAATAAAGGTAATATTTAATGTTTTAAGACTTAAAAGAAATACTCTGCTTTCAATAATAATTCTTTAATTCTTAAACCATCATTTCCTCCTTCATGTAAAAAACCAGAATCTCTGAATCTGTAAATATTGTTGATGTCTAAAGTTTTCCTGCTGGACACCAGATGTTTCCTCCTTCACTGTAAAGTTCAGTCTCAGTGTTTGTTCACTGGAGGCTTCAAGTTTCCACATCACACTTGTGTAAGGTTGCATACTGGACCACGATTGGCTCAAAACTGGTTGTGATGTCATGAATCATGCTCGTATATACGTGTTAAAAGTTTCCTTCTTCAGCAGATGAATGTGAAAACAAACTCTGCACAGAAGCAAAGTGAAGAAGTAGAAAAATGTTTGTTGTTGTTTTTGAGCGGAGGGGGGCGATAAGAACCGAAACTACGGATTTATTTTATGTAAAATATTAAATTTAAAGATGAATTCACAGAGAGCGAGTTGTCCGTCAGAGTAGAATATGTACGTTGTGTGAGTGTGTTGATATTTGGCATCTAGGCTCAAGGAAGCAGCACACTCAGCACAGCAGGCAGTGATGATGATGATGATACCCCTGAAGACCTCGTCCACACTAACCCCGGGATTCCACTGGGCGCGTGTGCGCCGCGTTCCGGCTCCGATGCGGTTTTGCTCCGTCCTCTGCACGGCGCCCTATTTCACCGGGAGCGCGTCAGAAGCAGAGCGTCTTCACTGCGGGGAAGCCTTCCACCATTAAAAGTCAGTTGCACTCCTACTACAGTAATTACAGCAGCCTAGTCAAAGCTGATAGTCCCTTAAGGCTACCGTAATTACTGCAGTAGCAGGGCAACTAAACTGTCCAATTGTGTTAACTTGCTCAGCTTTCGTTGATTTGGTCATTTTCCTTGATTTTTGTGCTTCTGCTGAGGTTAATTAGGCTACGTAGTTACATGGTTTCTTTATTCGTCTGTTTTAATTGCGTTTATTGTTGATATACGACCAGGAGTCTGCATGGGGTGTTTTATTTTGAAAATTGACCGGATGCTCAATGCTGTTTCGGTGTCTGACTTCCTGCCCAGCTCCATCTGCTCTGTGCTGCTTGACGCGGCTTCTGTGAAAAATAGACGAGGCGCCTATCTTTAGTGCAGCAGAGCAGAGAGACGCTTCTGGGAAGCTTCTGAAACGCGCCGCGGTGCGCCCGGTGGAGTCGGATACATTGACTAGAGCGGCCGCGATCAGCTCCAGCAGCCGCGTCAGAGCCGGAACGCGACGCACACGCGCCCGGTGGCATTTAGGGGTAAGCCCTTTTTCTGCCCCAGAAATGAAGCTTTTCCAAAAACCTCCTCCAGAGTTTGTAAATGTGAAAACGCTTGATGTTGTCATGTCTACGGGGAAAACTGAGCTTTGAAGAAACGCTGTTACAACGCTGACAGAACAGATGGTGACAGCAGTGCAGCGTTTCATTGGAAGAAGAAGAAGAAGAAGAAACACGACGACAATGGACGCGTGTCATTCTTGCTAAAAAAACTGTTTTAGAATTTAGTCGATAGATTCACATCTGAAATCAGGATATGCTGACTTTCAGGATCCTACATTTCCCATAAAGCAACTGGGTAGCATCTTCCCTTTTTCCTGCAGAACTGACCGACTTACCTGAGAGATTTCTGGCGACACCTGAAGTGAGGGCAGATACTCCTGCTGTAAGAACTGAATAAACTCCAGCCCCTAAAAAGGAGAAAATTCATCCATGTGTTAAAATACAGTTTTTAAAACTTGAAGAAAAGAAAGTTAGTGAATTAGTAAAACTGTTTTTACCCTTTTGAGATGAATCATTTTCAGCGTGACGGCACACTCTGACAGCGTCTGGAAAACAAACAACGTTCATACTGAATGCTGTGAAGCTGATAAAGCCGCGTGTTTCTAGGTCAGACGCCGGCACACAGAAACTCACCAGGACTGTCTGAGCGTCTGAGAGGTCAAAGGTCGGTTTGAGAGGAGCCAGGAAACATGCGGGGACGATGTGTTTGTAGATGAAGTCGGGGAAACCCACCATGCCGTCTTTACCTCCTGCGGTTTTGATCAGAACATCGTCAGAAACAGAAAAAAACAAAAAACAACAACAACAAAAAAAAAGTAAGTTTCATGTTTTTCTAGATTTTCTGACCCCACAGTTCCACGAGTTTGGAGAGGATGATGAAGCAGGTTTTCTGAGCGATGGGATCGGGGAAGTCCACGGCTCCCTGGATGATGGTGAAAACAACTCGCTCGATGTTCTCCGCTCCTTAACGCAAGGAAAAAAAAAAACAATTAAGGCTGGCAGAAAAGTGCTGGGATGAAGCGCTGCACATGGGTCTTGTTTCTATGACAACAACATCTTGACGCCGGCATGGACTAGCATCACGCTCAGTCATCAGTGTGTATTTATTAAACTCAAAATGAGACCAACGGAGTCTGAACAGACTTGTAAACGTCACTCTGATGTTTCCCCTTTAAGACCCGCCTCTGCTCTTCGCTCACCCTGATTGGCCATCACCTCGTTCATGCCACTTCCTGTGATGGTCTGGATGAAGCTGAAGTAGCTCCTCCTCAGCATCTGTTTCTCCAGCGCGGCCGCCTGGTCGTTGTCCTCCGCCGGCCGCGCCAACACCTCGAAGATGGCGGCCACGAGCGGCATGAAGACCTGCTGCAGGAACGGAGACACCTGCCGCTGCCGTGGCAACAAGAGAGAAGAGTTACCTCACTGTGGTCGATGATGATCTTTTGTCACCTTTTATCTCATATATAGTATTATTTTAATTGTCTAAATGTTGTCAACCATGTAAAGAACATTGTGACTTTGTTCTGAAGTGCTGCATAAGTAAAGTTCATTATTATTGATTAATATTAATTGATTAATATCAGTTTGAAAACAGATTTTCTCAGCGTACCTTGAACTTGGCGGTGATCTGGCTGATGAGTGGGATGAACTCCTGCAGGTCTTTGGCCTCGCAGTCCTTCAGCATGTGTTCGGAGGCTGCGGGGATGAAGGGCAGCACCTCTTCCTCCATGCAGATGATCATCCGGTGCAGGAAGGAGCGCACGGAGCTGCGCAGCACCCCCCGCTGGACGGGGCAGCTCAGCGCAGGCAGGAAGGTCTGCAGACAGTCTCTGTAGACCTCCGTACAGCCGCACTGCTTCACCGTCTGCTTGTTGCTGAAAGCTTTGCTGGTCCGACTGCAGAGAAGAAGAAATGATTGAATCTCTGATCATTTGTGTTATACTTCTATCAAGTTATTATTTTTTAGGGACTGAGCCCAAAACCTATTGTTTAACCCTGTTGTTTTTCGTGTGTTTGTTTGTTTGTTTCTTTATTATTACGCCACTTAAACCCTTAATTTGACCCCCTAAACATGCTCAAAAAATTAGGAAATTAATTTGTTTTACACACAGGTGTGAGCAAGACAGACATGTCTCACCCTGCAGAAAATTCTCATCCTGTCAGTCAATCTTTCAAAATAAAAGCACACCACACTTGTTATAAATATCCCTCATTTTTAAAAAGCAAAATGAGTGCGAGGTCCCGACCGACGCTGCTTTGCAGCTTTACTTGTTTCTGAAGCTTTTAAGTAACGTGTCTGAACGTCTTGTGTCGCTGTTCCCAAAACCTCCCGTCTGGATCCTCACCTGGCGAAGCCGACGGCGTGGCTCAGACAGTCGGCGAGGGCGGCCTGTCTCTCCTCCTCCGTCTCCTGCGGCAGTTTGGCGAGCAGCAGGCGGAAGGCGTCGATCAGCGGCGTCAGGAGGCTCCTCATCAGCGCCTGTTTCCTCTCCGCGGGACTCTCGCCGTTCACTATCAGCACGCCCGCCGCCTCGAACATGAAGAGCTGGTCGTCGCTGGTCAGGAGAGCCGGGAAGCCGTTTTCCTGGAGAGACGACAATTCAAAATCTTATTAACTTGTTTTTTAACTGTTTGTATTGTTTTCTACTGGAATTAATCTTGATTTTAATGTCACATTTCTTTAATTGCAAAAATCTGGGACAACAGTTAACTTTGGGCAGCTGAGAGTTTCTGGGTATAAGAACGATATGAGTGATTGATCAGATATTGATCCTTACAGGAGGAGTGAGTTCCAGCAGGTCCTGGATCCTGGTCAGGATGTCCTCAGTGAAGGCATTCATATGTTTACTGTCAAAAACAAGAGCGTCAACAACAACTCACAACACAAAGAACATCATGTTTATCACACAGGACGTCCTATTTGTCATCGTATTTACAAAGATATCAAGTTCTAATTTAGTTTGCACAAGATCCATATCTTATTATCAATATAACAAGTTATTATCTTGTGTGCACTTTCATTTTATTCAAGTTATAATGTTATCAGGACATCTAGATACAATCTTGTGCCCACAAATGTGACACAAAGTTAATATCTTTGCTCTGAAGTTATTATCTTAAGACTCATTAAAATATCATTAAGTTGAATAAACACGTCTGAGTTTAGTGCAGGACTGTAATGTACTCTAGTGGACTCACTGCAGAGTCTTGATGAATCTGGAGAAGAGGTAGGCCACTCTGCTGCGGACCTTTGGGCTGTTGTGTCTCAGTCCTCTTTGGTCCAGAAATGCCATCTGACAGTGAACGCAACACATTTAAACACATCTTCAGTCACACAGGAGTTATCTAAAAATGTATTTCAGAGTGTAGATTTTCTTATAATCTGCAAAAAAAAAAAAAAAAAGTTACTCACCAAAACATTTGGAATGTGCTGAGGCTCCACGATGAAGAATTTATCGTATCGAACAACCGTTTCAAAGAACTCCAGAGACACCGAGCTGTGCTGGTAGCTGCTGACGCTGCAGGACACCAGCTGAGGATGGAAATAAAGTAACGTTCAGGTGTCCGTACCGTCGAGCAGATAACTGAACTATACATATCAGAGTGGAATCATGTGACTGACCGTCCTCATCATGTCCTGCAGAGCACTCGTCTTCGCCGTGTCTCCGGAGAAATGAGCGCCGTGAGACGCCGGCAGGGCCTCGCCCAGCATGTACAGCAGCCTGATGGCCACCTCCACCTCCATGAACGGAGCCGTCTGCCAGTTCCTGAAAAACAAAAAAACAAAACACAAATACAAGATAAACTTATTTATTGTTTGACTGGAGTAAAAACCTGTAGACTGGACTACTGACGCCTGCTGGTTCAGACCTCCATGCAGATTTTCATTGGTGTGATTGTTACTGTTATTATTTATTTATTTGGTAACACTTTACCTTAAGTCCTCCTATTTAACATCCATAAGCATTATATTAACATTCAGTAAATATATATTAAATATAATGTAGTTATGAGCAGATATATGAACATATGTACAGAATTTGTCAACTATAATATGACGACATATTACATTATTACATTCATTATCTGTTTATACAGCAGCACAGGAGGAGTTATAGTTGTTGACTAACACATTAATAAACATTTATATCGTTATAGTGTACTAACTGTTTTTATGCTGTTTCTAAATGTCAAATATAGAGACTTAAAATAAGGCGTTACTGTGTGTTTTAGCTTCTTTTAGTTAATAATGGTGTTAAATGTGCATGATTAGGGCTCATATCCTGATAATGATACCAGTGTTTCCCATAGGTTGACTGCCTTGGAGCGGCGGCAGCGGCGGCGGGAGGGGGGGGACTCAAGAAAGAGACTCACCAGACATTTCTCTGTCAAACAGCGGCTCACATTGACACTAAAATGAGAATTGCTGGTCCACTTTAAAAGTCAGTCCACCTTAAGTGAGCCTGGTCAAGCTAACGCGTTGTTGCTAACTTCGGGGCTAACCCCCTTTGATAGATGAGTATTTTCTTTGTCTTGAGGAGCTGCAGCATTTATTAACTGACAATCTGTAGTCTGCACTCTACATTTACTGCCAGATCGACAACTTACTGCTAAACTTTTCGTCTGCTCCGCTCGCGCTTACGTCACGTTTCTGCCGCTCGCGCGACTACACACGCACATTACGTTACTCTTGTACCTTTCACGTAGATGAACGAAGAGGAGGAGGATGACTAAAAAAAAAATCCACAATAACGCAGGGTTTTTGTACACAGTGTACGAGTGAAAATCATTAGTAGCACGTTGACATTAATGATCGTCTGAAATTTTAGCAGCGGTGCTCATATTCAAAATGAATATAGGGAAAACACTGGATACATATTATACCCCCCCCCCATCGTCTGTCCATCTGTCGCATGGATTAAATGACTTCTTGGCTTTTTACTTGCAAAGCTTTTATTGTATTTACAGTAACATAACAAGTGTAGTTGTCAACTTGAGTGCTTCGCCTGGTTCACTGTCTCTCCTCTGCTCCGCTGTGTCGCATCACAGAGCAGAGGAGAGAAGCAGCATGACCATAAATGACAATAAAACGCAGTAGAGACTCTCTGAAATGAAGCGAGTGCACATAAATTAGGTAAATACTATGAGTAATCCCTCTATTGTGTCATTTCCTCTGCTCTGTGTGTTTCAGCGAGGGCGGGGCTCGGCCTCCCGTGTGTGTGCAACACAGCGGAGCAGAGGAGAGACAGTGAACCAGCTACGTTACTGTAAGAGCAATAAAAGCTTTGCAAGTAAGAAGCCAACAGTAATTTATTAATGTAATCCACAAAAGGTGGACGGACTCTAAATGAATGGTGCTCTAACACCTTTTTACTTTATCTCAGGATTACATTGTTCAAATCTGGTGATCCAACAGTTGGTGGCGCTGTCACAAATCGTTTTTTTTTTTCTCTCTACATAAGTAAATTCAGGCTCTTACTGCATGGTGTTGGTGAAGACTCGGCGTACGGCCTCCAGCAGCAGCTCTGGAGACACCTGAGCCAGACGGTCCAACAGCATCTTCAGCTGCTTCCTGTACTCCACGAACATCGCCTCGTCCTCACCCTGACCGACGAAACCAGAGGGTCCGTTACTGTTTAACGTTCACCGAGTCTAACGGCTAAAAGTCAGCACCGAATAATGAAAAAATACCTCGTTTTCAAAGTTGTACTCGTCGTCGTATGTCAGTTTCTTCATGACGGCGAGCATGATTGCCTGCAGTGAAAATGCAAAGTATTAATATTTTATCTTGAAAATATAAAGCTACAACTAACAGCATCATCGCAATCAAACACTCACCTCTATGTTTGTTTTCTGCTGGTCTGTCAGCTGGGGAAGCTACAAAAAAACAAAAAACATATTGTAAAAGTGTTTCCTAAACTAAAACAACAAATTCAACTCACAGAAAACTCACAACATTCATTTGAGTAGCGGCAGAAATTTTACACCATTTCCAATATGTAAAAAAAATCACTAACAAATGCAACATGTCAAAGTATTTTTATATATTCTACTAACTTCCTATAAAGTGATTAAGGCGATAATTTATTATTTAAATGGTCTAAAATACCAGAAAGACCAAAGTTATTTAATTGCTTTTATGTCCAAAACTTCAACATATTTATTTCTAATACTTATAATATTTATATGAATGTGCAATATGACTGAAAGCTCCAGAAAAGCTACTAAATGGTTCTTGTAATTGCAACTGAAGATATTTAGTTTAACATTATATAAGACTAAGAAAGCAAACTCTCACAACTGAGTGGCTGAAATTAGAGAATATTAGAAAATATTAATATAATAGTTGGCTCCGTTATCAATAAGGCTTCTCAACTGAATATCTATTGATTAATTGATTAAGATGAATGAATCGTAGAAGCTCTACA
This sequence comes from Thunnus albacares, assembly GCF_914725855.1. Lineage (NCBI taxonomy): Eukaryota > Metazoa > Chordata > Actinopteri > Scombriformes > Scombridae > Thunnus > Thunnus albacares. The sequence continues at coordinate 1,802,432 of NC_058128.1, read as the reverse complement.
ATCAATATTTCCTGACATCTCCACAACTTTATTCCAGGACTTCCCACCAAGAAGAAGCTTGTAATTCCTCCTGACTCGTCTAGAGCCGCGTCGATTAGCTGATCGACCCAAACCTTTATTGGTAGCTATTCTGATCATTGATAACTGGTTTTAGTCATTTTAAAATAAAAATACCAAACGCTTGCTGGCAACAGCTTCTCAAATGCAAAAATTTGTTGCTTTTCTGTGTTTTATATACTTGTAACTTGAATATTTTTGGGTTTTCGGCTGTTTTTCGGACATAACAAGACATCTGAAGACATCATCTTATACAGATTAAACAATTAATTGATTAACCGATTATAATAATCATTATTATAATCATTATTTGCAGCCCTACATTGGTCCAGTTGACGCTTCAGGACTCACCTGTTTGAGGACGTGCAGGTATTCGTAGCAGAAGCCGACGATGTTGGCGGAGATGTCGTCGTCCTCGTGCACCAGCAGCTGCAGCAGCAGCGGCACTTTGGCCTCCATGGCCTGCAGCGTCTCGGCCGCCTCCTTCACGTTGCCGGACTTGGCCAGCTTGGTCCAGCTCAGCACCAGACTCTGTCCCATCCCGTTCACCAGCCGCGAGAACTTGGCCAGGAAGTCCACGTCCTCCTCCTGACGAGACAGGAAGAGAGAAATAAAAACTTCTGCCATCCAGGAAGCAGGAAAAGCCTCTGGGTGTGAATATAAACATGTGGCTCTGAAGTAAACCTGGTCCTCTTTTCTCTCATATCTGCACTGAGCTGCAAAGACCAAACCAACCACCATCGACTGTTTTCTCTTCACACACTTTCTAAGACATTTTAATACCATCTGATGGAATTTATTACCAATTAAAAATCTAAACCTCTCATTTCCTGTCTACTTCTTTACTACCAATCAAAACTAAAAATATGCAACATGTACTAACTGGATTTTAACAATCACACACAAAAAGGACGGGTATCCATATTAGCAATTAAATGATGTTTAAAACACACTATCATGTAGTTATAAGCAGATATATGGACAGTTATAACTTGTCCTGTGAAGAAATCTTATATTATTACAGCTGTGTTTTACTATATTGTCATTATCTGTTCATACAGCAGCAAACACATCTGGGTGTCCACAGGAGGAATTACAGTAAACACTTATATCTGCAGACAGCTGCATTACAGTGAGTTATAAACCTTTTATTAACTGGTTATATGATGCTCATGAATGTTAAATAAATGCTAAATATGGGCGGATTAAAGTAGAGTGTTACCAGTTACGTAGTGAAAACATGCATCTCAACTATTTTCCATTTTTTTCAGCTATTTCAGGGTTTGGATGAATAATTATGGTTAATATTAAAGGTCATGTTTGGACTGTCTGCTTCCTTGTCTCACCTCAGTGACTCAGAGCTGCTTAGACCTGAACTCGACTGTCTTGTCTACAGCGCTAACTGATGAAATGATGGACGGAAGTTGCGATAAACCAGAAATTTCCTTTAAGAATGACTTTTTACAGCTTTTTATCGTCATGGAAACCCTGCTTATGTCACCAGACATGTTCATTGCTCCAAAATGAACCTCTCACGTCACTGCAGATCGTTAAAACCGAAGCAGAGCTCTGGCAGGTGGACTCTCACCTGATCCACGTTGAAGAATCCAGCGGACTGCAGCACTTGGCACAGAGACTCCACCAGCTTGGTTTTATCGACGGGGTCCATTCCTTTGTTGACGATTTCAAACAGGCAGTCGCAGGCCTCCTCTCTGAGCTCCTCCACCGACATCTGACTCAGCAGCAGGTTCACAAACCTGAAACCGTGAAGCGTGTGATACATCAGAAAACTGCTCTTTTCTCTGGCTGGTTCTGTTTGTTAAAGCCTCTGGAAACGTGGCTTGAAATTATAAAAAAAATGCATATATGATATCAAAGTTGAGTGTCTCATTAAGCATCCACAACAATCTGAATGAAAATAAACATTCATAACTATTAGAAAACTGAGCTCAAACAGCTCATTTGGCTGCTCAAAGCATTTCTCAGGACTGTGTGGGCGTGTCCAGATCACGTTTGATTGACAGCTCACTTTCAGCTCAGGTACTGTTTTATTTTCTATTCATTCACTAAAATGTTTTGCTGATATGGAATAAAATACCAAATCTATCAAATGGACCCTACTTGGTTAAAAACTTGACTAATCAACTAACTAGCAAAACAGGTCAAACCACCCAAATCTGTGTTTTTATTTAACTATACCTCCCAGAGTATGATGCTAATCGTTTTAGCATCCTCCATTCACATACATGAAACAGTTAGCATAGCTTGAACGTTTTGCTAGTAGCTACCAAATCTATCGAATGGACCCTACTTGGTCAAAGGTTTGACTAATCCACTAACTAACAAACTAGGTTAGACCACCTGAAACTGTGTTTTTATTGAACTATACCTCCTGGAGTATGGCGCTAATCGTTTTAGCATCTTCCATTCACTTACATGAAACAGTTAATATTAGCTTTTCTATTCAAAACTACCCCGGTGGTCTACTAGTTATCTTGACTAATCGGCTAACTAGCAGACTAGACTAGACCACACATATCTGTTTTTATTGAACTATACCTCCCAGACTAAGAAGCTAAGTGTTTTAGCATCTTTCATTCACTTACATGAAATGGTTAGCATTAGCATTGCTATGCTACACTTTTGAGCTACTTATCCACTCAGTGATTAATACAGATTTGGATGGTGTAGCCAAGTCTGCTAGTTAGCTTAACATAGTAACTTTTAAACTATATCAGGCTAATTGAATTCTCATTCTAGCTAAAAGCAAAGAAAAGTGCACTGCATTGTTTTATCATGGGGGAGATGAGAGAAAGTGTTGTGAAGTCAGCTTGGCCAGATAGCCACGTCAATCATCTTTCTCCTAAATATGATTGCGCAGGTATTTATTACGTAATAAATTCCCTAGTTTAGCCCCGCCTAACTGACACCCAGTAACAAGGGAAGGGAGAGAAACTTTCTGAAGAATTACATAGACTACGTCAAAGGCTGTTCTCATAGTTTTTAGGTGTTTACTTTATGCACATTAGATCCCAAATTACATGATTAATAGCCAATCATGGATTTGCCTTTCCAGGGGCTTTAAAGTCTCTCTTTTGTGTGTTTGTGAAGAGCGAGAGACTGACCGGTCGTTGGCGATGAGGTTGAGGTCGATCCAGGACACGTAGGCTCCCACCACCTCCAGACACTGACAGGTGAGCTCTGGGTGGGACTGCTGGTACGTCTGCAGGATCTGGAACCAGGACTCCACCAGGTTTGGGATGCACTGCTCCCGCATGGTGTCTTTGATTAAAGTGTTCCTGCGCGTCTCCTGAAGTGAGGAAGGAAACGAGAAGATGAGTCCGTCAGTTCAAAGTACAAACTCACTTCACAGATACATCAGATTTTAATTCTGACATCAGTATCTTTGAAGGAAGCATAAACATGCAATAATCCCCCAACGTCTGCTGATAATCAAACACATTTCCAGCTTTATTTTAACTCTGCTGATGGGACCCCCGTCATTAGAAAGCGTGATCTTGCCTCAGGTGCGTGCAGGATGTCTCGGTCCACCACCTCGGCGTCGATGGCCATGAGCGTCCTCAGGTAGACGTCCACGCCGTGAGGGTTCAGACCCACCAGAGACAGGATGTCGAAGAAGAACTTGGGCCACAGAGTCAGGTACTCCATGACGAAGGTCAGGGCGAACACCTGAGCTGCTTTGTTCCTGATGAAGGGCTTCTCAGGCTGAGCGTTTATCAGCTGCACAGACGGAAGAAAACATCAACAGTCTCAGTTAAAACTCATAATTGATCGTTCTTATCTAATTTCTTCTTTAATTTAGCCCATTATTTCGTTTTTGATTTTTTTTAACCCTTTAATAGTTTAACCCACTAAAATGCAACTGAATTTTTTGAGATTTCTTTTTAATTTTGAGCCTCCATTGATGACGTTGTGAAGTAGCAAGGGATCATGGGAGTTGTTGTCTTCATTGTTAAACAAGCAGCTTCTCCTGGTTGGGATTACTTCAGTGTTCATCATTCAGGAGATTTTTATTCGCAGACGTCTCCTCTTGTCTAAAACCCCTTATTAATAACAACCCTCCACCCCCCCCAACCTCCACAGGATATATATGACTTTATTTTCATGTTTGTTTATGGTGTATCGTTGTGTCAAAGTTGCTCAGTTAACCTCCAGAGTGTTTCTCAGCTGATAAAGATGATTTAAAAAGGACGATACTTGTGTTTTACATGTTTTCTGCGACATATGATGAGATGCTGTACCTGACACTGGAGCCACTTCATCAGAGTCTCTCTGATGAGCTGCTGCTGAGCGCCACTCAGACCAGCGTGTCTGCAACACAACCAACGGTACACCTGTCAGTTCAGTCGGATAAAACAATCGTTCCTACAGAGAAGATACCGCACTGGGTTCTTCCTCCTCACCTGAACTTGATCTGATGTTCCAAAACTTGGAAGCAGAAGAACTTCACATGGTCGTCACTGAAACAATAAAATATGTTTAAACACACGTGAAACACGATCCATAAAAAAAAAAAAAAAAAGCTAACTTGTTATCTGGGCAGGTGGTTTAGTTTGAGCTGAAACTCACTTGTAAATCCCTTTAGCGAGGGCCTCTGCACACACCTCCCAGGCATCCTGAGACTCCTTCAGCTGCTCAAAGTATGCCATGGCCTGAAGACACACATGACAAGACACAATACTCTCATGATATCTGGAATTTGACGCAGGAGTGGTGACACTGCTGAGTTGGAAAAAAAGTGATATGAAGTAAAAAGAGTATTCTCTAGAGCTGCAATGATTAGTCAACAGATAATAAATTAGTTTATTTTTAATTAAATAATCGTTTTAGTCATTTTAATAGAAATATTAGCTTGTTTAAATGTCTCAGATAAGGGTGGGAATCTTTGGGAATATCGATTCTGGATTGAACGGAAAAGGAGGCACTCCAACACACTGTATGCCACACCATTCACTGGATTATCAAGATATTTCAATATATAAATTATGAAAATAATAGATATGGATATGAATAATTTCATCCAAGCAGCTGACATGAATAAAAACTGAAATATGGAGGTGGGATGTGTGTGTGTTTAGTGCCTGTGTGGCTGATTTAGTTGGTGTTTTGATTGTGTAACTGACCTATTTACTGGTGATGATGTCAGCAGGAAGTCAGATTTCAACTGATCCACCTGTGTCGACTCTGTTTGTCTTGTTTCTACTGACGGAAAAACCCCCCAGCGCCTCTACGTCCTCCTCAATGTATAAAAACTGCCGACGTGTTTTCGTTTTCCAATGTTCCACTATATGTTCACCAGCTAGTCTACAGCTAACTGTGTCTGTTCGGTGCTGAGCAGGTAGTGTACGTGTGAAAACGAGGCTATGAGAGCGCTGAGAGTGAACCAGAACAGTAAAAGTTGCAGCCAGACAGATAAACAATGAGCTGAAACTCACTATAAAGCTCCGTAAAGCCGAGAGGAGCTGCAGAGTCTCTGATGATTCTCTGTAGGTTCATCACTACGAGCCACGACCAACACATTACATCCAAATATCTATTAAAGCTGCTTTCACTTCTTCCATAATAAATAACATTTGTGGGTGAAATGTTCTGAAACTCGGGAGCTTCTTACCCTCTGCCTGTAGCCGGCGTCGGCGTTCGGGTTGAGCCCCAGCAGGGCCTGCTCGTCCATGATTGCAGCGACAGACTGGCAGGCCATTCGTGGGTTAGCTTTCCTCCAAGGCAGGTTCACTCCTCTCTGCTGCTGTCAGGCAGATTCCTTTCATCTGGAAAATCAAAGCATGAAGGAAGGAAAACGTGAGGAAACACTTTCAACTGTGGTGGAAGAAAGTAGAAGGAGTAATTCCTCAATGTAAAGATACTCCATTATAGGTAAAAGTCCTGTATCTAAAATCCTACTTGAGTAAAAGTAAAACTACATTTTCTTTAAGTATTATAAGAAGAACTTGTTGAGCAATAAATCCTCCATTGTAACTGATATATTAGCTAAATATTAAGTACATTATTAATCCTTATGCATCAGCAGTGGTGAAAAGTAACCAAGTAAGTACAGTTTTGAGGTACTTGTACTTTACTTGAGTATTTCCTTTTGTTGCTACTTTATACTTCCACTACATTAGGGAAAAATGACTATTTGGTGGAGCTGTTAACAACTCATAGACATGTGAAATGTGACCCCGACTACACACTGCTTTTTGTAAGACGTCAAAAGCCAAAAAGGTTGGAAACCACTGGTTTCATCTTTAACAATGTGTTGTATTTTAAAAGCTTGTTATATTATCCATTGTGTCAAATCTGCATCTGAAAAGTAACTAAAGCTGTCAAATAAATGTAGTGGAGTAGAAAGTACAATATTTCCCTCTGAAATGTAGAAAGTAGCATCACATGGAAATACTCAAGTAAAGTACGAACAGTAGGTGATTTGACGGGGATGAAGGGGGGGGGGGGGGTCCCCCTTGTTAGCAAAATTACCAAAATGCCTCCCCCCTCTCAACCCACTAGTAGCAGAGAGAGTGCAGGGGTTAGCCTGGTCTGCCTGACTCATTGATCCTTTATCTCACTGAGGTTTGTTTAAGTTAGAACCTATGACCCCGACTCTGAAATATCAGCAGCCTGACTGAGCTGAGTATTGATAAATCCATGGCGCTGTCTGTGGTGCTGAAGTAGCAGAAGGATTTGTAATTGCGCCTTTTTCCTTCAGTCCCGCCCTTCTGTCAGTTTCGTCTTGGATTTATAATAATCTCTAAACTACAGTGCATTCAGAAAGTACTCTAAACCCTTCACGTTTTTCACTTTTTTGTTATGTTCCATCATCAATCTACACTCAATACAGGGCTGGTGCCGATTGGTGATCAATTGGCGATTGAAGAGACGATCAACGGTTTTTCCTAACCAGTGCTATCGCTGAGGGGGTTGAAGAGAGAGAGAGAGAGAGAGAGAGAGAGAGAGAGAGAGAGAGAGAGAGAGAGAGAGAGAGAGAGAGAGAGAGAGAGAGTGTGTGTAAGTGTGTGTGAGACAGTGAGGCTGGCGAGCAGAAAGTATGAAGTTAATTATATAGCTGTGAACATAAATTCAATTGATTGGACATGATCTGGAAAGGCCCACAACGGTCTATATAAGGTCTCACAGCTGACAATGTATATCAGAGCAGAAACCAAGCCATGAGGTGGAAGGAACTGCCTGCAGAGCTCAGAGACAGGATTGTGTTGAGGCAAAGATCTGGGGAAGGCTAGAAAAAAAAAAGTCTGCTGCATTGAAGGTTCCCAAGAGCACGGTGGCCTCCACAATTCTTACACGGAAGGAGTTTGGTCTGAATGTACTGTGTATACTATAAATGCTCAATTCTATATATATACACATTACCGTAAAGTGACAAGTAGCAACGTGTAGTCGTGGAAGAGCGAGAGGATCATAGACACACTGCTGCCTGTAGTATTCCTATAATTTTCTTATAATATTTCTATAATCATTCAGTAGCGTTTGTGCTGCTGAATATACACCCCAGACTAATCCACCTCTCTAACTAAATATTTTAGGGGAGACATGACTACAGATATAATTTATACTATTGATGTTTGATGTCACCTGGGAGTGGAGCAGGTCATGTGACTGAGAACATTAACCAATTAGATTACAGTTACATAATTACAGGTAAAGTTTATAAGACTACAGTGTGTTATGAATAATAAGCTTTATTAAAGCGCTTAATGTCCACATCCAGTAAAAGACTAGGCCTACACAAAATATGTATTCAGCCTAAAAGCAGTTCTGTAAAATCTAAATTAAATTACCAATTATAATATAAAATATGTGGCTGGGCCTGTATGATAATCCTGCAGTCACACTGGGCCATCACCCCTGTTAGAAATGAACAAATCACCTACTGAGTACAAGTACTTCAATATTGTACTTAAGTGCAGTACTTGAGTAAATGTACTTCGTTACTTTCCAGCACAGACTGTATTTACAGAGGATGAACAATACAACCTGACAGCTCACATGATGCAACACAGCGTCAACAATTTTGGCCACGATGTCGCGTTGTTAATTAAACACCACTAATTAAACAGGTACACGGGTCATTTTAGGGGTTGGATGTCTACAATAAACGAGCTGTTTTTTGAGGCTGAAGATGCGAGCTGCTGGCCGGGCCACTCCTCAGAAAAGTTGACCCAGCGAGCTAACAACTTCGCTCCGCCAGCAGAATAGCTGACTGCGGCTAACTGCAGCTAGCGTTAGCCGACTAGCCTCAGAGCTCGCCTGCTGGATCATCCTGACACTGGTACACGTTATAAAACCGGGAAATCTTTCTTTAACAGCGATACAGAGAGTCTACAGGGAGTAAAAGGCATTTAATGGCGCTTTTTTATCCTTGTTTAGTTCGTCTCTGTAACGGTTACTTGCTTCCTTCAATCACATCATCGCTGTGAAAATCTCACGGTGACAAACTCCGCTAACCGTTTTTTATTTAACGTAAAAAAGAAACGACACTTTCCGAAAAGCTCACCTTAGTTAAGCCTCAATTCATCGGGTGTTTTCTCTCCTCTCTCTCTCTGTCGTTAAATCATCACGGAGCCGCTGCGAAGCCTCCAGAAATCGGTTGCATGTCGGTTACACGACAGAAGCGGTGGTGCGGCGTGTCCGCCCGGTTAGCATCCGGGTCGCCAATTTTTTTTCCCTAGGACGGCGAAGTCATGACCCGCCCTACTGTGCTTATGATTGGCTAGTACTCGCTTCCTTCGTTGGTTGGATTGGTTAGGTTTAAGCATGAGGATTGGAATTGGTTAGAAGTAGTAGTAACAATATCGGGGTAAGCCAATCAGAGGCAGAGTAGGGCGGGTCATGACATCGCCATCCTAGGAAAAAAAATATCGCATCCGGGTCACCGCCGCAGGAAGAGATTCACTCAAAAGTACAAATATTAACAGTAAAACCTAATTCACGTATTATTATATTTGTTAAAATGTGTATTATTCGTGGGGGATACCGTGAAACTGTATTAATGACGACATAAAATCGTTATTTGATGGCTAAAGTTCGCGTACTGTAACGACGCTGAAGTTGGGTTCAGATTCGTAGGAAAGTTAAAGGAAGAGTTCAATATTTTTCACGCGAGTATTAAAATAATAGTTAACAGCATTTTTGCCTGTTACCCCTTAAAATAAAGCAAAGTCTGCCTGGGACCCCTCCTCACATGTTGCACTGTCTACCAGTTAAGTTACCAATTAACCGCTTGAAGACTGGTTGTCTTGATCCATCGGTTAATCATTTTATCCATAAAACGTCAGAAAATATTGAAAAATATCCATTAAACTTCCCCACAGTCCAAAGTTACATCTTCAAATGTCTGGTTTTGTCAGACTGATAGCAATAAATGCAACAAAAAAGCAATAAATCAATACATTTGAGAAGCTGAAGCTTATTTTTTCAAAATGTCAATTACAATTAGTCAGTTATCAGAATAGTTGCTGATTACTCTTTTGTCGATGGAATAATCGATTAATCGACTAACCTTGCAGCTCTTGAAAGAGAACTCATTTTGTTTTATTTGAATAACTTTTAGAGGCTTGAGGATATCTGATACTACAACAGAATACCTCAACTTAGAAACAGTGCAATAAAAAACCGTGATGTATTGAGCCATTTCTCATTGAAATAGTTACTTTATTACTCAAGCAACAAGTACATACAGTTTTAAAAAGCAACTAAAGAGGTTATTCTTGGGTAAATGCCTGCAAAATATCTAATCAGTAAGAAGTCAGGTTCTTATGGAACAGGGTCACAGATTTATAATGAAATCTGCAATCACACTGTTACTGTCCTTGTCTTCTGATGTGGGAGTTATTTTTTATTTCTTAAATTGTGGTGATGTGTTTTTGGATTTCTGGATAGTATTGTTTAATATTAATGTTGAATGTCTTTGTGCTTCTTTATGTTTTCTTTGTTTTTTAACATCTTAAGGCCATGTTGGAAATACATGTTTTCACTTGAACATTCAATCCTTTGGATTTTTGTTTTTTACTTGTCTGTTTAATCCATAAAATAAATCAATTAATGTATGTATGCACTTCACATGGCATTGAAAGTGTATTTGTTTTTTGTAATGTTTATACTGTTTTAATTGGGGTAGGTAAATGCTTTAATTGTATTTATGTACGCATGCATGTGAAGGCATGTGTATACATTTATGTTCTTGTCCTGGTAACAACTAATGGGGATCCAAAAAAACAATAAACAATGAACAACAAACAATAAACAATAGACTATTAATCATTTTGAGTCATTTTGTAAGAATAAAAATGTCCAAATTCTCTTACCTTGTGTGTCGGTAGTTTATTCTCCTGTTTTCACAACTAAAGGAAAACCAATTAACCACGTTGCCGTTTGTTGTTGTTGGGTTGTTAATGATTTAACTCACTGTCCATGAAAGGCCACTAGTAACATCTATCTATATTAATATATATACTGTACATCTATAGATGTTGCCATTTTCTCATGACATAGTTTATAGACAGGAGCAGTTTCCAGTGGGCAACACCAAAGATGCAAAAGAGCAAAGATGTAGTATATAATACACAACAAAGCAAAAAAGAGATCCACTCTGTCAGCTTTCCCACCTCTGACCTCTGCTGAGAAAACCCAACTCTACAACCTCTCCGAAAACTGTTGACAAGATGGACAGATCATAAAAGCATCGGTCCTCTCGGTTGACAGAGAGTTTGCAGCATCCTATGTGCCAAAAGCTGCCGTGTTAGATCTACCAGAAGCCTTCACACGTCTTTATGACACGCTGGCAGAATTACAAGACTGAGCAGAAGCAGTGTTTGAACACAGAACTGTGACCATCATTATTTAGGATTAATGTTGTTTAAAATAAAGCCAAGAGCTGATAATGTACTGCATGTGTCAGTGTAAAAATCACAGACTTAAGAATGTAATTGTGTAACAGCGTGAATGTATTTTCAGAGTGATACTGTAGACGAGGAGACTCGAGCACAAAATCAGTCCGAAATCTGCTTTGATCAGAGAAGGATGAGGAGGATGAGGAGGATGAGGAGGATGAGGAGGATGAGGAGGATGAGGAGGATAGAATAACAGCATCGTCCTTCAAAGCAGCTACAAAGACAGACATCAGAAAGCGCTCAGTGTCCCTGAGCAGAAAAACATGCTGCTAAAGTCTCAAAGCTTCAGTGATGAGTGATGTTCACCTCCAGGTCTGACACATCGTTTTCAATCTTTATTGAGGAAAACATCCAAATATACAAACAGCACAGACGAGTTCAACATAATGATATACAAAGACACAAGAATATGAACTTCAATAAACAAATAAAGAATAATAATAATTAGAAAAACAGAATTTGGATAAATAAACTGCATTAATATGATATTCAATATTATATTTACCATGTTCAAAATGTGTAATTGCATTTTTATTCTCAATTTTAATATTCTGATTAGTTTTACACAATATATAATCTTTCATTTGGGTCTAAAAACGTAACTGAATGTCTACAATAGTAAATTAAATGCGTCATTGTTGCAAAAAATTATGTTTGTTTTCAATATCTGAAAACTTGGAGAGATAAAGATTTGTTGGATATATATTGTGTAAAATGTTTAATGTGTATTTCTTTGATTTTATTGGTAATACAGAATTTATAAGGTAATAATAACGTGCCACCTGTCGATCAGTGCCAGGGGAGTAATTTTCCTTCTTTCACAGAATGTTTTACATTTAACATTCATAATGTCAGTTTGTAATATCATTTATCATCAGCAAAGGTTCTTTGCTCAGTGCTTCTTGAAATTGAAGATGACTTTTCATTAGATGGGAGAGACTATTAGGAATAACTTTTATTACATGACTAAACACTGTTTATATGTGTTTATATGTGTTTATGTCTGTATATACATGTATGTGTAGATGTTTATATGTGTTTATATGTTTTATTATGGTAGTGTGTTAATAAATGTTGTGTTTATATGTTTAAATGTGTTTATTTTAGTGGAGATATTCTCTATGTGTTTAAACATGTTTATATGTTTATTAAGGATTTATGCATTTACAAGTTTAAATATATGTTTATACTTGTTCGTGTTTTTTTTTCATATATATATATGTTTACATGATTCAGCGGTTTAATATCGGATATCAGATCTATAACTGCTGGTCACGTGTCAGCGAGACAGCGCCACCGTCTGGTCAAACATTTATCTTTCAGAGTGTCCTGATGTTTTGCTGGTCAGAGGATCAGGGAAGAGTCTAACAAGAAGGAATCGTTCATAACTAAACAATAACCCGTTGGCATCTAAGCGGGCCTGACACGCACTTCAGCCGGGTTGGAGCCCTCCTGAGGCGGCCGTGGCCCCGCCCCCGCCCGGCCTTCCGTCCATTTGACGTGCGCATGCTCCGCCCTAGCGCTTCCTCTTTTACTGTGGCAGTGAGCGAGAGGCACCATGAAGGCGTCCGGCACAGTACGTAAAACCCTTTATTTACCGTTATAAGCCGAAAACACACGGCCACAGAGGACAGATTTAACTAAATAACGTTACGTTCGTCTGTTTTATGCTTTAATGTGTCTAAAAAGTTCACCGTAAAGTGATTATTTGAGGCTTTTTCGTCCCGCTGATTTTGCGATTACAACATGGCGTCCGCGGTACCATGTGGACGGCGGTTAGTTAAACGGGACGGTGTGTGTTACAGCGACAACCGCATGTTTAAAGACAAACACTCACTTACAGTCCAAGACGACCTACATATATTAAAAAAAGCGCATTCTTAGGTATTTTTTTGCGCTAATGTGTCCTCTAAACGGATCTCATGGTTGGATTCGTCTGAGCATTTAGCTAATGGAAGCTAACTGCTAGCTGCTAACGTGGTGCTTGTAACACACAAGTAGCTGTCTTTTAATGATTGTCTGTAATTCTTCTGGCTTTTTAAAGCGTCAAGTGTTTGTTAAACTATGCTCAAGTTTTAAACCACCCGTCTGAGGTCGCTTACGGTCAGTAGAAGTAGTTATTTATGGGGGATACCAGTCTTTGCAGAACACCTGTAAATATAAATCTGATGCAATACAGCCAACAAAACGAGCACCAGCCAGATGCTGATAAAATATGTAAGTTGCTAGTAGGTTTGCTTCATTCACCAGCCAGAAACCTCCCCAATGTTAATCTATTGACTGGCTGGTAACATCTGAACAATCACCAGTCATTTGGTTGGTGGACAAACAAGTTAATTTGCAGCCTGAAATACTAGAAACAACTTTATTAATCTTACTGGCAGCAGCTTGGTGTTCAAACAACACAATAACATGCATACAAACGAATAAATAACACAATATACAGCAATCAAAAACCACCAGGAGATGTTTTCAGTTTTCAGTAACAGTAACAATAGTGAGACCTACGAAGCATTTAGTCAAACTGCAGAGAGAACGAATTATAAACAGGTAAAAATGTTATACCTGCCAAAACACCGGTGGCTTTCTGGATGATTAAAAGAATGAAAATCTCCTCGTTTGACTGCTGTTCTCTCTGAACAGATGTTAACAATGCTGCTCAGGCTGATTGTCTTTTATTAAAAGGTGATGAGATGAAAGAAGAGCTCAGAAAACTCAATAACAGATTGATAAAAGTGACAGATGATGACAGGACGCACAGAAAATAACTTAAGTTTGCAGAGAAGGTGATATATATCAATAGATTATCAATAGATCATCAATATATATATCAATAGATGGAACAGACGTAGTGTCACTGACTGACTGCAGCCAAACCCAAAGGTCACATCATCACTACAGTGTTGTGATCTTGTCTGGTTTGCAAACAGAAAACTGATCCTTGTCGCCTTTCTCTGACGCTGACGTGCCTTTGAAAGTGAAATCAAGGTTCAACAAATTTTAAACGCAATTTAAATGTTAAGAGGTGTTAAATTTATTCCTGCTCATAAGACGGTTTGTAGCTAAAATACTCAAAAATGTAACCGTTAACTGATAAATGTCGTTATCGAGTAATCTGCTCACTTTGTTCTACTTTAATCGTTAAAGCAATTAAATGTTTAAACTACTGTCACATGTAACAAAGAAAAAGTTTAAAATGGATCATTTTGATTGAAGTTTCCAGGTCATAAACTAAAGCAGGAAATGTTAGAATCTGTCCTCATATATATGTAACGTCTCCCGTCTCTGCACAGCTTAGGGAATACAAAGTCATTGGGCGTCTGCTGCCCTCTGCCAAGAACCCGGCCCCCCCTCTGTACCGGATGAGGATCTTCGCCCCGAACCATGTCGTGGCCAAGTCCCGTTTCTGGTACTTCGTCTCCCAGCTGAGGAAGATGAAGAAGGCCTCCGGAGAGACAGTCTACTGTGGCCTGGTAGGTGTCGGTTTCAACTAATCCGTCGGCTGCTCCTCTTAGATCATCGATCAGTTGTTTGATTCAGGAAACCAGAAAATATTCACATTTAAGAAGCTGGAATCAGAGAATTTGGACATTTTTTTTTCTTTTGACACAAAACAATGAATCAATTATCCAAACAGTTCATTGATTTGTTGATCAGTTAATCGACATAGTTGCAGCTGAACACAGTAACCATCTGAATAGAGTTGTTTTAAACTGCTTATTCTGTCTTTTAATTTGTTAAACAATTCAAATGATGTATTTTAATTTAACACTGTTAATGATGAACTGGAAGAGTTAATTCACATTTTATATATATAATTAGTTCCAGGACGTTTCTTTGATCTTCCTCCTGATGCAACTTGTTTTTTTTTTATTGAGTTGATTGTCAGAATAATCTGATCTCAGGTCTCTGCTGACCTCGTCTGAGCCTCTAAAGGTTGAGATGTAAAGATTCAAAACGCTAAAATAATCAACATTTTTGTTTTTTTTTACATTTTTTTTGAAACCTCTTTTTAAGCCAGAATGAGGTTTATCGTTTCATCTGATCTTGATCAGTTTCATTCCTCACTTCTGTTCTTCTTTAACCTGTTTAATTAAGTTAATCAATGAAATGACCAGAGACCTGCTGTGTGTGTGTGTGTTGGACTCGTTCAGGTTCACGAGAAAACCCCGCTGAAGGTGAAGAACTTCGGTATCTGGCTGCGTTACGACTCTCGTAGCGGCACCCACAACATGTACAGAGAGTACAGAGACCTGACCACCTCTGGAGCCGTCACTCAGTGCTGTGAGTCTCTACGCAACACACACACACACACACACACACACATAACACACACACATAACACACACACACATAACACACACATACACACAGCGTCCAGACTTCACTGATTGTGAAACTGAGTGTGAAAATGTGCAGTAACATCTGGATTCTAGTGTTGGATGTTTAGTTCTTCAGTGGTTTTATTATTATTATTATTATTATTTGTTAATATTTCTTTATGAAGAGAATAAAACATAGAAGACTTTATGATGTAATCCTAAAGGGAAATGACTGCAGCAGCTGCTTCACATAAATCACAAAAACAATAGAAACACAATTTAAAATAAAAATGATAAACTGTAACTAGAATAAACTCAATTAAATAAGAAACTCGACAGCATCAAGAACAAACAAATGTTTTTCAGGCTTTTTAAATTAGTAAAATACATGTTTAAAAAACTCAATGGTGTAAAATCTGTTGATTAATAACTGAAAGTAAAATTAAAAAGATTTTGGTGTCTTTATCTGCACAAAAACCTCTGAACTTTACACCAAACTTCATCTAAACTTGTGTTTTTGAGATGTTGTTGATTTAACAGTCAGTCCAGAGCAGCAGCTTACTGTCGATTATTTTCTCAATGAATCGATTAGTTTTTAGGTTTATAAAATATCAGAAAACGGTGAAAAATGTGTCTAAAACGACGTCTTCAAATGTTTTGTTTTAGTCCAGAACTCAAAAATGTTCAGTTTACTGTCATAGAAACTAAAGAAAGCAGAAAATCTTCACAGTGAAGAAGCTGCAATCAGAGAATTCAGACATTTTTCTTACGAAATGAGTCAAAATGATTCATCGATTGGCAACTAATCAATTGATTAACTAATTGTTGCAGCTCTAGTTCAGCTCTAATATGTACAGAGAATACACAGTGATAATAATATACTGAGTTAAAGTGTGATTGATTAGCTTTAAAGCGTCGTTATTAGATGTTTATAATTTCCGTCTTCAAATATGTAGTTTTGTCCACAACTCAAAGGTTCAGTTTACCGTCACGCACAACAAAGAAACGCATCAAATTCTCACATTTCACAAGCTGAAAGATTCTTTTTTTTTTTTTTTTTTTTGTTGCCATTTTTAAATAAAAAGTCTCCGACTGACTGCAGCCAAACCCAAAGATCACATCATCATCAGTGTTGTGATCTTGTCTGGTTTGCAAACAGAAAACTGATCCTTGTCGCCTTTCTCTGACGCTGACGTGCCTTTGAAAGTGAAATCAAGGTTCAACAAACGACGCTTTTTTATATTTTAAACATATATTTCTATTCCTGCTCATGAGATCGATCCGCAGCTTAAATACAACTCAGTTCATCTTCTGTCATCATTCATTTATTAGACGAGTCTTAACAAAAAGCCAAAATACACAAAATCCAGCGTTTAACATCAACCTGTATGAACGGACTAAAGTTAGTTAATTATTTTATTATTGGTTAATTATATTATTAGGTGTTATTATATACAATAAGTAAATATTAATTATAATATCAAACAAATAGAAAATAATTTACAAAACAGAATTAACATCAATAAAAACAACAAAATATCATTTAGTGAAAGACGATGTGAAGGAATCAGTTGAAGCAGATAATCAATAATAAAATATCAATAACTTCATGATGGTTCTTGTTGTTCCTGCTGGTTTTCTTTGACCAGTAAGACATAAAAAAAGACTTAAAACGTGTTTTAAACAAACGGTTGTAAACATGACTCGTCAGTCTGAGTCGAGGATCTTCATCTCTGGTTCGTCTTCTTCGTCTCTCAGATCGGGATATGGGAGCTCGCCATCGCGCTCGCGCCCACTCCATCCAGATCATGAAGGTGCAGGTCATCGCTGCCAACAAGTGTCGCAGACCCGCCATCAAGCAGTTCCACGTGAGTGTCTGCCGCAGACTGTTGTTGTTGTCTGTTGTTGTTGTTGTTGTTGTGGCGACGGGTCTCTCTCTGGACTGCCTCAACACTTGTCAGCTCCAGTTTAAAAACCCGACAGACCAAAAAAGCCAGATTCCTCTTCCAGATTTGCAGATTCCATCTTCAAACTTGGCGGTTTTGAAACTGGCGACAGACGTTTTGTTTTTTTTAAATAAGTGTAACGTTCGTAACGTTCGTAACGTCCACGCTGACTGTTTCTCTGCATTAAACTGAGCTTCTTTCCTCCTGCAGGACTCCAAGATCAAGTTCCCTCTGCCTCACAGAGTCCTGCGTCGCCAGCACAAACCCCGCTTCACCACCAAGAGGCCAAACACCTTCTTCTAAAAGAAGACATTTTTCATTTTGTGCGGGAAACAATAAAAATCGCTATAATAGAAAAAGAGCTGCGTCATGTTTTTGTTGATTTCAAAGTTTATCCTGAGCTTTAGTCTTTGTTGTTGTTGTTGTTGTTGTTGTAATTAAGCTCCTTTCTATTAACTTTCCCAATACATAAAAACAAAATCTCATGTTGGAGTAAATCAGTGAAGAAGAAACAAATCTGGGTACAAAGTAGTAAATACATGTAAAACGGAGAGAAAAGGTGTCACATGACTACAACATCAACTGGATTCTCTTGTTTTTGACAAAGTTAAAACCAGAATCGATGGATTATGATCTCTAGTGATTCTGCTTTGTGTAAATTATCAACTTTCCTAATAAACAACACAGGAACACATATTACAGCAAACCAGAGAAGAAGAAACATAAATCTGGAAGCATCAAAGTAGCTGAAACATGTAAAATAAAACTAATACTGAGGAGAAAAACACATAGTGAGCTTCACAGAAAATACAAAACCATAAATAGAACAGGAATAAAACAATATAAAAACATAAGTAGAGTCGGTGTATCAACTGTTTATTCAGTTATGCAGGTTTTATAGATCAATCTGACTGATTTAACAGGAAACTGAGGGTTTATTTTCCTATTTTCATCTTAAATTTGATACATTTAATAAATAAAAATCCAGAAAACAACTCAAGAACTCAGAACAGTTTGTGAGGAACATATGTGTCAGACGGGAGAACACAGACCCCCCCCCGAAAAATAGAAAATGGATATTATTATTATTATCTCATAGAAAACTAAAAACTGGCCTCACAGACCTTTTAGCAAGAAGCTAAGAACTCAAATTACAGTAAAAATCTGTGTGAACCCAGAAAAAAAAACATGTAAAATACATATAATTTTATGTGTATGTGTGTTTTTGACTATATTAATTGCATCTCTACGGAGGAAGACAGTGTGATTGTGACTGAAAGCTCCAGAACAGCTCGTACTGTGAAGCTGCTGCAGTTGCAGGAAGTGTCCACATGGTGTCAGTGTTCTCCAACACATGAAGGAGTTGAGCAGCAACAGAAGGTCAACATACTTTACTGTTTGTTTTTTTTTTACCTTCTGCTACCTGAAAATGACCAGACAATAAAAGCTGAATTACTTTAGTTTTTCATTTATTTAACTGTTTGGTCCCAGTTTGTGTAAAAACGTCTCAACACAAGAGTCTAAATTCAGTTTCAAAGGCTTTTCTACAAATAAAAGAATCTTCCTGATGAGGAAACAGTTAATTGAAACTTTTCTATGGGAACCTGCAGGACAAACAAACTTGGAAATGCTTTAGTATCCATCCTCTGTCTTGTGCCGGGTGAAATGGTGATATGCATTTACTTATTTATTAATTTTTGAAAAAAAATGCATTAATTATGAGACACTGGCTGCAGCAGTGATGATATAGATGTGTCCTATTGAAGGGGGTGTATATATATGCAAACAAGTGTTTTGTATTTTATGTTTTTAATTAATTTTAATCACTTTTAGATCTGTTAAAGACTTTTTCTTTTGATCAGTGTCACAAAAAAAAAGGTGACAAACAACAACAGACAGAGACAGTAAAACACTTCCTGAACGCTTTTTAAAGACACTTTATACTCTGCACGGAGACAACTGGCCCCTGGCAACCAACATGTAATCAACCCCTCCACAAGACGACGTGACCGCGTCTGTTTATAGTCATTTTGCATCTTTGTAGCCATGTTGCTTCTGTTTGTGGCTGTTTGTAGTTGTGTTACGTCTCTTTGTAGTCGCTTTTGTGTCTTTCTGTAGTTGCTTTGCATCTTTTTTTTTTTTTTGGTTGCTTTGCGTCTGTTTTTAGTCTCTTTGCATCTGTTTGTAGGCGCTTTATGTCTGTTTGTAGTCACTTTCAAAGTCCAAAATGGTGGACTGGGTTTGGTTGGCGCCCCTGGCCCTGTGCCCGGCAGGCCTGTTCAGTAATCCATCCATGTTTTATACACGTTCAAGCTGAATTTCAGGCTGTAGAGATGCAAGCTGCTGTGACACAAATAGATCTGGTTGTATGTTCTTATTTAGGTGCATAAATCTGTATGAAAGGTGCTGTATAAAATAATAAAGTTTGGGGTTTGACAGCATGTTTTTTTTTTTACCTGCAGCTTTACTTAGAAACACTGACGTGGAAATCTCATTGTAATAAGATGTTTGGCTCATTATCAGGCGGCATGCTGGGAGCAGGCTGGTGTTACAGTGTAAATGGTGGAGGTACTGTAGGGTTTGATGGGAGTTAACTGGGTGTGTATGAAGGAGACGGAGCAGTGGGTGGCTGCAGAAAAGACCTCACTCAGTGATGGAAAACATTCTTTTCAATGAGTCACAGTCATAAACATGTAAAATCATTACAGATACCCAGAAAAAAGAGACAAAGTCTGAGCTGACTTCACCTCACGGTATGAGAAACACTCTCCAAACCAAACAGAAGAAAAATGGGACTCAAACTGGTGATTCTGATGGTTAATTAAATTCTAATATACAGGCGCATGTTTATGAGCCGGATCCAACTGTTAGTGCTCGCTTAGCAGCAACATTTTCCATTATTTGTGAGCTGCTCTTTAAAGAGCACTTCTGACAGGAAACAGGTTATAGCTCCAGAAATCAATTCCATACAGAGACGCTCAGTATACACTGCAGATTTTTATTGTTGGAGTTAAAAGTCTGTTTAGAAATACATTTAAATGCTCTCAGGTTCTCGAGCTCTCCAACTCAACAGAAAGTTAAAGTTAGTGCTTCCCAGCGGAGCTCATTGTGAACGTGGTATCGCCAAGAACTCAGAGGCCGTTAAATATAACTGGCTGTGCTTTCGGGCCGACATAAATGTTTGAAATACTGGAGACTTCCCCCTGAAGATGAAATATGTTTCATGACGTACAGTACAGGGCTGCTAATGGCTCTCAGACACAAAGCCAGTGGTGGAAGAAGAACTGAGAGCCTTTACTTAAAGGTGCAGCGTGTAGAATTTAGTGGCATCTAGCAGAACAGACTTGACAGAAATGACACATAATATTCATAAATATGTTTTAATTAGTGTCTAATCTGCTGAAAATAAGAATCGTTGTGTTTTCATTACCTTCGAATGAGCCCTTTATATCTACAGAGGGAGCCCGACATGTTGCAACCAGGCGGCAACCTCTGGGGCTGTAAAATGAAGCCAAAAACTGCAGTTCCTTGAACGGCCACTTGAGGCTCCAAAAGCGAGTCAATCCCCATAGACCCCCATGTTAAAATGTCCAACTTTACAGCAGAAATAAACATGTTTACAGTGTGGTACAAACAACAGTTTTGGTCTCTGTAGCTAATTTCCCCTTTCATGACAACTGTACGGGCGGTGAATTTTTTTTATAACTCACGCATAATGAAGGACATGGCTGCTTTGAGTGACAGGTCCGCCAGCTGCTAGGTGGCTTGTTTCAGCCATTCGGGGTATCATTTATTGAGTTTTGAGAACTTTAAAAATGTTAAATATGCTTGTGTTATGTATGAGGCTCTGCTTGGGCCCCACCTCCTTTATATGAATTCATTAAACAGACGGTGACAATGGCAATAGCAGCAGGGCCACCACTAGAGGGGACTGTGTGGTGCCATTTAGACACAATACATTTGGACAAACTCCACTATCAATAAAGGGAAGTAAATATCGGAATGGCTTACCACTTTCAATAAGGGAGTTCCCCACATATCCCACCTTTACATCTCATCTCAAACAATGGCTCAAGGCAAACTAGAACTGTGATAATTTTAACCGGACGTGTGTACAATATATTTTGTCTTTTCCTGCTGTGTATTTGTATATTTGTATTTGCGTGTTGTTACTTAAACTGTTTCTGTTTTTGTTACCTGCATAGGGACTACGGATGTAAATTAGCTTTTTTTTGCTAACTTTGGAATGTTTACATCTTGTATTGTATACTGATGTTCATTAATGTGCTCTGTCCCTATTAAATAAATAAATAAATAAAGTCCAATCATAATCAAAACACAGAGTACTGTCGGGTTAGCAGCTCATCGTAGCCTCTTTTCCAACTTTCTTTTCAGCAAAAGTAGCATCTCACGTTTTATTATTGAGACACATTGCAGTGCAAATGCTGGCGTGTAACAATAATTACTAAACTATGTGACCATTTACAAGGTGAGATAAGCTACATTAGCGTTATGGCTGAAATAGCGTCACTGCGACTATTATGGTAAAAGTCCTGCATTTAAAAGTATTATCAGCTAATTTATTTAAACTACTCAAAGTACTTGTTTTGTAGAAAATCAGCCGTGTGACTGATATATTAAATACATTTATTAAAGACGTACATTATTAATATTGAAGCATCAGTGTGTGAGCAGGATTTTACTGTAGTAGCTGCTAGTTTGAACTACTTTATATACAGTTTAATCACTGTGATCAGTGGATTTGCTAGCAGTGATGAAGTGAATCTGCATGAATTTTGTTCATCTGTTAGCACTTGTCACAATAGTTCTCCAAGCTAGTTGGTCATTTATTAAGCTTCTTAGTTCTGTCGCTAACAGGAAAATAAGTTGACTAATAGCAATTTAGTTAAGGTTAGCAAGGTGTCTAACTAATGTTCAATGGCAAATTGTGTCAATTTATTGTCCCATTAGCATCCAAGCTACAAAGCTTAATAACTGACAGAACTATTGTGCTAGCAAGTTCTCAGCTAACTAGTGTGTTAGCCATTAGCTCGCTAGCTACAGTTCACCAACTAGCATGTTGCCATTTTCTGGTAATATAACAATAATAATAAACTTTATTTACTGTATATACAACCTTTCATACACAAAATGCAGCTCAAAGTGCTTAACAACTTAAAATAAAACAATTTAAACAACAGCTCAAATATTAAAAAACATTTTTAAAAAATGGAAGGAAGTAAAATAATAAACAGTTAACAGCAGTGTTACTGCGGGCCTAATAACTTAACCCCTAAAAACAAAAAAAAGTCCTTAATTAACAAATTATGCATACTTTAAGAGGCACAACTTGCCCTTTAATTTATGTATTAATTTAAAATATAATTGTTAATTTAAGGTGTTGTTCATTCTTATTGATTCTTATTCACTATTCAGGTATTTAATGGATAAATTATTTATATTTAATATATAAAGAAGTTTTAAAGTTGTGATACACGACATTCAACCACTAGATGTCGCACTATAGCACATCTCAGACCAAAACAAATGTGTGTGTCGTTTACTCAATAAAGTTGGAAAAAACAAGTCGACAACTCACGGAACTCAGATGAAACTGTCAAACTAGGCAGAGCGGATCAAATATTGATCTAGATTGTGTTACTCCGTTACCTATTTCTCACCTCAAATGCTTTTAGAAACATATTTTAGTGAACTGTTTAGCTGTAATTTGAGAAAGTTTGTGATGTGGCCGCCATCTTGGAAACAGACATGGAGGACAGGGAGGTACTCACATGCATTAACATACACGCACGGCCGATGCAGCCACCAAAACAAAGAACAGAAAAGCTCAGATAACAACACACACAGAGGAAGTGTGACTTCATTCACTGGTCAGGACGCCATTACTCCACAATATCTCTACATAGCAAATAGTTGTTTTCTGACAACTAATATGGCTAAATATCGTTTATTGCAAGGAGGAAACCCTCAAATGGTCATTGGCTTCTGAATTTAGACTTGGTTGTATGGTGGTCCTGAGGTGCAAAACACAACAACAAAACAAAACATTTTAGAAAACATCATAAAATTTCACAAAATATTGACTTGGGTTTGATCCAATCACAAAATTTATGTCCTTAGCTTTCCATTTTATGATATGTTTTGTTTTTCTTTTTGTTTTCTAATTTGCTAATGTGTTTTCTAAAATGTTGTGTTCTCTGTTTTATTGCTGTGTTTTGCACCTCAGACCCACCATATACTGTACTGTATGTTTGGCATGAAAATGGAAACATATTACACTTCATAATGTCAGTAGCTGATGATTTAGGTCAGAAGATATCAGTACCAGTCTTGGCTTTTTATCAGCTGAACTCTGGTGCAGCAGCAGCAGCAGCAGCGTCTCCAGCGATCAACACTCCAGTATGACCTGTTTTATGTGATAATATCTTTGTGCTGGGGGTTTTCATGTAGCTGTGTGTACTCTGTACTTCCTTCACTCAGAGGGGAGTCCTCGCTCCGGCGCTGAGGGTTGACTTGACCACAGTCTGGTCTCAGCCTCTGCCAGGTTTACTGTTCTGTGGCCTGGGCCGAAGGCTTGAGGTGGCTGGGAGGCTTTGTGGATCCCCGGCCTTCCAAGAACTCTCCGTGGGCACCGAGTGGCAAAGCCTCAAGCCACAAAATCCACAGGGCATAAAGGCTCTTAGTGTCAGGGCTTCAGGAAGCAGCTGGCAGGTAGAGACGAGGACAGACGTGTTGATGGATGTGGAGGAGGTGGAAGGTGGAGAGGATAATTGTCTTGAACAAGGAGAAAGTTATTACACGACCTGATCCAAACACCATGTGGTGGCAGTTCTGGGGACCAACTCTTGACTTCTGTAACCGCAGTTTGTCCTGATGAGTGGGACAAGAAACAGCTGACCAGAGAGTTTCTCTCCATCTGAGACTCTCACAGGATATCTGCGGCTCCATATAAACCCTGAAAGAGATAATAAAGCCAAATTGAAGGTATTAAAAAGTATTAAAACTACAAAAAAGTGCCACAGTTAGGAAAAAAGAGAATCTGAGATTTCAGAAATGTAAGTTAAAATACTTGAAAACTTCTGTATTTCTGAGAAAAGAAGCCAGACTATGACGAAAGTAAAGCTGGAAATTTATGAGAAAAGAATCTTTCTAGAATTAAATCATAATATTCCAACTTTTTGTTTTAATATTCGTTATAGTAAACAGAGGAGTCCGTCAGCTTTTACGTGTCAAATGAGCGACTATTATTACTCTATTCTTGATATTTTACAACTATTTTCTCAAAATATTACAACTTTATTCTAGAAATACAGTACAAGGTTGTTTTTCAACTGACTTTATTCTCAAAATCTCAAATTGTTGTTTTCTAAAACTGAGACAGTAAATTTAAATTTGAGGTATTAAAAGGCTTCAAAGCTACGACGGTGTAATAAAACTACTGTTAACAACAAAATTGCAGCTTTTGAAAATAAAGTTGAAATATGTTGAGAAAAATGTAATTGATATTATGAGAGAAAAGTTGTACTATTTTGAGATTTTAACTCTGTCGTAAAAAAAAACAGGTAAGTTAGCTTTAACATGCCATTTGAAACTTTATATTAATTTATACATATTATGACTCTATTCTTCAAAAATTCTTGAAATATAATATAACAGCTTTTTCTCAGACAGTACTACTTTATTCAAATATTATGATTTTATCTTCCAAATAGAATTATGTCTATATTTTAATATTATAACAACCTTTATCTCAAAATAAATTGGCCCAATTTAGTGATTTGTTCCCTTTTTTTCTTTAAATGACACACTTTCAAACATGTACTCTATATTTTAAGTTAGTGTTACCTAAACCTACGTGTCTATTCCATAAACTGCCGTGAAACTTTGTACAAACGTTCATGTTCCTCAGAGGATGAATCCTGCTGACTCTGGTGGTCCTCTCTAGCGCCACCCTCAGGTTGACTTTTGTGATTTTGAGTGAAATGTCTCAACAACTATTGGATGGAATATTATGGAATTTGGTTCACACATTCTTGTTCCCATCAGGATGAACTGCAATAACTCTGATCTCCTGAGTTTTCATCTAGCGCCATCATCTGGTCAACTATCTAAATTCTTTAGTTTGATTTGTGACCAAAAAGCTGTAAAATTAAGGATACTTTTAACTGTATTTCCAACTAAATGGTGTGACACAGCTTGTTGATGTTATCAATGGTGTCAAAGTTCACCAAAGTTGAATTTTACACAAAAGCAACACATGGTTATATTCAAGTAAAGCCGCTAATTGCCCCAACCCTAACCCTAACCCTAACCCCAACCCTAACCCTATCGCATTTCTAGTAAAATTGGTTTTGGTCTGAAATTTTATTGTCATAAATGCTGGTTTGGTGCGACCCAGCAGCGTACTGGTTAAGATGTCATACCCGACTCTGTGCACTCTCTACTGTCTAATAAATCAAATCAAAACAACTTTATTGTCCATCATTGTTGCACAAAAGTAGAAATTCGTCTTCAGCTTGCAGCCTGACAATCAATATTGGCATAATTAATAATTAACAATAATTTACGCAAATTCAAGAAATCGAGAGTGAGAGCTTGCAGTTTTACCAAATTACTGCAAGTTTTCTGCATGAAATGGCCAAATCAACAGACCGCTTGTGATTTGGTGTCGTGATAACTTCCGTCATGGCAGCGTGCAAAGTGATTACATTTGACTCTTCATCGGTAGTAGTTTGAAAAAAAATCGCATTATTTTCCTTTGCTGCAATTTTTCCCAATTCCTGTAATTTTACCACAAAATTTTTATTGCAAATTGTATCACAATTGAGAAAAGCTGCTGCAAAATCAAACATTTTTGTCTGCAATAATCACAACAAACTGGAGGGACTGATTAACCACTGATGTCATGTGAATGATTTATTTATAGATATTTTTCTTTGCACAGGGGACTCTGTACCGTCCCGATTCTGCCTGTCATTCATTCAACTGCTTCGTCATGGTGATGAGCTAACTAGTGTTGTTTACAGCCTGAACAAGGCAAAACATGCCATAAAAAACACGAGTTAATTTAAATATAAAATAAACTCTGGTTTGATGGGGCCTCTGGTTTCTGATTTGTGTCTCCACTGTCATAATGAGGCTTGTATGTTTTAGTTATCACATAAAATTCGGGGTCAACCAACTCATGCGGTCACAGTTGTCACTTTGAATTGTCAGTCAGCTCATCATATGTCAGCAGAGGTTTAAAACAACTCATAATCATCACCACCGTGGCAAGTTGGCTGTTTAAAAAAGCGTTGCAACACTCCAAATGGAGGTCAGGATTTTCCTGAACGGTTTCCTTAACAGAGAAATAAAAAGGGAGCATATTTCAAACACAAAACTACCTTTCTTTCAGTGTGAAAGAGAGACGAGTGAAAGCCAGCTCAGCTATCGGCAGCATGGCAGAATCCACAACCTGCTGACTCAGATTCAGCCTGTTTGATTGACTGGGTTTAAGTTTGCCCAGTTTTCTCCGGGAGGAGAGCGAAGCAGGGCCGGATCAGGACTGAACCCAGACCACGTCTACGTTCTGCAGCAGAGGAATGTGCTAAAAGCTCCGTCTTCACCAGCCAAACACTTTCCCTCGCATTAATGTTTCCCCGAACCTCCCACGAATCTTTCGGACCCGCTGGTGCCAAGACGACATGTAATCACAAAGATCAACAAACCCTTAACAGCTTTTACAGAGGATCACCGACTACAGGCTGGTTTTATAAAAAGACGGATACACACACACACACACACACACACACACACACACACACACACACACAGAGGGTGTTATGAAAGCTGAATCATTTTCTGATGCCCAGCACACAGTTTTTATGCAGTGATTCAGGAAACAGCGATTTCTGAAGCACCAAAACATTTGTGCCAGAAACAGTTCATTTTACAAAGTGACATCTGCTGGCTAACATTTTTTGTCTTCTTGTGTGAGGGCTATATTTTAATCTCTTTCATGTGAACTGAGTTTGTTTTTTTGCAATTATTTCTTTATTGAGTTCACAGGTAGATGCATAACATACCACATAAACTGTATTACATCATGCTGCAACTTTAATGTGTTTCTCATCAACCTAATCTCCAGAAACCCTCCCACCACCCCCACCGATGGACCACAGAATAATAAAACACATGTCTCTCCCAGTATCTACATATTTATCCACACACATAACTATAGTGACAAAGTGAAACCAGAACATCCAGATTCTGTTCCAGAAGTAAGAAAATCCCATTCAGTCTTTACAGACTTTAATGAACTATATTTCCCATAAACCCCACTGCCCATCGAAGATTATGCCACGTTTATGTCATATCGGAACCATCATAATTAGGAGATTACGACTTGTAATTAAAGTTGTTTTACGGTTGGGAAGCTCAGATATATCTGACACTGAGCTTCATAATGAAGGTATATGGACGCGTCAAGTCAGCCAAAATCCAAACTTCATGGTGATTACTGCATTCTCAAACACTCAACAGTTTTCATATGGATTATTTCTTCAATAGAAAGTAGCTCTGGAGTGTCCCTGTAATCTAATCTGCGGCTTGCTATTGGTCGACAGCGCAAATTTGCAGGTCAAAGGTCACCAAAGTTGTACTCAACAATTCCACTAATCGTGATGATTACATTGAAACTATTTGAATTTGCTGCAAATGTTTTGCCTTTTTAAATGCTGCTGTGTTTAGGCCTTCAGTCTGATGTTTTACATTTTTATTTTTAACAATAAATCCCATGAAAATACCCAAACCAACAACGTGTTAGTCTCTCATGCAGTCTCTTCATTTTCTGTCCTGGGGTGTCCATTTGTAGTTTTAATGAAGTGTATTTTCAATTAATGGTTGTTTATTTTTGTACTATTTTCTGGCCTCTGACTCCGGACCAGCATATTTTACTTTAAAGAGGACATATTCAGCTTTTTGTGGTTTTCTGTTATTTATATCCTGTTCTGATGGCGGATGTTAAACATGATCAAAGTTCAAAAACTTGAGGTGAACGTATGTAGAAATGCTGCCTGCAAGTCAGAAGTCAGGGCTTCCATGTTTCCATGTGTTGTTCAGCTCCAACATGTACGGATGGATTTGAGAAGTTGACATTTGAGAAAAAGAAGTGAAATCCTGCTACTATAGTTTGTTTACGTAGCCTCCGGAGCCGGAGGAAGCTTCCTGAAAGCTGACCAATCAGAACAGAGTGGGCTCATCAGGAGGCGGGGCCTTAAAGAGACAGGAGCTAAAACGGCCTGTTTCAGACAGAGGCTGAACTGAGGGGCTGCATAAAGGACCACTAGAAGATAAATAAAGAATTTTTAACTGGAAATCATGCAAAGATATTATATTTAACAACAAAACACATGTGATACTAAACACGCCAGAGCAGAAAGACATGAAGTACTACTACTGTACATGCTCCACTTCTCTGTTGTAGTGTTTGTAATGAGTAAAATGAGCTCATCTTGGATAAAAAAAAAAGTCACATAATTTAATTGAGAGCAGAGCAGAGTTACATAAAGCCTGCTGTCTGAAGTCACTCCAGGTTTGTTGGTTTTCGGGCCTCAGAACTGTCGGACACGGCGCTTGTCATTTGTTTGACGATAACTGGACCCCTCCTCCGTCCTGAGCCGAGTCCAGGCAGCTTTCATCCCAAATCTTATCCTGATGAAACCGGCTGTCAGCTCCCATCGAGGCCACGATGAAGCTGCAAACTGGACTCACAGAAGGAGCTTTATTCCCAGGAAGGGTGCTCACTGTTAAAACTTACTAAAAAAAAAGAAGAAAGGGAGGAGGACTTTGAACTTTCTGCCCATCGGTATCTGTTACAACACTCTGCTTCACAGTGAAGAAGTTTGGCACAGAAGAAAAAGAAGAAAAGTGACTCGTTCATGGCGCCGAGATGCTCTGGGATCAGGAGGACGAGGGGAAAAAAAGAGTCTAGTTAGTAGTTCTGTGTAAGGCACTACTGTACTACACTGTAAAATGATCAAATAACTTCAAGACAAAGTCAAGAGGTTGTGATATGTAGCACAACAAGCTAGTGAAACTGTAAACAGAACGACAATCCTGCACATGCTCAGTGGCGTCTGCCTTACACAGAACTACTCTCTGGAGACTGAAAACATGACCGCTGTTATTAGTCTTTGGAGCCGTTTCTAAACAAACTGACATGAACAAACTCTTCATGATGAAGGATCAGGTCACCCAGTGCAGCGATGTGACTCACTGTCAAGTCAAGTCCATTTTTATTTATATAGCACCAAATTAAAACAGAAGTTATCTCAGCGCACTTTTCACATAGAGCAGGTCTAGACTGGACTCTTTATTTCACAGAGACTCAACATTCCTCTATGAGCAGCGCTTGGCGACAGCAGCAAGGAAAAACTCCCCTTTAACGGGAAGAAACCTCGAGCAGAACCGGACTCTAGGTGGGCGCCATCTGCCTCGACCGGTCGGGTTGTTGATGGTGATTGATGTGTTTTTAATAGTTTTTGGACAACAACGGAGGAATAAGATATATCAGGCTTTGGATACACACACAATACTTGTTAGTAGATCAGCTCATTGTTGGTTTGGATCCAAACATGAGATCTGACAAGAAGAAAGATACACTGAAGGTATAATGAGACTAAGTTTGAACTTATAAACATCTGCTGCGACCGACTCCTGTGAATTGGACTGATGTGTCTTGGTGAGGACTGATCGACCTCTAAAGACACTGTTACAGTAGTCGAGCCAACGGATGATAAACATTTTTCTGCTTAGACATGTGACATGTCTCCTGCTTAGACATAAATCCTTAAATTCTCAGTATATTCTTAAGGTGATATTCGGCTGATTTGTCTCAATGTGTCCATGACGACACCAAGATTTCTAGTTCTCTCACAAATGCTTCCTTTCATAATGAAAACATTATTTATACACTATAATGACTTTTGTTTGTTGGAAGCTGCTCAGTGTTTTTATTTTGGACTGTAGGCCAGAAGTCAACTCAGTGCCTCTCTAAGTTAACACCTTTCTGAAGTGAAGTTGTCGTTAATTAATCAGCGTGTTGTATTTGCTTCTTCTTCTTCTTTGGTGGCCTGGAAATGCTGGTGTTGTTGTTCAGGTCTGCCGGACAGAGAGACCTCACCTGGACGAGTGTCGGCCCGTCGGGCTCGAGGTTCCTGCCTGTGTTGTTTGGGAGTTAATCAATGTTACGACATGGAGGATGTTGGTTTAAAGACGGAAATATCAACAGACGGTTAAGTACAGCTCGTTAATTCCATTAACATGCGTGAAAGTGTGTGTTTGTTCAGCTAATTGGGCTGAATTATTCAATTTGTCCGTTTTTGGAAGTGATGTTTGGATAGCTAATTTGTGGAGAACATTTTCCACAAAGAGAAGGAGGGCAGGGCTGCTGTGTGGCTCTGAAGTTCAGGGAAAATAAACCAGATCATGGAGAGAGAAACAGAATCTAAATGTAGAACAAGTAGTGGCACAAATACACCTTTAATGTAAGAAGAAGTGAGAAAAAGGGAGAGAAGAAGTATCTGACATCGTCTCTGTAAAGAAATCCTGCAATAAAACACATCAGAAGACGACCTGGATGGACAGAAGGGACTTAATGACAAAAGTGAAACTTACAGACCAAAATTATAATCCTTAAAGCAGTGAGAATCTGTTTTTTTATGCAGCTTTATAACGAGTTTCAGCTCATTGTTTATCTGTTCGGCTGCAACTTTACTGCTCTGGTTCACTCTCAGCGCTCTCATAGCGTCGTTTTCAGAGAAAAAGCTGTAAAAAGCCGCTGTACACTACCTGCTCAGCACCAAACAGCAAACAGACACAGTTAGCTGTAGACTAACTGGTGAACATAGTGGAGCATTTAACAGATATCTGTCCACCTGGTGAATGTAAGTCCAATATTCACTCTCCTTTAGCTCTGTTTTTGCTCTCTATCGACTCCGGAGGGAAATATCTGACTCTTTAGCTGCTAAATGCTCCACTATGTTCACCAGGAAATGTGCTGCAAAACCAAACCTAGCAGGTAAAAGAAGCTGAAAAGCTTCATAAAGCTGCAGAGATGCCAAAGAGAATCAAGAATCAGCTTTATTGGCCAAGTATGTTTATGCATAGAAGGAATTTGACTCTGGTGAAGGACAACAAGCCAAAGAAAGTTAATTAAACATAAATATAATCACCATTATGTGCAAGCACGTTTGTGAAAAATAGATACATACATATAGAAACAACAAGTGGACAACAACATACAATGTCTATACACAGCTGAAACCGTTCCTATAGTGCAAAGGTGTGAAAGAGTACTGAGATAAATGTGTAAAAAGTGATGTTACTTTATACACACACAGTAGATGGTTATGTACAGTATATACAGCTTGCTCAAATATACAGTATATATTGGCTTGAAGTTTGTAAAGATGTTGTAGTTTCCTCCCTCCTCGGCTCTCTGTGACGTTCATACAAACTCTCTGAGCAACAGACACAAACAGATCCGTGACTGAAGAAGAAGAAGTTCATTTATAACCGAGAGCTGACAGCTGGGACGACGTCTGCCTGCCGCGCCCTCAGTGAAGGATGGTCGGTTGGATTGTTACATAACAGGACAGTCGAATGACAGCGTGGGTAGAAGAGATGGGAATTTACTTTCCTTTTTTTTCAGTCAGAAAAGGGTTCAAACTGGACTGTGAGGACAGCGTTAAAGAATAGTGCTGTAATCATTCCTCCTGCTCATACTGGATATTAAAAGATCCTTCAAATGTGCTTTCAATGTAAGTGATGGAGGCCAAAATCCACAGTGTGTCCACACAGTCACTAAAAGTCTGTGTGAAGCTTCTATTCAGCTTCAGCAGTCTGAGTTAGTCATATCAAGTGGATATCTGACACATTTACAGTCTTTTAGCATCAAATTCCCTCTTTGTGTTTCCTCAGACAGTGTTTCCCTGTTGTTGCGTCACATGCTCCAACAATCATCAGAATAACATAATTCAAAATAAAAGAACATCTGTATGATCACCCTCCAGCAATCATCAAAATGATATGATACAATATATAAGCAACATCTGAGAAAACACAGGTTTATCACCTCCTCGTGTTCCTCTGTTGGTTACACTGTGTTACAGAGTGAGGAACAAAAGAGTGCTTGTACTTTCTTCTTGCAGTCTGGAGCCCTAAGGCGCCTCCCAGAGGGCAGAAGTTGGTACTCCTCATGTAGGATATCTGAGGGCACACTAATGCAGCTGTTTATGAAGGAGCTTTCCACAGAGTGACCTGAACAGATCCCCAGCAGCTGTAGTATCCTGGCTTTCAGTTGGACTGAGAGGCCACTGAACCAGACTGAGCCTCTGTATCGCAGGATGCTTTTTATGGTGGAGCAGAAGAATAGATTGAGGGTTTCCTTCCTGGCTCCAAATGACATGAGTCTCCTTAAACAGTAAATTCTCTGTTGTACCTTATTGCAGATGAAGTCCACATGGTAGATTGAAGACAGTGCACTGCCCATGTGCACCCCCAGGTATCTGAATGATGATCTTTGTTTTATGGGTTGGTTATGAGTTGTAACC
The DNA here is from genome assembly GCF_914725855.1 of Thunnus albacares. Classification (NCBI taxonomy): domain Eukaryota; kingdom Metazoa; phylum Chordata; class Actinopteri; order Scombriformes; family Scombridae; genus Thunnus; species Thunnus albacares. Next base: position 1,769,568 of record NC_058128.1, on the reverse strand, counting down.
TGAGTCTTGTGTGGCTCTGAAGATGATCTCCTGTGTTTTGAGGGTATTGAGTATGATTGATTGATTTGATTTATTGATTGGGACAGTGTGCAGTTTTAAACATTAAAGATGCACTGCACCGGAGTTAGCTCGAAGCTAATTTGCATCTGTAGTCCCCCCACAATCAAAACATACAACAGCACAACAACAAACAAAAAACAAAAAAACCCAAACCAAAACAAAAAAAACAAACCGCACAGAACACACCATACAAAATACAAAATACATGAGAGCGTTACGATCACACCACTGAACCACTTTGTTGACACTGTCCAGGTGAACATCAGGCTCCTCCCCCTCCATCATCAGTGCTACCAGTGCAGTATCATTGGAGAATTTGATGATGTAGTGGTTAAGCACACTGGAGGGGGGGGGGGGCATTTTGCAGAGCAGTATGTCTGGCTGTATTGTGTTGAATGCAGTGAAGTCTTTTTTTATTAAGTTTTATTTTCAGTGCATCCAGATGTTTTGAAACCATAGACACCATGACGTCAACCATTGGTTTGTGGACTCCCGTTTTGAAGCCTTAAGTATGGCATTCTGACCGTCGCCATCTTGGTTTTTTGGAGTCAGAAGACACCATATTTGGACAAGAAGGTGGAGCTGACCATAATGCTAGCGTCAGCTGCTAGCTTGGTTAGCACAGTGCATTTACAGTTTATGGTTAACTGTGATATTGCTAACGCCAATGCTAATTTTGGCTAGCGAAAAACAGGCTTGAAACAAAACTGAACATCCGACTCCTTAGAGGGTCTTTTAATAGGTATGCTAGTGACTTGTCAATCACAACGTCACCACACTCTAAAGCATACCCTGCTTTATCGTCTATTTTACTCACCTTTTTTACTAACAGGACCATAATTTACAAAATGAACATCATGCTGTATTGGAGAAGACTTGAAACTAGCGATTGAGACCATAAACTCATTAAGAAAGTGTTTACTGAGGTAATAAATAAAGTGAGAAGTAGAGTCATTTTCTCATAGACTTCTATACAATCAGACATGTTTTTGGAGCCAGTGGAGTCGCCCCCTGCTGGACATTAGAGAGAATGCAGGTTTAAGTCACTTCTGCATTAGCCTCATTTTCCAGACCCAGAGCTTCCCACTCGTTTGAAACCAGATGTATGAGGGTAGCAACAGCATCTTCAGTGCTGTGCTCTTGCTTGTATGCAAACTGGTACGGGTCAAGTTTTTCCTGTATATACTAAGAGAGCAGTTGACAGATGATTCTCTCCAATGACTTCATTAATACAGAGGTCAGGGCTGCAGGTCGAACGTCATTGCGCTCCTTGGGGCATGGTTTCATAGGAAGTTGGATGATGTGTGAAGTTTTCCATGCTGTGGGGACAGTGTGTGTGTCTAGTGAATGCTGGAAAATGGGCTGCCACCCCGGGGTTAGCTACTCACTGCATGTCTTCAGAATAGAGGCACTGATGTTGTCAGTACTTACGTGTACTGAGATGTCGAAAGATGTTGGCCACCTGACCTGCTGAGATTTCCACTCTTATCTTCAGACCCCACAGTTACTGACTCCAGCACCTCCCGGCATCTTTCAGAGCTCCAAGTTGTTTCAAACCTGGTGAAAATGGTGTTAATCATTTGCAGACGCCAGCTCATCGTTAGTCACAAATGACTTGTAGTGTTTTCTTGGCATACCTGTCATGTTTTTCATGGTCTCCCATATTTTTGGGGGGTTGCCAGCCTTCAGTGTCTCCTCAAAGTGTCTCTTGTGTGCATCCTCTGCCCGCCTGAGTTTGCCTCTCAGTTCCTTGTCTTTTCTTTGCAGCTCCATTGTGTCCTTGTTTTTAAAAGATAATTTTCTTGGGTTAATTGTTTGTTTATATCATATTTATAGTAACAAAAAGAGGGACTTTGGCTCTAAAAAGACTGTAACATTGAAAGATATCTACTTGATTTGACTCATTTGGACGCTGAAGCTTCATATTAGCTTCAGATAAACTTTTAAATACATTTTTGCACAGAAGGAGGACTGTGGATTTTGTCCCCCATCACTTCCATTGTAAGTGCATTATGAAGGGATCTTCTAATGGTCAGTATGAACAGAAGGAATGATTACAGCAATAAAAAACAGGTTTAATGTTCCTTTGGGCTCCTAGCTGTTGGTATAGGACAGACTTGAAAATTTGTGAACCCGTCCTTTAACATCAGAGAGAAAGTCTGACACCTTTTCATCGAGTCCAGATTGATTTAAAGTATCTGTAGACAGCCGAGGACACGGACGCCTCTGCTTCCTGTCTCTGCTCAATGGACTCCACTGTTTGTCAGGAAGTAAAGGATGAGGGGTTACAGGTTGTCCACCCTGCACTCCATCATGCTCTCAACACTGGTGGATATGCTCTGAAATACTGCAGGTTTCTACTTTTATATTCAATGCAAAGAACATTTTCATTTCCTGAATCTCTCTGTTTTTTTTCCTGTGCTCCAACAATTTGCTTGAATGTGACAAACTCTTTGTAAACGTCTGGTTTCAGCCTGATGAATGTCACCTGTTCACGAGGAGATGAACATTCTTCGACACCCCTAAAATGTCCATATAAGGTGACCTGCAACACTGTTTGTGGGCGAGTTTCATTCACAGAAATGTTCCCAAAGAGTGAAAAGAAGAATCCAAAAAACCAGCAGACACATTGATCAGTGTCAGACGTGGTATTAGAAGAGCTGAAACTATTAGAAAACATGAATCCATCAGAGCAGCTGCACTGTGAAATAAAGAGGAAACGCTTTGACATGAAGTTAGATGCTTAAAAACGTTTTTTTTTTTAAAGCAAAACGCTCCATGACTGATATGAGAGACCGTAGAGGTGAAAAATACATTTACTCAAGTACTTAAGTACAGTTTAGAGGTACTTGTACTTTACTTGAGTATTTCCATGTGATGCTACTTTCTACATTTCAGAGGGAAATATTGTACTTTCTACTCCACTACATTTATTTAACAGCTTTAGTTACTTTTCAGATGAAGATTTGACACAATGGATAATATAACAAGCTTTTAAAATACAACACATTGTTAAAGATGAAACCAGTGGTTTCCAACCTTTTTGTCTTTTGACGTCTTACAAAAAGCAGTGTGTAGTCGGGGTCACATTTCACATGTCTATGAGTTGTTAACAGCTCCACCAAATAGTGATTTTTCCCTCTAAACTTCTCACATTTCAATAAATGTTCAAATGATCCAATATTTCAGCAAAAATCAAAGATTTGAGAAAAAGTCCAAAAACTGAAAACAGATTTGTGTATCAGAACTTTGTTTTTTCTTCTTTCCTCTCCCATTAATCATCTCACCACCCCTCAGATTTATCTGCTGACCCTTTGGAGGGGCCCGACCCCTAGGTTGGGAACCACTGGACTAAACTAGCTAACTGTATATAAAGTAGTGTAAACTAGCTCCACCTCCAGCAGCTACAACAGTAACATGCTGCTCTAACACTGATGCTTCACTATTAATAATCTAATGATGTCATATATAATAATATATCAGTCAGAGGGACCAAACCACTACTTTTACTGCAATACTTTAACTACATCAAGCTCATAATACTTATGTACTTTTACTGCAATACTTTAACTACATCAAGCTCATAATACTTATGTACTTTTACTGCAATACTTTAACTACATCAAGCTCATAATACTTATGTACTTTTACTGCAATACTTCCTTTTTTACTGCAGTAAAGGATCTGAGTACTTCTTCCAGCACTGTTAAAAAGGATATTCCTGCTCTCAGGAGGACAAATCCAAATGATTTTGTTGACTTGTCACCTTTATCAGGACTTCAACAACACTTTGGCCAAGGTATCTACAGATGTTGGGGGCAGATTTACGTGAAATTCCAGCACATTCATGCTCCTCAGAGAATGAACTCTTCCCAGGACAAAATATCAGCCTTGCAGACAAGATTTTTGTGTTATCTAATAGACAGATTACCTGGACTCTACTTGCAGAGATTTTTGTCTTTTTATATTTTCTCCAAGTGTAGTTTTGATCTTCAGAAATCTGTTTGGCTACGACTGTAATCTCTCATCAGCTGTTCAGGATTTCTAAACTTGTCTTGATGCAGCTCTGCGGTTCTTCATGTCCCATGATGACATGTTGTTAGAATTCAGCATCCTGGAGCCTGAGTCTGGGCCTCTCCCTGCTCACAATCAAAACAAGGAAGAGGAGCTTTCAGCGCGGCGCTCCACACCCAGAGAGAGTAACCCGAGCTGGGGCGGATCACACACACACACAGCGTCCCGGAGCCTGGAGGAGTTTCTGTACAGCTCTGCAGTGAAAACACACGTGGAGATAAGAGAGTCAATCCACTGGTTCAGTTTACTTTACAACTACCACAAAACTGGGATTAAATCTGTTTAAATCAAAGTTTAAATCCTGCTGCTTGTTGGATTAAATCCAACAAACTCACATTTAAAACTGGTTCTAATCTACAGTTTATATTGCAGACTCATTTATACACGAACCAGGAAGTAAATCTTAACGAGTTCTGGACTGTTGTTTGGACATAATAAGATATTTAAAGACGTCATGTTTGACTCTGGGAAACTATAATGGCCATTTTATCAGGGCTGCAAATAACAATTATAGTTAATATATTAATATTAATTATTTTAATTATCAATTAATCTGCCAATTATTTTCTTAATTGATTGTTTTGTCTATGAAATGTCAGAAAATAGTGAAAATTCCTTTTAATTAATTAATGATGTCCAAAACTCAAATAAACTCAGTTTACTATCACGTATGACAAAGAAAAGCATAAAATCATCACATCTGAGAAGCTAAAAGCAGCACATTTTTGGCATTTTTTCAAAAAAAAAATCAATTAATCAACTAATCGTTTCAGCTCTACTGATATCAGATCAATTATTTTGAACCAGGACCTTCAGTATTTAGTATTTAGATCAAATAGCTCAGATACATTATTTTTACTTTGTATGCTGAGTAAACTGTATTTCAGTATGAATTAACGTCTATATTATCTAATTTTCAGGTCGTATCTTGAGAGTCTCTTAGACTACGACTAACTTTCCCAATTACGTCGTGTAATTATGTTCACAGATAACGTTTTTTCCAGAACAGTAATCTACATTTCTTTATCTGACTGCAGCCGAAGGTCAAAGGTCAAAGGTCAGAGGTCACGGTTGATGGTGGACGTTGAGCTTCACATCCTGTGTGTGTTCAGGTTTAGACAATAAAAGCACTTAAAGATCATTGTTTCAGTTTAATGTTAATAAACTTAAATTATCTTTTCTTAAGTCAGAGTCTAAAAACAACAACGTAAACGCTTAGTATCGACATTTTCACGACTTGTCAGATACTTTAATTAATGTTTTCTCATCATGTTGACAGAAAACATCATGTTTCCTGCTAAACATATTTGCCATTATAATTTAGTTGAATATAAATGTAATTTCTAGGAGACAAAGTTTGACGTCAGCTGTGTCTTTTAGATAAATTTAAGTGTGATTGATTTTAACCTGTTAAATAAATAAAATCCAACAAATACAAACAAACAAGAAGAAAAGAGGGGAGAGGAAAAAAGTCAAAATGAGCTTATTGATTACTCAAATAATATACATACCGCACATAAATATAAAAGAAAAACAGAAAAACACTTCCCAATGAGAAGAGTAGATCCATAAATTTGGACCTCTGGTCGTCAGATGATCAGGGCCAATAAATCCTGACTGGGACGTCCCTGATATTAACCCAGTTCATAATGGTGTCAAAAATACATTAAACAAACAATCTGAAACATGTTAACCAGAGTTAACTTAACCGAGCATTGCAGTTAAAATTAAAGATAACTCTGGATCAACAGGAAATTAACCAGCAACTCTTTTGATAAATAAGAAATTGTTTTAGTAACTTTTAATCAAAAACAACCAAATAATGAAATGTGATAATAAACTGGATTTATTTGGGGTTTGGATATATATCAATCAATATCAATATCAATCACTTGTGACAAAGATGTAACGGACGCAGGATATTTTACAGTTTAACAATAAACTTTATTGTCCAAAATGACATCAGTGCACTGAAACAGTAAACTTAATAATTATTAATAATTATAAATAAAGAAAACACAAATACAAGAAAAAAAATATTAGGCCAATATCAGCCGATAATATCAGCTGACGGATGTATCTGTCGGGCTTCATAACAAACATTAAAAGCATCCAGGAAGCGCAGAAGAATCTTTAGATGATCAATAACAGAGCTGAGGAAGAGGAGGGAGCGTGTAGAGCAGAGTAACGACGGGTAGAGAGGAAGAAAAGAAAAGATTCATTACACTGAGATGATTTCTGCGAACTTGTCAGCCAAAGAACACAGTTTGAACCGTGTTGCTTTTCTTCGGACAATTAGTTCCTCCGTCTTCACTCTCATCGCCGTTATTAAAACCGAGGGGATTAGAAACCTCCGAGACGGGACGGCCTGGAGGGAGGAGACGACGCCGGAGGGTTCATGGCTTGTTTCTGGGTTTAAAATAGAACGATGGGACATGATATCAGAACTAAAATCACACATGAGCTCATTAGAGGAAGAGGAGGACGGAAGGTTTATCCGTAGATTAAAGCTGAACAGAGTGCCGCAGTTGTTTTGGGGTGGAAGTTGCTCTCAGCGGGACTCGCTAATGAAGACGACGAGTGTTATCAGCAAATCAGTTTCTCTGTTTGGTTTCTAGTAAAAAACCTTTTGGCCTTGAACTACAAGATCTAAAGTCTGAATATAAACTCTGATTTCGACCCGATGAATGATTTGTAACTTGTTTAGTCTGGTTTAATTTGACTTAATTTGGTTGGTTTTCCTCTTTGATATGACTCGTTTGGGCAGATCTGAACACAGCAGTCATACAGGAGACGCTTTAATCAATCAATCAATCAATCAATCAATCAATCAAACTTTATTTGTACAGGTGAATGCAATTCAAAGTGTGTTTAGATCAACCTACTTTAAGTACCTTAAAGTTCCAACTGATTCAAAAAGACTCAATTCTCTAGAAATACTGAGTCAATCATTATTTTCAACGTGTCATTAAGGTCTCAATCTGTAATTCAGACCCTCTAATAAGTGTTCTGATGGTCATTTTGGAAATTATTGCTCCATTAATAAGCTTTGAAGACTTGTAGTAACTTTGATGTCTGCCGTGTGCGCGTTGATTGACAGCTGTGATTGACAGTTGGCTCACCCGCGCTGCACACGAGGTGGCGCAGATTCACGTCCGCACGAGTCGAAAATGTTTCAACTCGAGCGAAAAACTCACACATATCCCGAAGCTTTATGAATGTGTTTCATAACCGTAGAGTGACGAGAGGAAAAAAGGAGAGACTGGACGAGACTGACGCTCAGTTTGAAGCTGAACTGAACACAAACGCTCAGAAACAGTTGGTGCGTCTCTTGCTAGCTAGTTCACAGCTAACATACAGTTGGTATTTCGGCTGTTTGGGGTGAATAAACACAAACGGCTGTCTGAACACACTTTAAGACTTGTATATGTAGTGTGTAGTACCGCTCACATGCAAAATAATGTAATATCTGAAAAGCCTAACTGAAAATACTACATATGGTAACATAGTGAGACGTATAAGGACTTTCCGCATAAGCCTGTAAATTAAAGGAATTAAAAATAGACAAAAGGGTAGAAAAATCATTTTTATCGGATGTTTTGGACCAAACCTGAGACAGACTGATGAGCTCACCTCGTGACCTTTGACCTGTGCTCAGTCAGTGGGTGTAAATCTGCTGTACGTGCCTCTCGGTCACCCGTCCACAATGTGCTGACAGCCGGGTGTGTCAGCACACTCCTCACAATGACAAGAAGCAGCATTATAAATAGACTGCTTATCACTCCATCAACCAATCAAATCAAACTGTTTACCATGATGTCATCCTCAGAAGGGGGATATTAATAAACTAAAAACTATAAACATCCTGCTGCACTCACCTTCTTAATGACAGATTATGTAACTTCTTCCACTCGTCATGTCATGGATGTGAACCCGGCCTCCTGCTGCGGTTCTGTTTCTCGCCACACTGACGCTGACATCATCTCCCTCAGCGGCGGGTGAGAGTGGACAGGTTGTAACAGGTTGTATAAGCTGGACAGGATGCAGACATCAGGACTGTGTTTTCTCCTTCGTGCTGTTCAGACTCTGTGACCCATTTGGCTCGAAGCTGCTTCATTCTTTCAGTCTCTCTGCATGAAACTCAGAGGATCTGAAAATAACCAAGCAGCAGAAAGAAGGAAACATGCAGCTGTTGAAAGATTCATGTTGTCATGTCGCACAGTTTGACTCCGGACAAGAAGTTTATATTTTTATTTGAGGAATGGATAAAGCATCCAAGAAGAAGAATCCAGTGTAGATTTGTGTGTTTTTTGAGCAAACGTTATTTCATGTCATGATGGCGTCCCCTAGTTTTACATTATTTCAATTAAATACCGTTCCATCATCTGCTTATGCAGCTGGACTCCTTATTTCCACACAGCAAATCAAATTTTGACTAAAGCAATAACGTCGCACTGCAGAGCAGACGGTCACACTGAGCCTGATCGCATCCTGCTACACAACACAAGAGCCACAGACTCTGAACAACAACCCACATTAGCTTAAGGGTCTCGCTTGTCCTGCATCTTGTTGTCTCTCGCTCTTGACTTAAAACAGAAGGTGATCGTACCTTTGACGTTGTGGCCCCTACACTGTGGAACGCTCTTCCACTTGACATACGATCTGCGGTCGCTGATGACGCCTTTAAAAAGCAGCTGAAGACTCATCTGTGCAGACTGGCCATCCTCTAGTCTAGTGTTTGTAATTCTATGTGTTTTTTATGTCTTGTTGCTTATGTTTTATTGTTTGTTTAGTGTTTTTTTCCTGCTTTATAGTCTTATCCTGTGAAGCTGTTTGTGTTCTTGCTCTGTGAAAGGTGTTATACTAAATAAACTTTTCTTACTACTTACCTTAGCTTGTTGAACGAGCCACCAAACAAATATACCTGCAAATGTCACTTCGGACCCGTTAGGTGCTGGTTTAGTTCTTACTCTTCAACACCACTGCTAACAACACGTTGTCTGTCCGTGGCTTGTAGCCACAGCAGTTTGTTTACTTTGTCTCCATTCACATGGTGTAACATGTGCCAACTGCAATCAATCAAACACAGACACCGACACGCCCCTCCAGCTGCTATCAATCAAACACAGACACCGACACACCGCTCCAGCAGCTGTCAATCATACACAGACACGACACGCCCCTCCAGCTGCTATCAATCAAACACAGACACCGACACACCGCTCCAGCTGCTGTCAATCATACACAGACACGACACGCCTCTCCAGCAGCTGTCAATCATACACAGACACGACACGCCCCTCCAGCTGCTGTCAATCAAACACAGACACGCCCCTCCAGCTGCTATCAATCAAACACAGACACCGACACACCGCTCCAGCAGCTGTCAATCATACACAGACACTGACACGCCCCTCCAGCTGCTATCAATCAAACACAGACACCGACACGCCCCTCCAGCAGCTGTCAATCAAACACAGATACGGACACGCCTCTCTAGCTGCTGTCAATCAAACACAGACACAGACATGCCTCTTTAGCTGGCAGAGACCAAAAAGACCATTTCTGATATTTCACCAAAGACCTTAATAATAATAAAAATCTATTACCATTTAGAAAACACAATGAAATCATTTTTGACTGCAAAAAGATGACTAAATGTGATTTCAATTGGACTTTAAAGCAAGGTTGTGATACAGGGATTTCACAGTAATCTGCTTAATCTGATATTGATATTTCATGTGTTAAACTGACATTTTGTCTTTAAAGGGCCGGTTGGTGTTGAGTACTTTTGCTTGAAGCAGAGCAAAGATCTCGAGGCATTTTTAAACAAGAACTATCCAGAAACTCAAGATGAGACTTTCTGTCTTCAGTTTATCGACATTAATCTTAAATGTGTTTATCAGATTGTACTTTGAGGACACAAAACAAGAAGCAGCACATCAGAGAGGATGGTCCCATCCTGCTGCTGAGGGCAGGGTGGCAGCCGCTCGCTAATCACAGATCAGAGTTCAGGAAACAAACGCCGCCGCCGCCGTCCTGCAGCTTTGACATCACATGTAACTGCAGCTCGTCTCCACAGCACGGCGTTTACTGCTGTGACGTCTGCAGAGGATCCCTCCGCTCCTCTGGACCTTATGAATGAACAAGTGTTTCATGTGGAAATTGTTATTCTAACCACATACATAAGTGTTTCAGGGCTGTTATGGAAAAGTAATTGGCGCAATTACAGAGGAGGGGGACATGTGTCAGAGGGTCGGGGGCTTTCCCAGAGCACAAACTTTCCTCTGCAGAGCTGCTGCAGCGACGTGGAAACAACACAGAGACACAAGATCTGCTGTCTGTGGAAAACAGAGATATATAACATGATGTGTCACTCTGCTGTTGTTTTCTGAGGAGGAGATACATCGTAAAAAAGTTTGGTCACAGTGGCATCCAGATCCTGATGTTTCATGATTAAGTACGGCCTAAACAACAGTCACACGCGGTTAGATATCTGGCTTTTGCTTTGTGAAGTAATGCGTCTGTTCTTTCCCCTTAAAGATTAATGTTTTATTTCATGAAAATGACACATAAAATTAAAAACATTAGTATTTTTGTGATGTAAGCAGAGGTTGTCTGCCTCTCCTTTAACACACTTCAACTCATTTTAATAAATGAGAACATAACAATGCAAAAATATATATTTTAAATAAAACAAGTTTTGGATTTTATCTTTAAAGCTGCAATAATTGATATTTTTAGCCATTCTAGCCTCTATGGTTGGCAGTGTCAGTCAGTTGGTTCACCAAATCTGGTTTGTACATTCATATTCTTCTCAGTAAAGTAAATTCTTAGATAGAGTTAGGTTTCATTTTAGCTGCTAAACCCTACTTTTACTAAAGCGGTCAGGTCTGATCGGTTGAGCGTCATATCTATGTCCCCAAGCAACAAGGTGTGAACAAAGGTTCCAATGTAAAAGGAAAGACACCAATGATACACTCCATAGCAGCGGCTGGCGGTAGTGAGTCATTTGTTTGAGAGTTTGCCAGATACCATAAAACATAAAAAGAACAAGAAAGAAAGTGACCACAACAAACATGTCGGGGGAAATACAACAGTCGCCATCAACCAGAGCATTAAGCGTTACAAGTAAGAAGAAAAGAGTGAAATCAGACAAGATTAACCTCTCATACTCCAACAATAATAAAGTGGAAAGTAATGCTCTACTTACTCTACCAGGATCATAAATTAATAATTCTGCTCTGCATTGGTTACTATGTGTGATCACATTTTCTGTTATTTTTTGTTGCTGAGATTCAATATGCTAACATTAGCAGGGTGACTGCTACAAAGTACGGCAGCATTAGAGTTAGTGTTACCTGCCTCTGCTAAACCTAAACCTCTCATAACCGGGTTCATTTTTGTCACAATGACCACTAATAGTATCTGTTGCCAGACGCGTCCTGTTTTCATGTATTTATCAGCTCTTCTGTGAACTGCGATCACTCGTTAGCTTGCCAACATGTAACTGGCATCGTTATCAACAGCGCTAAGACGTATTAGCGTCCACCAGACTGTATTCTTGGAGATGTGTGAAGTTGTTGTGTATCGTAACATTAGTGGGACATAGAGTGCCACACCTGCCGGGGCGAGACCCTTAAGCTCAAATTATAGTTCCCGCGTCTGCGAGTCCAATTTGTTGTGTCTGCGTGGACACAACGTTGTGTTCCTGTAGATCTACTGCGCACGTGTGGAGCGTGTTCTCCGAGCGGACCCAAGAAGGTAGTAGGAACACATCAACTACCCGTCCGTGGTGTCCGCAGCTGTCCGTGTGTGTCCGCTCGGGAGTATAAATGAAGCTTTACCTGCCGTTAGTCACTCAGTCAGAGTAACGCGAACTGTTGGGGTTCAGATGTGGACGGTCACATTAATGAGCCATAATCACAGTGAAGGATGTGACAACAGTAGAACCAAAAGAAAAGACGTTTCCTCAGTGAAAGTTAGAGGCTCGCTTTAAGGAATAACTTTTATGTTTTTTTTTACTCCTAAAAACCCTTTAAAATATGCAGATAATTCAAATAAAATTAAAATAACAACATTAAAATAACATTATATAATACAATCCATTGAGAGTCAGCTTAAATTCCCATTAAAAATATTTTAATTTAATGTGAGTTTAAGTTTAAAATGAAGGTATTCAGTTTCATATTGAGCGCAGATGTTTCCAAAGATATTCAATACTGTATGTTGCCAAATTCTGGGGAAAATTGTCTAAAATGATGCACCAGGAAACCAGAATATTTTCATTTTTTATTAAATGCTGCAATGAAAAAAAAATCAGATTATAATAATGAACAACTTAAAGGGAAAATTTAAGGGTAAAAAAAACTGAGTTTAAGATGAAAAGTTATGTTCTGCACCGTAGTTACACAAAGAATCAACATTAAAGAGTCCATTAGCAGTTTGTTTGGAGCTCTGTCGTCACCTCTGATTGGTTTTCCAGACACCTCGCCTGCACAGATGTGTGGCAGCTGACCTTTGACCCCGCTGCAGTCTAAAAATAAACCCAACAGACTCAATAAACATCTGTGCTGCAGGTCCGGGTTCGGCACTTTTTTACTGTGTGAACGCCACTCGTGGGAACCTGCAGCTGTTTTTCAGACGAGATGATGGAAGACGTTACAGGCAGGTGAAAACAAAACAAGGTGTGTCTTTGTCTCGAAGTGATGAATCGTACAAACGTGAAAAATGGAGCATATTGTCAGACAGCAGACGTTCATGGCGCTGCACTCAAGTTGATGTGAAACTTCTATTCAGCTTCAGCAGTCTGAGTTAGTCATATCAAGTGGATATCTGACACATTTACAGTCTTTTTAACATCAAACTCCCTCTTTGTGTTTCCTCAAAAAGACAAAAAGACCTCGTATATGTCTGGACCGTGCAGGTTAATGTGTTGCAGTGATAGTCAGCCGTCGTGTCTATAATGTGAATTCCTGGATGTTTAATGTTCACCTGCAATTTTCTGTAGTGGTCCCAGTAATATTTACATGTCACATGACATGATTAGGCTACGTTTGAGTAAAAAAAAAAAAAGGTTATAAATGCAGCTGCAAGAACAAAACTTTCCACTCATATCTTGGGATGTTTGATTTGAAAAAGAACTGATTTTGTTTAATTATAACTGTTCTAATTATCATTAAGTCCTCCTGATCTTTTATCTGTTTCACTCAGCGGACGTCTCTTGTTTTCCACTGTATTAAGTGTTTTGTCACAGTGATTATTTGGCTGCTTTAACTCTTTATGCACTTTTTTTTCTGACTCTTTCTCAGTTAAGGAGACTGTGGTGAGAAAGTTTTTACAGCATTTTGGTTGCAAATTCAGGAGGTTTATCTCCACCCGGTTACTGCAGTTACAGTCAAATCAAGCGCACCTGCAGACCAGCTGGCCCACACTAACCTCATATAACAGCTTTTGAATCACATGTTTTACCTGCAAGACTCTGTCGTGTCAAATCGATGGAAGGCAATTGGAAAAACACAAGGTCCAAAAACTACTCTTAGATGATAAAAAATCAGGAGTCAGAGGTCCAAGCAGCAAAGTGTTCTTTAATGCCGGCAAAAAAGGAGAGCAAACAGTGCGTACAAGATGTACCAGGTCGCTCTGGAAGGAAAATACACCACAACTCCTGTTTTAATGCTGTTCTTCATCCTTTGTGATGTGAAAACATCTTGCGTCCAGGTATCAGTTCAGTTATAAAATCCAAACACAGCATGGAGCGTCTCTCCCGCCGGCTGCTGACGGTGATGTCAGTCGGAGAGTCGATCGCCGTGGACGGTAGAGGAGGAGACGCAGAGACGCTGCTACGCGTCTGTTTAAACAGGAGTTTAACCGACTTCACACAGTCGCTCTGCATCGCTGCCGTCCTCCACTTCCATCATCTTGTGTCAATTCATTTTGAAAGAGCAACGGCCAATGAGGAAACTCCAACACAGCCAGCCGACCAATGGTGTAACTTCATCACTCAGTCACTAGGGCGCTCAGACAACCTCAGTTATAAGGCCCCGCTGTTGTGGTCCAGCCAGAAAGAGGGACTTTGGTACTAAAAAGACTGTAAAGTTGAAAGATACTGAAGCTTCATATTAGCTTCAGATAAACTTTTAAATACATTTTTGCACAGAAGGAGGACTGTGGATTTTTTCCTCCATCACCTCCATTGTAAGGTCATTATGAAGGGATCTTCTAATGGTCAGTATAAACAGGAGGAATGATTACAGCAAGAAAAACAGCTTTAATGTTCATTTGGGCTCCTGACTGTTGGTTCTGGACTGACGTGAAACATTGTGAACTCGTCCTTTAAGGTTTAAACACACAAACAGTCAGTTGTGATTAATCTGATGAAGCGATTATTTGTATACATTTTTAATTCCCTCCTCAAATATTTTAAGCCTCATTTAGCTCCTAAAGAAGGTAAAATATCCCTTAAAATATTTCATTATCCCAGCGATTTATTTTGTATCTCCAAAAGAAGTTCTTTGAGCATTAATTTGTTAAAAATCTTCTGGTTGGAGGTTTTTTTTTTTACCTTCATGGGGGGAAAACGAACGCGGGAGTGTAAATATGATTTAAACAAGGAGTTTATTCTCCTGCTGAAGAAAGCCTCCACAGATTATTTTACACCTGAACCTCCACATGTGGCTCCTCTCTCTGTAGCCACACATTGGCTTTGATTACTGTAATTGGCTGTGAGGCCCAGCAGAGAACAGCAGGTCTCAGGACCCTGGAGGACCAGTAAAAAGTACCCACTCACTAAAGCCATTAACCCTGTCATAACGAGGAGGGGGGGGGGGGGGGGGGGGGCAAAGTGCTTCACTTAAAGACCACCTCCCAATTAGCTGCATGAAGAAAAGCCGAGCGGCCTCTTACCTCCATGTTAAAGGAAATAAAAGTGGAGAGGACGAGGCACAAAAGAGTGTCTGTAGCAGGAAACGCCGGCCAATGAAAACACTTTGCCTCATGTCCAAATCAGAACCACATGACGGAGGAAAGAAGCAGAACGAGTCGTAATGACCAGGAGGTTCTACTTCCTGTCTGCTGATTGGGGGGCGGCCACGGGGAATAGACGCAGCGGGGGGTCGGACAGCCAATGAGCACGCTGGGAGGGCCGCACCTACAGGCCAATCACAGTCAGTCATGTGAGAGCAGTAGCAGTCATGTCATTTTAAAGGTGCTTTATAAATAAAGTTATTATATTTATGTGTTATTGTGTTCTGTTAGGTTTATTTATTTAAATTTAAACACTAAGAGACCATAAAATAACAACACCTGGATGACGTCATGTAGTAGTTTTTACATTTTTCATTTCCTGTTTCGTCTCTTAACTTCCGGCTGCTATTTTTGCAGAGCTGGAAGAAGTACTCAGATCCTTTACTGCAGTAAAAGTACCAATACAACAATGTAAAAATACTCCATTACAAGTAAAAATCCTGCATGAAAAATCCTACTACAGTAAAAGTACATAAGTATTATGAGCTTGATGTAGTTAAAGTATTGCAGTAAAAGTACATAAGTATTATGAGCTTGATGTAGTTAAAGTATTGCAGTAAAAGTACATAAGTATTATGAGCTTGATGTAGTTAAAGTATTGCAGTAAAAGTACATAAGTATTATGAGCTTGATGTAGTTAAAGTATTGCAGTAAAAGTAGTGGTTTGGTCCCTCTGACTGATATATTATTATATATGACATCATTAGATTATTAATAGTGAAGCATCAGTGTTAGAGCAGCATGTTACTGTTGTAGCTGCTGGAGGTGGAGCTAGTTTACACTACTTTATATACAGTTAGCTAGTTTAGTCCAGTGGTTCCCAACCTAGGGGTCAGGCCCCTCCAAAGGGTCAGCAGATAAATCTGAGGGGTGGTGAGATGATTAATGGGAGAGGAAAGAAGAAAAAACAAAGTTCTGATACACAAATCTGTTTTCAGTTTTTGGACTTTTTCTCTAATCTTTGATTTTTGCTGAAATATTGGATCATTTGAACATTTATTGAAATGAAAGCATGTGAGAAGTTTAGAGGGAAAAATCACTATTTGGTGGAGCTGTTAACAACTCATAGACATGTGAAATGTGACCCCGACTACACACTGCTTTTTGTAAGACGTCAAAAGACAAAAAGGTTGGAAACCACTGATCTGGTTTATTTCAAGAAAACATTTTGGCAAGTGGAAATTCTTAAAATCTAGTCGCCATATTGGCTGGAAATCAAAAAAGTTAATTTTAAGCCCTGGTTTCATTATTTGACTAAGGATGTCCAGGACTCATCAAAACTCTCCTGATCTGAAAACCAGGTTTTGCTTTTTTTCGAACCTTCTCATGTGACAAACAGGTGAATTAACGTAGCGCGTCCAGTTTATGTTTCAGTCACATCATCTTTTCCTCCGTGTGATGGAGGAACAATCTTCACGAGTCTATTTGGCTCATTTCTCTCAGTTTGGTGCCTGCAGCAGCTGTGAAGCAGCAGCAGCAGCATCAAACGGAGGATGGATTGTTTTTCCCTCCGTCTCTCAGCTCGTCCTCGAGGCCGGAGGAGCTGCTGGACCGTGGTGGACCAGACCGTCCCGCTGCCTGTGTGGCCGGTTATTTTTCTTAATGGAGCTCCAGCGCTTAAACACACGAGTCCTCAGAGTGGAGGTGGAAGTTTTCCTAAAAAACAGGAGGAGGATTGACCTCAGCTGGGTGACTCTGACCTCGTCTTTTAAAGACAGACAGACACGTCTTTCTTCCTGTCTGCAACGGCTCATCACAAACTTCACCTGGACGTGTATTTTTAGAGAGGAAATACGGCGTGAAGAGCTCATTAATCAACAAGGAGCTAAATTTAGTTTGACATGACATCACCTCCAGAGACTGAAAAAGTATTCAGATTTCATACTTCATAATAATATAATGATAAGAATTTACGCAAGATAATATAAAAACAGAAATAGAAACACAAAACAGTTCAAAGACAATAAAAAATCTTTCCTGTTAAAGTGTTTTAAGAAGACATTTAAAAGATGTTACTGACTCTGCCGACCTGATCTCCTCAGGTTAACTGTCTCGCTTACTGCTGTAATATTTATTACTTTACAACGTTTCAGTTCATACTGTTTTTATGTAGTTATAGCTGTGCTTTCCTCCAATGTGATGTGCCGTTACTTTTCTTTTTTAAACGAGACAAGTCAAGTCAATTTTATTTGTAAAGCACCTTTCATCTCTCCATTTACCAAAAATCTTCTTTTTGGCAACAGCAGAAACAGCCACTAATTACATTGTTGATTGATCAAATTTTCTGGAATACTTCAATCCAAAACTTTTGAATCGTAACATATGTAGATATGAAGCTTTATTATTTCCAGCAGGTGATGTCTGGTCTCAACCCTCCACAACATGTCAGGACTCCAGTGACACCTGTGTAATGTTTTCAACTCAACAATTAAGACACACACACACACAATTTCACAAAATTAAAAATAAAAATCAGTCATTCAGCCACAAGCTTGAACAAAGCAAAAGGTTTTAAAGTTTTCTTTTAAATGTGGAAACGGTAGTGACTGATCTCAGGTCAGTCCCATTTCTAAAATAATAATCATAACTGCTGCAGAAGCTTTTTTCTTTCGATCACTGGTGCAACAACCTGCAGGCCTTTTAATGTCCCACTCAGAAATCTCTCACATCTCGCTGGTTAAACTGGCATATTTCCAGTCACCTTTTCTGACCCTTTGGTCCTCAATTAACTACATATATAAGAACAAGTTTCCCATGAGACCCGGCTCTCATGATAAAACTCAGACAGTCTCGGACAGTGTGGGACCATTTGAAGATGATGATGTGGAAACCAGCGATGTGGGCGGGTTTAGACGACTCCGGGTCAAAACTAAAGAGGTGTGACAGTTCATCATCGGAGTCTGTGAAGTGTCACCTCACACTCACTTATTGGCTTCAGCGACAGCAGAGACGCTGCACTTCCCTGATCTGGCTACCTGTCCAAGTTCTCCACATATTCATGATATTAGCTCGGAGAGGAGGATGGCTCCTGGCTGTCTGCTGGGGCTCAGACAATCTTCTAGGAATTTCAGTATTCAGAAAAGCTCCGGATTAAAGAAGAGACAATTGATAAGTCACCTGGGAAGCTGCTGAGGCTGTCCAGCGGCTGATCGTCTTACATGAGCTGCAACAGATGAAGAGCAGAGAAACGAGAGGAGGAACCTTTCATATGCAGCTTTAATGCAAATGAAAAAATGGAAATTTGGGAGCAAAAGCCTTTTTACTTTATTTTTTACTTTTAGGAAATCCTCTTGTGAGCTGCCTTCCCCAGAGTGAGCTGAGAGGATGGATATCAGTTTCATCTCTGTGTGTCCACTGCAGAGGTAGTTGTAGAAAAATGAGATCAGGCATAATGTCAGCCTCAGTTTATCACTAACTCTTTAAAGATGCCAAAAAAATTCTCACATTCTTCCAGTGGAGCTCAAAGCAGCTACAAGAGAATGAATGTCCTGTACCCATCTGCCAAGCAATGTGAGAATATTGATTTAAAAAAAAAACCCAAACCAATATAATAACTAAATGATTGATGGTAGCAACAGTAAGTCATGTTTTGTATTGTCAAAAAATATGATGGAACTTCTATTTGCAATATTAGTGAATGAGTTGTATCCATCCGGTGAGTATTTGGGGAAAAACACACATTTATCATATCACCTGGAAATTTTGAAAATGTAATAATAATTGTAAATTTAATAGTTTGTCATGGTTGGATGGTTTGCAAGGAAGTTGTAATGCAATCATTATTATTATTATTATTATTATTATCTGCTGGTTTACATCCCTTTGTTAAAAGGACAAGAACCAATTGAAGACTGTTGTTAACCGCAGCTCTAAAAAGTCCTCAAGAAAGCATATAAGATTATCAACAACCCCACATGTCCCCTAGGACTACATTAACCCGAAGCCATCAGGAAGGGGTCAGTTTACCTTGTACAGACTAATAAATGTACTTTGACACTTCTGATATAATGTGAGTTTTTGTGTTGTTGGATATCGTTGGCCGACTAAAGACCGGCCACTGCCATTGATCCTTGTGTATTTAAACTCTAACATTGTCATATTAGTATTTTTTTTAGCTATGTCTTGTCTTTTTAGATATTTATACTTTAATGTGTGTGAATAAATTGTATGTGTGTACTTGTTTGCAGACTCGCTTGCCTTAAATTGCCCCTTGAGGGATGCATGGAGTAATTTGAATTGAATTGAATCATATTTTAAGGCTATATTAAACTGAAAAAGACGTCCATCTTGGGCTAAATTTGGACCAAATCATAGGAACTAAATGTGACCCAACTTTCAACAGATTTAGCCCAAAAAACAACATCCATTGACATCGGGTGCTTGGTGGCTACGATTAGCTCACAAGCTAATGTTAATTTCAGAGCATGTCATATTAAATTATATTCTGGCTGTTTAAAACTATTTAAAATCACCCCCCAATGTCCGAAGCACTAATTATAAGTACTAATTACATACATGATGTTAGCTAGAGAATGTTATGTAGCTGACATGTTAAGACTGCCAGCTATCAAGCAACCAAGTCATATATTAAATGAACACTTCAACATGAAGACAACATGAATATCAGTTTCATCTCTGCGCATTCAGAACATCCAGGTTTTTAGCCTAGCATAGCACAAAGACTGGAAACAGGAGGAAACTGCTAGCCTAGCTCCATCAAAGTGAAAAAATTCTGAACAATTCCTTATCTGTGTGAGAAACCACTAGCTAGCGTAGCCATAAAACAGCTAGCATAATCACTGTTATATTAGATGTTAAGCGCTACAAACAGTTAGCATTATTTTGCACACTCGTTTCTTGGTCCACTCCAACTGGCTCCATGTACATTGTTAGTGATATTTAAAGTGTTTTCACAATATTGAATGTGTTTGTGGACTGTTTAGACACAGTTTAGAGATTTACTAGTTCTACGTTAGTCCAAGTGATACTTGTTAGTATCTGTGTCAGTGCATTTATGATGCAAATTACAGCTAAAACTAAGTTTTTAAGTGGTGTGTAGAGCTATGAAAAATTGATACAGAGAAAAAATATGCTGATTTGTGTTTGATATTTTGTTTGTACATGTTTTAACATGGAAAATATGTCTAGCGAGACAGTTGATGTAAAGAAGTAGTTAATACTGAAAAAGGAGACAACACAGACAAAAAAGTGAGTTTTGTTCATTTGCTGGGCTCTGTGTAACTCGTCCTCAACACATTATGAAAAAGAGTTTGTTTGGCGTTTATTTCTGTAGATTTGAGTGATTTTCATTTACAGCCTCTTCAGCCAGTTCAGTCTTATTGGATCCTTTGTTCTGTTCTGTTCTCTCTGTCTTGTTTTGTCTGCTATATTTGGATTTAAGAGTGATACTTCTTAAACTGTATTTGGGTCCATCTTCTGTTACTGTTCACTTTCAACAATTCCAAAGCTGAAGCTGTCTGATTTGCATGATGTATCTTGTTTACTGAACAGGTGTAAAAACAGAAATGTAAAAACTAGACGTAGTTTTAGGAGCAGTTAATGGTGGAGCTATTTGTCAACCTAACAAACAACAAACCTAACTCTTCTATTAGCAAAATGACTCTACAGTTTGGTGAATAGCTTTCTACTAAACAAGACAGGCCAAACATGAATCCTGAGGGTTTTGGTGACTTCTTGACTTCTGCTGCAGCCTGTAGGCGAAGTTAGCAGGACTTAAAACTTTAATTCTTGTTAATTGCAGCTTGATTTGTTTGTCCTTAACGCCTGTTACTCTGTTATTTCTGCTTCAGGCAAGATAACAGCTCATCAGGATGACTGACAGGTGTTGGGGTGAAAAGTTGACCAGCAGACGGGGAACAATAATCCTGCACTTTCTATGTCACTGAAACACTGAAATTCACAACATTTCTTGATTTTATTTCTTTTGCTCTCTATAGACTCTCACTTTACATGCAGTGAGTGTTTTAGAGGTTCATTAAATATCAGAATATAAGATAAAAGCTTCAGTTAAAATCAAAGTATGACTGAAACAGAACATGTAGATTATAGATTGACACTGTTCACCACAAAGGAAAGTTTTAATTTAGACAAACAAGGTGAGTAACATTTTGATGGTAAATACGCTGCTAGCTTCAGCTAGTTGTGACTTTCTGTGGGAAATGTTTTGTTTCATAACACTTAAGTACAAATAAATGACATAAACCTTGCACAACTTAAGGATAAAAAAAAGTTTCATGAATGTTTTGTTCCCTATAAAAGAAACAACCTAAAAACACACATTTAACCTGAGCAAAAATATTTATTTTTTGTATGCAATTTTTTTGTTTTACCTTTACATTTATTGGTGGATTTTAAGAAAAATTAGAGTTTGCATTAAAAACTCTCCCGAACTTATGTTAAATATTTAATGCTACCCTGGACAGTTTCAGAATCAAGACCTGATGATTGATTGATTGAAATTCCCGGTAAATTACTGGGATAACCTTTAGGCACTGCTAGTGATTTGCACTTTCTCACACATGCCATGGCAATGCCAAAATAGATAGTGCGAGGGACAGTCCAGCAGATGATGGTCATGCAACACTTATGGATGCCAACCGCCATAAAACTCAACAGAAGAAGAAGAAGGGGCAAGGCAGAAGACGTCTTTTAT
This sequence comes from Thunnus albacares, assembly GCF_914725855.1. NCBI lineage: Eukaryota > Metazoa > Chordata > Actinopteri > Scombriformes > Scombridae > Thunnus > Thunnus albacares. Next base: position 1,747,736 of record NC_058128.1, on the reverse strand, counting down.
TATTTTCAGGAACATGGCGGACGAGGAGCTGTTTTTGTCCAGTGCCAATGTTGTTGTTGTTGTTGTTATTATTATTATTATTATTATGTATTTAATATTGAACAAGTCTGCAAAACAATCACCCTCGAAGGCATTAGCAAGGCAACGGTGAGCAAGTCACAGATTGAAATACGTCATCAGCGGAGTCTTGTGATTGGTTCGCTCACTCCATGTGAAAGCGTCTTTCGTCAGACGGATGAAACCCTTTATGTGCTCGTCCCTGTAATGTTACAGCTTTCATTCACAACACAACCGCACCAGCATTTTCCCTGAAATGTTACTAAGTCTTGAGGTGGTAAATTGGCGGTACAGATTTCCCTGAATATCAATCCTTGCCCCCGTTCACCCATGACCCCATGCAGGAAATGTTCCTGAACATTTCAGGGACTGGACGGAAGGACGGATGGATGGATGGACCGATGGATGGATGGATGGATGGACAGATGGATGGATGGATGGATGGACAGACGGATGGATGGATGGATGGACAGACGGATGGATGGATGGATGGACGGACAGATGGATGGATGGATGGATGGACAGACGGATGGATGGATGGATGGACAGACAGATGGATGGATGGATGGACAGACGGATGGATGGATGGATGGATGGACAGATAGATGGATGGATGGATGGACAGACGGATGGATGGATGGATGGACAGACAGATGGATGGATGGATGGACAGACGGATGGATGGATGGATGGACAGACAGATGGATGGATGGATAGATGGACAGACGGATGGATGGATGGATGGACAGACAGATGGATGGATGGATGGACAGACAGATGGATGGATGGACAGACGGATGGATGGATGGATGGACAGACAGACGGATGGATGGACAGACGGATGGATGGATGGATGGACAGACAGATGGATGGATGGATCCCAAAGGGAAATGAAAGTGTTACAGCAGCCACTTGACATACATCAAAATACAAAAACAATGAGGGCGGTAAAAGAAACACATACAATCAAAGTCTAAAATACATAACTAATTAGATTAATTGAATATCTTTATAGTCGTTAATTAACTCAAATATATGAAATAAACAGAATAAATATAAATAGAATAGAGACTAGAGCTAGAGATATAACCATTACTATAATATAAAATTTGCAACAGAAGAGTTTATGATGTGAAAGTACTTTTCTAAAACTGCAAGATGGAGTTGGGAATTTTTGACAGCTATGATTTGTCCCACTTGGTGAAAAGAATTACACGTGTGAACAAACTTCTGTCAAAACGTCTGGAAAGCCTCCATCACTAGTGTAGCACCATCTATATAAAATAAAACCCTGTATTGACTATAAATCAGTTGATTTATTCGTTTTTTTTCACAACTTGATTTCAGACAATAACAGCAGGTTTTCCCGTTCATCCCGTTCTGCCAACATTATGTTCTTAGTGTTTGTTTTAAAGTTATTTATTGATTTAAGTGTGTGCAGTCTATGTGACTAAAGAGGACTCTTCCTGAATAAAAGCTGTCAGCTGCTCCTCCTCATCATCATCATCATCCAGCAGCAGTCAGTCAGGTTGACTTCTCAGGTCCTCTCGGGTCTCTGCAAACCGAAACAGTAACCGAAACCAGGCTGGAAGAAGACGAGCATGTACGGTTGAAGTGCTGTCATGAAATCTGACCTCTTAATTTTAACAGTACAAAGCAATAAAGTGGACCATTAATACAGCACCCCCTCCCCGCCCTTGACTTCACCACCACCTCCACCTCCACCTCCTCGTCTTTTCTTCTTCTCTGGCCCGTGCAGCGTGCGATGGTTTTTCCAGTGTTAAACGCTGGCCAGAAGCACCTTTGATCTTGCTCATCTGCGCGTGTCCCAGTCTGCCCACACTTTTCCCTTGCAGCCGTCCAACCAGCGGCCTCAAACTGCTCCGTGGAGAGCGTTCAATGACTGAACCCAGATGAGGTGAGGGACTCCTCCAAGCCGCCCTAGGGCTCCAGCATTCATCCCAAATGCTTTTATCAGCTGCTAAATGGGATTCCAGCGCTGAGCCAAATGACCTAATATATAGCGTGGCTGAGCATTTTTCTGCTGCAGTAATACATCAGTGCAGAGCTGATGGAGTAGCTCTGTTTACAGTAGTGCTGCGACTGTTCTCAGCTGCCTCTCGCAGATGAAAAACACAGTGTGAGATTTTATTGGTCCTGGTGGAGGAATTGTCTTTTCCATTGGCTGCTGCCTCTCACAGATCAGAGGCTGCTTTCACAAAGGTCTCTCAGACTAATCGAGAGCAGTGATTCCCAACCACAGTACTTGTACCCCAATTTGTAGTTGGGGGTACAAGTAGTTGGGGTACTTGTGTTTCAACTAATTAGAATAGAAATTCATCTTAACACTAAAAATCATCAAGTGAGCAGAGTTATAAACAGTTGAAATAGTTAGCTCAAAGTGAGAGATGAATGGTTAAGTTAGCTTTTAAGTGCTGGAAAACAAGAAAAATAAGCTTTGGGGTGGATTAGGCTGATGATGGGACACAGCAGGATTTTCAGCTTTTTCATCTCCAGTGTTTTGATGAAGTTTTAAAACATGATTTCTTTCTGTTACACAGCTAAAGGAATATAATATATCTGTGCTAAAGCTAAGCTAGCAACCCTCAGCTACGTTTGAAACATCCTGTCAGGTCAGACCGCTGTGTTTAACTATGTATCTTTAAATGTAACAGTTATGGATGTTATGGAAATAAACAAAAGTTTTCCGATTTCACATATTAACTGCCAGTTGTCTACCTGAAAGTGTTTTGTTGTTGTTGTTAATGCAACATCACAGTGATTTGGTTTATTCATTAGGTCGTCTTCTGATTGGCTGGGGATGAAGGTATGGGCCCCACCTCCAGCCAATCAGAGGAGGTGCTCAGTAATAATGCAGATTTGATGTAAATAGCTTTGGAAACAACCTGCTGGAGGACAGAGAGGAATCTGGGCTGTGAGGAAACATGGATTTAGAGAAATCTAAACAACTTTTGGTGAATAAAATGTCACAGATTAAAAAGGGACATAATACCAGGTCTTTAAGTATAAATGCTGGGAATAGATTATGATTGAAATATATGGTTGAAATAGTTAGGTAAAATGAATGGTTAAGTTAGTTATAGGTATACATGGTTGGAAGAAATTGCTAAAAAAATATGGTTGAAATGGCTAAAAGCAATGGATGGATGGTTAAAATAGTTAGTGAAAAGTTATGGATAAATGGTTGGAACAGTTGCCCAAATAAATAGCTGAAATAGCTAAATGTATCAGAAAAATGAAATAGTACCAATGCAAAGTTGACCAAACTGACCTAAACACAGTCAAATGGTCTGAAAATATACATATATAAAACAGTGCTAACAATTAATGGTGTTAAACAGCATTCTTTAAATAAGACAAATTAAATCAATTTTATTTATATAGTACCAAATCACAACAGAGGTTATCTCAGGACACTTTTCACATAGAGCAGGTCTAGATCATATTTTTTATTTTACAGACACAACATTCCTCCATGAGCAGCACTTGGTGACAGCAGCAAGGAAAAACTCCCCTTTAACAAGAAATCTTGAGCAGAACTGGACTCTAGGTGGACGCCATCTGCCTTTACTGGTTGGGTTGAGAGAGAGAGAAAGAGGGAGAGACACAGAGAAGCACAGCAACAACAATAATAATTATAGAAATATGACTAATAATAATAGAGGTAGCAGTGGGCAAAGATGACTAAAATTAGTTATTATTAATTATTAAGGGCTGGGGATCAAACCTCAACACTTTCTTGTATCACTAAGTTTTAAAAACTGTCGAGTACTGACATTTTACTGAGGCTGTTATTTAGATTGGCTGCTTATATTGAGAAAACATTTATGAGCTTTGGTTTCTTTGGGTAAATGAAAAAAAAGGACTTTGTATTTTACATTTCTCAAAGGTATTTTTTCTTTTTTATATTTCTCAAAGTAAAGTATCCAAAATCAGCATCTAAACTCACATTTGTGGCCCCCAGAGGCTGAATTCTTGTGATTTTTTAAAGTCTTAACCTTTCCTCAAGCTTTCCCTCAAAACTACATTTTTAGTTCCACTGACTGGTAAGACTTTAAGAATAAATCATCAAGATGTTCTCTCCAACACTCTCATAACTTTGACATCTGACATATATAACATTCTTTAAACTTCAACAGTTTTCCAGTACAGTAAAGTTTGAATGGAACAACGAATGACAGAAGCCTCATTGTGTGAAGACTGCCACTGTGTCCTTTATCTCTGAGAAAGACTAAAATGGGATCAAACCAGTTTCATGCTTCCTTCTTTTCCAACGTTCGCCGTCTTTTCCACTCACTTCCAAATGTCACTTGGCTATTAGCTGCATGACTGAAGGGCTGTGTGAGTCAGATTTGTGAAATACTGAGGACTAACATGTTGGCTGTCCTGTCCTGAAAGCCTCTTTACATACAGCTGGGGTTAATTTTCAGCCTCCTTAACACAGAAAAGGCCACAAAGATTTGATTTCTGATATAATTCATGGAAAGATCCCTGAAACATCAAGAATCACACAGGAAAATGTAAAAACACTTCTAAATTGCTTGAAAACTGAACTGATATTGACCAAATCTTCCATGTTTTTTGAGAATGAAATTGAATTTGATCCAATCAGACATCAAAAAACTTTCTAGACTTATTCTGCAATCAGATAATTCAAGATTTTCAGAAGTTTGTGTTTGGCTACTTGTGTTTAGACAACATTCAACATTTAAGAACTTTGCCTTCTTTTGTTAAATTCAAAAAGGTATCCAAAATCAGTATCTATAATCACATATTACATCATATCTGATCAATACTCAGCACTTAGTCTAATGTTGGTTAGACAGCTGTACTAAAATGAGAGCCTTATCGTGTCTTCTTTGTTTTTTGTGTGTTTGTTTGCAACTTTTTATTTGTTTAAATTTCTTTTTTTCCTGAAATGTCATAGAAACTGCTTTGAACTGCATCTCATGTATGGAATCAACTCATCTTTGCTGGTAGGTTTTTGGTTATTGTTACAATAAATATAAAGGATCAGAGTCACACCAATTTGTAATCCAATTAGAACATTTATTCTCCTAAAACCAAATACAATAATGTCTTTTAAATAGATGTTTATTCTTCCAAATTAGCACCACAGTCACCTGAAGTGCAAGTACCTGTGTTTGGGAACTATTTCCTGTGTCAACATTTGTCACAGGGGCATGCTCCGTAAAGAAATGGTTTTCCCAGTTCTCTATCTCTGGACATAAAGGACACACTGCTTCCTTTAAATCGAGACCTGTCCAGTATGCCCAGTATGAACGTGATTCATAGGATAGGATACTGGACTGAAGCTAATTCCTGCAGTCGGGCTCCAAAATCTTGTGGAAAGCCTGAAAGAGTGGAGGTTATGTTAAGGTGTCCACATACTTTTGACCATGCAGTGTAAAAAAAAGTGCACTTTTTAAAAAGTAGTGTGTATAGGTAGGTGGAAATTCTCCCCAAAAGATATATCTATAATTCATCCCTAATAGTGGGAGTTGTAGCTGCTGTCTGTTGCAGGTTTTTTTTTAATTCTACACACAGTTTGATCGAGTTTCGGTGATTAAATAGTTTAAATTTAGCTTTCAGAAAACCTGCGTCAGTATAAAATGCACAGGATGAGCCAGACGCACTGAGGCTCGTCTAATGGTCGACCACCGAGGCAGAAAAGAGTCTGGAGAAAAATATTTTAATGTGTGTATAATGAAGCTTTATTTTAAATTCAATAATGAGGCTGAACAAGGCTAGACTGTTTTTTATGCAGAGTTGACTTCTCCAAGGGTGAATCAGGGAAATGGGTCATGATTAATTTGTTTTAATTAACTCTAGCTCACTGGATTGTAACTTCCCACTTATGTAACTCTGTGATAATGAATATACAGTAGAACTATGAAATAGGTAACCACCTATGCGATACACATTATAAAAGACGATTTTTGGCTTCTTAAATTTCCCCAAATGGCATTTGAACACAGATTTTGATGTAATTACACTAGGAGTATTTAAAAAGAAAACAATGTTTGTTCATGTTTTCTAACTGAATATTTTCCTGAGATAAATGTCTGAAGCTACTAATACCATCATTTTTTATTTGATGTTCAAACTACTGTTAGAACACAGCAAAAAAAGTAAAATGTTTGATCTGTAATGATCTGTTCAAATTTAATTTGCAGTCTAGAAGTACAACAGACCATGTCATAATTATGTAAAGCACTAGTTTATGTAAAGCACTGTAATTGCTGATTGTATACTTAAAAAATCAGCAATTACAATGTGCTTAACAAGAACAGAATAAAATACCAAATGTACCTGAATTCTCACATATACAACATTAAAAACATATAAAAACAAAGATTAAAAATGCAGGACACAAATAAGTTGTGTGGAAACAGATAATCCTGATACCAAACCATCTGAGAGGTAATGAAAAAACGTTTTAAATTTTTCGCCAGAGTTTTAAATTTTTCACCTGATAAAGGTGAGCACTGTTCGCTAACTTTTAAAAATACAGAGTGGTAGAAGAAGTATTCAGATCCTTCAGTAAAAGTACTAATACAGCAATGTAAAAATACTCCATTACAAGTAAAATTCCTACATGAAAAATCCTTCTACAGTAAAAGTACATAAGTATTATGAGCTTGATGTAGTTAAAGTATTGCAGTAAAAGTACATAAGTATTATGAGCTTGATGTAGTTAAAGTATTGCAGTAAAAGTACATAAGTATTATGAGCTTGATGTAGTTAAAGTATTGCAGTAAAAGTACATAAGTATTATGAGCTTGATGTAGTTAAAGTATTGCAGTAAAAGTACATAAGTATTATGAGCTTGATGTAGTTAAAGTATTGCAGTAAAAGTAGTGGTTTGGTCCCTCTGACTGATATATTATTATATATGACATCATTAGATTATTAATAGTGAAGCATCAGTGTTAGAGCAGCATGTTACTGTTGTAGCTGCTGGAGGTGGAGCTAGTTTACACTACTTTATATACAGTTAGCTAGTTTAGTCCAGTGGTTCCCAACCTAGGGGTTGGGCCCCTCCAAAGGGTCAGCAGATAAATCTGAGGGGTCGTGAGATGATTTATGGGAGAGGAAAGAAGAAAAAACAAAGTTCTGATACACAAATCTGTGAAATGAAAGCATGTGAGAAGTTTAGAGGGAAAAATCACTATTTGGTGGAGCTTGTTATATTATCCATTATTATCCATTGTGTCAAATCTTCATCCGAAAAGTAACTAAAGCTGTCAAATAAATGTAGTGGAGTAGAAAGTACAATATTTCCCTCTGAAATGTAGTGGAGTGGAAGTATAAAGTAGCATCACATGGAAATATTCAAGTAAAGTACAAGTACCTCAAAACTGTACTTAAGTACAGTGCGTGAGTAAATGTACTTAGTCATTTTATACCACTAAAAATACAACTACCTTATGTGAATGTTACCATGACAACAAATCTGAAGTCAGATGTTACTGTGTTCAAACAGAATGCAAAGCGAATTTCAAAGGGGGCACTGATACATGCATGAATTAGATACAAATTCGACATTGAAGAAGCATCCCTATAAATCGAAAATGTTACAACTCAAGCAAATAAATTGCATTTATTTTGCAGCTTTAAGAATCTGCTTTATAAATGTACAGAGATGAGAGGAAAAAGAAGAGACACTGGAAGGAAAAACCAGAAAGAACCAGAGTTACTGGTGACATGGTCAGTTGCTCGCTAGCTAACAGCTAACATCTGTACAGTTGGTACATTGGTTGTTTGGTGCGAAAAAATACAAACAGCACGACCTTTAGCTTGTCACTCAGGTAGTGGAACTGTGTCCTGAGCTGGACACTCTCCATGGCTGTTGTCCCAAGTCGGACACATCTGGTCTGACGCACTTTCTGGTCTTTTTATGGGGGTTCATTTTAGCAATCGCCACCAAGGTATAAGTGGAATTAATTCATACATATCTAAGAATCTACATATCTAATTTCATATGAATACATGGACATTTAAATGTCCAATTACTTTACAAAAGTGACTTTGATGAGAGAAAGCCGTAAGAACACATTTGGACGACAATCTTTACTGCTACAAGTTGTGTCTGTTTTTTCGATGTAATGCCTAAACCCTGCACTCATATGAGTGCATTTGGTAACTAGCTTTACACAGCTTTGTCTAACCAATTAAAATATTGGATACAGACTGACATAATCTGTAGTTGACTTGGGGGGGCAGAAAAGTGGGCCGTCTTGAAAAAAAAGTTGCCACGGAAATGACTTAAACAAAGAATCAAGTCACAAATGCCCCTCACATCAACTGTGTGCCTCTCGCACTTTCTGGACCTGGTCAACAGCCTTGCAGCAGCGCTCTACACCATATATAGACTGTTCAGGGATGACTCGCTGAGGCAGGTGGAAAGGGAATTGCAGTAGTCCAGCCAGGATGATATAAAAGCATGAATAATCATCTCTAGCTCAGGTTGTGATACAACAGACTTGAGTTTGGCAATGTTTCTTAAATGCAAGAAACATGAATGGATTAAGGATTTATGTGATATGCTGATCAAATTGCATAGCCTGATCAAATATAACAGAGATTTCTAAGGTTAGACTGTACAGCTAAAGAAAGGGACCCAATACACTGAGCAACCTTGGAAGCTATGCTATCTGAAGCAATGATAAGGACCACAGTCTTATCTGTGTTAAGTTGTAAAAAGTTGTTAGCCATCCAGTCCTTAATGGCAGTCAGACAATTGTGCAAAACAGATAGTATCAGTTTCATCAGGTTTAAAATAGACATACAGCTGAATATCATCAGCGTAACAGTGACAAGAAATACTGTTAAATTTGCTAATAATATGATTTAAGGGAAACATATACAGAGCAGATAATATAGGCCCACGACAGAACCCTGGGGCACACCACAGGAAAGAGCAGCAGTCTCAGACACGTAGGGTCTAAGCAACACAGAAAAAATCCCATCCGAGAGATAGGAGGAGAACCAGTCCAGGGTGCTTCCAGAGACACCCACCCACAGCCTAAGCCTTTCAGTCAGGATGACGTGATCTACAAAAGCTGCACTAAAATCCAGTAGCACCAAAACAGAGCATTCACCCACATCAGAGGACATCATTATGTCATTGGAGACTCTGAGAAGAGCCGTTTCAGTGGAATGCTTCTGACAGAAACCAGATTGGAATTTATCTAAAATGTTGTGTGCAGTAAAGACAGCAGTGAGCTGTTTGGCAGCAACTTTCTCTAAAACTTTTGAGATAAAAGGCAGCTTAGATATTGGCCTATAGTTTATGGGAAGGGATGGGTCAAGGTTAGTTTTTTTCAGAAAAGGATGAACAACTACATGTTTAAAATGGGCAAGGACATAACCAGACTGCAAGGAGCATTTTATAATAGAGACCTAGAATGGACCAATAGACCCAAGTACATTTTTAAGCATGGATGTTGGTAAAATATCTACAGGACAGGAGGAAGGTTTCATACTGCCCACCAGATCAGTGAGGTCTTGTAGGGAAATAGGAGAGAAGCAGTCCAAAATTGCCGACTGAGTTGGATAGGCATAAAAGGGGGTAGAGGAGGGGATGACGCTTGCCCTGACATCTCTAATCTTATCCACAAAGAAAGAGAGAAAGTTGCCAAAACCCTTATTTGAAAAATCAGGCACATCTGGAGGTGCATGAGTGATAATGTTGGTGATGGTATCAAACAGGACTTTAGGGTTGCATTTATTGGAGGAAATTAAGTCGGCAAAGTAAGAAGCCCTGACATCTTTAACCATGTTTTTCAACTCAGTTAAAAGGTCTTTGTAATGGAGACGGTGCACATGGACCTTGATGGATTTCCACAGTCGCTCTACCCTCCGACATTTACGCTTGAAACAACGAATACTGTAATTTAACCAGGGGGATGAATTGACGGAGGGAACAAGTCTCATTTTGCTAGGAGCCTTGTTTCCTCTGTCAATTCATTCCCCTGGTTAAATTGCAATATTCATTGTGCATGCATTAACCTACAAAGATCATGTCAGAACCTATAAGGAAGCTCTGAGCAAGGTTTAGACCACCTACTTCTCTACCGTCATTGCAAAAGGACAAGGTAACCCCAGAGGCCTTTTTCAAACCGTCAATAAGCTACTTCAACCGTCTAAACAATTTCCTCTGGCTGCCTCTAATAAACTCTGCTGTGATTTTATAGACTTTTTCCAGAGCAAATTATTTCCATCTACCAGCAGTTACATCATTTGTCCATGCAACTTAATGTTATCACCACCCACCCTCCCCTCCCTGTTAGCTGTTTTTCGGCTTTCTCCCCTGTCGATGAGTTATATCTAACTGAACTTGTTATAAATTCAACGATTATCACATGCCCTCTTGACCCCATGCCCACTCCTCTAATTAAATAATGTCAGTCTGTCCTATGCCCCCTGCTGACACAAATCATTAATACATCCCTTCTGTCTGGCTCTGTTTCCTCAAGTCTAAAAATGGCCGCTATTACTCTAGTCCTAAAAAAAACCTGGAACTGACTTGGAGGACTATAAGAACTACAGACCCATCTCCAATATCCCATTTCTTGTCAATCCTCTTGAGCGAACCATAGCCAGCCAGCTCCAGGTTCATATGTCAAATAACAATGTATGGGAAGAGTTTCAGTCTGGGTTCAGGGCAAAATGCAGTACTGACACTGTCCTCACCAAAGTTAAGAATTATCTGCTTGTAGCTGTAGACTCTGGTTACCTGAACATACTTATTCTGTTAGATCTCACTGCTTTATAATACTCAGTGTCACTGGCACTCTACTATCATGGTTCAAGTCCTACCTCACAGCTAGAAAACAGTTTGTTTCCATTAGCAGCTTTAGGTCTCCCATGCCCCCCTCACTTTCCCGTGGTGTTCCCCAGGGCTCAGTTCTTAGACCATTACTGTTCATTATCTACATTCTTCCTTTGGGACATATAATTTGTTGACATGGCCTCAATTTTCACTTCTATGCTGACGACACACAACTTTACATACACACCAAGCCCTCGCACACACCACCATCCAACCTGGAAGAATGCTAAATGATATAAATGCTTGGATGACCTGCAATTACCTCACACACAAACCAGGATAAATCTGAACCTCATTATCTCCCTAGCCACACTTTGCAAAGTCCCCCATCAAAACTTAGCCATTCCTGGATTTATTACATCCTCTGTTGCTGAGGTTAAAAATCTTGGGGTAACTCTAGACTTCACCCTCTGTTTTGACACACATATTAAAAAAACATCACCAAAATTCCCTTCTTCCATCTGAAGAACATGTCCAGACTACACCTCTCTCTTTCCCCCTTTGTTGCAGAGACTCTCATCCACGCCTTTATTACATCCCGACTCGATTACTGTAATGCCCCTCTCCTTGGTGTACCCATCTGGGGATTAAATAGACTACAGTATGTCCAGAATTCGGCTGCAAGAGTTCTCTGCCAAACATGGTTCTGGGAGCACATCACCCATACGCTTCAGCAACTGCACTGGCTTCCAGTTAAATACTTCATTTGTTTCAAAGTACATCTCCTTCTTTACAAATCTCTCCATGGCTTGGCGCCTCCCTACCTAGCCAATCTTCTCCATCCCTAAACACCTACTCACTCACTACGCTCCTCTGATGCCCATCTACTCTCCACTTTCCGCTCCAGGCTCTGCACTGTGGGTGACAGAGCCTTCAGTGTGGCTGGCCCTAACCTCTGGAATGTCCTCCCTCAGGGTCTGTGCCAGTGCACATCTGTTGCTTCTTTTAAATTGTAACTAAAAACTCACCTGTTTAGATTGGCCTTTTTTGTGCTTTGTGATGTGTATATTATGAAAAATACATTATAATTTTTCTGATATGTACAACATGACAGTAGACATAAAAAATTAACCCTAAAACATTTTGACATAAGATTTTAAAAAGTTGTTTTAGTTGTTTAGTTGTTTGTCTAGATCACATATATTTATGCACCATGATTTAAAATGAAAATAACCTGTGAGTGTGTTTCTGTGTGCATGTGTTGAAGCCAGGCAGCTCTTGTGACCTGGCCCACCTCCAAGTTGAGGATGAAGTTGGCCGAGATCAACTTCACCTTCAACACCAGCAAGGTCAGGAGGAACACCACCAAGACCTGGATCCTAACGGCTCAGGAGATGTATGATGTCATCAGGGAGGTGGAGGACCGTGCTGCAAGGTGGGAGACCTAACCTCTGGCCAGAAGAACAGCGGCCAGAAGAACAGCAGTGGGTTGAAGACACCAGCCCAGCAGCCACTTCCTCTACTCTGCCTGGTGACTCCCACCTCAGCTACAGAATGTCCCTCAGGGCTGCTTCAGCCACCAGCTCCGGCCTTCCCATCACCGGTCCCACAACCCCCTTGGCTTCCTCTTGTGCCTCCCATGGTCCCCGGCTGCCCGAAAGTTCAGAAGGATTGGTGTCATGGATCCAGTGTGACAACTGCCAAAAATGGTTTTACACTATTTAAGTGGGCTGGGAAGAGGAGCTGGATGATGATGACTTTTGGTGTTATTGGTGTCTAAATGTTTAATTTTGTTTGTCTTATTTATTTGCATTTTTCCTGTCTATTTTATGTTGTAAAATTACCATTTTAGTCATAAACAGTTATGTTTACAGTCCTGCCATAAATACTTGTGTATTACTGGCAATTGTTATATGCATTTGTATGAGTGTATAATTGCTAAATTTAATTCATCAGATGGTATTTTGCAAGTGCCTGATCTTGGAGGAAAGTTTACCACCACCTGTTGGATGTTTTGTTAATGTGGTGAAAATGGAAATTAAGGAGCCTGAACTGCATTATTTGGAGTTGTTGAAGCATGTTAACTTATTGTGAAAGATGGAAGTACAGTCCGGGATGTTTTGTCACAATTGGTGTAGACTTGATCAATTCAGGAATAACTTGAAAACCCTGTAAAATCAGCAGCATGTAGTGTTTACAGCGTGAAGAGAGGGGTGTCCGAATCAGGACAAGCCTAGCGCACAGCTGAATGACTGGCGATAGCATCCTTTTTCTGACTCTAGCTAAGACAAATATAAAGTGATAAAACAATATATGGTTAGAAAGGCAAGAACACCATTAAACAAGTTGGAAACATTACATGATCATTTATAACAGTGGCTGAAGCAAAATCTTAATAGAATGTTAACACAAAAAGTGTCCAGCTCAGGACACAGTATTGTTAGGTACTGAGACAACACAAATTAAATTCTAGAACTTAATGTATGACTAGTGCTGTGTTTATGTGTGTTGTGGTTTTGAACAAATTGGTTTTAGTTCTAATTCCCTTCTAATGTTTTTAAGTGAGCCTCGCCCATTCAACCAATCAGAGAAGGCTAAAGTCAGGGGTGGGAGTTCATGGCTGTCAATCAATAGATAGATAGAGTACTTTACTGATCCTGGTGATTTAGCATAATTTCTACTTGTCTGGTAAGTTTTGTAGCTTTATTATCTGACATCGACAAAAGCAGCAGTGAAATGAAGAAGAAAATGTTGGCTGCTTACAGTCAATTTTCAGACATCACTGCTGACATTTTTGAGTTTTTTCCCCTCAATTTAGCGCTTGGTTCCAGTCCTGGAAAACTGGCTGGAGAAACAGTCGACCAATCAAAGCTTTGTGGGCAGAATTAAGAATAGCTAGCTACCAAACTACAGCCATAAAAAAGTGACAGTCACTGCTGATTGGTTAGGGTAAAAAAAACATGAACATTAAGTGAAATAAAAGAGAAATTCAGTTTGATTAATAAGTTATCAAGCAACATTACTTATCAATGAGTTGATAGTGACCTTTCCAAGACTCTGGGGAAGCTTTTCCAATGTGGCTTTTTTAAAAACAATGTTAACACAGTTGAGTTGTAAAAGTAATTCGACCTAAGAGGATTGTGTATTTGTAGGTTTTACTTGACCAGTTGTTGAGTGAAATCTTCAACATCTCATTTCCTGAGCGGTATGCGTTCACTTTCCACGAGAAGTGGCGGCGCTGAGAGGCCTTCATGTTCCACCAATCAGACGTGACAGCCGGCTCAGTTCTCAGCCACCGACTTCCACCACTAATGGAGGCCACAAAGAGTCCACAATGAAAAGAGCAGTGTTTGGTAGCTGTGAGCAAGCCTCCTCCTGTCAGCTGGCTGACATTTACACAGAGCGGGAGGGTCTGCACACAAACAAACCATTTGGATTTCATTTGGATTTACCAGCTCTGAAGGAGATCGGAGTAAATCTTTAAGAGAGGAAGGAAACATAGAGGGACCGACAGGGTCGAGGTGAAAGGAGGTTGTGTACGAGCCACTAAAGGGATGAATGGGAATCTTTTTCTGAGCCTGCCCTAATTGAAAACACACATTGTCATCAGAGGGCTGCCCCCCACCTCAGGTTTTACAAAGGTACAGAGTTTTAAGGAGGATTTCACTTGGATTGGATAAAGACATGTGGAGGTCTCGGATGAACTCACAGTGGCTCTGTATGATCCTGTTAGGATGCATTTAGAGATGGATGTACATGGATGTACTTAAAGTCCAGATGAAACACTTCGCGAGTATCTAACATCCGTATTGTGACATATTTCAGAGTGAAACAGGACAGACAGGTGGGACATAACGTTGAGAGCAATTTGATTTAAATGTTGAAAAGTGGGTCATAATGAAGTCATAATGAATCTTAGCTCTGTGCTGCTGAAAGTTGAAGATTGATTGATGGGTGAATGTCATGATATTATTGGTTGGTTCATGCCTATGTAAGAATGTCATATTTTGTTTTACAGGAAGAAAACATCAGATTTTTGATTGGATTTTGATATACGAATACAAAGATATTGATTTTTTTGGCATATTGTTAAATAGGTGCACAATATGTCCGGGGATGTGATTTTTAACCCATTTAGGGTTAAAAAGGCATTTTTCATTTCATCTTGATTTTAATGAGAATAAAGGACATGTTATGATTACACACAGAGCTGATAGTCAGAAGAGTTGTAAGTGTACACTGACCGTTCCATACAAACAGAAACAGTAGTTGATGTATGGTAGTGTGTAGGTCAGTCTGGTTAGACGTGACTCTGGTTGGTTTTCCTCCTCGGTACAATTTGTTTTGTCAGATCTGAACACAGCAATTGGATCAAACAACCACACAGAGACCCTTTAGAAGAAGTGGTCTCAGTCTGGTCACAAACCATTTCTGGAGCAATTCATTTGTGGTGGGAATGTGATACGACCTCAATCTGACCGACTACAAAGAATATGTTATTGATATTTGGGCAGATTGGAGCTTCTTCCTGTGTTTATGTTCTCACTCTTGCCCCAGACACATTTGACCAATAAGAGGAGAGAACGTTCTCTCTTCTCTCACCTGGCTTTAAATGCATTTTGGTTTTCTTGAAACCATACCAGGTTTACCAACTCATCCACTGATTCAGACCAGAACAAGGATGAGGATTCATCCTCTGGGGAAGATGGCAGGCTGAGAGTGGTTGAGATATTTCAGTCTGGATGAAAGTGGTGGACCAACAAACTGACCAGCATTACCATCCTGCAAGCATGGCAATAGGTGTGGGTGTTTTTACGAGTCCTTTACCACCTGTGTGTGTTGCACTTTATGGTTTGTTCAGACTGAACCACAGCAAACGTTAGTTGTGATGTTATTTCATACAAAGTCAATGAAAAACATGAGTTAATGTGAAAGCATGCAGATTTGCTCCAGCAGGCAGGAGGTCAAGCAAAGATGTGTTCAGAAGCTGAAAATGTTCAGAAGTTCAATTTATTCCTCCATAAAAACATGTATTGAAATTACAGATCCAACTTTCAGTTTCAGGTTAAAACAATTGAAGCTGTACGACTTCATTCCCTGATCAGTGCACGCAGCTAACTAGCTCACAGCTAACTTTTGTACAATGTGAACAATAGATGTTTGATGCAAATACACACACAAACCTTTGAGTGGTTTACTTACTTCTTTAC
Source organism: Thunnus albacares (assembly GCF_914725855.1). Lineage (NCBI taxonomy): Eukaryota > Metazoa > Chordata > Actinopteri > Scombriformes > Scombridae > Thunnus > Thunnus albacares. Next base: position 1,731,671 of record NC_058128.1, on the reverse strand, counting down.
TTACATGAAGTGAAGTCATAAAACAGGAAAAAAAAAAGGAAAAAGTGCACATTTTTGGCTAAAGTTGTATGCAATCGTGCCGCCTATAAAATTGGCTTAATGTTCAGTCTGCACACATATTTAGAAAGGTATTTCCAAACAAAGGATATAACATAATTGTTTTGTATTGACTATTCAAAAGGCCTTTTTTTGTCCTATAGAGCACCGAGGTAATTGATAAAAGTAAACTTTTAAGCAGAAATGTAAAGTTGGAAAGTTGTGTTTTTGTAATGTGTAAAAACTCACAAACAGCGTGAAAGATTTGCTCCGTGTTTGTGAACTTTAAATCATTACAGCTGTAAATACTGACGTCTCTTCACATTAGCAGAAACACCAGTCAGAAGGTCGTGAACCACCAGGTTGCTAATTAACTAGCAGGAGACACAAGACGACATGAATGAAAGTGGCATTAAAGTCACTTCTCAACAGGTAGCTGCTGGGACGGATCTCCACTGATTCATTTGCACCTCCAGACAGGAAGACGAGGACTCCCCTGCTGTTTGACTCGACCTCACACCCAAATGTTCCCCCGCTGATGACTGTTTGGGGATGACGGGTGAGTGGTTGACAGCATGTGAAAGTCTGAGCAGTGACTTCCTGTGTTAATCAGGGAAAGGCAAATAGAAAACCAGGAGCTGTGACTTATCAACCCGCCACGAGGCATTTATTTATTGGGGAAGTCCGCTCCTGCTGGGTGCTAATTTGGCCCTGAGGGGGAGTATTTAACATTGATGGAAATGTGGTGTGAAAAGTTGTTTGCATGAGTCAACAACAGAGGGGAGAAAAAACCAAGATGATTCCTGATGGCATTTAAGGCTTTATGTAAACAGGCTGTGTGGGTTATTTATAGTTAGTTTAATTACTAATTACTGGAGTTATTTAGCATAAAATTTTGTATTATGATCACAAGTGCAGATGGAGTGTCTGTATGTGCTGTTATATGTAAATGAAATAAAAGGAAGTGCAAAAGGCCATATTACAGTAGGTGAACTGTCCAACTGGACAAATATAATTTTATCAACCTGTTATAAAGATCTTTTGACTAGCGTTTTAATATTTGCATTGTGTAAAAAAAAGAAAACATTAAGTTGTTGTGTAAGGTGATAGCATGTCAAAGTTAAAGTATCATTATGTTCCTTTGCATTATTTGTATTATTAATTGTTGTATTATTAATTTTAAACATAACAGTTTAGGTGGTTTATTTTAGGATAAGAAATTCTAACATTTTTACTAATTATTAACATTTTCAACATAACATTACATAACAGAATGATTGAAGCATGAGTATTGTTGCTATGGTTATGTGTAATTTTATCCTCAGTCTTTTATGAAGATGTTGGTAAGTAGCGTTAGAAGAGTAGGATCCAACTTAATGCTAACTGTGAATGTTAGTCAGCTAACCTTATTTTTAAAGATTAGCATCAAGCATAAATTAATCCTGTGTCACCTAAATTAACTCACTCACTCAGCTAGACTCACTGTATTGTGGACATCACAGTATGCTGGACAGTTGACCTTTTCCCGCAAATTCTATAAATGCATACTTCCAGGTCATGGGCAATATATGTACATGTATGTATAAATGACTTCTTACCTGTCTGCAGTGTTGCCAACTATTTTCAGTGGGAAGTAGCTAAAGTCTGCAGGAAAAGTCACTAGATGTTGCTAGACATCATGTGCTAATTTGCATATCTCTGATGTCATGACGTAATTACATACATACAAGATTTTAAAAATTTTAAAAAAAAATTAAGTTAAATTAATGCTCTGTCCAACCCACTGAACAGTCAATCTAGAAAGCCACATTAGTGCTCATTCACTGAGAAATATTGGCGACTCCCTTCAAGGAGGGTTAGGGTTAGGGGTTAGGGTTGGTTTAGGGTTAGGGGTTAGGGTTAGTGTTAGGTTAGGGTTAGGGTTAGGGTAGGGTTAGGGTTAGGGGTTAGGGTTAGGGTTGGGGGTTATGGTTAGGGTTAGGGTAGGGTTAGGGTTAGGGTTGGTTTAGGGTTAGGGGTTAGTGTTAGTGTTAGGTTAGGGTTAGGGTAGGGTTAGGGTTAGGGTAGGGTTAGGGTTAGGGTTAGCGGTTAGGGTTAGGGTTGGTTTAGGATTAGGGGTTAGGGTTAGGATTAGGGGTTAGGGCTAGGGGTTAGGGTTAGGGGTTAGGAGTTAGGATTAGGGTAGGGTTAGGGTTAGGGTTAGGGTAGGGTTAGGGTGAGGGATTAGGGGTTAGGGTTAGGGTTAATGTCTGTCCAGAAAGTCTCCAGATATGTTACTAGATGCTTTTTTGAAAAAAAGTCGCTAAATCAAGTGACAAAGTTGCTAAATTGGCAATACTGCCTGTCTGGAAAACTGTGAGTGAAATATTCCAGCTAAAACCACGTCTACTGTGTCTGTTTTCAGAATTTCTCCCAAACAATTGGCACATTTTGGGCCAATCAAACTTTTGGCAGATCAGCCAATCAGACTTATCTTTTCGCATATTTATATATTATTGGACTTTTTACTGGAATACAGTGAGTCTACGTTACCACTACTTTTTCTTCTTTGTTTTCTCTGTATTACTAGTTTTAACGGTACAAGATTAGGCCCTCATAGAGTTTATGCTAACGTTTTTCTTAACTCCTGCACAACCTGCACTTTAGCTAACATCAACAGGTTAGCCTTGTATTTATTTTGGTAATTTAGCTGAGTATTTTTTGTCCCACCTAACAAACTACAAGAAACAATATTTAGCTAGTTTTTGTTATCTGAAAAACGACATTATGTTAACGCTACTGAAAGACTGTAAAAACTGTGAAAAGGGACGCTAACAGAAATGACGCACTCACTCACTTCTGGGGATCAAACTCTTTTTACTTTGGCTCACAAACTTGCGTTACGCAAGACGTGAGGTCTGCAGTTGGATACCATAAAGTAAAACAATGTAACATCACAATACACAACACAAAATATGTAACGCAAAATAACGTACCACAACATAATGTAATGTAAGCATGATTATGCGTAGTTCTATCTTTATCTCTAAGACGTCAGGTAATACAATTTTAATTTACACCCGCCAGCCAATCAGGCACAAGTATTTCACGTGACTATAATAAAGACATTTTAGAGATTATGCTTTAATTTTTCTTTGCCGTGTGTGAGTCGAGTTCAACCCAATTAAAAACAGTATACCTCTGATAATGTACGGATAATATTTACATACTGTTATGGAGAGCAGTAGATGTATATGTCATTCCCATTAGTTAGTATTTTGTGCCCTTAAATTGCTACTAATTACTTATTTGTGTGCTTTACTTACCTGTTCCCTCAAATTGGTAATTTTTTAAACAGGAATTGAAATGAAATGTTGAAAATGTTTTTGAACACAACATTGTGTTGTTTTAAATGTAATTTACATGATGCATTTTGCCTTAAAACCTTTAATTATACTTTAAATTCTGTACACAATGTTGAAATATTGATCAAAAATTAAAAATTACTCACTCTAAGATGTACATTTCAGACTTTGTTCTTGCTGTAAATGGACCTGCGGATGCTGATATTCAGCTGCAGGTGATCAGGTGGAATCTAATCTCCTTTTCCCTTCATGCCCTTCTTATCTGGCTGTTTGTTGTCGGAGGCCGACTGCAGGACTTTGTGCACCTGTGGCCGCTCAGCCTGCAGTCTGTTGTTGCTCTTAAGACTCGTGGGAGGCGATCAGTGTCCCGAGCCGGTCCCACCCAGGCCTTTCCACCAGGGTGTGCTGATCCAGATGTCAGCGCATACCAGCACAGCAACAAAGAGAGCAGGATTTACCTCCAATCCCCCGACCTGTTGACAATAGCTGCCAGTGCTACTGTGGGAATGTGCACAGTTATAATGTGACCCTTCGACTCATGAAGCCCCTCCAGACTCTGCTTCTCTGGGTGGGATGAAGGCAGCCTACAGCTAACATGACCTCACACTTTTATCATTAAAAATGAAGATTTATTAGTTCTAAAAGAAGGAAACAAGATGTAAATGAAAGCTTATTTAATTGCATAACTAGGGATGTTCTAATGGTATTGCTCAGGTGATACTGTTTGAATAAGTACAGAAAATGTTGTTTTTAGGTGTATACAGAAATTATATCCAAAAGAGGAATAATATGCATCAAAGATGATATATGTAAGTATGTAAGATTTAAAAAAGGTCATCTTTTGGCATTTCGGAAGCTCTGTAGGTTTGTGTTTTTAATCAGTTTTTCTTAATGCTCCTGCATAAGTCCCCAAAAATGATACTTTATCAATTAAAATAACCAGTACAGACAAATTTTACGCACAAATCATTATCTTGTTCAGATAATGATACGTTTTATATTCCATTCTGTAAACCCACAAAATCAGAAAATGTGTCTTTTTGCAACCGGATGCAATGAGAGCTGCAACTAAAAATGTATTTAATTGTCATTAAATCTCTTAAAATGTTTCCATTCATATAGAAAAATGATAGCAGACAGGTGCATAGAAGATAAGCAATAACAGAAATAAACTCCCAGACAATGTCTAGACTTAGTATTGTTACTATTGTTATATGAAATTCCTAAATGTTGCTTGACCTGGCCGGCGTGACATTTCATACGTACCATTTTTTATGAAATTGAGAAAAAAAAAAACCCCCACTAAATGTGCACACAAAACCTAAAACTATGAAAAATAAGTTTATGGGACTCTGGCAGAGGAGAAAACCTTCCTTGCTTTGCTGCATTTTTGTCGCAGATGGATGACGAGCTGATGACGTGTCTCTGCTCATAAACTTTTTTTCTATTTCCATTTTCTATTATCATGTGCTATGATTCACCACACGTTCATCTCACAATCTGACAAATTGATGTTGTGCAGTCTGACTTTATTAGAAGCGTCTTGCAAAGTGTCTGATGCAATAAAATTACACCATCGTTTGATTCGCGATTGATTTTAGATATTGGCTGATTCCAGTCGTTGACAGGTTGTTGGAGCATCCTTGGTGACAGCACTGGTTTGTAGCGTGTTGAGATATTTCAGTGGAGTTTCCATGTGTGTGTATATGTGTGTGTGTCTGCAGGTGTACATGGCCGGTGGGAGTGTGTATGTTTATGTATAGGGGTGGAGGTGCTGTGAGAGGGTTTCTGGGTTGATCTGTCCCATCTGTGATACACTGACTGACTGTCCTGGGAAGGGAACTGCAGGCACTGATCAGCCAGCTTTAGAGGCTTAGCTCCTCTAATGTGCTCCAGACCCGGCGGCCCGGCCCTCCAGAGGCCGAGAGCCTCCACAGAAAACGCCCCATCAGCACATCCACCGCTTTGGCCGCTCTCCAGCACCTACACACTCTCCCACCTCAGGTTATTTTCACAAGAGTCCGATCATATGGAGAAGTGTCCTCTCCATCTGCTGAAATTCGTTTGTTCGCTTACACCAGGCTGTAATTAAATATCTGATATCAGAGAGTCGGTGTCATCCTGGAGAGATATAGACTGGTGTTGACAGATAAATATTACAGGTGCAGTTTATAAGAAGCTCTTGACCTTATTAGTTCATTTATAACAAATAACACAAAATACTCATAATGAAAGTACAAAAGGATTGTACTGGTGAGATTTTAAGGCTACGGTTACGGAACTGGTGCAATAATTTACTGTCTCTTAACACGGAACAGGATTCTGTGTCAGAAGTCCACAGGCTGCTGGTCTGGACTGGTTTTCCGTGCTGATAGTAGTTTGTTCTATTGGTATGAGATGGGTTTCCAGAATTTATTGCCTGACCTGTTGTAGACCACTAACCGGACATTTTTTACCATCACATCAGGCATTTTAGTACCGTTAAAAGGGACATTTTACTGGACATTATTTATTGTCATGTCAGGCATTTTAGTGCTGTTAAATAGGACATCTTAACCACATTTTACTATTTTAACCAAAACCATGGTCTTAAGAAGTTTTTGTGCCTAAACCCAACCATTTTGACCCAAACCATGGGAAATATTGACTTATTGATATATATACACATATATTGAGAGAGAGAGCCACTTCCTAAAAAAACAAACAGAAAACCCAAAGACACCAAAAACACAAGGTGGTGTTTAAAGCCACAAGCCTCTGCTCCATGAAATCTATTTGACTTTCATTATTCTCCATTAAATCCTCATGTTTCATTCTGAGTGGCGTGCTGACAAAGGACCGACCAGGGGCCGCTAAAGACTGAGCAATCTGCTTAGCCTCTCTTCCAGCTAAAATGCCAAAACATTCTGTACTTCCAGCTTCTGGATTTCATAAATTTGCTGTTTTTCTAAATTTTCTAAAACTTCTACAGTAAACTTTATATATTTTTTTTTTAGGTTTTCATGTGTTGTTTAGGAGAACAAGTAAGTTGTTGACGTCACCTCAGGTTTGAGGAAATGGCAACCAGTATTTTTTTAAAGATTTTCTGACATTTCATAGATTAAATGATTAATCAATTAATCAAGAAAATATTTGTCAGAATAAATGATTATGAAAGTAATCGTTAGTTTCAGCACTATACTCACTGAATACCATTAAAATAAGACTTATAATTTGCAAAACTTAACTTTCCATTTAAAATTTTGTCCATTTGTATGAATGGTTGCATTTCTTGTCATTACAATGAATAGAAATGAAAGTATTATGATTGAAGTGAGAGGTTAGCAAGTAATTCCTGTTGTACTTACAGCATTTTCACTGTGGAGGTCAATTTCTTGTTTCTTATAAATCTTCAGTGTTTGAATCGAATTTTCTGGCTCGCTCCACACACAGAGCAGTCCAGCTTTAGTGCTGCTGTGTCATGAGGTCAGTGTTGTGATCTGAGGCATACTGTGAGGATAATATCCTGGCCCTCGGGGGGGGGGGGGGAAATGATCCAACACTTCATGTTGTCTGGTTCGTCTTGTTTGGATCTGTCATGTTCACTCCTCAGAAGTCGCTCTATTTTAGGAGGCGACTCAAAAAAACAGGAGCCTGTAAATTGCTCATTAAACTGTGAATGTCCTATGTTCAGGAAGTTCTTGTCAATGAAATAAATTATCTGGAGCTTTCCGTTACACCACATGAGCCTCATCAGCAGATGATGTTTAGCCATTTTGGATGTGCAAATTTCCATTTTTCTCTGAGCGCTTGAAAGACTTCTTAAAGGTTGAGACTCCAAGTCAACTTCGTTAAAGGTATTGTTTTAGGAAGTGGCTAATGATAAGGAATCCTCCATGTCAATAGTCTGTTTATTGTTGGTACAGAATTATTATGCATGTGCATTGGTATTGATTGGGCGAGATAACATCATCAAATCTAAACTGTTTCAAAATGGAGGAACGTTTTTGCCTGCAGGGTGATACGCCAATCCTTCCCATGGTTTGGGTTAAAATGGTTAGGTTTAGGCACTAAAACCACTTGGTTATGGTTAGGGAAAGATAATGGTTTGGGTTAAAACAGTAGAATTCGGTAAAAATGTTCCATTTCACAGCACTAAAATGCCCGGCGTGATGATAAAAAATGTCTGGTTACTGGTCTACAAGAGGTCCAGAAATAAATTCCAGAAACGCATTCTGTACCAATAGAACAAACTACTAGCGGTATGGAAAACAGTCTGTGGACTACTGGCACAGAATCCTGTTCCGTGTCAATGGTGTAAATTATTCCACTGGTTCCACAGCGGATGCCGTTGTTTTAGCATGTGATAATGTGAACAGCACATGAAAACAGTTGACAGGACATTACATTGCAAATAAATTAGTGCTGCAACTAGCAATTATTGTTTTATCTACAAAATGTCAGAAAAATACACCCACAATTTCCACCTTTTCCTGTCCAAAAGCTAAATATATTAAATTTACAGTGATTAAGAATCGACACATTAAATAAATTATTATGTCAACTCCAAATTCAATAAACCTTTGTTGTAAAGCAGCAAATACAGTGATTAAATTTAACAAAAAGTCTTAGTATGTTAAAATTAAAGTTGTAATTTTTGAGACAAAAAACAAAAACAAAACAACATTTCAAGGAAAAGGTAGTGGAGGTAGGAGGTAGCTAGTTTTTGAGAATGGTGTAATATTAAAAAGTAGTATCACAGGATGAATTACAATGCATAAACATCAGTTGAGATTTAAACATGATTTTAAAGTCCATGAATGCACCAATGAATCAGAAAACATGAAACAGCTTTTTTTTTTTTTTTTACAACTGAATTTAATCAGTTGTATAAAAAGTGACTTAATTTACAAACAGGTTGGTGGCAAATGTAAGGTAGGTGCATTTAATGTAATATTAGGATATCATACTATACATTTCCATTTCAACTCGGTATATATTCAGTGTTTCTGTCGACCTCCTGATGATCCACTAGTGACACTATAGACCCAAATCTCTACGCAGACCCGAGACATGTAAAAATCAAAAAGGCAAATTTTATGTTTGTGATGAGCGTTGATGAATTTTCTACTGGATGAATGAAGAGTTATGAGTAGTTCTGAGTCTGGTCCATGGATGTATTATAAGATCTGGATACCGGACCAAAAATGGCGCCTATTCAGTCTTATAAGAGTTGCTCGGCTGGTGCATATGCTAAAAATAAGTTTCTAGCTTCTGGGTTTACTTCCACGTTGTGCGGCCCGCAAGTTCCTGTTCAGCCTGTAGACTTTACGTTGTGATGACGTCACAGATTTTTAAATCGCTTTTCTCAGCAAAGGAAAGTTTTACAAATATAAAACCTCCATTTATCAAAATTCATAATAGAAAAAATCATAATTCATGTTGTTTGTGTAGCACATGAAAGGATATTTTATTTTATAGTACTTTGTTAATATCATTTATTCACATTTGGTTCAGTATTATCAGTAATATTCAGTTATTTTGATTTAGTATGTATATTTGTACACGACAGCAGGGGGCAGAGTGAAGCTGTTTGTCTAAAAGTGCTGCTACCTAAGTAACTACAGAAGTAGTTTTTCTTATGGAGGAGTGTTTGCGCCTGGTGCTGCATCGACAGCTTGTTGTTTTACGTTTTACCAGCACTGTCGTGTACAATAAAAAGTGAACTTGTACATCGAGTGGTGTAATGTTTGCAGTTCGAGGTGTCCTGTCAACAGTTTTACAGACGTCTGTTTTACAGTGGTGGTCTACGGGGAAAATGCTTTTTGGGCCGCAGAGAGAAATTTTTTGTTGCAATACCACAAGGGGCCACTGGGAAAAATTGGCGGCAAGGCTGAGCAGCGGAGCCCTATCCAGCTCTTATAAGACCTTGGTGGTCTGGTCTGATGATCTGTGCCCTTTTCAACTAGCTAGATACATCATGATGCTGACAGAGAGTCTGACATTTAGGATGACCTGATTCATCCTTGTCTCCCAGAGCGACCACAACAACTGCAGAGATGAGTCACAGTAACTCTGTTTTACGCTGAAAGATTGTACGTGCAGCACTTTACCATCAATTTTTGATTGTGTTAGCTCACCGACACTGTCATCATCCGTCACATCGAGTCGCGCTGCCTCCAGTAATTCAACCCGCGGTTACTTCACCATCAGGAGTACACACTGTAAAACTCTGTAGTGTTTGTCCTGAGTGAGTTATACATGTGAGTACTCATGCTGTGGTTAACCAGCGATGTAAAATAATTTTCTACCCAAAACCACCGAGTGTCTGAGAGGGTTTCTCCACAGTCCATCTCCCTCTCTACCCAGAGTTATTTTTCGGGGTATTTGATGCTCAGAAAAGTCTGTCAGATTCTCAGATTTGCATGGCGAGCAGCCAGCTGACTGGCGGAGACACAAAGCCTGTCATTATCACTTTTGGATGAACAGCTTTAATAAAGATACTCAATTAGAAACAAGTGGTGATGTAGTGGATTGGACGTCTGAGGACTATGTGCTACACAAATCTCTGTAAATAAGTTTGTTTAAAAGAGACAGAAGAAAGAAAACAGACAAAATTCAACCAAGTCAGATGAGCTAATATCAGTAATGTAAGCATAGTGTAGTTGTGCAATAGTTACTGCATAGAGACAACGCGTCATATTCCCACCACCACATCCACTGGAGAGGAAAACAATCGGCACCATAATATGCAACCAAGGGCTGCAACGCTAACAAAATGCCAGTAGCTAGCTAACATTAGATTTCAGCACGTCAAAGGGTTTTTTTAGTACCATATATCTACCAAAGAGGAAAAGGTAGTTTATATCAAATGTTAGGCACACAGCCCTTTGACATCCAATTTTGTTTTCTTAAAGGCTCAGTTTTTCGGTTTGGCAACATATAAAAACTTATTCTGGGTTCTTTTACTCTGTTGGTAGTGCATCCCACCACATGGCAGCTTTTAGGCATTTTTCTGTTGTTTGCTAGCAGACAGAAGTGACAAGGAGGCACCTTCACTCAATACATAGTCAGTGGAGAGCAATTAATTGTTCTCACCTCTGGGTGGGGCTTAATTGTGCTCTGTCTATATGTAAAAACATTCCTTGTTGCCAAAGAACAGCAACTTTTATTTTTTTAAAAAAAAGGTTTTAATAAAGACATGTTCTGCATATTCATATTCTGGGGCTCTACTGGAATATCTTTGCATGATTTCCAGTTAAAAACTCCTTATTTATCTTCTACTGGTCCTTTATGCAGCCCCTCAGTTCAGCCTCTGTCTGAAACAGGCCGTTTTAGCTCCTGTCTCTTTAAGGCCCCGCCTCCTGTTCTGATTGGTCAGCTTTCAGGAAGCTCCAGCTCTGGAGGCTACGTAAACAAACTATAGTAGCAGGATTTCACTTCTTTTTCTCCTTCTTTACTCCAAATGTCAACTTCTCAAATCCATCCGTACATGTTGGAGCTGAATCACACCTGAAATATGAGAGTGGACAACACATGGAAACACCTTAGCAACCACCTTAGGGACGTCAGCTCATCAGCAAGGTAGAAAAAAACCATCGCAAATGAAGTGTTCAGAGCATTTCTACATACGTTCACAGAATATCAATAACAGAAAATCACAAGTTCACAGCTCTTGATCTCGTAACATAAATTAACGGATACATTTTATCGTCACATGAATTCATTTGTTTTTCATTGAAGATACAAATTAAGAGGTTCACTACAAATTTGGGGTTATCTGCACAGTTTAACGTGGTTTTTCAGGGGTTACAAATTTACCAAGTTGCAAGAAAACCCTCCCAGATTTTCACCTTAATTGAAATTAAAGCCCTTGTAAGGTAAAATATAAATTAGGGGTATGGCTTTTTATGTTATTTTGTGAATTTGAAGAGATTATAAGTCCATAAATTGTGCAGATAACCAATTAAAGACAGTATATTCAAATCCATTAATAATCCCCAATAGATTCAGCTTAAAATACAAGTTGGTTCCATTAAAACCAGAATTAGTTCATGTTTGCAATGTATGGATGTAAAGACAACTATCACTGGATCACTTATGTAAATAAGTGATAATTCTTTTTAATGTGAACAAGATATTATAAGTATATAAGTATTTAGAGAAAATGTAACAGTGAGAGTTAAATATTTTTTTGACACTGTAAACAGTTTGGTTGGTGGATAGTTGAAAACTTGGTCGATGGGTGGATAATGAAAACTCATGATCTCAGCATTTCTAAAATCCTGGCAGTGTGCAAGGAGCAACAGAAACACCAGGACTGTTTGGTGTGAATATGTTGGTGTGAAAAACCTTATTACTTTAATAGTGCAATGATAAAAATACACTGTAGAGCATTGTGACCTAAATATCTAAGTAAAAACTTGTGTCTTTGCTTCAGTTTCCTGCCTTGAAATTGGCATTTTCCTTACCAGAGACTCTGACAATTTGTTTATTAAAGTTTATCTAGTTTTCCAACATTGCGGTTGCCAACATGTTTGTGAAATAAGGAGTGATGTCAGTGGTTTGTGCCTCTCTGCTGTTTAAATGAGGCCAATTTGGACGAAATGCTGAGAATCAGCGAGTCCAAAGGAAAGCCCAGAGGGCAGCTGAGCAGCTCGCTCTGAGATGATCTGGGTGTGGACCGCAGGGTAACATGTCCTTAACCTATCAGATTGATGAACACTTGGACCGCTCACCTAAGAACTGGTTTGTTTATTGGTTTTGGAGAACCACCCTGGAGTCCTTGAAGCGGTTCCATGTGCTTCGATCGGGTCTGACAGTGAAACAGAGCTGAGCTCAGAGACTCACAGAGCTTCAGCAGAAACTGATGACACAGCTCAGACTCTGCTAATGCTTTAACCCTCCACTGCACAGAGTTGCCATATGGCAGCATTCCCTTTCTTTGCAACTTCCCTGATATTTAAAAATAAACTTAAACATTGATTGGCCTTTCCATAGAAGGTGGGGCATTGATTTAACCAGTTATGAATTTGGATGAGGTCACACGGCATTTAAATCCCCTGAAGTGTTACTGTTTCCCACGCTGTCGATGACCTTGAGTTGCCTGAAATGAGCTCCTCAATCTGCACAGATTTCTTCCAAGAGCTCCAGCAAACAAAAAGGCAGACTGCCTTAAAGCGTCTCAGAGGAACTGTGGCCCCTGTTTCACAAGGCAGCGTATGTCTGGACCATACTGACCACTGGCCAGAGATGACTGCAGCAAAAGGGAGGTGCAACAATCCTGGCTGCAAGGCATCATCAGGGTGACCTCTGCTTTAACAGTGAGAAGAACTGCTTCACCAGCTTTCACACTGAGTGACGTACGCATGCAAGCACACATACAAACACACATGCACTCTCTCGCTCTCTCATTGCTTCTTCATTGTATATTTTCAATAAGTGCAATCACTTCAATTCCTGTTAATGTTGAATAATTGTTATTTTCACACTTGTGTTATTTTACACTGTACACACACAGTTGACTTAGTGTCTCTTAGTAGTATTTTGTGATAGCTTATTACATTTAAAATGGAAATGCTACAGCTTTAAAAGCCATACTGTGCAGAAATTCATTTTAAAAGTTGAAAAACATGAAGATGAAGTTAGAAAATATGTCTTTGCATATGATTTTTTTTTAGATTTAGCCAAAAGACCTCTACATGTATTTGTAAGAATTAATTTTAACATTTTCTAGTTAGCAAAAATAATGAAATCAATTGAAGAAACTTGTGTGATATTGAAAGAATTTCACGTCGCATTTCATAAGAAATTCGAATATTCCGTTTCCATTGTGGCACAATGTTGCCATAAGGCAATGTACCCCTAAGAACGCCCCCCCCCCCCCAAACTTCATAATTTCATTACGTAATTACTACCAAATTACAACCATTTCCAGGAGGTGTCCATAGAATTAAAAGTTACATACTTCCATTCTAGGAAAGTAATCAACCTTAAGGTGAGGACTTTTGTTAGTGTCGGATTTGTGTGGGGCTGTGGCTAATTCCTGGAGGCAGTACAGACCCAATACAAATCGAACATGAAAAAGAATCGGTACTTAAGGATCGTTCATTAATTTTTTTACCAGCACTGTTACAGAGCAGCCAAACAAACTCGAAGAAGTAGGCGTGCTCCGCCACTAATGGTGAAAACTACCATATCAAAAGCTAACTAACCCCTAACCCAAAATGTAAATAATTGAAAACTGCAAAATAAAATCCAAGTCCTAATAAAAAAAACATATTCCTTTAATTCAGTGTTGAAGGTTTGGATCCGAACACAAACAACATTGTTCTTTTTAGCTGTAAAATCTCTCCAGCACATTTTTTCGGGGGGTTGGGGCGGGGGGGGGGGGGGGTTCCCTACTTATGCATTTACATGATTAATTATGAACAGCACAAAAGGCTGAACTCCACCAACCCGGTGGTTCGAGTTCCTGCATCAATACCTCTTTGATTCAGACAGTGGCTCTTTATAGGAGAGCAACTAACAGAACTCACATCAGCAGATACTGTTCCTCAATAAAGGAAATGTTTGCCTTGGCCTTCGTGGAAAAGGCTGACTCCCTCTTCCTCCTCTGACAACCTCCCAGGGAATGTCCAAGTTTACATGACACAAGTAGAGATCTCACTCCAGTTTGTTCAAAAGAAGCCAGAGAGCTGGTTCATAAACCGGATACAGAGAAATGTTCCTCTGTGGAAGGAAAGGGGGCTTCAAAGGGCGATTTATATTATAAACTCTGGAGAAAATGACCACACGCAGCAGAGCGCTGACCCCAGAACTGCTGAACAAACAGTAAAGCAGCGAGAAAGCAAAGAATTACTTAATTCTCCACTTAAAACATAAACCGTGAAATGGATTATTACACACAAAGAAGAGCTAAATTACACAGGTATCGGGTCACATCAGCTCCAAAGTTCCCGTCTGATTACTTAGAGCTGCAGCCAGCTGACAATTTACACTCTGCTCTATATATTTACTCTGTATATGTTTCTCTGTAATGGTTCCCATGCAGTTTGGACTCAAAGAGAGACTTGTAGAGGAATCAGAAAGCCTGTGCCTCAAATTCCACAAAAAGTGTTGTTCAACATCACTTTGTGGCCTTATCTGAGATCTGGTTGTTGAACTGTGCCGCGGCGGTGGGCCGAGGGTAATTTACCAGAAAGAAAAAATATTGGCTAAAGGTATTCCACGATAATCCAATTTCATGTTCATGTGCATGGCGGCCAAAACTAAGTTTTCCCTCTGCTGCATTACTTTTCTATACATTTCTCCCTGTGCACTTTTATAATTTTAAAAGTATGATGGGTAACATTTATTAACTAGAATGTATAGAATACAGCATTTTCCACTGTAAGTTCCCCTATTTAGCATTTATAATCAGTATAAACAGTTAATAACTCACTATAATGTAATAACAAGCAGATATACAGACATTTTCAAGTGTTTATTAATGTACAGTATTTGTCAGCAATCATAACTTCTATGAAGACATGTTTATATGACATCACATATATTATGATATAATTTTACTATACTATCATTCATTATCTGTTTATATAGCAGTGAACACTTGACTAATACATTAATAAACTCATATCTGCTGACAACTACATTATCGTGTGTTATAAACCATTCATTAACTGTTTATGTATTGATAATGATAAATATGGAAACTTTAAGTGAAGTGTTACCAAAGAAAATTACACTTCTTTGTTGAGGCCAGTAGGACATTTTTCTTCGGAACATCTTAAAAAAACCAAGATAATTTGTCTTATAAATTTGATTTATTAAACTTCTGCTGTTCAGAACTTTAAAACATCTTGGAAAAGCAATGGGATAAAAGTAAAACATAAAATTTCGGTAGCAACAGTGTAAAATGACACTGTTTTGGAAAACAAATTATAAGCGTCCAGGCAGTAATATAGTAGATTCTTCATTATCTCATTAATATGATCCTGCTTATGTTCTCACTTAAACCCCAACGTATAATTACTCTTTGTGTGAGAGCTGATATAGCTCAGAAAGTCCTGACAGCTTTCTTGAGTTTTCTTGTAAACAAAAGTGATGTTTACATTCAGTGTTGCTCACTGAAACTCATTGTGTTTATCTAACAAACATGTGAAATGCATTTCCTTCTTCTAAGTGTGCTCCACAGCACACTTAGAAGACTCCACGAGGTAACTTTAATGTGCAAGAAGCCTCTTGCTCTTGGTTTTGATTGTGGGGTCCACGGATGCAAATTAGCTTCGAGCTAACTCTGTGCATCTTAAATGTTTAAAACTGCACACTGTCCCAATCAATAAATCAAATCTCAAATCTCAAACATTCATTTTTTTGACACAAACATTTTTGACAAAGACCTATTAAATGTAATTACTGGCGTATTGTGACTGAATTACGTAGTGAGCAGGAGCCGGTTGAAGCAGCTGTTCTTCAGTTTAAACTTCAGGTTATAACGTCAGTGTTTACTAAGTGCAGATTTACACTAAATTGAAACTAGTTGTTACATAGAGATGAGTTGTTACTTAATATTTACAGCTACTAACTGCAGGTGGAACTGTTGCTACGCTAGCTGAATGAACCAACTGACAAAGCTAACGTTAGGTGTGCAGAGAGAAATAAAGTCACACCAACATTAACAAAGGATTGGCTGTTCACTTTATTTTATCTTTTGGCTTTTTGGAAGTTTTGTTATAGCTCGTCATGCTAACAGTGACTTCCTGTCTTTATAGTTGGTTGATTCCTGCGGATGAAGATTTGTACATTACTAAAGTCTTTCTAGCTAATGGTTCAGCCTGATTTAATCGCAAAATTGAAACTAGTTAGTAGTTATTAAGAACTTAGGAGAGTTTAAATTTAATTCTATTTAAATGTGTCTATATAATGTCTTGTTTCTTTTACATGTTGTCTTAATGCCATTCATGTTTTATGGAAAAAACTTTGGATTGCTTTGTTGTTGAAAGGTGCGAAATGGAGGAAGCTATCATAGCTTATCATAGCTTAGCAACACAGTTAGTGTTGCTAACATCCAGTTTTATTGAAGCTCCTCTGTCGAAGTTAAAACTGTTAAACAACAGAGACATGTTTACACACAGTTATGAGACAGGACTCCCAGGATCCCAGGCTCTGATGCGGCTTTGTTCCGTTCAAACGCACAGCATCGTACCTCACTGAGAGAGTTTTAGAAACGGAGCGTTTTGACTGCAGTCAAGCCATCCGCCTTTTAAAATCAGTTGCACTGCTACTACAGTAATTACGGCAGCCCAGTCAAAGCTGAACGAGCACCTTTAGGGTATGGGTAAGAAGGCTATGTAGTTAAATGTTTTTTGTTTTTTTTATTTGTTTTAATTGTGTTCATTGCTGATATACGATCGGGAGTATGCACAGGGTGTTTTATTTTGAAAACTGACTGGATGTTCTATGCCGTTTCTGTCTTGTACTTCCTGCCCACCTCGATCTGTTCTGTGCAGCTTGACACAGCTTCCGTAAGAAATAGCTCGGGTGTGAATGTTTAGCAGAACCGCGAGGAGAGCCACTTCTGGGATGCTAGAGTGGCTGCGAGCAGCTCCAGTGGGATCAAACCATTATTGTCCTGTTAGTGACTGAGCTAAGCTAACAAGCCAACAAATTCCAGTCTCTCCAGGAAATTGCGATTTTGTGATTATGGTAATTGATGCAAATTCAAGAAATTTCCATAATATTTGTGAGAGTTTGCAGTTTTTCTAAATTGCTGCAACTTTTCCACATGAAATGGCCAAATCAATAAACCACCTGTGATTTGGACCAGTTGTCACATTTTGTGTTGTGGTAGCTTACGTCATCACAGCGCGCAGAAGTGATTACATATACTTGCAATTTTTTCCTAATTTCCACAATTTTACTGCTGTAAGAGCACATAAAACATTGCAAACTGTATCTCAATTTCTCAAATCAAACATTTTTGGCCGCAATAAGCACAAAAAAAACAGCGAAATCCTGGAGGGAGTGGAATTTGGAATTTTTTAACTGACTGTTATCAAGCTTAGCTCAACTTTATTTTCCCTCTTCAATAACTTTTTATTGATTGAAATGGTGTGAAATGGTGTACATATCATCAGGGGAAAGTAAAAAAAAATGGAGAGAAGTTTTGGGAGCCACTGTGACTGAAAGTTAGCGGTTAGCACTGGATTTTAATTCTTCATACATGCCCTCGGTGACCTTTGCCCCCCTGGCGTCTGACCCAGGACTGAGCTCACCTGGCAGCTCTCTGAGCTCCTCATCCTGACGTCCCACTGATCTCAGCCAGCCGACTGTTTCAAAGGCTCCGGAGGAAACAAGAAACACAAATACTGAAACTGAATCTGAGCATGTTTGGCAGCGCCGTTCACCTCCCCATATGACCTACTTTTACATTTTCCCTGCAGCAGCTTATCTGGGGCTCACATACACATCGGTGAAATGTATAAGAGACGAGGCAGCGGCTCGAGTTCTGCTGAGAGAAGCATCGTACACCTGTGGACATCAAGAGGCCGCGATGGCTGCCGTCCATCTCCACCAAAGAAACAAAGAAACTGATCCTTTTAACTTAACTGACCTCTAGGTAAATATGACAGCTGGTGGAGAAGAAACTGAAGAAGAAACAGACAACTTTACAACACATCTGATTGAGTGATTTAGTGTTGTTACATAAAGTATATTTAAAATGATCCTGTAATGTAAACATAAGCACAAGTAGGTGACTGGTTAAGGGGTACTTTGATGCAAACAGCTAAAATAACAAAACCTCTACAAACTTAAAAAAGGGTTAAAGAAAAAAAGCATTCAGTGTGTACTGGTGAGTAATAGCAGTTAGAGAAGCAGTTTCTTTGACACTGGATTGTAAATATGTATTTAAAAGTTTGTAATTGTTGTATTTTCCTAAAACAGACGCAACGACTTCTCTTAGACTGAGGAGCTACTTCTTGCGCTAAAATGTTTTGTTTTAATTATTCTCAAACTAAAAACTAAGGGCTCTCAAAGACCGAGCAAAAAGTGTAAAGTCACGTTAGCATAGAAAATAAAAAAGTAACGTTAGCATAAGAAAGTAACATTAGCATAGAAAATAAAAAAGTAACGTTAGCATAAGAAAGTAACATTAGCATAGAAAAAAGTAACATTAGCATAAGAAAGTAACGTTAGCATAGAAAATAAAAAAGTAACATTAGCATAAGAAAGTAACATTAGCATAAGAAAGTAACATTAGCATAGAAAATAAAAAAGTAACGTTAGCATAAGAAAGTCACATTAGCATAGAAAATGTAAATGTAATGTTAATACTGAAAATTTTTAAAAGTAGCATATACATGAAAAATAAAAAGTAACTTTAGTATGAAATTCCTGCTGCTGATTCATTCTGATTATTATATTTGTAACATTTAGCATGTATGAAAATCCTGCTGTTTCCTCAGAATATAGCAGACAGTGGACTGTGCTTCACTTGTAAGACAAAGAAGAGACACTGATCACCTGTATGAACATAAAAACGTGATGCATTTTCCACCCAAAGCGATCACTTTGCACAGAAAACTACATCGAACTGATCACCAAGATATTGATCAGTTTTATTAAACAGAATGAGCTGTCTGACCTTAAAATGAACATTTCTTCCTGCAGTTTCAGAGTAAAATCATCCACTTCCTTCATAAAATCATGGACTTTGACCAGATCTCTGAAGCTAACAGCTAATTCTGCACTGTAAGCTAAGCAGAAGGTTTCCTTCTTGGGATAATGAACATTTGCCATCCATTACTTCTGCAATTTGAGCAGTTTAAGACACAAAACAACTTCACATATTGATCTTATAAAACTTATTTTCTACCTCCCTGCAACTGCTCATCTCACTGATAACATCACTCAAAAAACCCTTACCTTTAAACGCACAATATGTAATTTCAGCCGCTAGGCGTCTCATTAAAAACAATAACAAAAGACAGAGTGTGATGATGGTGTGAAGTAGCAAGGGATCATGGGAGTTGTTGTCTTCGTTGTTTAATAACCAGCTTCACCAGGATAGGATTACTCCAGTGTTAGTCATTCCGGATGTTTTTACCGGGAGCCGAATTACCCGCAAAGTCTCCTCCTCCCAGAACAAACGGACCCAGAGATTACAGGTAAAAACACTGAATAAAGCTGTTTCACCTAAAAAAAAAAATCAATATTTCTCCGACGATGTTTGGTGACCACCGGACTTCCTGGAGGGGCTGTTAGCCGAGCTGCTGCTAACGTTTGTCCAGTTTATTTCTCTGATAATTTAAGATCCAGACGTCCAATGACTAAAATCCTTCTTCAAGCTAAAAGATATAGTTAAAAACCACCTAAATTTATCATGAAAATGTGTCTTAAAAATGAATAAAAGTCAATTTACAACAGTTTATGTGGAACAACCACAACGCCGATGTATTATCTTGTATGTGTGTAAGTTACTCTTTGGTAGACGCCATTGTAGCGGACAAACACAGCGCCGCCGTATGCATCTGGTGCGTGTTTACTCTTTGGTAGAGGAGGTATGACGCCATCGACAGGTGACCAAATGAAACGGTCCGTTACTTTGATTAAATTACAGATTTCTCTGAGTTTGAACATTGTTGGAAACATTTGGGATAATGTAAGTACACAACTCAACAACATATATAACATCGGTCTAGTTGTTTTTACACATTTTAATGTGGAATAATTACATATTAGAGCTTTAACGTAAAGGGATGCACTACTTGTGCCACCAGTGGGGTTGTTTACATGCTGTAATGCCCATGTGACTTGATGTATATGGGACAGACAAAACGACACTATTAAGAGACAGAACACAGCCACACAATTTCTCGTCTATGCTTCCAAAGGCATTGAGAAAGTGAATTGCAATAAGTGAGGTGGTAATCTGGATCTGTTGCTTACAAACATGGAAATTATATTGGAATCAGTTTTTCTGTTTGTTCTCTTGTCTAGATTGATTTGTTTTGATTTAACCACAAAGTGCTGCCACAGTGTGTAAAGCAAACACAGACAACAATACAGATGACACAGATGATGGCTTGATTACTGAGTGATGTAATTATCCTTTAGGATGCCTTGTGTGAGGTTTGAAAATGTATAAAAAGTGGTTTTCAACCCATTATTCCTGTCTGGCCCATGATGAAGGCTGAAATGTTGGCTTTGATTCAGCACAATGCTGTTTAAAAAAAGAGGAAGTGGATGAAACAAGCAAGTCTGTGTGCTCCTCTTCCTTCAAGCATCACTCAGAAACCCGTCTATGCTGTAGTGATTTACTGTATGTCACAGGACTAGAGTGGTTCAAAAGACATCCCACAGTTGTTAACTTCAATATTTTCCTTACAGGTTTGTGTTCCTCATTTTATAGTTTAACCAAAGGCTGATTCACGCCTTTGGTTAAACTATAAAATGTGGCTTTCTGTAGTATAACTAACCACATACAGAGGAAGATGCTACAGTGCCGAGTGAGTAAAAAGGGTGAAATGTTAACGTCTGGTCTGATGTTTTAGGATGTGATTCAGAGATTGTGACTGCAGCTTTTGGCACACTGAGCCGCTCTGTGAGCCTGCATGCATCAATGTATTTACTGTTCTCCTATGTCAGTTTGGAACAGCGAGGCCACCAGCGACTCGCCAATTTACTGACATCACTCGCTAAATAATACCACTTATGAGAATACAAGCCCCGCCCTGAGGCTGGACTTCCCTGAGCTTAATTTAGCTCTGGTCCTCCTTCCCTCTGAATCACTGCAGCCATTATGAAAACCTCTCAAAAGTGTATTCATGCTGCACTCCCCTCCAGCATCTTACCTCCTTTTTCCACAAGACTCCTCGCTTCACTCGCCCTGCTGAGTGTACACATCATTACCACCACACCAACCACAACAGTGGCCTGCAGAGGGCCCTCGCATGACGGACACTGTATTGTGTTTTCATTGAGCCACATGGAGCAGCCGAAATCATAAACCTGCAGCGGTCAAACAGAATAAAAGACCCAGCAGGTGTAAATTAGGCATAATGTTAGTCAGACAAGGGGACAGAGAGGAAAATATTCTGCTTCAAATGAAATGGAAAAACATTTGAGGAATTCATTTACAGCTTTAATAAAAACCTGCACACATCAATTCATTAAGCCACAGTGATGGAAGACTTAAAACCTTTAAGTAAAACCAGTAAAAATAATAAGAAATGGTCATATTTGCTCGATTTTCACACACTTCCGTATTACGTGCCAAGTTGGATAAATCAGTGCTTTCAGAACAGTGTCACAGTTGTTATTACTACTTTATTTTACTTAATAATAACTCTGATATAACATGAATGTGGCATTGTGCTAGTAGTGGCCAATGTAGCCTGGAGCTAACATGACTTAATTATTTTCTATGCTAATGTTTTGTTTTTTTTTTCTACGCTAACGTAACTTTTTTTTTAATGCTAGCATTACTATTTTCAATGCTATTATTACTTTTGCTCATGCTAAAGCTATTGTTAATGCAAACATTTCTTTTATCCTCTAAGCTAATGTTACTTATGCTAACATATTACATATCTTATGTTAACATTACTTTTTTATGTCAAAGCTACTTTTTTATCTTCTAATCTAACTTTTTAAATTTTCTCTGCAAACATTACATTTTTTTATTCTATGCTGATGTAACTATTTTATTTTCTATGAAGTTACATTTTTATCCTCCATGTTCATGGCACTTTAATTTTCTATGCTAACATAATTTTAAATTTTTTTTAACGCTAGTATTACATTTTTCTATACTAGCATTACTTTCTTCTTTGATAACATTACTTTTGTCTATGCTAATGCTATTTTTTTGCCGAGGTTACTTTTTGTTTCTTTTAACATAATTGTTTTAATTTTTTATGCTAGCGTTTAATTTTTCTATTCTAGCATTGCTTTTTTTCTTTGCTAACGTTATTTTTGTCTATACTAACGCTATTTTTTATGCTAACAGTCCTCGTTTATCTTTTATGCTAACGTTACTTTTTTAATATGCTAGCATTACTTTCTTTTGTGCTAACGTAATGTCAAAACATTAGGCTAATATTAAATTCTTGATATAAACATAATAATAATAATAATAATGCTAAATTCCGTTTTAAATGCCATTCTCATAACCCAAGGACACTATACACACAAAAAATACTTTTGTCTATGCTACCCTAACATTACGTTATTATATTAAATGCTAATGTTACTTATGTTGAAATGTCAATTCTTCATGTTTATTGACCTGCACAAACTTTTAATTCAAGACCATACATTATTAATTCATACGCATTATTTATTAATCCATAGATCTCCACAGGTTGATTTTATTATCTGAAACTTAAAATACTGTAAAAGAAAAGGTGTCATTTTTGTCTCTTGAGTCCCAGAAAAGTTTATTCATTCATTTATTATTCATTTATATCTGACAGCAGCCATATTTATCTTATGTTGAATCTAAAATGAACATCCAAAGAAACTCAGGCTGTCAGATAAAAGTCTAATATTTTCCCCTGAAATGTATTCAAGGGAAATTAGAAAGTCAGTCAGACTCAAAGTAGCAGAACCTTCAGAACTGTACTGTAAATTGCAAATCTATCCCCTATGATCTTTATGTAATTGGTGGCATTAAGAAACCCATAAAAACATGAAAGCTGCATCTGTGATGTCACAAATATGTTTCTGAGTTCCCCATAAAACATCAATGTGCTTTGCATTTTCTGCTGCTTCTCTGGAAATTACAAGTATAAAAATTTAGTACAATTATTTAATATTTAATCAAAGAGTATTTCTGTCACTAATGATCAGACTGGCAGAACATGCGGTGCAGAGAGTTCAGGTTCATTCTCTACTAACATGACGTCGCCCTCGGAGACGGACCACACAGGCTGAGAGACATTTAAAGAGAGCAGAGAAGAAGAATGTCAGACATCTTTCATCTGCTGATGGAAAATCAGGCGAGTCAAAAGAGGAAAAAAAAGACTCACTGACTACTGCAGCCAATCCCAAAGGCATTAATGTGAGTTTTTACCGTTGTGAGTCAGTGAAGATGAAAGACATTTCTTCTTTCCTTCCTTTTCTTATTCAGCTGATCTGAAAATCGCCCAAAACTGGACTAAACAAACTCTCTCTACTGCTTAATGAACACTTGCAATGTGGATACTGGATACATGCATGCTTTTTTACTCAAGCAAATATTTCATTAATAATTAATCATTTTCTAAACAATTGTTATTTTCTGGGCACACACACACACACACACACACACACACACACACACACACACATATATATATATATATATATATAACTTTGTAAATTAAGTCACTTTTTATGCAAATAGTTTTTTTTTTTACAAATTAAATTTTGTTGTAAACAATTCTGTTTAAGCTGTTTCATGGGCTTTACAATGTTTTTTACTTGTTTAATGTATTCAGTTTCATTATGTGTTGTACTTTTAAATTCATATATATATATATATATATATATATATATATATATATATATATGTATAAGAAAGATGGCCATACACATACATACTGTCCGCTTAGCTTAGCTTAGCTTAGCTTAGCATAAAGACTGGAAACAGGGGGAAACTGCTAGCCTGGGTCTGTCCAAAGGTAACAAAGTCCACCTACCAGCACCTCCAAAGCTCAATAATTAACACTTTATATCTTGTTTGTTTAATGTGAACAAAATGTAAAAAAGTAAACAAACTTTTAAACAAAGTATATGTTAGAGCCATTTGTATCTATGACTGTGTTAAGGTTACTCCCTGGTTGCCACAGTAGGTGGCGTATTGAGCAGCAGCATACGGAAATGTATATGTAGAGGAAGAGGCAATTAGTCCTCAGGTGTGCTGCTTGGGAGAAGAGTTTAGAGGCTAATCTTTAAGCCTTTTTGTTGTTTTCATGCAAGTTATAAATATAAGTGTATGGATAGCAAATGCTTTATTGGTGCACGTTGATAAATAAACACATCTGAAGCGCAAGTCCGAGGATGTTTGATTTAGTACATGGAGCCGCCGCATGACGACGCGTCAATTACATGTCTTGGTAACAGCCCCTCACTGTGGCTTAGGTTTTGTTTTTGTCGAAATCAAGTCACTACAGTATACAAACAACAAATTTCTCTTTTCTTTGGGAGTTATGTGTCAAAGTTTTTCTTCACCACAACATTTAAGTTTATGGAGTCTCTGCTGGCTGCCTGGCAACTGCTTCCAGCCAAGAAATAGTCATTGGCCTTGTTCAGACCTGGCATTAACATCTGTCTCGAGTGATCCAATCAAAACTGGACAGCTCTAAGTACAGGTGTGAATGCACCCAAGAAGCATTGAAGACGCATTGAGATCCAATCACATTCGGAGGTGGTCTGGGCCGCATATGACGACATTCTATTAACAGTGTGAATTCTTATGTGTCCTGGGCCACAGTGAAGATCCGGCAGACCAGGCACAAGAGTAGCATTGCTGCCAAAGCTGTGTCCAACTAGTTTGACAACAGGATAAACCAATACACAATGCATGATTTAGTTTTTGTTCTTCATGTGAATGAAAAAAAAAAACGGACATCCATGTGCTTTTCCCATTTTCGTCTTCAAATCAACAACTGGAGTAAAACTAAAACCAAAACCAGAAAACTCGTTTTTCATTTGTCTGTCTAGAAATTTTATTTCAGAAGCTAAAAGTTTAATTCTGTTTCCTCTGTCCTGTCAAGTTGATAACTAAAGTTTTAGCCTCTCTAATCTTTAAAGTAAATCCTTAAAGGAAACACTCACACATACATCAATACAACACACAATAAAGAAATCACCTCGACACAATGGAGCTGAGGATCGATCAGGGGGACGGCTGCTTCCCTCTAAACAGTTTCACTGTATGAACCTGGACTTTTTTTGGGGGGTTAGGGGAGGGAGGGTGTTAATAGTCAGTATCTCGCATCCCCAACTGAAATCATGTTCCTGCAGCTTGTTTATTCTGTTATCAAACAAGTTGAGCACAGCTTTGACTGACCCCTCCAGCTGGTTTCAAACAACAACACATTTGGTCTTTACAAACGGAAATGATGTACATGTTTATTTGCATATAGAGCGGGGAGGTGAGATCCGATCACAAGTGGTCACTGGAGACGCGTGTGGTGATGCATCCTGATGTCAGGTGTGAACAGATGTACTGTTGTGTTCGGATCACCCAAGAGGGATGTTAAAACCAGGTCTGAACATGTGGCAATTATTGGAATGAATAATATCTGCATAAACACACTTTTGTTCTATCATACTAACTTTTGCACTTGCCAGCTCGGTTATAAGAAATTCAGGGAAACTTGCACATCGGTTTGTTTACATGTGTGCGGCTGTGGTTAGCTTAGCATGAGTTTATGCTAGGGAAGCAGTAGTGGTTTTGCATACATGAACCAAAACAGCAGATGTCCACACAGTCAGGGCACCTACTGATTTAATAATAGTAGTAAAACTTTATTTATATAGCACGTCTTTTTAAAAAAAGGTGCAAAACAATATGCTTCACAAAACATGAAAAAATCTAGACAGATGCAAGATACTAGAACACTAAAAACATAAAAGTGGCATAAAATGAACAGTAAACATAATGACAATTAACACAAGGTGAGTAAAAAATTTTTGGTAAAAGCAATTTTAAATATTTATATTTTTAGCTCTGTTTTTATAATTATTCTTTTCTAAGTAATATGTTATACATCAATAAACATCTGTGTTTACATTTTGTATATATTGTGAACATTTTTGTATTTATAGTTATGTATATTTTAAATGTTTTATTCTGTATTTATTGTGCACACGTCTCTCGTCTCATGTTACATGATCTTGCTCATACAGTGGATTGACAATAAAGCTTGACTTGATAAATAATCTGATTTTCTTGTTGGGTATTTTGCATGGGGAAACATTTCACTGCCATTGTCTTGAATAAGTTTATGTGATAAACTTACCTTATGCTATTTTAAAAAGATGAGTTGCTGCCTGACTGATGTTGTCAGTTAAAATCTAATCTCCTGATGTGACACTGAGTGAAACATAAGTGAGACAGAAGCTCTGTGTTGTTTGAAATGGTCCTTTAAATCCTCATCTTTGAAGCAGATGTGAGCTGCAGCTCAGGGGAATATTCAGGTGGATGGAAAAGAACATTCTTGGAAATCACAAACTGAAAAGGTGCGAGTGCTGCCGTGTGGCATTGTGGGTAACACGAGTTTATTTAGACTGGGTTTGGAGGCCATTACATACCAACAACGCCTCCCAGCAAGGAGAGTTGAATCCAGGACCAGCAGATCTGAACTGGTTTTCACTGCAGCTCCAGACTGATCTGAATGTTTTATTGTCACTTTGGGAAAGTTCCCAGCTGGATCTGAACTATAAACCAAACCTGCTCTCGTTTTTTTTTGTTGTTTTTTTTTTTTGCTGTTCCACTGAAGACTGAACTATATCCGCAGTGGAAAACAATTTTCTATTTTGAGAGCAAGTCCATCAAAAACTAGAGTACTACACTTTATTCACCAAACATTTTCAGATCTCTGGCCTTCGTCAGGGTGTCAGAGGCTGCCTCAATCTCCCTTTCATACAATTAACTGATTCATCATGTGACCTACAAACAGTGCTGGAAAGTAACTTAGTACGTTTACTCGATGCTCGATTTGATGCTACTTTATACTTCCACTCCACTATACTCCACTACATTTATTTGACAGCTTTAGTTACTTTTCAGATGAGAATTTGACACAATGGATAATATAACAAGCTTTTAAAATACAACACATTGTTAAAGATGAAACCAGATATATATATTTTGAATGCTTGATTAGGGGAACTGAGGGTAATTGTGCTGGCAGGTGATGATAAAGCAAGTTTGGGAATATCAGGAAAAAACTGAAGCTCAAACTGTAATTTATGTGTCCAAAGATACATGAGCTTACATCATGTATATTTGGCTATTTCCTATGTCTGTGAAATGTTGTTTGTGTACAGTTTTTTTTGTTTGTTTAGTATTCATTAGTGAGATTTAGATGCATTTGTTGGAAGATGTATTTATCAACTTTGGACAGACAGCCAGGCTAGCTGTTTCCCTATGCTCCCAGTCTTTATGCTAAGCTAAGCTAAAACAAAGTTACAAAGTGCTTAATGAACAACATAAATAAAAGCTAGCCTGACAATAAATAAAAATATAGCTGCAAGTGGAAATTCTGAGGTTCAAGCCAACACAGACAATTAAAAGTTGAAAGATTCACCTGCTTTTTTAAAACTATCCACCAAGTTTGGTGATGTTTGGACAAACTTGATCAAACTTGTCATTGATTTATGGCCAAAATTTGCGCCAGGCCCATGCACGTGTTTGGAACTGGTGGCGCCGCCCATTAAGCGATTTCAAAATAGTTTTACATACGTGGTTCAACATTGTTATGAAACATATCCTGCAAGTTTTGTAATGATTGGACAAACGATTTCTGATTTATAGTCTGATTTGTGTTATGCCACACCCATTTTTTTGCATTTGCAGTTCCCCCTAGTGGTCAGTTTGAGTGAAACTTTCAGGGTATGTTTCAGGTACTTATTTGGACACATCCTACAAGTTTTGTGATGATTCAACTGTTGGTGACTTTGGTCTACTTATGTGCTGAGCCACGCCCTTTTGAAGTTCATTTGTCAATATCTTGAAAACTAAATAAGATATCAACAACTTTTACGCAACCTTTGATGATCTTGGTCCAATAATGATCCAGAGAAAATTTGGTAGAAATCGGACCTACAGTTCAGGAGGAGATGTCAAAAATGTGTTTTTCAAAAAATTCAAAATGGTGGAAAATTGTGTCTTGGCACCAATGGGCGTGGCTTATCTGGATGGATGAACCAACAGACTCCAGCAAAGAGAAAAAATTCTTTGTGACACTTTGGGTTCAAAAGTTATAGGTCAAAACATAAAGTTTGTTGTTATAGCACCACCATCTGGCCGAATGCACACAACTTTCAACGGGCAAAATCTCATGTCTCCATCATTTACCATCTCACGGGAATTAGCACAAACATTTCTGAAGAAAAATAATAATAAACCAGCACAAAAACAACAGCGTTTCAACCTTTCGGGCTTGAACCCCTAAATAGTGAAACCCATAAAACAGAATAAAACCAGTATCAAGTAAAATCAGGGAAGGAGGTGTGATAAAAGTACGTTTTGAGGAAAGATTTAAAAGAAGCCACTGACTCATTTATACATAAATCAGTAAACTAGTCCTTTAAGGGGAAACTAAACTGGATTTTAAGGGGTTAACTGTAAGTGAACAACATGAAGTTGTTCCTTTTTATGTGAGTAGAAGAAAAGACGATGGCAGTTGGGCAACAGGAATGTTTATTTAGTTTTTATCAAAGAGGAGGTGTGGCATCCACCTGCTTATTCAGCTTTTACAGGAGAGTTTTATTCTTCCTCCCATGATGTCCTTTGAATTAGTTGACAAAGAAACAAACATACAACATTGCCACTGTTCATTTACTTACATGAAATACACAAAAATAAAAAAATATTGGGAATCACTTTAAAACAGATAAAAACTCTGAATATGGCAGCTGCAGCTGGCGGAGTGTTTGAAGCTGTGGAAATAATAGTCACCAGTGCAATTACATCTTCTTCTGCCCGTCATTTGTTTGTCTTTTCATCGCATTAATCCCGAGCCTTTCTTCATCGCTAATCCTTACAACAACACCGGCTCTGAGAACTAATAAATGGAAGGGTTTGATTTCCGTCGGCGGTGCCAAAGACCACAGACTCACCTTCACGGTGCAGGGGTCAGGACGGAGTGCTCGGGCCCCTGAAGGCTGAGGGGCCGGGCTGGGGTATGTTTACTCATGGGGTGTTCCCGTATTGATCTTATATATCAGCGCAGGGCGGGGAACCATAACAGATAAGCACAGGGCGACTGTTATAACACGGATCATATCAAAGCAGCTTATTCGCTCCTTTTATTTCCAAACCTCGGGCTGAGATCGACAGGGACGCAGGAAGACGCAGGGAAATTCATCTTTTAACCTTTTGAAGTCGCAGCTTTTTAAAATATATTATCCTCATAATGTTTATGAATGACTCATTGTGAAAAGGTGGTTCCTTCTCCCTTCTCACCAGGCCCTGTTCCCCAACATTATAACGATAAAAGGTTTCCGTTAAATTTCTTAATTTGTCTGGTAGGTTTTTTTGTTTGAATAATTGAATACGTTGGTTGATATGTGTGGTTTATCCTTGTTTACAGGTTTGTGATCTGGTAGAGGGGTCAGCCCATTCTGTATGTTCTTCCAGTTATTCTGCCTTTGTTGCCCAATCAGCTGCTCAATCAGCTGCTCAATTGGAAACAGGTTTGCATCACCAGGATCTCTTTGCAGTGAAGGACTGCGCATTGTTAGGATGTGGAAAGATGGGTAAAACTGCTCTGTGGTAAATGACATTTGCTTGAACTTGTGGCACTTATGAACTGTTTGTGTGCCTATAGTATATTGTGATTGTCAAACCCATTGTTCTGTATCTATGTTTGTCAGCCCCATACTTACCTGAGCAGGTGGTCAGTTCCAGTCAGGTGAGACTGAGAAGCTGAAATGCTGCTCAGTGGTCAGCAGGTGGCAGCATACTGTTAGGCTGCAGATTTTAATTGTTTGTTTGTTTTTCTTCGGCTTCAGTTTTTTTTTTTTTTTTAATTTCCCAGGGTTCCCTCTGTTTTATTGTTTTTGTTAATAAACATTACCTTTTTTTTTTGCACATACTCCTTCCTGCCGACCTGCTTCTTTAACATCCCTTAAAGAGTAACTACACACCAAGTCGTATTTTTTTACACTGTACACATAATCACATAGGTCTGTGTTGGCATGTAATATAATATGATTTTAATACAGGTGATTCATCCAACAGTGCACATATAGTGTGTAAAATAACACTTTTTCTGCTTTTAGCTTATTTCTGTCTGCTTGGATTTGAAAATTCAGTTCAATGATGAAGTATTAGAAAAGAAATGTATTAGCTGCTGCCAAGTATAAATAATAGAACTGCTGACTGTCAAACTATGTTTTAGGTCACTGAAAACGGACCTTTTGGAAAACTCCTTCCAAGGTGAAGATGTTCAGAAACTCTGTCTAGTGTTGATGTGTAGACAGGGAAACAGGGTTTTTGGCTCCTTTGTTTACATGAGGTGACACTTTGTGCAATGGCGGACGTGGCCAAAATAGCGGCGGTTCTAACCTTGTTAACAGGGCTTTTTATATGTTTGCACATAAATGTACAGTTACCTTTATTGAATATTGAGGAACAGAAGCGTCAGAATGCACTACGGAGGTCACTGCTACACAATCTAACACTCCCATGACACAAACCCCGCCACCAACGTCGCCGGCTTTGGACGAGACCCAGTCGGACCTCGAGTTGGTGGAACGCTTTGGTTGTTTGCTGAAGAATGGCGAGAAAACTTTTGTCAAGGACATTGCTGATGTCTTTGAGTGAGCTACTCTGCCTGCATTCATTGAGGAGTAGACAACCGTGATGAGATGGCCCGTCAGTGTTGCCAAAAAAGTAGCGTGCAGACGAGGGGAGACAGGTCAAGACAGGTGGTTTGGAAAATAGTAGCGAATTAGCAGTCCACTTGAGCACTGTTTATATAGAGTTACCTGTCCCTGAGTCTGAAGTAGAGGAACTTGTAGCAGGGTTTCACCGAGCCCATAGCATCCCTCAGTGCATTGGAGCTGTCGATGAGCAGACATCCACAAATTCTGTGGATTACCTGAACAGAAAGGGGAGGTTTTCTCTTAACATACAAGCCATCTGTGACTACAAGTACTCAATTATTGATATCGTAGTGAAATGGCCGGGCAGTGTCCATGACTCCCATATTTTCGCAAATTCCATGCTGAACACACATTTGAAAAATGGCATGATCTCCTACTCAAAAAAACAAATTGTAGAACACAAGGAGGCAATTCCAGTTTTTCTTCTTTGGGGACCGAGCATACCCTTTGCTTCCCTAACTAATGAAGGTGTATGCTAATGGGGAGAGCACTTTCCAAGAAGAGTATTTTGGACTGTCCTTGTGTAAACCTAGAATGGTAATTGAATATGCTTTTGGCAGACTGAGAGTATAATTTGGAGAATTGAGAAGTGTGACTGACATTAATCTTAACGACCCTCCCTTTGTTATCTATGCCTGATTCATATCCACAGATACTACTGTGAGGCCATCACGGACATGGTGGTCGAGAACAGAGTCATTGAGGCAATTCAGCATGACAAGGACAACCAGCCAGCTACTCTGACTTATTTCAGGACTTATCACAGCAGAAGGGAAGAGAGTCAGGAGAGTACTTACTGAATTTCTTGATCAATAAAAAGGACTGCAGTTCTTCTCTCTGTTGGCCACTGAGGCCACAGTCTTATCTGCAGCGTGTGTGTGTGTGTGTTATACGCTGGTCAGTGCAGCATGATTATGAACATGTGCAAAAAGTGGCATGTTGCCTTAAGTTAAAAGTTGTTTTTTTTCCCCCTGGAAATCAATGTGAATGCAATTTTAAAATGAAAATGATGTGGTTGTCATTTCCAAGTTGTGTGAAAGTTAGTTTACGGCGCTGATTGATCACAGCACTACGTCTTATGTTAATAACTTGGACATCTGTGCAATTTTCAAACTCTTCTTATTGAATGAATTCTTCGAATTGTTGGCACTGAATTAGTTGCTGCACAAAAAGTCATAACCAGCCTGAGTACGATTTCAGCTGAATACAATTTAACAAATGAACTTTGTTTGAATTGTCGGTTCATTTTGGTGTCACCACTAGTCATCTAAAAAGAATCACCGAGTTGCATAACTTAACTGACTGCTAATACGTTTTGTCAAGAATTTCAGATATCATTCTGAAAAAGGGCTTGTGTGAAGGAAAACTGCTCTAATCCCTGCACAGGTGAGGTGGAGTCAGGTGTGTGTGGTAGTGTTGGGTGGAAATGTGCCAGGTAATGTGTGTAGCGGTGGTGCAGATGCATAGATGTGTCCATAAGGACCCCTGCTGCTATAATGCTAAAAGCTGTAGTCACATCTTTGACTGATACTGATACTTGTTGGTTAATCTTGACACTACTACAAATAAGCTAAACATGATGTTAACACGCAGCATGTTTGTTTACTAATATAAAAACTAAAATGCTAGAAGTTACATGCTCAACATTAGCCTGATATGATAACAGGAACATTAAACTCAGTTTTCAGCTGAAGCCAACAGTGCAGCTGATTGAATTTAGGTAACATTCACTGTGGCGTCACCTGGAGGACGGGGTTAAAAGGTTGACAATAGTAAAGTTGTCTCTTCATTTTTATCTCTCCTACAAACTCACAGAACCACAAATGTGGCTACAGCCTTTTTATTTTGTTATATAAAGTTACCAAATGGAGGCTGAACATTGACATCAGCAGCCGACCACGAGTCCGATCGATGGGCAGTCTGTCACACATGACCTCATGGCTGAGCTGAGGATTTCACAGATGTTCATCTGAATCCATGAAATTGTGTTTCCATCAGAAGCCAAATGTGTGCTTTGTGTTAAAGCAGAGACAGAAACCTCTCTGTTCCTCTCCGTGAAACATTCCCACGCGTCAGAACTGGTGAAACTGCGACGAGATTTCATGAAGTGAACTTAGAAAAACAAACTGTCATTACTGAAAAGCTTTGCTATCTTTCCTGAGGAGATTTGTCCTCAGACAGGTGGAGCGTTATCTAACTCACATCTATTTGAATCCCTTCCTGCCGGCCTGTTTTTCTTTCCTTGAAGCTGCTTTGTTTTTTTCCAGAGGAACATCAACACTGGCTCATATTCTGCCATCTGCCATCGGGACAATTGCATAACATCTTTGTGTGAAACTAGCCGTGAGAACAAACGCTGCAAACACAACCGAAGAACAAAAACATAAATCAGAGTCATTCATTTTACTGTTCATCATCGTGTCTTGACAACTCATTAACAGCATCTCTGCATTTGGTTCTCATGCTCCAGAAACAACAAAAACATGTCAGTTTTTATGTGAGAGAACATTTTTACCATATAGGACCTGTAGTGTTTTATTCACACAGTAAAGTTAAATTTTAGTCTTCCAGCGTTAACATCAACACGGCTGTTTTGACAGGAGAAGAATGAATAACACTCACCACCTTTCCACCGCCTCACATCTCTTCTGTTTGTTTCAGTGAAGTCTGAACGGCCTTTTGGTTTACATGTCTCACTGTTTTATACACTGGCACAGAGGATGGGAACGGAAACGTTTGGCAGCTGACAAATGAAGCCAGAGTTAATGTGTAAGATGTGTTTTTGCTTGTTGTTGACATCCTGAAATCACCTTTTTTATTTCTTTCGCTTCTACTTTCCATTTTCTGTCTTCTCACTACATACTATTCTTTTTCGTAATCTTTGTATTACGTTTTTTTCTCAAAGAAATTCCACGGAAACAGCGCCAAGAAGAAGCCGATGAGGCAGGTTGTGGGATGGTTTGGGAACATTGCAATTAAAATTTTCTGTATAAGAGAGAAGGTATGTTTCCACCCACCTGTTTTCATTTTCAATTTGTGCATAAAAAAATCTAAAAGAAAACACAAGATATTCAAAAGTAAAAGTTGAAATATTACAAAAAAGATTTTTACGCTTGTCTGTGGTGTAAAAGTAGTTGTGTGGATAAAAAGCAAATGTAAACAGACTTAGTGAATAAATGATGACATTAGTTGCAACTCAACTAAGGTATAACTCAAAACTCTGTGTTGTGTACCCCAGGGTTCTGTCCTGGGTCCTATTCGGTTTGTCTTGTACATCCCCTTGGGCAGATAATAAGTTTTAAATATTCAATGATACATTTCTTTTAAGCTTCAAATGTCTCAAAATTGTCATTTCTTGAACTCCTATTTGTTGGATGGCAGACAATGTCCTACTACATTCTTATGTCCAATTGGACATAAAGTGTGTTTCCATCCACCTGTTTTTATGCACATTTTCAATCTGTGCTCAAAAAAGTCTGAGTGAAAACACGAGGAATTCAAAAGAAAAAAATCAAAATATCACTTTTTTTCCCTTTTTGTCTGAGGTGTGAGAGTTGGTGTGTGAATAAAAAGCAAATATAAACAGACTTAGTGAATAAATGATGACATTAGTTGCAGCTCAACCACTAACTCAAAACTCTGTGTTGTGGTGTACCCCAAGGTCCTGTCCTGGGTCCCATTTAGTTTTCCTTGTACATGCCGTGGGTAGTGTCTTTTAACTCTGACTTTATTCTCATAATAACTTTTTCTTCTGTAATTGCAACCTTTTCTCTAAATATTACAATGTTACTCTTCAAATCTCATAATTTCTGTTTGATACTATTGTTAAAATGATAAATCTTACCTAAACATCATCAAGACTCACCTCTGAAGACAAACTCAGATTGTTTGCACAATTTAAATGTTTTCTTTAAAGTTATATTTACAAATAACATAGCTGTATAATAAAGACAGCAATTTATAATTCTTATTCATGCCAATTAATACAAAATGGAGCTTTTGTTTTGTTTTGTTTTTTCCATCTGTGGTTTCTTTATTTCCTATTTTTCTTTGTTTATTTCCTTATTTGAAAAGAATAAATCTCCAAAACTGTAAATACTCTAGTTTGTTTTCCATTCAGCATCAACATCAGTACATTTACCTGCTAATACTTGTTTACTTTTGCTTAAAGAAAGATTTTTACTTGCAGAGTTTCTCAACTGTTTGGTATTTAGACCTTTTTAAAGATCTGAGTTGTTCCAGTATCTCCATCTCCCTCCACGTCTGCTTTAAAAAATGGTAAACAAATCACCAGAAGGCTCCTGTCTGAAGAATTTTCCTATTCCGGGCGTCCAGAGAACCCATTTATTTGGAAAAGACACATCAGGAAGTGAGACTCCAAACAAAGGCCAGTGATTGTAAATCTAAATCTGGATCCGGCCTGCAGGAGGAGGAGGAGGTCGGTCGGGGAGAGGAGAGTCCAGACGGAGGCTTGGGTGGAGGTCAGATACATCTTCAAAGCCCTCAGACACACAGGAAGGTGTGTCATTGTTTATTATGCCACCCAGAAGACTCAGAAGACTGGCAGCAACCTGAGCTCCATCACAAGCTCAAGAGGAGGCATTTTAAAAGGAAATTCTGTCTTTTTATTTAGTTTTGGACAATATTTCTTTCATCTATGAAGCTAGTTTACTCACAATTGTTTAAGGCAGCAGGAATTTAAGTAGTTTTTTTAACTGAACAGCACTACTGTGTATTCAGGAGCTGGGTATCAAAAACCCCCCCCAACAAATCAGATTTCCTTGTTCTGCCATGCCTTTATTAATATGACTAGATTCATGGTTTTCATATTCTTTACAGAGTGCTTTTTGGATAAAAACATATATGCATTGATTAGGTGTAATGGTCTTTGCACTTTTTTATCCCCAGCCTCTATAATATTTCGTATACTATTTAAATGATATATTACTGTTTAGATTAATGATGAATTGGCATTTCATGACCTCATTTATGCTTTGCCATTGTACATCCTTGACTTGTGACAATTTGGTGCCATTTGGAGGTAGATATAAAATTTAATGTATGATAACATTGCAAGTCTTTGATAAATTGACACTTCTTTCCTTAATTTACCCTTTTCTTTTTTGATTTTTTTATTGAATTAGTTTATTATGGTTTTTGCTGCAATATGCTTGAGAAAACTAAGATTTATGATATACCAGCTCTTTATTCACTTGTTATTTTCTATTCTTGATCTTTCAGAGAGTTTTGGGATTATATGGATGTTGCTATAATGTATGGAAGGTTTTACTTTTATTGTTACTCTTGTGTCATTTTGTATTTTTCCAATCTTTCCATTGCTTTTTTCTGACTAACCTGGATGGTGACGCGTATGTTTGGGGTTGGTTCAGGGTGCTCTGATTGTACATATATGGAAGTGTTGTGATGTTGCCTGTATACCTGATGAAGACCAGACTGACCGAAACATGATTTAATAAATATTCCAGCAGGAGTTCCTCTCATTGTTTTTAAGTTGAACAGCTCAAATGTTTTAAACTCACAGCCTCTGGAAACAGCAGGTGAGACTTCTCCATTCTCACCTTGTCAAAGAGGACGTAAATAATCTGTAACGCAGCCTTCATAACATTATTGTAGAATCAAAACAATCTGCAAAACACGAAAGTGTAAAAATCTCGTCAGGAGCTTTTCTGACGTCACCTGTTAGATAATCGTCCAACGTGCAAATATCAGACTCGTGTCACTTCTGTATCCGTCACTGTGGTTTTCGTGTTGCGTTCGGACTCACTCAGTTTGTCATTCAGATGGCAGTAGAAGGCCAACTGTTGCCAAAAGCAAATGTTAAGAGATGTCGAGCAGCTGTGAGTCTGCAGTGAGAAAAGGTCATTACGTCATCAAACCAGGAAACTTTCTGTGTCTTCTCAAACCAGCCCGAGGTGACCGACATGTGCGTGTGTTACACTATACAGAGGAGAAAATATATCATCCAGACTCTGTCTCCTGTATATTGTTAGAAGAAAAGTAACAGCAACCAAAATCACCAGAAAGTATTTGTAAGAGATCATGAGTATCTGTCTCTAAATTCGATGAAAGTTGAGGATACTTGACAAAAAATAAGTTTACTAAAGATCCACTTACAGTACTAACTCTTTCTGCAGTGGTGGAAAGTAACTAAAGTACATTTACTGAAGCACTGTACTTTCCCAGCAGTCACAGACACGTTGTTTGAACAAGACGTCCTGTAATGATTCGAAAATGAAAAGTGTGCCGAGGTTCAGGACGTAACCTGGTCGTCAGCTGGATGTTCCAGCCACGTCAAAATATGTTACTATCATCAACAAACCTATTTCACCTCTCTGCTATGGTTTATGTATAAGGTCTGCAGCTTTATACATCCTATATGTCTAGATTAACAATATAATATGCTCCACTTTTTAAAAAGTCCAACTGACAACTTGGTCTGACCCAACCAGCAGCAACCACGTCAGGGCCAGATGCATAAGCAAACTAAACGCCAACCCCAGCGTGATGGGGGCCCCGAGGG
The DNA here is from genome assembly GCF_914725855.1 of Thunnus albacares. NCBI lineage: Eukaryota > Metazoa > Chordata > Actinopteri > Scombriformes > Scombridae > Thunnus > Thunnus albacares. The sequence continues at coordinate 1,694,165 of NC_058128.1, read as the reverse complement.
CTGACTCATCCTGTCTCAAAATGTGGGAATCCTCCTTAACTGATAACCAGTTCTAGGAAACCCCTCCTAAGGGGCCCCATCTCAGTGGCGTCCCTGTGAGTCACAGAACTGGCCTCAGACGCATCGACTAACACAAAATAGAGAGGGATTATCTGTCCGGGAGTGAAAAAACAAAGAGAAAGAAAGAGGAGGAAGAGAAAAGAAAGCAGGACAATGGTAAGTGGAGCAGATAATGAGGAATGATGATAAATGATGATTGATGATAGTAAATGGTAAGCCAAAAAGCTAGTTGGCAAAGATAGTTCTGTTTGTAGTTCTCTCTGGAGACTGCTTGGAAGACGCGTTCCACACACGCACAGCTGAAGTACAAGTATCCCTTGTAGCGTAGTGGCCACACGGACTACAATGAACTGGAGGTACAAGGATGTCAGCACAGAGACTATGTGTATGCCCTCTGATGACAACATTTATGTCATGCTGACCCTAGCGGACCCTTGCGTATTTGGGAGGTATAATTTCGGCTTAAGGAGGGCCCCTAAAGACAATCTTGCTTACCACCCCCTGTTGTCTAGAGCCAGGCCTAAACCACGTCTTGAGGCTGAAGAACCTTAAAGTGCCACAGATGGCCGCTAGATGCTCCAAGTGACTCTCATTCAAAAAGCCTCAACTTCTTCTTTTGAAATACTGAGTCAATCATTGTTTCATCATGTCATTATGTCATTAAGTCATTATGGTCTCAATCTCTAAATTCAGGCCCTCTAATAAGTGTCTTGTCCTGGTCCTGGTCCTGTGGGTGTCCTGCCTCGACACCTTCTGCTATTATTGTTATTAGTATTACTAGTCATATCTCTATTATTATTATCGTTGTTATTGTTATTATTGTTGTCATTATGCTTCTCTGGGTCTCCCTCCTTCTTTCTCTCTCAACAGAACCGGTCAACACAGATGGTGTCCACCCAGAGTCTGGTTCTGCTTGAGGTTTCTTCCCATTAAAGGGGAGTTTTTCCTTACCGCTGTTGCCAAGTGCTGCTCATGGAGGAACATTGGGTTTTTGTAAATTAAAGAGTACTGTGTTGACCTGCTCTATGTGAAAGTGCCCTGAGATAACTTAGGTCATGATTTGGCGTTATATAAATAAAATTGGATTGAATTAAATTAAGGTCAGTGTTACTTAATTATGATACCTGCTCTGCACAAAACAAAAAGTTTCTAGCGTGTGCGATGTATGGCCCACTGATGATGCACTGTAGTGATTCTCCTGCTGACCCACTCAGCTCATGTACTTTACTTTGGGGGAAAACTTCACAAATTTTAAAATCACTTTTCTAGGCTTGATGAAGATTTTGCAAATATAAATTGTTCATGGATTAAAAAATTCAGAACACAAAGAGTCATAAATGACTTTATTTGCAGATCGAAGTGTCATGTCAATGTTTATAATAGAGGTCTGTGGGGACTTTCTGCTGCAATACCACAAGTGGCCACTGGAGGAAATTAGCAGCAAGGCAAAGCAGTGGCACCACTCTGCTCTCTTAATACATCCATGGTGTCCAAATGTGTCACAAACTAAAGTAACCAAACTCTTCATGATGAAGGAACATGTCACCCAGTGCAACAGTATGACTCACTGACATGTTTTTAATAGTTTTTGGACAACAACGGAGCCAACGGAGGTCTACAGCACAGAGGAATAAGATATATCAGGCTTTGGATACACACACAATGCTTACAATACAATCTACTATTTTAGATAGTAGATCAGGTCACTGATGGTTTAGATCCAAACATGAGATTTGTTGACAGAGAGAAAAATATAGAAGATCATCGGGATTATCCTTTTAATGACCAGGCGTGGTCCAAATACTCACACACAAAAGTATACATGTGATGGAAAAAATGACATTTATCCCATAAATTGAAGAAATGGATCGACTTCACTGCAAACGAGGATGCTGTCATATCTGATCTGGATAAATCCAAGGATGACATGGACATGAATTCAGTTGACCAAGAAATATAATAAACCACACTTGGCTCCCATGCTTTGTTTGTTTTTCTTTTTCTTTCTTTTGTAAAATAAACTAAAATGACTGTAAACAAAAGCAGTATAAGTGAAAGCAAACCAACGCAGCATCTAGAAAAAGACGTTTCAGCATCTCTCGTCTTGTGTATCTGACACTGATTACGAGAATGCCTCACATAGTTTTCTTTTTTAAACGTTTTGTCTCAGTCTGTGTTCCTGTGACGCCTCGTTAAACACTTCAAACAACCTTCAGACACATGACCGACAGTGAGGAGGACACACACACATTCCTTCAGACAGAGTTTCTATTTTTAGGATTTTTACCCCCGAGAGACGTCGAGCTAACGGGTCGTCCTCCAGGTCCACCGCCCAGATGTGTTTCCCATCCAGAGTCCAAACAGAAGACTTCACCAGATCCTGTTTTCTATTTAAAGAAACGTGTCTTCACCTCTCACACCTGTTTGTTTAAGCATGGCCTCTCAGGATCAGCAGGTACAAAGACTAATGCAAAATATCCTCCTGCTTTTAATGGAACTTCCTTTACCACCCAAATATATAAGAACAACAATAGAAAATTATAGTAAACACCGAGGCATCTGGAGGTGTTCCTGAAAATGTATTTAAAATATGATTAGAATATGTACAGATTAGATTAAAGTATTTTAGTTGCAGCTTTTTCTCACGTCATGGAAGAATAATTATTAGTTTATTTGTATAAATTGCTCTTTTCCGTGCTTTAACAAATGTCACGAGAGACAGTAATAAGGTTATACAGTAAAAAGTGAAACCAGATAAATTCTTATGATTTTCTATATTTTTCTTCTTGTCAACAAATCTCATGTTTGGATCAAAACCAGCAATGAACTGATCTACTAACAAGTATTGTGTGTGTATCAAAGCCTGATATATCTTATTCCTCCGTTGTTGTCCAGAAACTATTAAAAACACATCGATGAGTCACACCGCTGCACTTGGTCACATGTTCCTTCATCATGAAGAGTTTGGTCGCGTTAGTTTGTTTAGAAACGGCTCCAAAGACTAATAACAGCATCACGTTTTCAGTCTCTAGAGAGTAGTTCTGTGTAAGGCAGACACTACTGAGCATGTGTGGGAACAGTTCTGTTTACAGCTTCACTAGCTTCTTGTGCTACATATCACAATGTCTTCACTTTGTTAATTTCTAAAAGAACTTTGATACAATGTGGTGTAGATGTGTTTTAATAGTTTCTGGACAACAACGGAGGAATAAGAGATATCAGGCTTTGGATACACACACAATACTTGTTAGTAGATCAGTTTGTTGTTGGTTTGGATCCAAATACGAGATTTGTTGACAAGATGAAAAATATAGAAAATCACCAGAATTATTCTTTAAACACACAATATGTAATTTCAGCTGCTAGCGGTCTCAATCAAAACAATAACAAAAGACGGCGTGTGATGACGTTGTGAAGTAGCGTGGGATCATGGGAGTTGTTGTCTTCATTGTTAAATAACCAGCTTATGGTTAGTTTGTTTCTCTGATAACTTAAGATCCATCTGGTTAAAAGATATAGTTAAAAATGACCAAGATTTATCAAAAAAATGTGGTTTAAAACAGAGTGAAAGTCAATTTATAACAGATTCTGTTGAACAGCCACAAATCCAATGTATTTATCTTGTAGGTGTATTCTCTTTAGTAGACGCAATTCTAGTGGACAAACACAACCGTGAAACAGATCGTTACCTTGATTTATTTTTCTGGGTTTGAAAATTGTTGGAAACATTTGGGATAATGTAAGTACACAACTCAACAAAATATATAACATAAGTCTAGTTGTTTTTAGACATTTTAATGCGGAATAGTTACATGTTATAACTTTAAAACAACTTCTACTCGTTAGCCTTTAACTGTGCCAAACCATAACCAACCCTGTATATGTACTGTATTATTATTATTATTATTCTCCTCTCTCAGTTTTTATTTTTTTCTTTTCTTTTTCTTATATTGTGTTTTGTCTCCTCTCTCTTGTTCTGTTTTCTTCTGTGTGCCATGTTGAGTGTAAAGTGCTATATAAATAAAGTTGAGTTGAGTAGTTGGAGGGTCAATCTCATCTTCAGGAACAGTAATTGACTAACTGTGTTATGTTATTATGTTTTCGAGTCACACCTGCGATTTACCTGTGATTACACCTGTGTATCATCAGGGGTTTGTTGGTGGCGTGGTTGTAAATATACGCACAAAAACACAGTGATAAATCTGGATCTTTGTGAAGTTAGTGTGTGCTTTTTGTACAGACTCCAGGTATGAACTTTGATAAATGTGGCTTCTGATGCTCCATTATTGAAGTTGCATTATATGGAGCCATGTTTGTTCTAATCTTTATCTTCAGTGAAATCTGTGTCAGCTCTTGTCCGTCCGTCCACACCTACCTTTCAACAAGAGTCACAGGTTACACTTTGCAATCACACGTCTGCGCTCTGCTTCAACATAAACATGTGGTCACTTCAGACAGCTGTGTGATTCAGGATCTGGACCAGATATCGGCCAATTATCAGCCATCTGCAGCCAACCTCTGCTGGAATAATTACAACACAGCAGATCTGCGGTCAGCATTTACTCAAAGCTGCATATGAAACAGAATCACGGCTCCACGAAGAGAAAAGAGAGTCTGGAATGAAAACAGAAGTCCTGAGAGAAAACCATTTGGCCTCAGCAGCAGCCACTATTTCCTCTTCCTGCTGTTACTGTGTTTCTGTTAGAATTCCTGCTGATTTCTCTCCACTAATGTCTCCAGATTGTGTTGCATGTTAACATTTGAACAATGATGTGGTTTCTCGGGTCTCTGGAGGTTCTGTTTGTCTCAGATCTCTGGATGATGGTTCGGTTTGTGTTTGTGTGTTTGCTTAGAAACAGCAGCAAAAACATTAAGACAAAAGAAAAAATCAATACATCGCTGCAGATTAAAGGGAAACTTCTCTGATGGGTCAAAAACCAACTGCAAAGTGACTGAAAAGTGGCTGAAAAAAGTTTGAGTTTTGACTGTGGTGAGCTGAGCTCACGGTGGTTACGGTGGATTTTAATAGTGACGAGATTTCACGGTGGGAAAAAACTTTCAAAACTTTCACATGAACTCAAACCACAACAGCAGGATAATTCACTTGTACACCGTCCATCTGACTGTTCACCACCTAATAAGCATATATTTCCAAAGTTAAAATTAGGCTAAACATGCATCCACAAATATAACTGAATTTAAAAAATGACTCTTTTTTTTTTTTTTTTCTTTTTTTTTTTTTTACAGGTTTGTAATATCCAAATAATTTCCTAGGAAATTTCTTATAAAGGAATTTGGTACCAACTATATTGAAAATAGAAACAGTGCTCACATAGATTAGCCTAAAATAGTATTTTTTCAGAGTATAGCAGGTCAACTGAACATAAAAAAATGTGAAAGTTATTTACAGGCAAACACACAATTCAACTTCATAAATGACTCTTTGGGTGTAAATGACACCACTCTTTCAGAGAAAATATATATAGGATCTTTTCCCAGGAAACTTAAAAATTAAGAGCCCGTAAAATAGAGTGTCACTAGAAAAGCTTTTTAAATAAATTACATTAAAACTTTTAGATTAACTAAGTTTTACTCTTTAACTAGCTAGCCTGTACGACTAGCTAGCTTATCAGAAAACACTGGTCTCAATCACACTGAGCACCATAGCTACCTAATTTTGTAATAAAACTACATCAGTGCAGCTAAAAATCACTCATATGCTGCTGATGTACCATGAATGTATGAATGTGTGTAACAGTTTTCTGGCTAAAATGCTTTTAGTTAGCTGTAGCTAAGGCTAATAAACATAGCTCGCTAACGTGTACAAGAAAACAATTTATGTGAGGAAAAAATAAACACCAGAAAGCAAGCGAAGTTTATCCCTGAGATTTTGAGAAAGATTTAGCTGTAGAGGCTTGGTTATGTAACTACTCAGTGCGTTATTGTTTAAGTCAAGTCAATTTTGTTCATATAGCACAATTTCATAAATCACAACTGTTTCCTCAAGGGGCTTTATAATTGGTACGACATATGACACCTTCTATCCTTAGACCCTCAGTCTGTGTTTGGGAAAAACTCCCTCAAAACATCCTTTAACCAAAAAAACTGGAACAAACCTGAACTACTCAAGCTGGCGAGCTAATGGCTAACACGCTGGCTAGCTAGACATTAGCACGTCACAACAGCTCTCTGAGCTTCTCCCTATTTTCCCTGTACTGGACAGTTTACTCCCCACTGAAATTCTGTTGGGTTGTTCATAATTTCTTTCAATAAGAGTCACTGAAAAGGGAGGAAAAAAGCTCTCAGAGCTAGCAAGCTTTCTAACTGTCAGTTAGCAAGCTCATTAGTATTGTTGCTAGCTGGACAATAAGTTCACAGAGTTTATTCAAAAAGACTAATAACTGTTATAAATCATGTCTGTTAGGAAGTTTTATTTAGCGGTAGTCAATCACAACAGCTCCCGGAGCTTCTCTCTATTTTGTCTTTAGTCTTCTGAGCTTAGCTGTGTTGCTAAGGGGACAATAAGTTCACACAGTTGATTGAAAAGTCATATTAGTATCGTGTCCTCTTGTCTCTTAACTGTGTGTGAACTCTGTTGTTGAACCGTTTTTAAAATAAAACTTATTACAATACAATACTTACAATAAAGTTTAATTACAATAAACTGGATGTTAGCAACACAGCTAATAAGCTATGATAGCTTCCTCCATTTTACTCTCCATTTCTCAACAGTTTGCTGTTGGTCAACTGTGCAAATTCTTTTGCCTCAAAGTTGAAAGATGAAAGTTTAATTTAAGGTGAAAAATTTACCCATGAACCATTTGAGTCTGCTGATCCCTGCAATTCTATTGAAATAAAGTGAGTTTTCTGTGAAAATTAGCCATTTAAATTCTGATGTGACCAGGACTTAAATGTGTGCTTAGAGCATAAAAAACAGAAAAACTAAGATTTAATTCATTTTATCGGCTGACAAGATGTATATTAAGAAAATAAAAACATTTTTCTTTTTATATCCAAATAATTGACGGTCACAGGACAAGAATAAAGCTGTCGACACCCATTTAGTGTTATTTATTGGTATAGTCAGCTGTGTTTTTGACTTGTCTGGTCATTTTTTACTGTCCTCTGTTGGTTTTGAGGCTTCATGCTTTCCACCTCGAGACACAATAAACCAAAAAAACAGGTGAACAAAGAGGAAAAACAGTAAAAAAAATAAAGCAGAAATCTGCTGCTGCTGGTTTTGGTTGTATTGTTCGTTCTGCTCCATCGTCTCTTCGAGCCCCAGTCCCCTTTTTGAAAACCACAAGTCTAAACACACTTAGCCCCACGGCCGGCCACAAAAGCCTGCTGTTCACCTCTCCCTGACCAACATGCACCCGTCATGTTTAGAAAATAGGCCTGTGGTCCAAAACACACAGCCGACTTCACCGCTGAAATAAATCTCAATTTCCCTCAGCCACTTTCTTCATTTAGCAGTTATGTAATGAATTACCAATCAAAGCCTCGCTGAAACCGCCTCTCTCTCAACCCGGATCTGGACCATCCAGCCAAACACAGAGCGGGAATTTACATATCTGTCAGGAATGTGTTGCTGATGGTCAGAATGTGGATAATTCAGAGTGACATCCGCTGGTTAAAATGTGGAGCCGTGTGCCGCACAGATCATTATTCCTGCTCGCAGCACACCCACGTCAAATTTAATGGGGCTGTCAGAGGAGGCTAAGGTGTGGTCACCAGCCATTTTCCAAATAATTACCTCTCACAACAGAGACTTTATTGTGTGGGACTCTGCAGCTCGAAATTTAGGTGAAGTACATGGTGGAGAAATGAACACAGCTCAGACCTACATTCACCCTGCACACTGTATGTTTGAGTCTGTATTTAATGACCAAAACAACATTTATATTCTGAGTAACTTATGCTTCTCAGCTCTGAAAATTCAAGCAAATTTTTTAATGAAGAAAGATGAAAAGATTTACATCCTAAACTGTATTTTTTTCCTGCTACAGCGTACAGATCAACTCTGTAAATGACATGTCCTGTGACCTCTTTAGTGCTGCAACTAACGATTATTTTTATAATCGATTAATCTTCAGATTATTTTCTCCTTTAATCGATTTGTTCATAAAATGTCAGTAAATAGGTCCAGGGTGTTGTCTTCAAATGTTTTATTTTGTCTCACCAACAGTCCAAAACCCAAATATATTCAGTTTACTCTCATGTATGACAAAGAAAAGCTTCAAATCTTCACATCTGAGAAGCTGAAACCTGAGAATTTCTTGAAGAATTTTTCTTCAAAAAAGTGACTAAAACACTTATTCAATTATAAGAAAAAGTTGCTGATTTATATTTTGTTGATCAACTAATCAATTGTAGTTCTTTAGAGTAGGTACTTACTGTAAATCAACCACTAAAGCCCCATTCAGACACAATTAATAGTAATTGAACTCCTGGTTCTACAGGATCAGGGGCCTCACGCACAAAAGAAGACATACATCACTTTCTAAGCACCATGCATACACACATAAACTGGAGAAATGAGAAATTGTGACTCTGATGGCAGAAGAATGAAACGCGAGAAACTGTGTGACATTGATACCATTGATACCATTGGGTGATATACCCTCTCATGTATTATATGAAGAGTTCATTGGCAAAAACAGATAAAAGCCATTCTTAAAATGAATAAACAAACACATGTTTGATTGATACTCCCAGGAGTGCACACACAAAAAATATGATTTAGGATAATGAATAAAAATGGAGATATCTATTGAAGAACCCCTCAACCTTCACAGGCATTTGAACCAAACGCTGCTACCATGCGCCAGCGTGTGGATGTGATGCGTCACTTAACGTATGGATAAACATAACACTATTTATTAAGTAGATCTTTCAGTCACAATCAGAATCAAGTTAATCGCCGAGTACATAAAGAGAGGCACAATTTGCCTTGGCATTGTGATGCGCAGCAGTCTTAAATATACACATAAAAAACACAAAAATTAATCCTAAAATAATATAAAAATGAATGAATTTACAAAAAAGAAAAGTGTAAAATATATTCTGTGTGAAAGGAGCAGCTAACAGGTTTAAATTTTAAATATTAAATAGAAGGTAATGGGATGGGTGGGCAAGATATTGATTAGGAGTATGCTACACAGTATATAGTGTGCAGTTATTAATAGTTAAATTATACAAGTTGCAAAGATCACAGATATGTCACATAAAACCAGTCTTATTTCTTTTAATTCCATGGCGACCTGCATCTGTGAGGCTGCGGCTCCTGGAGGAGGTTGAGACTGACGAGGTGCAGAGGAGATGGCGGTCTGGATGCACTCAGCTCAGCTGCAGCACCTCCGATGCCGCTGGAACACACAGCAACTAAAAACAATAGAAAAATGTCTCATTTATATGTCTCAATACATTTTTAAACACAACTTGAATGCATTTTGTTTACTTACCTAACAAGAACTTCCATTTCACACTGTGTCTTTTTTTAGCCAAAATCTTCCTTCTTCCTGGGAGCGGCCATCTTGCTTGTGTGACGTCATTTGGAGCCAGTGTCTGCACAGTGGAGTCAGGCGGTGGGATGACGGCCCGCGGCCCCAGGTGGCGAACGAGATGTTTGGCTTCACTTTTGGGACGCTGTCATGACGTCCATATTTATATACAATCGATGAGATGTACCAATGGACATTCAGCAGGACAAATACAAAAGCCTCCCCAGGGGGCGCCGGAGAGTTTAAGATGAGGAAACAACAGTTGCCAACACTAATTACTGTCAAACTTTTATTAAAAGTTCTTCAATATAACTTGAATTAAGAATGGAATGTTTTCACAAGTCTGTAGATCACAAACAACCAACTCTATATTTTATGTGACTGATGGTAGTTATATTAACTGACCCGTAGATGTTTCCTCAGGTTTGACATTGTCACCGCTGGTAAATGAGCTTTACACTGTGCAGTAATGTTAGAGCCCTTTTCTGATTTCAGAAGGAGAATATTTTTGAATTTCCAGCAATGAAAGGCGTTCTTATCCAACAATATGTCCACCCACCTTGAGGTGGTCAGCTGGTCGCAGGCATGGCAGACTCAGGTTGTAATACAGTTGATTTGAAGGCAGATGGAAGACGAATTCAAACAAGAGAACCAATCAAAAACAACACTCAAAATTTGAGTGCATACTGTCAAATGAATGGAGCCTGCCTAGACGTAGAGACAGCTCCTTGTAAGCCATCATACCCTTGATGTCCTCAAATTTGTATTAACGGCTTTGCTGACCGTTGTCTGAAAATACTGTTTACCAAAAGAAGACATTCCTGCACTGCGAAAGATGCAAAGCAACAGAATGAATGTTATATTCTACACATAAGCGTTCACTGAAAAGAATATATTGATGGCAGAAGAGCAAACCTCCTATCTAAAAAATGCACTTTTTTGAGATTACTAAAAAAAACTTGTTTCCTTGCAAAATACTATTTGTTAAGGATACCAATACATAATATATTATGTGTTAACAATACCGACTAGGTATTAGTACCTCATAAAGTGCAGATAGGAGGTTTTTCCCCACTTTTCTTGGATCATTTTGCAGATAGGAGCTTTTGCACTTGGTGCAAGTTGGAAAAGGTTCTACAAAACGATGCTCTAAGTTAAGTTTATAATTAAAATCAAATAAAAAATAAAATTAAGTTTGTTTTCAGGTAAAAAGATTGGCCAGTGTAGTAAATGTAATAGTTACTACATTGTAGTATACTAGGGTCAGAATTCAGCTCGGTCTGGTGCTGATGCAGATTGGAGGTTTTGTGCCTCAACATGTTCCCAGCGAACCTTATTGGAGGTTTTCGTCAGGTGACTTTTCTGTCACAACGAAGGGCAGGATTATCTTGCAGACAGACTGAATATGAGCAGCCTTCCTTGCTCTCATCATCCAAAGTGAAATCCACCAATCAGAAAATTCTGCAGACAGGAGGTTTTGCGCTTTGGCCATCAATATTCGGATGTAACCGCTTTGTAATCACCAACATTTTGATTAGTAACTGTAATTTAATTACATATTTTTTCTCAGTAACTGTAACAGATGACAATTACATTTATTATGTAATTAACTACAGTACATAACGCAGTAACATGTAACCAGTTACTCCCAACACTGGTCATAACTTCGTCAAATCTGAACACACAGACATGAAACACATATTGATATCATTCAGTGTGACTTTCACTTCCTGAGGATTTCATTATCTCTGATGTCCATCACCAAAAAACCTCCATAAATCCATTTAGAAACCAGAGAGAAGAGGCTGAAGAACCTGCCTGAGAATCATCACATTTTAAAGTATTGCACCCCATAAACGTTGCTGTTCTCTTTTAGTCCTGTTTTTACACCATATTTGTTTACATTTTGTCAAATAGTCTCCTTTAAAAGTCATGTGAATCAACTGTTAGCGTCTCCTGTTTGCAGTGTAACATGGATGTACAGACAACTATCACTGGATTACTTTGATAATGAAGAAAACTTAATATGATGATTCTCACAAGTTCTGCAGTCTCTTTTCTCTGATTTCTAGGTGGATTTATGGAGATTTATTGGCAATGGACATCAAACAGTTTTAAGGAGACATGTTGGACAGGTGGTCACTATTGTGGTTTCTGTTGAGAGCAGACAGATGTTGACCTTCAGTCCCATCTTCCACCCAGACCAGTTTCCAACAGGAAATACCTCAGCGTGGTCAAAGAGAAAGAGCAGACAGCTTCAGACACTCCAGAAGAGTGTGACTCACAGGATTTTATTTTGCAGACGAGCATGTTGCAAAAGAGTTGCTGAGCTCAAGTTATTTTGCTTCTTCACTCACTTTAAACAAGATGAAGGTTACAAAGACAGAAAACAAGAGATGACATTCAGGAAATGGGAGAAATATCAAAAGTATGACACGTTTTCTCAAGAAATTTATCTTTGAATCATCCTTGAAAAAGATGGGTTCCACGAAATTTCTCATTAATGTGAAAAACAATAGTTTTAAATCAATACTCCACTGATTTAGTATTGGATTCTTATAACGTACATGCAAAAGGATTCTTCTTCCTTGTCAAAACCTGGCGCCTACATTACCCACAATTCAACTCGACTGCAGACAGTTGGGCAGCAGATTCTGTTGTGTTATGCTAGTAGCAGCTAATGTAGCTTGGAGCCGTTAGTAGGGATGCAACTAACAATTATTTCCAACGTTGATTAATCTATATATCTTATATATCTTGTTACTGTATTTTCTCAAGAAATTGATAAATCCTTTGGTGTAAAAAATGTCCAAGTTTCCAGACTCCAGTGTAACATCTACAGATGTCTTGTTTTTTCTGATTAAAACTCCAGAACCCAAAAATATTCAGGTTACAATCACAGAAGAATAAATAAAGCAGCAAGTATTCACATTTGGCACCAGAACAGATGTAGGTAGTAAATCATTTGGTATTTTTGCTCAGTTAAATTACAGGATTATCCTAACAGTTCAAAAATAGCAGATTCATTTTTTGATGATTGATTAATTGACTAAATTGCATTGTTTTGTCTACTACAGCAACATATCAGTTCTGTAAACAACTTCCTGTGTTCTCCTTAATAAAAAATCTTAAACCAACACGCCTCCCCAGCTGCTGTCAATCAAACACAGACACCAACACGCCTCCCCAGCTGCTGTCAAATTCATTTATAAAGCACATTTAAAAACAACAGTTGACCAAAGTGCTGTATAATCAAAATACAAAAAAAAAAAAACATAAAACAACACAATAAAGACACAAAGACCAGTTCAAAAGACATAAAGACAATATTATATAAAAAAAAATAAGACCATAAGAAAAAGAAAGGCAACTCTCATACTGAGTTAAAGTCAAGGAATAAATATATGTTTGAAGACGGGATTTAAAAACAGGCAATGTGGGGGCAGCAGGACATGCAGAGGCAACTCGTTTCAGACTTTATATAAAGATTAAACATGGATTCTTTATTGTCTTTCAAGGAAATTTGATGTGTCAGTCTGTACAGAGCCTAACATGAATATACAGATACATCAATACAGTATAAATCCACAACATAACTACATGAAAGACATCCATACATCCACATTTATACACACGTACATATCACATTTACACAAGTTACAGTTACCGGGGTATTTTGTTTAGTGATGCTATGGCAGTGGGGACAAAACTCCTGCCATAACATGCCCGTTTCCAGTCCAGGCACGTGTATCTGGGACCAGATGTTAGCAGTGTGAAGAATGGGTAGAGGGGGTACCCGGGGTCATCTACTATGTTGCATGCTCTGCATTTGGAGGCTACAACTGCAAAGCAAGGATCTTCCCTGTGCTTGAACCTTGATTTTTGGACAAGCAGAAGCAGGTCAGAGGAAAAAGTTAAAGGGTCACTAACATCATTATGAGGGGATCATGAATATCCACAGCATAGTTTATGTAAAACTGAACAAAATAATATCTCAAATCTGGTGTTTCTCATCATGGACGTCGTCTCCTCTCATGCTCCATAAACCCTTTTGATTTTCCAACCTGATGCCCCCTCTGACTTCAGTGACTTCAGATCATCCCGCAGCATCAGTCACCTTCTGTTTCCTGTCATGACATCATGGAAAGATTAAACGCTGCTTGGTTGTCTGATGGATGTCTGAGACTGTGAGTCGTCATCAGTGTTTTCTCTGGTAGGTCCAGTCATCCTCACACTGCTGAGTAATCCAGAGACACACTGAGGGAGGAACAGCTGAAGGGTTTCTGGGAAAACAAGCTGTTTCAGAGGAAAACCCAAGTGTGGGCCGAACTCACGACCTTCTGATCAACTATGAGGTACTGGAGGTCACAATTAAATGGACAGAATGACTTATTTACAGTTGATCGACTGATAAAACTGTTGAAGCCTTCATCAGAGCAGCTCTTTTTAAAGGACAAATCATAAAGTCAACAGAAAAACAAATGAATGCACCTGCAAGAAGATCAGCAGAAAGACTGACTTAGTGGTTATCTCCACATTAGTAGTTAACTACTATGATGTCTGTATAAAGGAAAATCAGAGATTTCTTTCCAAACAAATTATACATGTTAGAAAATAATTGCTGAAATTGTGAAAAGACTGTGAACTATGTAGAACTGAACTGTGGAGTCATGGTGTTAAACTGTTTTTCACCATCTCTGTGTTCAGGATTTTTTGGGCGGGCCTGAAATGTCTATGATATAGAGGAGTGACTAGCATACCCCCCCCCCCCCCCACTATATAAACACTAGAACTCACATACTAATAGTTACTGTTTTTACAGCAGGTAGTTTTACAAACTTAAGTTGGAGACAACTGGGATTCACTTCGGATAATCTGCTGTTACTGGTGAATGGGGCCATTTTCGGTCAATGTCAGCGCTCAATGAGTTATTTTACACCCAGCTGAAGCATCCGTTGATGGGTGGAGCTGCCAGTGGCTTCGACTTCAGCATAATTCTTGTTCGGCTGGGAGGATGAGTAGTGTCAATGGACGCGGCGCCGGCAGCAGCCAACATTGGCCGCCGCCTGCTGCTTCAGCTTCTGCACCAGCTGTGCAGCTGGGAGTGCTGAAACAGTGGCTACTAACATAACTTTATTTTTTAAAATTTTATCCATGTTGCTTGTCTTACTCCTACAAATGAGACCTATTTTAAATTGTGTATTTTTATATGGGAGTTTGATAGGAGGGTTGTTAACTCAGAGGCTGTTCAGTTGGACCGTGCTTTCAGCGCTTTCAGCGTTTTCAGCAAACACGCCCCCAGCGTTTTGGAGCAGAGAATACCGTTTATTTTTCAATGATTTTAAAACTTAACTTTATATAATTGGTATTCTGTTTAATCATTCAAATTTGGCTGGTTAATTACACATTTTCTGTGGTGTAACAAACTCAGAACACATATTTATTATTGCTTTAAAGAACAACCAATGAGTTAGTAGGGCAGCTACATAACCTAAATAACCTACTACTAACTAAATCAATAAAAACTAAATAAATAAATAATAACATAATAAATAAATACAAAACATAAATACACAATAAAATAACTAAGAAATAACTCAATAAATAAATATTAAAAATAAATAAACTTAATAAATATAAAAAACTACTTAATAAATAAATTCAAAACATAAATAAATAAATATGAAAAACAAATGAATAGAAAATAAGTTAGAAAATAAAGAAGGGCAAAGCGAAAAAGGTGAAAAATTTTGAAATAATAACAAAGAAGAAATATAGAAGATAAGTAATATACAAATATTAAAAAATGAGAACATAATAAATAGAAAGATACATAACTAAGAAAATAATAACATAATAATAAAAGGTATCTAATAAAAATATTGAATTCCAAAATTAAAAATGTTTAAAAAATGAATATAATAATGATAATAATAATAATAATAATAATAATAAGAAGAATAGGAATTGGGTTCACTGTTCATCGCCACCTTTGTCAGAGTCCAAAATCCTGATCTGGATAAAGAAGAGCTGAAGTGGCAGCCGGGCTGTGATTGGCTGAGTAACCTGTCAATGACCTCCTCATTCTCACTTAGATGACGTCCAGAAGTTTCCAAACATCCTTTGGCCCCCGTCAGTGTGCTCATGTCCCACCTGGCCCACCAGCCGCGCTGTTACCATGGAGACGGACAGGTCAAGCTCCTGTATTTATCCAGCTCCAGGTCGGTGAAAAGAAAAAAAAAACTACACTTCCAAAATAATCAGCCTCCAAATATTTGTACAAGTTAGAGAAACATAATCAGTCAGAGACCTCGACCTGCAGCAGCAGCCTGTTTCCTGTGCATACACATGTAAACACACACCTGAAAAACACAGGTACACACATGTAAACACACACCTGAAAAACACAGATACACACATGTAAACACACACCTGAAAAACACAGATACACACATGTAAACACACACCCGAAGAAGACAGGTACACACATGTAAACACACACTGGAAGAAAACAGGTACACACATGTAAACACACACCTGAAGAAGACAGGTACATACATGTAAACACACACCTGAAGAAAACAGGTACACACATGTAAACACACACCTGAAGAAGACAGGTACACACATGTAAACACACACTGGAAGAAAACAGGTACACACATGTAAACACACACCTGAAGAAAACAGGTACATACATGTAAACACACACCTGAAGAAAACAAGTACATACATGTAAACACACACCTGAAGAAAACAGGTACACACATGTAAACACACACCTGAAGAAAACAGGTACATACATGTAAACACACACTGGAAGAAAACAGGTACACACATGTAAACACACACCTGAAGAAGACAGGTACATACATGTAAACACACATCTGAAGAAGACAGGTACACACATGTAAACACACACCTGAAGAAAACAGGTACATACATGTAAACACACATCTGAAGAAGACAGGTACACACATGTAAACACACACCTGAAGAAAACAGGTACACACATGTAAACACACACTGATTTTAAGGGGTAAATTAAGAATTAAATACATTTTAAGGGATCTTATTTCATCAATATATTTTCATCATTTCCTAATTCAATTCAATATTTTCATGAAAGCTGATTTTTATGGACTTTTTAAATGTCACAATATCACTTTAGGGTTCTATAAATAACACCTTAAACTGATCATTAATGGATTTGACAAATATTTAGATTCATAAATTAATGTGTGTATTGAGGGAAAAGTCATGAAGAACTGAAAATCTACTTGACTTATTAATTAAGAGCTTTTAAAATGAAAAAGTCAAATTAAAGGATCTCTGGCTACCAAATTGCTTTATTTCTATGAGGTATTGTAAGGGTATATATGTAAGGGTAATCATTCTTATTTTCATAATTTCATAATTAATAACCATTTTGGGGACTTTTTTCTTTTTCAAATTCTTTTTCAAAAGTCCTTTTTTTGTCCATAATTGGATTAGATTATGAAAAAACCGAGCAACCAAACATTAAGGTGTTTGGTGTGTTTTCAGGAATAAACATAGTATTAATTAAGGGTATTTTTAAGGTATTTTAATACAGATAAAGACACACAAACAGCTGACTTTAAATCCCTGTCTGCTGTTGGAGCATCCGTCCATCAGGGGGCGACATGCTGAGGTGAGTCTGAGCTCAGATGAAATTACATAATTCTTGGAAAGTTTTGTTCAGTGGTGGTGTGGAAAAATTAATTGTGGCTCCCTCAGCGAGCAGTTATTTTAAGACACGCTCAATCAGAGGAGAGGTGAGACAAACATCATGGCTTCTTTTTCTTTTTTCCTCTGCGGATTGAATGTACTTTATTCTTCAGGAGGAAATGTTTCAAAATCTTTTCAAGGACGCCAGATCTGTGAAATAGAAGAAGCGATGTCTCGTCTGCTAGACTGTCAGTTTTTTACAGTCTGGACTGGAAGCTCTTTACAATGAAATACACCCACTCTTCACTGAGTTAATGCGCTGAATAAAAACCATGCAGAGGAGAAGGACTCTACTTCACTTTACAACATATAAAACACAAATAAAAGGCTGTGTTTACCTTTTATGAACTAAATGACAGAGAAAATATAAGAGTTTTAAGATGATTTTTAAGACATTTCTGAATGATTTAATGCTTGCAACAGAAGATATGACCAAACACACAGTGTACTCTTCCTATTACACCTCCTCTTTTTGCATTTTTTGTGTGGAAATAAAAGTTTGTCAGCGTGAGATTCAAACTTCTGAAAGCAAAAAATACAGATTTCCACCCTCAGAAAAACAAAGGCAGTTCTGTAAATCTGATAAATGGCATTAATTTTTTGGTCAGATATGATTTGTTTGACACACTTTTCTATCTGACCAGTGAGCAGACTGATCATGGATTACCTGAAGGTTGACACATGTCAGAAAAGAACACAACTTTAAAGACTTTAAAGGATGCAGTGGTAGAAAGTAACTAAGTACATTTACTCAAGTACTGTGTTTAAGTACAGTTTAGAGGTTCTTGTACTTTACTTGAGTATTTCCATGTGATGCTACTTTCTACATGTCAGAGGGAAATATTGTACTTTCTACTCCACTACATTTATTTGACAGCTTTAGTTACTTTTCAGATGAAGATTTGACACAATGGATAATATAACAAGCTTTTAAAATACAACACATTGTTAAAGATGAAACCAGTGGTTTCCAACCTTTTTGGCTTTTGACGTCTTACAAAAAGCAGTGTGTAGTCGGGGTCACATTTCACATGTCTATGAGTTGTTAACAGCTCCACCAAATAGTGATTTTTCCCTCTAAACTTCTCACATGCTTTCATTTCAATAAATGTTCAAATGATCCAATATTTCAGCAAAAATCAAAGATTAGAGAAAAAGTCCAAAAACTGAAAACAGATTTGTGTATCAGAACTTTGTTTTTTCTTCTTTCCTCTCCCATTAATCATCTCACCACCCCTCAGATTTATCTGCTGACCCTTTGGAGGTGCCGACCCCTAGGTTGGGAACCAGTGGACTAAACTAGCTAACTGTATATAAAGTAGTGTAAACTAGCTCCACCTCCAGCAGCTACAACAGTAACATGCTGCTCTAACACTGATGCTTCACTATTAATAATCTAATGATGTCATATATAATAATATATCAGTCAGAGGGACCAAACCACTACTTTTACTGCAATACTTGAACTACATCAAGCTCATAATACTTATGTACTTTTACTGCAATACTTTAACTACATCAAGCTCATAATACTTATGTACTTTTACTGCAATACTTTAACTACATCAAGCTCATAATACTTATGTACTTTTACTGCAATACTTTAACTACATCAAGCTCATAATACTTATGTACTTTTAGTGTGGTAGGACTTTTCCATAGACTGTAAAAAATAGTGGACGTGGTCACCGTGACGTCACCTGTTGGTTTGTGGACTCCCGTTTTGAAGCCTTGAGTTTGCATTTTAACTGTTGCCATCTTGGATTTTTGAAGCCAGAAATGACCATATTTAGACAAGGGGGTGGAGCTGACTCGAACTCTAGCTGCTAGCTTGGTTAGCACAGCGTATTACAGTCTATGGTTAACTGTGATAATGCTAACGCTAATGCTCATTTTTGCTAGCAAAAAAACGTGTGCAAAACAAAATGTGCTTACCGGAAAAACTGAACATCCGACTCCTTAGAGGGTCTTTTAGTGCAACCAAACGCCGATCAAGACTTCTTTAGGGACTCAAAATGTTACAATTAATGAACTGAAAACATACTCTGTGCATCTGGGGTTTCGCCATGGTTATGTTACCTAACCAACGTTGTCGCTGTGGTAGCAACTTGTCAATCACAACGTAGCCACACCCTAAAGCATACCCTGCTTTATCGTCTGTTTTACTCTAAATGGGACCATAATTTATAAAAATGAACATCATGCTGTATTGAAGAAGACTTCAGGTAATAAATCACTTCTGTTTGGAGCCAGTGGAGTCGCCCCCTGCTGGCCATTTGAGAGAATGCAGGTTTAAGTCACGAAGCTTCCTGCTTGGATTTTTCATACAGGACTTTTACTTATCTGAGTGCTTCTTCCAACACTGACAAGATATCACAATCTGCTACTATTTTTATAATCCGTTATTTAATTAAGCAAAAACCTTGCTGGTTTATTTACTCTTCACTAATTGTAAACTGAATATTTTTGGGTTCTGGGTTTTAAAACAAGACATCTGTAGACGTTACTTGTAGTCTGGAAACCAAACGATTGATAAATAAATTAAGAAAATTATCAGCAGATTGTTCAGTAATGAAAATAATCACTAGTTGCAGCTCTACAGGCAGCCCCAGAGTGCATTAGCTGCTACAAGTATTACACACCATAATCTCCCACAATCCATAGGCAGTCGAGTTGCATTTTGGGTAATGTAGGCACCAGAAGAGGATCCTTTTTCAACTTTATCTTTGGTGTTTTAGATGTTTCCAATCACTCAAACGTTGCAGTTATCCATGGAAATTTAAAAAACTTCATGAATCGAGGATGTTTGCTGCAGTTTTTTATTTGTATTAGTGGTAGTGTTGGTATGTACTTTAAATAAATCTCCAGGACAGAAGCTCTCGGTGTAACACCTCCACAGTCAGGATGATGAATAGCTCCGAGAGTCCAGCTTCCTCTGGCGAGGCTCGGGTTCCCCCTCCAGCTCCTGTTTCACAGGGGGGTCCTGGACCTGATGGAGGAGGTCTCTGTCTGTCACCACCATCTGCCCACACCTCCACCGTCAGTCTGTGCCTCCTCCCTGACCTCGTGCAGGAGGAAGAGGAGGAGGTCAGGTGTCCAGGTGATTGATGCTCTGCTCTGTGTTTTTAGAAGCTGATGTTGATGTTTTCAGACAAACGTCACTGTGAGCT
Organism: Thunnus albacares; assembly: GCF_914725855.1. Taxonomy (NCBI): domain Eukaryota; kingdom Metazoa; phylum Chordata; class Actinopteri; order Scombriformes; family Scombridae; genus Thunnus; species Thunnus albacares. The sequence goes on along the minus strand of NC_058128.1, from coordinate 1,673,683 downwards.
GATATTCTGTGGTGATATTCAATGACTGAACTCCAGAAACAAACTGATTATCATCATGTATGTGCACCAAAGAAGAGTAAAATCTCCTCCAATGGCTCCTAGAGGCTGCAGTGTTCATTACATCCTAATTACACCAAATGAATAAAAGTATATGAAATGTGGTGGAGAAGAAGTATAAAGTAGCATAAAACTGAAATAATTAGGTAAAGTACTTAAAAAAAGGAACTGGAGTAAATGTTCTTAGTTACATTCCAGCACTGATGTACTGGAAGACAAAACTACAAACTCAGATCAGCAGCAGCAGAAGAATAACAACAAACTTTCATCAACAGTCCTCCTGTTGCTATGGCAATTTCATGCAAATGAACCCAAATCATGGATTCGTTACCTCCTGTTGTGAAACAAACATCCATTTGATCATCTCGCCCTGCTGCGGTGTCACCGACAGACACCCAAAACAGGCATTACAGCATGCAGGGGGAATTCTGCGCTGGGATTGGGCGGTGGGGACAGACAGGTATTGGCTGTGTGATGCGTTGAGACCACACTGCACGTCGCTGCAGTTTCCTCTTGTAAATATTTAGTGCTGTTGGTGTCTGCAGGCTGTGTGTGTTAGGCCTCGGGGCGAGCTTTAATGACACTGTTACCAGTAAAGAGGATTGCTTTCATGTGGTGCATACCTGTCTGCAGGTATGTCAGGAAGGCTGACTCCCTTGCCAACATATAGAAATTACACCTATTACAAATTACATTCTGTACGGAGGTAAAAAACTGATATTTAGGTGTGCTGGGCAAAGCACAACTGTGTTTCTTCTGCATACTTATTATTATCTTTTTTTCTTCCTTTAATTTTTATTCTTCCACCAAAAGTTCAGTGTGCTACTCCTCCTGCAGTTTTGGAGCAACATGTACATCGATCAACTATGTCGTGACATGCCCAGCCGACTGTGCTATGACTTTTGGTAGCGATCTGATGCACAGTTTTCGCATAATTAGTCTTTAAGTAGCCTTTTATGTTATTGTGGTTTGTTCTGATGTTAAATCTGTCTGCTGTCAGACTAAACTAAATGATGATGTTCATGATTAAACTCTGTGACATCATCCAGCTGTGACCAGACTGTGTTTCATGTTGCATAAACAGACGTTTTCAAATTCATCTGCAAAAGAGGATTTTAGAGCCAGTGTGACTGCATTTAAACCCGATGGGAAGACGCAAGTAAACATGACTTCACCAAAGTTCAACTTGGGTTAACGTAAGCCACCGAGCTCACCTGGCGTGCATGTCAACATGTCAGCATGTCAACTTGTTACATGCATGCGTAAATACATATTGTAAAGCTTCAGTGACACTGGCTGGTAATGCAGGGATCAACTCCTTTTTAAGGTGGACCTGAGATGCAAAACACAACATTTCTGAATCAGAATCAGGTTTATTGCCAAGTAGGTTTGCAGATACAAGGAATTTGACTTGGTGTTGTAGTGCATAACAGTCAAAAAGAGAAAACACAAGTATCTATACAAAGTAAGAGAAAAATACAACTATCACAAAAGACAGGTGATATAAATATATAAATAAAATTTTCAATAAAAAAAAAAATATATATTCTAAGTGAAAAGAGCTGTTGAATTGTGCAAAATATTGACCAAAAAATTCACAGTATAAACAGCATAAACAGTATAAACAGTACATGTAATGTGCAAATGTAAAATTACAAATAATTGCATTAATGTAACGTGTCATTGAACAATGTGTTCACAGTGTGTGATGAAATCATTTAATTGATGACAAGACACATGATTAACATAACAAAAAAACAACATTTTAGAAAACACAGAAATTCTTGTTTCTTGAAATATTGTTGTGATTTGCACCTCGGGGCCACCGTACCTTTTGGTGTTTGGTCCTATAGGATCTGACTCTGCTGCATATGTTGTGGTCACATGCTGGTCGTATTATTGCATTTCCATAGTTACGCAGAGGTACATATCAAATGACTTTGTACTTGTACACATTTAGAACCATCCATGTAGTGTGGCTGAGTTATTTAAGGTGACATTCAGCAGTTTTCAGTGGTGAAATGTCACTAAATTTACTCAATTACTGTACTTCAGTAAAGTACAAGTACCTCAAAATTGTACTGGAGTATTTCCATTTTATGCCTCTTTATACTTCCACTCCACTACATTTCAGAGGGAAATATTGTTCTTTCTACTTTAAATGCAGGTATTTTACTTGTAATGGAGTATTTTTGCATTGTGGTGTTGCAGCTTTTACTTAAGTAAAGGATCTGTTTAGTTATTTCACCACTGATTATTTGTGGAGTTTAACAGACAATAAAACTGTACTTACAGGAAAAACACACTGGTTTTGAATCACCCAAACTTTGTTGATTCAACTCTAACATAATGAATTATTTTAAATACAAGTTAACTTTCAGTTTCAGATGCCAGTCCATCTCTGCTTCATACTGGCAACTCTGCCAATGAGTCGGAAAAAACTACAGAGGAACATAAGCACTTGCCATAAAGGCTTATCTGACGTATCTCAAACTGCTTTCAGCATCCCGTCACTCTTTTCAGCTTCTGTCATTTTTAAACCTCCAAGTTCCAACAGTTTGTAGTATTTATGTGAACTCTCCTCTTGCCGTCAGTCAATCCTATGAATGATGAATTATGGAGGATAAGTGGAGGAAGACAGTGACTGACCACAGACACACCGCCGCAGACCAAAATGACAGAGGTCATAAAAAGCTTCCATGTCAGGAAATAAATGCTGCTGCAGCCAGAGCCTGTACACAGTAAATTACTGAACTCTTTATGTCTTTTTCCAGTGTAGTTACACTTTGCTGAGGTCTCCCCACTTTTACTGCTGTCTTATTTAGTGTAGAGGAATAATAGACGCTGGTGTTCAGAGCCGCATTCGAGGCTGAAGTAGCTGCTGGATGCTAAACTCAGCTGCCAGAGGATGATAAAGGAAGCGATAAACCTCTCTGAGTTCTGAGAAGTGGGTCAAGACAAGTTGGAGTTTCTTCATCTCCCAGCAACAGGAGGCAGGATCTATTGTCTAAATAACTAAGAGGTGAATCAGAAAGTAAGGTCTCCGCCCGTCAGCGTCCGTGGGCACATTACATGATGACACATGGCTGTAAAATTGTGAACATTTCCTGCAGAGATTATTGGAGGAGTCTGACTGAACTTGTAACCTTTTAGGGAGCAAAGTGGACAAATTCGTAGCGAGAGAAAGTCTCTAAGAAGGAGAAGAGCTAAGATGCTTGAGCAGAACTAGTGTAAGTTTAAATGTACAGCAGGTAATTATCTGCAGGACTGAAGAATAGCAAAATAAAGTTGAGAGCAGCAAAAACTCACCAACACAGCCAGCAACCAGAAATGAGACAATACGCTTAACCGCAGCACATCAGTTCGTCCAAAAGTAGAATTTATGACAGAGCTGTTGTATGGGGTTGTATTAGATTGCGTAGGTGTTCCTAATAAAGTGCTCAGTGAGTGTATATGAACCTGCCATCCTCCACCTGTCCACCAGATGCCCTCACCTGACTCCCGGATCTACCCGCTCACCTGTTCTGACTCCCAAATCATCCCCACCTGCCTCCGTTTGTCCCGTTAGTCTCTGGTGATTTAAGGACATGACAGTTAAAGACAGTCAACAAACAGCATAGTTTTCCATTATATCATACCATATAATTCCACATTCCCTCTGAAATGTAGTGGAGTGGAAGTATAAAGTAACATCACATGGAAATACTCAAGTAAAGTACAAGTACCTTAAAATTAAGTACAGTACTTGAGTACTTTTCCACCACTGTCAAGAAACCAGCTGTGATTTGGACACTGAAGCTGATTCTAGATAAAGTTAAGTAGCATCATTATAAAACTGTCTTTTGGTTCACGTCCAAGTCAAGTTGGACGTCTTAGCAAACATTTAAGTCACGCTGTAGATTTAAAGGTCTCAGAGTTTGGAGAGCGATGTCCTCATGACCTCTGCTCCAAAACTAAAAACACAGGAGCAAAAGTAAACAAAGTAAACATTTTGTGTGTTTTCATTCACTTGTTTTCAATCCTGTTTTTGCGCCACAGTTTTTCATGTATGTAAATACCCATATTTATTAATAATTGACTTAAAAATAATGTTTAATGATGCATTTCATCTTTTCTTGTTTGTTTCCGTCAGTTTTCCTCTGAAGTCTGTGAAGCAGCAGAATGAACGTTGCAGTTCTCCTCCTGCTAATATTCACTATTCAAGAAAAACTAACCAGTAAAGTGAAGCAACAACGTATCTGTTACCACATCGATCAGGAATATGCTGCAAACATGTTTTAAATCTGCTGTAAAACTCAAATAATGTGAATAAAACTACTCTAAATGATGTTGGAGACGAAACACTTCCCCTGAATTACAACAGAAAGTGTGTGAAGATTTTAAATTTGCAGATTAAAAACCTGAATGGGAACAAAAAAACAAAACAATGTGTAAATTTGTGTAGAACGAGTTTCCTGTTAAGTGTAAAAAAAAACCCAGAAATGTCATATTTATGCTATGTTTTCCATCTTTTGAGCTTTGACTGTCGCTATTTTCATGACGTCATCTCGTTGTTTCCTCTTCTTCTTCTGCAACGGTTTAACGGCACCGACTGGAGAATTAGCGCCACCTGCTGTTTCTCTGCTAATATTCACACAACAGCAGTGGATGGAAACAAACATTCAGTACATTTTCTTTTGACCGTTTTCTGGAAAATTCTGTTAAAATTTGAGCTGCATTTGGATGGAAACTTGACTTGACTGCAGAGGTTGTTTCTTTGAAGCAAACTGAAACCTTAAGAGATAAATATTCCCAAATTGATGTCCACCTTTCAATTAGTCAACTGAGAGGCTTTGACTTAATGTATTTTAGTCTTCACAATCATTGAATGTTTGTTTTTGTCTCAGCTACATAGAGAGCGTTATATTCGAGCCTCCCTGTGTGTGAATAATGCTTTTTAAACAGACCATCCAGAGGCATTAAGTAAGTGCTAAGAGGAGCCGTGTGCAGTTTCCGTTGGCTCGGCTGCACATCACTGAAGTGCGGGTGGTTTCTGCTCACACAGACTCTCTGTCAGTCCAACAGGCCACCGAGGCCAAACACACTTCTTCTCTTTACTCTGTGAACACACACTCACTGCCAGCTACACCTGAGAACCAATCACACGACAGCAGATTAAAGCTCTGGAATGAACCGGCGAGCACACACACACATCCACATGCTGGTCGGCTTCAAGCGTTGAAATATTGAACAAATGTCAAAAGTAGGTGAAAATATGTGAAATGATGACAAAGCAGTTGTTGTAACTGAGACTGAAAACCTGATCGCTGTTGTTAGAATTTGGAGCCGTTTTTAAACAAACTGACGTATCCAAACTCTTCAGGATGAAGGAACATGTCACCCAGTGCAGCGGCGTGACTCACTGACGGGTTTTTAATAGTTTTTGGACAACGGAGGAATAAAATATATCAGGCTTTGATACACACACACAATACTTGTTAATAGATCCAAACATGAAGAAGAAAAATATAGAAAATCACCAGAATGATCCTTTAATCAAAAATGTCAATACTGTAATAATTGGCCAGAGAGTGAATTCAGAATTTTGAAAAAGTAACACACAGTTTCCAAAATGGTAAAAATGGTAAATGGCTGCATTTATATAACACTTTCATCCAAAGGGCTTTGCAATGTTTCTGCTGCTCACACACACGCTTACCAAGCAGCAACCTCTGGAGCTGAAAAATGAAGCCAATGCGGAAGTGCCAAAAACTGCAGTTCCTTGAACGACCACTTGAGGCTCCAAAAGCGAGTCAATCCCCATAGACCCCCATGTTAAAATACCCAACTTTACAGCAGAAATAAACATGTTTACAGCCTGGTACAAAAAACGGTTTTGGTCTCTGTAGCTAATTTCCTCTTTCATGACAACTGTACGGGGGTGAATTTTTTTATAACTCACCCGTTTAAATTTTATTAAGCCGTAAAGTTATGCATAATGAAGGACATGGCTGCTTTGAGTGACAGGTCCACCAGCCGCTAGGTGGCTTGTTTCAGCCAATCGGCCCCGCCTCTTTGCCCATTTTTGATTGGCTGGGAGTTAGGCAGCGTCACGTACTGCCAAGATGGCGACGGCCGGAGCGGCTCACTTTGAGCTTCAAAACTGCTCTTCAGAAACCAACGGGTGACGTCACGGTAACTACGTCCATATTTTTATACAGTCTATGACACTTACACAGTGATGGTGGCAGGCTACCATGCAGGGTTCAGGCCCAATGATACTTCGACATGCGGACAGAAGGAGCTCAGGATCAAACCACCGACCAGACTGGAAAAAGTCTTGTCAATGTATATATTTTCACCCCAAAATACACAAAATGCAGTTCTTTGTTTTTGAGAAATTGCTTTTTTAAAAATAATTTATGTATTATTTATAATCAAATTTGTTATTTCAGTTATATGTTAGCTGAGGCTGATTTGGGAATTAGGGGTGTGCCTGGATACAAATACATTATTCAGCAAAGCACAAATAGTGGGTTTTATACGAATATTTGTTTCATACAAATATTTTAAAAATTATTTGTTTTTGGGAAGAACAAAAAACCATGTCAAATATCAGTTTGCAGGTCGGTTACATCGTTATCTCAGTCTCTCTCCTCTGCTCCGCTGTTACATCTATCAGGGGTAAGTCCAAAGGGACTCTCCATCACCTGTTGTTCCTCTTCTCCTTTCCACAAAGTTAGGTTGTAAAAAAATAGGCGATAAATGAAAAGTGCAAAGCAAGAATCACCTTTGAAGTTCTACTACATGTTACATGCTGTGCTGTCTCAGTGTTATGGGTGTATAAATAGGTAGAGGTCTGTCTGCAATGAGTCGATGAGTAAAGTTTTATCTCAGTAATCAGCGCAGTCGTCTATGATCTGGGAGACTCCAGCTCAACACCCGATGTGGGGACCTCCTTTGTAAGGTATTTTATTCATGAACACTTATTGTAACACTTTAATTTTCTAAAATTAAGAGCGTAATAAAAAAAAAAAAAGCAGGATTTTTAAGCCTCTTTCCACTTTTATTTGAATACAAATACAAATAATTTTGCTGCCTCAACAAATACAGATAGAAATACAAATACTGGGTCCTCTGCACATCCCTAGTGGGAATGTCATTAGTTTTGCAGATATTTGGTCATAAACCAAAATATTGGACTGATTTCAGTTTGGAACTACAGATCTCACAATGCTTGTGAACAGGAAGTATAACCATGGATTTAGCTGTCGGCTACAGCTTGAGTTCTGTTGTTTTGGTCCATATTTGTTCACATTTAGTCAAATAGTCTCCATTAAAAGTCATGTGAATCAGCTGTTAGCAGCTCCTGTTTGTAGTGTAACATGGATACACAGACAACTATCACTGAATGACTGTGATACTGAAGAAAACTTGAAAATCTCAAGTTCTGCAGTTAAATAAAAGACTTCAGTATATTTATGTACCACGTGACCTGACCCGCAGTGTGATGTCACAAGGACGCCGCCTTGTTTAACACTACAAAAGAACCATAAACAGATTTCATTACATCCACTGTGTGCCCACTGTAATCCATAAAACAACCTGGAACAATACTCCCTCTCTCTGCAGTCTAATTGGGATGTTCAGCTTTAATTGTCATAAATATCATAAACAGAGAGTGTTAGCCTGCAGGATGTGTCGGCCTCCCTGTCATTATGAGCGGCTCGGCCGGTGAACAATGACGATCATGAGCAAATCAAACGCTCCCATGAACATCAAAGTCTTCCACCTGACAGCTCAGCAATTACTCTTCAGAGTTTGATTCGGGGTGTGTCTCTTTGACGACAGAAGAAAAGAACTTCTCATGGAATCTGACATGCAGGTATGAATCAAACGTGATTATTACCTGCTCAGGTGAAGCTGGAGGGAGTTTATGTTTTCACTGCTGACTGAGAGGAGAAAGCGTTGATCATATTTCTGACGGTTTGCGGCAGATTTAGCCAAAAACAATCTTGTGGGTGTTGATTAGAATTTGGTTTTAATCCAATATTTGGATTTCCTTCATTCTGTGATTCACATTGTGATTACGTCTGACTTGGAAGAATAACTCAGATGGAAGTTTCCATCCACTGCTGTTGTGTGACTATCGGCAGATAAACAGCAAGTGGCGCTGATTCTCCAGCCGTTGCCGTTAAACCGTCGCAGAAGAAGAAGGACACAACGAAATGACGTCATTAAAAGAGCGACAGTCAAAGCTCAAACGATGGAAAACATGATGGAAATATGACATTCATCATCGCTCCACACAGATCTGATGTTTTTTAGCGCTTCAGTGATGTTTAAGTCACATGATTCATGTACGTCATCATTTACTCACTCAGTCTGTTTACATTTGATTTTTATCTGCACAGCTGCTTTTACACCTCAGATAACAGGAAACTTGTTTTTTTGTTCCCATTCAGGTTTTTAATCTGCAAATTTAAAATCTTCACACACTTTCTGTTGTAATTCAGGGGAAGTGTTTCGTCTCCAACATCATTTAGAGTAGTTTTATTCACATTATTTGAGTTTTACAGCAGATTTAAAACATGTTTGCAGCTTATTTCTGATCGATGTGGTAACAGATACGTTGTTGCTTCACTTTACTGGTTAGTTTTTCTTGAATAGTGAATATTAGCAGGAGGAGAACTGCAACGTTCATTCTGCTGCTTCACAGACTTCAGAGGAAAACTGACGGAAACAAACAAGAAAAGATGAAATGCATCATTAAACATTATTTTTAAGTCAATTATTAATAAATATTGGGTATTACATACATGTTTACTTTTGCTCCTGTATTTTTAGTTTTGGAGCAGAGGTCATGAGGACATCGCTCTCCAAACTCTGAGGCCTTTAAATCTACAGCGTGACTTAAATGTTTGCTAAGACGTCCAACTTGACTTGGACGTGAACCAAAAGAAAGTTTTATAATGATGCTACTTATCTTTATCTAGAATCAGCTTCAGTGTCCAAATCACAGCTGGTTTCTTGACAGTGGTGGAAAAGTACTCAAGTACTGTTCATAAATTGAGTATTTCCATGTGATGCTACTTTATACTTCCACTCCACTACATTTCAGAGGGAAATATTGTACTTTCTACTCCACTACATTTATTTGACAGCTTTAGTTACTTTGCAGATGAAGATTTGACCCACGACCCCTCAGATTTATCTGCTGACCCTTTGGAGGGGCCCCGACCCCTAGGTTGGGAACCACTGGACTAAACTAGCTAACTGTATATAAAGTAGTTGAAACTAGCTCCACCTCCAGCAGTACTTTTATTATTTTTACACTACTCTACTGGTACTTTTACTGCAGTAAAGGATCTGAGTACTTTTTTCACCAGTGTTTCTTGGACTGGAACGCCTCCTTCCATTCCACTACATTAAAACCAAAATAATAAAAGGAAATGTTTCTCTGATTACTATTTCTTGATGCTGTAAGTAATCTTCTTTGTCAGCTCTAAATGTTGAAAACACATCAAACGATTTCTTGTGAACGCGAGTGCTGCTGCCACATGTTTCACACCAGTTAGAAAAACTCCTACAGTCTGCATCTTAACTGTTGGAGGTTTTTACAGTTCTACATTTCAAAGGCCCCAAATATTCACCTAAAAAACTGCTGTACAGATTCCAGTATATCCAACAGTGCAAGATAAGCAAATATACCTGCCCCCCCCCCCATGCCCCCCAAAACACCCACCCACCCAACGCTGCTTGGATCCTCGGGGTTGACGGTGATTCAGAGAGTGTGAGGCCCGCTGTGGGGGCAGGAAGTGGAGGCCGAGCCAATGGAGCGCTGATTTACAGGCTGATGAGTCGAGGAGCCTCTTCTGGGACTGAAAGCTCTCCAAGACCAGGGAGGATTAGTTTCTTTCAGGAGTATTCGCTATAATTAGGCCAACATCTGTACTCTGGCTGCTCGGCCTGCTGGGAGCGGTAATTTACTGGTGTGTGTGTGTGTGTGTGTGTGTGTGTGCTGGTATAAATTCTTATAAGGCGTCTGATGAAGCCAACAGTGGAGATACCAGGAAAATACTTCTATATCTATGAGACATCAGCTATTAGGAAAAAACAAGAAGCCATCATTTCAGTGTTTTTTTAAGAACTGCAGAGGCTGTTCTGGTAAAAACTGGGATTTAAAGTGGTGCAGTTTTCATAATTATAGCTATAATTTTAACAAGGAACCCCAACACAACTTTAAAACACAACATCTGACATATTATCTTATAAAGTAGTTGTGACTACATGCTGCCTTCCACATTTTTATTTTATTTAATGTTTATTTGTATAGGAACAAGTATATAGTATGAACTTATGCCACATACCACACATTTATAGCCTGAGCTAATTTGCCCGTCCCTAGATGGCCTTTTAAAATACATAAAACTCAACAGTAAAGTACATATGAAGCTGCACAAGACTCAACAATACATATACAAACATTACAACACAAAATGCATACAAAGCAGCACAAAACACAAACAACTCACAAACAAACAAAAGTTTCATAAAACAACACGCAGCAGATCACTCATGACTACTCATCCTTCTTTAACAACATCAAGCCAAAAAAAAAAAAGATTATTTACCAAATAAAATCGTGTAATTAAGGTATTTTTCCGAATTTTAAGTTGTAAATTAATATATTGTTATATATCATTAACCATATATCGTATTAAGCATTGTTGTTGAGTTATCTGCACATTTTAAGGGCTTTAAAACACCTTCAAATTGACCAAAATAACATAGAATCAATTGCTAAATTAATACCTTTTAAAAAGGCCTACATTTTTTAAATTAAGGTGACAGTTCAGCGATGGCTTTCATGCTGTTTGGTAAATTTTAACCCTAACCATAACCCTAACCCTAAACTGTGCAGATAATACATAAAAAAAAAAACCTAACGGGACACAAATAACCCAAAATAGTTAAAGTTGTACAAAATCACCTATAAAATATATACATAACTACAGCTACACCTACCAGAACCTTTTCTTCTGCACATATTTAGCACAATTTTTTTTATTTTTACACTTTACAAGTCAGGTCATGTACAGTATATAGCCTAAAGATTGTAATGTATATATATTGATTTCCATTTACTTGACTTCCTATTTTGTTTGCATTTATTACTCCTAGTTTTCATCTGTTTCCTTGTTTCCTGCACTGCTGTAACATGCTGTTTTATAGCAACACTGGCTCGCTGTTTGCTCCTGCTTCCAGGTGCTAAGCTAGGCTAAACACATCCTGGACATCTCTGTAGCCTGCTGGACACACACACAAACTGACTGAAGAAGAAGACAGTAAATTTAAAGTACATTAAAGTAGTAAAATATGGATTTTTACAGCCTTATTACCAGAATTGTCTGTAATATATCATGAAGTTAAATACAGGAGATTCAGCACAGAGTGCAGCATTTTTTCTGTGTAATAATCAGGTCATTAGTGTGTTCAAAGAGCCAGAACAGAACAGCCATATTTAATAAATCCACCAATAAGAACGTCCCCATCAGTCTGCCAGAAGCACTCATTCATAATACGAGCCTGATTGCGAGACGTCTTTGAAATCACACAACGATTTGCTTATTAACACTGATCCCAAACCAAATGTTGCACATGCAGCGCAGATTCAAAGTGAGGCTGATTGTTTTGAATTATAGCTTATGAATGTGGATTGTGTGTACGCTTCCTGTGTGGTCTGTGACTCCTCTTGTTTTGTAGTTTTTCTTTTTCTCAGACTATTGTTACCGCTGAATCACAAGAGCTCTTTGTGTTTGCCTTGGACTGGTTCTCATGAATATTTAAGCCTCTTTTACTGGTTCAGTGCCTCGTTTGGTTTCATTCACTTTTTGAGAATGTGGTGAACTCATGCAGAGGATTCAAATTGAAAAATACCAGGTGAATTAAGGAAATTAGGGCAATTATGTATAGATTTCCCTTAAAATGATACTGTGCAAACACATTTCTGCAAAGACAGAAAAGAAGGGATGAAAATTTATGAAGGATGAGAAAAAAAATACTCACGATAAGTAAAAAAAAATCATATAGAGAATGCAAGTAAAGATATTTTACTTATTTATCTCATAATTTTGACTTAAAGCTGGAGAGTGGGACTTTTGTCTTCCCCTTCTGGCAGTGAGAGTAATTACAAAAACACTGTCAACAAGTGATTACATCATAGGCTCGAGCCGCACGATTCAATTATTTTACCCCTGTTGAAGTTAGCAGAGAGCTAACCGGGAGTTAGCCGCGCGGTTGGTAGAAGTCTCTGGTGTGCATTCAAACAGCCAGCGCGGGAACGTCTCTCCCGACATGAGATTTAAAAACTCTGTGTACTGTGATGTACAGATTTATCTGGCAGTGAAAGGCTTAATCAGCATTATGTGAAGGGCGTTTGGAAGGGCTTGAATGCAACAGATGTTCATTTACATGTAAAAATTGTGCACTGCAGGTTTAATTTTCATTTAAAATGCAATTTTTTTTTTAATTTAAAATTGTATTGTTAAGGTCAGAATTTTGACTTACTAGTAATTTAAAAATCAACATTTTTAGTTTTTTCATAATTTTAACGTAAGGCAATATTTTCACTTGACTGTTTTTTTTTTTGTATTTGCAGCATGTTTCTGTATTTGCATACATGTTTCACATGTTCATACTGTGAAATATTTTCAACATTAAAAACATGCATTTAAATGTTGTGATTTTAATATGTCAATACCATATAAATATTATGATAATATAGCCATTCATTATATAATATATGTACATACAGCATGAATTCAAACTATCTCGTCATATGCTGTCTTATGTTTGTTTTTTAAAGTACTTACTTATTATCCAACATGTGTTTTCCACTACAGAATATATGTATGCAGGTTTTACTACAGACATACAATACATGCACATTTACAGAAATCACATATTCTACAATAAATGTATTTTCATAGAAATACAAAAACATATACAGCATGTGTAAAAATGTATTGCACATACACATGCACAACAGCCATTTCTGCCACATTCATATATATACAGTATATATATATATATATATATTTGCATACAGTATGTTAATGCATGTGACTCATATATCTGGGATACATATACAGTATATATGCACTACAGCCAATATCACACACAGCTAACTGCAGCACTTACAGCAGAAATGGGCTTCCATATGATACAAATGTGGACTGTGCAGCAAAAGAAAATAGTGCAAGTCAATAGTTTTGTGTGAGTGTATAATGTGAGTTTTTTGGAGCAGCAACAGAATCCTGCTGTCAAGATTTCACTACATCATCCGTTTGGCCTGCAGTGTTCAAACTGACACTGAGGGATTGTGTGGAAACTCCCAGTGAGCTGCAGCACAGACTGAACTTAATATGTCTAAAAACAGCTCCGTGTTTTGACACAAATAGACTCTGACAATCACCAAACTGCAGATACATGCCCAAAGAAAATATTGATAAAGTCCCTTGTGAAAAGTTTACACCTCATCAGATGAGTCAGGGTGAATTCCCCCGACCACAGTCTTCTCATAAAAATCAAAATAAAGATCCTCCCTGTCCTGTTAGCTGCTACCTAAATCACACTTTGTTTTCCAGCAGTTGTCTGATCTCCGGGATGACAATCGAGACGCAGTCAGCGGTCCAAAAACACAGTTTCAACAGCCTCTGAATCACTAAACCTTTATTAACAGGCCTTATGAAAACAAACGGAGTGTTTTGTTTGGTGAAGAACTGCCGAGGAAGAAAAACTCAGATCCTTAAATTAAATTAAAGGCAGGAACACCAGAGAGGAAAAACACACCAGCACGAGCAAAAGATTTACATTTAGAGTAAAAATAAAAACGTGTGAGAAGTAAAAATGTAGTCGAGTCTCAAAAGTTAAAGTACTGAGAGTGAAGGAGAGAGTCCTATTTTTAGAATGGAGGAAAAAAGGAAAAGAAATTGGGAGACAAGGAGGGAAAGAAAGAGAGAATGAATGAAACAAGCTGAAGACAAGTAAAAAAAAAAGAAGGAGATGAAGAAAAAAGAAAAAGATGAAGGAAAGAAGGAAAAACAGGAACAACAAGGAAACAGGGAAAAGAAAACAAATGAAGGGAGCAAAGAAGGAAAAATCAAGAAAAAGAAGTGTGAAGAGGAAACAAGAAAGGAAGAAAAGTAAAAGAAGAAAGTAAAAAAGAAGAAAAGACAAAAAAATAAATAAATCAAGAAAGAGGGAAGGAAGGAAGGAAAAAGGAGAGAAAGAAGGAAAAAAGGAAGAAAAATAGAAGAAAGTAAAGCAATGAAAGATGGAAGGATGGAAGAAATTAATCATTAAAGAAGAAAGTAAAAAAGGAGAGAAGAAAAAACAAGGAAACAGGAAAGAAAGGAAGGAGAGAAAAAAGGGAAAGAAAATATAGGAAATAAGTAAAGATAAAAACAAAGAAGGAGAGAGCGAAGGAATATATATAAAAATAAAGGAAGGAAGGAAGGACACAAGGAAAAACAAGGGCTGGGAAGAGGAAAGAAAGGAAGGAAGTAAAGGAAGTAAAGTAAGGAAAGAAAAAACAAGGAAACCTGTATACATGTAAAGTGTCAGTGTACGGAAGATTTAAAATGACAACATAAAAAAAACAAATCAAACAATGAAATAAACTGAACATATGTCTTTTGTGTTTACTCATATATGTCATCAATTAATGAATATGCAGGTGTCTCCAGTCGTCCTACTCTGCTCTGTTCTGTTCTAATGTCGTTCATTAAGAAAAACCACGTCATCCAATCAGAGAACGATGCCATATTAATCCGATTTATCAGCAGGAAGGACCTCAGACACAGATAATAACCTTTAAGATCCTTCTGACGTCTGTGTGGTCTGAAACTACATGATGACATTAGACAAAGTGAAGTTATGGTTGATGTTTGGAGGAAGCAGCTGAACGTCACTCTGTGTCTCTTTAAAAACAGATCCAGAACACAAACAGAGTATAATTTCAGACAGATGTAAAGTTCTTCTGAGGACGACTGCTGGTCCTCCAACTGTTATCATTCTGCTGCTGATCTACTCACTGACTTTAAGACATCTTTACTGGGACAATCTGGGATTTTTCCTTATAAAAAGCAGAGACATACAAGATGAAAAGTTAATACATCAAGTCTTTGGGACTCCAAAAAAAGAGTTTATATTGGAGCTGCAATGATTAGCTGATTATTTTAAAACAAATAGTTCCGGTTATCGATTATGATTGGCTGAACTGCTTTGACGTAAAATACTCTTTAAACACACACCTGTGACCACATTACAACTTCAGTATTACTGCGCTAATTAGCCACCTGTGCAAATTGTGTCAAAATGTCAGATTTTGTTGTGAATTTTGATTGGAAAGAGATGGACAGGATGGAGGAGGAAGATAAAAAAAACAAAGGAGACGCTAAAATTAATGTTAGAGAAACTGAAGAGCTGGAAAAGTCAAGAAATGACGCTGAGAGAAAGTCTATATAGTGATGTCATATTAAATGCTGAACACAACATTCACGATTTTTGTATTAATTTGAATGGCCAACAACATTTTACACTAGATTTAGAACCTTTTACACTAGTTTGGGAACATTTTACACTAGATTTAGAACCTTTTACACTAGTTTGGGAACATTTTACACTATATTTAGAACCTTTTACACTATATTTAGAACCTTTTACACTAGATTTAGAACCTTTTACACTAGTTTGGGAACCTTTTACACTAGTTTGGGAACCTTTTACACTAGATTTAGAACCTTTTACACTAGTTTTAGAACCTTTTACACTAGTTTTAGAACCTTTTACACTATAGCAGACAGCAAACCTGAACACAAACATGCTGTATGTCAAAGCAGTGTAGTAACATATTCAGCTATGGTCAGTTCATACACAGGATGCAGGTTTGTTCGTGATCAGAAGATGAAACTACGCTATACAGGCAGCAATAGAACTTTATAATACACACACACACACACACACACACACACACACACACACAGAAACTGAAAATATTAAGGAGTAACTCTGAACAGGCCATGCTTTACAAACAGACTTTCACTGAAGACTGCACTCTAAAACACAACTCCACACTACAGAGACGTCCTCTTGCTCTCATTCAAAGCATGAGGACACCAGATCTGAGACTGAAAGAAGACATAACGTAACTTACTGAATCATATAATCGATTCATACGCCCTGTAACCAGCGAGACAGGAAATAGAGAGACGGGGAACGAACTACATAACTAATCGTCCAGCAGCATCACACCAAGTTTAAAACAATGAACACACAAAGCATCTGAAATTCACAGCGAACCTGTACTTAATATAAAGACTGTAACCAAGACCAAACTGAGCCTGCACGGCGACAGGAAACATAATAAAAACACATCTGTTACTGGTCACTAATATCCATGAAACTTCATGCTTCGCTACGTCACGTCCTCTGCATTTGTGCTTCAGATACACAGAAAATACAACAAATGTTCTAAAAGGAAATAAAATATCATTAAAAAACAAAAACAAAGGGTGGTTTCAACCATTTGATAAACAACCATGTTTTATAGACAGCTTTTGCATAAAGTTTTTTTATTGATTTGTTTAGTAAATGTTTTTTTGCCTTGCAGTTACAGTCCCCCGTCAGTAGGCAGTGCTGCAGCCCCCTCAGCACCCACTACTTCCAGCGTCCCTGTGGAACCGTTAAACAGACGATTGGTTTGTGGTTTGTTTGTGTTTTCAGACCTGTGGTGCTCAGAAAGATCTGGCTATTGGTTTTAAATCAATCATCAGAATGGAGCTGAACCAGGCGCTCCGTTGGTTTTGTGCCATTGTGAAAAACAGGAAAGGTGAACTCGCTTTCCACTGTGTCTGCATGTTGCTCGGCAACCATTCTGCTAAATGTCGCTGAAGAACTACGTTGTTTGTCAGAAGACTGATTTTGTTATCAATAAATTATTGCATTTTTTTATTGTTGTGTGGTTATATTATGAAATGTTGCCAGGTATATGTAGAAACCATTTTATAAAAGCAATAAGCCCCACAAGGCCGTGGTTTACAGAGATTTTACAGAGACAGCTGACAGAACAGTAAACTTATTGCTTATTTCTTTAATCTGTGACTATTTTGTTAATCACTTCATCGTTTAAGAAAAAATGCCTCAAATTTGCTGGTTCCAGCTCCTCAAATGTGGTGATTTGCTGTTTTTCTTTGTTTTATATCACAGTAACTTGAATATTTTGGGGTTTTGGACTGTTGGTCAAACAAAGCAAGACATTTGAAGGCATCACCTTTGACTCTGGGAAATTATAACAGTCATTTTTCACTATTATATGACATTTTATAGACTAAAATATTAACAGTTGAATTGTCAGAATAATCAGTAATGAAAAGAACTGTTAGCTGCAGCTGTAGTTTGTATATTACTAAATGGTTCTGTCTGCGTTATGTTCTCTGTCAATGTTTTTTCAGTAAAAGAAGCGTTATGCTCTTGAACTGAACGTAAGTTGATTGTGGCTTTATGAGGTTCAAGACTTTGACACCAGAGACTGGAGTTCGTCTTTCAGTCTTATTGTGTGATGAGGTTTGAGCAGTTAGAGAAAATAGTTTCTGTTAGACTCCAGTATTTCTGTATTGCACTAGCGAGACATTTGACTCATAAGATAAATATTTTAAAAGAATGGTCCAAACCTGTGCAGCAGAGGCTGACATATCCTGGTCTTTAGTCTCTAGTAGGGGGTCAAACTCCAAAAACACTGTATCCTACATTTCCCATCATGCAACTCAACACCATCCCCCTGATGACATCATCTGGGGTTGTTTTTTTTTTTTCAAACTTTGAAAATCTCCCTGCAGAGCCACAAAAGAAATGATGCTACGTTCATGTCATATATGAGTAGAGCTGCAACGATTAGTCGACGGAAAATTAATCGGCAGCTAGTTTGATCATCAATCAGTCATTTTTTAAGCAATGTTATTTTGGTTTCAGCTTCTCTGATGTGATGTTTTTATGTTTTTCTTTGTCATACATAACAGTAAACTAAATATCTTTGGATTTTGAACTGTTCATCAGACAGATTAAGACATCTGATGACTGATGACCATTTTCTGACATTTTATAATCAAACGAGAAAATATCATAAAAAAGATCAGAAGATTATTTGATAATGAACATAATAATTTGAGTTATCATTATTTAGTTTATCATAACCTGTAAATATCACCTCAAAACCAAACAAATATGGACGCCTCCATGTAATTAAACCCAAATTTCATAGATATGGTTTTATATTGTCAATGCACAGTAGTGACTAATACTATACTGTAAACTGATCTTCATGTGTAAAGTCAGTGGATTGTCCCTTTAAAGTTAAAGTTTAGATTCAATCTGAAACATTGGGACTTATGCGGGAACCACTCGTTCCTCTGAAGAGGCACCAGCGAGTGATTTGAGATCATTCGTGGTGTTCATTAGTTTTCTCATACGAAAGAAATTCATGGAGAGCAAGAGCAAGCGGCAACCTCCGGGGCTGAAAAAGTTCAGTTCCTTGAATGACCACTTGAGGCTCCAAAAGCGAGTCAATCCCCATAGACCCCCATGTTAAAATGCCAGAGCGACTCACTTTGACCTTCAAAACCGCTCTTCAGAAACCAACGGGTGACGTCACGGTGACTACGTCCATATTTTTATACAGTCTATGGTTAAGAGCCGTCGCACGAGTCCTGAACAGAAAGTCTGACTTTCTTCACATGGAGAGAAACTCTTGTTTGACTTAGAATCATAATAGAGTTTAAATATGATACCAAAGTCAAAACAAAGTGAGTGCAAAATTTATATTCATCTGGCTATATTCATAACATCATCATGGCTGCCAGTTTACAGAAAGGGTTTTTAGATTTTATGGTTTTTATTGGTATATTTTGGTGCAGCAACATTTCAGTATTATTAGGAAACTTCTGTCACTCTGACAGCAGCCTCACGTCTCTCTTGTGTTGCAGCTGACAGTGTAACATCACCTACTGTAATATCTCTAATAACTAACTAATATCTCTGTTACTGTCACATGACGCCTCTCATATTAGTCACGGAGCGCTTTGCTTTAGAAAGACGTTTTTTTTAGCATCTAACTTCATATCAAAGCGCTGCTCTGTTCATATTCTCTGATGGTTTCAGCTCCTCTAATACTGACACTCCTAAACTTAACTTGTGAAATTATTGTTTTTACTCTTGCATAACATTTCTTTGAATGAAACTCGCCCTCAAACGGAGCAGAGCATGTCATGCCTTATATGGACATTTTAAGAGCATTGATGATGCTGATGATGAAACCTCAGGAACATTCAGCTCTTCATGAACAGGTGATTTAAGGCTGAAATGAGTGATTTACGACTAGTTCAGACAGTTAAGAGAGTTTGTTGAACCCGACTTGGAACACTTGTACAAGCAAACCTCACAGAGAAAAGTCAGTTTAAGGATAAAAGTACGAACATGTTCTTGCATGAGGCCCGTTCTTTGCCAGATTTATATGAAAATGTAGCATGAAAGGTTACAATATAAAGGTAGTTCTCACCTGACATAATCTAGTTTTACTGTAAACCATATTTGACATGAACTAATTAAAAAGTTGAGCTGTTACGGGTGTTGTGTCGTGCTCGTGGTGACACGTGTGAAAGTGTTTCTGTGCTGAATGTTCTGCACTGGATCAATAATCAGATATTCCTCCAACGCCGCTTCTGCCTTCGGTCAGTTGGTGAAGTCGGACATCAAGCAGATGTGGAGGTTTTTTTGGAAATGCTGAAATGTTCCCATGATATTTACGCTTGGAAGGTATTAGTCCTTCAGTGTCTGGAATATTTTAAAACAGAACAAAGCCTTAAACCTTTTGGCTCGGAGCCACGGCTGGAATATGGAACAGAGAGAAAGAAGCCGAATGATGATCCGTGGATCAATCAATGGCTCTGATACCAGGAAAGGGATTTATGTGCTCTCCTGGCACCGACAGCAGGGTGAAGGATTAGAGCGTATCCTTAAATTACACATTCCATTATTTCACTGCTTAGATAACCTTATTCACAAGACAAGTCTGCTGGATCCGCGCTGGCTGGAAACCAGAGCAATGTGCAGCTGAAGGCTGTTGGATGTGTGTCGATCAGAGATCACAGACAGTTATGTATTGTTCTTCTGATTCACCACAAATCTGCCGAAATATACAGAAAACAGATGAGCGCAGGCCTTGTACTTATACATTCTTTCAATGAAAATGTTTTTTAAGTGAATTTTGGCAGAATAAATTGTGAAAAAGTGTGTGTTTCCTTCAACTATCTTTACGTGAATATACAAAGAGGACGTAACAAGATGACATACGTTATAGGATATAAAAAACATGTGCACATATCCTTATCTCAACCGAGATAGACAGCAACAGTAAACAGAGTATATGTCTCAAAAATACATCAAAATATGAGAGAAAACACTGCATTATAAATATATACAGTCAAATAAAATATAACATCTTGAAAACAACAGCTGTCTGGATAAAAATAAAACGAGTGAGACTAACACACACGTTCTGAAATATCCCTGAAAACACTGACATTCTGCATGATTTTTCTCTTATTTTAAACAGATATATCACATCTTTTTTTTTTTTTAATATAAATAACTATGAGTCTAAAATTAATATTTTTTTGAACCAACTATCTGCTGTAAAGCGATTCTGCAGCTCTGTGCTTCTTTTAGTTTGTTTGATTCGGGCGACGCAACCCAAGAGTTTAATGACAGTCACAGCAACACTTCAACCAATCTTTGAATCAGCTCAGAAACTTCTACTTGTATTATTTTTCATTCTGACCAGATCTTTAACACTAGAATTGTCATTTTTTATATACATGTAACTCTGTAACTCAGCCTTCGCCCACCCGACTCGTTTGACCTTTTCGATCTCTAATGAAACAGCCTAAAGTAATTGTAACATGAATAAACCCCATAAACTGAATTTTAAACAGTTATTTTGTCAAGCTTTACTTATTATTTAAAAAAAAGATGAAAATGAACAACTTAACTGCTTCAAGAAATGATATCTTTACGATTGCTGATGCTGTTGCATCAGGGGGTAAAATGGATGGACAGGATTTTAACAATAAAATGATACTTCAAAGATGACATATTCTGCACATTTCCAGCTCTATATTTATATTCTGGGGCTCTACTGGAATATCTGTGCATGATTTCCAGTTAAAAACTCCTTATTTATCTTCTACTGGTCCTTTATGCAGCCCCTCAGTTCAGCCTCTGTCTGAAACAGGCCGTTTTAGCTCCTGTCTCTTTAAGGCCCCGCCTCCTGATGAGCCCACTCTGTTCTGATTGGTCAGCTTTCAGGAAGCTTCCTCCGGCTCCGGAGGCTACGTAAACAAACTATAGTAGCAGGATTTCACTTCTTTTTCTCCTTCTTTACTCCAAATGTCAACTTCTCAAATCCATCCGTACATGTTGGAGCTGAATCACATCTGAGATATGAGAGTGGACGACACATGGAAACACCTTAGCAACCACCTTAGCAACAACCTTAGCAACCAAAGCAAAATTGGCTGTCGTCACAAACAAAGCGTTCAGGGCAGGTTGAGCCCTGATCTTTGACTTGCAGGCAGCATTTCTACATAAGTTCCCCTCAAGTTTATGAACTTTGACCGTGTTTAATATCTGACATCATAACAGGATATAAATAACCACTAAAAGCTGAATATGAACTCTTTAAAAAGGACCTGATGTCTTAATTCAGTTTGGGAAGACTTTTTGTAATAATAAATTAGTAATAAATTTGCTTAACAAAATGTCTGAGCAACAATCACAAATAAGCTAACAACACCTAACGCTTGTAATTCAAATATATTAAATTCACCATCGTTCATACATCACTAACTCTACTATTACTGTTGGGCCACAGCTAATCAACAATGTGTAATTCAGAAACACTTTGACCTTTTCAATATTCATTTTAATGACCTCGTGACCTTTCCTCTGGCGCCACCTGCTGAACAAACTTTACATTTTCAGTTCCAAGAGAGGCTAAATAATCAACAGCTTTGAATGGTGGGGTGTAATGAACGCTTCAGCCTTCAGCAGGTGTGACTGTAGATGTTTACTCATGTTATTTCCTTAAAGATTATAGTTTAACTGCAGTTGAAATGAGATTGAATGTCACTCCTTTAGCTTTGCTGTACTTGTTTTTTTTTTCCTGTGTTTTATTAGCCGAAGCAATTTGTGCCTCATTTTGTTTTTCAGAAGAGGCGTGGCCGTGTCTCGGCTTCTCTTTTAAGACTCTGAGGAGACTAATTTGACTTTAAATGTTTTTTTCCTCCACTTAGCCGTTAAGAATACAGCCATGATGACATGACAGCCCACAGGATGGAGTGACAAACAAACCACAGAGCTCCCCCGTGTCATAAAATATAAAATCTTCTTATTGCATGGAAATTCATCCCACAAACATCAATTATTCACTATTTCAATGACTGTTCCTGTGTAGTTAGTTCATATTAGATGCTGCATGCTGACTTTGAAGTTTCTGTTCAACGGCAATTATATCTCCTGAGAAGACTAAGCTACGGAAGCCCGTTTCTGCCAAGAAAAAAAAAAAGTCATGCAAAATAAAAACTCATGATAAAAGTATGAATTACGTAGAATAATTTTACTTTTGAATAAAATGAAAATGAAATAGTAAATCAAATATATCAGGCAAAAAAAAAATTAATTACTAACTCAAAATTATGAAAGAGTTAAGTGAAAATTACTATATTTTTACTTTACTGTGTTTATTCTGTTTTTCTTTTTCCTGGTAGAAATGGGCTTTCACACTTATTTATGCAGTGTAATGTTTATTATTTTATTTGTGTAAGTATTTTATTTGCTTTGATTCTGAATGGATTATTCATTTAAATTATAATAATGAAATAGTGAATGAAAAGTATGGAATAGCAAGTCAAATAAATGGCTTAGCACAGTAAGTCAAAAATATGAAATTATAATACAAATAAAAGAATTAGTAACACACAAGCAAGACAGATTTATGGCAAAATAAATAATAAATATGAGATATTAAGTCAGTTTACAACTTACAATTTTTTTTATCATGCACTTTTGTCATGTGTGTCTTTTGTTTTGGCAGAAATGGGCTTCTATACTTGTCTCATAATGTTTTTTTCAATATTTGTGTAGATCTGCTTTGACTCTGAATGCATCATTTATTTTGTTAAGAAAAAGAAGTGTGTTTTATTTGCCCCCATTTACTTGCAAATGTTCAAAAACTGAAAGTGTGGATCACTGTGATTGTTCACCTGAAACTGTACGACTTTAAATGTTACAAAATAAAACAAACCAAAAGAAATTTCAACATACATTTGTGGTTTGTAATCCTGTTGACCACAGACGGAGTCAGGACCCACTCGGTCATGGCAGCCGTCCAGGCCCGGCTCAGCAGACTGGGAGCTCTGGGAACTTGGAAGGAGTTTCCCAGCTATATGCGTCGACTCGTGGGCCGGAGAGCACACACCCTTCTGCAGCGACAGTTGCATCACGGCTGCTGTCAGCCGCAACATCAAACGAGACGCAGCCTACATCCATGCTGAAGCCGTGGGCGGCGGCGGGCAGCCTTCGCTGCATGACACATCCAAAATATCCACTTATACACATTCCAGCTCTGGAAATAACATGATGCACGCCGCGCGCAACTCCAGAGGCCACAAAGCAAACAAAGCTTTTACATTTTTACATTTCTTACGCATTGTTTGAGCCAAGAGGAAAGAGTGAAAGCAGCAGAAATGGCAGCTGTATATTTAGACACATTAAAAATAGATGCCTGTTGTATTCCTTTATGTTTCTGTTTGAAGGAAAGCACTAAAATAAAGCGTCCTACGTCAGTCACAGAGGAAACCCTGCAGCTACAGAGGCCCACACAGGAAAGGTGTCATCATGTTCGCCTCCTTCAGACACAATGTGAGGGAATGTGGACGTCTGTGTGGTGGCTGATGAGATACCTGGCTAGAGCAGCTCTGCAGGAGTCGAGCAGCTCTGAGAGACATGCGACCGCAAGGTAATGTGCATTCCTCTGAGCTGAGCTCAGAGCGAGGCTTTGAAGAGGCTCAAACCACAACAGAGCAGACCTCAGGGCTTGATCCAATCAGGCCTTCATGGGAGTAAAATAACCCAGATTTCCCTGCAGAGAAGAGAAAAACACCACCTTAACTGTTAAGCCTGCATGATCTCCCGGAAATTCAAGAAGCACGAGGTCACAAAATGCTAATTAATGCACCATTTATGCATTTTGTTGTACCCTAACCTGATAAAACCATGCATGAAAAGGCTCCTGGTAAGAAGTTTATAGCTGTGAAGAGTTGACTTTTAACAAGTTTTCAACCCACGAGCAAGAACTTGAAACCCTTTAGGATAATGCTCTCTGCCTGCTGGTTGGTTTTAAAGGGGAAGCAGGACCCTGCTCTGGGTCACATGGGTCTAAAACTGAGACTGTAACCTGGCTCATTCTCACACCTTTCAGACCCGACTGAATCCGCCTGGAACTGCTGAATATGAGACCCGAACCCGACCTGAGAAAATAATTGTGTCATTTGTTCTTCGAGACAAAGTTCTAAAAAATAACAAATCTGACAACAGCAGTCGACCAACACGCTGACCCACCAGCACAGAACATAACAAACATTAACTTCTACTAGCTGTTAAGAGTTTAGTGGAAATACACAAATTGGATTCAAACACTACAGCATCTCAAAATAATAAACTATAACAGTCCAGAACAGGCAGGAGGTGGTGCTATTTGTGAGTTGTGGAGGAAGGTTGGAGGTTTTTATCTAAGAATGTTTTTTTTATTGAAACAAATAATATATACAACATACAACATATACTGTACATACATAGATGCACACACTGGATCTGGAGAGAATATTCCACGTGGTCATACATCCACACAAATAACGTAACACACAATAAAACACACACACACTAAAGTAACTGAGTTCAATAAGAATATGTACAGAGGTAGGTGAATGAGCCAAAACAAACAAATATTTAAATGAATTAATATTATTAATATCATCAGTGTGTTTAGGTCAGAATGTTTCCACAATGTAATCCTCCCCTTTTGTAAAAGTTTTTGCTTTTTTTTTTATCCGTTACTGAACGCTAGCTCGCCAGGCTAATGCTAACACATCGGGCTCCGCTCTGTCTCTCTTCCCGCTTCCCGGAAGGCCTGACGCATCTTCTTGCAACACATGACACGAATCGACGTAAACGATTGGCAGAATCAGAGAAACAAAGAGAGAATTTACTTATTATGTTACGTTTGAAAATAACCCAACCCGAGCCCGAAGCTTTAGACACTTCAGGCTTTAGACAAAACGTCCTGAAGTTTGTCAGGAGGCCATTCATTATGAATTACTGTAAACCTCAAAACAACATCCTGGCGCCATCTACAAGACTCAAACGCTGCCCAGCGCCGTGATGTGAGGAAGTTAAGAAACATCTAACTATATTTAAAAGCTCTTTGATGCGCAGGAGCAAAGAAGCGAGTGTGCGTAAAGCAGAGGTCAGTTGGTTTCAACCAGGGTCCAGTTTTTTCAGGATTTTTTTTATTGGGGGCCGTTAACCAGCACCATGGAAACAGAAGCCCATATGTTTTGTTTATTTAATTCATTTAAGAATAAAATTGATTCATAAGATTGTTGCAGCTTGTTTTAATACCCATTTGTCTAATAAGTTATTCATACGTTAATATATGTTCTGTGTTGCACTTGGAGACTAGAGACAAACTGAACTGGTTGTCAGCATGATGAACAGCAGCCAGCTTCATTTACGATGGATTCAAAGTGTTGTTGTTGTTGTTGTTGCCTTAGAAAATGGCATCAATACACTATTTCTGTTACACAGCCACCTATTTGTGTTTAAGGACTGTTCTGCTCCAACATGTTGAGTTAAAACTGTTCAAATTCACACATTAAAATTTTATTTCTGGTAAGTTTATTAGACTTCATGTCAGCAGCATGCACTGTTTAAATAGCACAGTGGTGTACACTATTGAAGTCGAAACTTCTGCTTTCATCAAGGGGCCAAATATTTTTTGCTGGAGGGCCGGATTTGGCCCACAGGCCACTATTTGCCCACCACTGCAGTAAAAGGAACTAAAATCTTCATGTTCAACTGCTCCCCAGTTCTCTATGATAGAACTTTAATGAGCTAACAGGACTCGAAGAAGAAAAACAACACATGGAAAAACATTGCTCTGGAAATTAATGACGTCATTGTGCACCGGTACAGTCGTGATGTGGGAAAATAACTAAAAAATTATGTGCATAACGCAAACATGCCTGAAAGCTGAAAGTCAGTTTCACCAAATTTGCAACATACAATATTTCTTCCTTGTATCATGTTCACTTACATTGAAGTGATCGAATAATGAACCATATTTTCGTCCCTTTCAGCAGCATGAAAGTGGAAACAAATTTAAATGCAGTTTGTGAGCGACAATCATTTGTGAAACGGGACACTTGCACCATTCGTGATCTGCATGTAAGCAGCAGAAAGGGGGCAAAAGGGAAATAATGATTATTATTAATACCAGGTGTAAATGCAAAGGATACACATCATGTGTTAACTTGGAGATGAATCCCAAATGTCATAAGCATATGTGGAATATCTCGCGTAATGTTAAATATATTTTATCCGTGTATAAGTGTTTGTTTCATGTTTTGTTTGTGTTGAAAACTGCACATTTGACTGTTGTTTTCTTCTGTGCAGGATGCTAAATCAGCTTTAATCTTGTGTATGTGATGCAGCTGTATGGTAGGCTACACTGAGCGGCTACTTTGGGCTCAAGCCTCTACGAGCTGCAGCACTTGAAAGAAAAGTAACTGGATCTGGTGATTTATTTCATCAGACAGCTCCGTATGAGTTCACTGTCTGACCTAAACTGCAGCATTAAGCTCAACCAGTCCACATTTAACTATTAGACCCAGTGGGAAAAGTGAGAGGGGGTATAATTGGAGGGACCTCCACGCTGCCAAACATGTCAACATCCCTGTTAACGTGCCAGATGGCTGTGCTTTGATCCGGATTTATGTGCCTCACCTTCCCTGATTGTCTCAGAGCTGGCGACGCTGTTTTCCTGCCTGCCGGCCTGAATCTTCGTCCAAATGCTCCGATCCGCCCACAGCGGCCATCCTTCTTCCTGCCGGAATTCATATTAGTTCACAAAGGCCCCGTGGCATTCATGGGGAATCTTTCACTTTTAAAATCCATGATTTGTTGAGCAGTGACAGATTTCCATTAGTGAAAATGTTCTAACAGCTACAAAAATACTCGCGTCATAAAATGTTTTCACATGTCGGTTCACTCAAATTACAATTAATTCATAAATCATGAAAAAAGCATCCAACTAATATTTACACTGAGTCTGCTCTGCTGGAGCACAATGTGACCCACAAAAGATGCATGACTTACTGTCAGATGGAATAAACTGTACTAACTGTTTTCTGGTTAGCAACCAGTTACCTAGCTTGCTATCAGCAAAATAGGAAGAACAGAGAAACCTCCTTATTCTGACCTCTGAGTGCTCACACATGATTAAAACACGGTTACTTTCTTATGGTACATACAGTATACACATATATACAGTATATAAGTGAGACCAGACACAAACAGATGCTAAATAGTTCCTTTGCAAATAATAGTGAAATAATTAATAGTGGATTTTGGATTGCCAGTATTATTATGCTACCGTTAGCATGTTAGGCTGTTTAGGCTTATGACAACATGCTAATATAGGTATCTTAACATGGGCTTTGTAAGAAATCACTCCTTCATTCATCAGTTTACTCAATAGGCAGCAGTAATAGAGACTTCAGACACTTATTAATCATCATTTTGCGTCATCACCATCAACTGCAGAGTCACACAATGGTCGTTTTTGCATCTATAAAATGTGACATGTTGAATTGTTTGATTGTTAACAGAAAGTTGTGTTCACGCCATGGGATAGTAGTTTTATATTTCATTCGTTTGACCCGCAGACCAACATTTTCATCTCTAGTTCTACAGAATAATGTGGCTAAAATGGGAGCGTTCAACTGATTCAACCCTCTATCACTGTGAAATACTTTACAGTGAAGGGTATATTGTTGGTACTGTAAGACGACACCTTCCTTTTCTCTTTCTTTTATGTGTTACCTTGGGGCTATGTAAAGATTCATCTTTTATCTTTTACTTTTCAAAGCCAGTCTTTTCAGTGATTGTTTTCTGTGCACGAATCGCAGGGCATCACCGCTGCCTTCAGTCTCCTGATCAAACATAGAAAGAAAGAAAAGAAAGAAAGAGAGAAAGGCACCTACTCCATCCAAAGCCTTCTGCTTCGTCATTTGCCATCCCAATTTGTTTTGAGGCTGCTAAGGCATGTCTTTTGGTTTGCCTCAGTGAAGCTGTTAACACATAGCAGATTTTTACATGCTGCCATTAAAAGCCACACTCTTTAAAAAGGCCCATTTTTATTTTTAGCATGTCTCAGTTGAAAAAGAAAAAGGAAAAGTGGCTTTGGATTGCCTGAAACCTTTAGAGGGACTGCCAAAGTCCGCTGAACGTACGACTTTTATAGCTGAGAAGCCAAATCCTGCACTTTAGTAGGACAATCCCCCATTTCAGTCAGTCTTAAATGCCAATTTGGTATCTGCAGATGCCCACCCACCTTCCCCAATTACCCTCCTACTCCCAAACCCTCCAGCTCCTCATGGCGAGACAATGTAATTATGAGAAAATGCTTGCTAAAACTTAAAGCAGACGGGGGTTTTTCATCAGCTGGCAGAGCTCCAAAGCCCCTCCATCCCCAACAGATCCACCCACCAGCCAAAAACCCCCAAACTCTCCACCCAGAACCCTCATCTGACACCCAGACTCTGATCCAGTGTCATGGGAGCAGCGACAGTCGCCCCAAAAACTAATATGCGGTCAACGGGAATGTGTGTTTGACCACAGAGTGTTTGACTTGACATATTGCTCAGTTTCACATCTGACACCAGACGATAAACAGCCGAGAACCACGGACTAAACCTTCCCAATAAATGCCCCCATGGGCTGTTTTATTTGCCTTTGTCATAGATTTTAAAAAGTCAAATACTTAACATGAAGAGAAAGTTTGAAAAATGTGTTCTGTAATCCAAAAATAACATATAATTAATCTGAGTGTAATGGAAATGTATAGAAGAAGAAGTACTGTAAATTACATTCAGGCACCTGAATGTATAATTAACATGTGTCTGTGTGTATTTTACTGTATGTGTATTATACAATCTATATGTATGTCTACTTATATCATACAGTATGCTTGGTAACCATACAAAATTTGTATCACTCATACACTGTTTAAAATACTAGCGGTAGAATATGATAATAGTTTGTTAATATCTATAACATCATTTTGTTTTTTTTTCCTCCCTGCAGCTGTTGGGTTATACAGTTGGTATATCAGGCATATGGACTATATGGGTACTACACCTTACACCTCATCCAAGCATAAAAACATTTTTGTGATATTTCAAGATTTTTTTGAATTTTTGGCATTTCCACTCAGGCATTTAATGCACAAATTGAAAATGTGCATGCGTTTGGTGAATCCTGGAAACAAAAACTAGACTGAGATATAAACATGGATGTATTAGAGAGTTCTTACACATCTGTGGCCACAGTTGTATTAAAAAAATGGTGCTAAGTCATATTAGCCAATGTTTTATGCATAAGTTAATACAAACTAACCTGCCAAATGGTCATTGCAGCATTGGTCTGAAATTCCGGATTCTGTCGGTTTGGTTTCCAGTCACAGTTTGGCTGTTGGTGTCTTACAGTTCCATCTCTGACCATCATTTTAGTTTGACAGCCAAAGATTCAACAAATACTGTACTGATACAGATACACAGGAGTGTTTTCTAATCTGCTGTTGCTAAGTCTGCTATTCGCTACTTGGTGCAAGTTTGGGTTAATCCATCCACCCCTCTGAAAGAGGAAATATGTCAACTTATATATACGTCACCTGAAGTGCACCACTGCTCCTGGTCATCACTACAGCCGCTAGATGGCATCTGTCACTCAAACTAACTATAGGTCGCTTTTGGATGACCGGCTTTACGACCTGTTGTTTTTCTTGAGAGGACAGTCTCTGAGATTTCATCATGTTTCCCACAACTTTTATCTGGTACAATTCTAAGATCACACAATATATAGGTACCTTAAGAAAGACTAAACGATATTAGCATTGTCCAAGGGGTGTATCGCATGTTGAGCGTAAAATCTACAAGTACTTCAGCTAAAGTACTTCAGCTGACAGTTCATGTAGTGAAGTAAAAAGTACAATATTTCACTCTGAAATGTAGAGGTTAAGTCAACAAGTACTATCTCTGTACTGAAGTATAGTGTATAAGTACTTCCTGTCTCCAGTGGCCATCCCATCCCCTCAATTGACCATCAAAATAATATTCTGTACAACATTTATAGAATAAATAAAATACAGCCCACACTGAATCCAATAGTGTCCGGAGACAATAGGCCATTTATTGATGAGAAAACCATAAACAAGGAGTCTGTCTGTAATAATACTTGGGCCTGGACTGCAGCAGTGAGCACTTTGAGTGACTCATGGAAATAGCCTGAGTATGGATGGGAAAAATAACACACAACAAAGGGAGTAATTCACAATAGAAAGAAGAGGGAGGAAAAAAAGAAAAGTGCAGAGAAAACGCACAACAGATGGAGGCTGTAATCAATACTTCACTTCAATCTGCATCAGCCTGCGGGCAGTGGAAGCATCTTTCCATCCGAACGACTGAGTAAAAACAGAGATTGGCAGTTTTAGGATGACTCTCTTCTGGGTGTTGGCGTCCATTCATGGGAAAGGTCGGCTGTTTGCTGATAAGATAATAAAAGATAAATATGATGATGATAATAAATGATATGACTACTGTAGGGATTTCCTGCACAGACGCTAAGAACGAAAGAAAGAAAGAATTCGGCCACCAGGTTATTACATGAAGGTTTCACATCACACCTATATGATCAGTGATGAGTAAAAGATTTGCATATTTGGGAGCAGGCAGAGGCTGTAATAACTATGCGTCAACCATGGATGTATAAGGAGATACGGTGCCACCACCATGAATGTATAAAGGAGAAGTGGATGTCCAACATGGCGCTCCATTCTTTCCTATGAAAGTTGCTCACTGGATGCCGAAAAACTCTTTGTGGGTTTCCTTAAGCTTTCACGTTTTTGGTCCTGCAGAGCATGATCAGTTGAGTTGTTCTCTGGCCTAATAATTTAATCATACAGCTCTTATAGACTTTCCAAATGTTATTAGTCCAAAGGGATCAAATTCTGACTATAGAAAGAATCGTTTCACAAAACAAATATTCGCCATGTTAACAGCTGTTTCTTTTCTGATTGTGTGAAAATGCTTTTTGGGCCTGCGTACATCATCAGATGCCGCAATAACAAGTTTTGCCACTCTGCCAAAACTCCTGTGGGCTTAAAGGGCAGGTTCACAATTCTTCAAGCGTGTCTTTAAACAGCAGTCAGGTGCCCATATGAACAGTGAAAGAGGTATTCCTCGCTGTAATCATCCTGACTGTTGTTTTAAAACACACTTGAAAAAATTGTGAACCTGTCCCTTTAACCACCACTCAACCTCACTGCCAATTTGTCTTAGTGGCCAACTGTGGTATTGCTACAGAAAAATCCCCTTCTGTCCAAACATTTTCCCCCAAGATCTCCATTATAAAAGAGACATCAGTGAAACTGTTGACAGGACATCTTGGACTGCAAACAAGGTGAATTATTACTCTATACTAGGGATGAACGATATTGGATTTTTTGCCGATATCTGATATGCCAATATTTCCAACTCATTGTGGCCGATTGCCGATGCGGATACCGATATATGCACATATTTTTTCCAGCTGGTTGAGGAGACTATTATGCATGCAAGCATAGATTGTACTAAATATGATCAAGAAAGACAATATATGAAGGAAGAACTGAGGAAGACTGGAGTTCAGGAGCTCAGCATTAAAACTTTAATGAACCTGCCAAGTGGGAGCAGCAGTAGAGTTTTCATTGAGTTCGTTGGACAGACAGGATTAATGTGCAGGATTTAATCTCTGGTCTACACTCTGGAGCAGAAGTTGGCGGTAATGCACCTAATACGCTGGTTGCCAATCACCATAACCACCGTCATAAACCAAAAAGAAGTTGTTTTTTTCCAAACAGAGTGATAACATCCTGTCAGCCAAAGTGTTTCCTATCTGTGCAGCCGAGCTAGCAGCTCCTCGACGGACTGTGTCACCCTGACGGTCCCGGTGTTTCCTCTGCAGGCTGCACTTCACTCAGCTACCCATCAGACCCGCTGCTTCTTCCCACTTTAACCTGAATAACAAAACCGGGACTCGGATCCACATGGAGAGCCGAGGCTAACCTTAGCTGAGAGGTTAGCGGAGTGTTAACCGCAGCATGACCGGAGGGAAGCACAGCCAGCTAGTCTCCGCTAGCCTCCCAGCTGACGTTAGCCCCGGCTCTCCATTTGGATCCAACCGGATCCAAGCTGGTCTGACAGGCAGTGGAGTGAAGTGGAACCTACAGAGGAAGCACCGGGACCGTCAGGATGACACAGTCCGTTAAGGGAAGCACAGTCAGGTGGCGGAGGAGAAGGCCGATAATATCGTGCATCCCTACTCTATACTATTAAGTTTCACACCATTAAGTTTTATATATGTAAACTTTCCCAGAGCCCAAAAAAGTAATGTAAAGTTTATTTAACTAACACTACTGAGCATGTGCAGTGGGGCGCACAATGCGGCAGTGAAACTGGGAGCTGGAAAACTTCTTCGGCTTATGTGTGCTGCGAGCATGTTTCATTTAATTGAATAGTCACCGTCATGGAGTCTAGTTCATACATTAAATCCATGACGTCAACGTGGGAAAACAAGTATCCCAGCATGCATTTTAATAAAGGGTGATGGCAGCCAAATGCCCACTTGAAAATTTGTTTTAACGTTTACAGAGTTGGGAGGGCCAAGCTAGCTTAAGCTAGCATGCCAGCCCTGGAAATGACTAGCGTCCATTATGGTGCCACTGGCTTTTTCTTTTTTTCAAAATTATTTAGGGGGGCAATTTATCTTTTATTAGACAGTTGAGATGAAAGGAAACAAAGGGAACGTGAAATGGGGAACAACATGCAACAAAGGTCTGCCGCTGGAATCAAATTGCAAACATTACATGGCAGGTGTAACTGCATGGCCTACTTTACCAGAACGCTGCCTAATCTTCTCTTTGTAGCGTTTTGAACAGAAGCTACTTCAACTTTTATTACTTGGTTAAATATGAGTTCTAAGAGTTACTGTATTTCAGTTACGTCGACTCATAACAACCTTAAGTGCGTTACTCTTATCCAGCCTTGTCGCCATTTCTCTGTTGCTGTGTTTGTTGGATGTGGCTTTGTATACAGTAGGCAGATGAATTCCACCTCAAAAGCTCTGATTTATATGGGGACATCACTAAAAACTTGAAAGATGAGCTGTCATATGTTCAGATAGGATGTAAAACCAGCCGTTTATCCCACTTATCTACTTTATTTGTTGGTAAAACCAAGCACACCTTAAATGTTGGTAATAATCATTGAACGGAAAACTGTGCACACCTACGTCACGTCTTTTTAGCGATGTGTTCCCAGATCTCAGCAATTAACCTAGTGAGTCCAGTGTTATTATTACAGATGTGGGAATGTTGGTGAAAACCGTAAAAATAATAAGCCCCAAGTTGTAATAAGCTGGATCCATCCTTTAGGATTGAAACAGAGAACTTAAATACCTGCAGTAGGCAGCGGGTTTTTCTAAACATTACAGCTGTTTGAACCATCAGTGCCCTCCGCTCTTCACCTAATGACTCCCAGTTCTCTGTGTTTGGGTTCTCCAGTGTCCGAGCGACATACGGAGAAACGCTGAACAAGCTTCCTTCCTCGTCTTTCCTCCCAGAAAGGTCTTTCGGTGATTTCACAGCCCTTCCTCAAGACATTTTAAAACAATTTACAACCACAGAGTCACAACAAGGAAGTGTATAACTGCACTTGCATATCTATTACACACCGCACTCAGCATGGTATTGCCATTAGAAGAAAAACGGCCCTGACACAACGTTCCCTTCATTTTCTTCACTGACATGTATGAAGAAACATGCAAACAGCACATGTGTACAAAAGCTAAACTAAACCTTAAAATTATTACAGACTAATCGGCTCTTTGTGTGTCTTTTAAATATAAAATATTAAATGAACTGTAAGTGATAACCGACACTGAGTCCCTCAGGTCAGTCTGAGTAAGAATCCATATTGTTTTTTTGGAGAGACATAGCATAACGACAGTTAAATTGATACACATGGGAACAGAGCTGGAATATTCTGCTGAAAATCAAATTAGGAAACTATCAGAGGAATTTTGTCCAGTAAATCAGTCCTCCTTGTTATAATAAATACCTCCAGTCTGTACAGCTTTAGACTCGCACAATTTACTGTCGGGGAACAAAAGGGAAAATAATATCTGCATGTCCAAAGGAGGCTAAAAATAGGAAAAATTCAGACCTGCTGCAGATTTTTCACATTAGCATACAGCATGTCAGCAATGATAGCATGCTTGTACTATTAAGTAGACATAATGAGTCCCACCAGGATTTCACAGAGTTTTTTTTTTTTTTTTGATTATTGCAGCCAAAGATGCTTGATTTTGCAGTGGCTTTTCTCAAAAACTGCAATACAATTTGCAATGTTTTATGTGCTCTTTTTGTGGTAGAATTATGGGAATTGGGAAAAATTGTAAGCAACTTCTGCCAATGAAGAGTCATATATAATCACTTCCTGTGCGCTGGATGATGCAAGTTACCATGACATAAAATGCAACAATTGGTCCAAATCACAAGCGGTCTGTTGATTTGGCCACTTCATATGGAATAGTTGTGGTAATTTAGCTAAATTGCAAGCTCTCACAAATATTGTGGAAATTTCTCTAATTTGTGATAATTATTGCGATCTGAAAATCGCAATTTCCTGGAAGGACGGATTACTATATGTCTGAAATTTCTGCTTTTTGTGATACACAGATACTTTCACACCAAACATGAATTTACACACAAGATATTTCTACGAAACTATTTGGACAACAACACTGTACACCACCTGCACGGCACCAAACGGCAAACAGACACAGTTAGCTGTAGACTAGCTGGTGAACATAGTGGAGCATTTAGCAGCTAAAGAGCCAGATATTTCCCTCAGGAGTTGGTAGAGAGAAAAAACAGAGCTAAAAGAGAGTGAATATTGGACTCACATTCACCAGATGGACAGAAACACGACTCCACATGAATGATAATGTCGCTCTGTAACTGCTGGATGTGGAAATAAGCAACTGTTTGCTAACAAGTTCAACATATCAACTTAAAAAGCTGATGTGTCTGTGTTGTGTTCACTACTTGTTTCTCATAAAAACAAGTGGACAAAAAAATGGTTTAAGTGAGATACCTTCTGTTTTTGATGCTTCATGCTAACTAGACATTTATGGAAAAAAAAACTTTAATAGTTGTTTTGATTCTTCTGAAGTTTTGCTGTTGGAAAACTGCACATTGACATCATGAGTTTGATTTTCATATTGTCACTTTTTATTTTTATTAGTGTCACTTTTCGGCTCATCTGCTATCAAATTTAGCCAGTTAGCTCCTGTTAGCTAGAACAACAACAACGTTAGACTAAATCAACCAACAAGCTGTTGTTGTAAAATAAACAGAGACAGAAACTAAAACCTCCTCTTTTATGTAGTTTGACAAGGCTGCCCATGCTACCGACCTAGCCAGCTAACTAGCTATGTTAGATTATAAGCTTGCATTCAGGGACAGCTGGCAGTATTAGCTAGTTTCTGTTAGCTAGAGTGACCATAGAGAAAGACTGCCTGTTTTTTTAATCTCAGAGTTGTGTAACTTTCCCTGAACAACATCTTTTGGTGTTTTCTGAAGACTTAAGGGGATAAAAAATAATCCTCTTTTACCTCAAAGTGTGAGAATCAACAAATCTGAACAAAACAAGAATATGATTTTCATACTTTGGGCTACTGTTCTGCTTTCTCCTCTGTTTTCCACT
Organism: Thunnus albacares; assembly: GCF_914725855.1. Taxonomy (NCBI): domain Eukaryota; kingdom Metazoa; phylum Chordata; class Actinopteri; order Scombriformes; family Scombridae; genus Thunnus; species Thunnus albacares. The sequence goes on along the minus strand of NC_058128.1, from coordinate 1,637,390 downwards.
TCTCTTTTGGGTTTCTCTGAGTGCTGTAGATGCCCAGCACTGGTTGACATGTCTCAGACTAACATCAACAGAGCGTCTGTGGATGGAAGTGACGCCTGTTCGCTATGAGCTGAGGGTCCAGTCAGGATGTTGGACCGGTCAGTTCGGTTCAAATGAGGACGCAGACTGGGCTGCTGCTGTTTTTTAGTCCAAACGCAAACATGGCAAAGACAAATAGAGCCGTCCGGCTGACCGCCACTGGCTGTGACGAGAAACAGCGTTAAATAATTGGACTGTCACTCTGCTCGGCAGGTAGATTGAAGAGACGCTGCAAAGTGCTGCGTTTGTAGTTTTATGTGGTGGCAGAAAAACGACTCAGATCCTTTTACTTTAAACACTCTTTCAACGCTACCAACTGAAATAAGAAACGCTGCCTCTTAACATACTTTCACCCAGGCCTGGCTTCTGAAAACTGCTAAACAAACAAAACATGTCTGCTGTTCAATATAAGTATTATTATTATTGATTTCTGCTCTGCATGGTTTGGTTATATATGGGAGTATTTACTAGCATTGAATTAGAATTTTTTAGACTCCTGATGACTCTGAGCTGCATGGTTTATATGTTTAGTGTGTAATACTATCATTTAATGAATAATGAATCTTTTTTATAATAACAATGTATGAATGTCAGTGTGTAATGTGTTAGTCGTGGCTCATAGTGATGAACCTACAGAGAATTATCAGAGACTCTGCAGCTCCTCTCGGCTTTACGGAGCTTTATAGTGAGTTTCAGCTCATTGTTTATCTGTCCGGCTGCAACTTTACTGTTTTGGTTCACTCTCAGCGTCTCATAACGTCGTTTTCAGAGAAAAAGCTGTAAAAAGCCGCTGTACACTACCTGCTCAGCACCAAACGGCAAACAGACACAGTTAGCTGTAGACTAGCTGGTGAACATAGTGGAGCATTTAGCAGCTAACTAGCCAGATATTTCCTTCAGGAGTTGGTAGAGAGTAAAAACAGAGCTAAAAGAGAGTGAATATTGGACTCACATTCACCAGGTGGACAGAAACACGACTCCACATGAATGATAATGTCGCTCTGTAACTGCTGGATGTGGAAATAAGCAACTGTTTGCTAACATGTTCAACATATCAACTTAAAAGCTGATTATGAGTCTGTGTTGTGTTCACTGCTGGAAACTAGCGGACAAAACATCAGTTAATGCAGGTTTAACTAAAATTTAAAAGCCCAAAAACTTAAGACATTCAATTTACTGTCAGTTATGATAAAGAAAAATAACAAATCGTTTGAGAAGCTGGAACTAAAGAGTTTTTTTGCTTGAAAAATTGACTGAAATCATTAATCGATAAGCGAAATAGTTGCTGATTCATTTTCTTTCGATCAACTAACTGATTCATGGACTAATCGTTGCAGCTGTCATTTCTATTAACATTTCACTAAGATTGATATTGTGGTTGTTAACATTTTACTTTATGTGTCCTGACATTTGAAGGTAAATTTTAATCCTCTAGCACAGAAATAATATTTTAGATAACTCTGTGCGACCAACAGAACCATAAAGAAATAGTTTTCCCAGCTTGAACTTGACCTCAACCTCATCCAAAACCTTTCGGATGAACTGCAACATCAGTGTTGGACCTCACTGATGCTCTGGTGTCTGAACTGGATCGAATCCCTGCAGCCAGGTTCCAACATCTGCTGGAAAAGATTGAAACTAGAAGAGTTGAACTGTTGACATCACTGATTATAAGGTGTTGGAAATGATCAGAAAATAGAATCTTTCTGCAGTTCGAGTCTGTGTTTCTGCCTCTATTTAAATGACACTGAGCCTCACTGGATGTCAGCAAACAACTATTCGCTATGTAAGGATGTAGCGGAGTAATGACGACCTGAGCAGTGAATGAGGTCACACTCCCTCTGTGTGTGTTGTTTATCCGAGCTTCTCCGTTCTTTGTTTTGGTCGCTGCCCCGGCCGTGTGTGCGTGTTAGTGTGTGCGAGTCCCTCCTTGTCCTCCACGTCCGAGACGGCGGCCACGTCACAAACGTTCTCATATTCCCGTAGTCTTGATCCATATTTGATCAGCGCTCCGAGTTTGACGGTTTTATCTGAGTTGCGTGAGTTGTCCGCTTCCTTTTTTATTTTTTCAACTTTATTGAGTAAACGACTCACACGTTTGTTTTGGTCTGAGATGTTGGCGCTACAGTGCGACATCTAGTGGCTGAGTATCGTGTATTGCAACTTTAACTATTTTCAAATAGAAACAGAGAGCAATCGTCAATAATCAGGTATTTCTCTGCATCTTATCCAGTGGATCTCCTGGCTGACAGAGTGCAGAGGAAAAAAGGAGGACGGTGCATCAGTAAATCCTCACTAAGCTCCTTTTCTTCATGGCATCCATTTTTGGAGAAAGACTGACACAGAACTTCCATTACCATGTTGGCAGATCAAGCCCGCCAATAAAGAAGGAAATGAGACTAATTATTTCCTGAGTGGAAGTCAAGATTTTTCTCTTTGCGTCGAGGCTCCAGGCCTGGAGGCTGAGCGCCCTGGATAAACACCCACCTGAGCTCAGCTGCTACCTGCAGCCAGACGCTCCGCTTATCCAAACAGCCTCCTGCGTGGCACCGCTGCAGGTACTCTGGTGTCCATTTCTGCTCAGTCATCTCTCCGCTGACTGCTCGAGCAAACCAGCACATCCTGGAATCACTGCTGGATGAAAAACAAAAGGTCTGCAACACATTACAGGCTTCAGTCAGAGAAATGAAAAATAAAATCAGCCGTTTTCGTCAAAGGAGTCATCACTCAAACTGATAACCAGCGCTGAGAGAAGTCAAATACAGTACAGAAAGTATCAGGAAGTAATGAAGTGTGTTCAGAACGCTCAATAACTCAAAGTGTTAGCCGCAAATGTACTCAAATATAACTCTAATAATCTGGTGCGCTGCTGCCACTGCCAAGGACATGAGCAGACCGCAGCGTGTCGTTCGCAACCTACCTTCCCTCCAGGACCTGCACGCCTCCAGGGCCCTGATGCAGGCAGGAAAGATCGTAGCCGACCCCTCCCACCCTGGGCACAAATTCTCAGAACCACCACCCCCCCCACTGACACCACACATACATTAATCTGACTGATGCGTTACACAACGAACATCTTGCACGTATCCTTATTCTTCATATTGTGAAATTTTTGCACATTCCATGACAGTATTTTGCAAAAATATTGAACTTTGCAAGTACAACAAGTACTGATTTTGTCCTCAGACAATGTTTATTGTTATTGTTACGCATCATCAGAGCAAAGCAAATTCCTTTATGTGAAAACATACTTGACAGTAAACCTGCTTGATTCTAACTCTCAAACTCTAGATAGTTTCATGTATTATCATCAGATACTGAAGGAAGGAAACAAGGAGAGAGGAAGGAAAAGAAGAAATCAATTAAATAAAGGCAACAATGAGAGCAATGAAAGGAAAGAAAGGAAGAAATAAAAAGAAAAAGGAAAGAAGAAGAAGGAAGCAAAGAATGAAAAAGGGACAAAAAGTGACTGAAAATGGGTGAAGAGAAGATGGAAATAGGGAAAGGAGGAAGGAACGAACAGGAAATAAATAATAGGGGTAGAAATACGGGAAATAGGAAGGAAACGAGGAGGACAAAATGACAAAAGGGAAGAAATTAAGATATGAATGAAAAGGGGAAGAAAGAAGAAAAGAGGAAGAAATTGAATAAAAAATGGAAGAAATAAGAAATACGAGGAGATAGAAAGAAAACAAGAGGAGGAAGAAATGAAAAAGGGAAAAAATAAGGAAAGAGAAAGAAAATGAGACAAAATAAAGCGAGGAAATAAAAGAAAGAAGGAAGAAGAAATTAAGTAAATTAAATAAATTCTCCAAAATTCTTCAGAAAACTTCTAAAATTCTCTTTCATATAGAACGTAAAAATGCAAACTAACCAGTAACTGCAGACGGTAAAAAGTACAATATTTCCCTCTGAAATGTAGTTGAGAAGAAGTAGAAACCATTCAGAGAACAAACATCACCAGAAGATCAAAACTAAACAGAATGAAACAGTGAATCAAAGACACCTGAGACGATAAAACACATAAAGTCACATTAAATAATCAGGTTTTAAATTGAGAGCAGCAACAGAGCGCTCATTCTCTCCTGAGTGAGTGAGAGTTTTTTTTTTTTTGTTTTTTTTTACAGGATTTTCCCTGCATGCATTGCCCTCATGAGGAGTCGTGGGGATTTCTCTGCGTTTGGCTCGAAAGGCCGGCTGTCAACACGCCCCGTCAACAAAGCCCCGTTTCCATGGAGACACACAAATACGGGGAAAAAAGAGACGCGAATGAGCGAGGCCAAATTGCATTTTCTTCTCCTCTCGAGTCAATTGGTATGAACAAGGGAGTTAGGTTAGAGGAGTTGATACTTTAAACATGTCATATACAGTTAAACAAAAAAAGCAGTTGCTGGCATCCTCGTGACAGAGTGAGCGTTATTCACTGCTGAGCTTTTGTCCATCTGAATTCTCTCCCTGCAAAGGAAAAGAGCTGTTAAGACTTTGAATAAGAAAAAAATATATATATAAAAAATCAACAACTGGAATTGTAAATTGCTCCGTCACAGATGGTAACACCATCAGCTTAATCACATCAATCGTCCAGCAAGTGTAGCCCAAGATGGCGGGGGGTAGATTTCCAAAACTCCATTTCATTTCTCAGATGATGAAATAAATCCGTGTAATGACAATAAAGACAGCAGTGAGATCTCAGTGTGCAGAATTGTATTTATCAATATAAATCAAATCAAATTTATCTATAAAGCACATTAAAAACAAATACAGTTGACAAAAGTGCTGTACAATAAGATATCAGGAATAAATTAAAACAACATGACAGGGTAACAGCAAACAAGAAACAAGAACAAATAGAAAACAAATAATAGTAGAACACTGGGTTTTAACGACAGTCAAAGGCCTGAATGAACCAGTGAGTCTTTAGTTTGGCCTTAAAAGGAAGGAGAACACTTCATTCCAAGAGGTAAACTGTTCCGGTCACCACTCAGCCGCGATCGAGGGCCAGTTGGCCAGAGGATCTCAGAGATCTGGTGTTGTGAAGGGGGGCAGATGAGCTCTGAGATGTACCGGGGCGCCAGGCCATGTAGAGCCTTAAAAATAAATAAAAGTACCTTAAACTCAGTCCTATACTTGACTGGTAACCAGTGCAGGGAGGTCAGTACAGGTGTGATGCTGTCTCTCTTCCTTGTGCCAGTTATTATCCGAGCAGCAGCGTTCTGCACTAGTTGTGAGCGAGACGGAGAAGACCGGCTAACAGCCAGATAAAAGGCATCGCAGTAGTCCAGACGGGAGGAAATCAGAGCGGTTGTGACAGTCTTCAAGTCGTTGAATGAGAGGAGCGGTTTCAATTTGGCGATGTTTCATAGGTGGAAATAACTGATTTTAGAGCCGAATCAAAAATAATACCGAGATTTCTGGCATGAGAATGAAGGTAAGGGGCCAGGGGTCCTTAGAGATTTGCTATACTATAATTAATACTATAATTTTAACATGTCTGGTCCTGTGTGCAACCACCTGTTATCATGTGACAGAAGTTTCCCAGCTCGACGGTTTGTACGCAACCTTAGTTTAACAGACATCGGGCTTCATGCAAGAACATTTTCATATTCTTCTCCTAAACGTCTCTTATTGAATCAAACAAGTGTAACCAGTTTGGCTCTTTAATGTGTTTTAGTGGTTCAATAGATCACTGAAATTATCATGGAGCATCAATCATCAAGCATCAATTAAATTGACTTGAAGGTGATATAAAGATATAGACACACAGATATGAAACACATATTAATATCATTCAGTGTGATTTACACTCCCTGAGGATTTCATTATCTCTGCTGTCCATCACCAAAAAAACCTCCATAAAGCCACTTAGAAACCAGAAAAAGAGGATGCTGCTAACAGCTGATTCACAGGACTTTTAATGAAGACTATTGGACAAAATGTAAACAACCGAGATCGGCAGCATCGACCTGTACTTTTCACACAAATTTCACACTGAGCTGATAAAATGCAGCAGAAGGAAAAAGGACAGGATTTAAATGACAGGAAGTTCACTGCTGCTGCAATTACTACTGGGATGATGGGGATGAAAAATGAGTCACATACAGAGAAGGACTGGATTACAATCACTAACCAGCAGGTGTTACAGTCACCACACCTCCTCTACAGACACTGATATAGTCCACATGGAGCTTAACTTTGGACAAACATGTATGTGTCAAGAGGCAGTCGAACGCGGCACTAAAACATGTTTGCTCGCCTGACAGAATGTGTTGTCTATTATAAACCACCTCCTGTAATTTGGCACCGGCGTAAATGAAGTCCCATGTGGAGCGATGAGTCTAGTTCCCAAAGACTGACCCCTCTAACCCCCCCCCCCCCCACCCTCCACCCTTCAAATGAACCTCTTGTACTTTTTCTCCATTCGTTTCCACTTTGAGTTGCAGCAGAAGAGTTGAGTTTCTCTCTCTAAATGTTCAAAGAAGGGACAATAAAGTCGAAGTGACAGACGGCCACACAGATCTCTCATTTCCCACTTTTCATTGACATGTTAGAAAGTTTATAGATGTGTTTTTTGTATTTAAATTAAAGCCAGCAGCAATCAAATCAACCACTTCACAAACTTTGAGTAGAGGAGACCAGATTTACAGCATTAGTCTTAAATCTGATTCAGATTTTGCCGTTTTTATTGACCTTGTTTTAAAATGTCTGCCCATAAGAGGAAGAAACATCCCCATGTTTATGTTTGCTGCCCACATCCACATTGGTTATGGAGTATATGAGGGCCTTTAGGTCAAGTGATGAAACATCCTGATAATCAGACTGAATCACCATTTCATTCATTCATTCATTCATTCATTCATTCATTCAGCCTGACTTTGGATGAAGTTTGTTTTGTTTTGCCTGAACAAACCAGTAGCGAGTCAACACAAAAGCTGCAGTTATGGTTGCCTGGACATCGGACTCAAAGATGGCGCCCCCTTCATTCCTGTGAAAATTGCTCAACCGGCTTCAGGTTGTAAAAATATTACCTGGATGTTGCTCACGCTTCCGCAGTGTTGGACCCATAGAGCATGCTCAGTAGAGACTTCCGCCGGCCAAGCTGGCTGACTTCCTGTTGGCTCCCTTCACTTAAAATGGGGATAAAAATATTTAATCCTGCAGCTGTTTTAGACTTTCCAAATGTTTTCGGACCAAATGGATCAAATTCTAATAATAAAACGAGTCATTTCACTCATAAAGATTTATCCACCATTTTATAGCTGCTCCTTTTCCAATGATTGTGTGTGGGGAAAAATCATGGATGTATAAAAAGAACTGGATCCAGTGTCGGAGGCAGGGCCACCTCCCAACCACATGTGCACCAGAAACTTCTGCCGGCTGAGCTGGCTAACTTCTGGTTTAGCCCTCCGCTAACTTGAATGGGGATAAAATCATTTAATCGTGCGGCTCTTCTAGACTTTCCAAATGTTATCGGACTGAATGGATCAAATTCCGATAGTGAAATAAGTAATTTCCTGGGGTTTGCGACACTCAAAAAATGTATTTTTCCCATGATTGTGTGCAAGAAAAATGCTTTTTGGGTCCCTGTCAGACGTTGAAGTTGTAATTACACAGTTTGGCCACTATGTCAAATTGGCTTCAAAGCCGAGTGCACTTCCTGGAGGGTCGGGAAAAATGCTTTTTGGGTTTTTTGTGCATCACATGACGGACAGGAAGTTGCAATAACACTGTTCGACCACTATGTCAGAAAGGCTTCACTGTCGGGCACTACTCCTGGGGGGTTGTTCAAAATCCATGACTGTTGTTTTTGTTAAGTGTTCAATAAAGAAAAAGGAAAAAAAAACAAAACTAGCCAACCAAATAAGATAAATAAATTGCTTTATCATTCTGATCATCGCCTACTAAGCACCAATTGGTCGATTGTTTTTCCAACTGCCATTAAATGAGCACAACACCAGACCAGGATTGAATCAAAAGGCTTTTTTTTTCTTTCTTTCTCGACGTCTAAGTCTCTGTTGGTTGGTTTTAGTGATTCTTAAAAAAACTCATTACTTATCTTCAGGCCAGGACTTCAAATGGTGAAACTTTGCGGAGGTTCGATTCATTCCAATCAAATTCAACTTCAGTGAACTTTTACCTTCATATGTTTTTATCTGTTTATCTGTGGTTTTACTTTGCACACTGAACTAGGAGGAAAAGCTATTTTGTTGTACTGTGCATTAAGTCTATTTTGACCTTTTGACAAAGAACGAAGCCCTAATATTTCCAGAGAAGATTTGGGTATTTTGACAGAACAATCCCAACTCAAGGTCCACTTACTAGCCTTTTTTCTTTTTCTCTTTTAGAGCTTTTAACCACATCACACAGCACTTATCACCAAATGGTGTTTGCTCCGTTAAAGGCTCAAAGTTGAACTTTGAGTTGAGATCATTTTTGTCAAGTAGGTCAAGAATAAACTTGCACGTTAAAATATTTTGTTTTTTCCAAACAAATCAAAGCTGCCACCAGTTGTTAAGCACTTTTAAATGTATTTTTAAAACTTCTAAACAAATGTAAATAAGGTCACAGGCCTGTGTAGCGTTGGCGGAGATGTTTTGTAGTTGAAGATTGATATCCAACAAACCAGAGGAGGCCTGTTTGGGTGTCTGAAGTGACTAATGTCTTCCATGGTGGAGAACGAACCACAATCCTCTTGTCTTGTGGGCTGAGGTGTCCTTATTACTGGAGCACAGTGTGAGTTTCATTGTGGCGTTTCTCTGCTGTGTTTTTGTTGTTGTGGAACAGACAAACCCGTCCTGCGCCGAGGTCGACGCGTCTGCCACCAGACCGCCGTCTGCCAGGGGATTTTCAGACCAGAGGGACGACTACTCCTTCTCTCTTTTTACTGTGCGGTCGAGTAATTTGATCCAAGCCTCAGGAACAAGACAAGGGCTAATAAATGGAGGCTGTACAGTAGCACCTACTGTAAGTTTACAGCCCTGCTGCTCTCCCTGCTGTACCAGATCCAGATGTTTGGTGAAGTCTGGATAAATATAGACTCTGTCAGGAGCTGTGAAGTCCCGGCTAGTTCTGTAAACATTTTCCTTACCATAATTTGAATTTTATTATAAATTTACAGTCTAACAAGCCAGTGAAAAAGCAGCCGCGTTCAGCTATAAACAAGAGAGCGGCTACTGAACATGAAGACACAAGTGCTTTCAGCTCAGCAGGCAGTTTGCTTTTCAGACTGAAAACTGTAAATGTGCCCCACAGTGACTGCAAGTACTGCAGTCCTTTACTTAGTGGCAATAAGACTCAGTTACATGTAAAAAGTTTTCTGTTTCATGAGCAGACGTGAACAAGTTTTAACTGAAAAATGAACCCAAGTATTGAAAATAGTTCAGACTTCACTGTAGCTCAAGTTTTCATGATTTCAGATAAGTCGAAAGAAGGACGGGAAGATATTACTGATATTTTATTGTTATCTGAGCAAAAGTAAACAAATATCGGCAGTAAAATGTTCAAGAGTGAAGTAGAATACGATTTACTTTCACTCGCAAATGAAAGGGAGGTTTCACGCTATCCAAAACAGGAAAGTACTTGAAGTGAACGTCTAATGTCTGATCAGATGTGCAGTCTTGTGGCTGGTTTTAGACTGTACTTCTGATGAAGATCACATGATGTGATTGAAAGCTCCAGAGCAGCTACAAAACGGATGTTTTGATGAGAATATTTTCTCAGTTAATGTGGGTCAATGATGTATTTTGTCATTTAGTTTGGAGGACTTGTTTTATCAAATTCAGGTATCAGCAATAATTTCAAAACATTTCAAATGACACTCAGCCCTCGCTGTCAGATAAATGCAGTGGAGTAAAAAAATACGATATTTATGCAGTCAAAATTCCAGAAACTGTAAAACAACAGCTGCAGTGGCTGGTAAATAAATTGACTCGGCAACTATTTTCATACTTGAATAACTTTTATAACCATTTCTTTAACAAAAATACCAAACATTAGCGGTCACAGATTCTCAAACGTGAAGCTTTTCTGTGTCATACATGACAGTAAATTGAATATCTTTGGATTCTGGACTGTTGATCAGACAAAACAGGACATTTGAAGGCGTCACCGTGAGCTCTAATAAATTATAACGGACATTTTTCATTTTTTTCTGATATTTTATAGACGCCATTTAACCAATAATGAATATAACCACTGTAGCTAACATTACTTTTTTCTATGCTAACGTCACTTTTTTATTTTATGCTAATGAGACTTTTTACCTTCTCTGCTAACGTTACTGTTCTCCATGTTATGTGTTCTATGTTTTTTTTATTTTTTTTACACTAAAGCTACTTTTTCGTCTTTTATGCTAATGCCACTTTTTAAAAAATTGTATGCTAATGATACTTTTTGTTGTGGCGCATAACAGCCAAAATATACACAAAAAGTAAATTAAAGTAATTTAAATTTAAATAATATAAAAAAGACAATAATAAAATTATAAATAATAAAACAATAACAATAAAAAATATGTAAAATATATTTTAAGTGTATCTTCTATGCTAACGTTACTTTTTCTACTTGTCCTTGTCCTTACTTTGTCCTTGCTAATTATTTTTTGTTTTGATGCTAAAGTTACTTTTTTTATCTTCTATGCAAATGTTAAAATGTCAGTTTTGGTTTGAGGTTATGTTAAATCACATGCACAAACCTTTAATTGATAAGTACCCATTATCAATGTATACTCCTAACTGTACTTTATTACTTTCTACCTTCTGCTCCAAATATACACATTTTCCTATGGAGATGTGAGGTCAGGCCGGATGATGACTTCTTTTATCGCTTCTGGATCCATTGAACATTCCTGCCTCCACATTTTTAAGAGCTGTCTGACTTTTACATCCTGAAGCCATGAACCTGGCCTCCGGCGGCAGCAGCAGCAGCAGCAGCAGGTTTCTGTGGCTCCCCGCTCTGCTGCGAGTGGAAAAAACGAAGGCGAGGGAGGTCACGTTATTAAAAACCGACTCCACTACTGCTTATTATCTTCTGTCAGACTCGGCCTGTGTTTTTCAAGAGGTGTGGACATGGGAGTATTTATGAGCGCTGTTTTTAATAGACTGTTCCTTTTAGACTCAAACAAATGCCTCTCATTATATCCCGACTGAATTCGCCATAACTACAGTAATGGCTGGTGGCAATTCTATGATCCACAACTGCAGGCCATTAACATCTTGGTGTAGGAGTGTTAATCTCTCGCACTTTCAGCCACGTTCCCAAAAGTCTGACTGGGACTGAAACCGCCTCCACACTCCTGATTTGGCCTCTCGCAGACGTCAGACTTTCAGGTTAACCTTCTCACCTGGCCTTCATATCCAGACGTCCCGTTGGAGGAGTTGGAGTGGGGAATAAGTAAATAAAAAGTGAGCTCACAACTGGGCAAACTGCAGGAAACCTCCGAGCTCCAACCAGCGAGAGGAGAGAGCATGCAGGCCGGGTGCCATGTTTGGAATAAGGAAAAGAAAAATTGAAGTCTTTTTGAAGGGACAAGGTTAGAAGAATGGTTTTGGTTTATTTTCCATAATCATGATGTTGGAATGCGTAAAGGTCTCTTTTTGAGAGATTGGCCCCTTCGTCATCTTATTAGCCAAAATGTGATGAGAGGATTGGCACTGAAATCCTCTCAGAGAGCAGAGAGAAATGAAGAGAGCAGCAACTATTCTTTTATTACCGTCGATTTCTGTTTAAAAGGTTTATTTTAACCTCAGTGTTTTAGAAACACAGAAATGCCGAAACATCCTGGATTATTTATTTAATTAAATATTTTAAGGTTCTGTTATGTTTTTCTCCCCAGGTTGGTATGCCAAATTACTACAGTACCCATAAGCCCCGGTGGCCATTATTATAGACTTCAGGGTTTCAGCAGCAGTCAGTGTTAAGTGACTCACAGTTGGAGCTTTTCAAGCCTTAAATTAACATAAAACTCTTTTTTTGCATTTCTGTAAGAAACTTCACATCAAATCTTAATATCCCTTCACACCATGTTGGATGAATGAGACGGATCGGAAAGATAAACTTCTTGTGAACGTTCATGCCATCTGAGGAAGGTTGTGCGTTAACTTGGGTTCGTTGTGTGCATTGACAAAATTACACATCCATTAAATCTGGTTTTAATTACATTGAATGACGGCGTTTGGCTGGTGCAGTTTGGTTTTCAGGCACTTCTGTATTATTAAACGTACAATATGTAATTTCAGCCGCTGGGCGTCTCAATTAAAACAATAACTAAAGACGGAGTGTGATGACGGTGTGAAGTAGCAAGGGATCATGGGAGTTGCTGTCTTTGTTGTTAAATAAGCAGCTTCACCGGGATAGGATTACTCCAGTGTTCATCATTCAGGATGTTTTTACCCGCAGAGGTCTCCTCCTCTCCAGAACAAACGGACCCGGAGATTACAGGTAAAAACACTGAATAAAGCTGTTTCACCTAAAAAATCAGTGTTTCTCCGACGATGTTCGGCGACCACCGGACGTCCGGTACGGGCTGTTAGCTGAGCTGCTGCTAACGTTTGTCCAGTTTATTTCTCTTATAACTTTAGATCCAGACGTCCAATGACTAAAATCCTTCTTCCGGCTAAAAGATATAGTTAAAAACCACCTAAATTTATCATGAAAATGTGGCTTAAAACTGAATAAAAGTCCATTTATAACAGTTTGTGTGGAACAACCACAACGCCGATGTATTATCTTGTATGTGTGTAAGTTACTCTTTGGAAGACGCCATTGTAGCGGACAAACACAGCGCCGTCGTATGCATCTGGTGCGTGTTTACTCTTTGGTAGAGGAGGTATGACGCCATCGACAGGCGACCAAATGAAACGGTCCGTTACTTTGATTAAATTACAGATTTCTCTGAGTTTGAAAACTGTTGGAAACATTTGGGATAATGTAAGTACACAACTCAACAACATATATAACATAGGTCTAGTTGTTTTTAGACATTTTAATGTGGAATAATTACATATTAGAGCTTTAAGTGCCATGTCAGACATTTCGGACCTTTCAGAAAAAAATCCCAGTTTCCCAGTCATTATTGTGACTTGGAGGTTTATTAATTTATCAGTCAGGAACTCTGATGATATGACATGAACATGAATGAATCAACATGTGATCAAGATATTTCACATGACCGCCAAGTGACCTCAATGACCTACAAAACACCTGAAGAAGAACGTTTCATGACTGAATAAACTTCTAGATTAAAACAGCAAAATCAATTTTTTGGACACTTTTAACCTGCTCTTTCTCCCCAAGGAGTCGAAAGATAAATCTGAGAGGTCGTAAGATGTTTAACAGGATAGAAAAACATAGAACACATTGATTTTTGTTATTGGACATTTATCTCTTCAGGTCTCTACAAATGATCCAAATAAAACAAACTAAGAAGGAGAAATCAGTGTTTGGGTGAACCAGTCACAACTTCTTTATATGCAAAATGTGAGAAAGGGTCTGAAGTGGTAATAGCTTTGTTTTAAGGTGTTTTCAGGGGTTGCAAGTCAAAAAGGCTGACAGAAAAAAAAAATCAAATTCTGCCATTAAAACCCACTTTGAAGTGTTTTGCGGGTATTTTCTTCTCACAAGAAGAAATGTTTACATGTTTTTCATTAATTATCTAACTCATTTTCTCACCTTTAGGAAAATCAGGACATCAGATAGACACACAGTGGCGATTTTGTGACATGTTGGGGCGAGCAACAGTTGATGTATATGCAGACTGCCAGCAGCTACCTGGACTGAATTTCATCCCGAGTTCAAGTGTTGACTTACATACTTTCCATCATTTACTCTGATTCAGTATCTGGACTCACTCACCGTTTCATCAATGAGCCGACTAACTCTTCCAATATTGACTGTTATGTTAGTCATTCTGCAAACACTATTTACGACTACTGGAACCTGCAGCTATGAAAATACAAGTTCCTTAAGCTCAACAAATCCAGGTGAATCACTCCTACTTTATTCAGCCATTACATCACACTTTCTCAACACAAACTCAGAAATGGGCCTGAACAGAAGTGCAGACAAATTTGCTAAAATATGATGTGTTGTGAAAAGGAAAGAGCCATGATACTCTGCTTAATTAGTGCCTGTTTTTTTTCTAAATCTCCCACATTTTGAACATATATATTGAAGCATGGCAAGGAAAACTTGCAAAGGTCAGAGCAATTATTGTACAAATGAATAAGAGCAGTGTAGGTATGGCATGGAGTTCAAACATGGCCCTGCAGTCTGCAGTAGGGGTGGCCAGGCTGCTTGGCATGACCGGCGATGACGTGACACGTCAAATAAATGTCCACACACAAACCCGGTCCACACAAGAAAAATGTACTCGCCTTTCACTTGAAGGAGTCGGCTCTTTTGCTCAGTTTCTTGGAGCTTTCTGGCTTTTCAGAGCGTACAAGCGTCACAGGTTGTAACTGTCCGAGTGTTGGGGCGCTCAGCAGCCAGAGGGTGCTGAAATCGATATAACATGGAAGAAAAACTGACTTCAAACAGACTATAATCCCACCGAAAATTGGGTATGAAGGTTGGAGAGATGTGTCCTCATTCACTGTCCAAAGTTAACTTTTTAGAATAAAATTAGATACCTGTTTTCGTCTTCTGGTTGTTTTATTTGATTTTATCCAAGATGTTGTGGAGCAGCCAACTGGAGAAACCAAACTGAGACTTTCTAAACGTTCTGCTCAAATTTATACAATGACCAAAGACAAATCTTCACTATTGGTTGCTCCATAAGAGAGATTTAAAACACTTACATGGGCAGAAATATGTAATCGCACACTGTTCCATTAACCAGTTAGCGAGATAAGCTACTAGCAAGAAAGCTGTGGATATTCAAGACATAATAAAACAGCATTGTCTTCTGCTTTCATCGTCAGCATTCCAATTGTCGAAGTAGTATAAGTCCATACAATAGTGCAGCTATTGTATGGACTGTTTTATGTTTTTTTGACCCATGCAAACGAGAGGAGGATGTGACGTTTGGTTGTTTGAGCTGGACAGAGCGACACTGGAGACACATATTAATTCCAGGTGTAAATGTGATCAGATTAAATCATTTTGATCATTTTTAATGCAAGGCGTAAAGGGACTGAATGTGTTTCATGTCTGTGTTATGACTCAAAGAACGACATTTTTTGACTGTTCTTCACCTCACGCAGTATCTTTGCTTCACCTTAAAGCCAAGAGCCAAACTGTTGAACTGGGTTGCTTCAATGACTGATTAACATGGTTGTCGCTCCGCTGGTTCGTTTGTCCAACCCTTTGATCCAAATCAAAACGTCTCAACAACTACCCGCCTGATTTCCACAAAATTAGCAGCAGATATTCATCATCCTCCGAGGATGATCCCTGATGACTTTCATCATGTCCTGATTGTTCCTCTTGCCTCCCCAAAAGGCCAAAACTTCCACTTGTACATAAAAAATATCACAATCTGAGGGTCAGATTGCTGTGCTCCCCCATAGAACATTATTTCCTGCCTTCGTCCCCTAAAGCATTATAGGAACTGTGGTTCCAAAACTTAGAACTAGATTATCCCAATAAAAGACAACTAATAACAATAGCAGTGACAAATCCATTCATATTATTTTGTTGTGAAATTACTAAGGCTGAGAATGTCCTATTAGTTGGTTATTATATCGTCGGAACACTGACACTCTCTATTCATTCATATACACATATTTTCACTGTTTAAAAAGTGGAAATACAGGTAAGCAATTTTAAATTGCACAAAACTTTTTTTCTTATGAAATCTGTACGTTGTAGTATGTTCTGATTATTAGATTTAGAAGGTGCTTCACAAAATACAGTACCATAAAATATAGGTGCAATTTCAGTGTACATATTTCAACAAAACAACAAAACATAAAAAGAGCAACATAAAACCATTGGAGTGTACAATTTATTTTTAAAGCTTTTTAAACTGTAGCCCAACACACTGTAAAAAATAACAATATATGAAATGTAGGGACACTGCTAAAAGTCTGTAAATAAAGGCATTGAAAACCGAGCAGAAAAAAACAAAAACTTTCCAAAATTTTTATCACCAGAACAACTCAGCAGAAGGTTTCTTTTTCAGTCCAACTTTTATATTTTGGTGTGTAATGAACCTTTCAGCCTCTAGGAGCTGCTGGCAAACTTTTAGGCTTTTAAATCCAGAAACCATCCAGCCCAATAATACTTACCAAACATAACAAATGACTGTTTGTGGAGAGTTTATTAAGTGACTCTTAGGCTACAACAAATTCCTCTTGTAACAATGACTGACTTTACAATTCACCCCTTGTTCTTTTTTAATATATTTAAGAGCTCAGAGTAAGTTGCTGCTGACAGCTGCGGTCAGCGTGTCTGCTGGCCCTCGCCTCGGTTTATTCCCCCAATCAAGCCTCTAACCTCACGCCCCGCTTGATCGGTAATGTCATCTAAACATCGCCAGTCTTAACGGCCGCCCACACCCTGGAGTTACCCGAGTAATTGTATGAAAAGTCAGTTAATCAGCAGTGTGAGTGGCAAGTGGAGCTGAATCATCTCATCTGGACAGCCACCAGCCGAACGGGGACGCGAGTGTTTGTGGGGTCCACCCTTCAGGGAGATGTTGTGCTCCACATCCAGGACTCACTTTTTCCCCCAAAAAACTTCACATAATTATTGAAAGGCTCTACCTACTTACCTGTCTGCCTCCTCACTGACTGACTGCACAGTGGAAAATCAACACACCTAATGACACTTTGATTCAGGGTCGAGGATGTGATCCCCCCCCCCTCCCGACCCAGACTATAAACAACAACCTGCCAGCTCTACCTGGGCAGAGAAGCTGCTGCCTGTGAAAACCAACAGGCTTAATGACACCTTTATTAGTCATTTGGTCAGACGCCCCTGGTGGCAAAGGCTCTCCCCACTGAGCTCTGGAAACTCTGGATCACTGTGGCCGCTGACTAACGCTGTGTTTACATACCAGAGAGGGCCAACACACTGCCGAGGCCTCAATCCGCGGCTGCTCACAATCTTTTTTCTTACATTTTTTGCATATTTACAGATAGATTCATGATGTTAAACTTGAATATAGAGCAGGAGCATATTATGTTTAAGAACTATATTTGTCTGACGGCCCCATCAGAGCTTGTTTTTAAGTCCTTCATTTATAGTCTTATGTCAAAGTCATTGTATGTGTCACCGGGCTGTCATATGTTGTTTTTTTCAGGACAAGTTATACTGTTGAGAAATGTCAATTTTGCATGTGAGTAGTACTACTCAACCTCTTGGAGACTTTTTATGGAATAAAATGTAAAAATGTAAATGTCATTTTGGCATTTTTTTTGTCTTTATGTGCAGACGATTTAAATAAAGCACAAATCTCCACATATGAATGGAAAGAGGAGAGTTTCAGGGTTCCAGATGGGACATTCTGAGACTGATTCATTTGATCACTCTGATTGATCTTCTGATTGTAATTGTTCTGTATCAACCAGCAAGAATCAATACATTTAGTGACATCATTCTGACTGATATCATGTTGTGATGTCACAGAGTTTTTTGGAGAAAGAAAACAAAGTTTCTACACTGGCATGAATGTAGCTGTAAAAACTTTTACTGGCGAAAAAGTCAGAAACAGGCAGTTTGGGGTCTTGAAGAAACATCACAGCCTTAAACTACAAAAGTTCAACCAGACATCAAAAATATGATGAACAGAACCTCCTGCTGGGTTTTACTCCGCTCCAGTTTGCTCCTCTCACGTATCAGCAGACATTCAGTAGCAAAGGAAACCATCAGTTTCTCTAAAATATGATTAAAAGGTGATGATTGAAAAACTCAGAGTGCTTTAAAAACACTTCCTGCTTCCAAACGCTACATTCACATAACAGGCTGCTTTAGCCAGATCTGATCTTTTTGTGTCGATGGTTCGTGTTTGTAACATGTATTCGGCTCCTGTGTGAACACTGCGGAGCTCCTAAACTGCCACACATGCACAGGTTTAACTGAAATGTGAGTCGCATGCATTCAACAACAACATCATTTGTGAAACAGTCGAATCATAAACATGGATGACGTGGCTGCTAGCATTCGGCTACGATATGTTCCTTCTAGTTTGGCTTGAATAGAAGCTTCTTCCTCGTCTCTCCATTGATCCCAGTCGCTGTTGTTGCTCTCCTCCATGTTTATTGTTACCAGGCTGTGAGGTGACGACACTGAATGATGTTGACAGGCGATGTGCAGAGAAATGAGACATTAAAAGAACCACATGAACTCTGATCCGACCGTCCTGACAGACAGCCAGAGATCAGATATGAATCAGATCTGGAACCACAGATACAAATGACCCAGATCTGATATAAAAACATCTGATTTGGTGTGTTCACACTTCTGTAAAACAAAAAAAAGTCAGATCTGAGTCACTTTGAGGCAAAGAAATAGGATTTGGGCCACTTCAGCATGTGATGTGAATGTAGCCAAAGACTCTTTGAACCATCTGGATGAAAAAATCTGTCTGCCGAACGATAAAAAAAGATTTTTAACCTGCTTCCCAAGTTGAATAAAAAAAAAAGATGGCAGCTGATGGATACCTGGATGAGGAAGAAAGTCACAACTTGGGAAGCAGGTAAAAATCTTTTTTATAGTTCAGCAGATGGAATATTAATTTCATCCAGATGGTCCAAAGATTCAGAACAAGACTAAGTGTTTTTAAATGGCCGTCTGAATTTTTTAAACAGCTTTTTAATTAACAACAGTTAATTGTCTTTTGGAGAAACTGATGGTTAGTTGATTTATGCTAATAGATGAGAGACACATTACACTTGGACTTGCTCCAGTGACTCACAGCCTCAGTGTGTGATTTATAAAGACGTGCTGGCTAACAACAGCATGCAACACAAACTGATACCAGATCTATTTCAAGAAGGGTGTCAAAAAACCAAAACCACTGACTCAGAGAAGGTATTCAGTCAGATTTCCAATATTGTACTACTAATCTCCTTCCTGACATGACGACTGTTTGAGCTCATTCATCAACTAACTTTTGTGAAATGTTATAAACAGAGTCTCCTACAACCAACGATCTCTGACTAAATGTATGTAGGAGTCACAGCGCTTCACTCTGCATGTCCTGCAGAGACGAGTGAAGGTCTGATTATTATTACTTTGGGCATTTTTGGGGCATTTTTCTATGTTTTGGGTGGAGTTTATGTTTCAGAAAACAGGATTTTCATGTGCAGTCATGTTGTGTTATGAAATAATGTAAAACATTTGGCAGGCAGTCATATAATTAGGAGCATGGGAGTTGTGGGAAAGCAACATGTTAAGTTGCCATGATAGCACCACAAACAGAGCGATTCGTGGTCTCTGCAGAAACTCTGCACTGCACTTCCTTCTCTTCATACCGCTGAGCTCTGCAGCAGCTTCTGGACTCCAAACAGCAATCAGCAGCGAGGGCGGCCGGCCAAGCCGAGTTACACGTTTATAAGCAATTAAAAGGCGATTTATCATCCTCTTCTTAAAGGTGCCTAACCACAGTCACACAGTCGCCTGCGTCTGCGGTGGAGTTTCTAAATGTGCTCTGCAGAGTGGCCCAGATTTTAATGAAGAGGAGAAAACAGTCTGCTGCTAACGCTGTGACCCGACAGGCCAGAAACATCACCACAGAAACACTAATCCTACTTACTGACTTCTGTTTCATGTGCAGACACGTACATGTGCATCATAATGAAGTTATTAGCAGTATTAAGAGTCAAGCTGTACTCTGATTTAGACGTTTACATTATGAAAACGTTTCGAGTTCAGATTACAGCTAAAGATAAAGAACCTTCAAGTCATCGTGTTAAAACGTCAGGCCAATAAAAGTGCTTGTTTTTGCTGTTTTTCGGGCTCTTTGATGGTTCCTGTTTATCTGTCTCTCCAACGCTTAAGTCCAGAGTGAAATATTTCCATCTACATAACTAAACTTGGATATAGTGTTGTAAAGTTGACATTGACACTCATGTTCTCCAATAGATGATCCTCTGACTTCATTTCATGTCACCAGCAGGTCAAAATGTCTACTTGTCCAAACATTTGAATCTCTGCATGGCTGTGATTAAAGAATGAGTTCACAATTTTTCAAGTCTGTCATAAAACGACAGTCAGGAGCCTGAAATCTTACCTTAAGTGATTTTTGTATTTGTTTGTTTTTTGACCGGTCATCTTTGTAGAAAACATCCACCAAGACTTGTTTGAATCAAAGCGATTATGTGTCAGAACAATCAGTGAACTGTGAAGAGTGTTCAGATCTTATCAAGTATATGACTGCAAGGATTCATCGATTAGTCGAATGGGAGAAAATTAACCAGCAGTTTCCATCACTTTTCAAGCAAATAGTAAAACATTCTTTGGTTTCAGGTTCATAAACAGGCAGAGTTGCTGCTTTTCTTTGTCGTATAGGATAGTAATTTGTTGGGTTTTGGACTGTTGGTCGGAAAAAACAACAAGAATCAAGAAAATAATCAGATTAATCAATAATGAAAACAGAGGTAGTTACAGCTGAAATCAGGTGAAAAGTGTATTAACCTGTTCCTAGTTACTTGTATTAGTTTTTGTCAGCAGCTGATGTTCTGTCAGTGATGAAGAGGTGAGTGGGTTCAGGAGTGTTTAACCCTCCTCCTCTTCCTCACAGTAGCCTTCGGCAGCCTGCAGCGGTTTGTTGAGGCAGAGCTCATTTAGTGTTTTACACTCTGCTTTAAATGACTTTGAGTTTCCTGAGAGCGACCAACACCGCCCATAGAGGCGACAGCTTCGCCCTGCGTCTGTAACCACGACACCACAACAGCAACATGACAACATCACACACTGCCTGCTAATATGGATTCCTCTCCATATGAGAGGTCATAAACAGGATTAAAAACAAGACTTGACATGTTGTATTTTATTATTACAGTGTAGACAGGATCTGAAACTACCAATAAAATGTTAAAATGTGTCTTGAGGCTGAAATCGCTGCCATATTGAGATGATCACAGTTCATTCTTGACCTTTGGGAAAAGTGTCTGCACTTACTCGACAGTTTTTCATGTATATAAATACCGATATTTATTGATAATTGACTTAAAATTAATGTTTTATGATTAATTTCATTTGTTACTGCCTCTGTCGTGCTGTACAAACATCCAAACTATCTTTTCTTGTTTGTTTCAGTAACTTTTCCTCTGAAGTCTGTGAAGCAGCAGAATGAATGTTGTAGTTTTCCTCCTGCTAATATTCACTATTCAAGAAAAACAAATGTGAAATAAAGTTTATTAAAAGCATTAAAGTACAGCCACAAAGTATCTGTTACCACACTGATCTGAAATCAAGTTGAGCTCTATTGTCAACCCACAGTATGCACAGGGCGTACAGAGGAGTGAAATCTCGTCCCTCCACAAGTAAAGCACAAAAAAACTAAAATATACATAACAATAAGTACAAAAATGTTCCCATTTCTACATAATAAATAGAAAAATGAGCTGCAAACATGTTTAAAATCTGATGTAAAAACACAAAAAACCCTGAACGATGTTGGAGCTAAAACGCTAGATGCCCTGTAGACATTATGAATGTAACCATGTTTATCTGTATGGTCTCTGCTAAATAAACAAATGAAAGTTAGTAACAACAGGAACATTGCAGAGCTGAATTGGAAAATTAATAGCGGAATAGCAGTGGGCCTAATATTGATCCCTGTGGAACACCTTTAGTAACAATTCGCAGACTTCATTTTAAACCATCAGCAACAACAGAACAATATGTGACCTTCTTTTAATTTCTGGTGTTTTCATTCAGTTTTGATGGCACAAATTCAACCAGTGCTTCACAAGAGGCATCAGTCTGTCTGCAGAGTCGTGCTCAGTGTGAGCGCCATGATTTCATTGCAGGTGCGGCGGGTTGGTTTGGGCCTCGCACTGCGCTGTTTGTTCCAGTGGGGCCATGTGGGGGGAAATGCCCCATTTGTAAAGTGACCATCAGTCATAGTGACAGACCTGAGATGAGTGCAGAGGCAGCTGAGTGAGGCCATTCAGGTTGCTGTGAGAAGAGTGAGACACAACCATCTCTGTCTGAAGCAGTTATGGATAAACAACTTGAGGCGTTCGCCAGGGCTGCCCGCTCACCACTTCAGACCTTTCGCTCTAACCCAAGAAAACACAGACCAGACCAGCATACAGCTGTGGGAGAAGCACTCAAATCTGTATTTACCTCAAGAAGGCAAAATTTAGTTGACATTTCACTGCTAATACTTTATTAATAATAAAAATGTGTATTCCAAAATTAGAGGTTAGAGCCAGGATTTCAGAAATTCTGAGATCAAACGTCTAGGGCTGTAACTAACGATTACTGTCATTATTGATTCATCTGTAGATCATTTTCTCAATTAATTGATTAATTGTTTGGTCTTCAAAATGTCAGAATATTTTGAAAAATGTTGATCACTGTTTCCCAATGCCCAAGATGACGTCCTCAATATTCAGTTTACTGTCACAGAGGACTAAAGAAACCAGAAAATATTCACATTTAAGAAGCTGGAATCAGAGAATTTTGACTCAAAATGATTAATCGCTCATCACAATAGTTGACAACTAATCGATTAATCATTGCAGCTCTACAAAAGTCCAAATTTCTCCCAACAGAGGCCCACCCACCTCAGAAATGTATAATAGCCACCAACCAAACTCTGTACAAATATCAAGTATTTTAAAACAAAGTGCATTATGTTCTAATGTCAATTACGTGATTCCCTCCATTTTTTAATTTATTTTAGATTTTTTTCCTCTAAATTTTAGAATTTAGTCTAAATATTAGAACCCACCTTAAAAAAGAACAACAAGCATGTATCGTAACTGTTTATCCGTAGAGAGCAAATTCCTCTTTTTGTCAGTATAAATCCACCAAATGTCCAGAATTATAGAGGACATTACCTCAACTTTTCATTATCAATTAATCTTTATTCATTATTTTCTTGATTAATCATTTGATCTATAAAAAATCAGAAAAGTGCCCATCACAACTTCCTAATGCACAATGTGACGTCAAGTTCTTGTCGCCCAAAACCCAAAGATCATCAATATATCTCACTGTAAGAAGAGGAAAAGCAGCAAATTTCTAGATTAATCGATTATCAAAGAAGTTGCCGTTTAATTTATTTTTGACCCACGAATCGTTGCAGCTCTATACATAAAATTAACTTGTCTTTAATTTCTCTGGCACATTCCTCATTCCATACAAATAAGAAAATAGAAAAACTCAGTTAAAGTAACTGAAGTGAGACCTGGACCACCTCTGGCTGCTCACATTGAAAGCAGAAAATTCGTAAACACTCTCTAATAACCAGACAAACAAACAGTAGAGAGTTTATAACCGTGTATCTCAGCGTACAGCAGTTGCAGCAGTGATGATGGTGGTGGTGGTGGTGGGTTGGCAGATTTGTTGGCTGTGGCGGTCCTTATTAAGACTCTGGGCTCTTCAGTGAGCCCCGTCATTAACCTGTCAGGTCTGATGAGTGTGTGGATACAGACTGAGAGTGCCTTCAGAGCGGCTGGTTGGTCGACCCGCCGGCCGCAGAGCAAACTGACGGTGGTCCGAGCTGCAAACCACAGCGGCTTTCACCCCCAACCTCCTCCTCCTCCTCCTCCTCCTCCTCCTCCTCGTCTGACGGGAATCCACAGCACCTGCCACCGTCTGCCTGGACTACATGCTCAAATAAATACACACTGGCACGCAGGCAAACAGTCTAAACATACACATGTACACAGGAGGTAGTACCTGAGTACATTTAGTACTAAAGTGCAGCAGAGTTTAGATGTTTTACTTGAGTATTTTCACTTTAGGAGACTTTTCTCTTCTCCAGGTGATATGCATAATTGTATTTATGCCTCTGTTTATTGATTTTACACCATCAGTGGTGGAAGAAGTATTCAAATTGTTTACTTAAGTAAAAATACCAATAAAACAATGTAAAAATACTCCATTACAAGTAAAAGTCCTGCATGAAAAATCCTACTACAGTAAAAGTACATAAGTATTATGAGCTTGTTTTTGGACTTTTTCTCTAATCTTTGATTTTTGCTGAAATATTGGATCATTTGAACATTTATTCAATGTTTAGAGGGAAAAATCACTATTTGGTGGAGCTGTTAACAACTCATAGACATGTGAAATGTGACCCTGACTACACACTGCTTTTTGTAAGACGTCAAAAGACAAAAAGGTTGGAAACCACTGGTTTCATCTTTAACAATGTGTTGTATTTTAAAAGCTTGTTATATTATCCATTGTGTCAAACCTTCATCTGAAAAGCAACTAAAGACTTTAACCTGTCAATGAAAAGAATAATCTAAATGTTTGAAGTCTGACTGATGGAGGGTCGAGATCTCGGTTTCAGCAGAAACAAGAGCAGCTGATTGAAGGGATCAAGCTGCTGCATCAGAAAAAGGGAAAGTGAGAAAGCTTCACCTCTGTAGACCTCAGGGTTTATCTGAGGTCCAGAGAAACACAATTCATCTGCTAAACTGTTTGTTTTATCGGCTCAGTCTCGGTTAAACCCAGAGTGTTTCCTAAAGTCGGCTGTTTATTGAAGGAACATGTTCAGTCAGTCAGGGTCTCGCTGTGGTTCACACACGTGTAAAAAACACTCAACTTTTGCTCCATTTCATGTTATTTTCCACCAAATGCTGCTGCTGCTGCCAGGTGCACCTGAGCTTCAGCTAACTACATAATTGGTTTGGCTGCGTTATGTGATTGAATCCTGTTAACCTATTTCCTCTCCTCGCAGCAGGCAACAGGCTCCACCCTTCACCGAGCTGAGACTCAAGGCTGAAAATCCACACCGCCAGCCTTGCCGAGGATTATGGGTCATTATGAGCCGTTCGTCCCTCAGTTCTCCAAACAAACTCTTAATAATATCCAAGAGTTCATTTCACTGGTCTCTGCTGAAGTGTGCATTAGTGGAAGAAGTGCTCAGATCTTTAATTATATATAAAGTAGTTTTATCACAGTGGAAACATGTTGATGGTAAACAGGTTTTAGCAATAAAATGTAATCAAGTATTGATTAAAGTTCGAAATTGGGCCCCACTGTGGCAGAGAATAAAGTACAGTAATTCCCTCTGAAGTGTGCCAAAAAGAAATGTTATGAACATTTCAGTTATTCATTGGCAAATTAAGACAGAGTTGTTGGGTTGGATGTCATGTACTGTTTATGCAGCACAATGACATGTTTTTATGTTACAGTTGGGGCTGTACCCCAAGCTTTGGAGTTTAATTTGTTGCCATGGTATTCAAACATTAAAATCAGTATTCAAATAGGATAGATAGATAGATAGATAGATAGATAGATAGATAGATAGATAGATAGATAGATAGATAGATATAAAGTTGCACAACTGGATTTGGGGATTTTCTGCCATTCTTCTCTGCAGATCCTCTCAAGCTCTGTCAGGTTGGATGGGGACCGTTGGTGGACAGCCAATTTAAGGTCTCTCCAGAGATGTTGGATTGGGTTCAAGTCAAGGCTCTGGACGAGCCGCTCAAGGACTTTCACAGAATTGTCCCTAAGCCACTCCTGCGTTGTCTTGGCTTTGTGCTTAGGGTCATTGTCCTGTTGGATGGTATCTATGTACTTGGCTCCATTCAGCTTTCCCTCAACCCTGACCAGTCCCTGCCGCTGAAAAACACCCCCACAGCATGATGCTGCCACCACCAGGCGTCACCGTTGGGATGGTATTGGGATGGTATTGGGCAGGTGATGAGCACTGCCTGGTTTCCTCCAGACATGATGCTTAGAATTGAAACCAAACAGTTCAGTCTTGGTTTCATCAGACCAGAGAATCTTGTTTCTCACAGTCTGAGTCCTTTAGGTGCTTTCCTGTGTCTTTCACTAAGGAGAGGCTTCCATCTCTGCCATAAAGCTCAGATCGGGGGAGCGTTGCAGTGATGGTTGTCCTTCTGGAAGTTTCTCCCATCTCCACACAGGATCTCTGGAACTCAGCCAGAGTGACCATTGGGTTCTTGGTCACCTCTCTTATCAAGGCCCTTCTCCCCTGATGCTCAGTTTGGCCGGGCAGCTCTAGGAAGAGTCCTGGTTGTTCCGAACTTCTTCCATTTAAGAATTATGGAGGCCGCTGTGCTCTCGGGAACCTTCAATGCAGCAGAATTATTTTGTGCCTCGACACAATCCTGTCTCTGAGCTCTGCAGGCAGTTCCTTTGACCTCATGGCTTGGTTTTTGCTCTGATATGCACTGTCAGCTGTGAGACCCTATATAGATAGGTGTGTTCCTTTCCAAATCCAATCAATTGAATTTACCACAGGTGGACTCCAATCAAGGTGTAGAAACATCTCAAAGATGATCAAGAGGAATGGAGGCCCTTGAGCTAAATTTCAAGTGTCATGGCAAAGGGTCTCAATATTTATGTCAATGTGATATTTCACTTTTTCCTCTTTAATTAATTTGCAAAAAAATCTAATATTCTGTCTTCACTTTGTCATTATGGGGCATTGAGTGTAGACTGATGATGGAAAAAGTGAAATTAAAGAATTTTTAGTAGAAGGCTGCAACATAACAAAATGTGAAAAAAGTAAAGGAGTCTGAATACTTTCTGAATGCTCTGCATATTTCTATTTTTAAAGTGTTTTACTTGGATTTAAATTTTTACATTAAACTGGGTTTTACTGTAGACTTTGAAGACTACCATAAAGAGACTACTATAAGTTTCTGCACATATATAGTGTTTGATCATATGACACACTACAACTGTATATCCTGAAGAGGAAAACGTAAAATGTGGTTAAAAGCTTGGAAAAGCTAGTAAGTGTACCCGGGTTATGTGTTGTAGCGGGGGGGGCTTTAATTAATGACCCACAAAAGACACGTGAGTGACATAGCTGCAAACTCTCAGCAAAAGTCGGACAACTTTTGTGCTGATAAGATGTGTTGTGATGCTCTCTTTCCCTTGTTTAAGCTAACATGTTTAAAAGTTATGTATTCTGGTTTAAATCGAATGGAAATGTAATGACAGGTCATTGCTAATGTGTTTATGAGCTTTTCCCTGGTTTTGGTCGGCAGAAACGGCCGTTACTTCTGTTAAATCTGTCTGAGATTTTCTCTCATTTGCATATTTTCTGACTCGCTGCAGGGGACCGCGCTGCTCTTATAGGTGCGTGATGGTGTTGAACTCTTATTTGTAATATTCTTGTGTATTTTTATGAAAGGACTGCATTGAATGAGTAGCCTTACAACATGAAAATAGGCTCTTTATTTAACGTTTATTATTCTTTTTCTTTCTGAAGAGATGTTTTGTTGTACACAGGGTGAGACACCTAGTGGAGACAATAAATTTTGTTTCAGTGAATGTTAATTTTACTCAGTTATTACTTTCGTTTTGCTTTTATTGTAACTGTTGATTTCAAATACATGTGTAACTACTGTGAGGGCATACATTTTTTTACTGTGCACATATTTTATTTGTAGCAGTATTTTGTTATGTTTATTTTAATATTAAAAAAAGTCAGACAGCTTTCGTGCTGGGGACTTATAGAATAATGTGCAGATCCTGATTCCTGGTGTGACTGGCATTCTTCACCCTGTGAGCAACCATTCTACAGCTGCTACACACTTATCAATGTTTTTATGTTGACAATGGGTCACATGACTACTTGAAAAGCTCTCGCTTGTAGTGAAAAACTCAGAGACAGCTTTTTAGCCTCTTTTATCCCCCTTACATTGCTCTGTGTCTGCTGGATGCTGACGTGTTTGCCACGACTACTTTATAAGGTAACGATACATCGGAGCTGCGAGTCTCTCGGCTTGTTGTGACACTGTGCTGCCCTCTAGTGGAGTAAAGATAATGAATAATGCAGCTTTAAATGATTCTCTCTGATTCAGCAAAATATCCGCAATCCTACTTCCTGACTCGTTGGCCAGTGTTGACCCTGTGCTGCTGTTAATGTTGTGAAGTAAAAGCAGCAGCAGCAGGAGATAAGATTGAGGAATCTTTGCTCTGCTGCTGTTCATGACTCCTGACACACTCTGGTGTTACCACTGGAATGATTCAGTAAATCTTTATCTAAACCTAACAAAGGAGTCGACCGGAAAAAACTCTCAGAGTTTCACCATCCTGACTGGAAACCTGTAGGACCTGGAGGTTGACTGCAGGGCAAAAAGTTTCACAATCGATCACAATCTGAGGAATTTAAAAAGTATCACTTCAGGTTGCAAACTGACTGGAAGTGCTGTCAATTCATCTGCTGTGACTGATGAACAAACGTCCTGGTTTCTAAGTGCTAACTGAGTGTGATCTAAAAGAAAACATGAACATATGAGCTTATTTACACATTTACGCAACATGATGAGTCATGTTTGTGTCCTATATTCACTCTGCTTTGGTCTCCACCAACTCCTGAGAAAAATATCTTCACATGAACAAATATTCAAATGTCCCTTAACTTATTTAGACTTCTGAAGGCTATTTTCTGTTAGTTTCAATGTCAGTTGGGATTATTTTAGATACGAGGACGCATCGCTCTGCTTTCATCCAGCTGCTCCGCGCTGCAGCTTTCTGTCTGCAGTCTGTGGTTCTGCACATGCATACTTGTAAAAAGCCAATTAGAAACCTGGTTATGTGTATTTATGGCAGAGAAATCTGCGTTCTACAGGAAAAATCTAGCTCTAATCTAGTTTCTCTAATCCATGACCCCCAAATAGAGAAATAAACTGATTGTAATCTCATTACTGAGACTGAACCAGACAGAAAATGTGCTGCAAAACCAAGAACTAGTGTCAATTCTTTGAATTCGTCATTTCAGTTCTTGCTTTCACATCACATATTGTAATTTAATTCATTATCGTTCATCAATATAATGTTAATATTTAATGGAGCTCTGATTTTAGACTTTAAAAGCCCAACTTTAAACTTAAAAGATCAAAATCGTAGTGTATAAATAAGATAACTGAGTACTTGACAGGAATGAAAATGACAGGATCAGTCGTTTCACAAAGTTCCCCAAAACACCTGTTTACGTTCAAATGACAGCGTCCTCTGGTGGCCACAAACAGCAGAGAGAAAATAGAAGTTGAGGGAGTTGTTGTGACTGACTAGCGAGTTAGTGGTTAGCTCGCCAGCTACAGCAGTTCACCAACTAGCACTGCGAGTAGACACTATCTCACCAAACTTCTGCACACTTAAAATCACTTGGTTTCAATTTGACCCAGCTTGACTCAATACAGCACCAACACAACATTGGGTTAACTTTAGCAATCTGTTATTTTGATCCATAGACTGTATATAAAGATGGACGACACGTCTCCACTTCCTGCTGCCTGACAGGTTTGAGAGCGTCTGTCACAGCTGTCAATCATGATGTCACACCCCCTTTTTATATCGTTCAATAACTAATTAAGAACAAACTTTTCAGAAAAAATGAGCACACATAAGTGTGATAAGAACTTCCTAAAATGACAGACACCGTCTTTGGGAAAAATTTATTTGATGTGTACTTGTTTTTTTTTATTTTGACTCATGTCCCATGGAGGGGGCGGGACTTATGAGCTATACTACAGCCAGCCACCAAGGGGCAATCCAGATATTTTGGCTTCACTTTTGGGGAGCCGTCATGTCGTCCATCTTTATATACAGTCTATGTTTTGACTATCAATGTATAATAAGAGCTGGATCGCCCATCAGCCTTGCAGCCAATTTTTCCCAGTGGCCACTCGCGGTATTGCAGCGGAAGAAACCCCTGCTGCCCAAAAAGCATTTTCCCCATAGACATTCTGTTATTAGTTTTTGATCCATGGAGGTTTTATATTTGTTAAACTTTCCTCGAGCCGAGAAAAGTGATTAAAAGGGATATCTTACACTGCAATGTAACTTTATTCTCCTGTTTTATCTGTTTGATCTTATTCTATTTTAGCTTCTTTTTATTTCCAAATGTAACACTTTTTAATTGTATTCAAATGTCTTTTTACATTGCCTTGTCTTGCTTTTATATTCTGTCTTGATGCCTTTTATGCTCTATGTAAAGCACTTTGAACTGCCTTGTTGTGGAAATGTGCTGTACAAATAAACTTGCTTTGCCTAAAAATCCGTGTATGTCATCACAATGTAAAGTCTATGGGCTGAGCGGGAACTCGTGGGCGGAGCCAGTGGAGAAACACTACTGCACATATTCAGTGGGCCGAACAACACGGAAACAAACCCATAAGCTAGCAACTTTTTTTTGGTGTATGTGCCAGCTGAACAATTCTTATTGGACTGAGTGGGCGCCATTTTTGGTTCAGTATCCAGGTCTTAAAATACATCCATGGTTCTGACAGTGTTACACACAACAAGCTTTAGTTAAAACTGTTTGTTTCTTGTACAAAACAATGTTCACATGACATTCAAAACATACACAACTTATAAACAAACCATGACAAGTGACCATGTAAGTTTAAAAAGAGAATTGTAGATAATAACTCGCTTTAGTTGGGTAAATAATAAAAAATAACACTAAAACTGGGTCAAAACAATGTTAACCCAGTATTGTGTCAGTGCTGTATCAACCCAAAATTTGGGTAAAATTTGAACCCAGTGATTTTTAGTGTGTAAAAGCAAATATGTCACAAAGATACGCAGATTAATTTCACACACACAGCCTTTATTCCAGCAGCTCTCTGGTGCATCAGGTGTGTTTTACCGCGAAAACTGGACTAGGAGACGACAAGTATCTTTAAACGCAGCGACAGCTGTAGGCGGGGTTGGGGGTGTGACAGGGAAGCGCCCGAACAGGTTTATCGTAGACTTTGGGTTTCTATTAAGTGGTGCATGTGTACAGATAAACAAGATATTAACACATTCTAAGGTGTTTTAAGTTTGTTTGTCCACCAAACCTCTGAGGCTGAGAAATGCAGTGAGCGCTGGAAGCAGAATAATATATAATAATAATAATAAAATAATAATAATCAGGGAATGTGGTTCATCAGCCGCTCAACAGGAGGATTTGAAGAGATGGAGTGAGTGTGGGAGCGACGAACAGAAAGCAGGCCGACTGGCTGCAGATCAATAGTAACATTCACTGACGAGCGAGTGTTGAAAGGAGGAAAACGTGCGGTCTGTGGCTCTCCTTTTAAGATAAGCAATTTAAACATTAGACAGAGTGGCTGCAGTGTGTATTACCCTCATTTTCAGGAATGTCTGTGCAGTGAAAACAGCAGAAACACTCACGCACCGTCGTTAGCGTTCGCTTCCAGGACGGACGGGCAGCCTTGAGATCTTTCCAGAACTCTGGAATGCATTATTGTGGAGGACGGGATCAAGGCGGTTTTAATAGAACGTGACGTTTAACCAAGTTGTTAGTTAAGCAGAAAAAAAGCTCTGAACAACAGCTTGTAAAGATCCTGAGGAAATATTTCTTTTCTTTTCTCCATTCAGGAGAACGAGGTCACAGCATCCGTCTGTTTACTTTGATTTCATGATGTACAAAGTATTTTTAACCCCCTCAGATTCTTTTTGAATGTTCTTCTGACTTCATTCTGGTTTAATATTAACTCCTAAAAGTCTGAGAACAGATTGTTTTTCATTCAGCTGAATCAAATCCTTCTTCGTGCTCACACAGTTGGAAGTGTTTTGGCCTCCCTGCAGACTACAGGAAAACTGCAACCTGCAAACAATCTTTTTAAATGTCAGTGTGTCCTTAACTGTGTCAGAGCCTTTACTTTTCCTTTTTTTTTTTCCTTTTTTCTCGGGACCCACACCCATCTGAGCATTGTCAGAGCCAATCCCAACATGCCCACCATCCAGCAGACAGGAGCTCAAACCAAACCAAAGCAAACAACACAAAGAAAACTGCAGCGAAAAGAAGTGAGAAGCTGTCAAATTAACTGAACAAAAGAGTTGAAGAGTGTTTGATCAGAGTGACCTGGAGTTCACCCTGCAGCAGGTTGTATGAAAGACTAACATGTAGTAATTAACACTAAACAATAAACAGCTGGGGCTGATGGGAACGAGAGTTTTGCAGGTATTTGGAAGAAAGAGGCTTCAGAACCTGAATGAGCTTCATCACATTTTTAAGTTTCCTTCAGTATCACATTAATCAGTGATAGTTGTCTGAACATCATGTTACACTGCAGACAGGAGCTGCTAACAGCTGATTCACAGGACTTTTAACGGAGACTATTTGAACAAATATGGTGTAAAAATGGGGCTGAAAAGAGAGTAGAATAAAAAATGAATAATAAAACAAAATAAAGAAATAAATATACTACAAAGTAACTACATGGAATAAAAAAATGAAACAATATACATAAAAAATATAAATAAAATATAATAAAATAATCGAGAATGAAACAAAATCAATAAATTAATTAAAAATAGGCAAACAAATAAAATTATAAATACAACTTACTAAAACAATTATGAATAAATCATGAATTGCAACGAAACAAAATGAAACAAAAATACAATATTAATAAACAAAATTTAAAAAATTGTGAGCCACAGTTTACCCACCTTCCAAAAGTCTTATGTTTTTTATTATATATTTCATATATTTGTTTAATTCTTATATCTTCTTATATATTCTTATATATAGTCATAGAAATGAAGTGAGGCTCTTCCAAAGTTACTTTATGTTTACCCAGACAGTGTTTCCTGGGCTGAGGGACAGAAACACAAACAGGGATTTATTTTTTATTTATTTATTTATTTATTTTTATTGGTGATACTGTTGACAAGACATAGTGGAAAGGAAAAAAAATAAAAGACAAATCAAGCAAATAGACAAACAAACGAAAATAATGACAAAAAGCAGCAATGACAAATATTTTTATTTATTTATTATTTACTTATTTATCGTAAATCAGAAGGATTTAGATCACTGCACTAGAATTTAAAAAAAATTACACAATAGTAAGATAAGCTATTATAGGAAAGCAGGCTTTAATGTTCAAAAAGAGACAAAACATGTCGTTAAGATGAAGATTTTTCAGAGAGAAAGTTGAAGACCATGTTAAAGAAACGTTGTTTACTGGACATGTCGAGAGAAACGGCGTCTCTGTCAACAAGACTTCGGCTCTGATGATCAACGAGCTGCATCATGGAATCAACATGTCAAACATGGCGTCATCCCACTGAGGCGTCTCCAGGCGGGTGGAGACACTTTACTGTCTCTTCATTCTGCTCCTCACCAACAACCCCCAACTCCCCGACGCCCTTTACCCATCTCCGACCCCCCCCCCCCCCGCCACCACCGCCGCCTTCACCACCAAACACTCACCACCCAAGATCATAACACACCCGGACACCCAGAGTGACGGTGTGTCTGGAGAGATGTAAACACTCTGAACACAAACACAACATCAAGACGGAGTGATGTCACAGCTGATACTGATCATACACTCCTCCCTGTGTTCAAAGCACACACACACACACACACACACACACATACACACACACAGTGACATACATATACACAGGGGGTTTCCTCTTTCAAAACACACAAACTGGGTTTCCACCCAAAACTGTTGAGCACATTTTATATTGAGTTTTGATGTCACAGAAATACATAGAGGGGGGATTACCTCATTTGTTTTTCGTATAATTAAATTTGTTTCAAGTGTTTTCTTGATTGAAATCCCTCAATAATGATATTTTAATGAGCTCGGTCGGGCATTTTTATGTCAAACTTGATAGCTCAAATTGCACAAAAACTTGAAAAATATTGTAAAGTGCTTTGGATAAAACTACATATAAATGCAGCCATTCATCTACAAATTAGGGAGTAACACAAGGCGCCATCCTGGGTCCTATTTTTTTCTTTATTGACATGCTTCTCGTCTTGGTCAGATCATTTGAATACATTAAATATCTGTTCATTTATATGCAGATGACACCTTATTATACAGTATCTTTTTATCAAATATTTAGTTAGTCGAATAATTAGAAGACATTATTTATGTTTTCATTTTTATGCAGTTTTATCCTTTCAGCCAACCTCACATCAACCCTTACATCAGAAAATTTCCGTTAGTTATCCTAAAATGTTTTATATTTTCATGCCTCCACACCAGCGACAGCTGTGGTGAAAGGCATCCCGGGTTGTCCGTCTATCTGTCCGAAGGCAATATCTCAGGAACGCCTTGAGGGAATCACTTCAAATTTGGTACAAACGTCCACTTGGATTCAAGGATGAACTGATTAGAATTTGGTTGTCAAAGGTAAAGGTCACTGTTACCACATTAGTTTTGCCCATAACTCAAGAATTCATAGGCTAATTATGACAAAGTTTCACATAAATGTCTAATAAGGTAAAATTATGAAGTGATGACAAAGGTCAACTTCACATATTTTTCTGCAAAAACCCTTTTTCTGGCCATTATTCAGTAACTCAGGAACAGAAGGGGAGATTGTGGCCATGTTTCACATTTAGTCGGATGTGAACTGTTGTTGTCATCTTGGGTGCCCTCCTAGAAACTGTGGTGATTTTATTAAATTCCTCACAGACAAGTCAAACTCATCAGAGCACAACTGGTCAGGTGGGACAGGTTTCGGTATTAGAAATATGAAACATAATCGCATTTTTTCGTTTTCTATTACTTTTTTGAAAAAGATTTTTATTCTCAATCAGGCTTTTGCAGTTAAAAAACGGTTAAGTCAAATAAAAATAAAGGATAAAGTCGCAGAGCAAAGTGGTTTCTTTAAAAGCTTGGTGAAGTATTGACTCCACAGGACTAGATGGCAGGCTGAATGCTAACACGCTAGCCAGCCAGGAACATGCTATTGTACACCATTTCATCAATAAAGAGTTACTGAAGAGGGGAAAA
Organism: Thunnus albacares; assembly: GCF_914725855.1. Lineage (NCBI taxonomy): Eukaryota > Metazoa > Chordata > Actinopteri > Scombriformes > Scombridae > Thunnus > Thunnus albacares. The sequence continues at coordinate 1,602,483 of NC_058128.1, read as the reverse complement.
AGCTCGAGCTCCACTCAATCTATCACTCAGTTACTAATGGAAAATGAATGTCACTGTTTAAAAAAAAACAGTGTGACCAAACCACCAGTCAGACAGGTCAGGACTGAAGAGTTTGAGTCTGTTCTAAATCCTCTGGCTGGGAGTCGTCGTCTCTCAGACCTCCAAAAAAACAGCTTTTCCCTCCAGCTGGCAGATTTCCCAGCAGCCCCTCCTGCAGCTGTCTGGGGGGTCCAGATGCTGCTGAAATGCTCGCAGACAGTTACAAACTTCTATGTGAAGAATTTAAACTGGAACTTTATGTTAGACTCACAGGATTAAAGCTCTAACTGCTGAATCATTATGATAAAGTTCACACTGAACTTTTAAAAGGGCATAAAGCACAATTGGTCTTGTTTTAATATATTTTTTTGGGCCTTTTTATGCCATTATTGAATAGTGACAGTTGAGAGATGACAGGATATAAGACATGCAGCAAAGGTCCACTGCCGCATGCATCTTAACCAATGGCCTACTGGGGCACGCTGTCACAATTAGTCTTTTACAGCCAAATCTACGACAAATTAACTTCACATGTGACTCCTCTGCTTTGGGAATTACAGTTTGTTTTAGAGGTTCTGTTTGTGCCAAAAATGTGTTTTTATGCTTGCAGAACTAGTTTTCCATTCTGGTTTACAAACTTCCTTGATGTTTTTCACTTTTTTTCTATGTTTCATTATCATTTAACAACATAAGTCAAGGTTAAATAGTAGTTTAATAGTAGTTCAGACAGTTTCAAAAGTCCGTTACCAATGTATGTGCTGAAACCAGAAAGACACAGTAAACAAAAACACTATTTTTGCACAAACTGCACCTCATATATTTTGGGGAAAACATAATTCTTTCCAGAAAATTTTGATTGTTGATCATATGATGCAGAGCTTTTCTAATTTAACTATAACACCATCTTTCCTAAATCTTATCCAGATGGGTTTATTTGCAGAATCAAAATCTAAACCAGCGGCATTATGTTTCACCAAAAATGTAATCGCTAATGCCAGAGAGTTGCAACTTCCCAAGAGGTTAGTAGCTGAAAATAATGAGGACAGGGTGTTTTGGTAGAATTTTGAGAGACAGAAGTATCTTACAATAGTCTACAATAGTCTAGCCCTAAATTTAACCATCCATCAGTTCTCTGGTCTGCTGCTGATGAACTTTAAGGTTTAGGATAAATTCAAATGGACTGAGACACGTTCAGCGTCATCAGGCCAAGTCAGCTGCATTACAGATATGTTATTATTATTATTATTTTCTTTTACATTATCACATCCATATCACTATGTATTATGGGTAACTTCCCAAGTTTCTGACCCTCTAGCGAGCTCTCTGGAAGTCTGAACAAAGTCTGGTCGAGACCACTTGTGGACCTGATGAATTGTGGTTTTGGACAGCCCTCAACAAGTGTGGTGTAGTCTGGATATTTGGATTCAGCCTTAATGGCAGCACAGCAGGTTGGTTCTAGTCGTCTGAATCGCTGCCCACATCTCAGATGAAGGGATTCAATTATGTTTGGTGATGTGTTCACTGACGAAAAACAACAGATCTGTCAGAGCTTTGGAGGAGGTGTTAAGAACGACGTCACCTTCATGTGTGCAAGTATTGATCAGATCGACACAGCTGTACAAGTTATTGCATAAATCATAAATCTTTATTTATCTCCAGATCATCATGTTTCATTCTGAGCGGCATGCCGACCAGGGACCAATGGTGAGCTGCCATCCCGCTGATCTGTTAGCTTGGTGCTAGTGTTACATTTCCTGGCTGAAAGTCCACTTTTACAGTATCATGTGTTTCAGATTTGTATGAAATGATGCATTTCTTCTGATTACTTATCCTGACTTTCCCATAAATCATTCCAATCATTCTCAGATATCTCTAGACCCGATTCTCTCTCTCCCATTTCTGTCTGACATAGACTGTTGAGTGGTTTCTGGAGTTTTATATACTGTTGTTCATGCTTGATATGAGATGTATGTTGTCTTGGTGTGTTGGGCGTGATACTGTACCATCCAGTCTGCACATGCTCAGTGCAGCGGTTCAGCCCTGCAGAGAAACATGTTGGACTCCCTCCATCGAAGCAATCATGAAATGTAGCGATGGTGGCCAGTTTGAAAGTTTTGACATGTTGCCCGAACTCTCCAAAACAATAAACCAACAGAACACAAACAATAACGAGTGTAAAGCAGAGCTGGATTATGAAACATACTGATGAGATTTTGGTAAAGTGGGTAAAGATCCAGATGTAACACTGTGTTCTCTCAACAAGAACAAACTATTAGCTTTTAATGATAAACTCACACAGTTTACACAACAAACTGCCCTTCAGGGATCATAAAGATTTACTGCCTGAGCTTGAAAAGACTTTTCATTAAGGGACAGTGCAGATATTTTTAACAATGCGAACAAACTCCCAGCTCAACAAGAACTGTTTGTGTTTTGACACAAATTGTGTACATAAAGATATAATCGTAACTATCTGGATACATACATGTGTGCGTGTGGTGCAAGTTTAACAATATAGCGAATAAAGAGTTCATTTGTGCTTCTTTCTGACTGAAATCTGTTTTTGTGTTTCTTTATTGCTCAACAGACTCACTGTGTTTCATACTGTTGGACAGTCAAAGCTTCTTTTTGCACCTTTTATCTTTATTGCTGCTGTATCTGTCGGTCCAGCTGTAGTCACATCGTTCCTGTTTCTGTAATGTGAAGATTTGCTGCTTTTCTCTGTTTTATATCATTTGTAAACAGAAAATGTGGCGGTTTTGGACTGTTGGTTGGACAAAACAAGATATGTGAAGATGTCATCTTGAACTCCTGGAAAGTCTGATGGACATTTGTCACTATATTGCTTTTTGAATCAAATTTAAAATGTTTAACACTTAATTGCTGATTATTTTTGGATTGTGTTTCTTTGCACTGTCAGTTTAGCATGTATGTGTGTGTGTGTGTTTCTTTTTTTTTGTTGTTGTTGTTCTTCTATGTTTTCTGGACTCTCTCTTACTTTTTGCACCTTTTATCTGTTTTACCTGAAACAGAAGCAGCTGCATCTGTTGGTTGTTGCTGTTTTTCTAATGAAATCTGAATGTTTGGAGGGTTTTGGATTGTTGGTCAGACATTTGAAAATGTCACCTTGGACTCTGGGAAACTTTTATGGGCATTTGTTAGTGTTTTGTCACATTTTTCCTGACATTAATTTTCAATTTCCAGATTCATTTTGGTTGTAAAAAATGTGAAAAACCAGATTTAAAAAACTGATAAAAATCCATTTCTGTTTAGAGAGAGAATGTCTGTTGTATGACTTTTGGACGTGTTTCTTTTCACTCTCAGTGTGTGTGTGTGTGTGTGTGTGTGTTTCTTGCTGACTTTAACACCAAAAAATTCACCACAAAATCTCCTTTTATTGTTTTTCTGTGTTTTATGAACTTGTCCTCAGACTGTGTTGTGTTGCTGGTCGTCAAAGCTTCATTTTTTGCAGCTTTTAGCGTTTCAACTTGAAACAGCAGCAGCTCTATGTGTTGGTTCTGGTCCACACTTCTTCCCTAGGTGCAGACCCTCCTCACAGTAGCCGGCGTGTGGCCCCCAGGGGCCCCTGGTCTGATAGAGGCCCCCCTTGAGCTCTCCTGGGTGCCGGGTGTTAGCCAGCTGGAGGCCCACACAGGCCAGACTCTCTGTTCTGCTCCCAGCAGCCTCCACTGCTCCCTAAACCTCAGGCACAGCCACAAATGGCCGCCATGTCTGCCAACAAACACAGAGCACAAACTCTCCGTCTGACTCGCCGGTTGGCCTCCATCTCCTCGCAGTAAACACAGCCGGGCTGTAATGCCGGCGGGGGCAGCACGCCGTTTGACGAAGGCGGGATTCCACATGCAGCTAAATAAATCCCGCTTTTTCTGTTTTTGAGGCAGCAGTGATGTCATCACGCTGTCTGAGGAGCAGCCACAGTGTCAGACTGTGGGCTCGGATGCTCTGATTGGCTGCTGACGGTGTGGGCGTACTGGTGGAGGCCGCCGTGTCATCATTGAGGGACGAGGCTCAGGGCAGCATGGGAACTCTGCGTGTTGACCCAGTTTCTTACATCACCACGCTCATCTCATCTTCTTCTGCTGCAGCCTTGTTTATTCTCCCACAAGCCGACATGTTTCTGAAACTGTGCTCCTCATTTAGTTGAATTATTCTCAGTCTTGATCATATTAACTTCGCTTGTCTTCCTGAATGTCCCTGATGCTCTTTTAAAGTAATGGTGATCACAGTGTGCGGTGCTTTCACGGGTGAATATCCACATGTGACAGACAGGCTATTAAAAGCAGCAGTGGGCGTTGTGTTGTGGATAATGTCTGTGGTGTCGGTCTAAACCCGGAGAGCTTCACTTGTTATGATACCAAAGTAGAAAGGAATACATTTCTGGCTCACGTCAGAGGCCTCAGAGTGAGCCGGGGCTTACCAACACTGCCAGAGCGTCTGCCAGCACGGCTCTGTGGTCTCAGTCTGATCACACTCTAACACACTTTATATCGCTCTGCTGAGGCAACAAACTGCTCAGAGATCACTGCTAACTTGCGTTGTTGGTCCAAACTCACAAAGCTTCATTTTGAAGGAGTCGTTTAGCTGGGGGGATTTGTTAGAGACCGATTAGAGAAAGAAAGGTCAAAACTGAGGTGAGAGAGGCTTTCAGTCCCTAGTATGGGTCAAACTCCAAAAACTCTGGATCCTACATTTCCCATAAGGCTGCTGATATATTTGCTTTGCTTTGTTTTTACTCTTTTCATAAAACAACCTGCACATAAGACACTTTCTTATATATTCACCAGAAAAACTAACAAACACACAAAAGCACACAGATTCAAACCATAAATGTAAAACATGCACATGCACAACCACAAAATGAACAAAATAAATTGCAAACAGCAAATAAAACAATGTGTTCTGCATTAAACTGAAGCATGACACAGAATAAGAACACTAAAAGTTATCTATTATTTATTTCCATTTGCTTTTTACCAACACAAAGGCTGCAACACCAGCTTTACTGTTTACATACTTGCTTGCAGACTTTGTGTATACGGAGTCCCAAAAGTGTTAAATCTTAAATCTTTAATATGTTAAATATGGCTGGCAATTTTCTATATTTTTCTTCTTCATGTTTGGATCCAAACCATCAATGAACTGATCTACTAACAAGTATTGTGTGTGTATCAAAGCCTGATATATCTGATTCCTCCGTTGTTGTCCAGAAACTATTAAAAAACACATCGATGAGTCACACCGCTGCACTGGGTCACATGTTCCTTCATCATGAAGATGATGATTGGTCAAAGACTAATAACAGCGGTCATGTTTTCAGTCTCCGTAGAGTAGTTCTGTGTAAGACAGATGCCACTGAGCATGTGCGGGAACACGGTTCAGTTTACAGCTTCACTAGTGACAATAGTCCGACGCCCACACGGCAGAAATCAAAGCTGCTATAAGTCTTCAAATCTTATTAACAGAGCAATAATTTACAAAATGACCAAAAGCACATTTATTAGAGGGCCTGAACTTAGAGATTGAGACCATAATGACTCGCTGAAAACAAAAACCAACTCAGTATATCTAAAGAGAAGTTGAGGAGGGAGTCAGTTGGAGCATCTAGCGGCTGTCGGTGGTACTTTAAGGTTCTCTGAGGAATGTACAATGTCTGGGTCAGAGTCTGATTGATACAACAAGTATGAATATATACTGTATGTCTGATGCACAAGAGGAGATGGTTGATTGTGATGGATTCGTAAAAGCGTACTGGTTTGGTTTGAGTATTCAGAAGAGGATTTGTGTTTTCCAGCTGCGTCAACACGTATCAACAGCAGCAGCTTCATTCTGTCAAATGATGTGATGCTGCTGTTTTTTTATGTGAGAAGTTCAGTGAGCCTCACCTCAAAGTTTTATAATTACACTGCAATCTTACACCTCTGGTTGTATGTCGTAATATCAGTTAGATTGGCAGATATATCAAATATTGTTAATATTATTAATTACAGTATAAAACTCGAAATCCTCGATCTGACCCAGCTGAGGATCCAGGTTTCATTATCTCATTCTGTTAGTTTCTTTCTTCAAATCGTGCTATCTTTCAGTCAGACTTTTTTCTCTGGGATGAAACACTGAGAACATGTATTTCTCTGTGACATGTTTACTGTCCTGTTTTACAGTTCACAGGCTGCGATGCCAAACAGACCAGCGGGCGTCGGGCAGATTTATATTCATTAACAGTCGCCCAGAAAAGATCCTTTTTAATGTTTTCAATTATTTCTGCATTAAAAACTGAAAATGGCTCAAACTGGCTCAGTCTGAAGTATCCCAAAATATGGGATAATAAAACCCCAAAGGTCAATAAATAATAAACGCCTCTGCTGACAATAAAATGATCACGAGTGTTTCATTTCTCTGTAATCTGGGAGTCCACAGTGCCGCCCCATGTGAAAATCTGCTCATAAATCCCACAAATGTCTTCTTGTATTTCTGCAGGATGACTTACATCGGTCATTTCACAGAACATGAACTGAATAAACACAGCAGCTGTTAAACTCTTAGAGCTGAAATACACCAGGCACAGACGCGACACGTCACGTAGGCGGGGCGGAGCGGGGTTTTCTACCTGCTACACAGACTCCGTCTCCGTCACTGCATGAATATTGAGTTTTGCCAAGTGATAATGCAGATGGTTATGCAGAGTTTGGAAGTATAGGCCATATTAACTGGTACTGAATTAATTAATTAGCTCATTTTAACTACAGGATCATGGATACACATTGACTTGATTGATTTATTTTTGTGCAATGAAAAAAAAAACCCTACAAGGTTGCACTACTGCGTTGCATTGCCTCTGGTACAATGAGGTATTTATTTTAATCATTTTTAATCAGATTGTTCTCAACTTTATGCAGTTTTTACCTGTTGGAGGGCTGCGTAGCCATGCGTAGAGAAAATAGAGATGAGCCGCAGCTTCCATGGTCAGTGTAGCAGCTTCAGATTGATTATAAAGGACACACTCAGCTGTGACAGACATATTTGCGTGTATTTTGGTCATGATGTCTTCGTCAGGTTGTAATCAAGAAAAAAAACTTAATTACAATTAAGGATGTGGGAGATTATCGGCACGTCATCGGTATCGGCCAATAAAAGCTCTAAAATGAAATATTGGCATCGGCGAATTCTGTCGATTATGAGAGGCCGATATGTCGCCTTCTCCTCCGCCGCCTGACTGCGCTTCCCTCAACGGACTGTTTCACCCTGACGGTCCCGGTGCTTCCTCTGTAGGCTCCACTTCACTCAGCTGCTTCTTCCCACTTTAACTGGAATAACAAACCGGGGCTCGGTGCTCCGGTTGGAGCCACATGCAGAGGCGAGGCTAACATTAGCTGGGAGGCTAGCTGGCTGTGCTTCCCTCCGGTCATGCTGCAGCTAACGCTCCGCTAACCTCTCAGCTAACGTTAGCCTCGGCTCTCCATGTGAATTCTCTAAATTATGATTTATTGTCATTAAATTATCACTTTTTCTAAAATGATTTTAAATTTATATTCGAAATCTCAAATTATTTTCCTCTCACAGTGGCCTGAATACTCGGTTGCAATCATTTTTAGAGTTTTGACAGTATCAATTGAAAATATCTTTGCTATTTATGTCTATCTCATAATAGTATACCTTGAGTCATAAAATGATGACTTTATTCTTGAAATATTTTAACTTTTTCTTGTACTATTACAACCTTATTCTTAAAATGTAAATTTTTCTTTTTTTTATAATAATATAACTTTGTAATTTTATAATTTTGTCATAAAATTACAACTTTAATCATATATCTTTTCTAAATTATGACTTACTGTCATTATCAATTCTTCTCAAAAGATTTTACAGTTATTCTCAAAATGTCAAATTATTTTCCTCTCACAGTCGCTCAAATACTCTATTTTTGGACTTTTGAGAGTATCATTTGAAATACCTGCACTGCATTCTAGATCTGGCTTATGTTATGGTAATTTGTTGTGACTTTTTCTCGTAAACCATATTTCCTCTAATAGTGGCCAGGGCTTTTATTTACCTCAACTACAGAGGGTACCAGGCCTTTATTGGAAGCAGGCTTATGTTAGAGAGCCCTTTATTTCTAATACCTTCTGTTTGATAAGTATATTTGCTCATATTTTAGTACGCAGCCTCCTTGTTTTCTGATCTGCTTCTGTTTGCTCTGTTACAGTTTGGTTACTGTATTACTGGTAATCCACTTACTCCAACATGCAGAACAATAATTCTAGCGCTTGAGTTCCACTTGGAACGTTTTGGCAGTGCACCACTCAGCTGTAGCATGCCGGTAGCATGCTCATGGATGTATGCTCGTGTTTAAATATGCGCCGTTATCACCACATTTAAAGGATATCACGTCTCCTCCGTCCCCATCACCTCTCTGTGATGGTCAGCTTTGAGTGCAATTAGCACGTATATTTTTGAATTTATTAAACTGGGTTTTGGTAATGGTGGTGGAAATGTAGCCGACATTAGAGGGGTATGCACGTATTCATAGAACTGGTGTTACATCTAGGTAACTACTATTTGACTGGCAGCCTTCTGGACGTTTTTGGGGCCGTCTTTATTTGTCCATCTTGACCCCGCCCCCGGCCATGATCGTAGTCCCAGTTTTTAATTGAATACCAGCCACTATTAGAGACAATGTTGTAATTATGACTTTATCTCATAAAACTATGACTTTATTCTTGAAATATTGAAACCTTTTCTTGTAACATTACAGCCTCATTCTTAAAATGCAACTTATTCTTGTAAAAATACAATTTTACCTAATTATATTACAAATTTAGTCATAAAATTAGAACTTTAATAATATAATGTCTGTTTTCTATGAATGATCACTTTTTATCATTTTTTTTTCTATTAAAAAAAATCAGCTTTTTTCTTCACAGTCTGCTGTAATTTTTCTTCAACTCTTTAAAGTATTATTTGAAATTTCTGGATCCTGTTTTATATTAATTTGTGGTGTCTTTAAGCCTAGTTCCACTCATGACACAATAATAAAAACCTCATCATCGTCATCAATATTTCTCACAGGAACAGAAATACAGAAACACACAGTGGAATGAAGAGAAAGTTTCCATCCACATGCGATATCTCCAGAGAACTTCAGTCATTACGTAACACACCTGCATGCTGAGCGTTCAGCCTAACAACACACAATAGCCCGCAGCGTACCGAGAGCTGCCACAGTCAATCAGAAAAGTAAGTACTCACCTCGGCTGCAGAAACAGACTTCTCACAGCCTATTTATCACCTTTCATCGATCATTACACATAAAATCATCTGAAAAGTTACTTGTGGTCGAGTAAATGAGTCGTAGCGGGGGGCTGTTTGGCCGGGTGCTGAACAAGCATGAGGTCATGCTCACAATGTCGGCCTTGTCGCTTGTCACGGAGAACTTTTCACAACTGATGTGGGCTTCATTGTACTGCACTGACATGCTTGGTACTGATTTCTAGTCGAAGAAAGCATAGGAAAGTGTCTGAACTTATCTTTTAATGTTAATTATTTACAAGCACAAGTTTACAACGTCAGTCTGTTTAGTTTGTTTATTATGAGTTGGTTGGCTAATTCTTTTTTTTTTTATAGAAATCTGTCCTACAGTTCCTCAGATATCTCGCTCTGGATTATGTGACTTCAAACCTCCAACTGTTTATAAAACTAAAATGTGAAGATGACTGAAAGCTTCCAGCCTCCTGCATCACCACTCTGACACACTGAGTAGCTCCAATAATAGAAACCTCTTTCTAACTTTGGACGTGTTTGACGTTTTGGGGCTCAGTTGGGGCTCGAGTATCTTTTTACTCTTCTGTGACACACTGGAGGAGCTCCACAGAGAGGGAGGAGGACTCCTGCGTCAGAGCGATCTCAACTCCTCCGGCGGGAAAAGACGAAAGCTTGCGAGAGAGTTCTGAGCTGTGAGGAGACGAAACCACGGCGGTGGCTGGGCACAGATCAGTCTGACTGCGGTGTCCCTTCACCATGACTCTCAGTCTGCTGTGTTATTACAGCATTATCCAATCAGCCTTGTCTGGCCCTGAGGGATTACCCCCATTTTTACACAACTTGTTCAGTTCCCTCCACATCACAAGAGGTCAGCCTGTGAGACAAGCTAACAGGCTGTAATGTGGACGCTCAGAACATTAATGAGGTTTACGGGAACACGACTTTCCAATGCAGAGAGATGTCACTAATGATCAGCAAAGTCAGTCCCACCACACTAATAAACCCGTTATGAATAAATAAATACTTGTGGCGAACACATTGATTTGTAGAATTTGTCAAACTCAAAACAAAACCTGTTTTCAACAAATTGCCCTTCCCTGCTCATGCTAGGAATAGAAAAATACCCCAAATAGCATTTAAAGGTTGGGACATTTCCAGTTGTGGAGGAAGTAGTCAAATAAAAGTCATTACCACAATGTAAAAATACTCCATGAAAAGTAAAAGTGCATTTAAAATCTTACTTATGTAAAAGAACACAGGTATTATCCATTAAATTTACTTAAAATATTCAAAGTACGTGTTTAGCAGTAAATTTTCTGCTGTAACTGATTAGAGAAAGAGATTGTTCTGTCAACTACAGTTTCAAAACACTTCAAACACTTAAACACTTAAAAAAATGGAGTCTGGTCAGATTTTTTCGCAGGAGGTCCACTGGGGAACTTGAACTGATTATTTCTATAATGTAGATTTGCTGAAGAGCGGTTGTCAACATGGCAAAAAAAACCAAAAAAAAAACGGAAAAAGCTCCAGGACAGCTGCTAACTGTTTCCAAAATCAAGAACTTCAAACCTGGAATAAAATAGAAAATACATTTAAAATGACGCTGTTCCTGGTGGAGTCTGGTCAAAATTTATCTTGGAGCCCACTAGGGAACAGTATATTACTAAAATCCCGGCTACGGCTAAGGCCCTGCTGGTGTTGGTAGATTTGCAGAAGCTTGGTTGTCAACACCGCGGAAAAATGCCAAAAAAAAAGAGCTCCAGGACAGTTAACTGTTTCCAAGATCAAGATTAAAATTCAAACCTGGAAATAAAAAATAAATTAAAAATTAGACTTTTGAGTCTGGTCAGAATTTTTCTAGGGGCCCAATGAGGAAGAGTATATTTCCAAAATCCTAGCTATGGCCCTGTTGGTGTCACCATGGCAGAAAAAAAGCTCCAGACCATCTCTAAATGGACCAGAAGGAGAGATTGTTTTGTAGAGAGAGAGACTGTATTTATGAATACAGATAAAAAATTAGACCTTTCTCTATAGAGTCTGGTCAGAATTGTTCTCAGGTGGCCAATGGGGATCTGAGCCTGTCTAAAATCCCATCTATGACCCTGTTGGTGTTGGTAGATTTGCTAAAGAGCAGCTGTCAACATGGCAGAAATACCAAATCTGGAATAAAAAACACATTCAAAATGAGACTTCCCTGGTTAAGTCTGGTGAGAATTTTTTCTTTGGGGCCATCGGAGAACAGTATATTTCAAAAATCCCGAGAACGGCCTTGTCTGTTTCTGCAGATTTGCAGAAGAGCGGTTTTCAGCACACCAGGAAATGCACTCCAAAACTTGTGCACTTTGTCAACTCAGCTGCAGAATCTCTGCAATATTTGCTGTGCATGTGTGATGAGCTGTTTTTCTTGTGGCTGGTTTACAGCAGTTTCCAAAGGTGTCCTCGGAGATTAAGCTCGCCTACGAATCGGTAATTCCAGCCGCATTTCTTCCACTGCAACACAGGGACTCGCCAGGCAAACTGTGCTGCCAGCAGAATCTGAGTTTTCCAGTTAGAAAAATGAGCACGAAGGTGGGAGATTGTGAACACCAAAACACAGATATATATTCATGAAGCTGACGGAAGCTGCGTCAGAGCCAAGTGATGATGGCTGATGTCAGTGTGTGAGATGAATGTGTTGCTGTAAGAGGCTGTGGACAGCAGAAAGCAGAATGTGAGCCAATAAAATGTATAACTGTGCTGCAGTGGAGCCGTCTGCCTGGCTTCACTTGAAATGGATTCAGTTAGCTTCAATTTCCAAGTTGACTTTCTGCCACACGAAGCAAATCAGACACTCACGCTACTATAAATAGCTCTATAAAATACTGTTCACTAATAACAGAGTGCAGGAGACATGCTAATTTAAGTATGTTTGAGTTTCCATGTGTTGTGATTTGAACGCAGCATTGTCACTGGAGGAGCTTAAAGGCTCATTAGTGGGATGACACAGGATTTAAGGCCTGTGATTGATTTCATTTGAGTCTTTTTAACCTGCAAGTGAATAAAAATATTAAACCTTTTTATTCATGAAAACAAATCAGAACCACAGTGGGCCTACACAGATTATGGAGCCCATTACAGTATTTTAATCCTCACACTACCAACTCATTCATCATACAACTATCTTGATGACATGAAGGCTCGCAGGTTGTTAACATGGGAATCTTTTTATTTCTACCACCTGTGAATGCAGCATTAACACTCCGTCTCTTCCCTCAATCCTCCAGATGATCCACCTGAACAGGTGTGTTTACTCAACACACACGTTTTCTACAAAAGGCACCTTTGTTGTTACCAGTCATTATTTCATTATGAATCCATTAATACGTGTCATTACAACTTTTTACCAGCAGAATAACTTCTTAACCTGTTAAAATCAGGATGACAGGATGAAAAAAACCAACAAAGTTTTCTTTTGTCTCTTTCTTTTTGTGTGAACTTGCCGCTGATTTGTACGTCCAGAGGAGCATAAAGACCCCACATACTGCAGTCAGCAGTGGGAGTAATACTGTAACTGTATCATAAAAGAGATCTTTAAACGTTGATGGATGATGAAGGGACGTCAGATGTCATTGGATATGTTCTTTAACTGTCTGAGATCTGTTGTGATTCTGCAGAATGAACTTGTGGTGCTTTTCTTGTGTTGTTCATTGTGTTTTCATTTTTAAACTACAGTATATTCTGCATGAAGTGTAACTGAATCAGATTAGGCTTTCAAAGTGAAACCATATTGGGGAGCTATATGAGAGCTGACAGAGGGGATCAGGAAAGTAATATATGCTCAGTGACTCAGGGGGGAAAATGGGTTCTGGGAACAGAAAGAGCAGCTTCTTAATGCCACACACTCACTCATAACCACTTCTATGGATAAACATGTTTTTACTGTCAAGGAGATGAAAAAGAAGAAGGCACTATAGAAACTGCATTTAGTGATCTATCCACTCATGAAGTAGAATCTCTACTTCTGTAGGTACTAAAAGTCACAAATATTTATGCTCTTAGTCTAGTTTATTATGGAGGATCATTTTCATCTAAATTAATGTTGAAAGAGAAAATGGAAAATAAATTATTATAGTTTAATACTCTGGACAATCAGGCCGTAATAAAATGTTAAAAACAAAAATGTGAATGTTGGTCTTGGTGACCTCACTTCCTGCCCGTCTCAGTCAAATAAAGGCATATTTGACACAAAAATGTGACCCTTCCCATCTGAGCGGTCCCGATATCTGTTTGAGAGTTGTGAGAGAAGAGTAAAAATCCTGTTCATTTTTCCCGTAGACAACGTTACATGACTTTGGATCAACATCAAACTCTCCTGGTTGAATCATCGGAACAAAAGACGAACAACTGCATTAGAAAGTATCTGGTTCTTAGCCGAGGCTCATGGGTATTGTAGTATTCTTAGCTGTCTGCCAAAATTACAGACAAAACATGATTTGTTAGAAACAAAGTGTTATTAATGTAAAGTGGTGGCAGAATAAAAACCTGTAGGATCATTACATTATCCAGACCTGAATTTCTAACTTCAGTAACATCGCAGAGATCGTTTAAAGGCAGAATGAGCAGGATTTTTCGGGTCTCTGCAGATACAAACACCGCCACACACTTCTAGAGGGTCACAAATGACGATCGAAAGGGATTATTTTTGTATTGTCACCGCCATTCTGAGAAGTTCACTGAGCGTGTTCAACCATTTTAAAAAGGTCTGACGTTGGTACTTCAGAATATGTAAACTAAGTATGTGGGGTATAAATTCTTCCTCAGTAGCAACAGTTTGAACTTTACTGTCCTAAAATATCAAGATTCTGAATGTAGGGAGCAGCAACTGTAGATGGTGTCACTAGAAACACGACCACAACATGTTTGGTATCATATAAAACTAGACTGTCCAGTCCCTTCAGGAAATTACAACAATTAACGCAAACTCAAGAAATATCCAGTTTGGAATTTTGATAAATTACCAGAACTTTTCTGCATGAAATGTCCAAATTAACAAAATCACCAGATCGTATTTGGTGTCATTAACTTACGTCATCGCAGTGTGCAGGAAGTGATTACATATGACTCTTCATTGGTAGTAGTTTTTTTTAAAAATTGCGTTATTTTCCTTTGCAATTTTTCCCAATTCCTACAATTTTACCACAAAAATACCATCGCAATTTTTGACAAAAGCCGCTGCAAAATCAAACATTTTTCTAGGCCTTTGTAACCAGGCCAAACAAATCACAATATGAGCAACACAACTGCTAAAGCCCAGAGGAAAATCATAAGGTAAACCTTACGTTTTACAGCCACACAGACAGAATTCTACATTTCGGCTCAGGTTTTACATCAAAACCAGATGTTTATATGGACAAAAGTGCTTGAAATCAGTGCCTTACCTTCCTCTATCATGTTCCAGCCATAGATACAATTTCCCATTCATCCATTACTGATTTGTGAGTTTAGGGTGAAAACCTCAATGAGTTTTGTGCCCTTGTCCTGGTTTTATTGGAGTACTTACGGAAATTAAGCTCAATGCTCTAATTTCTCCTTATTTGTGTCTTTGAAGCACTTGGTAACATGTTTTATCTTGCAGAGTTTATTTGATGCATCTTTAAAAGTGAGATTCAAACACACACTTGACATTTCCACATGCAAAGACGTGAATTAATCAGTAGTGTGTGGAAGTTAATTAGTTTATCATGGAGCGACTACAACGATGCAACTTCAAAAAGAGATTCATTGGAGGAAGACGCTCGTTTCTGCATTAATATACAGTCTTCTAACTTTACATCTCCACAATAAACACAACACTTGTGCATGTGGAAACATTTTACTGCACCATTTTCATCTTCATAAAGAAGAGAGCGTCTAAATGAAAGCCACATTGAGCCCGTGGCAGCAGAGCAGAGAGTACGTTCAGGACAAAATGCTTTTAATGATGATTCTTCTCCACGTTATCTTGTTAGTGCCGTTTCACTGTTTAGCTTCTATCTTTAGTCTCGTCTTTGATATTAACGGCGTCAGACTGCAGCCGGACATTTAATTAGGAATAATAATTTAATTCGGTCTCACTGATGACTAATGTTTCCCAAGACAAAAAAAAAAAAAGGAATAATTCTTGGAAAAGCACTGATACAGTTTCAAGCTTCATTATTGTGCATTAGAGTCACAATTTTAACTATTTCCTGTTAATTCTCCATATCATGAGATACACATATGGATACATAAATTAATGAGATTAATGAGAACAATTCAATAATACTATTATATACCCGTTGATCCCAGGTATGAGGTCCATTACGTCCTTTAGTGCAGGGATCAGTAATGAGGTTCAACCATTGACCTGTTTTTCATGTTTTTATATTGATCCTTTCTAGAAGTGCTGCAAAGTTCAGAAGATTTGGTTTGATGTAGAACAGTAATCAGAGATATTGGGGGTGAAATTTAATTTTGATCCGTGGAACTGAATCACCCTTTTTTCATCAGTTGTTTTTAAGAAACTTATATTAACACCGGAAGTCCACATATCCTCCTACGTTATTACACTGGAAAAAGACACATATTACTGTTTGAAAATGGAAAAGACAAAAAGGCTTGTGTTTGTTTTGTTACCTAAAGTAGATCTTAGATATTATATATATATGTTATGATGTAAACTTTGGGCCTTTTCACACCTGACAGTCCGAAGCAAGGTTCATGTTTTTGTTACATTGCATACATTTGATATGGTTAGTTTTGGTTTCACATTGCAATTATGCGAGCACACTAAAGAACTTTACATGACACACCTATTAGATTTATTTTGTTGCCACTATAATAATATTATTATGACATTACTAGCAGCAGCACCTTTGTATACTGCTGCTGCAGTTTCTTTATCTTCAGGTGGCATTGCTCTCCTGTCCAGTTTTTTCCAGTTGACATTTTATAACATCGTTAGACCATATTTCAATTAAAAACTAGGTCTCCCCCTCTCCTCATGTGTTACCATGGTACCAAGGGAGATTTTGGTTTGAATGAAACTGTAAAGTCTGGACCAAATGAGGTAGATGTAAAAGGGCCTTTAAAGACAAAACTTCAGCTTTCATGAGGGGACCAAATATTTTTGCTGGAGGGTCTGGATTTGGTCTACGGCCGGTTATTTGCCTACCAATGCTTTAAGTAAATATGTTAACATTCACATTTCTATATTTTTTCGTTGAACATTGAACTGATCTACTAACAAGTATTGTGTGTGTATTAAAGTCTGATATATCTTATTTCATAATCATTCGTGATCTGACAAGACACAGACAAATACGTAAATGATAACCATGAATCGGGCTTCATTAAAACATAGCGTAGGTGATCACAGAAAGCAGCACGAGCCAGAACGGAGTTTTAACGGACAGCCCCGGCCTTCAAAAGTGCATAGTTTCCACTCGTGTATTCTGTTTAGTAATACGTGTGCTTGGTTTATTAATCTGTTCACATTAATATTCTTTTTCTACCATGAGACCTGGGGGGCTCCATAGAAATCAGTGATACAGTGTATAAGATACATAAATGAATGTTATTAAGTTTCTACCTATCCGTCTGTCTTTGCGCTTCTCATTGTTTCATTTCACATACACTGATACAGACGGTCACCTGTCAACCAATCGCTGTGGAGATAGTACAGCGATAGTGATTAAGTTCAATGATAAAACATGAACGTGAAAGCATTTTAAGAAACTTAACTGGAAACTTTAGTGCCATTTAAGAGGACTCCTGGTGGTAGGATAAGACACATTGTGATACTAAGACGATCTTCAAAAGAGAGAATTTCAGGTTGGTTAGATGAAGAGGAAATGAAGATGGAAAGCATCTTTTGCTTCTACACTTTGGAAAAAGTTCTTGGAATTCAGCTCCAGATGTTGAGTCTCCTCAAGTCTTTCCCTGGAAAGGGGATCATGTGTAAAAGTACAGTATGAGAGCTTGTTGGTGATTAAGTGACTCAGTGTTGGCTCTGTGTAGGTTTATGTTCCAGCGAGATGACTGGAGTGTGTTGAAGGGCAAATGGAGAAAGATCAGATGGGCAGAATGAGCACTCACTTGTAGGTTTGACAGGTTGAGCTGGAGGTCAGTGAAGCATGTTTGTCACTGAAAGGTCGCTGGTGCGATTCCCCCGGGCAGCTGGGAAAATGTGTGTGAGAAGAGTAAATCAACATTAACCCCCACTGTCTTCAGTGTAGTTTTGTTCGGTTCAGTGGGACTCTGGTTGGTTTTCCTTCGTCACAAACAAATTCTGGAGGGGTCCCAGCACTGACCCGACTACAGGTGATGATCATATTACATTGTTTAAATTCATATTTATTCAGTGGCCAACATTAAAATGAAAATAACGTGTGATTATGAGGTGTAATGTTTAAAGCACTTGTGAGGATGTTAATCTCTACTTCACCTGAAAGATCAACTTTCTTGTATTTATCTCTTAATCCAAACTGCCGTCCACTGATTATGTCAGTAGAAAAGCCTAATGGCTTCCACAAAACCAGGAGATCAAGAAATATTCATGGTCTCACAGGAAAGCATAATCCAGACCCGTCATCTGATTGTGCACTAGAGTATGTCACTCCTGTCCTGTCCTTGGTTCTTTCTCTGATAGAGAAGCAGAGTGTTTGCATACTGATAACAACCCCATATAGGTTACTTAGAACAGAATTTCAACATGTATTCGCTCTAAAAGAAAGTCAGATTTGATCAATTCATTCGAATGTTGACGCATAGCAACACTAACAACACTAATATTTCAAACACCTTTATAACCAGCCTTATAACCAGTATTTATTCTCATTACAACGAGAAAATGTACTGGTTTGAATGTTAATAATCATCTTGTTATAACAAGTTGTTTTTCTTGTTATAATGTGAAACTTTTTCTCTAAATAACAAATAAACTTTCTCAGTATAAAGACATTAACTGTCCACAGTCCACTGAGGTTAGCACTGTTTGACATAAAGTAAATAATTTCTCCATAATGCACAAAATATAGTTCAAAGACAAAGATTAGCTAGTGGCTAAAGTCAAGCTTCAGCAGTATTTCATGCATTTTTTAGTGTGTTGTTTCCAATGTTAGCTTGTTGGCAGTGTTCTGAGTGTTCTATACTATCAAAGTGTAAACTACTATCCAGTGCTTATGGTCAGAATAAGCTTCACCTCTTAAAGTCAAACTAAAGCGCTACTTAAACTTGCTTCCTAGTGTTTGCTATTACACTGATGTGTCCTTATTGTATAATTTTAGCTAAAACATTCACCAACCGACACTCTCCACTGCATCTTTAATGCTTTAAATAAACTATGTGTTATATTGAGAAAGCAAAATTTTTGTCATGGTGGCAGCACCACGGTCCACTGAGGTTAGAACTGTTGCTGTAGTGACATTAAGTTAGAAAGTTAAAAATATTATGCCTAGCAAAGTGAAACCTTACTTAAATTGAAGCATTATTTACGTTATTGTTGTCTGCCATTGTCTGTTATATTGTTGTTGTTGTCGTCGTCACTACTGCGTTGCATTGTGGGATATTTATACTGGCGTGGTGTCCATTGCTTGCATACTGTAATATCCCCCGGAAAAAGTATGCACTTAATGAACTATTGGTTTCATACTAAGGTTTCGGATATGAAAGTTCGAAAATAACACGTTAGTATCAAGCGGCAACCTCCGGGGCTGTAAAATGAAGCCAATGCGGAAGTGCCAAAAACTGCAGTTCCTTGAAAGGCCACTTGAGGCTCCAAAAGCAAGTCAATCCCCATAGACCCCCATGTTAAAATGTCCAACTTTACAGCAGAAATAAACATGTTTACAGCCTGGTACAAAAAACGGTTTTGGTCTCTAAAGCTAATTTCCTCTTTCATGACAACTGTACGGGGGGTGAATTTTTTTATAACTCACCTGTTTAAGTTTTATTAAACCGTAAAGTTAATAATGAAGGACATGGCTGCTTTGAGTGACAGGTCCGCCAGCCGCTAGGTGGCTTGTTTCAGCCATTGGGCCCGCCTCTTTGCCCATTTTTGATTGGCTGGGAGTTAGGCAGCATCACGTACTGCCAAGATGGCGACGGCTGGAGCGACTCACTTTGAGCTTCAAAACCGCTCTTCAGAAACCAACGGGTGATGTCATGGTAACTACGTCCATATTTTTATACAGTCTATGGTTAGTATGGAATTTTGGACGCAGCTAAGCTAATGCACTAGCTAGCGGCTACAGTCAAACTCTAGCAGTTTTTAAATGTTTTTTTTAGTGTTGTTTCCAATGTTAGCTACTATTAAATGCTTATGGTTACTGTAAAGAAGCTTAATCTCTTGAAGTCAAACTCAAGCACTACTTATTTTTAGTGTATTGTAACATGAAACTGAAGTTAATATCATTTTGTTTTTGCATTAGCTTGTTTCCCAGTGTTAGTTACACTGATGTATCCTTACTGTATAATTCTAGCTAAAAACATTCACCAACAGACTCTTTTTAGCATATCTTTAATGGTTCAAATATACAACTTGTTATATCGAGAAGCGAGCAAGAGCATGAAGTCACACCAAATGAAGTGAGACTTCATGAAATACTTAAATCAGTCCTTTTAAGTTTATCAGATAATCTTGATTTCTCTCAGGTGTTTTTTATGGCTTCAGTCATTCCTCCAAGAACATTAATAGTAAATACTACTTGGCTTCATGGAGAGCCAGAACTGGCAGGCAGTGTCTGGCTCTGAGGCAGTCCTCTCTCATGAAGGAGTGTTCAACACGGCGGCGTTCACAACCCCAAACCACGACCCTTCTGCTAAACATAGAGAACCTCAGACCAGATGGCACGACTGGAAACTGGAGCGCTTTGCTTTCGTGTTGGAGATTAGGAGGAACGCTACGCAAGCAGGGGAAGGCGTGACGAACAAAACCACTACTACCATGTTTTGGAGAGATCCCCCCCTCACCCCCCCACCCCCCCAGCTCGCCTCCGGTCAGTCAAACACAAGTCTGGCAGCAGGGGGTCATTACTTAATACAGTAGAATTAAACTGAGACAAAAACAGAGACGATATAGACAAAAACAAAGGCTAGACTCTCTGTGCTCGGTGTCTGAACACTGTTTTCATAAACGGCTTTTAAATTATTACATTAATCTGCCCAAGTAAAGTTTAGGTAGGTGTAGGAATAACATTTTAAGGTTGAATTTAACATGTAGGTTTTATTGCCATGCCTCAGTGACGCGCAGAGGAGTAAAACACACTGTGAGGAGGATCAATCTGTAACAAAGTGAGAGTAAAGCAACCACACAAACCACAACTGGTGAAAAACATGAAATTTACCGGCCAGAGGAGCCAAAACAACGAGCAGCACTCACATGTGTCATTAGTTTTGACTTTGAATTATGAAGTAAAGTTGTGGTGTCTTAGTGTGTGTTTCCTCCTGTAAACGAGGGGAGGAAAGGGGATGTGGGAGGGAAGGAGGGAAGAATAGATAGAGTGAGTAAGTTCATCCATCTAATTACATATGCAGCTCCATGGGTTCTTCTTCTACCGTGATGATGGTGATGACCGGTGTATGATGTCAGCAGGAGGGCTTAACCTTATTTATAAAGCTTTTCAAACCTTCAGAAGCAAGCAAAGCGAGTGCAGAGACACTCCAGCAACCTCCAAGACACCAGAGGAGCTTCTTCTCTTCAGAGGACAGCAACTTATAACAAGAGGAGTGAGACTTTTTATTTTTCTGACAACTCTTCAGTGGATTCGTAATATTCAAAAGAAGCCAGGAACCCTGATATAGGTGAGTAAATGAGTTTTTGTTTTGTTTCTTTTGCATTCATTCTTATGTGTGCACAAGTATAAACAGTGAAGAAGAGAGCTTATATTCTTTTTCAAAGGTTTTATTTTTTCCAAACCTCATAAAACCTGTTTAGTAGGAGGAGATGCACATGTCTAAGTTGTGTCTGGAAAGGTAAAAGACGCTGTATGTATGCAGCGTTGAGGTTTTCACGGGTCCAACGTTTTTGACTCGACCCCGGGGAAAAACCTACCTGAACCTGACATGCGTAAGTCCTCTGTTACTATGATCCAAGTGGACCTATGAGGACAAAGTACGGAGAGCTTTGGTTGTGAAGGTTTTAGGAGACTATAAGTAGTGTTATAGTAAAGAAAGATGACGGAGTCCCATGGAGGACAAAATTGACAAGAGACTGTTTGAGCTGATGTGGTGGTCTCATTTAATGTTATTATGGTGCATGTTTTGACAGTCTTTGAATATTGCTTGTTCAGGTTTTTCCCTGTTTTTAACAACCATTCAAGCAATATAGAGCTGAAACTAACTTTTTTCTTGAAATCAACTGATCTAGTACTCCTGTATTCTACAAAATGCCCAAAACAATTTTTCTAGAACCAAATGCGATGACTGTTCCTTCTATCCGACCCACAGTCCAAATCCTAAATTTACAATGCTATAAAACAAGAACCAGCAAATGTTTGGCATTTTGGCTGCGATGCTGGGATTGTCATCTGTAGACAAAAACTTGAACCATTATAATACTTGTAAAGTTTCTACAGATTAGGGCTTTAAAATGAACAACAACCAAATTAAACTAATAAAGTATTCGATCTGTCAGCTGGCTGCCATTAGCAGCAAAGCTACAGTAGCAACGTTATCAATCATAGTGGTGACATTATATGTTCAGTATAATCTCATTTTTATTGGAAATAGATTTTGTTTTGTTTTGTTTTACTAGATTTTATGTATTTTCAGTTTAAAGACAGATCCAAGCCCATCACACCAACTAAAATGAACTGCCATCCAAAACAGAACCTGAAATAGACACTGCATGGTCCACTGAGGTTAGCATTGTTAGTGACATCAAGGTAATCCATTTCTCTAATGCACAAAATGTAGCTGAATATATCTGAAAACAGTGTTCAAAGACAAGGTTACACACAAGTTAGCAGCTATAAGCATACGATTATAAGGTAGAAGTAGTGATGCAAGATAAGACAGCTTCTAAACTTATTTTTAGTGTGTTGTATCATGAAGTTTAGTAAAAGTCTTTGCATTAGCTTGTTGTTGTTTCTCAGTGTTAGTTACTAATGAATGCTTATACATGATGACATTGATGCATTCTGACTCTTTTCAGCACATCTTCACTAATGTTTCAAACACAAGTGCTGTTATTATCTAAAAACTATTACGTAGTAGTGTTGAATATCTCAAGTGTCTCCCTTCAAATGTTAATCAAATAATCATAATCCCTCAAGACTGCTGCAAATGACAACAGTTTAGCGAGTCAAACAGCTCAAAACCACTTTCTGTTCCTCTCCATGGTCTAATCCAGTTTGCTGGCAGCGTGGCGATAACCATAATCAGATCTAATTGAGCGCAGGGACGTGATTTTCTTGGTGGGATCCAAGAGTGACACACCAGCAGATTATGTACACCCATCTGGTGACATCTGCAAAAGTCACAGACTCTCAGACTGCAGGCGCCTTCGCCTTTTCCTCTGAATGCTTTTTGTTGCTTCACGCAGCGCTAACATGCAGCATGCAGAAAACTTTAAACTGCCAAATGGCTACAGAGAAGAAGATGACTTTTGCTTAGCGTTGCTGTTCCATTTACTTATGCTGACGTCTAATATCTTATTTATAACTCACTGGCTCTCTCTCTCTCTCTCTCTGATGTGACTTTAGACGACACATCAATGAAAACAGCCGGTCAGAAACCGTCTAAAGTCCTGATGCAACTCAGAAAATATACATTTTGATTTGATATTTAACAGTTAACATTTGAAAAACTGGAACCAAAGAATGGTTGCCATTTTCACTTCAAAAATCAATCAGTTATCAGAATTGTTGCTGCTTAATTTTGTGTTAAAAGATTAACCAATCAATTAATTAATTGTTTAATGTGTGCAAGACTGAGAAGTTTGGAGTAAGGGGCGCAACTAATGATCAGTATTATTCATTATCCATCATTAATATCTATTAAATCAGTTGTTTGAGCTACAAAATGTCAGAAAATATTGAAAAATGTTGATCAGTGACATCTTCAAATTGCTTGTGTGTTCTGGTAAACAATCTTTAACCTGGTTTTATTTAGTTTATTATAATATAAGACAAAGAAAAACATTTGAAAAGGTGAATCCATGTATACAGTATCAGTGAGGACACTTTAAATCTTTATTCCTCAGTGTGCTCTATCCTTCCTGTATCCACTGTACATGTCCTGTGTCTTCTTATACTGCTCTAACACCTAATTAGAGCTGCAATGATTAGTCAATCAACAGAAAATGAATCTGCAACTATTTCGATAATGAAATTATCATTTCATACAGGCATTTATTAGGATAAAATGTCAAATATTTGCCGATTACAGTTTCATAGATGTGAGGATTTTAATCTTATCTGTGTCATATGTGACAGTAAACTGAATATCTTTGGATTCTGGACTGTTGATCCGTGAAGACGTCACCATGAGCTTGGGCATTTTATTTTCTTTACAATATTCTGACATTTTATTGACAAAAAAATTAATCAATTATCCGAGAAAATAATCCGCGGATTAATTGATCATGATAATAATTGTTAATTGCAGCGCTACACCATCTTAGCAAGATCTGCCAACTCTTGTATTTTAGCATCAAAGCAAAGTGAATATAAATTGTAATTTCTTTAAAATGTACTGAATTTTTTTTTTTCCTCATATTTGAGACCCCAAACTCAAGGTTAAAAACTGTACTTTTGTGGGCTCCATTTAGCATATTATGTGAAACGGTCATCGGGTCAGGCTGGGTAGCCAAAAACCTTTGAAAATATGTCAGCTTTCACTGTAGTGTACAACTCCAAAGAATTACTATTTGTGGTTGCACAGCAGTGGTGGAGCATGTGTTCCTGTGGTGGGCGTGTGTTGTATAATGGGAATGAGAGTAAAACAAGAAACTGGGAGTTTGAGTTTCTGTCCATCCCCAAAAAACATTCCTGAATTCCTCCGTTAAAATATGTCGCCACCGGGCGAAGCCGGGGCCGCAGAGGAGGAGGTCCGGAGGTAAGCCAGAGGTTACGACGAGAGAGAGAGGAAGGCCACCCCTGAGAGGAGAATGAGCGAGACGTTTCACGGTCTCTTCATCATCCTTCAATCATCAACATCCATCACCCTGCTCCCCCCTCCTCTGCTCGCACTTTTCCATCATTTCTCCGTCCGGCCTCCATTCCTCACCCCGAGAGCTCCTCTGTGATTTACTGCAAGTCACACAGCTGCTGTACAAACTGCCATCACATCCATTTAATGCAGTCTGAGGTCACTTTTTGTGCATTTGTTTCACATTCACTGGGGAACAGAACCACTTATTTATACACCGTAAAAGCCCCTTAAATGTGTCATATTCAGATTAAGGTGGAACGGTTATGAAATAAGGAACTTTTAAGGGTAAAACAACTGATCTGTAACAGACCTAAATGTTGCATCTTCAAAATTAAGATTATTTAACTTTTTAACATCCTCCTCCTTTTGTCGTGTTCTGCCTAAATTAAAACAAATTGACGACTTTTGATGGTTGGACCCTTGAAATTAATTGGTGAGGATTTATTGCACTGTTGGCAGCTCACCACAGGGTCCATTTAGTACCTCT
This sequence comes from Thunnus albacares, assembly GCF_914725855.1. Taxonomy (NCBI): domain Eukaryota; kingdom Metazoa; phylum Chordata; class Actinopteri; order Scombriformes; family Scombridae; genus Thunnus; species Thunnus albacares. The sequence goes on along the minus strand of NC_058128.1, from coordinate 1,577,531 downwards.
TCTGGTGCTTTCAGTCATATTACATGATCTTCTTCAGCAGACTCAGAGTTTGCCCAGTCAGTTAATGTTCATATTTCCATTTTTTTGAGCAATTTTAGGACTTAGTTGAGATTTTAAGTTCATTCTTGACCTTAAACAGTGGCTGACTCAATTCAATGCTCCGTGTTTTTATGACACGTCGTTATTTATGAAAATGACCACAATGACTGAAAAGACCAAAGTCTAATCTATCTACACATATTCATATTCAAGTAGGATTTTATACCGCTGCCCTTCCGACAGTTCAACTTAGTAGCCGATAGCGTTGTGATGAGATGTTTCCAGAAGTTAAAGTTGCATTAATTTCTCTCACAGACGATGTAAGTGACTTAACAGCTGGAATTGACCAAAATGTCGAGTAACAATCCAGAACCCAAACATGTTTAATTTACACTTTAATTTAAATCCCCCTATTTGTCATTTATAATGAGTATATGAACAGCTGATAAATAACACTTTTTTTTGTTTGTCAACAGTCAAACTTCTCCCATGAAGACATTTTATATTATTACAACTGTATTTTACTATATTGTTATTCATTATCTGTTTATACAGCAGCAAACACTTCATGGTGTCCACAGGAGGAGCTATAGTTGTTAAATAATACATTACTAAACACTTATATCTGCTAACAACTACATTATAGCGTATTATAAACCAGTTATTAACTGTTTATGTACTGATTATGTTGATGCTAAATAGGTGGACTTAAAGTAAAGTGTGTCCTATTTAACTATAACACAAGTCTTCCATTTAAGAAGCTGAAACCATCAAATCTTTGCTTGAAAAATTACTTAAATGATTGATCAGTTATCAAAATAGTTGCAGATAAATTTTCAATCAATTGTTTCAGCTCTAAATGTACAGGATTAAACAGCTTTTAAGAGGTTAAAATCTGCACTTGTGCCCACTTATTTCTACATTTTATGTGTGAGAGATATGACTTGGTATGTGAAGCTGTGACCGGACGGGGTTAATGTTAACGGTATGGTGAACGGCGTGGGGGCCTCAGGACAGAGCGGGTGGCAGAGTTAGGACCACTGATGGAGGAGGGAGGAGGGGGCGGGGGGGTGGATGCTAACAGTACGTGCCTTTGTGAGGAGAATTGTTTTCAAAAGGAGAGGCAGGAGAGGCGGGGGGTGCGGTCGCAAAGATTAAAAGCGGACATTTGTTTTGTGTATGTCGTGCTCTGCCAAAACGCAGCAATTTTCTATGAATCTAAAACAGCTTTCCTGGCTCCGACCCCACATGCTGCCCTCTGCCAGGAAAAGCCTTTTTTTTCTTCTTCTTGTACCTGTTTATGTGCAGGTAAAGTAGCTTTCAGGGCAGCAGCACATGAGATCTTTCTTTCCAGCGAATGCGCTGCACAAGGTAGGCGTTAGGAGGTGGGAGTGACGAAGACAGGTAATCACTGATCCTGACACTCCTCCTTTTGTTCTCCTGTAAAAAAAAAAAAAAAAAAAAAAGAAAGAAAAAAAAACCTCCCTGGACTTTGTGTTCCTGAATTGACTCCAACCTCAGGAGCTCATAAAATGGAAGGAACTTGACTAATTTGCAGACGACTGGAGGAAAACTACTCCCATGATTCTCCCTGGCACTAATCACTCACCATCAAAATGTTAAGTTTTTTTTTATATCGCAAATGATGACTTGGGAAGGAACAATGGATTCTGTTTATTATCACTAATGAATGAAAAGAGCAGCAGAAAGGTTTGTTGCATCACCATATCCAGGCTTCATGTTGGCAGCCTGCAGATTTAACAAATAATGTGTTCATTGTGCTTTTTATGTTCGTACAGTGACCTTTACAGTCAAGCTGCTATTTCTGGGTAAAAATCAAGGACGCATCAATAGACCACAGTCGCCAAGCCAGAATGTTTGAGATAATTGAGTAAATTGAAAACACAGTCTGACTCAACCCAGCCAGTTGACTTAATGTTGAGTCAGAGAACATACTGTAGGGAAGCCCTGATAAACATATAGGATCCCCCGCCTGAAGAAAACTCGTCACTGCCCTTCAGGGGTTTTTGGAGCTGGCCGTCTGAAACCCCTGGAGGCCGTCCGTAACGTTAGCTAAACATTTAGAAGTGCACGGTGGGCGAATGCTTGGGCTTTCATGCTGCTCTTTACACTGCGTGTGTCCACACTCACAGGACCTCAAGAAGGGGGGGTCACATTAGCTGGTACACTGATTAAAACTGTTTAAAGACTAACCCAGGTCCAGATTTTTAAATTTGGCCAACCGAGGCGGTGTGTTGAGCACTGCTGTCTCTAGGTAACATCAGTAGGATCTTTGCTCAGTGGTTTCCAAAACGTTTTGTCTTTTTTGTCCCTCACACTTGAGGACATCAAGTACACCTTCATCAACACCCGTTTATGCTCCAAATGTGTTCATTTAAATTGATTTTAATCTGGATATTACAGATTTACAAAGTAAAAGAGAAAGAGATTAGTTTTCTCAGAGACAACATTAGTGACTCTCAGTTCTCTCTCTTCTTCTTTGGATCAACATGAAACACTCCTGGATGAATCAGTACAAAAAAATGAACATCTGTGTTAGAAAATGTCTGTTTTTGCTAAAAAAACAAAAAAAACAAACAAAAACAACAACTTTGAGGTAGAAGTTAACTATGACTCCCAAAGTGCATTGCAGTTGATGGAAGCTAAAGATTAGATGTTGAGAAAACTGATTTTACAATTTGCAGGGTGAATCAGTTCACTATTAGTTTCTTGATTTATAAACCCAAAAAAAAGCAAAAGCCAAATATAAAGATCAGAAATTAAGTGAAATAACTACATATGAATTTAATTAATCCAAAATGTAGCAAAAAATAAAAATGTGGCTCGTAGTGATGAACCTACAGAGAATTATCAGAGACTCTGCAGCTCCTCTCGGCTTTACGGAGCTTTATAGTGAGTTTCAGCTCATTGTTTATCTGTCCGGCTGAAACTTTACTGTTCTGGTTCACTCTCAGCGTCTCATAGCGTCGTTTTCAGAGAAGAAGCTGTAAAAAGCCGCTGTACACTACCTGCTCAGCACCAAATGGCAAACAGACACAGTTAGCTGTAGACTAGCTGGTGAACATAGTGGAGCATTTAGCAGCTAAAGAGCCAGATATTTCCCTCAGGAGTTGGTAGAGAGCAAAAACAGAGATAAAAGAGAGTGAATATTGGACTTACATTCACCAGGTGGACAGAAACACGACTCCACATGAATGATAATGTCGCTCTGTAACTGCTGGATGTGGAAATAAGCAACTGTTTGCTAACAAGTCCATTAATAGGTTGATGTCGTGTTAAAGCTTGTTTCTGTTGCCCCCAAGTGGCCAAAACATATTATTGCAGATTTAACTATATAGACGTTGTCATAGTGATCCTGGAATACTCAGTATTTTGGTTGAAAGTCAGAAACATATGTTTAAATCATTCATCCATTATGTTTAGTGATAGATTTTGACTTGTCTGCTCTCTCGCTAGCTAGTTTTAGCACATGCTCAATCGCTGTACAAGGTTTTGAGGTATTGGTACTTGCTGCACAATGTTGTTGATTCAAAAGCAGTTTTTGCTGTTTTTTTGGGGCTGAGTAAAAATGTGGAGTCCACTCCCAACTGGCAAAAACTTGTCCCCTATTTTTGTAAATTAGTTGAGTTACTCTGCAATCTTTCCAGGTGTATTCTACAAACTGCAGAAGTGCACCAGAACCCCTAGTTGGGAATCACTGATATCAAATGTTAGCCCAGTTGAAAACCAAATCATCCATAATTTAACATGCTCACATTCCTAAAGAGAAATCAGAACAATGTCTTCGTGTGAAGTCTGCTTTACAAAGAAGAAAACTGGCTTAAATGTAAGTAACATTAATCATATATCTGCTGTTTCTAAACATGCTTCAAACTCAGCATTCACGTGGTGTTGAGATATAAAAAACGTATACAATTACACATAAATCTCAGCTCTGAACATGTGAAATGTTGATGCCACATGCTTGTGTAAACATTTTTACCCACAAATGATTTCCACACAGATTTTTTGGGGGTCCTGCCTGAGAGATAAGACCCTCTGTGTGTGTGTTGGGCTGGTTTTCTCTCCCAGAGATCTGTTCTTAATTGTAAGAGGCGACAGCTGGAACAGATTGCAGATATTTCAACATGTGTCAGTCAGAGGAATGGCGCTGCAGTGTTTGTCTGACTTACTGTTGTTTGCTCTTGGGGGGGGGGGGGCCTCCGATGTGTGGAGGTGAATTCAGGAAACACACATGCTTTACTTAAAGACACTAAGTGTAGGATTCTTGTCTGATTATTTTTCAACTCATTTTTATATGATAGCCTTTTCTTCCAAGTGACAATTTGTGCAGTCCTCTAAGTCACATTCATGTAGCACCTTGCATCGTTGTCAGTGTCTTCCAGCAGTGGAAGAAGTACTCAGATCGTTTACTGCAGTAAAAGTACCAATACAGCAATGTAAAAACACTACATTACAAGTAAAAGTCCTGCATGAAAAATCCTACTACAGTAAAGCTTGATGTAGTTAAAGTATTGCAGTAAAAGTAGTGGTTTGGTCCCTCTGACTGATATATTATTATATATGACATCATTAGATTATTAATAGTGAAGCATCAGTGTTAGAGCAGCATGTTACTGTTGTAGCTGCTGGAGGTGGAGCTAGTTTACACTACTTTATATACAGTTAGCTAGTTTAGTCCAGTGGTTCCCAACCTAGGGGTCGGGCCCCTCCAAAGGGTCAGCAGATAAATCTGAGGGGTGGTGAGATGATTAATGGGAGAGGAAAGAAGAAAAAACAAAGTTCTGATACACAAATCTGTTTTCAGTTTTTGGACTTTTTCTCTAATCTTTGATTTTTGCTGAAATATTGGATCATTTGAACATTTATTGAAATGAAAGCATGTGAGAAGTTTAGAGGGAAAAATCACTATTTGGTGGAGCTGTTAACAACTCATAGACATGTGAAATGTGACCCCGACTACACACTGCTTTTTGTAAGACGTCAAAAGACAAAAAGGTTGGAAACCACTGGTTTCATCTTTAACAATGTGTTGTATTTTAAAAGCTTGTTATATTATCCATTGTGTCAAATCTTCATCTGAAAAGTAACTAAAGCTGTCAAATAAATGTAGTGGAGTAGAAAGTACAATATTTCCCTCTGAAATGTAGAAAGTAGCATCACATGGAAATACTCAAGTAAAGTTGTAATGTTACTTGAGTAAATGTACTTAGTTACTTTCTACCACTGGTGTCTTTTTGATGCTACCACTAAGAGGTGCAAAAGTCAGAAAATTTCACTTCTTCTCTTCTACTTTTCCAGACTAATATAGAGCCAAAGTCCCGACGTCACTTCCTGTCTAGCCTACCTGTCAGGGAAGGATTTGTACTAGGAGAAATAATGTTTCTTATGTAATTTACAAGGTTGATAAAATTACCAGGAAGATTTTAGTTCAGCTGTATATTTCGTGCCTTTTATACATGAACTACCAACATGCCATCAGGCTAATAAATGAAGCACAGTGTGAGGAGTTACATAAGAGCACACTGAGCCAAAGAGCAGTGACAGTGTTGGTGGTCTGAGGCTTTTAAGTGTGTTTGATCTTCAGACACGAGGAATGTTTCCACCCAGACTCATATTTAACTGGATTAGATTAGATTAGATTAGATTTATGTAATCTAATGTAATGATCTCTGTAGGGAAACAGATGGAAATGTGTGTTAAAGAGCAGAGTATGAAGTTGAATATGATAACAGTTAATTACAACACAACAGATTTACAAGTCAGAAGACGCTAATGTGCATCATGAACGCTTCACATGGTCTGATGGGCAGATGGTAGAAATGTATTTACTGTAAAGTGAAATGATCCATTCTGTCTGTTAGAGGCTGTGTAGAAGGTCACACTCATGTCATGTCGTGGTGATTTATTTTTCTTGGTCTCCATGGTTATTTTCAGCTCATCATAGTAAAGGTCTCAGTACTCTGAAAACTAACCAGTTCATATGAAGTGTCATCACCCTCAATAATGAGACGACAGCATTGGTCCTTTCAGCAAAAGCCCAAAAAATGTCAGACCTCGATGTGGGAGACCACTTTTGGTTCCCATTTCCTGCCAACAATGGACGTTGGTTTCTTGTTACCATGATCACAGTCATTCCCCAAACTTAACCAAAGTGTCGCTTTATGGATGGTAATGTCAGGTCGGTTCATACTCTGGTCGACACTGAAATATTTCATTAACTATTGAATGGATTGTTATGAAATTTGGTACAAACATTCATGTTCATCAGAGGATGAATCCTACTGACTTTGGTGATCCTCAGACTTTTCCTCTAGTGCCACCATGAGGTTGACTTTTGTTGTTTAGTGAAATATCTCAACAACTATTGGATAGATTGTCATGAAATTTTGTTACAACATTCATATTCCCCAGAGGATGAATTGTAATAACTGTAAACTGAATATCTTGGAGGATGTCACCTTTGGCTTTGGGAAAAAGTGATCGACATTTTTCACCACTTTCTGACATTTTATGTATCAAACAACTGATTGATTAATCGACAGATTGACTGATAATGACAATAATCATTAGTTTCAGCCCTAAACTTTTGTGATCTCTCGACTTTTTCATAATTTTCATTTGGTTTATGACCAAATACATAAAGTTGTTTAGTGCTAATTAGAAAATGTTAGCTAACATGTTAAATTAAAATGGTGAACATGGTCAACATTGAACCGCTAAACATCCTTCAATCACTGCGTACAATGTGCAGTATTGTATGATTGTTTTCAGACTCACTGTTTTCTGAACTTTTCACAAAACAGATTCTGAGAACTAGTTTCTACATAGTTTGGAAACTTTCTTCTACAGAGTTTTTATATTTGTGTTTTTGGAGATCATGCTACATGTCTCTGCGTACTGTAACACTACAGACAGTTCAGGGTCCAGCCTGCCAGACCTCATCACCTCTACTGAGATTTCAGTGTCATGGCTGGAGGCCGAGTGTTGTACCTGAGACAGACCACCTGAATCTTCAGGTCTGTAGTGAGCATATAAAGGCCAGCGTTGGCCCAGAGTCACTGCTGTGATGCCCACTCAAACCAGCTGTCACTGTGCATCAGACACCAAGAGTGTCAAACAGGACGGAAATACCTCCAAGAATTATTACCGCAGTAACGTCATCATTCGAGATACCTGCGAATGACCCAGGCAGATATTTGTTCCATTCATTTCATAAAGTTCAGTGTATTTTAAAGTAGTTTTGAAACTGAATTTCTATTTTATATTCTGTAAGGTTTTGAATTCCAGTCAAATATCAAGAAATACAAATTGTGTCAGAACAAAGCATTTCAGATCTAGATTAAGCTTTCACCAACATATCAACAGATATCATCAAATATCATAGTTGCCTCTGTTGTTGCCTTTACTTTGTTGAGTTTTTGGGGGGGTGTTTTGTCCTCGTCTTCCAAGTGTGGAACTTTCCTTAACACTGAAATATTTGTTGGGCAGTATTTGAGTCTCCAGCTGTGGTCTCAGGATGATTTGCTGTTTTTGTTATGTCTTTATTTTAGTTTGTTTTTGGTTTTGCATCTGTTTATGCCTTTGTTTTTTGCATTTTTTTTGTCCTTGTCTTTACTTTTGTCTTTAGGCGTTTTTTTGTTTTTGTTTTATTATTTTACTTAATCTTTGTAGTCGTCCTTATCTGTGACTCACTAAGGGACTGCAGATGAAAAATTAGCTTAAAGCTAAATCTGGTATAGTACATCATTTATGTTAAAAACTGCACACTGTCCCGAAAAAAAATACAATAACAACTTTCTCAGCCTTTACACTGAAATATTACACAATTGTCTCATGAACAAATGGACAAATCAGTACATCCTTTTTTTTTTTTTTGCACTATTTGACCCTCATATATTTCCAGCTGCGGTCTCAGGTTGACTCTCTGTGTGCTGCTCGGGCGCCACCTTCCTGCCATTTCCTCCTGTCTTTTTACTATCTGACTCCTCACTCTGAGTAGACTCCACATTAAGGGGCAGAGGCATCATGGAGGCCCTCCTCTTTGTTAATAAGTCCTCCCCTTCCCTTCGCCTCTGACCTGCGCAGGCACTCAGGCAGCATGCAACAAATGTTCCCATCAGATCGACCTGCAGCAACCGCAGCAGCAGCAGCAGCAGTGCAGCTTCAGTGCGTCCCGACGCTGCCTGCCCTGCCATCACTCTAACACTCACCTTCAACCTTAAGCAGCAGGACACCTGGAGGACTGCTGGAGCTGCAGCTGGACTTCTTCTTCTCTGACTTTAAGGAGTTTTAAAACTGAGGATAATTTAAAAAAAAAACAAAAAAAACAATAAAGACGAGCTGCTGGATGTCTTTTTTTTTTCTTTCTCCAAGGTGTCATCACCTGGATTGTCCCTGAGACGTTTCTCATTTGTGGTGGAAAGTCAGACTGGAAAGTTTTTTTATTTTCTTTCTGTTACGTTATCTTTTTCCGCGTGGGACAGACACTGCTGTGGGAAAGTAAGTTTTCCCTTCAGCTCTTCTTCTTTCGTCTTCTCTCTTTGTTTTGGTTTGTTTTATTTCAGCTTTGTTGTGGCTTAATTTGGAATTTGCTGTGAAACATGCTGGACTGGTTTCTGCAGCTGTCTCGTCTCATCTGCAGAGTGTGAAGTGAAGCAGGGTTATGTTAATCACTTCAACAACTGCAGCTCAGAGAAAAACTCACAGTTGGCAGGTTGTCAGCTGGGGAGTTTAGACTGAGATGGTGCAAGATGCAGTTTGAGTTGTTCTAGTATGAACAGTATTAAAGCATTTTCGGTTCAGGTTGTTGATGGGTTTGTTTGTTTCTTTTCAGAAACTTATCTTCAAGATGTTCTGCTCCAGGAGAGTCCTGCAGCAGTGGTGCTTCGCTCTCTTCTTGCTCTGCTCTCCGGTGCCACACTATGGACGGCCGATTGATGCCCTGAGCAACAGAATGTAAGTCTGGATTTTATTCTTTTAAGATTTCCAACCTTTCAACTTTTACTTCACTTAATAAGCTTACGTCTGTGTTCCTGAATCAAAAGCTCATGAAAGCTGAAAAGCAAGAAACTTCTTTCTGTCTTTTCATTTATTTCCATGCATCCCCCTGCGAGGTGGGTGAGCAGAGGCTGGAAAATGTGTTCATTTGTGAAACGTGCTGGCAGCTGTTTAGTTAGCCCTCGCCCACCTGTGTGTTTACTTAAAGCAGAAACCGTCTCTGTGTGATAAACTCCCAGCAGCTCCGTCTGAAACCCTCTGACCTCCTCGCCGTCACTTTCCATCCAGGACTCAGAGAGGGGTTTTTGTAGCTGTTGTTGGTCTTTATCTGACACTTTCAGGTCCTGGATGGGAGGTTTCAGACTTTCTAACAGCCTCTCCCTGCTGGTGTCCATCCCCGGACAAAGACTTTGAGTCTTTGCAAAGGAGGGAAATGAATAATGCTGATGTTCGGCTCGGCTGTGGACCAAACCAAACCTGCTGCTCCTGCTGAGGTGTTTTATGCCAAGCAGAATAAATGTTCTTTCAAGTTGTTAAGCCAGAATGCTAAACACACTTTGAGCTTTTTCCCTCTGGAAAGATAATAATCGCTGGGACGTTTTTTGGATGTAATCAGTTTTTAATGAAGCAGTGGGAAGATGCTCTAAAAGCAGGGTGGGTTTTTGGATTTCTGTAAGTAAGATTTTCTCTTCTACACTTCTGGCCTCTCCGACTGAATTAAACACAGAGTCTCAGGGGAGAGAGATCACATCTGAAATGCATTTTGGTGGCAGCAGTTTCAGTTTTGAACCCGCTTGCTGGAGGAAGAGTTGAGTCTTTAAAGTGATTCAAACCGTGTGTCGTCCAGGTTTACGTTGATGTTAACGGGCTCCAGCAGTTTCCACACTCGGGACAAGAGACTTTTCTCTCAGTGTGTGTGGGGCCTGTTATGCTTATGTCAGGGGAAATAGAGCTACACCCGTTGTGTGATATGCACTTAATAGGATTTCGGGACTGGGGTTAACGCCACCTGAGTGGAAAGGAAAACACAGGCGCGATGAAAACCGTGAGGTAAAAATCACAGCGGTGGAAGCTGGTGACCTCTGACACGCCTTCATCTGCTGCTGTGGCCTTCGATCAGAAAAAGCCTGCTGGTTTCTACAAAAGGAACTGATCTATTTTACTTTTAGGCATTCAGAAATTGCATTTAGTTTGAATTTGGAATTGAAAAGGTCTCTGCAGTGATGGTAGAGAGGTTAGAGAGAGAGATCCCGTACTTTATTAGGGGGCTTGTGACACCTTAAAATCCAGTCATCACTTGTAACTAACAACTATTCTCATTATTTTCTCATTAAATTGATTAGTTATTTGGTAGTTTACAATGATATAAAACAAAGATAAGCAGAAAATCCTCACAGTTGAGGAGTTGGAACCAAATACTGATTTATTATTATGATTATTTGATTAGCAAAATCTTCACAGATTAATTTTCTCTTGAGCTCTAGTATTAAAATACTAGTACCACCTGAATTTTGACAAAATATTTTTGAAACTATGAGGAATATAAATGTGTTTCTTTCAAAATTTTGCAAAATGTTGATTTGATCAAAGAATAAGGTTCTGATTTTGACCAGACTTTCAAAACCGGTTTTTGTTTTTGTTGACACATTTCAACACCGTACCCAGTTCTAGTCATCACTTTGTCCTTCTCAGATTTGAACTTATTTTTTTAAAAACAATAAGATTAGAGAAATATCTTGAAAGTTTCATCTTGTCCAGTTAGACATTACATGATCTCTTTGGGGGTTGTGATTTTGGAGGCGACAGTAAACCAGAGCTGCTGTAGTTCACGTAATGAACAGATATCAAACATCAGGTTCGTGCATCATCCCAGTTTACTCTGACAGGAGGCTGGGAGTCGAACTGATAAACATTTGAGCGCAAGTCAAAGTAGCTCAACCAGGCAGCGCTGGGAAATGACACACTGCTGATTTTAGGAAACACACTCCTCCTTTCATTCCTCTCCCACAGAGAGAAACAATTAACATCAGGTAGGCCGTTGGAGCGCTGCCACCTCAGGATGTATCAGGGCCATTTTCCTCCTCCTTTCCTCTCTCTGGAAACTGTTTGATGTGAGCTTTATTAAAGGTAAAAACAGAGTCAGATCAGTTTTCAAAGACTCCCAGTGTGTGTGTTTTTCTCTTTCGGCCTGCGATTTACAGGAAATATCTGTATGCATATAAACAAAAGCTGCTCTCAGGGGCTCCCTCTGTGTTTGGGAGGTGAGTTTTGTTCAGGATATTATTATTATTCAGCAGGAAAATACACTTTCACGTTGGGGGAGCTGAATAAGAAAGAGAAATTTAGTTGTTGTTTTTTTTTTGTCTGTGTGGTTTCATCAGTCAAATTTTCTTCCCTTCTTAGCTTTTAGTGTCCTGCTGGTCAACAGACTTCAGTATTTCCAACAAAACCTCCTGTTAAAACTCCGTAAATGAATCCAAGTCAAACTGTAAATAATTTCTGTGAAGTTCTGTAGAGCTCCACGCCCTCCAGATTAAACTGACCTCCGGAGGGAGAGGGAGGGCATCATCATGGGAAACTGTGATCTCTAATCAGCTGCCGGTATCTCCAACTGAAGCCTGACTGTTTGTGTGCTCAGACACCTGAAGTGTTTGGCCGGCGTTGGTGCTCCGTGGTTCCCAGGATTCGAGCCGTGCCCTCTGCCTCTCTGTTTTTATAAGAGTTAAGACTCTGAGTAACGCGACACCGCGGCAAAGCAAAGCCCCAATCCTTCTGCAGCTCCGGCTGTATCTGGAAAGATAACAGGTCGGGCCGCTGCCTCGTCCCATCTGGTCAGAATCAGAGCTGATGGAGAGCTGGAGCTCCTGTTCTTCTGTTGAGTCATCTCTTCTTCCTCTTCTTCTTTCAGGCCTGAAAACTTTGTTAAAGTCCAGTTTTGTTTTAATCAAATGCCTGTCAACAAGCAGGTTACTGTATGTTTTGAGTCCCGTTTGTTTTTTACTTGCAAAGTTATAGCACATGACATTAAACTCATTTGGCGGGTGCTTTGGTCCAAGGTGACTTACAATAAGTCATCACATCTCAAGAACGTAGCATATTTCAATGATGTTTGGTCCAAAGCTGAGCCGTGGCACAAGGCTAAGGTGTTTTTGGTGTAGATCAACAAGCTGATGAATATGCAAGGCACCACATCTCAGGAACAGAAGAAAATTAAATGAAGGTTGGTGTAAAGTTCAGAAGTTTTTTATGACGATAGCACCACCATGTGGCTATCTGAAGTCCTTCACATTTTGCATCTAATTATTAATATCAGCAGTATAGATCCACATCTCCATATGAATAGATTTTTCAGCATTTTGAGTTTTTTTTTACTTTTTGTATTTGTTATTTAATGAGCCTGAATTTTTTTTTGTTTTTTTTTTGTTGCCATAGTTCACTTAATTGGTTACCAAACTCTTGTTGGGGTGGCATGTGTTAGTGTGCAGGGCTCCATAGCTCAGGGGTTAGAGCACTGGTCTTGTAAACCAGGGGTCGTGAGTTCAAATCTCGCTGGGGCCTTGAAAAGTTTTCAGAAAGTGATTTCAGAGTGAAGCAAGTTATAACTCAACTCTTGTGCAGCTGCAAACACATAACAAAGTCAACTTCTAGAAATCCTGCAAAATTTGCCAGTGTTTCACCTGTAGGTTGCGCTACAGCAATGCAATGAATAAATAAGGTGTGACGTCTGAAAAACAAAGAAAATCTTAGTGTAAAGTTCAGGTTTAGGCCTGAGAAGAAGTGGTGTCTTTACTCTTTGGTGCAGATAGCGCCACCATGTGGTCATCCATCACCATGACCATCCATTTCAGTCGTGTTTTTTATTTTTTATGCCTGGTCTTATCCTGGTTGGTTGTCCAAGTCTTGTGGGTGTGGCTTTTATACCTGAGCAGGGCTCCATAGCTCAGGGGTTAGAGCACTGGTCTTGTAAACCAGGGGTCGCGAGTTCAAATCTCGCTGGGGCCTGCAGAACCTTTATGAAAATTTCTCCAGGACAACAAAAGTTGTCTTAGCTTGTGTTAAGACTGTCTGCAACTGAAAACAATCACACAACTGAAGTGATCCAGTAAAATATGATAAAGTTTAGTATCAAGAATGAATGTGTTTTGCTTGAAAGACTCTAAAAGCTCGTCTGTTTCCACCTGAACTGACTTTTCAAAATCTTTTTCTGTAATGTCTTTTAAGTTTTGAGTTTTCTTGATTCGTTATCAAATTCTGCTGGGTGGGGCTAAAACAGGGCTACAGCAGGGCTCCATAGCTCAGGGGTTAGAGCACTGGTCTTGTAAACCAGGGGTCGCGAGTTCAAATCTCGCTGGGGCCTTCAAAACTTTAAAACAACTTTTGTGCTTTTACAGACAAGTTTATCTGCACACATCAGCTCCAACAAATTCTGCAAAGTGTGAAGCAATTCATCTGTAGGTGGCGCTACAGCAATGTGGTTAGTTTAAATGACCAGAATTCCCTTAAGTTTTTGGCATCCTCGTTGCTCTGATATCACCCGGCAGGATTTAGATATTCTGCAGGGGAAAAAAAGTCTATTTTAAAGCAGTTTTGGATGCGAATGCAAATCAAAACATTGTTTAAAGAATAACAGATTTGCTGTATTGAAAACCCTCTCTCTGACTGCTCTATTGTCAGTTTCATACATTTGAATTTCAGCAACATTCTGTCCCAAATCTTTTGTTTTTTTGTCTTTTGGACCACAAGTAATTGGTCTGTAGCGTTTGTGGTACCAGTTTTTCATCCATCCAGTCTGAGTGCCATGAATCTGTCAGTTAACATTCATATTAATGAAAAGTGAAGGGCCAAAGGTTTTGCCTCAATCGTATTAATGAGCAATCAAAAGGAAATCTGGCATTTTTCTGTGAAAAGAAAAAGAGAGAGAACTCATCTGGACCTCCTCTGGCAGGGCGGAGATCTTGTGTATCAGTTTTAACAACCCTGGAAACAAATTCAACTCCTGCGGTTCCATGAATCATGTCATTTCACTGTGTGGATGCAACAGGGAATTACTGGAGAATATTGTCCAAAGTTGTTCAAGCTATTTAACTAAGGGGTAAAGAGAGGGTGAGGGAAGCAGAGAAATGGGATCAAAAAATGAGGAAGAAGCCAAAAGAACTCAAAGCTGGTGTGTTTGAGGCCTCCGCTCTCATTCTTTTGTTTATGCTGCTCTCTGCTGGTGGAGCAAGTGAACTTCACAGTTTTTGCAGGGATGCACACTTACTTCATAATTTTGATTAAATTAAAAAAAACAACATTATTTTCATTCTTTATCTTTCTTCTTCTCTGTTTTTCAACTGATTTAACATCTCTTAAAAATCTTTTATTCATCTGGCAGCAAAACTAAACACTACTCTTCTTCACTCTTAAAACTTTTACTTTGGATACTGAAGTACATTTAGTAATACATTATAATATAATAGTTGTTTACTTTAACCTAAATAAACATATAAATCCATGACTTTTACTTGTATAGAAGTACAACATCTCAAAATTAATGAAGTCTGGTGTAAAGTCCCGCCATGCATGTTAAATATCTATAACATTTAAATGCTGGACTTTAGCTTATAAAAGGTATTTTTACACACTTTTATTTGATTAAAAATGTACTTCTGGTACTAATTTTGTATTTATTTTACTCTCAATAGAAGATAAATGTAATATATATTCTTGAAATATGTGCAAATTAAAAACAGGATAGTGTAACAATTATTATGTTTATTGTTGTATACTTTTTTCCAAAGCAATTTACAATATGACACGTCTCAAAAGCTGTAAAAATTTGAATGAAGTTTGGTGTAAAGTCCAGCCAGACTTTTACTCACTACTGCAATAAATGTTCTCAAAACAAATACTCATTGTGATTTTGTTGATTTTCATGTTTTTTTGTTTGGTCTCCTCCTGCAGTAAGCGCTCTGTGACTCATGCTCAGCTGATGCACGATAAAGGCCGGACACTGCAGGACTTTAAGCGACGCATGTGGCTGCAGGAGCTTTTGGACGAAGTCCACACGGCAGAGATCCGCGACCTCCCCGTCCGGACCACCGGCGGAGGTGGCAGTAGCAGCGGCGCCGGTGTCGGGCTACCGGGCGTCAGCCTGGGCATCAACCTGAGCACTACCGGTAGCACCCTGCACTCCAAACCCCCCGGAGGAACCAAGAACCTCCCCATCAGCTTCCGGCTGGAGGAAGAGGAGGGCACCAACCTGCCTCAGGAGACCAACAAGTCTCAGACATACAAAGACGGCGTCCTCAAGGCACCCGGCAAGAAGAAGAAGAAAGGGAGGTCCGGGAAGAGGCGGGAAGGAGAAAAGAGGAAGAGAAGAGCACGCTCATTGGGCTGGAGGCTGGAGGACGAGCCCGGGAGCGGACTCCACCTGGAGTGGAGGTCTCTGTTTGGCCTGCAGAGGGCGCTGCATTAAAACGCTGTCAGTCTCTGACAAAGGTGAGTTCACGGGTCACAGTCTGATCTAAAAACAGAAAGTCACAACTTAAACAGACTGAAACTTTCAATCAGAGAGAGAAGAAACACTGCTGTGAAGTTACTCTCTAAATCTCTTTTTTAAGAGCGTCTCGACCGAAATGGCAATAAAGTTATGTTACACAAATCAATACTGAAATCATAAACTTAGAAGAACGAGTAAAAAGAGAAAGAGACCTAAAAGGAAATTGAATCATGTAAAACTGAAGAGCTTTAAACCCGTTGACGCTCTGCAGCTTTGAGTTCCTTTTCAGTTTGTCTTCAGTTCCTTGTTTCAGTGCTTAGAGTATCAGAGTATTAAACCTCAGATACACTTCGAATCTGAACATGTTCAGTTTACACAGAAATAGTCGGGAACCAGTTGCATCACTTTTACAAAGCAAACCAGAAAATCAAATCTAAGCTAAGTAAGTAATTTGTTAAAAGTTAATTTAACACATTTTAGAGCATGTATAATAAAGAAAAGCTTCAAATCTTCACCTTTGAGAAGCTGAAACAAGAATTTTGGGCATTTTTGCTTAAAAAAGTGACTAAAACAATTATTCAGTGATCAAAACAGTTGCAGATTTATATCTTGTCAATCCAGTGTTCGATTATTTGACTAACAGCTAAGTTGAAGATATCATTGTGAACTAAGAAATTTTGAATGCCATTTTTCATTATTTTTTAACATTTCATCGACTAATCAGTCAGAGAAAATAATCAGCTGATCCAGACATAAACTAAACCCGTGAACTAACCCGAGTTTCCCTCTCTGTGTTTGTCTTTCAGAAACCTATGGACAGTTCGAGTGGACTCCTAAATATTCATGTTACAGTCCTCTGTAATCGTGATTGTTTGGAAAGAAATTGGAAAATATTTATTGTCTGTAAATATTCTAAATATAGCAGAATAGATAGCAGAATATGATTAAAAAAACTTATTTGATGCTCTGTGGGGCAACAGATTTTAATCTTTGTGAATCCTTGCTTTTTCTTTTTTTATTCCAATTATGTCAGATTTTTTTTTTTTTTTGCGGTAATTTATTTTGTCTGAATGGTGTATTTATTTTGTAAATGTATCGAGGTGCTGCTGACCTTCTATATTTTTGTACCATAATGCACTTTAGATATATAAATATAAATATATATACCATTAATTTTGTTCATTGACTTGTTTTTGTGGTTGATTGAAATGAAGAAAAAAACAACGGTCGTCATTCTGTGTTATTTTTCAGTTTGATTCTTGACCTTTTCGCTCTGTTCAGCTGTCCAGTTTTTGTTTCTTTGCTGCTGTTTTTCGGATGTTTTCCTGCTGTTTGTTGACGATGCCTCACCTTGTGTTCGACCCCACCTGCTGCCTTCACTGTCTCTGTTTCCTCCACGGCCCGCTCTGCTTCTCAATGCCAAAGTTCATATCTGTACATAAACCAAACACGTTAACGGCTCGATATTGTTGTTTTTGGCACTTGCACTGAGATAAACACCCTGTACTGAACGGATTAAACATTTGACAGTATCCTCCTCTCAGTCTGTGTCTTTGATTTCACTTCCTCCTGTTACTGCTGATAAGAATTCAATCAATTCATAGCTATGTTCATTTTACACTAGAAATATCATGCTAAGTGGTGGGGAAATGACTCAGTCCTTTAATTAAAGCTGCATATATTCATTGTCAGTTAGTTGAAGAATAGATTAGTCAGTCAACATACTGTATTTTGGGTTTTTTTGACTGTTCAAACAATACAAGACTTTAGAAAATCACCTTGAACTCTGGGAAACTGATGGAAGTTTTATAGTTTAATCTATTAGTGAAAAGAAAGAAATAGCAAGAAAATAATAAACAGATTGATCAGTAATGAAAATAATCATAAGTTGCAGCTAGATAGATAGATAAATAGATAGATAGAAAAAGAATAGTGATATAACCATACCTATAATATATTATTTGCTGAGTATACACTGTTCAGTGATGTTAATATGCTATAATACACTGTACATTAGTGTAAGTCAGGTGGATATTGCTATGGTAGTAAGGTGCATGATTGTCAATGGATGTTTAAGTGTACATTGATACACTTTGGATTTACACAATGTATATACATATGTTACAGTATATACAGACAGCACTTGAACGATTATCAAAATATGAATCTGAGATATAACAGATGTGATGAATAAGGTAATAAATAAACATCCAGGTGAGCAGTTTGTCTTCACTGTCAGAGGAGAGTCACTGCACAGTCTGATGGCAGCTGACAGGATTAACTTCCTGAAGAAGTCTCTGACTGAAAGCTCCGCCGTTTGAGCAGCAGGTCATGGAGGGGACGTAAGATGTTCTACATGATGTTTAACCAGCCTGTCCTCACAAGAAAAATGTAGGTCGAAAATCAGGCCAGCAAAACGACTTATAGTTAGGTTTTTGCCATCTAGCAGCCGTTGTAATTATGATACTGTTCAGGTGACGTCAGTACAAGGTGACTTCCTTATCTTGAGGAGGCGGGTAGGGGAGATGGCTATGGCTGGATAGCTTAAAGGCAAAAAGTGGCCTTTGCCTCAGGAGACCACCGTTTGTGGTGTCTTTCCCCATGAAAGACACTGGCTCGGGTGTGTTTTTCCCCGTAAGAAGCAGTGCATTTCACCAGTGATTCGCCATAGGTCAGGTGTCCAAACCATGATCTTTCCCTATCTCCAACCAAGTGGATTTTGTGCCTAAACCTAACCAGACCTTAACCACAGTGCTGTCACACCATAAAACATCATTATATTATAAAACTGTCCCGTGGATCGTTCTTCTGGTTCCCATCCGTCCTCTAGAGGGCGCTGAAAACACTCATATAAGCTGTTCTGGGAGTCACTGGAAATAGATCTATTCTGTCGTTTATGTATGAGGATGTGTTGTGTTCAACAGTTTGTGCTGCAGAGGAGTCACAGCACAGAGCCGGCCTTCCTGATCAGTTTGATCTCTGATGCTGCTGCTCCAGCAGATAGCAGCCAAGAATATTACACTCGCCACAACATACTGGTAGAAGATTTACAACATCTTACTGCACACATTAACCCTTACATACTGTTCAGGCCAAAATTGACCCATTTGTACATTTGAGAGCGATAAAAACACCCTAAACACTTTTCTTTGACCCTGAAAGTGTATTCCTGATTCTCCCGCACCTTCATTGTTTCAGACCAGATCAATTTCCTGCTTTCCAGAGTCTGGTCTCGCAGCAGAAGTTAAATTTTCAAACCAAAAAAGGGAATCTAACTCCAAAACACAGCATTAGGTCAACAGCTCAAAAAAAATATTGTTATTGATTGTATCTAATTTTTCTAATATTAATATAACAAAAATATATAATTTGATATAATGTATAAATACATAATATGTTTCAATTTTAAGACAATAAAATAATTATCGTTGTTTCCTGAAAAAAATAATATTTTATCATTTTTACTATCCTGTTTATAACTTTAACTGTGTATAACTATTTAACTGTTGTCTAAATTGTCTGCTGCTTTTTTTGTTTTGTAAGACATTTTGAACTTTTTTTTAAACATATTATTATCATCATTATTATCAATTTGTTTGATTCCTTTAAAATAAAATACTAATATGTAATCTAAAAAAACTCCAAAAAGGAAATGAATTATGATATAATGTATAATACAATATATAAATACATACTAGTAATGATACAAAATGTTTAAATTTCAAGAAAAATGTAGAGAAACAAAAAGTTTGGAGTTGTAGAACCAGAATGTGGCCACTAGGTGGCAGCATTTAATCACTGATGACAACCAGCTGATAGACGCAATCTGACCCAAACTGACAATTAAATTTAAATTATTTAATAATTGTAAAACATCAGGAAAGTACAAACTATTCAGTTATATTAAAAATAAAAATATTGAATGCATAACGTTTTCTTTTTATGAGACTATTTTATTTTTAAGATAAGACTTTATTGAAGCTTAAAGGTAAAATACTAAAGAATCACATTGACTGCACTGACCTCTGATGTTATCACTTATTGCACGTTCCCACATTCACCATTCCGACATATACATACAAACATACATACATACATACATACATGAGAGAAAGTAGATATAGGTGGGAAATTACAGACATTACAGACATACATACATTTCAGCACCAAAACATTTCTTTTCTATTTGGTGACTTGTCAAAAATGGTTTTACAGGATTGTTTCCATCACTTCAGAGGACATTACATTGACTTACATTCATTTACTGGACACTAACCCCTAACCTTGTTCTAACCTTATTCTAACCTTATTCTAACCTTATGCTAACCTTATTCTAACCTTATGCTAACCATGTTCTAACCTTATTCTCACCTTGTTCTAACCTTATGCTAACCTTATGCTAACCATATTCTAACCTTATTCTCACCTTGTTCTAACCTTATGCTAACCTTATGCTAACCATATTCTAACCTTGTTCTAACCTTGTTCTAACCTTATGCTTTTTGTCCCCACAACATCAGGAATACCTGCACACACACACAGAGAGAGAGAGGAGGGGGGGGGAGAGAGAGAGAGAGAGAGAGAGACTTGTGACTTCCAGTAAAGAAGGGAGGAACATTGAAAGTGAAAGTATTCAGTCAGACTCCATTTTAAAGTCAACAGAGCAGAAGGAGGAAAACAGTCTGAGGCAGGGTGAGTGTTAATATTAGAGCTGAACATATTGATTACTGTCATTATTGATCAATCTGATGATTATTTTTCTTTCCTTTGTTCGTTTCCTGGTTTCTGCGTCCTCACAGTGATGAAAATAGAGAGAAGTCACAGTTAAGAAGCACACAGATGTTTATCTGAAGTCTGTTTGTTGGATTTAAATCAGTCAAAGTTTATCTTTGTGATGGATGGAAAACACACATGGTTGTAGTTAAAGTCATGTAAACTAAGAAGCTACTAGCTAGTTATGGCCGGGGGGCTTCCGTAGACCACGGCTGCGGGAATGCCACGTTGATGTGTTCCTGCTTGATGTCCTCGTCTGCTATTATTATTATTAGTCATATTTCTATTATTATCATCGTTGTTGTTGTTTTTATGCTTCTATGTGTCTCTCTCCCTCTTTCTTTCTCTCTCAACCCAACCGGTTGTCAAGTGCTGCTGGAGGTTTCTTCCTGTTAAAGGCGTTTTTTTCCTGCTGCTGCTCATGGAGGAATGTTGGGTCTCTGTAAAATAAACAGTACAGTCTAGACCTGCTCCATGTGAACAGAGCTGTTGTGATTTGGCGCTATATAAATTTGAATTGAATTGAATAACCTGAGAGGAAGGACTGGGTTTATTATACTGTGTGTGTGTGTGTGTGTCTCCAGTGTTACTGGTTTACCTCTCAGACTCCAGAAGATGAAGGATTCGGAGGAAAAGGAGGACGGAGCAGAGTCTCTGATATCCAGCCGTCTGTCTATGAAGAGTGACCGGTCTAAACATGAACCTCTAAACTTCAGTAATGAACCTGGACCCTCAGACACAAAGTAAGAGACTGTTTCTACTGTAAACTGACCTGAAGATGATTCAGTGAGACGGTTTCATTAAGGTTGTTGTGTAGATATGAAGGAAACACAGTGGAAAGAAATAATGAACTAGCTTCCATTCAGCTGTAATCTAGAACAGATCTTCATGTACATGTTAACCAGAGACAGAGACAGGGCTGCTGTTGCTATTTGATTTTCCAGTCTAACAATCTAAAGTAGTAGCAGGTAACCCAGGGTGATATTTACTAAGGATTTAGTAACAAGTCACATTGTGTCTCCTTATTTACTAAAGGACTGCACCGGGGTTTTGTGAAAGTAAAATGTGTCTTAACGTGTTCCTGTTCAAAGACACAAAATATGGGAGGAAGTAATGTAAATGTACACAAACAGCCTGCTGCAGCTGATTTATCACTGCAGACTGACCACTGCAGCAGAGGAAACTGAGTCTGACATTTAACGTTCGGAAAAAGTCAAATGTGTAAAACTGCTGTATGACACTCACACAGAGGGAGAGAGATTATAGCAGAAACAGTGAGAGAGAGAAACACAAATGAAAAGATGCATTATGAAGATATTTAGCAGAGCTCTCTGTTCAGCACCACAACACAAGACTAAAGAGCAGCAGTCTGTTATTTTTCACAAGTGGACTTTTCTGTTTTGTTCAGTTGTCTCCTGCTTATTTTTCCTGACTTTTACTGTCTCATAGAAGCTTAAAGGAGCCAAAACACATTGTGTGAATCCTTGTGGTCTAACAAATGTGTTGAATCCATTTCCCTGCTCATGAAACATTTGCAAAGTCGATTTTTGAAGCTGGTATTTTAAATCCTGCATTGTTTACATCCATGTTTACTAGTTTGCACTCTTCTTCTTCTTCTTCTCTGCCTTTGCTGCCACATTGTTGTGTCTGTCTAATTACTTTTGAACCCTTGTAATAATAATATATATTATTTTATTTAAACTGAATGTGCTGAAGCTCAGAGCCTGAAGAACAAAAAACTGTGTAACTGTCCAAATACTGACAGTCTGGACTGTTTATGGAGGGAAAGAGCTGCATCAACTTGTGAGCTGTCGGTTGGCCGCCACTAATGTCATGTGTCATAAAGAATGTGTTCATGTCCACAGAGAGAGGAAGAGGAAGAGGAAGAGGAAGAGGAGGGATGTTTCTGTGGAGGAGCAGCTGTCCTGCTGTTCTTTGTGTCAGGACGTCCTGAAGGATCCAGGCTCTACCAGCTGTGGACACTGGTTCTGCAGACAGTGCATCAGCTCATACTGGGACCAGTTTGCTCCATCAGGAGACTCCTCCTGTCCCCAGTGTGGAAAAAGATCCAGAACCAGACCTGGACTGCAGGTACCAGTTAGCCAGTTAGGTAGCTAGCTTCTCCCAAAGTTTTGTTTGTTGATTTTAGTTTTCTGGTTTTTCAGATTGACTTGAAAATTGACCAAATTGTTCCCAGATTCTTTACATTGAATTAAATATAAAACTTGTTACTAAACTTGATCTAAAAGCAATTAAATGATTTGCTGAAGTAGGAACTCTCCAGCTGTTATAGGAAAGCAGTGCTGAATCAGTGGAGTGCTCTTTTAGTTATGCATTCACGACGCCACCTATATTACTGATTCTATGTCTGAAGGGGTCATAGTGCTGACATTGGATGGTTAGAAAATAGTTATTCTATGTTGGGCCAACTGTGAGCAAGGGCACATATATTGTAAAAAATATAGATCATTTTAAATAATTGTATAATGGAAGATCATTCCAAGAAAGGCAGTAAGAGGGAGCATCCTTCAACAATGTCTTGTTCAGAGATTATGTGACGTAAAAATAGAAAAGTTTATCCTTAAATGTGCTGTAATACCAGCAGAGGGCAGCACTTCATAAAAACATGATACTGCCCACCAACAGTGCAACAATAAAAATGAGATATACTCATCTGATATGAAATACAGACATCAAAAGCTTCACACTTGGAACGTGGCTTCAGTTTGTTGTTTGCTTCCTCACAGAGGATGTAAATGTATTCAGCTAGAATTCAGGTGATAATGTGGATGTAATGAGTTTTGCAGTGATGAAAGACTGAAACTATGAAAATAACCAAAGTTGTGACGTGTTTGTTCAAACAGTAGATGATTTACATTTAACATGCACATGTACAGAAGTCATACTGGTAAAGTGTCATGAGATGAGAACTGAATACATGTCCTTCCTGTTTAAAATGTCTCTTATTTTCAGCAGGGGGGCATAATGGAGAAACTTAAAGAGGAGCTCTTGAAAACTCTGGAAGACTTAAAAGAAGATGACTTTAAGAAGTTCAAGTGGTACCTGGAGCTGGATGACATCCTGGAGGGCTTTAAACACATCCCAGTGGCTCAGCTGGAGAAAGCAGGAAGGGAGGACACAGTGGATCTAATGGTACAGAAACATCAGGATCATGGAGCTCTGCAGCTGACCATGAAGGTTTTAGAAAAGATCAGCAGGAAGGATCTGGTGCAGCGTTTACAAAACTCCCCCTCAGGACCAAAAGGTAAGTTAGGAGAAGGAATCTGAAAAGCAGTGTCACATACATTTCATGCATTATTACTTGAGTTATGAGTTATTATACAACACGTAGTTTCAACCAAGCAATCTGATTGGTCAACTTGACATTTAGAACGAGCTCAAATCAGCATGACAGCACACGTAGCCGCGCTCAAATGAAAGAAGCCTCATCAGTAAAAATATCACTCCGCCGTTCACTAGAACTACAGTCTGTGACGTCACGCTAACAACAACAGTCACTTCCGGGTAGATGACTGGTGGTTGATTGAGTTGTGGAGATCTGTGAACGTGGCAAACTTGTTTTTTTCTGTTGTCATTTTCAGTCGTAACTGTAACGTTTGAAGATATGTAGTTAAACACGGTGGTCCGACCTATCTGACGCTTCTGCTGGCTTTATTTTATGTACTGTGTTGCTTTGTTAGCGTCTTTGGTTTGTTTTGTTTTGTGGGGGGACTGCAGAGCTTTGAGTTGTCTTTCTTTCATGTTTGTGAAACTGGATTGAACTAAACTGATTAGGAGTTGTGGGAAAACAAAACGGACCCTTTACTGAGTGGACTGAACTCTAAGACTGTGAGACGAGTTCCACATGCACTGCAGAGTGAATGTTTACTGATGAGGCTTCTTTCATTTGAGCGCCGCTACGTGTGCTGTCATGCTGATTCAAGCTCGTTCTGAATGTCTAGTTGATCAATCAGATGATCGATCGATCAGAACTACCTGTTGATTTATTTAGGCCTCTCTCTCTCTCTCTCTCTCTCTCTCTCACTCACACACTCTCTCTCTCTCACTCATTCACACACACTCTCTCTCTCTCTCTCTCACTCATTCACTCACACACACACACTCACTCATTCACACACACTCTCTCTCACTCATTCACACACACTCTCTCTCACTCACTCACACACACACACTCTCACTCATTCACACACACACTCTCTCTCACTCACTCACACACACACACTCTCTCTCTCACTCATTCACACACACTCTCTCTCTCTCACTCACACACTCTCTCTCTCTCTCACTCATTCACTCTCTCTCTCTCTCTCTCACTCATTCACACACTCTCTCTCTCTCACTCATTCACTCTCTCTCTCTCTCTCACTCATTCACTCTCTCTCTATCTCTCACTCATTCACACTCTCTCTCTATCTCTCGCTTTCTCTCTCTCCCTCTCTCTCTCTCTCACTCATTCACACACTCTCTCTCTCTCACTCATTCACTCTCTCTCTCTCTCACTCATTCACTCTCTCTCTATCTCTCACTCATTCACACTCTCTCTCTATCTCTCGCTTTCTCCCTCTCACTCTCTCTCTCTCACTCATTCACTCTCTCTCTCTCACTCTCTCTCTCTCATTCATTCACTCTCTCTCTCTCTTACTCATTCACTCTCTCTCTCTCTCATTCACTCTCTCTCTCTCTTACTCATTCTCTCTCTCTCTCTCTCACTCATTCACTCTCTCTCTCTCTCTCTGTCTCAAACTCATTCTCTCTCTCTCTCTCTCTCTCTCTGTGTGTACAGACCTGCTAGAAGCCACTTTGTTGTTAAAAGTGTTTTTTGGATCCGTGTCGTCTTTAACAAACACATCAGTATTAAGAGCAAGTACTGTAGTTTTCCTGCTATGCAGCCTATTTATTGAAGTAGTTGGTGCCCCACCAATGTTTTACATAGAACACGCCACTGTAAATACATAACATGTAATAAAACACAATGCTGTAGATGGGAAAGTGGAGCAGCTGAATGAAAGGAGAGATCATTACACAGTGATTTATTCTTGTATTTAAAGTCCAACTAAAACTTCAACTAACACAAAGTGTCCTCTAGAAGTCTAAATAAGTTGGTTTCCACCATTTAACATTTCACTGTTTGTTGAATTCAGACTCATTCATGTTGTGAGGAAAAGTTCTGACTCAGACACACAAAGCAAAACAGACGAAAAAGTCAGGACTAACAAACGTCTTCTATCACTAATACTGATAAAATAAGAAAGTCATGCTTTGAGAATAAGGTCAGTGTAGAGGAGAAATCTGATCACTGATTGGCTGCTTGTACACACAGATTTACAGTAACCAGGTTTCTACTGTGCATGTTAACATGTTCCCAGATTACCCACATAACCTGGTTTCTCTGAGTAACCTGGTTATGTAAGTGCATGTAAACACACTGATAGATGTTCAAATCTATATTTTTCTTCTTTCAGCAGAAACTGGTCTGCAGGATGTTTCAGATTATAAGAACAGTCTGAAGTCGAGATGTCAAGAAGTGACTGAAGGAATTGATGAAGATGAAAGAACCCTCCTCAATGATATCTACACTGAGCTCTACATCACAGAGGGACGGAGTGATGACGTTAATACCCAACATGAGGTGAGGCAGCTTGAGACAGCTTCCAAGATGAAGACCCGCCATGACACTCCAATCAAGTGTCACGACATCTTTAAACCCTTACCTAACAAACAGAAATACATCAGAGTCGTTCTGACGAACGGTGTCGCTGGCATTGGAAAAACCTTCTCAGTGCTGAAGTTCACTCTGGACTGGGCAGAGGACTTGAAAAACCAGGATGTCAGTCTGGTGATTCCACTTTCATTCAGGGAGCTAAACTTGATCAAAGATGAGCAGTACAGTCTCCTCATGTTGATCCATGAATTCCATCCAACATTGAAGGAGGTCACAGCAGAAAATCTCAAGTCTAAAGACTGTAAAGTTGTGTTCATCTTTGACGGCCTGGATGAAAGCAGACTTTCACTGGATTTCAACAACAGGAAGGAGGTCGTGTCTGATGTCACACAGCAGTCATCAGTCAAGGTGCTGTTTACAAACCTCATCGAGGGGAATCTGCTTCCCTCGGCTCTCATCTGGATAACTTCCCGACCTGCAGCAGCCAATCAGATCCCTCTGACATGTGTTAACAGGGTAACAGAAGTACGAGGCTTCACTGATGACCAGAAGGAGGATTACTTCAGGAAGAGATTCAGTGATGAAGATGAAGAGCTGTCCAGCAGAATCATCTCACACATCAAGACATCCAGGAGCCTCCACATCATGTGTTACATCCCAGTCTTCTGCTGGATCATTGCTACAGTTTTGGAGTACATGTTGACTACAGACCAGAGAGGAGAGCTGCCCAAGACCCTGACTGACATGTACTCACACTTCCTGCTGGTTCAGACAAAGAGGAAGAAGAACAAGTATGATGAAGGACAGGAGACGAGTCCACAGGAGCTGACGGAGGCTGACAGGGAACTTCTTCTGAAGCTGGGGAGGCTGGCGTTTGAACAACTGCAGAAAGGAAACATCATGTTCTACCAAAAAGATCTGGAGCAGTGTGGTCTTGATGTCACAGAGGCCTCGGTGTTATCAGGATTTTGTACAAAGATCTTCAGAAGAGAGAATGTGATCTTCAAGAAAACAGTCTACTGCTTTGTTCATCTGAGTGTTCAGGAGTTTCTGGCTGCAGTCTACATGTACCACTGTTACACCAACAAGAACACAGAGGTACTGAAGGACTTCCTGGGAAAAGACTACAGTAACTCATCCCTGGATGACTTCCTGAAGAGAGCCATGAAGAAATCTCTCCAAAGTGAAAATGGCCACCTGGATCTGTTTGTACGTTTCCTTCATGGCCTCTCTCTGGAGTCCAACCAGAGTTTCTTAGGAGGCCTGCTGGGTCAGACAGAGAACAGT
The DNA here is from genome assembly GCF_914725855.1 of Thunnus albacares. Lineage (NCBI taxonomy): Eukaryota > Metazoa > Chordata > Actinopteri > Scombriformes > Scombridae > Thunnus > Thunnus albacares. The sequence continues at coordinate 1,550,247 of NC_058128.1, read as the reverse complement.
CCAGAAATCATCCAGAGAGTCATCAACAACCTGAAGGAGATGAATAGTAAGGATATCTCTCCTGACAGAAGCATCAACATCTTCCACTGTCTGATGGAGATGAACGACCTCTCAGTACATCAGGAGATCCAAGAGTTCCTGAAGTCAGAGAACAGATCAGAGAAGGCACTCTCTGAGATCCACTGCTCAGCTCTGGCCTACATGCTGCAGATGTCAGAGGAGGTTCTGGATGAGTTGGACCTGCAGAAGTACAACACATCAGAGGAGGGACGACTGAGACTGATCCCAGCTGTGAGGAACTGCAGAAAGGCTCTGTAAGTCCAGATGTGATTAACATTATAAATCAGTGCAGATTAATAGTTTAGTTCTTCAAATATAAATAATATAAAATTCTTATTATTGTTAAAATAGTGCTCTACTTGTTCATAGCTGAAATAATATGTCAGTTATATTTAATCTCAGATGTTCTTGAGCTGTTTCAAATGTTGAGTGTAAATAATGTTGATTTTTAAGTTTATAGCTGTTAAGTTAATGAAAACAGTTATTCTATTTATTTCTAGTAATTATTGGATTTTACAGTCTTTTCTTCTATTTATCTTCCTTTGGGTGACGGAGGCGTCATTCAAACCTGGTAAAACAAATGAAGGACTTTAGAGGTTGTGGTTGAGGTTTTATTACAGAACATATATCAGTATTTTACAGCTATCAGTGAATGTAGTGAAGTTATTATTACACGAGAAGCTTCTGCAAATAATATATAATCAGACAGACACTGTTTTTACTGCTATGATTACGAGTTTAAAATAAGATCTGTATCATTTTCCAAAGGTGATTTCTGAAGTCAGAGAGATTTGCTTTCATCATCATTTTTTTTCTTAATGGTTTCTGAGTCATCTCATAGTGAGCACGAGGGATCAGCAAATCACCAAACTGATTCAGTAATTAAGTGATATTACACGTGATGCTTACCGCATCACTGTCGTGTCAACAATGACGGTAAATCACACCGTTGAGGGTAATATTGCGATTATACAACATTTACCAACAAAATAAAAGATGTAAACAAAATGTATTTATATTGTGAGGCAGTTCGCTCTAAAAATAAAAAAAAACTTTTTTCTTGTGTTATATCCGTTTCTATGGAAATACATAGTATATGACTAATACCTGGAAAACAATCACTCACGTCATTAGACTCCTATGTAATGAAATCTAGTTTACTACTCCAGCAAGTAGACTGACCCTTAGTAACGACCAAGCGACAGAGACGATTTCTAGTCCCTGTTGAGTCAGCCAGCCAACTTGAGCTAATGCTTTCTAGAGATCGCGACATTTCCCAAACTGAATAAATACGACATTTATAAACACAAAACTGCTTTGCTAGCTCAATCCTGTTGTAACTAAGATATCCGCTGAAAAAAAAATCCATGGACGGATTTAGCTGCTACGTCCGCAAACTTCAGACATTTTTAAGCTAGTGGCTCCGTGTCACCGACTCACCGGCACAGCTGATGGAGGATGCCGGAGTGGAAGCTGAGATAAACTCAACTGAAGGGAAAATGATTAAGTTTTACAGTTTATGGGGGAGCCGGTTAACGATAACGAGTGGAGAAGGATTCGGGTTTTTCTGTGTGTGTGTGTGTGTGTGTGTGTGTGTGTGTGTGTGTGTGTGTAACTCGTCCCACAGTCTCAGAGTTCAATCCACTCGGTAAAGGGTCCGTTTTGTTTTCCCCACAACCCCTAATCAGTTCAGTTCAATCCAGTTTCACAAACATAAAAGGAGGAAAACTCAAAACTCCGCTCCGGGTTTTCACCGCAGATCCCCACAAAACAAAATAACCCAAAGACACTAGCAAAGCAACACAGCACATAAACGGTCTACAGTTCTAATGAACGGCGGAGTGATATTTTTTATTAATTCAACTTCAATATCACATACAGATAATATAAATGGAGTAATATAACAGAAATATAGAACAAACAAATATACAACGCCAGGGATTACAGATAAATATGAAATGAAAATGGTGCAGTAGAAAATAAAGATATAAAAAATAAATGTACACATTACAATTATATTAGTTTATTAAATTTGGAGCACAAATTTATAGTCCTCACAGCTTTTCTATTGCATGAGGTAGACAATGTTTTAATGTAGGATTCTGTTTCTTCTTTAAATGAACAAAAAGAGGGTTTAACTTTTAACACCTTACATTAATGTATATAAAACTTGGCCAGCAATATGATAAGAGTGATGAGGCATTATTCATTTGAGCAAGTTGATGAAATTTATGTCACGCGGACCCTCACGGACGCAGAAACTATAATTTCAGCTTCAGTGTGCTGTCATGCTGATTTGAGCATGTTCTAAATGTCTAGTTGACCAATCAGATTGCTTAGTCAGAACTACCTGTTGTATTATGTCAGTTATACAACAATATGTAAAGTTTGCTAACATTAACCAACATTAGCCTCCGTAAACTACTGGTCATACGAGACAAAACCCCTGAGTGTGTTGAACCGTGCCTTTTATTTCTCATGAATTCAACTTTTTCTTTTAAAGAGGGAAGTCGTGTTACACAGTCTTGTTTTTAAGTCTTTCTTATATTCTGTTGGTCACAGAAAGAAACTCTCAGGTGTTTTCTCTCTTGTTGGTGTAGAGAAGAGTAGTAGCAGGAAATGCACAGAGGTCTGATGAATATATAAGAGCAGAATGATAGAATTCAGACTGTTTAAAGAGATCTTATGCACATTAAAGGTCAATGTTATATTTTAATGCTGATACCCTGATAACATCTTTCTGATGACATCATGATGAAAATAATTCAACCTTATTGGTTTGTTAATTGTGGTGTGCTGAATCAGTTTTTCAGATTCTCAGAAAAGAATGTTGACAACTAAACATCATGCAGTCATCTGTCCTGCACATCTAAATATTGAATTACATTAATATTTGATATGTACAGGTCTGATATTGTAAAGCCATTTGTTTCATTTGTGTTTGTCAACTGTCACTAAATTTTGCCGCTTATGGATGTGAACCTGACAACAGCAGGTTGCAATGAGAGATGATCTTTCTCAACTGTAACTGTTCACTGAGTTGAACTGAGTAAAAATATCCTGCAGTCAAATTAAAAATTAAAAATAGTGGACAGTAAAAATGTTTTTCTAATCAAGATGCCTCATGCTGACTTTGTGGAGACAGACATGGGATCAGATCACACAGACAGACTGATCACATTATGGAAGCCTCAATGTAACTCCATTTTCTCTCCCTTCATCTGCAAGATTAAAGCAAAACAAAGATTAAAAGTCTGCAGGTATGAGAGAGAGTGATGAGAATTATTGTTTCATCCAAGCACAGTGAGATACGATTAGCTGAACTGGGAGTGCTCTGGTAGCCTACTGGTTAAGATACATGTCATATAATCAGAATATCAGTGGTTTGATTCAGGTGGCTGACCTTTGTTGCATGTCATTCCCTCTCTCTCTCTCTCTCCTCTTGTTTCCTGTTATCTCTCAACTGTCGCTTTACATTAAAGGAATAAAATGCCTCAGAAAATTTTTTTTTTTTAAAAGATGAGATGAATCACTGATGTGAAGAGCAAATGTTAATCAAAATAGGGAATGTCAAACTGTTTTGTCATCAAATGCAGGAAGTAAATATAAAGTGTCGTCTTTCATGATAACATATGTTGTAATATATGTGTCATTACAGACTTTATGGCTGTGGACTCTCAGAGACTCACTGTGAAGTTGTGGCCTCAGCTCTGAAGTCCAACCCCTCCCATCTGAGAGAGCTTGACCTGAGTGCAAACTTCCTGATGGAGGATGGTCCGACTGGTTCAAGATTGAAGCCTCTATCTGCTGGACTGGAGAGTCCAAACTGTAGACTGGAGACTCTGAGGTCAGTTCACTGGCTGTAGCTTTGGCAGTTTTTTCTATATATACAATTCAAATCCTTCACTGAAGTTCACATGTTTGGTTAATACATTTTTGGTATTTCCCTGAGCACAAATCTGTAGAATTTAAATTTAAAATCCACAGTCTTATTCTGTGTAAAAATGATTTCCAAAGTTTAAACTAATATGAGTCTTCAGCAGTCTGAGTTACACATATCAAGTAAGTATTTTTGTGTTTCTTCAGTGTTTCCTTGCTGAGCTGCAGTGGAGGGATCATAACTCAAAGAGGGAATTTTGAACTAAATAGTCTGTAACTTTGAGTCAGACAAATCAAGTGGGAGTCTACCAAACTGTCAAAGCCTCATATCAGCTTCAGCTGAACTTATGAACTCATTTCCTACAGTGTAGCTGTGTTAGGAAGAGACCACTTCACAGTCAGTATGGACAGTAGGAATCATTACTGCCACCAATAACATGTTTTAATTACACAAACCTACTAAACTACCAAATACAGGAAGAAGGAGGTCATGTAATAAATAATGAACAGGTTTAGTTCAACATGTCTGATTTCATATTGATCCTCTAATTTCAGACTTGACTGAGTTCAGCAGCATTTTATGAATCAATTTTATGATTGAACTCATGGAAGTCAACTCAATTATTATTATTATTATTATTATTATTATTATTATTATTATTATTATTATTATCACAATAAAGGGAGTTAATCTATGGAACAACCATAATGAAGAAATGAAAACATGTAGAACATTCATTAAACAAATCTTTAAAAATAACATATTGAACAGATATAGAATGGATGAACAAAGAGGTGGTCTGGAATAATATGATTTGGTACAGAGTGTCTTTTTGACTTGTGTTGATTTTGTTTGTTGTTATTGGTTCTATGCAAGTTATCTTTATTCTCTTGTGTTGTTTTGAATGTTTTTGGCTTTGATTTGATTAATAAATTATAAAAAGGGGTAGGACTAGAAAAGTTCCATTGAATGGTTATTATTTGTGTTGCTTACTGAAAGTTTGCTGTTATTTTTATTTCTTTTGTTTTGCTGCCTTTATATTTTATTTTGTTATTTTAACATGTTCAAACTAAAAAATAATCTAATCTAATGAATCAGGACATAGTAATGTTGAACTACACATTTAAAACCTAAACACATCTGATTGGATTATAAATGGATTTTAATCTACATCATTTATTCTTTATTCAGATTGTGGCTCTGCATGTTGTCAGAGACCAGCTGTGCTTCTCTGGTCTCAGCTCTGAAGTCCAACCCCTCCCATCTGAGACATCTGGATGTAAGAGGAAACGACCTGAAAGACTCAGGATTAAAACTACTGTGTGATTTTCTGGAGAGTCCAGACTGTAGACTGGAGACTCTGAGGTCAGTTCACTGACTGTCTGTTACTATTGTTGATCTTAATGTTTAACAACTGAACCTAATTTATGTACATACATAACTTACATCCATGAAGTTCATTTTCTTTTTTCCATATTTTCATTTCTTTACTGTACAAAGTTTAGTCTGTAATCATAAAAGATGACTGATTCTTAAAGAAACTGTAGAAAATGTCCACTGTTAGTTGTTAAAATAAATGAATGCTTATAACTTTTGGTAAAGAGTCACATCTGTATACAGAAGATCCTCTCAACTAATATCTGTTTTGAATTTATTAAGTTTACTTGCTGAAGGAGAAATATTTCTTTTATTAGATTATTTAATGTTTTTTTACACAATAATGTCTGATAATTAATATTGATCCTTCACAATAATCTCTCTCTCTCTCTCTCTCTCTCTCTCTCTCTCTCTCTCTCTCTCTCATGAACGCATGCATTGGGGAAATTATTAACCGACTTAACCAACATGAGAAAGATTAAGTCAGTGAGAGGGTCTTAATGTCGGTCTTGATACATTTTCGGTTAATTGCCCAGCCCTACTTCACTTTAAATTTTGTTCTTTAAATTTAAACCAAAAACCTCAATCAGACAGCAACAAATATAATATCCAGTATTTACTTGTTCCAACACTATTATGAAGCTGTGCAGTGTTTATATTAACAGAAATATTTAAACACAAGATGCTGTGATTTTTTTCATGGCGACATCATTCCATTAAATGTAAATAATGTTGATATGTTGAACATCAATTTCCTCCTATTTTCCCAACATCCATCCTGACATATTTGATATCATTATAAATGTTGGGATCTTGAGTAGAATCTGAAATATTCATGTGGATTTTTAACTTGTGTTTGGCTGCACAACATGAGTTTGTATAGATGGAGTCACTGGTGGAGCTGCAGAGTTTAAGAGGTGAAGTCACTACGTCTTTATTGAAGTAGCAGTATGTTGTCATTAATATTAATGAGAGCTCTTTTTCACTGTTTGTATTTGAAAGTCTTTAACCTGCATCCTGTTGGGTTCAGCTGGTTGGAGTTTCCATTTTCTAAACTTCTACATTCTAAACCTTCTTCAGCTCTGAACAGATTATGAAACTTTGCATGATTTCAAACATGAACTTTGTTTTCTAAAGTAACGTCATTTATTTTTTATTCAGATTGAGTGGCTGCAGTTTGTCAGAGATCAGCTGTGCTTCTCTGGTCTCAGCTCTGAAGTCCAACCCCTCATCCCATCTGAGATATCTTGATCTAAGAGGAAATAACCTGAAGGACTCGGACATGAAACAGCTGTCTGATCTTAAGGAGAGTCCAGACTGTAGACTGGAGACTCTGAGGTCAGTTCACTGACTGTAGAAACTGTAGAAAATGTCCACTGTCAGTTGTTAAAGTAAATGAATGTTCATAATTCTTGGTTAAGAGTCACATCTGTATACAGAAGATCCTCTCAGCTAATATCTGTTTTAAATTGATCAAGTTTACTTGCTGAAGGAGAAATATTTCTTTATTATATTATTTAATGTGTTTAATGAATAATGTCTGATCATTGATATTTATGTTTTAGAACACACACACACACACACACACACACAGGGACACAGAGAGATCAATGCAGGTGTTATTTTTTATAAATCAGTGTTGACATGAATATGTGTCTGAATGTTGTGGTGACATTTGGATGATATCTGTAGAAGGCTGACATCACAGCCAGCAGGACAGGGGGGCACTGGGGGGCACTGTCTGTCCAATTGGGATTTTGTGCCCCACCCAAACTTCAGATTCATGGAAACTTCCTGTCTTACTGTACGTGACTGAAGTTAGGCTACATCGCACACGCACTGTCACAACACAGTTTCATGTAGCTAACAGCTAGATGAAAGTTGGAAACTGTGGCTAAGCAGTTATGTTTGAGCCACTTTTTAACAAAAACTCGTCCAGATGATGAAGCATGTTGGGACCAGGCCGTGCCTTAAAGTGAAGTCACAGCAGGATGGTTGAGACATACGTTGGCTTTAAAGTAGGGCTGCTCGATTATGGCAAATATCATACTCATGATTATTTTGGTCAATATTGAGATCACAAGTATTTAACACAATTGCGTTTTGACTCATGGAACGGAAACGCTTCCATTTTATTAAATGTAGCAGTCGACACTGACTCTGAGTGTCTCACGGAGACCCCATGTTTTTGGGGTTTTTTTCTGTTGCATTCAGTGAAGCGTAATCTGCACAGACAGCTGTTTAAATCACAGAAATATCCGGCTGTATATGTGTTTTAGGCATGCACGATATTGGATTTTTTGCCGATATCCAATATTTTCCATCTCATTTTTGCCGATGCCGATATATGTGCACATATTTTTTCTACCTGGCTGAGGAGACTATTACACCTGCAATCATAGATTGTACTAATGATCAAGAAAGACAATATATGAAGGAAGAACTTATGAAGACTGGAGTTCAGGAGCTCAGCATTAAAACACATGAACCTGCCAAGTGGGTGGAGCAGTAGTTTTCTTTGAGTTTATTAGACAGACAGGAGTAATGTGCAGGATTTAATCTTTGGTCCACAGTCCGAAGCAGAAGTTGGCGGTAATGCACCTCATACGCTGGTTGCCAATAGCTGTTATAAACCAAAAAGAAGAAGAAGAAAAAGAAAACGTTTTTTTCAAACATAGTGGTACATCCTGTCAGCCGAGGTGTTTCCTATCTCTGCAGCCGAACACAGCAGCTCCTCTGCGGACTGTTTCATCCTGACGGTCCCGGTGTTTCCTTCGCAGGCACCACTTCACTCAGCTGCCCGACAGACCCGCTGCTTCTTCCCACTTTAACCTGAATAACAAACCGGGGCTCGGTGCTCCGGTTGGATCCAGACGGAGAGCCGGGGCTAGCTGGGAGGCTAGCGGAGCGTTAGCCGCAGCATGACCGGAGGGAAGCACAGCCAGCTAGCCTCCGCTAGCCTCCCAGCTAACGTTACCTCCGGTTTCACTACAGGCAGATTCACTCGCTACACTGGGCGACGAAATAAAACCAATGAATCAATAAGTACAAACACTGTTGATTTCTTCCCGTGGAGCCGACATGCAAACTATTTAGGTTTAGTAAATCCCAGCTGTCAGTCAGCCTGGTGAAGGCAGGTTAGTCTGTGGACAGAGACGCTCAACGCCTGTCGGAGGCGTTTAAGGAGGAGCGAAAGCGCACCGCTGTAAAGGAAAGAGGTTTGCTGGATTTATAACACAAGACAAAATGAGAGCATCACTGCGAAATGACAATAATAAACAATAATCGTTTTATCTCCATTATCTTGTTTTCATAATCGTTGGAAGCCAAAAAAATAAAATTCGATTAATTGCACATTCCTACACTAAAGGACCCTTCAGTCACCAAATACGGTGTAACAACAGATCCAGATGCGCATCAGATCATCCATGTTGACTGGACACCTGAACAACTTGACGTTTTTGTCTTTTGAAAGAGAACTAACTGACACTTGTGATTACAAAGACATAATCAACCTTTCCAACTCAAAGCCCAGAAGACTCGGCCTTGTGTAGGAATAGTAGCCGCAGGTAAGCCAGTGTTATTTATCCTGGCCCGCCGTGGCATGTTAGGATTGTGGTTTCTGTGAGGAAGTTCTAAACTGTAACATATTCATTGTTCAATTTGTTTCAAGAGTTATGCAGTGTTGGTTTGGTTATTACAGTGGAAACCGCCTGTATTGATCACAGTTACAGTGATCAATCGCTTATATGGATCACAAACCTTGAGACTGAATCATTCTTATACAAATGTTGTTTAAATAGTTTGCTTATACTAATCAAGCACAGTGTTCATTTTGGGTCTTTTCATACATGAATCCATATGGAAAAAATTTAAAACTTCAGTAATTCTATTTTTTTTATTTTACTCCCATGAAACATGTTTGATATGTTCCTGGCGGCTGCGGCACCATTACTGCCTCGTGGTAACCCGTCTGCTTCCAGCTGGTGACCTGAGGCTGCTGCTGCCTGCACATTGAAATCATGACGGGAAAAAGAAAATCATTTTCTCTCAATGAAAAACGTTGTTTCCTCGAAGCTCATGACAAACTGCCAAAAACCAGCCAACGAGATGCAGCAGCGACACAACAACCAGCATTTAAACAGCTGTACTGTATTTTAAAACAGTCAGTACAATTCATTAAATAGCGAAGCTGCTCGTTTCATTTCTTTATATTCATGTAATAAATATACAAATGTCAATTAGATGGTATTCTGTATGAGAAATAAAGAAAAGATGTTTAAAAATCAGTTATAATAATCATCTGTTGATAGTGATCAATTTGATCCAGACAGATGTGATCAATATAAACAGTTTCCACTTTATTGTGTTATTTCTTCTTTTATGTATAGAAAGCCATTCATCTGACTCATTTACGTTAAACTACCAAAAAAAAGAAAGAAATGTCTGATCTATGAGCATGTAAAAAGGAGTGCCCACCCATGACGACCTTGTGTCCCCCTGCTGATAATTGTCAGGCGCCGCTCTGGCTGATATTATGATGATCCACAATAACACAATGACAAAGTTACTCTGCTCATTTTAGTGAAAAGCTGATTGATGAGGACATAGTAATGTTGAACTACACATTTAAAACCTGAACACATCTGATTGGATTATAAATGGATTTTAATCTACATCATTTATTCTTTATTCAGATTGACTGACAGCAGTTTCTCAGAGATCAGTTGTGCTTCTCTGGTCTCAGCTCTGAAGTCCAACCTCTCCCATCTGAGAAAGCTGAATCGGTCTAGAAGAGACTTTCAGGAATCACACGTGAAGCTACTGTGTGATTTTCTGGAGAGTCCAGACTGTAGACTGGAGACTCTGGGGTCAGTTCACTGACTGTCTGTTACTATTGTTGATCTTAATGTTTAACAACTGAACCTAATTTATGTACATACATAACTTACATCCATGAAGTTAATTTTCTTTTTTCCATATTTTCATTTTTTTACTGTACAAAGTTTAGTCTGTAGTTATAAAAGATGACTAATTCTTAAAGAAACTGTAGAAAATGTCCACTGTTGGTTGTTAAAATAAATGAATGTTTATAACTTTTGGTAAAGAGTCACATCTGTATACAGAAGATCCTCTCAACTAATATCTGTTTTGAATTGATCAAGTTTACTTGCTGAAGGAGAAATATTTCTTTATTATATTATTTAATGTTTTTAATGAATAATGTCTGATCATTGATATTGATCCTTCAGAACACACACACTGATCTAAATGCAGGTGTTTAAAGTATTTTTTATGAATCAGTGTTGACATGAATATGTGTCTGAATGTTGTGGTGACATTTGGATGATGTCTGTAGAAGGCTGACATCATGATGATCCACAATAACACAATGACAAAGTTACTCTGCTCAGTTTAGTGAAAAGCTCATTGATGAGGACATAGTAATGTTGAACTACACATTTAAAACCTGAACACATCTGATTGGATTATAAATGGATTTTAATCTACATCATTTATTCTTTATTCAGATTGTGGAGCTGCAGTTTGTCAGAGATCAGTTGTGCTTCTCTGGTCTCAGCTCTGAAGTCCAACCCCTCCCATCTGAGAAAGCTGAATCTGTCTGACAACAACGTGGGTGACGTGAAGCAGCTGTGTGATTTTCTGGAGAGTCCACACTGTAGACTGGAGGTTCTGAGGTCAGACAACATTTTTTACTTCTGTGCTGAGATTAATATGATGTGACAGTTGTGGTGACACTAAACTGCAGACATAAAGCTGATATTATGCTGATCCACACTGAGGATCTATTTTCTTCTTCAGTGGTTTAGTCCATTGACTGTCAGAACAATGTTGAGCTGCACATTTAAAACCTTCATATAACAAGAAAAATCTACACTGGATAATTCACTCTGAACCTCTGAAACTCTGTTTTTATCTTTTCTATTTGACAGTTTTTAACCTGCATCCTGTTGGGTTCAGCTGTTTGGAGTTTCCATCTTCTAAACTTTAGGACAAAAAAATAGATTTTCAGATTAATTGTGATTCTTATTTGAATGATCAATAATTGATTATTGAAATCCAGAGATGGATCTTTGCATTTGTGTCTTTACTCAGTAAACATGTACATGTGCTCTGTGTTGTGTGTGTGCAGTGGTTACTTGTTGTAAATGGTTCAGTTAGAGCAGCATGATGTGTAAAATGTCCACTTTGTTTAAATCCAGTTATTACAACGTGCACCAAAATCTTATTTTAAGTGTAAAAGTAACATAGATGCTAGCTGCTATATTAGCTGCCTTGAGTCACCACAGTCCCGTAAACCGTGACGTGAATAGTTTCAGTCTGTGGACCCGCCGCAGTTTACGGGACTGTGGTGACTCAGGATGGTCAGCTGACTCTGGCTGTCTCGTAGGGGATCTAGAGATCACATCTACAAGAGGAACAGACTGAAAAAAGACTCCACACACTGATCTGAGCTCTGGGTTTGTGTTTGTTAACGAGATATTATCTCTGACTACGAGATGTGAAAGCGCGGAAGTGGACTGAACAGTGTGCAGATTCTACTGTATTCAGTCTGTCTCTACCTGCCGGGGAGCTAACGCCAGCCAGCAGCTGTCTGCAGGTATCAGACTGATGTCAACACAAATACAAACAGTGCAGATGAACTAATGAGCAGACTTTCAGTTTCTGCTGTCTGTGCTCAAAGTGATAAAGTTGAAACAGCAGGTACTGACAGTCCATGTGTTGCATTATGGGATAGCATTTATGTGTTTTAAATGTACATAATGATGAAGCTCTTGCAAGTGATGCAGGTCTTTTATTATTCTTGCTCAACTGTTTTGCACATGTAGGCCTAAAATATATAAATGTGTCGTGTTTTAGTCTTTTGACATTTTTACTTGTGTTTGGCTGAACAACATGAGTTTGTATAGACGGTAGGGCTGCTCGATTATGGCAAAAATCATAATCACGATTATTTAACACAATTACTTTTTGACTCTCATTTTTGCCGATGCCGATATATATGCACATATTTTTTTCCACCTGGCTGAGGAGACTATTACACCTGCAATCATAGATTGTACTAATGATCAAGAAAGACAATATATGAAGGAAGGACTTATGAAGACTGGCGTTCAGGAGCTCAGCATTAAAACACATGAACCTGCCAAGTGGGTGGAGCAGTAGTTTTCTTTGAGTTTATTAGACAGACAGGAGTAATGTGCAGGATTTAATCTTTGGTGCACAGTCCGAAGCAGAAGTTGGCGGTAATGCACCTCATACGCTGGTTGCCAATAGCTGTTATAAACCAAAAAGAAGAAGAAGAAAAAGAAAACGTTTTTTCAAACATAGTGGTACATCCTGTCAGCCGAGGTGTTTCCTATCTCTGCAGCCGAACACAGCAGCTCCTCTGCGGACTGTTTCATCCTGACGGTCCCGGTGTTTCCTCCGCAGGCTCCACTTCACTCAGCTGCCCGACAGACCCGCTGCTTCTTCCCACTTTAACCTGAATAACAAACCGGGGCTCGGTGCTCCGGTTGGATCCAGACGTAGAGCCGGGGCTAGCTGGGAGGCTAACGGAGCGTTAGCCGCAGCATGACCGGAGGGAAGCACAGCCAGCTAGCCTCCGCTAGCCTCCCAGCTAACGTTACCTCCGGTTTCACTACAGGCAGATTCACTCGCTACAGTGGGCGACGAAATAAAACCAATGAATCAATAAGTACAAACACTGTTGATTTCTTCCCGTGGAGCCGACATGCAAACTATTTAGGTTCAGTAAATCCCAGCTGTCAGTCAGCCTGGTGAAGGCAGGTTAGTCTGTGGACAGAGACGCTCAACGCCTGTCGGAGGCGTTTAAGGAGGAGCGAAAGCGCACCGCTGTAAAGGAAAGAGGTTTGCTGGATTTAGAACACAAGACAAAACGAGAGCATCACTGCGAAATGACAATAATAAACAATAATCGTTTTATCTCCATTATCTTGTTTTCATAATCGTTGGAAACCAAAATCGTAATCGAAAGTTAAATTTGATTAATCACACAGCCCTAGATCAAGTTCATATGTTGAAGGAGAAATATTTCTTTATTATATTATTTAATGTGTTTTAATGAATAATGTCTGATCACTGATATTGATCCTTCAGAACACACACATAGATCTAAATGCAGGTGTTTAAAGTATTTTTTATGAATCAGTGTTGACATGAATATGTGTCTGAATGTTGTGGTGACATTTGGATGATGTCTGTAGAAGGCTGACATCATGATGATCCACAATAACACAATGACAAAGTTACTCTGCTCATTTTAGTGAAAAGCTCATTGATGAGGACATAGTAATGTTGAACTACACATTTAAAACTTGAACACATCTGATTGGATTATAAATGGATTTTAATCTACATCATTTATTCTTTATTCAGATTGAGTTACTGCAGTTTGTCAGAGATCAGTTGTGCTTCTCTGGCCTCAGCTCTGAAGTCCAACCCCTCCCATCTGAGACATCTGGAACTGTCTCACAACGACGTGTGTGACGTGAAGCAGCTGTGTGATTTTCTGGAGAGTCCACACTGTAGACTGGAGTTTCTGAAGTAAGACACCATTTTTTACTTCTGTGCTGAGATTAATATGATGTGACAGTTGTGGTGACACTAAACCTCAGACATAAAGCTGATATTATGCTGATCCACACTGAGGATCTATTTTCTTCTTCAGTGGTTTAGTCCATTGACTGTCAGAACAATGTTGAGCTGCACATTTAAAACCTTCATATAACAAGAAAAATCTACACTGGATAATTCACTCTGAACCTCTGAAACTCTGTTTTTATCTTTTCTATTGGACAGTTTTTAACCTGCATCCTGTTGGGTTCAGCTGTTTGGAGTTTCCATCTTCTAAACTTTAGGACAAAAAAATAGATTTTCAGGTTAATTGCGATTCTTATTTGAATGATCAATAATTGATTCTTGAAATCCAGAGATGGATCTTTGCATTTGTGTCTTTACTCAGTAAACATGTACATGTGCTCTGTGTTGTGTGTGTGCAGTGGTTACTTGTTGTAAATGGTTCAGTTAGAGCAGCATGATGTGTAAAATGTCCACTTTGTTTAAATCCAGTTATTACAACGTGCACCAAAATCTTATTTTAAGTGTAAAAGTAACATAGATGCTAGCTGCTATATTAGCTGCCTTGAGTCACCACAGTCCCGTAAACCGTGACGTGAATAGTTTCAGTCTGTGGACCCGCCGCAGTTTACGCGACTGTGGTGACTCAGGATGGTCAGCTGACTCTGGCTGTCTCGTAGGGGATCTAGAGATCACATCTACAAGAGGAACAGACTGAAAAAAGACTCCACACACTGATCTGAGCTCTGGGTTTGTGTTTGTTAACGAGATATTATCTCTGACTACGAGATGTGAAAGCGCAGAAGTGGACTGAACAGTGTGCAGATTCTACTGTATTCAGTCTGTCTCTACCTGCCGGGGAGCTAACGCCAGCCAGCAGCTGTCTGCAGGTATCAGACTGATGTCAACACAAATACAAACAGTGCAGATGAACTAATGAGCAGACTTTCAGTTTCTGCTGTCTGTGCTCAAAGTGATAAAGTTGAAACAGCAGGTACTGACATTCCATGTGTTGCATTATGGGATAGCATTTATGTGTTTTAAATGTACATAATGATGAAGCTCTTGCAAGTGATGCAGGTCTTTTATTATTCTTGCTCAACTGTTTTGCACATGTAGACCTAAAACATATAAATGTGTCGTGTTTTAGTCTTTTGACATTTTTACTTGTGTTTGGCTGAACAACATGAGTTTGTATAGACGGTAGGGCTGCTCGATTATGGCAAAAATCATAATCACGATTATTTAACACAATTACTTTTTGACTCTCATTTTTGCCGATGCCGATATATATGCACATATTTTTTTCCACCTGGCTGAGGAGACTATTACACCTGCAATCATAGATTGTACTAATGATCAAGAAAGACAATATATGAAGGAAGAACTTGTGAAGACTGGAGTTCAGGAGCTCAGCATTAAAACACATGAACCTGCCAAGTGGGTGGAGCAGTAGTTTTCTTTGACTTTATCAGACAGACAGGAGTAATGTGCAGGATTTAATCTTTGGTGCACAGTCCGAAGCAGAAGGTGGCGGTAATGCACCTCATTCGCTGGTTGCCAATAGCTGTTATAAACCAAAAAGAAGAAGAAGAAAAAGAAAACGTTTTTTCCAAACAGAGTGGTACATCCTGTCAGCCGAGGTGTTTCCTATCTCTGCAGCCGAACACAGCAGCTCCTCTGCGGACTGTTTCATCCTGACGGTCCCGGTGTTTCCTCCGCAGGCTCCACTTCACTCAGCTGCCCGACAGACCCGCTGCTTCTTCCCACTTTAACCTGAATAACAAACCGGGTCTCGGTGCTCCGGTTGGATCCAGACGGAGAGCCGGGGCTAGCTGGGAGGCTAGCGGAGCGTTAGCCGCAGCATGACCGGAGGGAAGCACAGCCAGCTAGCCTCCGCTAGCCTCCCAGCTAACGTTACCTCCGGTTTCACTACAGGCAGATTCACTCGCTACAGTGGGCGACGAAATAAAACCAATGAATCAATAAGTTCAAACACTGTTGATTTCTTCCCGTGGAGCCGACATGCAAACTATTTAGGTTTAGTAAATCCCAGCTGTCAGTCAGCCTGGTGAAGGCAGGTTAGTCTGTGGACAGAGACGCTCGACGCCTGTCGGAGGCGTTTAAGGAGGAGCGAAAGCGCACCGCTGTAAAGGAAAGAGGTTTGCTGGATTTAGAACACAAGACAAAACGAGAGCATCACTGCGAAATGACAATAATAAACAATAATCGTTTTATCTCCATTATCTTGTTTTCATAATCGTTGGAAACCAAAATCGTAATCGAAAGTTAAATTTGATTAACCACACAGCCCTAGATCAAGTTCATATGTTGAAGGAGAAATATTTCTTTATTATATTATTTAATGTGTTTAAATGAATGATGTCTGATCATTGATATCGATCCTTCAGAACACACACACTGATCTAAATGCAGGTGTTTAAAGTATTTTTTATGAATCAGTGTTGACATGAATATGTGTCTGAATGTTGTGGTGACATTTGGATGATGTCTGTAGAAGGCTGACATCATGATGATCCACAATAACACAATGACAAAGTTACTCTGCTCAGTTTAGTGAAAAGCTCATTGATGAGGACATAGTAATGTTGAACTACACATTTAAAACCTGAACACATCTGATTGGATTATAAATGGATTTTAATCTACATCATTTATTCTTTATTCAGATTGAGTTACTGCTGGTTGTCAGAGATCAGCTGTGCTTCTCTGGCCTCAGCTCTGAAGTCCAACCCCTCCCATCTGAGATATCTGAATCTGTCTCACAACTACATGTGTGACGTGAAGCAGCTGTGTGATTTTCTGGAGAGTCCACACTGTAGACTGGAGTTTCTGAAGTAAGACACCATTTTTTACTTCTGTGCTGAGATTAATATGATGTGACAGTTGTGGTGACACTAAACTGCAGACATAAAACTGATATTATGCTGATTCACACTGAGGATCTATTTTCTTCTTCAGTGGTTTAGACCATTGACTGTCAGAACAATGTTGAGCTGCACATTTAAAACCTTCATATAAAAAGAAAAATCTACACTGGATAATTCACTCTGAACCTCTGAAACTCTGTTTTTATCTTTTCTATTTGACAGTTTTTAACCTGCATCCTGTTGGGTTCAGCTGTTTGGAGTTTCCATCTTCTAAACTTTAGGACAAAAAAATAGATTTTCAGATTAATTGCGATTCTTATTTGAATGATCAATAATTGATTATTGAAATCCAGAGATGGATCTTTGCATTTGTGCCTTTACTCAGTAAACATGTACATGTGCTCTGTGTTGTGTGTGTGCAGTGGTTACTTGTTGTAAATGGTTCAGTTAGAGCAGCATGATGTGTAAAATGTCCACTTTGTTTAAATCCAGTTATTACAACGTGCACAAAAATCTTATTTTAAGTGTAAAAGTAACATAGATGCTAGCTGCTATATTAGCTGCCTTGAGTCACCACAGTCCCGTAAACCGTGACGTGAATAGTTTCAGTCTGTGGACCCGCCGCAGTTTACGGGACTGTGGTGACTCAGGATGGTCAGCTGACTCTGGCTGTCTCGTAGGGGATCTAGAGATCACATCTACAAGAGGAACAGACTGAAAAAAGACTCCACACACTGATCTGAGCTCTGGGTTTGTGTTTGTTAACGAGATATTATCTCTGACTACGAGATGTGAAAGCGCAGAAGTGGACTGAACAGTGTGCAGATTCTACTGTATTCAGTCTGTCTCTACCTGCCGGGGAGCTAACGCCAGCCAGCAGCTGTCTGCAGGTATCAGACTGATGTCAACACAAATACAAACAGTGCAGATGAACTAATGAGCAGACTTTCAGTTTCTGCTGTCTGTGCTCAAAGTGATAAAGTTGAAACAGCAGGTACTGACATTCCATGTGTTGCATTATGGGATAGCATTTATGTGTTTTAAATGTACATAATGATGAAGCTCTTGCAAGTGATGCAGGTCTTTTATTATTCTTGCTCAACTGTTTTGCACATGTAGACCTAAAACATATAAATGTGTCGTGTTTTAGTCTTTTGACATTTTTACTTGTGTTTGGCTGAACAACATGAGTTTGTATAGACGGTAGGGCTGCTCGATTATGGCAAAAATCATAATCACGATTATTTAACACAATTACTTTTTGACTCTCATTTTTGCCGATGCCGATATATATGCACATATTTTTTTCCACCTGGCTGAGGAGACTATTACACCTGCAATCATAGATTGTACTAATGATCAAGAAAGACAATATATGAAGGAAGAACTTATGAAGACTGGAGTTCAGGAGCTCAGCATTAAAACACATGAACCTGCCAAGTGGGTGGAGCAGTAGTTTTCTTTGACTTTATCAGACAGACAGGAGTAATGTGCAGGATTTAATCTTTGGTGCACAGTCCGAAGCAGAAGGTGGCGGTAATGCACCTCATTCGCTGGTTGCCAATAGCTGTTATAAACCAAAAAGAAGAAGAAGAAAAAGAAAACGTTTTTTCCAAACAGAGTGGTACATCCTGTCAGCCGAGGTGTTTCCTATCTCTGCAGCCGAACACAGCAGCTCCTCTGCGGACTGTTTCATCCTGACGGTCCCGGTGTTTCCTCCGCAGGCTCCACTTCACTCAGCTGCCCGACAGACCCGCTGCTTCTTCCCACTTTAACCTGAATAACAAACCGGGTCTCGGTGCTCCGGTTGGATCCAGACGGAGAGCCGGGGCTAGCTGGGAGGCTAGCGGAGCGTTAGCCGCAGCATGACCGGAGGGAAGCACAGCCAGCTAGCCTCCGCTAGCCTCCCAGCTAACGTTACCTCCGGTTTCACTACAGGCAGATTCACTCGCTACAGTGGGCGACGAAATAAAACCAATGAATCAATAAGTTCAAACACTGTTGATTTCTTCCCGTGGAGCCGACATGCAAACTATTTAGGTTTAGTAAATCCCAGCTGTCAGTCAGCCTGGTGAAGGCAGGTTAGTCTGTGGACAGAGACGCTCGACGCCTGTCGGAGGCGTTTAAGGAGGAGCGAAAGCGCACCGCTGTAAAGGAAAGAGGTTTGCTGGATTTAGAACACAAGACAAAACGAGAGCATCACTGCGAAATGACAATAATAAACAATAATCGTTTTATCTCCATTATCTTGTTTTTATAATCGTTGGAAACCAAAATCGTAATCAGAAGTTAAATTTGATTAACCACACAGCCCTAGATCAAGTTCATATGTTGAAGGAGAAATATTTCTTTATTATATTATTTAATGTGTTTTAATGAATAATGTCTGATCATTGATATTGATCCTTCAGAACACACACACTGATCTAAATGCAGGTGTTTAAAGTATTTTTTATGAATCAGTGTTGACATGAATATGTGTCTGAATGTTGTGGTGACATTTGGATGATGTCTGTAGAAGGCTGACATCATGATGATCCACAATAACACAATGACAAAGTTACTCTGCTCATTTTAGTGAAAAGCTCATTGATGAGGACATAGTAATGTTGAACTACACATTTAAAACCTGAACACATCTGATTGGATTATAAATGGATTTTAATCTACATCATTTATTCTTTATTCAGATTGAGGCGCTGCAGTTTGTCAGAGATCAGTTGTGCTTCTCTGGCCTCAGCTCTGAAGTCCAACCCCTCCCATCTGAGTTATCTGAATCTGTCTGACAACGACATGTGTGACGTGAAGCAGCTGTGTGATTTTCTGGAGAGTCCACACTGTAGACTGGAGGTTCTGGAGTAAGACACCATTTTTTACTTCTGTGCTGAGATTAATATGATGTGACAGTTGTGGTGACACTAAACTGCAGACATAAAGCTGATATTATGCTGATCCACACTGAGGATCTATTTTCTTCCTCAGTGGTTTAGTCCATTGACTGTCAGAACAATGCTGAGCTGCACATTTAAAACCTTCATATGACAAGAAAAATCTACACTGGATAATTCACTCTGAACCTCTGAAACTCTGTTTTTATCTTTTCTATTTGACAGTTTTGAACCTGCATCCTGTTGGGTTCAGCTGTTTGGAGTTTCCATCTTCTAAACTTTAGGACAAAAAAATAGATTTTCAGATTAATTGCGATTCTTATTTGAATGATCAATAATTGATTATTGAAATCCAGAGATGGATCTTTGCATTTGTGTCTTTACTCAGTAAACATGTACATGTGCTCTGTGTTGTGTGTGTGCAGTGGTTACTTGTTGTAAATGGTTCAGTTAGAGCAGCATGATGTGTAAAATGTCCACTTTGTTTAAATCCAGTTATTACAACGTGCACAAAAATCTTATTTTAAGTGTAAAAGTAACATAGATGCTAGCTGCTATATTAGCTGCCTTGAGTCACCACAGTCCCGTAAACCGTGACGTGAATAGTTTCAGTCTGTGGACCCGCCGCAGTTTACGGGACTGTGGTGACTCAGGATGGTCAGCTGACTCTGGCTGTCTCGTAGGGGATCTAGAGATCACATCTACAACTTTCTAAACTTCTACATTCTAAATCTTCTTCAGCTCTGAACAGATTATGAAACATTGAATGATTTCAAGCATGAACTTTGTTTTCTAAAGTGACGTCATTTATTCTTTATTCAGATTGGAACGCTGCAGGTTGTCAAAGATCAGCTGTGCTTCTCTGGCCTCAGCTCTGAAGTCCAACCCCTCATCCCATCTGCGATCTCTGGATCTAGAAGGAAATAACCTGAAGGACTCGGACGTGAAGCAGCTGTCTGATCTTCAGGAGAGTCCAGAATGTAGACTGGAGTATCTGAGGTCAGTAGAGAGTTGGATTCAGTCTGTGCTGGTTTCTGCAGTATTGTATTAAACACAGTTAGTATCAAAGCAAAGATCCAGTATTTCCTGGTGAACCTCCAACCTTCTCAGTGGCTGCTTTCCTCAGTGAAGCTGTGAGAGGAGAATGGTGACAGGCTTCAGGATTGGACAGAAAGAGAGAGAGAGAACAGTCAGCCAATCAGATCAGCCAGAAGCTTGTTGTGATCATGTGTTTGAGTTGATGTGAAGACGACTGTTGTTGTTGTGTTCATGTCTGCAGGAAATAAAGCTGGATTACAGCTGACAGCCTTACAAGATGTATAGAGACAGTGGTCCTCATCATCAAACTGTCCTACCATCAAATCTGATCTGAAAGTGTTTGTTCTCTCATTTCAACACTAAAGAATTGATCAGTTCATCTTTGTCAGAGCTCTAAGATCAGTCTGACTGCAGCCTGCAAATCACTGGCTCTGATTTCACACAAGCATCATTACGTTTAGTAACCATGTGGTCTTTATACAGACCAGAACCTCTGCTGAAGTCCAGGAATCACAGCAGCTGTTTAGCTGAGAGCTCTGACTGATTGTCATGTGATGATTTAACAGCAGGAAAGATCTTCAATCCCACAGAGACTCTGTAGCTTTCAACTTTTCTAACAGTTGACATGAATCAACAGTAAATCCATCAGTAAACTGATGAGTGAATGTCTCTGTTTCTGCAGTAATGATGTGTTCATGACTCTCAGCACTTTATTTCCTCTGTGTACTTGAGTGAAATCTGCAGAGTAAACAGACTTGATAGCAAAAGTCTGTGCAGGTGTGTGAGCTTGGAGCTCAGTGTGTTCACTCCAACACGTTAACATGAGAGCTGAAAGGAAGCAGGCTACGCTGCACAGCTGTTCCACTTCTGGTCTGAACAGGACTGAAGTCCCTGCTGCTCTTTATACTGGATGTGCTGCATCACTGACTGACAGCTGATGAAGTGAGTCTCACTAAACACTGATTTATGACCTCTGTTGTTTCTTCTTCTCTCATCAGATGGAAGTGGCGATCTCTGTCAGAGTGTGAGTGAACATCCAGGAGTGTGTGTTGAGAGAGGATCAGCTGGATCCTGATGATCCATCTGGACTGGAGTCTGGATCTGGATTTTGTCATCTTCACTTAAGTCTCTTAACTGACTACAAACTGAACAGTTATCTCTGGATTCTGTTGAATCAGCACTTTACAGATGTGTTATACATGAGCTGTTTGATGCAGAAAAGATTAAAAACAGGTGTTATAAGTCAGACTCTGACCCTGGGCCCATATTTATCAAGCGTCTCAGAATCACACTGAGAGTTAACGAGGACTAAAACTAATTAATGAAGCAGAAGAGAATTTACTGTGACTGTCAGCAGGAGAAGGATTACTCCTGGGAGAGAGTGAGACGTCGCTGTTTTACCACAGTCAGAGCAGCAAAGTAGAAATAATGATGAAGTGTTGTAGTTTTCTCACAGTCTCAGCTGGAAATATGAAACAGTGGTAACTTGGTATATTATGTGTATAAGCAGGTAACCAGGCAGGTAACTTACCAAGGTTATGGAACAAAACTATGATGCCAAAATTCATTATAAGATGATATTTACAAAGTGTAAAGAAAGCCTGAGAGATAAATGTAGCCTATATGTTAATGAAGATAACAGGTAATTAGAGTCAGCTGTGTAAAATGATCTTGGTTCAGCCACATGGTTTCACAGCCTGTAATAGTGCTGCATCTTGCACATATTGCACAGACACATGTTGCAAACCCACTCCATGAAGAACATCTTCTCTTCCACTGTCCAATTCCTCTTTCAACTACACCCCAAGTTAACTTGTGTTCTCTACATGAAGGTAAATACAGCGTAACAATAGAAACATATATTGTTCAGGTGCATCCTCCTCTCTCAAATATCAGGCTGTAGCTCTGCTGTTATTTGAAGGAGCCTCAATAAAAAATAAGCCTATAAAATATTTGAGCTGTTGTAATGAAGTTGAGATATCCTTCATTCTGCAGCTGACATGATTGTGTGTAAATCAAAGTTTTAGTGGGCTGTAACTGAGGACCCTCGTCATGCTCATTATCTTTACGACGTGCATTAAGCCAGATCAAAGTTTGATTCATGACTTCCATCATTGTTGCTTCTGACAGAATCGTCACTGTTGCACAGCTGCATTTTCTCCGTTACCATAAAGTGTAACATTGTGAGGACGTTCTGTATTTATTTAAATGATGTTGTGTAGAAACATCATGTGTTCTCCTCTGCATCACACACAAAGTCAATCTCACTAATGATTCTGTTTTAGTCCAAACAATCTTTTAATAAGCTCAGTGTCATCAAGCGTTCCCAAAACATCTCTCCTCTCAGGGAATATCTCTGCCTGAACTCCATCTCCTGCAGCTCCGAAATATTGGCAGAGATACGAATCATTTACCAAGTTTGGAAAGTTGATAAAAGGCTTTTTCTCCTAAAAGTAGAAGCAGAGATGCGTCACTCTGATCATTTTTGGCCAGTTAGGAGTGATTTCCTGCTCTGAGACACTTGATAAATACGGGCCCAGATGTGACAGATGTGACAGATTGGATGTCCACAAATTTCATTCAGTTCAATTCAGAAAGAATTTATCATTGGTCCAGAAAACCTGCATGCAGGTCAAATCATATCTTGGTTCTGTGGTGAAAAACTTTGTATTTTTTGATTCCAGTCTAAGTTTTGATGATCATATCAGCAGCTGGTCCAGTCCTGTTTTCACCATTAAAACATATTCAAATAATATGTATAAAACCAGCACAGAACACTGCTGCTGTCAGACTTTGAACTAAAAGCAGGAAAAGAGATCATATTACTCCATTTCTATCATCACTTCACTGGTTACCTGTTTGTTTTAGGATTGATTGTAAAGATTTGATTGATTACTTTTAAAGACTCTTCATGGCTCCAGATGACATTTCAGAGTTGCTCTGTGTGTAAATATTAAAGGTATCCAGCTTTTATATGCTTTTATGTCTTTATATGTTTTTTTAACTATCATGTTAGTACTGATATTGTGAAACTGGCTTTTAAGTACGAAGTGAAACAATCTGCAGAAGCTTGTAAAATGAGACAAAATAATCCCTTTTAATCAATTTAAATCTCTTCTGACTGACATAGAGCAGTGTGAATGCAGGTGTGTTTGAATTGATGTTGTCCCTTATGTTGATGTCTTTGGCCTGTTTGTTGTATAATCTGTTGATACTTTCATTTTTAAGAGCTTTTATTGTTTTTATATGTACTGTTATTGTTTCTATTGTTCTTATATATGATTTGTTGCTGATGTTTAATGTAACTTTCATGTTCTTTTATATGTACTGGACTCAGGGCGTCCTTGTCAAAGAGAGTTTGCTCTCAATGGCCCTCCCTGTTTAAATAAAGGTTGATGATGATGATGATGATGATGCAAAAATATGTCAAAATGAATAGTTTATATCTCATAACAATATTTAACAAGTCATTTGCATCAGGCTGTAAGTAAACACTGGTCAGCCAATCAGGAGGCTTTAACAATAACTATATAATTTAAACTTGTAGGTGAGATCATGTGATCCAGCTCTATCCAATCACATCCTTTACATCTTGTTTTCTGCATTAGTGCAGCATCTTGCATGTATTGTACAACACTGCACACAGTGATAATGATGCAAACAGACTTTGGGCACAACTTCATTAAAACATGAAATGTATCTTCTCCACTGTCCAACTCATCTCCAGCTAAACCTGCTGTTGACTTATGTGTCCTTACAGCTCTTTGAAATATATCTCTGCCATCAGCAGTTTAAAACTAATGAATCATGAAATAAATAAAGCCACCATTTGCATGAATGCAGCTTGTTTTTCTATAACTTGACACTGAGTGATAGGAAATGAATTAGTGCTGATTATCAGCACAGATAAATTTGGGTCCTGGTCTTTGCTGTCAGGGCTCTGGATCAACCTGTTTGAGGAGTTCAGTCTGATAAGTCATTATCTTCCTTTAAATCACTTCTTCAAACTCATTTTATCCACTGATCTACTGATTATTGTTGTTTTATATGCTGTACATCAAAAATGTGAATCTAATGTGTGTTTTACTGGTTTATTTTCTTCCTGTATGTTTGTTAGTTTTGTGCAAAACATTGTGTAACGTTGGTTTTGAGAAGTTTTATAGACTTGTGAAGGGAGGGTGGTGGGATGATGATGGTGGGAAACAAAGACCAAATTCTAATAAACATCAGTGGAAATAAATGAACTTGCAGTGTTTTTATTCTGTGTCAAGCTTCAGCTTCATGTATAACATCTATTTTTATTGTAGTTATTGTTTCTGTCTTTGTGTAGAAATGAAGCATATTTGATTGAATCTGTGTTCTTTGTTTTGTTTCTGTGGATCTGTTAGATGTTTTTGTTGAACCACTGGACCACCAGGACGCCATCTGAGTTTATGGTTACACTTTATTTTAAAGCTTCATTATTCTTATAATTTCTTATTAATTTCTTCAAAGTTTCCAGGGAATAAATTTCTGTGTAATTTGGTCTATTTATAGATTTCCATTTCCACCTGAGTTCATATTTATTCATCAGTCATTTATTATTGGAAACTTTATTCTCATATATGTTGAATTGTATGTTTTTCTGTAGATGAAACATGTTTGCATGTTTGTCTGACCTGCTGTGAACTGACCAAAAGACTTTAGCTTATGCTAGCTTAGCAACTGGAATTCAATCATTGGAAGTGAACCAACTGAACACTGTCTTTATTTGACCTATAAATTACTGCTTAAGTACTTGGCTCTTCCCAGGAAATTTACTAACTTTAGATTGTCTGTGTTTTCTTTATTCTTTAACTTTATTGCTGAAATCAAGTGAAATATACAAACAAGGAAACAGCGCCACCAAGTGATGATACAAGAAAACAGCAACCCATACAGACTGAACACAAACAACAAGGAGAAATAAATATATGAAAAAAGACATTTTAAAATATGTGGGGAGAGGAGAGTAAATCTAGTTAGAGATGTCTCTATTCATCATTTTGTCTATCAAATGTCAAAAAAAAAGAGACGAATTAAGATTAAGAAGGAAATTGGTTTGCAGTGTTTGTCCAAAACTTAACAAACACAATAAAAGAAACACACACACTAAGAAGAAAAAAGCAATCCAAGACATAGTCCACACATGGCGCACATCCTTCATAAAACACACTAAACTACTACACAGCAGCGTCCAGCAGTGCTCCTGGAGTACAAAGATTCAATGTGAGAGAAGACACAATGCAGCCCAGAAATATACACAATACCATACTTTCCACTGTGCAGCACTGACTACAGTACTGCTGTGAGTACCAGGAGTTTTTATGTGCTGCTGTGTGTTATAGAGAGCGATGGCTGATGGGATAAAGGAATTCCTCGCTCTGTTACTGTTGCAGCTGGAGGCCTGAAGACGTGGGCCTGATGGGAGGAGCTGAAGCTCACTGAACAGGGTGTTGTGGGTGAAGCAGCAGGTTTTCAGTCTTTGACAGGTTCCGGGTTTGGTAGATGTCCTTCTGTGCAGCATCAGCATTACCATGGCAACAGAGGATGCAGAATGTCATAATACTCTGAATAAAACACATATAAAAAGATCTCAACATAAAACAGTCCGAATCAAAGAAGCCGTTTTTGTCTTTTCTTCAAAATAAAGTCAGTGTGATAGTTTGACTTCAGTTTGTTATCAGTGTAGATCTCGAGGTGTTTGTTCTCCTCCACTGCCTCAATCAGCTGAACGCTTAACAATGTTGGTTTTGCTGCTGAGCAATTTTTTCTAAAATCAAATGATCCTCTCATTTTCCCAAAGCCTGAGTTGACGTCTTCAAATTTCTTCATTTGTCCGACCAACAGTCCAAAACCCAAAGTTAACAAGTTTACTATCATAGAAGTAAAAATAACTTGTCAAAATATTCACATTTGACAAACTAGAACCAGTTTTGGTGTTTTTTTCAAAAAAATGATCAGAATAGTTCCCCATTCTGTTTGATTAATTTACTAATCGTAGCAGCTCTAAAGGGATGTTTTCTTTCTTTTAGTAAATTTACATTTGTGAAGGTAAAATGTTGCAATGATAAAACTTAAATTCATAATAAAATAAGAGTCATTGTCTTAATCATGTAAATAGAAACTCAAAATAATATCTTAGAAGAAAAGGGGAAAGTTTTGAACTATGAAGGTCTTCATGTCTTTCCAGAGTTTATGGGTGAATCTGCAGCTCCACAATAAGAGAGAAACAGTTTCAGGTTGTAATTCACAGAAAGAAAACATCACATCAGTATCGTTTTTAACTTCTGAAGGAAAAATGTTACAGGATAAAACTCATGAATCAACTTTTAAAAATGTATTTGACCTCATCAGATATGAAAAAGCTTTGCTGTGGAGTCCAAACTTTTCTCCAGTTTCTATCTTTCACATAATAATTCCAGTATGATATTGTACAGGGAACAGCAACAATGTTGTTCTGAAACAAAGCTCTTATGTTGTCGTTATTTCTGCTGGAACCAGAAAAACAACATCTGGTGGAATCCATGCAACCAAGAATTGAGGTTGTTTTGGGAGCAAAGGGAGGCCCTGCCCAGTATTAGTGTGCTGTTCCTAATAAAGTGCTCAGTGAGTGTATATTCCTTCATTCACAGTTATTCAGGAAGTACTTATTAATAATTCATCAATTATCAGGATTTGTCATTTGCTTTTTCTTTGGTAACTTATTGTAAAATGTTAAAAACACAACCGTTAGCAGCTCTACCCTGGATAATATTTCATGTGTTAGTGAATGAAATATTGATTGTGGTTGTAATGTATTCTTGTGGACAGTAGCAGGTAGTTTGTTGGTTTGGACAGCAGGTGGTGCTGCTGCATCAACAACGAGCTGACACTCAAACATACAACAGTGTGTTTTTGTCTCACAGGGAGACAAGCTGGGTTCAAACCTGTGACATGGACACAACTCCAATAAATCTACATAAATATCAGCTGTGAAACAGGAAGCTTTGACATTTTATGAACCTCTTCTAATCCACTTTCCACCTTATATTTCCCCTTCAGTAGCTTTAAGGTTGTAAAACTGCTGCAGCAGCTGGATTAGAATCAGTGTTGAAGTAAAACATCAAACCATCATCTTTGTTTTCTTTATTTCCACTGGTCCATTTACTCAAGTACTGTACTTTACTACAATCATCAGGTACTTGTACTTTACCTGAGTACACACATTTTAATAATACTTTATACTTTTTACTGCACTACATTTATTTCACTTATTTTTACTTTTCAGATTTAGATTTTACAAATGCAGGACTTGAACTTGTAACAGAGTATTTTTTCACTGTAGTATTGATACTTTTGAGTAATTGATCTGAATACTTCCTCCACCTCTGTTTATTTCACAGAAGAAGCTCCTCGTTAGAGTCCAGCTTTAAGATTTGATCAGTTCTGACTCTGATTCTTGTCTTATTATTCCAGTCAGAAAATAAAGCAAAATAAAATGTATTTTCAGCAGATTCAAGCTGCCATAATAAGTCATTAATGATAAATGATGATGAATGAATGAAATAGTTTCAGTTTAGTTTTTATTCTTATTACTTGGTCACAAACTGTGGCTGGTTTTTCAACATTCATTCAGTCTCAGCAGCTGCTGACTCAGTTTTTACTGCCACAGCATCTCTGACCTCATGTTCTCACATTAAAATGATCCCAATCAGGTTTACAGATTGTAATTTGGGGAAAAAGAGAGCAGTGGTATTGATCGGTACTCAGTATCAGCAGATACTCTGAGTACTGAGAGTCAGTATCAGGAGAGAAAAAGTGAGATTTGTGCGTCTCTAAAGAAAACCAAGAAAACATCTCAGTTCTGTCATTTGGAAAATGAATCAGACTTGGATTTGAATAAAATGGTGGATGTTTTTCTTCAGAGGAAGGTGAGAACAAATCATCTGGTTTAAGGTCAGACAGCTCAGTCTGTGTTCACTTTAATATTTAGTTGTACCAGTGTGTCTCTGTGATCAATGCTGATCAATAAATATCAGGTTGTCCTGTGTAATGTTAATAATGAATATCAGTGAGGTGTTTTTGATACTTGGAGCAGTTCTGCTTTCACATGTAAAATGCAGCGTTAGATTTCACTCTCTGATCAGCGTCACTGTTCATGTTGTTGAGTCTAACTGATAAATGTTAGTCAGTCCTGCTCTGACACATACAGCACAGATACTTATGGCTGGGACTTTGTCTATGTACAGTGCAGCTAAATAACAGCTGGCAGGTGTGTTTTTCTTTGTAAAGCAGGAATTTGATGAAGCTGCAGGTGTTTCTGATCTGTGCTTGTTGTGTTTTTAATACAGTGTGTTTCTTTGCTTCATGCTGTCAACAGTTAACCTGTTAAGCAACATTTCAGCCTCGGTGGCTTGATTCATCTCTCTGGAGTCTTCTGAATCACATCAAAGCTACAGTCAACTGAAAAGGTATTTGGTGTAAAATAATGTGTTGATGTGTGATAAAGGTTTGAGAGTCTCCAGTCTCTCTCCTCCTCCTGCTCTCCTGTACAGCTCAGGTGGATCATTACAACATTCTGCAGCAAAGAGACACAACCGCTGTCCAAGCTGCTGATCCTGGAACAGTCAGGGATCATCAAGCTGTCTGATGTTACTCTGTCGTCCACAAGCTAACAGTTAGCATTCCCTCTGCTGACAAATAACAGCATGCAATCTTCAAGACTGACAGATTTGTTGTTGCTCAAGGTTATCTGAAGGTTATCTCAAGGTTACTAACTGCTGATGTGAAGAGAGGAATCGCTGCAGGACGTCTGATTAGTCACTGTTTCTTAGTTTTAGCGGTTAAGTGACAAACTTGGTCATTTCCACTTGAACTTGAACCTTCATTGTTGCCTCATTTAAAGGTGTATGAGGATAGGAGGGTGTGTGCTTCTGAAACACATATAAAAGGAATATATAGCGAGTGAAACAACTGCAAATAATAATACTCTTATGCACGTTATTGAGGAAATAATCACTAATTTAACTTATCAGCCAAAGTGATGAAAAATAACGAGTAGCAAAGAGTAGTTCAACCACCATCAATCAAATCATATAATAATGTAAATTATCTTTCATTACTACTATGTACAACATAAAGAAAAGTTGAGATGTATAATAACTATTAGATCTAACCATAGATTTTACAAGAATATGGTATTTAACTTTACTAATAAAGATAACATGCACACCGAGCCTTAACTGGTAACACCTGCATGTCATACAGCTCCTGCCTCACCATTCACCACACATCATTATAGTTTAGTGCAATCATGGCAATTAACAACAAATCACTTCCAATAACTTCACTATATACATAACTTCCACATCTGTAACTAACAATAACACTGTGATTTAAAGGCCATTAAAAGCTTACAGCATCTGCTTTTAACCTAAATTGGTCATTAACAACTTCTCTCTCTCAAACTCAATAAACAGAAAGAACAGAAAGATGATTGATCACCTACTTTTGTTGTATAAAATGAGACAACTTAAGTCCCAAAGCAAAGAGGTGATCAATAACTGTCAACTTGTGATGAATAAGTTTCCAGGTAAGAGATTAAGACATGACAGAAGAGCAGCATAACTAACAAAACAGGAAGTGGAGTAAGAAAACGTTTTACCGTTTAAATATCAAATAATCTAATCATATAAATGCACACCTCGCTTTTCAGTCTGGAGTGAAATTAAAAGGCGATTGATGACAATATTGATCTGATGGGTTGTAAAGTTAGAACACTCATTGTAGTCATGTGAGTGTTTATTTTAGATTGACTGTTACAAGTTGATGTTTAATTCAGTCACAGTGATTATTGTTCAGGATCTTATGAACTATTTGTGCTTTTCATGTCTGTGCTTCTGTTCTTCATGTTTCTATTAGTGTCTAAATTTATATTAACATTAATATTTCCCAATTTATTGCTTTATATGTCTTGTATGATGTGTTTCTGTGTCGCATATTTTAAATAGTAGCTGACAATGTAGTATGATGTGCTGCATGCTATTTTTTTAACTAACATTAATATGTTTATTAATATGCATTTTCATTGTTAAATCAACCAATAAAGTTATCAAGTGAATTCAATAATAATTTTATACAACAAATAAATGGAGACTAAGTGACTGTGAGTTTAATTTAAGCCTCAACAGACTGAAATATTTTTATATTATAAGAAGCAATTGTTCCCTTTCATGTTTCATTTCCAATGTTTAAATATTATTTAATACACAGTTCAGATTATACAATAAAATAATAATAATACAATACAAACTGAAGTCTTTGGTGACTGAGCCTGCAGTCACAGCAGGCCACATCCACAACTGACCTGTTTGCACACAAAATAATGTGAAGACATCAGGTTTAAAGTATTTTGATGATGAGGTCATACAGGTCATATCAGGCTGAAGTCCAGGCAGCAGCTTCTGTCAGCTAGAAAATACTTCTGGAAAATGACACTTTGATATGTGAGAGAGAAAATAACGTGATAACATATTTTTTGGGGCACAATGTGACGCTGTTTCCACTAGTGTTTACTGCTCAGACTCTATAGACGACTGTCTCAAGATGCAGAATCGGCCTCCTTTACTCTTTCATATTTCCACTGTGGGTTGTTTGGACATATTGTCCATGTATGTTAAAATGAATTGTATATTGATCATTTACACAATGTAGATACATATGTAACAGTATATACAGTCAATACTTTAAAGATGATCAAAATATGAAAGTGATGTGATGGATATAATAAAATAAAAGTCCAGGTGAGCACTCTGTTAAAATCATAATTATATAAATATATATTATCTTTATGACCGTTATTAAACCATGTCCTCTTCTAAACATACAAACCACTTTATTCTTACAATATGTGACAGAACTTCTTCCTTAAGTGTGATGTCTGGTTCAGATGAAATAGGACAGTATGTTAACGACTTCACATGGATGCACTGAAACCCCATTAAGCCACTTATTTATATTTTAAGCATTATTCCGTTATTTCTGTGCAGTTGCTTTATTTTGTTATCTTGTTGATAAAATCACTAAAGTGCCAGTGGAGTGAAATTGCTTCAGATATATGATATACGAAGAACAAACATACAGACAGACAGAGATTCCTTGTTTTATACAGAGAGATGGTTTCTGTCCCCAATTAACTGATCCTAAATCTGAAACACACACACACACACACACACACACACACACACACACACACACACACACACACACACACGAGGAACAAACAGGGAGGAACACTGAAAGTGAAAGTATTCAGTCTGTTCTTCAGACTCCATTTTAAAGTCAACAGAGCAGAAGGAGGAAAACAGTCTGAGGCAGAGTGAGTGTTAATATTAGAGCTGTAAATAATGATTACTGTCATTATTGATCAATCTGATGATTATTTTTCTGATTCATTGTTTAGTTGATTAAACTGTGTCAGAAAAATATGAAATTACAGCGTTGACATCTTCAAACGTTGTTTCCTTTTTTCTTTTCCTGGTTTCTGCGTCCTCACAGTGATGTAACGCTGGTTCGGTTAAAATAGAGAGAAGTCAGTAAAGAAGGACTCATGTCGGCCTCACACCAAACCACTTTTCAAAAGATGTCACTGTCGCAGACAAAATTCCAATGTCGGAATAAAATCATGAGAGTTTTGCCAGAGTTGTGGCGCGCTCCCGTCATTTCCACCGTTTGGTGTAAGGTGGTCAAAAAACTCAGTCCGAGCGTCTCAACTCAGTCTTTATCTCGTCTTGACGTTCCGATCAAATCAAACATGTTTAATATTATCCTGAGTCTTTAGTTTTGGCTCATGCAAATAGTGAAGGTGCGCTCTGTCCAGTACGGATTTACACATCGAGTGAAACATGTATTAAATTGCATTTTTGTGATATTAAAAATGTCTTTAAAAGTCTTAAATTTAATCTGATGAACCTGCAGAAACCCTGTAAAGTCCAGGAAGCTGTTTAATCCTATTTTGTGGAGTTTCAATCAGCACCATAATAAGTATTATATTTTTTGTGGATGTATGTGCATATTTGCATGTTTGTGTATCTGTGTAGTTTAATTTTGTCTCATCCATTTATTTGTCAGACTTCGTATGTTGTGGTCTGTGTTTTCTGTGCAGTTTTGTTGGATAACTGTGGATAAAATATAAAAATAAAAAAAGAAAGTGAAAGTTATAGATTTATCAGAAAAAAGGTACTTTAAGTTCATATTCTGCAGAAAATTGTCCCCTGCATTAGTTATTATAATATATAGTATGCAGCGTTTTCCCGCCTGAAATAAAGAACGTCTCTGCTATCGTCTATAAAAACTATAAAAAACTGTTACAATTTTATCTTTTTAATCTGATATTAACCAGATCAAGATTCAGATAAAACAGGCAGTGGAGCTTCATCACACAGCAAAGGCCACATATTTAATGAGTGAGCTGATTGTTTCCATATAGGACGAGATACAAATCAAAGTGTCTTTAAAGGCCGAACAACCAAGTTTCTCAGTTATGATTGATGTGATTCTACATGAACACAATTCTCTGCCAAAGTTTAGATTATTTTACACGAGAGATTTCTGTACTTCTGTTTTTCACTCATACAGTCCTTAGAGTTTAAAATATTAAACTCTTCATAATTTACACCTAAATTATATGTTTGTTAACTCTGATTGTTGCTTATGCAGTCAGATTTGCTCTTTATTCCAACAAATCATCGTATAATGTGCATCCAGCCTCAGTCTGTAGATTTATTTGTTAACTTTGTGCATGTTCTGCTCTCGCCTCTCAGAAAAGAATCATAATGCAAATAAAGTTTGTCTTTGCTTTTACGGGAAATAAAGGCCCCTAACAAGAATGATAAGGTGACAGAGGCAGGAATTACAACATGTACTAAACATTTCTTCATGTCTGGTAAAGACCGGCGAAAATTCTTGTGAGAGAGTTTCAGTCTGCAAAAGGGAAGTCACATCTTTCTCTGAACATCAGCATCAGTCGTGTGGTTTCCACAGTGTACTGTAGTTGACTTTTAACTATCAAGGATGAGATGTGGCATAAAAATTAGATGAACTTTCTAACCCTTTTATTTTATAATTGTAGTAATAACTAAGTTGAAGAAGGTTTAGCTTGCTGAAGCAGAAGGAAGCACATCTCCCACCATACATGTGAATTATGTTCTGTTTTCTACTTATATATCTTTTTGGAGGTGGTCTGATGCTTCGTTCCTGTGCTCATGTAGAGTCCCTGAAAGAGGAAGTAAGCAAGAGGGACATGGGTATTCCTGTACAAAACTGAAGGATGACAGGAAGTGGCGGTTTGTGAAATATGCATGTAGTTTTTTAAGGGGTGGGAATTCAACATGAAGCAGAAAGAGGAACCTGAGGTCAAATCAGCATCTTCCTCTCTGTGACTAAAGAGCAGAAACTTCATCTGGAAACTCAAAGACAACCTTTAGTTGAAGTGTCAGATGGAATAATTTAACTGTATCATTCATCTTTCTACATTTGAAGAACTCTGAATCCTGAATCTGAACTCTGAATCCTGTTTGGTGAGTTTTATTAAATATATATTAAAAAACACATTTATCTGTGCTCAAGTATAAAATCCTTCAATATTGGTGGTCTTTAAATTGTATATGTAATTCTCTTTGTTTCATTCTGGTGAGGTTGAATTTAGGAAGATGACTTTTTCCAGTGTTGTTTGACCAATCCTTGCTGTTCATCCCATATGAAGTTTATTTGAAATTATTATTATTATCCACAAGTTGTTTATATCTGTGTCAATAAAATGTCAAAAGAAAAAGGTAAATAAATGAGTATGTTCCTCTGGTAATAAGGATACTTAGGACATAATTAAATGTTGTAAGTTACAACTTATTTTTAAAGAAGGAGGTAAGATGTATTTTTGTAACGGCAGGAAAAAGGTTTTAAAACCTTTAAAAACAACAGAAAATACTGGAGCTTTTGTTTTCTGTCTGATAAAGTCTCAGATGATTTGAGTTGCATTTACTGTGCAGGTCTTGAACAGTTGCACTGGTGAGAAGGCCTGAGATGAAATAATCATTAAATCCATATCTGTATAATTCACATGTTTATATGAACAAAGGATTAGATGAGGACTGTACATGTGATGTGGAAGGTTGCACGTAGTGATGAACCCACAGTAAATTATTAGCAGACTCTGCAGTTCCCCTCAGCTCCAATCAGCCTTTTACACTGTTTGAACTATTTTTTTTGGTTTTACACATTTAGAGACTTGCTGGTGAATAAAGTGGAACAGCTAAAGAGATTCATATTTGTTCACATGGACAGAGACACCACTCCACATTGAAGCTAATGTTGCTCAGTGGCTGCTATGTAAAACAAGACTAGATCAAAACCTGGTATAAGACTGAACTTTGTATGATTAATGTGTTACAGGGATAGTCGGTGTCTAAATGTGAATTCCACAATATTAAATGTTCATCTGCAATTTTCTGTAGTGGTTCCAGTAATACTTATTGTTAAAGTGACTGAAGTAGGATCACATAACATGGTTAAGCTACGTCTGTTAACTCATCCTGTTCTTTTATCTGTTTCACTCTGCATTGAGTGTTTTGTCAGAGTGATGGTTATTTGGGTTGCTTTAACTGTACACTAGGGGTGTTCCCGAATACAAATACGTTATTCAGCAAAGCACAAATAGTGGATTTTTTTACAATAATTTGTTTCATAAAAATAAAAAAAATCAAATACCAGCGTGCAGGTCGGTTACATCGCTACCTCAGTCTCTCTCCTCTGCTCCGCTGTTACATCTATCAGGAGGTTTCAACGAGGAGAGTCACATTCACCTGCATCTACAAGTGTTTATGAAGCAAGGGCACACTGCATAACATGGCTAACATTAGCTACATAGGCTAGCGTATTTAGTTTTTTCGTCTAGGACAATACAGTAAAATCACTATATATGGCTCTCAAGCTATATGCTGTGTATTTACATAAACACAGAGTCTTCCTCGTGAGTTGGCGCCTCTGCCAAACGTGCATTTAGAGGGGATCTGTGCGCGGCCATGACCGGAAGTAATCCTTGAATGTAGGTGTGACGATAGGTGAGACAAGCGGCCCCTGTGAGCCAATCAGATGCCCGCGGTCAATAGGTGCAGATAATAATAAAACCGCTTTGAAGACAAAAACGGAAAAAGCGCATGAATTTCCGCTTTTTAATCCACACGAAAAACAGAAAATAAATGAAATAATGAATAGTATAATTGTTCATCCCGTTATCAAAAACATTTAACAGAGCTTTGGCCGGAGGGTACATGGACCCCGCGGACCTCTGAAGAAAGGAGGAATGGAGCCGCGTGCACGTGCAAGTGCATTAATTGGTCTTTACAGTGACAGCACATTATGTCACTGAGGGAAAGATAAGACAGAAAGTACTCAACAAAAACTGAATTGAGTCGCGTTGCATTGTGGGTAATGTAGGCACCAAGTTTTGACAGGAAAAAAGAACATGTGGAATAAAATATATCTGATTCTGCTGCATTGATTTCAATACTGTTTTTTAAATGATCCATTGTGAATGTTATAGGAAAACAACGCTGAATGGCTTTAGTGCTCTTTTAGTTATGCATTCATGACGCCAGCTATATTATAGATTCTGTGATTCTGATTCAGATTCTGTGTGATTAAATGTGACCCCGACTACACACTGCTTTTTGTAAGATGTCAAAAGCCAAAAAGGTTGGAAACCACTGGTTTCATCTTTAACAATGTGTTGTATTTTAAAAGCTTGTTATATTATCCATTGTGTCAAATCTTCATCTGAAAAGTAACTAAAGCTGTCAAATAAATGTAGTGGAGTAGAAAGTACAATATTTCCCTCTGAAATGTAGAAAGTAGCATCACATGGAAATACTAAATCAAAGTACAAGTACCTCAAAACTATATTTAAATATAGTACTCTGTAGTCAGTTCCTCTCCAGCACTGATCAGCAGTGGGTTACCAGCAGGGTTTTAAGGTCTGATCAGGGTTGGTTGGTTGCTCTTTGCTCCAGACTCCAAACTAAAGCAGTCTGAGTCTTTGACTGCACTTTGAAACTGTCTCCCATTGGATTTAAGATCTGTGGACGCCTTTAAAAAGCAGCTCAAGACCTGTTCAGACTTACCTTTGAGTAGTAGTGTTCTATTTATCTGATTCTATTTTATTTACTATTCTTATATTGTGTCTCTATTTTCTTCATCTTTTATTGTGAAGCACTTTGTGAGGTCTGACATAAAAAGTCGCTTTATAATAAACTTTACTTACTTGCTTAAATTATTAAATGTCGGCCCTGAATCCAGTTAAGACAACTAAGTCAAACATCCTAATATTCATACGTACGTTTAACATGTACACACACACACACACACACACACACACACACACACACACACACACACACACACACACATAACCACATACAGGTAACTTCCAGTAAAGGAGGAGCAAACAGGTAGAGAGTAAAGGTGAAAGTATTCAGGAATAAAATCATGAGAGTTTTGCCAGAATTGTGGCGCGCTCCCGTCATTTCCACCGTTTGGTGTAAGGTGGTCAAAAAACTCAGTCCGAGCGTCTCAACTCAGTCTTTATGTCGTCTTGACGTTCCGATCAAATCAAACATGTTTAATATTATCCTGAGTCTTTAGTTTTGGCTCATGCAAATAGTGAAGGTGCGCTCTGTCCAGTACGGATTTACACATCGAGTTTTTTTCTACCATGTGACCCCAGGGGCTCTCCGTAGTCCAGCACCAAACGTGAAGCAGCAAAGTGACTATAACGACCGAAATAAATCCTCAAATACCGTCACACACGATGGACGGTGAATTAACAATGTTACGAGTCGATGTTTAATTCTGCGTGTATCTGATCCACCGTCCAGCACGTATTTTAGTGAGAAATGTAATTCTTGAAACTGTTCGCCTCTCATTCCCACCGTCTTCTCCCACTAAAATAGTGCAGCTAACCAACGGAGGCTGGTGGCGAGTTGAGGCGACAAAATCCAAAATGTAAAGTTTGTACACAAATATAGTTTATCTTTATGGATTAAATTAATGCCGAGTTGACAAGAAGACTGTCGACATATGACGCCTTTTATCTTGTGTTTCTAGAATGATGTGTTTTTGCGGACACGTAAGGAATTGTTAATATGTCATATTTATTAGAGGAAGTTTGGCGTAATACTTTCCCCGGAGAGCGCAGGGAGTTTCAGTTTAATTCACTACTACTATGTACATCTTTAACATTTTGTCACCACTACAGAAACAGCAGGTAGCTGTGAAAGTATGATAAGGTTGTCTGACGCTGACTGCTGTTAGTTATTGGTTTGACAGTCTAATATGTGTTTGTGTTGATTACTGACGGTGGCTGATTGTACTCAGTTTCTATCGGCAGTATGCAGTAAATGGTCGCCCTTTGTGTGTGTGTTTAAACTACTTTCCTAACATGATGTGTTTGATGGTTTTATTAATGACTCCTGATGAAACTTTAAAGCTCAGCATTCTCGTTGACCTTTAGCTTCCTTTTTTATAAGTCACATGAACATTTATTCACCCAGAAAAAACTCATATTTCTCTGTATAATATGACCTCCTCTTTCTGTCAGCTGCAGTGTATCTGCAGTTTATTTACTGGTTTTTTTGAAACATGATTTCAGGCCAGTTGGAGGAGTTAAATCTGTGACTTTCTGCCTTGTATAATTATCCAGGCTGCTGTTTCTACTGTATTTCATGCAGTTTGCAGGTTTCCAAACAGAAATACTCCAACATCCAGCGGCTGAAAGTGTCCAGATAGTTAATGGTTGAAGGTGGTTTCTGTGGGCAGCTGTATAAACTATGGAGCTGTTTTAAAGTTGTAAAAATACAGGACGACACCTTTTGAAATGTGATTGTCTCAGCTGATATGATCTCAGAAAACTTAACCAAAATATCATTTTATTTGTGACAAAGATGTAAAATGAAGATGAGTTAATAAGAGGAACAATCAGCGTGACGTGTCTGTTGTTTCTCTTCACAGTTGTTCACTTATAACTGAATTAATTCATTAACATTTTCTTTTGGCTGGTTTTTCAGAACAAACCACTGCACACACAGTGGCTTCTGTTTCTGCTCCATTGTTCAACACTTTTTCTTGTAAATTTTCACCAGGAGCAAGATGGGAAATAATCTCAAAGGAATCTAGTTGTAGTCTTGTAAATAGTGATCCTGCAAGATCCCCAGTCTTTGCAAAATCTTAGAATGTGACTAAAAACTCAGTAACTTAAGACACATTGTCTTTAGATGTGAGAGAGTGTCAAACTTTAGGCTTTTAAAAGTCTTTTCAAAGTCATTTCAAAGTCTTCTAGTGTATTTTAGGCATCAGATGTTAACTGAAGTCTGTTTGTTGGATTTAAACCAGAGTCAAAGTTTATCTTTGTGATGCTGGAAAACACACATGGTTGTAGTTAAAGTCATTTAAACTAATAAGAAGCTACTAACTAGTTAGTGACGGCGGTGCTTCTGTGGACATTGTGTCTCCTTATTTACTAAAGGACTGCACCGGGGTTTTGTGAAGGTAAAATGTGTCTTAACGTGTTCCTGTTCAAAGACACAAAATATGGGAGGAAGTAATGTAAATGTATACAAACAGCCTGCTGCAGCTGATTTATCACTGCAGACTGACCACTGCAGCAGAGGAAACTGAGTCTGACATTTAACGTTTGGGAAAAGTCAAATCAGTAAAACTGTTGTATGACACTGACACAGAGGGAGAGAGATTATAGCAGAAACAGTGAGAGAGAGAAACACAAATGAAAAGATGCATTATGAAGATATTTAGCAGAGCTCTCTGTTCAGCACCACAACACAAGACTAAAGAGCAGCAGTCTGTTATTTTACACAAGTGGACTTTTCTGTTTTGCTCAGTTGCCTCCTGCTTATTTTTCCTGACTTTTAATGTCTCATAGAAGCTTAAAGGAGCCAAAACACATTGTGTGAATCCTTGTGGTCTAACAAATGTGTTGAATCCATTTCCCTCCTCATGAAACATTTGCAAAGTCGATTTTTGAAGCTGGTATTTTAAATCCTGCATTGTTTACATCCATGTTTACTAGTTTGCACTCTTCTTCTTCTTCTTCTCTGCCTTTGCTGCCACATTGTTGTGTCTGTCTAATTACTTTTGAACCCTTGTAATAATAATATATATTATTTTATTTAAACTGAATGTGCTGAAGCTCAGAGCCTGAAGAACAAAAAACTGTGTAACTGTCCAAATACTGACAATCTGGACTGTTTATGGAGGGAAAGAGCTGCATCAACTTGTGAGCTGTCTGTTGGCCGCAACTAATGTCATGTGTCATAAAGAATGTGTTCATGTCCACAGAGAGAGGAAGAGGAAGAGGAAGAGGAGGGATGTTTCTGTGGAGGAGCAGCAGTCCTGTTGTTCTTTGTGTCAGGACGTCCTGAAGGATCCAGTCTCTACCAGCTGTGGACACTGGTTCTGCAGACAGTGCATCAGCTCATACTGGGACCAGTCTGTTTCATCAGGAGACTCCTCCTGTCCCCAGTGTGCAGAAAGATCCAGAACCAGACCTGGACTGCAGGTACCAGTTAGCCAGTTAGGTAGCTAGCTTCTCCCAAAGTTTTGTTTGTTGATTTTAGTTTTCTGGTTTTTCAGATTGACTTGAAAATTGACCAAATTGTTCCCAGATTCTTTACATTGAATTAAATATAAAACTTGTTACTAAACTTGATCTAAAAGCAATTAAATTATTTTCTGAAGTAGGAACTCTCCAGCTGTTATAGGAAAGCAGTGCTGAATCAGTGGAGTGCTCTTTTAGTTATGCATTCACAACGCCACCTATATTACTGATTCTATGTCTGAAGGGGTCATAGTGCTGACATTGGATGGTTAGAAAATAGTTATTCTATGTTGGGCCAACTGTGAGCAAGGGCACATATATTGTAAAAAATATAGATCATTTTAAATAATTGTATAATGGAAGATCATTCCAAGAAAGGCAGTAAGAGGGAGCATCCTTCAACAATGTCTTGTTCAGAGATTATGTGACGTAAAAATAGAAAAGTTTATCCTTAAATGTGCTGTAATACCAGCAGAGGGCAGCACTTCATAAAAACATGATACTGCCCACCGACAGTGCAACAATAAAAATGAGAAAT
Organism: Thunnus albacares; assembly: GCF_914725855.1. Classification (NCBI taxonomy): domain Eukaryota; kingdom Metazoa; phylum Chordata; class Actinopteri; order Scombriformes; family Scombridae; genus Thunnus; species Thunnus albacares. The sequence continues at coordinate 1,509,290 of NC_058128.1, read as the reverse complement.
ACTCATCTGATATGAAATACAGACATCAAAAGCTTCACACTTGGAACGTGGCTTCAGTTTGTTGTTTGCTTCCTCACAGAGGATGTAAATGTATTCAGCTAGAATTCAGGTGATAATGTGGATGTAATGAGTTTTGCAGTGATGAAAGACTGAAACTATGAAAATAACCAAAGTTGTGACCTGTTTGTTCAAGCAGTAGATGATTTACATTTAACATGCACATGTACAGAAGTCATAGTGGTAAAGTGTCATGAGATGACAACTGAATACATGTCCTTCCTGTTTAAAATGTCTCTTATTTTCAGCAGGGGGGCATAATGGTGAAATTTAAAGAGGAGCTCTGGAAAACTCTGGAAGACTTAAAAGAAGATGAGTTTAAGAAGTTCAAGTGGTACCTGGAGCTGGATGACGTCCTGGAGGGCTTTAAACACATCCCAGTGGCTCAGCTGGAGAAAGCAGGAAGGCGGGAAACAGTGGATCTAATGGTACAGAAACATCAGGATCATGGAGCTCTGCAGCTGACCATGAAGGTTTTAGAAAAGATCAGCAGGAAGGATCTGGTGCAGCGTTTACAAAACTCCCCCTCAGGACCAAAAGGTAAGTTAGGAGAAGGAATCTGAAAAGCAGTGTCACATACATTTCATACATTATTACATGAGTTATGAGTTATTATACAACACGTAGTTTCAACCAAGCAATCTGATTGGTCAACTTGACATTTAGAACGAGCTCGAATCAGCATGACAGCACACGTAGCCGCGCTCAAATGAAAAAAGCCTCATCAGTAAAAATATCACTCCGCCGTTCATTAGAACTACAGTCTGTGACGTCACGCTAACAACAACAGTCACTTCCGGGTAGATGACTGGTGGTTGATTGAGTTGTGGAGATCTGTGAACGTGGCAAACTTGTTTTTTTTTCTGTTGTCATTTTCAGTCGTAAGTGTAACGTTTGAAGATATGTAGTTAAACACGGTGGTCCGACCTATCTGACGCTTCTGCTGGCTTTATTTTATGTACTGTGTTGCTTTGTTAGCGTCTTTGGTTTGTTTTGTTTTGTGGGGGAACTGCAGAGCTTTGAGTTGTCTTTCTTTCATGTTTGTGAAACTGGATTGAACTAAACTGATTAGGAGTTGTGGGAAAACAAAACGGACCCTTTACTGAGTGGACTGAACTCTAAGACTGTGAGACGAGTTCCACATGCACTGCAGAGTGAATGTTTACTGATGAGACTTCTTTCATTTGAGCGCCGCTACGTGTGCTGTCATGCTGATTCAAGCTCGTTCTGAATGTCTAGTTGATCAATCAGATGATCGATCGATCAGAACTACCTGTTGATTTATTTAGGCCTCTCTCTCTCTCTCTCTCTCACTCACACACTCTCTCTCTCACTCATTCACACACACACTCTCACTCACACACTCTCTCTCTCTCTCACTCACACACTCTCTCTCTCTCTCACTCACACACTCTCTCTCTCTCACTCATTCACACACTCTCTCTCTCTCACTCATTCACACTCTCTCTCTCTCTCTCACTCATTCACACACTCTCTCTCTCACTCATTCACACTCTCTCTCTCTCACTCATTCACACACTCTCTCTCTCTCTCTCTCACTCATTCACACACTCTCTCTCACTCATTCACACTCTCTCTCTCACTCATTCACACACACACACACACTCTCTCTCTCTCTCACTCATTCACACACACACTCTCTCACTCATTCACACACACACACTCTCTCTCTCTCTCTCTCTCTCTCACTCATTCACACACACACACTCTCTCTCTCTCATTCACACACACACTCTCTCTCTCTCTCTCACTCATTCACACACACACTCTCTCTCACTCATTCACACACACACTCTCTCTCACTCATTCACTCACACACTCTCTCTCTCACTCATTCACTCACACACTCTCTCTCTCTCTCTCTCACTCACACACTCTCTCTCTCACTCATTCACACTCTCCCTCTCTCTCACTCATTCACACACACTCTCTCTCTCTCTCTCACTCATTCACACACTCTCTCTCTCTCTCACTCATTCACACACTCTCTCTCTCTCTCTCTCACTAATTCACACTCTCTCTCTCTCACTCATTCACACTCTCTCTCTCTCACTCATTCACACACACTCTCTCTCTCTCTCACTCTCTCTCTCTCACTCTCTCTCCCTCATTCACACACTTTCTCTCTCTCTCACTCATTCACACTTTCTCTCTCTCTCTCTCATTCACTCTCTCTCTCTCTCTCTCACTCTCTCTCTCTCTCACTCATTCACACACACTTTCTCTCTCTCTCACTCATTCACACACTCTCTCTCTCTCTCTCATTCACTCTCTCTCTCTCTCTCTCTCTCTCTCTCTCTCTCTCTCTGTGTGTGTGTACAGACCTGCTAGAAGCCACTTTGTTGTTAAAAGTGTTTTTTGGATCTGTGTCGTCTTTAACAAACACATCAGTATTAAGAGCAAGTACTGTAGTTTTCCTATTTATTGAAGTAGTTGGTGCCCCACCAATGTTTTACATAGAACACGCCACTGTAAATACATAACATGTAATAAAACACAATGCTGTAGATGGGAAAGTGGAGCAGCTGAATGAAAGGAGAGATCATTACACAGTGATTTATTCTTGTATTTAAAGTCCAACTAAAACTTCAACTAACACAAAGTGTCCTCTAGAAGTCTAAATAAGTTGGTTTCCACCATTTAACATTTCACTGTTTGTTGAATTCAGACTCATTCATGTTGTGAGGAAAAGTTCTGACTCAGACACACAAAGCAAAACAGACGAAAAACTCAGGACTAACAAACGTCTTCTATCACTAATACTGATAAAATAAGAAAGTCATGCTTTGAGAATAAGGTCAGTGTAGAGGAGAAATCTGATCACTGATTGGCTGCTTGTACACACAGATTTACAGTAACCAGGTTTCTACTGTGCATGTTAACATGTTCCCAGATGACCCACATAACCTGGTTTCTCTGAGTAACCTGGTTATGTAAGTGCATGTAAACACACTGATAGATGTTCAAATCTATATTTTCCTTCTCTTTCAGCAGAAACTGGTCTGCAGGATGTTTCAGATTATAAGAACAGTCTGAAGAAGAAATGTCAACATGTGACTGAAGGAATTGATGAAGATGAAAGAACCCTCCTCAACACGATCTACACTGAGCTCTACATCACAGAGGGACGGAGTGAAGACGTTAATACCCAACATGAGGTGAGGCAGCTTGAGACAGCTTCCAAGATGAAGACCCACCATGACACTCCAATCAAGTGTCACGACATCTTTAAACCCTTACCTAAAAAACAGAAATACATCAGAGTCGTTATGACGAACGGTGTCGCTGGCATTGGAAAAACCTTCTCAGTGCTGAAGTTCACTCTGGACTGGGCAGAGGACTCGGAAAACCGAGATGTCGGTCTGGTGATTCCATTTTCATTCAGGGAGCTGAACTTGATCAAAGATAAGCGGTACAGTCTCCTCATGTTGATCCATGAATTCCATCCAACATTACAGGAGGTCAAAGCAGAAAATCTCAAGTCTAAAGACTGTAAAGTTGTGTTCATCTTTGACGGCCTGGATGAAAGCAGACTTAAACTGGATTTCAACAACAGGAAGGAGGTTGTATCTGTCACACAGCAGTCATCAGTCAACATGCTGTTTACAAACCTCATCGAGGGGAAGCTGCTTCCCTCGGCTCTCATCTGGATAACTTCCCGACCTGCAGCAGCCAATCAGATCCCTCCTACATGTGTTGACAGGGTAACAGAAGTGCGAGGCTTCACTGACGACCAGAAGGAGGAGTACTTCAGGAAGAGATTCAGTGATGAAGATGAAGAGCTGTCCAGCAGAATCATCTCACACATCAAGACATCCAGGAGCCTCCACATCATGTGTTACATCCCAGTCTTCTGCTGGATCACTGCTACAGTTCTGGAGCAGATATTGACTACAGACCAGAGAGGAGAGCTGCCCAAGACCCTGACTGACCTGTACTCACACTTCCTGCTGCTTCAGACAAAGAGGAAGAAGAACAAGTATGATGAAGGACATGAGACGAGTCCACAGGAGCTGACGAAAGCTGACAGGAAACTTCTTCTGAAGCTGGGGAGGCTGGCGTTTGAACAACTGCAGAAAGGAAACATCATGTTCTACCAAAAAGATCTGGAGCAGTGTGGTCTTGATGTCACAGAGGCCTCGGTGTTATCAGGATTTTGTACAAAGATCTTCAGAAGAGAGAATGTGATCTCCAAGAAAACAGTCTACTGCTTTGTTCATCTGAGTGTTCAGGAGTTTCTGGCTGCAGTCTACATGTACCACTGTTACACCAGCAGCAACACAGACGTACTGAAGGACTTCCTGGGAAAAGACTTCAAATGCAGCAAATCAACTCTCAGGAAAATTCTTGCTTTTTTCAGAAATAATGATTACCCTGACTCATCTCTGGATGACTTCCTGAAGAGAGCGATGGAGAAATCTCTCCAAAGTGAAAATGGCCACCTGGACCTGTTTGCTCGCTTCCTTCATGGCCTCTCTCTGGAGTCCAACCAGAGTCTCTTAGGAGGCCTGCTGGGTCAGACAGAGAACAGTCCAGAAACCATCCAGAGAGTCATCAACAACCTGAAGGAGATGAACACTGAGGATATCTCTCCTGACAGAAGCATCAACATCTTCCACTGTCTGATGGAGATGAACGACCTCTCAGTACATCAGGAGATCCAAGAGTTCCTGAAGTCAGAGAACAGATCAGAGAAGGAACTCTCTGAGATCCACTGCTCAGCTCTGGCCTACATGCTGCAGATGTCAGAGGAGGTTCTGGATGAGTTGGACCTGCAGAAGTACAACACATCAGAGGAGGGACGACTGAGACTGATCCCAGCTGTGAGGAACTGCAGAAAGGCTCTGTAAGTCCAGATGTGATTAACATTATAAATCAGTGCAGATTAGTAGTTTAGTTCTTCAAATATAAATAATATAAAATTCTCATTATTGTTAAAGTAGTGCTCTACTTGTTCATAGCTGAAATAATATGTCAGTTATATTTAATCTCAGATGTTCTTGAGCTGTTTCAAATTCAGTCAGTTCAAAGTCATTCAGTTAATCTATTTATTTCTAGTAATTATTGGATTTTACAGTCTTTTCTTCTATTTATCTTCCTTTGGGTGACGGAGGCGTCATTCAAACCTGGTAAAACAAATGAAGGACTTTAGAGGTTGTGGTTGAGGTTTTATTACAGAACATATATCAGTATTTTACAGTTATCAGTGAATGTAGTGAAGTTATTATTACATGAGAAGCTTCTGCAAATAATATATAATCAGACAGACACTGTTTTTACTGCTATGATTAAGAGTTTAAAATAAGATCTGTATCATTTTCCAAAGGTGATTTCTGAAGTCAGAGAGATTTGCTTTCATCATCATTTTTTTTCTTAATGGTTTCTGAGTCATTTCATAGTGAGCACGAGGGATCAGCAAATCACCAAACTGATTCAGTAATTAAGTGATATTACACGTGATGCTTACCGCATCACTGTCGTGTCAACAATGACGGTAAATCACACCCTCGAGAGTAATATTGCGATTATACAACATTTACCAACAAAATAAAAGATGTAAACAAAATGTATTTATATTGTGAGGCAGTTCGCTCTAAAAATAAAAAAACTTTTTTCTTGTGTTATATCCGTTTCTATGGAAATACATAGGGATATGACTAATACCTGGAAAACAATCACTCACGTCACTAGACTACTATGTAATGAAACTTAGTTTACTACTCCAGCAAGTAGACTGACCCTTAGTAACGACCAAGCAACAGAGACGATTTCTAGTCCCTGTTGAGTCAGCCAGCCAACTTGAGCTAATGCTTTCTAGAGATCGCGACATTTCCCAAACTGAATAAATACGACATTTATAAACACAAAACTGCTTTGCTAGCTCAATCCTGTTGTAACTAAGATATCCGCTGAAAAAAAATCCATGGACAGATTTAGCTGCTACGTCCGCAAACTTCACAGACATTTTTAAGCTAGTAGCTCCGTGTCACCGACTCACCGGCACAGCTGATGGAGGATGCCGGAGTGGAAGCTGAGATAAACTCAACTGAAGGGAAAATGATTCAGTTTTACTGTTTATGGGGGAGCCGGTTAACGATAACGAGTGGAGAAGGGTTCGGGTTTTTCAGTGTGTGTGTGTAACTCGTCCCACAGTCTCAGAGTTCAATCCACTCGGTAAAGGATCCGTTTTGTTTTCCCCACAACCCCTAATCAGTTCAGTTCAATCCAGTTTCACAAAAATCCCCACAAAACAAAATAACCCAAAGACACTAGCAAAGCAACACAGTACATAAACGGTCTGCAGCTCTAATGAACGGCGGAGTGATATTTTTATTAATTCAACTTCAATATCACATACAGATAACATAAATGGAGTAATATAACAGAAATATAGAACAAACAAATATACAACGCCAGGGATTACAGATAAATATGAAATGAAAATGATGCAGTAAAAAATAAAGATATAAAAAATAAATGTACACATTACAATTATATTAGTTTATTAAATTTGGAGCACAAATTTATAGTCTTCACAGCTTTTCTATTGCATGAGGTAGACAATGTTTTAATGTAGGATTCTGTTTCTTCTTTAAATGAACAAAAAGAGGGTTTAACTTTTAACACCTTACATTAATGTATATAAAACTTGGCCAGCAATATGATAAGAGTGATGAGGCATTATTCATTTGAGCAAGTTGATGAAATTTACATCATGCGGACTCTCACGGATGCAGAAACTATAATTTCAGCTTCAGTGTGCTGTCATGCTGATTTGAGCACGTTCTAAATGTCTAGTTGACCAATCAGATTGCTTGGTCAGAACTACCTGTTGTATAATGTCAGTTATACAACAATATCTAAAGTTTGCTAACATTAACCTACATTAGCCTCCATAAACTACTGGTCATACGAGACAAAACCCCTGAGTGTGTTGAACCGAGCAATGGTGCCTTTTATTTCTCATGAATTCCAGTTTTTCTTTTAAAGAGGGAAGTCGTGTTACACAGTCTTGTTTTTAAGTCTTTCTCATATTCTGTTGCTCACAGAAAGAAACTCTCAGGTGTTTTTTCTCTTGTTGGTGTAGAGAAGAGTAGTAGCAGGAAATGCACAGAGGTCTGATGAATATATAAGAGCAGAATGATAGAATTCAGACTGTTTAAAGAGATCTTATACACATTAAAGGTCAATGTTATATTTTAATGCTGATACCCTGATAACATCTTTCTGATGACATCATGATGAAAATAATTCAACCTTATTGGTTTGTTAATTGTGTTTTTGTGCTGAATCAGTTTTTCAGATTCTCAGAAAAGAATGTTGACAACTAAACATCATGCAGTCATCTGTCCTGCACATCTAAATATTGAATTACATTAATATTTGATATGTACAGGTCTGATATTGTCAAGCCATTTGTTTCATTTGTGTTTGTCAACAATAAATTTTGCCGCTGATGGATGTGAACCTGACAGCAGCAGGTAGCAAAGAGAGATGATCTTTCTCAACTGTAACTGTTCACTGAGTTGAACTGAGTAAAAATATCCTGCAGTCAAATTAAAAATTAAAAATAGTGGACAGTAAAAATGTTTTTCTTATCAAGATGTCCTCATGCTGACTTTGTGGAGACAGACATGGGATCAGATCACACAGACAGACTGTGAACATTATGGAAGCCTCAATGTAACTTCATTTTCTCTCCCTTCATCTGCAAGATTAAAGCAAAACAAAGATTAAAAGTCTGCAGGTATGAGAGAGAGTGATGAGAATTATTGTTTCATCCAAGCACAGTGAGATACGATTAGCTGAACTGGGAGTGCTCTGGTAGCCTACTGGTTAAGATACATGTCATATAATCACAATATCAGTGGTTTGATTCAGGTGGCTAACCTTTGTTGCATGTCATTCCCTCTCTCTCTCTCTCTCTCTCTCTCTCTCTCTCTTTCTCTCCTCTTGTTTCCTGTTATCTCTCAACTGTCGCTTTACATTAAAGGAATAAAATGCCTCAGAAATTTTTTTTTTTTTAAAAAGTTGAGCTGAATCACTGATGTGAAGAGCAAATGTTAATCAAAATAGGGAATGTCAAACTGTTTCATCATCAAATGCAGGAAGTAAATATAAAGTGTCATCTTTCATGATAACATATGTTGTCATATATGTGTCATCACAGACTTTCTGGCTGTAGACTCTCAGAGACTCACTGTGAAGTTGTGGCCTCAGCTCTGAAGTCCAACCCCTCCCATCTGAGAGAGCTTGACCTGAGTGCAAACTTCCTGAAGAGAGATCCGACTGGTTCAAGATTTGAGCTTCTATCTGCTGGACTGGAGAGTCCAAACTGTAGACTGGAGACTCTGAGGTCAGTTCACTGGCTGTAGCTTTGGCAGTTTTTTCTATATATTCAATTCAAATCCTTCACTGAAGTTCACATGTTTGGTTAATACATTTTTGGTATTTCCCTGAGCACAAATCTGTAGAATTTAAATTTAAAATCCACAGTCTTATTCTGTGTAAAAATGATTTCCAAAGTTTAAACTAATATGAGGCTTCAGCAGTCTGAGTTACACATATCAAGTAAGTATTTTTGTGTTTCTTCAGTGTTTCCTTGCTGAGCTGCAGTGGAGGGATCATAACTCAAAGAGGGAATTTTGAACTAAATAGTCTGTAACTTTGAGTCAGACAAATCAAGTGGGAGTCTACCAAACTGTCAAAGCCTCATATCAGCTTCAGCTGAACTTATGAACTCATTTCCTACAGTGTAGCTGTGTTAGGAAGAGACCACTTCACAGTCAGTATGGACAGGAGGAATCATTACTGCCACCAGTAACATGTTTTAATTACACAAACCTACTAAACTACCAAATACAGGAAGAAGGAGGTCATGTAATAAATAATGAACAGGTTTAGTTCAACATGTCTGATTTCATATTGATCCTCTAATTTCAGACTTGACTGAGTTCAGCAGCATTTTATGAATCAATTTTATGAATGAACTCATGGAAGTCAACTCAATAAATATTATTATTATTATTATTATTATTATTATTATTATTATTATTATTATTATTATTATTATTATTATTATTATTATTATTATTATCATCACAATAAAGGGTGTTAATCTATGGAACAACCATAATGAAGAAATGAAAACATGTAGAACATTAAGTAAGTTTAAACAAATCTTTAAAAATAACATATTGAACAGATATAGAATGGATGAACAAAGAGGTGGTCTGGAATAATATGATTTGGTACAGAGTGTCTTTTTGACTTGTGTTGTTTTTGTTTGTTGTTATTGGTTCTATGCAAGTTATCTTTATTCTCTTGTGTTGTTTTGAATGTTTTTGGCTTTGATTTGATTGATAAATTATAAAAAGGGGTAGGACTAGAAAAGTTCCATTGAATGGTTATTATTTAAGTTGCTTACTGAAAGTTTGCTGTTATTTTTATTTCTTTTGTTTTGCTGCCTATATATTTTATTTTGTTATTTTAACATGTTCAAACTAAAAAATAATCTAATCTAATGAATCAGGACATAGTAATGTTGAACTACAAATTTAAAACCTGAACACATCTGATTGGATTATAAATGGATTTTAATCTACATCATTTATTCTTTATTCAGATTGTGGCTCTGCAGGTTGTCAGAGACCAGCTGTGCTTCTCTGGTCTCGGCTCTGAAGTCCAACCCCTCCCATCTGAGACATCTGGATGTAAGAGGAAATGACCTGAAAGTCTCAGGATTAAAACTACTGTGTGATTTTCTGGAGAGTCCAGACTGTAGACTGGAGACTCTGAGGTCAGTTCACTGACTGTCTGTTACTATTGTTGATCTTAATGTTTAACAACTGAACCTAATTTATGTACATACATAACTTACATCCATGAAGTTCATTTTCTTTTTTCCATATTTTCATTTTTTTACTGTACAAAGTTTAGTCTGTAGTTATAAAAGATGACTGATTCTTAAAGAAACTGTAGAAAATGTCCACTGTTAGTTGTTAAAATAAATGAATGCTTATAACTTTTGGTAAAGAGTCACATCTGTATACAGAAGATCCTCTCAACTAATATCTGTTTTGAATTGATTAAGTTTACTTGCTGAAGGAGAAATATTTCTTAGATTAGATTATTTAATGTTTTTTACACAATAATGTCTGATAATTGATATTGATCCTTCACAAGAATCTCTCTCTCTCTCTCACACAGACACACACACACACACACTGATCTAAATGCAGGTGTTTAAAGTAATTTTTATGAATCAGTGTTGACATGAATATGTGTCTGAATGTTGTGGTGACATTTGGATGATGTCTGTAGAAGGCTGACATGATGATCCACAATAACACAATGACAAAGTTACTCTGCTCATTTTAGTGAAAAGCTCATTGATGAGGACATAGTAATGTTGAACTACACATTTAAAACCTGAACACATCTGATTGGATTATAAATGGATTTTAATCTACATCATTTATTCTTTATTCAGATTGTGGGGCTGCAGTTTGTCAGAGATCAGTTGTGCTTCTCTGGTCTCAGCTCTGAAGTCCAACTCCTCCCATCTGAGAGAGCTGAATCTGTCTTTCAACGACGTGTGTGACGTGAAGCAGCTGTGTGATTTTCTGGAGAGTCCACACTGTAGACTGGAGGTTCTGGAGTAAGACACCATTTTTTACTTCTGTGCTGAGATTAATATGATGTGACAGTTGTGGTGACACTAAACTGCAGACATAAAGCTGATATTGTGCTGATCCACACTGAGGATCTATTTTCTTCTTCAGTGGTTTAGTCCATTGACTGTCAGAACAATGTTGAGATGCACATTTAAAACCTTCATATAACAAGAAAAATTTACACTGGATAATTCACTCTGAACCTCTGAAACTCTGTTTTTATCTTTTCTATTTGACAGTTTTTAACCTGCATCCTGTTGGGTTCAGCTGTTTGGAGTTTCCATCTTCTAAACTTTAGGACAAAAAAATAGATTTTCAGATTAATTGCGATTCTTATTTGAATGATCAATAATTGATTATTGAAATCCAGAGATGGATCTTTGCATTTGTGTCTTTACTCAGTAAACATGTACATGTGCTCTGTGTTGTGTGTGTGCAGTGGTTACTTGTTGTAAATGGTTCAGTTAGAGCAGCATGATGTGTAAAATGTCCACTTTGTTTAAATCCAGTTATTACAACGTGCACAAAAATCTTATTTGAAGTGTAAAAGTAACATAGATGCTAGCTGCTATATTAGCTGCCTTGAGTCACCACAGTCCCGTAAACCGTGACGTGAATAGTTTCAGTCTGTGGACCCGCCGCAGTTTACGGGACTGTGGTGACTCAGGATGGTCAGCTGACTCTGGCTGTCTCGTAGGGGATCTAGAGATCACATCTACAAGAGGAACAGACTGAAAAAAGACTCCACACACTGATCTGAGCTCTGGGTTTGTGTTTGTTAACGAGATATTATCTCTGACTACGAGATGTGAAAGCGTGGAAGTGGACTGAACAGTGTGCAGATTCTACTGTATTCAGTCTGTCTCTACCTGCCGGGGAGCTAACGCCAGCCAGCAGCTGTCTGCAGGTATCACACTGATGTCAACACAAATACAAACAGTGCAGATGAACTAATGAGCAGACTTTCAGTTTCTGCTGTCTGTGCTCAAAGTCATAAAGTTGAAACAGCAGGTACTGACAGTCCATGTGTTGCATTATGGGATAGCATTTATGTGTTTTAAATGTACATAATGATGAAGCTCTTGCAAGTGATGCAGGTCTTTTATTATTCTTGCTCAACTGTTTTGCACATGTAGACCTAAAACATATAAATGTGTCGTGTTTTAGTCTTTTAACATTTTTACTTGTGTTTGGCTGAACAACATGAGTTTGTATAGATGGTAGGGCTGCTCGATTATGGCAAAAATCATAATCACGATTATTTAACACAATTACTTTTTGACTCTCATTTTTGCCAATGCTGATATATGTGCACATATTTTTTCCACCTGGCTGAGGAGACTATTACACCTGCAATCATAGATTGTAATAATGATCAAGAAAGACAATATATGAAGGATGAACTTATGAAGACTGGAGTTCAGGAGCTCAGCATTAAAACACATGAACCTGCCAAGTGGGTGGAGCAGTAGTTTTCTTTGACTTTATCAGACAGACAGGAGTAATGTGCAGGATTTAATCTTTGGTCCACAGTCCGAAGCAGAAGGTGGCGGTAATGCACCTCATACGCTGGTTGCCAATAGCTGTTATAAACCAAAAAGAAAACGTTTTTTTCAAACAGAGTGGTACATCCTGTCAGCCGAGGTGTTTCCTATCTCTGCAGCCGAACACAGCAGCTCCTCTGCGGACTGTTTCATCCTGACGGTCCCGGTGTTTCCTCCGCAGGCTCCACTTCACTCAGCTGCCCGACAGACCCGCTGCTTCTTCCCACTTTAACCTGAATAACAAACCGGGGCTCGGTGCTCCGGTTGGATCCAGACGGAGAGCCGGGGCTAGCTGGGAGGCTAGCGGAGCGTTAGCCGCAGCATGACCGGAGGGAAGCACAGCCAGCTAGCCTCCGCTAGCCTCCCAGCTAACGTTACCTCCGGTTTCACTACAGGCAGATTCACTCGCTACACTGGGCGAGGAAATAAAACCAATGAATCAATAAGTACAAACACTGTTGATTTCTTCCCGTGGAGCCGACATGCAAACTATTTAGGTTCAGTAAATCCCAGCTGTCAGTCAGCCTGGTGAAGGCAGGTTAGTCTGTGGACAGAGACGCTCAATGCCTGTCGGAGGCGTTTAAGGAGGAGCGAAAGCGCACCGCTGTAAAGGAAAGAGGTTTGCTGGATTTAGAACACAAGACAAAACGAGAGCATCACTGCGAAATGACAATAATAAACAATAATCGTTTTATCTCCATTATCTTGTTTTCATAATCGTTGGAAACCAAAATCGTAATCGGAAGTTAAATTTGATTAACCACACAGCCCTAGATCAAGTTCATATGTTGAAGGAGAAATATTTCTTTATTATATTATTTAATGTGTTTTAATGAATAATGTCTGATCATTGATATTGATCCTTCAGAACACACACACACTGATCTAAATGCAGGTGTTTAAAGTATTTTTTATGAATCAGTGTTGACATGAATATGTGTCTGAATGTTGTGGTGACATTTGGATGATGTCTGTAGAAGGCTGACATGATGATCAACAATAACACAATGACAAAGTTACTCTGCTCATTTTAGTGAAAAGCTCATTGATGAGGACATAGTAATGTTGAACTACACATTTAAAACCTGAACACATCTGATTGGATTATAAATGGATTTTAATCTACATCATTTATTCTTTATTCAGATTGAGGGGCTGCAGGTTGTCAGAGATCAGCTGTGCTTCTCTGGTCTCAGCTCTGAAGTCCAACCCCTCCCATCTGAGAGAGCTGAATCTGTCTGACAACGACGTGGGTGACGTGAAGCAGCTGTGTGATTTTCTGGAGAGTCCACACTGTAGACTGGAGCATCTGGAGTAAGACACCATTTTTTACTTCTGTGCTGAGATTAATATGATGTGACAGTTGTGGTGACACTAAACTGCAGACATAAAGCTGATATTATGCTGATTCACACTGAGGATCTATTTTCTTCCTCAGTGGTTTAGTCCATTGACTGTCAGAACAATGTTGAGCTGCACATTTAAAACCTTCATATAACAAGAAAAATCTACACTGGATAATTCACTCTGAACCTCTGAAACTCTGTTTTTATCTTTTCTATTTGACAGTTTTTAACCTGCATCCTGTTGGGTTCAGCTGTTTGGAGTTTCCATCTTCTAAACTTTAGGACAAAAAAATAGATTTTCAGATTAATTGCGATTCTTATTTGAATGATCAATAATTGATTCTTGAAATCCAGAGATGGATCTTTGCATTTGTGTCTTTACTCAGTAAACATGTACATGTGCTCTGTGTTGTGTGTGTGCAGTGGTTACTTGTTGTAAATGGTTCAGTTAGAGCAGCATGATGTGTAAAATGTCCACTTTGTTTAAATCCAGTTATTACAACGTGCACAAAAATCTTATTTTAAGTGTAAAAGTAACGTGAATAGTTTCAGTCTGTGGACCCGCCGCAGTTTACGGGACTGTGGTGACTCAGGATGGTCAGCTGACTCTGGCTGTCTCGTAGGGGATCTAGAGATCACATCTACAACTTTCTAAACTTCTACATTCTAAACCTTCTTCAGCTCTGAACAGATTATGAAACATTGAATGATTTCAAACATGAACTTTGTTTTCTAAAGTGACGTCATTTATTCTTTATTCAGATTGAGGTGGTGCAGGTTGTCAAAGATCAACTGTGATTCTCTGGCCTCAGCTCTGAAGTCCAACCCCTCATCCCATCTGAGAGAGCTGGATCTGAGAGGAAACTACGACCTGATGGACTCGGACATGGAGCAGCTGTCTGATCTTCAGGAGAGTCCAGAATGTAGACTGGAGACTCTGAGGTCAGTAGAGAGTTGGAGTCAGTCTGTGCTGGTTTCAGCAGTATTGTATTAAACACAGTTAGTATCAAAGCAAAGATCCAGTATTTCCTGGTGAACCTTCAACCTTCTCAGTGGCTGCTTTCCTCAGTGAAGCTCTGAGAGGAGAATGGTGACGGGCTTCAGGACTGGACAGAAAGACAGAGAGAGAGAAAGAGAACAGTCAGCCAATCAGATCAGCCAGAAGCTTGTTGTGATCATGTGTTTGAGTTGATGTGAAGACATCTGTTGTTGTTGTGTTGATGTCTGCAGGAAATAAAGCTGGATTACAGCTGACAGCCTTACAAGATGTATAGAGACAGTGGTCCTCATCATCAAACTGTCCTACCATCAAATCTGATCTGAAAGTGTTTGTTCTCTCATTTCAACACTAAAGAATTGATCAGTTCATCTTTGTCAGAGCTCTAAGATCAGTCTGACTGCAGCCTGCAAATCACTGGCTCTGATTTCACACAAGCATCATTACGTTTAGTAACCATGTGGTCTTTATACAGACCAGAACCTCTGCTGAAGTCCAGGAATCACAGCAGCTGTTTAGCTGAGAGCTCTGACTGATTGTCATGTGATGATTTAACAGCAGGAAAGATCTTCAAATCCCACAGAGACTCTGTAGCTTTCAACTTTTCTAACAGTTGACATGTATCAACAGTAAATCCATCAGTAAACTGATGAGTGAATGTCTCTGTTTCTGCAGTAATGATGTGTTCATGACTCTCAGCACTTTATTTCCTCTGTGTACTTGAGTGAAATCTGCAGAGTAAACAGACTTGATAGCAAAAGTCTGTGCAGATGTGTGAGCTTGGAGCTCAGTGTGTTCACTCAAACACGTTAACATGAGAGCTGAAAGGAAGCAGGCTACACTGCACAGCTGTTCCACTTCTGGTCTGAACAGGACTGAAGTCCCTGCTGCTCTTTATACTGGATGTGCTGCATCACTGACTGACAGCTGATGAAGTGAGTCTCACTAAACACTGATTTATGACCTCTGTTGTTTCTTCTTCTCTCACCAGATTGTGATGATCTCTGTCAGAGTGTGAGTGAACATCCAGGAGTGTGTGTTGAGAGAGGATCAGCTGGATCCTGATGATCCATCTGGACCGGAGTCTGGATCTGGATTTTGTCATCTTCACTTAAGTCTCTTAACTGACTACAAACTGAACAGTTATCTCTGGATTTTCTTGAATCAGCACTTTACAGATGTGTTATACATGAACTGTTTGATGCAGAAAAGATTAAAAACAGGTGTTATAAGTCAGACTCTGACCCTGGGCCCATATTTATCAAGCGTCTCAGAATCACACTGAGAGTTAACGAGGACTAAAACTAATTAATGAAGCAGAAGAGAATTTACTGTGACTGTCAGCAGGAGAAGGATTACTCCTGGGAGAGAGTGAGACGTGGCTGTTTTACCACAGTCAGAGCAGCAAAGTAGAAATAATGATGACGTGTTGTAGTTTTCTCACAGTCTCAGCTGGAAATATGAAACAGTGGTAATTTGGTATATTATGTGTATAAGCAGGTAACCAGGCAGGTAACTTACCAAGGTTATGGAACAAAACTATGATGCCAAAATTCATTATAAGATGATATTTACAAAGTGTAAAGAAAGCCTGAGAGATAAATGTAGCCTATATGTTAATGAAGATAACAGGTAATTAGACTGAGCTGTGTGAAATGATCTTGGTTCAGCCACATGGTTTCACAGCCTGTAATAGTGCTGCATCTTGCACATATTGCACAGACACATGTTGCAAACCCTCTCCATGAAGAACATCTTCTCTTCCACTGTCCAATTCCTCTTTCAACTACACCCCAAGTTAACTTGTCTTCTCTATATGAAGGTAAATACAGCGTAACAATAGAAACATATATTGTTCAGGTGCATCCTCCTCTCTCAAATATCAGGCTGTAGCTCTGCTGTTATTTGAAGGAGCCTCAATAAAAAATAAGCCTATTAAATATTTGAGCTGTTGTAATGAAGTTGAGATATCCTTCATTATGCAGCTGACATGATTGTGTGTAAATCAAAGTTTTAGTGGGCTGTAACTGAGGACCCTCGTCAAGCTCATTATCTTTACGACGTGCATTAAGCCAGATCAAAGTTTGATTCATGACTTCCATCATTGTTGCTTCTGACAGAATCGTCACTGTTGCACAGCTGCATTTTCTCCGTTACCATAAAGTGTAACATTGTGAGGACGTTCTGTATTTATTTAAATGATGTTGTGTAGAAACATCATGTGTTCTCCTCTGCATCACACACACAAAGTCAGTCTCACTAATGATTCTGTTTTAGTCCAAACAATCTTTTAATAAGCTCAGTGTCATCAAGCGTTCCCAAAACATCTCTCCTCTCAGGGAATATCTCTGCCTGAACTCCATCTCCTGCAGCTCCGAAATATTGGCAGAGATACGAATCATTTACCAAGTTTGGAAAGTTGATAAAAGGCTTTTTCTCCTAAAAGTAGAAGCAGAGATGCGTCACTCTGATCATTTTTGGCCAGTTAGGAGTGATTTCCTGCTCTGAGACACTTGATAAATACGGGCCCAGATGTGACAGATGTGACAGATTGGATGTCCACAAATTTCATTGAGTTCAATTCAGAAAGAATTTATCATTGGTCCAGAAAACCTGCATGCAGGTCAAATCATATCTTGGTTCTGTGGTGAAAAACTTTGTATTTTTTGATTCCAGTCTAAGTTTTGATGATCATATCAGCAGCTGGTCCAGTCCTGTTTTCACCATTAAAACATATTCAAATAATATGTATAAAACCAGCACAGAACACTGCTGCTGTCAGACTTTGAACTAAAAGCAGGAAAAGAGATCATATTACTCCATTTCTATC
The DNA here is from genome assembly GCF_914725855.1 of Thunnus albacares. Taxonomy (NCBI): domain Eukaryota; kingdom Metazoa; phylum Chordata; class Actinopteri; order Scombriformes; family Scombridae; genus Thunnus; species Thunnus albacares. Next base: position 1,491,819 of record NC_058128.1, on the reverse strand, counting down.
ATCACTTCACTGGTTACCTGTTTGTTTTAGGATTGATTGTAAAGATTTGATTGATTACTTTTAAAGGCTCTTCATGGCTCCAGATGACATTTCAGAGTTGCTGTGTGTGTAAATATTAAAGGTATCCAGCTTTTATATGCTTTCATATGCTTTTATATGTTTTTTTTAACTATCATGTTAGTACTGAGATTGTGAAACTGGCTTTTAAGTACGAAGTGAAACAATCTGCAGAAGCTTGTAAAATGAGACAAAATAATCCCTTTTAATCCAATTAAATCTCTTCTGACTGACATAGAGCAGTGTGAATACAGGTGTGTTTGAATTGATGTTGTCCCTTATGTTGATGTCTTTGGCCTGTTTGTCGTATAATCTGTTGATACTTTCATTTTTAAGAGCTTTTATTGTTTTTATATGTACTGTTATTGTTTCTATTGTTCTTATATATGATTTGTTGCTGATGTTTAATGTAACTTTCATGTTCTTTTATATGTACTGGACTCAGGGCGTCCTTGCCAAAGAGAGTTTGCTCTCAATGGCCCTCCCTGTTTAAATAAAGGTTGAAGATGATGATGATGATGATGCAAAAATATGATGTCAAAATGAATAGTTTATATCTCATAACAATATTTAACAAGTCATTTGCATCAGGCTGTAAGTAAACACTGGTCAGCCAATCAGGAGGCTTTAACAATAACTATATAATTTAAACTTGTAAGTGAGATCATGTGATCCAGCTCTATCCAATCACATCCTTTACATCTTGTTTTCTGCATTAGTGCAGCATCTTGCATGTATTGTACAACACTGCACACAGTGATAATGATGCAAACAGACTTTGGGCACAACTTCATTAAAACATGAAATGTATCTTCTCCACTGTCCAACTCATCTCCAGCTAAACCTGCTGTTGACTTATGTGTCCTTACAGCTCTTTGAAATATATCTCTGCCATCAGCAGTTTAACACTAATGAATCATGAAATAAATAAAGCCACCATTTGCATGAATGCAGCTTGTTTTTCTATAACTTGACACTGAGTGATGGGAAATGAATTAGTGCTGATTATCAGCACAGATAAATTTGGGTCCTGGTCTTTGCTGTCAGGGCTCTGGATCAACCTGTTTGAGGAGCTCAGTCTGATAAGTCATTATCTTCCTTTAAATCACTTCTTCAAACTCATTTTATCCACTGATCTACTGATTATTGTTGTTTTATATGCTGTACATCTAAAATGTGAATCTAATGTGTGTTTTACTGGTTTATTTTCTTCCTGTATGTTTGTTAGTTTTGTGTAAAACATTGTGTAACGTTGGTTTTGAGAAGTTTTATAGACTTGTGAAGGGAGGGTGGTGGGATGATGATGGTGGGAAACAAAGACCAAATTCTAATAAACATCAGTGGAAATAAATGAACTTGCAGTGTTTTTATTCTGTGTCAAGCTTCAGCTTCATGTATAACATCTATTTTTATTGTAGTTATTGTTTCTGTCTTTGTGTATAAATGAAGCATATTTGATTGAATCTGTGTTCTTTGTTTTGTTTCTGTGGATCTGTTAGATGTTTTTGTCTAACCACTGGACCACCAGGACGCCATCTGAGTTTATGGTTACACTTTATTTTAAAGCTCCATTATTCTTATAATTTCTTATTAATTTCTTCAAAGTTTCCAGGGAATAAATTTCTGTGTAATTTGGTCTATTTATAGATTTCCATTTCCACCTGAGTTCATATTTATTCATCAGTCATTTATTATTGGAAACTTGATTCTCATATATGTTGAATTGTATGTTTTTCTGTAGATGAAACATGTTTGCATGTTTGTCTGACCTGCTGTGAACTGACTAAAAGACTTTAGCTTATGCTAGCTTAGCAACTGGAATTCATTCATTGGAAGTGAACCAACTGAACACTGTCTTTATTTGACCTATAAATTACTGCTTAAGTACTTGGTTCTTTCCAGGAAATTTACTAACTTTAGATTGTCTGTGTTTTCTTTATTCTTTAACTTTATTGCTGAAATCAAGTGAAATATACAAACAAGGAAACAGCGCCACCACGTGACGATACAAGAAAACAGCAACCCATACAGACTGAACACACATAACAAGGAGGAATAAATACATGAAAACAGACATTTTAAAACATGTGAGGAGAGTAAATCTAGTTAGAGATGTCTCTATTCATCATTTTGTCTATCAAATGTCAAAAAAAAAGGAAGAATTAAGATTAAGAAGGAAATTGGTTTGCAGTGTTTGTCCAAAACTTAACAAACACAATAAAAGAAACACACACACTAAGAAGAAAAAAGCAATCCAAGACATCGTCCACACATGGCACACATCCTTCATAAAACACACTAAACTACTACACAGCAGCGTCCAGCAGTGCTCCTGGAGTACAAAGATTCAATGTGAGAGAAGACACAATGCAGCCCAGAAATATACACAATACCATACTTTCCACTGTGCAGCACTGACTACAGTACTGCTGTGAGTACCAGGAGTGTTTATGTGCTGCTGTGTGTTATAGAGAGCGATGGCTGATGGGATAAAGGAATTCCTCGCTCTGTTACTGTTGCAGCTGGAGGCCTGAAGACGTGGGCCTGATGGGAGGAGCTGAAGCTCACTGAACAGGGTGTTGTGGGTGAAGCAGCAGGTTTTCAGTCTTTGACAGGTTCCGGGTTTGGTAGATGTCCTTCTGTGCAACATCAGTGTTACCATGGCAACAGAGGATGCAGAATGTCATAATACTCTGAATAAAACACATATAAAAAGATCTCAACATAAAACAGTCAGAATCAAAGAAGCCGTTTTTGTCTTTTCTTCAAAATAAAGTCAGTGTGATAGTTTGACTTCAGTTTGTTATCAGTGTAGATCTCGAGGTGTTTGTTCTCCTCCACTGCCTCAATCAGCTGAACGCTTAACAATGTTGGTTTTATTGCTGAGCAATTTTTTCTAAAATCAAATGATCCTCACATTTTCCCAAAGCCTGAGTTGACGTCTTCAAATTTCTTCATTTGTCCGACCAACAGTCCAAAACCCAAAGTTAACAAGTTTACTATCATAGAAGTAAAAAAAACTTGTCAAAATATTCACATTTGACAAACTAGAACCAGTTTTGGTGTTTTTTTCAAAAAAATTATCAGAATAGTTCCCCATTCTGTTTGATTAATTTCAGCTCTAAAGGGATGTTTTCTTTCTTTTAGTAAATTTACATTTGTGAAGGTAAAATGTTGCAATGATAAAACTTAAATTCATAATAAAATAAGAGTCATTGTCTTAATCATGTAAATAGAAACTCAAAATAATATCTTAGAAGAAAAGTGGAAAGTTTTGAACTCTGAAGGTCTTCATGTCTTTCCAGAGTTTATGGGTGAATCTGCAGCTCCACAATAAGAGAGAAACAGTTTCAGGTTGTAATTCACAGAAAGAAAACATCACATCAGTATCGTTTTTAACTTCTGAAGGAAAAATGTTACAGGATAAAACTCATGAATCAACTTTTAAAAATGTATTTGACCTCATCAGATATGAAAAAGCTTTGCTGTGGAGTCCAAACTTTTCTCCAGTTTCCATCTTTCACATAATAATTCCAGTATGATATTGTACAGGGAACAGCAACAATGTTGTTCTGAAACAAAGCTCTTATGTTGTCGTTATTTCTGCTGGAACCAGAAAAACAACATCTGGTGGAATCCATGCAACCGAGAATTGAGGTTGTTTTGGGAGCAAAGGGAGGCCCTGCCCAGTATTAGTGTGCTGTTCCTAATAAAGTGCTCAGTGAGTGTATATTCCTTCATTCACAGTTATTCAGGAAGTACTTATTTATAATTCATCAATTATCAGGATTTGTAATTTGCTTTTTCTTTGGTAACTTATTGTAAAATGTTAAAAACACAACCGTTAGCAGCTCTACCCTGGATGATATTTCATGTGTTAGTGAATGAAATATTGATTGTGGTTGTAATGTATTCTTGTGGACAGTAGCAGGTAGTTTGTTGGTTTGGACAGCAGGTGGTGCTGCTGCATCAACAACGAGCTGAAACTCAAACATACAACAGTGTGTTTTTGTCTCACAGGGAGACAAGCTGGGTTCAAACCTGTGACATGGACACAACTCCAATAAATCTACATAAATATCAGCTGTGAAACAGGAAGCTTTGACATTTTATGAACATCTTCTAATCCAGTTTCCACCTTATATTTCCCCTTCAGTAGCTTTAAGGTTGTAAAACTGCTGCAGCAGCTGGATTAGATTCAGTGTTGAAGTAAAACATCAAACCATCATCATTGTTTTCTTTATTTCCACTGGTCCATTTACTCAAGTACTGTACTTTACTACAATCATCAGGTACTTGTACTTTACCTGAGTACACACATTTTAATAATACTTTATACTTTTTACTGCACTACATTTATTTCACTTATTTTTACTTTTCAGATTTAGATTTTACAAATGCAGGACTTGAACTTGTAACAGAGTATTTTTTCACTGTAGTATTGATACTTTTGAGTAATTGATCTGAATACTTCCTCCACCTCTGTTTATTTCACAGAAGAAGCTCCTCGTTAGAGTCCAGCTTTAAGATTTGATCAGTTCTGACTCTGATTCTTGTCTTATTATTCCAGTCAGAAAATAAAGCAAAATAAAATGTATTTTCAGCAGATTCAAGCTGCCATAATAAGTCATTAATGATAAATGATGATGAATGAATGAAATAGTTTCAGTTTAGTTTTTATTCTTATTACTGGTCACAAACTGTGGCTGGTTTTTCAACATTCATTCAGTCTCAGCAGCTGCTGACTCAGTTTTTACTGCCACAGCATCTCTGACCTCATGTTCTCACATTAAAATGATCCCAATCAGGTTTACAGATTGTAATTTGGGGAAAAAGAGAGCAGTGGTATTGATCGGTACTCAGTATCAGCAGATACTCTGAGTACTGAGAGTCAGTATCAGGAGAGAAAAAGTGAGATTTGTGCGTCTCTAAAGAAAACCAAGAAAACATCTCAGTTCTGTCATTTGGAAAATGAATCAGACTTGGATTTGAATAAAATGGTGGATGTTTTTCTTCAGAGGAAGGTGAGAACAAATCATCTGGTTTAAGGTCAGACAGCTCAGTCTGTGTTCACTTTAATATTTAGTTGTACCAGTGTGTCTCTGTGATCAATGCTGATCAATAAATATCAGGTTGTCCTGTGTAATGTTAATAATGAATATCAGTGAGGTGTTTTTGATACTTGGAGCAGTTCTGCTTTCACATGTAAAATGCAGCGTTAGATTTCACTCTCTGATCAGCGTCACTGTTCATGTTGTTGAGTCTAACTGATAAATGTTAGTCAGTCCTGCTCTGACACATACAGCACAGATACTTATGGCTGGGACTTTGTCTATGTACAGTGCAGCTAAATAACAGCTGGCAGGTGTGTTTTTCTTTGTAAAGCAGGAATTTAATGAAGCTGCAGGTGTTTCTGATCTGTGCTTGTTGTGTTTTTAATACAGTGTGTTTCTTTGCTTCATGCTGTCAACAGTTAACCTGTTAAGCAACATTTCAGCCTCGGTGGCTTGATTCATCTCTCTGGAGTCTTCTGAATCACATCAAAGCTACAGTCAACTGAAAAGGTATTTGGTGTAAAATAATGTGTTGATGTGTGATAAAGGTTTGAGAGTCTCCAGTCTCTCTCCTCCTCCTGCTCTCCTGTACAGCTCAGGTGGATCATTACAACATTCTGCAGCAAAGAGACACAACCGCTGTCCAAGCTGCTGATCCTGGAACAGTCAGGGATCATCAAGCTGTCTGATGTTACTCTGTCGTCCACAAGCTAACAGTTAGCATTCCCTCTGCTGACAAATAACAGCATGCAATCTTCAAGACTGGCAGATTTGTCGTTGCTCAAGGTTATCTGAAGGTTATCTCAAGGTTACTGACTGCTGATGTGAAGAGAGGAATCGCTGCAGGATGTCTGATTAGTCACTGTTTCTTAGTTTTAGCGGTTAAATGACAAACTTGGTCATTTCCACTTGAACTTGAACCTTCATTGTTGCCTCATTTAAAGGTGTATGAGGATAGGAGGGTGTGTGCTTCTGAAACACATATAAAAGGAATATATAGCGAGTGAAACAACTGCAAATAATAATACTCTTATACACGTTATTGAGGAAATAATCACTAATTTAACTTATCAGCCAAAGTGATGAAAAATAACGAGTAGCAAAGAGTAGTTCAACCACTATCAATCAAATCATATAATAATGTAAATTATCTTTCATTACTACTATGCACAACATAAAGAAAAGTTGAGATGTATAATAAATATTAGATCTAACCATAGATTTTACAAGAATATGGTATTTAACTTTACTAATAAAGATAACATGCACACCGAGCCTTAACTTGTAACACCTGCATGTCATACAGCTCCTGCCTCACCATTCACCACACATCATTATAGTTTAGTGCAATCATGGCAATTAACAGCAAATCACTTCCAATAACTTCACTATATACATAACTTCCACATCTGTAACTAACAATAACACTGTGATTTAAAGGCCATTAAAAGCTTACAGCATCTGCTTTTAACCTAAATTGGTCATTAACAACTTCTCTCTCTCAACCTCAATAAACAGAAAGAACAGAAAGATGATTGATCACCTACTTTTGTTGTATAAAATGAGACAACTTAAGTCCCAAAGCAAAGAGGTGATCAATAACTGTCAACTTGTGATAAATAAGTTTCCAGGTAAGAGATTAAGACATGACAGAAGAGCAGCATAACTAACAAAACAGGAAGTGGAGTAAGAAAACGTTTTACCGTTTAAATATCAAATAATCTAATCATATAAATGCACACCTCGCTTTTCAGTCTGGAGTGAAATTAAAAGGCGATTGATGACAATATTGATCTGATGGGTTGTAAAGTTAGAACACTCATTGTAGTCATGTGAGTGTTTATTTTAGATTGACTGTTACAAGTTGATGTTTAATTCAGTCACAGTGATTATTGTTCAGGATCTTATGAACTATTTGTGCTTTTCATGTCTGTGCTTCTGTTCTTCATGTTTCTATTAGTGTCTAAATTTATATTAACATTAATATTTCCCAATTTATTGCTTTATATGTCTTGTATGATGTGTTTCTGTGTCGCATATTTTAAATAGTAGCTGACAATGTAGTATGATGTGCTGCATGCTATTTTTTTAACTAACATTAATATGTTTATTAAGATGCATTTTCATTGTTAAATCAACCAATAAAGTTATCAAGTGAATTCAATAATAATTTTATACAACAAATAAATGGAGACTAAGTGACTGTGAGTTTAATTTAAGCCTCAACTGACTGAAATATTTTTATATTTTAAGAAGCAATTGTTCCCTTTCATGTTTCATTTCCAATGTTTAAATATTATTTAATACACAGTTCAGATTATACAATAAAATAATACTAATACAATACAAACTGAAGTCTTTGGTGACTGAGCCTGCAGTCACAGCAGGCCACATCCACAACTGACCTGTTTGCACACAAAATAATGTGAAGACATCAGGTTTAAAGTATTTCGATGATGAGGTCATACAGGTCATATCAGGCTGAAGTCCAGGCAGCAGCTTCTGTCAGCTAGAAAATACTTCTGGAAAATGACACTTTGATATGTGAGAGGGAAAATAACGTGATAACATATTTTTGGGGCACAATGTGACGCTGTTTCCACTAGTATTTACTGCTCAGACTCTATAGACGACTGTCTCAAGATGCAGAATCGGCCTCCTTTACTCTTTCATATTTCCACTGTGGGTTGTTTGGACACATTGTCCATGTATGTTAAAATGAATTGTATATTGATCATTTACACAATGTAGATACATATGTAACAGTATATACAGTCAATACTTTAAAGATGATCAAAATATGAAAGTGAAATATAACAGATGTGATGGATATAATAAAATAAAAGTCCAGGTGAGCACTCTGTTAAAATCATAATTATATAAATATATATTATCTTTATGACCGTTATTAAACCATGTCCTCTTCTAAACATACAAACCACTTTATTCTTACAATATGTGACAGAACTTCTTCCTTAAGTGTGATGTCTGGTTCAGATGAAATAGGACAGTATGTTAACGACTTCACATGGATGCACTGAAACCCCATTAAGCCACTTATTTATATTTTAAGCATTATTCCGTTATTTCTGTGCAGTTGCTTTATTTTGTTATCTTGTTGATAAAATCACTAAAGTGCCAGTGGAGTGAAATTGCTTCAGATATATGATATACGAAGAACAAACATACAGACAGACAGAGATTCCTTGTTTTATACAGAGAGATGGTTTCTGTCCCCAATTAACTGATCCTAAATCTGAAACACACACACACACACACACACACACACACACACACACACACACACACACGGAACAAACAGGGAGGAACACTGAAAGTGAAAGTATTCAGTCTGTTCTTCAGACTCCATTTTAAAGTCAACAGAGCAGAAGGAGGAAAACAGTCTGAGGCAGGGTGAGTGTTAATATTAGAGCTGTAAATAATGATAACTGTCATTATTGATCAATCTGATGATTATTTTTCTGATTCATTGTTTAGTTAAACTGTGTCAGAAAAATATGAAATTACAGTGTTGACGTCTTCAAACGTTGTTTCCTTTGTTCTTTTCCTGGTTTCTGCGTCCTCACAGTGATGTAACGCTGGTTCGGTTAAAATAGAGAGAAATCAGTAAAGAAGGACTCATGTCGGCCTCACACCAAACGACTTTTCAAAAGATGTCACTGTCGCAGACAAATTTCCAATGTCGGAATAAAATCATGAGCGTTTTGCTAGAGTTGTGGCGCGCTCCCGTCATTTCCGCCGTTTGGTGTAAGGTGGTCAAAAAACTCAGTCCGAGCGTCTCAACTCAGTCTTTATCTCGTCTTGACGTTCCGATCAAATCAAACATGTTTAATATTATCCTGAGTCTTTAGTTTTGGCTCATGCAAATAGTGAAGGTGCGCTCTGTCCAGTACGGATTTACACATCGAGTTTTTTTCTACCATGTGACCCCAGGGGCTCTCCGTAGTCCAGCACCAAACGTGAAGCGGCAAAGTGACTATAACGACCGAAATAAATCCTCAAATACCGTCACACACGATGGACGGTGAATTAACAATGTTACGAGTCGGTGTTTAATTCTGCGTGTATCTGATCCACCGTCCAGCACGTATTTTAGTGAGAAATGTAATTCTTGAAACTGTTCGCCTCTCATTCCCACCGTCTTCTCCCACTAAAATAGTGCAGCTAACCAACGGAGGCTGGTGGCGAGTTGAGGCGACAAAATCCAAAATGTAAAGTTTGTACACAAATATAGTTTATCTTTATGGATTAAATTAATGCCGAGTTGACAAGAAGACTGTCGACATATGACGCCTTTTATCTTGTGTTTCTAGAATTATGTGTTTTTGCAGACACGTAAGGAATTGTTAATATGTCATATTTATTAGAGGAAGTTTGGCGTAATACTTTCCCCGGAGAGCGCAGGGAGTTTCAGTTTAATTCACTGCTACTATGTACATATTTAACATTTTGTCACCACTACAGAAACAGCAGGTAGCTGTGAAAGTATGATAAGGTTGTCTGACGCTGACTGCTGTTAGTTATTGGTTTGACAGTCTAATATGTGTTTGTGTTGATTACTGACGGTGGCTGATTGTACTCAGTTTCTATCGGCAGTATGCAGTAAATGGTCGCCCTTTGTGTGTGTGTTTAAACTACTTTCCTAACATGATGTGTTTGATGGTTTTATTAATGACTCCTGATGAAACTTTAAAGCTCAGCATTCTCGTTGACCTTTAGCTTCCTTTTTTATAAGTCACATGAACATTTATTCACCCAGAAAAAACTCATATTTCTCTGTATAACATGACCTCCTCTTTCTGTCAGCTGCAGTGTATCTGCAGTTTATTTACTGTGTAGCGACTACTGGCAACAACGTAAAAGTCGCTGAGAGGCTGAGGTAGGGCCTTGTTTGCCGTTTGTCCGACACGCTACCAAAAAGATTCGCTGAGATCAAAACTGTAGGTTTAATAACTTTTATTAATGAAAGTGATCAACTTATTATAACTTGCACAAAATATAGGCTACTCAAAATAATCACTGCGTTCAGGTGTAAAACAGCGATCAGGTGTAAAACAGCGGTCAACAAAAAATACGACGACCCACTCACCCTCTGTCTCTTACCAGCTGGCATGCAGGTGAACAGGTGCTTAAATTAACTATAGGATACCACCGCCCATATCCATGTGACCTGATTATCAATCCCCATGATCATGCAATAATAAACAAACCAAAATAACCCAAAATATAAAACAAAAGAATTACCACTTTGCAATTCATTCAAACTTGAAATTAATCCATTCATGGCTCCTACACGCCAGCCCCTAATTATTAGGTTATTACATAATAATTACTCACATTGCAGATGTTAATAGGAGGCATGAAGCAATTAAAAGCTCAATAATCAAAGTCCATAAATTTACTTTACATTTTCGATCTTCTTTCTTCCTCCCGATCCTGTACATGAGTCATAAGTCAGTAAGACCAGAGGTTACTAGCACATAGTCTTATCAGAGTGATCTTTACCATCACTCTATGTCTGTCAGTCAAAATCAGAGTCAAAATGGAGGTCAAAGTGTCACAATGTGCATCAACCACTCCTTATCCAGCTTCGGCCTCCTGTAGTAGACAGACTTTGGTTATTGGTCGGTCCAGGCAGCTGCTCTTTGTTTTGATGCGTACCTGACGCACAAAACCTCTCCTGTCTGGAAAGGTTTGTAGGACTCTTCCCATGACCCAGGAGTTACGAGGTGCCGTGTTATCCACTATAAGCACTACATCTCCAGGGATGAGGTTGCGCTTCACTCCTGACCACCTCTGACGCTCCTGCAGTTGAGGTAAGTATTCTTTAACCCATCTTTTCCAGAACAAGTCAGACATGTACTGGACCTGCCTCCATCGTCTACGCACATACATGTCTGTCCCCTGGAAGACTCCTGGTGGCAAAGATGGTAAGGTCTTCAAAAGTAACAGGTGATTTGGTGTCAATGCTTCCAGGTCATTAGGATCTGTGGATGCTTTAGTAATTGGACGGCCATTGATGATGGCTTCCACTTCACAGAGAACTGTGTGAAGGCCTTCTTCGTCCAAGTTTTGCACTTTTAAAGTGGAATTGAGGACTTTCCTCACTGATCTAATTAACCTCTCCCAAGATCCTCCATGATGTGAGCCAGCCGGGGGGTTAAAAGTCCATTTTATTCCTTTCTGAAGGAGAACACCATTAATCTGAAACTGATTCCACTGCTCAATAGCTGTTCTCAATTCACGCTCTGCTCCAATGAAGTTTGTCCCATTATCAGAGCGCAATTCCTGAACTTGACCACGCCTCGCTATAAAGCGTCTGAGTGCATTAATGAAAGAGTCTGTGTCCAGTGAAGGTGCCACTTCAAGGTGGATTGCGCGTATGGCCAGGCAGGTGAAAATGACTCTATACCTCTTCACTACACTCCTTCTGCTCCTCACCTCGAAAGGTCCAAAATAGTCAACTCCAACACAAGTAAAAGGAGGTTCATCTGGAGTAACTCTTTCATAAGGTAAGTCTGCCATCTGCTGGGACACTGGCTGAGCATTCAACCGTCGACAGATGATACACTTTGACAGAACTCTCCTTATGGCTGTACTGGCACCAGTGATCCAATATCTCTCGCGCAGTTTGGATAACATGTGGTTACGACCACCATGTCCCACCTCTTGATGAATGTGCCTCAGAAGAATGGCTGATATATGTAAATCCTTAGCCAGTATTATGGGATGTTTCGTTTCTGCTGGCATAGATGACCTGCTGAGCCGACCACCAACTCTCAAAGCACCATCCTCCATCAGTGGGCAGAGTGCGTAGATGTGACTGTGCCCCTTCACACTTTTTCCCTTTTGCAGCCTGGAGAATTCCTCTGGAAACCTCTTCCTTTGACTAAACTTGATGATCTCCAGTTCAGCCTTCTCAAGCTCCTCCACTGATAGACAACTTGAAACTGTCTCTCTCTTAAAAGTTTCCATGTCCTTCTCCAATGAACGTCTTTGTTGGTCCGTATCCAAATCAGACTGTGCAAGAGCCATGCTCAATTGTCTCCTCTTGTGACAAACAGACAAGAGCCAAGTCTTAAATCTCAAGATCCAAGCAACAGACTTTCTCAGATGGGTCCAAGAGTCAAAGTAATGGATCATGCGAGTCACTGCATCAACCTCCTCTCTGACCTGTACAGCATTCACTGCAACAGCTTTCTTAACCTCAGGGTCATCTGATGGAAGTTGAAGAGCATCGTCAGGAGAGACAGGCCACTCACTCTCAGGTTGAAGGAGAAAATGAGGCCCTGACACCCATGTTGCATTCTTGAGAAATGTATCTACTTTCACACCCCTGGAGGCAACATCGGCTGGATTGCGTGCAGTTTCAACATACCTCCATTGAGAAGGGTGTGAGGCCTTGCGAATTTCTGAGACTCGGTTGGCAACAAAGACTCTGAATCTGGAAGTCTCATTTTTGATGTACTTGAGCACAGAAGCACTGTCCGTCCAAAACACAGAATCCTGAAGATGCATATGCAGCTCTTTCCTCCACAAGACATCAATGCGACTTGCCATGGTGGCAGCAATAAGCTCCATTCGGGGGATGGTAACAGACTTCAGTGGAGCTACCCTAGCCTTTCCCATAACAAAGGCACTGTGTACTTGAGAGTGGGCATTTTGTGACAACAGGTAAGTCACTAATCCATAGCCCTCTTCACTTGCATCACAGAAATGATGCAGCTGTGCTGTAGTAACTTCTCCAAAGTCCAGTGGTTTCAGACATCTCATGATGTTACATTTCTCCAAATGATAAAGTTCATCCAGCCAACTTGTCCAGTCCTGAGCAACCGACTCAGGTATGACATCATCCCAGCCAAGTGCTCTCCTGCACAGATCCCTTAAGATCTTCTTCGCTGACAGGATGACAGGACTCAAGATACCAAGAGGATCATAGATGGAGCTAACTGTTGAGAGAATCCGTCTCCTGGTGAGTGGTCTGTCCTTGATCACAATCTTGAACTTAAAAGTATCAGACTGGATACACCATTCCACCCCAAGTACTCTCTCTACTGGTAGCACATACTGGTCCATGTCCAACCTTTTCATATCCTTAGCTCTGTGGCTCTCAGGTATCACAGACAGAACATCACGCCTGTTGCTTATCCACTTTGTGAGCTGGAATCCATCTTTAGCACAGATGGAGACAAGGTCATGATAAAGTGACACTGCTTCCTCCTCCGAAGCTACTGACACAAGACAGTCATCAACATAGAAGCAATGTAGGACCTTATCCACCACTTCCTGGCTGAACTGTTCTTTGTTGTCCTCTGCACATTTTCTGAGGGCAAAATTGGCACAGCTGGGAGACGACGTCGCCCCAAAGAGATGCACCATCATCCTGAAGTCGAAGAGATCTTGATTTAAATCCCCATCAGGCCACCAGAGGAACCTCAGCAAATCAACATCTTCCAGTGGCACTCTTACCTGGTGAAACATGGATTCAACATCTGCCATGATCACCACTGGTTCTTTCCTGAATCTGGTCACCACTCCTATCAGTGAACTTGTAAGATCTGGTCCCTGTAGGAGCTGAGCATTAAGTGATGTTCCCTGGAAACTCGCTCCACAGTCAAAGACAACTCTGATCTTTCCTTTTTTAGGATGGTAGACGCCATGGTGCGGAATATACCAGACCTTGCCATCACTACGTTCCACATCCTCTTCAGGCACCCTTTCAGCATAACCTTTGGCAACAAGGTCATTCATGAAGGCCATATAATCAGCATGGAATGAGGAATCCTTCTGAAGCCTCTTCTTCAGGTGTAAGGCACGCTGCTCAATGATTTTCTTATTATTTGGCATGCTAACGTCCCTTTTCCTCAGAGGTAAGTTGATCTGATAGTGGCCATTCACTTGCTTTGCTGAGTTTGTGACCAGTTCCATAAACTTTTGATCTTCTCTTGACATGCCAGTTTGTTCATCCATGCTGCATTCAGGGAAATCTGCCTTAAATTGCTGCTGCCAAAGTTCGTCCAAACACACAACTGACACTCTGTTCACTTGTAACTCTGGCTGCTCACAGTCCATTGCATCTCCACTGTCTCCTTTCAGTGGTCCGTTCACAGTCCAACCCAGCATTGTCCTTATTGCATAGGATCCATTATTAACACTGCGTATGACTTGCAATGGTTCCAAGGCCTTAGAAACATTTGTCCCTATCAACAGCTCAATCCCTGCCTCAATCTCAGGCAAATTGACATGTTTTAAATGAGGCCATCTCTGAAGATCACTCTGTCTCGGAATGTTCCCTTTGTGAACAGGCATGCACATCTGCGTGTAAGCCTTGGGCAGTTCACAGAAGTGCTCCTCATTCAAGCCAGCTACCTCCAGGCCTGACACGATGTGACTGCTCACAACTTTCTCTTGGCCCATTGTCCGTAAAAGAATATGTACCTTCTTCCCTGTAAGGTCAAGCTTGTGCATCAGAGACTCTGTGCAGAACACTGCTGTACTGCCTTGGTCCAAGAAAGCATAGGTGGTGACAATCTTGCTCCCCTTTCTGGATTTAACTTGCACTGGAAGTATGGGAAGTTTACAATCATGATCACCAGCCCCAGTATGACCACTTGCCACCAGAGTGCTGTCCACTGACACCTCTGCTTTCCTCTCAGCTAGGTCAGATTCCTTTTGCTTTGGAGGAATGTGAAGTATGGTTGGATGTTTAAGACCACATTTTGCACAGGAAATCCATTTTCTGCAATCTTTGCTGATGTGCCCAATACACAAACAGCCAAAACAGACACCATTGTCCTTCAAGAAGCCAATCTTCTCTTTATGTGCTCTTTTCCCCAACTGAGGACACAAATCCAATGCGTGACCTCCTCCACAGCAAAGACATGTCTTCCCACAGGGGCTACAGTGGTAGCAAAACTGGTTCCTTTAATTCCAGAAAGAGATTGTGGATTGTGCTTGCTTACACCTTTGTTTGTTGTCAGCGATGGAGCATCCTGTATGTTTCCAAACACTGGGTCAGTTAAGATTCTCACTTGTCTCTCAATGAAATTAGTGATGTCAATGAATGTAGCTCTCTGGCTGCGCCTTTCTTGCAGTTCACAGGCTACAGTTCTCCACATGTCCCTAAATTTGTAAGGCAGTTTCCTTATAATGGCCAGCATATTGGCAGGCATGTCTAGCTCATGCAAGTATTGCACCTCTTCCATGGCATTACAGCAGCCTCTGAGGAAAAAGCTGTAATCTTGAAGAACTTTTACATCTTCAGTTTTGATCGGAGGCCATGAAAGAGCCCTTTCCATGTATGCAGATGCAACCTTCTGCTCATTTCCAAACTGCTCCTGTAGTAAAGCCTTAGCCTTAACATATCCCCTCTCTGGATCAATGTGCTGGCAGCTTCTAACAAGCTCTTTTGGATGACCCTTAGTGTACTGCTCCAGGAAATAGAGTCGGTCACTGTGGCTCGCAGTGTTCCTTTCCACACCATCCTCAAAAGCCTTCATGAAGGCATGATATTTTAATGGATCACCATCAAAGGTTGGTATATCTCGCTTGGGCAAAGATGAAAGACATTGCTGCTGTATCAACAGTGTAGTGATTTCATTTTGCTTCCTCATAATACCAAGCATGTTGTTTTGGTCTTCATTTTCTGGACCCATATTTGCATACGACACATTTCCATATTGCATTTGTGTAGTTGCTTGAGCATCATGATACACTGAATGTTGCTGGGGTTCATGGCACCCTATAGACATAGGCTTCAAATGAAAGAACTGAGATGGATTTTTCTCCTCAGGCCTTGCTCCTGTATCCAGGTGATCACATTTGATTTCCTTTTGTGACATTTGTGGAATAAATGAATTTGCCTTAGCACTGAGGGTTTGTGTTTTTCCTTGTCTTTTTTCCAAATAAGAATTCATCCCATCTGATTGCTTTGTTATAGAGGTTTTCCCACTTAGGATGCTCTGAGATCTGAACACATTTAGCTTAGCCATGTGTGTAGCAATTTCCTCATCCAGTTGAAGCTGCTCCTTCCTTTTACGTAGCCGTTCCTCCTCTTCTTCCAGTTCGTGTTTGTCCTTTAATAATTTTTGTCTTATCTTTAAAGCTGCCAAGTCCGCCTCAGCTTTAAGACGTGCAGAAGAAATACTAGAAGCAGCAGACTTTCTTCCTGTTGCAGAGTTTTGTGATCTGGACACTCTGCTTCCCACATTTGACACACTGTCACTTGGCTTTACATCATCTTGTATATCATCTGTCATGATTATGGATGCAGCCTGCATTATTACTTGAGGTTCATCGGCTATTTGAAGAAAAGACACATCTTCATTGATTCCAACAGGATCAGATTGAACACAACTGTCATAATGGAGCAGTTCCTCTGGTTCACTCAACCATTGTTCAACATGCCCTTTAAATGTGTTGCTGTATTTCACAATGCTGGAAAACCATTCATTTTGTTTCCTCTGTTCATCCTCTGGGAGTAAAGGAATCAACATATTATGTGACATGTTGGCATTTTCACAAAGTTGAATTAAACTCTCTAAAAGGGATTGTACATGAGAGACGTTTTCCCTTTTTTCATGAATGATTTCATTTGTGGTATGAGCCCTTTAATTTTATTCACAGTCATTTTGCGTTCCCGTTGAAGCTTTTCAATTTTATTCACCAACGCCTTTGCGGTGAGTTGAACTTTTCTTTTCCCACACTCCATTTGAGAACTTGCAACATCAGCATTTATTTGACTCATTTTTCCTCTTTTGAGTTCCTTTTCGATTACTTTTTCAATACATTATTTGTGCATTTAAGGACACATCCACAGACCGAAAGGCAATTCATCCAGCAAACATCACATTTCCACATCAACTGCGCAGCGGCAACTTCAAAGAGACCAAGCGGAGATTCCTTATTTTTGCATCACGGAGATAATTCAGCACCGGTAATCAATCAGCCAGTCGTCCCCAGCGGACACACAGCAGTGAATATGCAAGCCGCATTCCTTCCATTAATACACAGCTTAATGCGTATAAACACCGGTAAGCCTACCTGGCTTCTGTGGTTGGCTTTGACTGCGGCTCCTGAAGTTGTAATAGTTGACAGCTCGATGATCGCTTTGTTTAAGCCCCTTCCAATCGATCCTTGAGCCCATGCGCCATCCGGTGATGTTTCTTTTAATGCCGTTTTTTGTTGACAAAATGTAGCGCCTTCTGGCAACAACGTAAAAGTCGCTGAGAGGCTGAGGTAGGGCCTTGTTTGCCGTTTGTCCGACACGCTACCAAAAAGATTCGCTGAGATCAAAACTGTAGGTTTAATAACTTTTATTAATGAAAGTGATCAACTTATTATAACTTGCACAAAATATAGGCTACTCAAAATAATCACTGCGTTCAGGTGTAAAACAGCGATCAGGTGTAAAACAGCGGTCAACAAAAAATACGACGACCCACTCACCCTCTGTCTCTTACCAGCTGGCATGCAGGTGAACAGGTGCTTAAATTAACTATAGGATACCACCGCCCATATCCATGTGACCTGATTATCAATCCCCGTGATCGTGCAATAATAAACAAACCAAAATAACCCAAAATATAAAACAAAAGAATTACCACTTTGCAATTCATTCAAACTTGAAATTAATCCATTCATGGCTCCTACATACTGTTTTTTTGAAACATGATTTCAGGCCAGTTGGAGTAGTTAAACCTGTGACACTCACACCTGAATCTGTACAGTGGAGTGAATTGAGTTGCATTGTGGGTAATGTAGGCACCAGGTTTTGACAGGAAAGAAGAACGTGTGGAATAAAAAATAATATCTCTGGTTCTGCTGCATTGATTTCGATCCTGTTTTTAAACTATCTATTGTGAATACGACAATGTTACAGGAAAGAAATGCTGAATGACTTTAGTGCTCTTTTAGTTATGCATTCATGACGCCAGCTATATTACAGATTCTGTGTCTGAGGAGGTCATAGTGATCAGATTGGATGGTTAGAAAATAGTTATTCTACTTTGGGCCAAAACTGTGAGGAAGGGCACATAAAATTGTAATATATATATATATATATATATATATATATATATATATATATATATATATATATATATATATATATATATATATATATATATATATATATATAATTTTAAAAAACTGCATAATGGAAGATCATTCCAAGAAAGGCAGTAAGAGGGTGCATCCTTCAACAATGTCTTGTTCAGAGACATTTCAATCGAAGAGCAAAAATACCTGCTGTGAGGTGCAGCCACAGTTTCTTCCTTTCGTGGTGTTTAGCTGAAGAAGTTGAGCGGACTCCAGGAATTGTGAAAACAGCAGACAGTCATTATTCTCTACTTCAATATATTGTGTAAAACACTTTAAACTGCCTTAATGTATGAAATTTACTGTATAAATAAACTTTCCTGCAGGTTTTGGCATCTAGCTCAACCAGAGGAAACAGGATGAGTGTTTATCACCAACAACTGTAGCAGCACTAGTAGATGATACAAGAGGTTCAGTGGTTCCTCAAATCATAATGTTGACAAGCATCTTTCACTCTGAGTTGTCCTTGAGAAAGACACTGTATGTCTGTTGGCTCATGATCAGCAACTGACCTCTGACCTCCCAGTTTAAGCACCAGGAATAAAAGTGGTGAAGTGTAGTATCTCATCATTATTATTTTCCCTTCAGGTTTTCACAGGACAAACAGCTCCTCTCAGCGTCCAACGTTATCAGCTGACCATTCATGAACTTCTGTAGAGGTATGTGAGGTAAAAATATAGAAGTTTATCCTTAAATGTGCTGTAATACCAGCAGAGGGCAGCACTTCATAAAAACATGATACTGCTCACCGAAAGTGCAACAATAAAAATGAGATATACTCATCTGATATGAAATACAGACATCAAAAGCTTCACACTTGGAACGTGGCTTCGAAAAGTTTGTTGTTTGCTTCCTCACAGAGGATGTAAATGTATTCAGCTAGAATTCATGTGATAATGTGGATTGTTGTGAGTTTTCAGTGGTGAAAAACTGAAACTATGAAAATAACCAAAGTTGTGATCTGTTTGTTCAAGCAGTAGATGATTTACATTTAACATGCACATGTACAAAAGTCATACTGGTAAAGTGTCATGAGATGAGAACTGAATACATGTCCTTCCTGTTTAAAATGTCTCTTTATTTTCAGCAGGGGGGCATAATGGTGAAATTTAAAGAGGAGCTCTTGAAAACTCTGGAAGACTTAATAGAGGATGAGTTTAAGAAGTTCAAGTGGTTCCTGAAGGAGGATGATGTCCTGGAGGGCTTTAAAGGCATCCCAAGGGCTCAGCTGGAGAAAGCAGGAAGGGAGGACACAGTGGATCTAATGGTACAGAAATATCAGGATCCTGGAGCTCTGCAGGTAACCATGAAGATTTTAGAAAAGATCAACAGGAATGATCTGGTGCAGCGTTTACAAAACTCCAGCTCTGGACCAAAAGGTAAATCAGTGTCACATGCATTTCATAAATTACATGAGTTATGAGTTACAGTGTTCTATTAATGTGTTAACAAAAATATGTAGAAATAATGTTAGAGATTGATTTGTCGTTCTTTATGGTACCACCTTCATCAAAAAGTAGCAGGATAAAGAATATTTCTTAAATTTCTCATAAGCTAAAATAAATTTGGTTAACTGGCTCACAACATGAAAACACAACAACTGTATTCCTGTTTTTACCTGCAACATCCTTGTTGCTGCTGCAACCAGTCATCTGTTAGTCTCACTCTCCATCTTACCCTTACTGGGAAGCAAGAGCCCAAGATACTTGAACTTTCTCACTGGGGACCCAGAAGAGATAATGAGATAAAGAACTTTTTACAGCTTCTAGAACTTATCTCAACCACTTCATACTTGGCTACAAATAAAATAAATCTTTATTGTCTCAGAGGGAAATTTGCCTTGGACACACACAGCTGCTGCTGTACAGCACCAAATAATTCAACATACTGTGATCAAAAGTTCTCAGGATAAAAACTAAAAATCAATAAATCCTTCGAATTCTGAGATCCTCAAAATAAGTACATCACTTAAAAAAACATAAATCACTTGTTTGTGTGTCTGTGTTGCTGGTGGAACCGTGTCACCGGATGTTTAGAAATCAAGCCAGTACTTGCAAACGTCATGGTTCAATGAGACCAGCAGACCTGCAGTACCAGTCAAAAGTTTGGACACACTTTCTCATTCAAGTGAATATGAAGGTGGTCTGGACCTAAATGACTGAGCAGCAAGATGAACGGTGGAAAATAGGGGAAGGGTGGAGCAGAGAGAGAAAGAGAAAAAAGATAGGTGCTTGCAGGAGATGCAGCTAAATGCCGCCATGTAAGTCAGTAAATAAACGAGCTAGCTAGCTAACGTTAGCTACCTAGCTAACATAGCTAATGTTAGCGATGCGTCATCATCGTCTCCTGACAATGTTAAAGCTGCCAAGAAACTGGATAATCAATAATAAAAGTGTTTGTTCCCTTAACTTCCTCAAATACATTGATGGCATAATTGGCATATCTAGTCTAGTTAATGTGGTGAATATTTGAAAATTAATGCATTTTGGTGAAAATCTCAGTCAGTGAGTTCATACTTTGAGCTCATAATTGAAAATTATTGAGACAACACAACGTCTTCTGTCACTATTCAAGCTACTGTAATTTGTTGAAAGTTAAAGATCTGTGTTATTTAATGTTTGTGTTGGTTAAAGGGCTATTTTAACCTTCGATGGGTAACTGTTAGTGTATATCAGTAAACTGAGGAGGGTATTGTGCTCTTGATCTGTTCTTTGAATAGATGGAGAGAGTTGTTAACTGTATTATATTGGTACATTAAAAGATCTGGTGTGTTGTGCTTTTGCTTTTTGCTTTTTGAAGGTGGAGAGAGTAGCACTGATGCCACAGCAGTACAGAAGCCCACTACTTCAGAGCAACCTGCAGGTACAAGGCATTTTCTATTTTGTTAGTATATTAGTTATTTATTTAGTTATTTATTATTTAATAACTGTTGGTCGAAAGTTAGTCCTTGTGTTGTCTCCCTCCTTATTGATGTGCAGCTTTGGTTTTATTTGAGGTTCATAACAGTACATTATACTAAGCAGATGTTGGCTCATTAGTTTGTTATTCACATGCACTACAAATCACCAGAATGCAGGAAATCAAGTATTTATAACTAAAATGTTCCTAGTTGGGGACCCTCAGACTCCCCGCTTAGAAAGTGGCCTGACTGGGACTGTATTTCGTGCTATATTTCCCGGCCTGAATGATTTTGCCAGTCCGGCCCTGGATCCTGGTTTTCCTTTTCCACACAAAGTTGTTCTGTCAGTTACCAGGAATGATCTGGTGAGGGAGTTGTCAAACATCGGCTCAGGAGCAGAAGGTCACAGGAAGATACAAACATGACATCACATCCAGACAGCAGATCTGTGAGGAGAAACAGCCTGTGTCTTTATATTTTTCATAATTTTAGATTCAGTCCAAATAGTAACAGACAGTTACACATTTTTTCAGTTCTTCAGGTTCTGTGCTTCAGCACATTCAATTTAAAATAAAATAATTGACTCTACATTAAAGTCTCAGCTTTAATTTGAGTAGGTTTACGTCAACATAGAAAGAACTGTGTGGGAGATATAAACCGTTGAATACATAGTGGTTTTTCTTTTCCACACAAAGTTGCTCTGTCACTATAGAGCTTTTAACACAACATACAGGACTTCCTGGAGGCTGGTTTCACACTGTGTGGTTAATTTGGGGAGTCATCATTGGATTATTGAAAGATTGTGGATGCAACTGTGGAAAATGTGAATGAACTCTTGTCAGGTGGGCAGTGACGTAATTCTGACAGTTGGTCCTACAAAGTAATTGTTATTGGTTACTGTAATCGAGGTTGTGGATCAGAGAAACGTTGAGTTTCAACATGAATGAAAAGTGCAGAACAAATTAAATCTATTATTTAATTATTTTTATTATTTCCCCAGGTAGATTTCTCCTGGAGAATGTCAATTTCTCTGCCATGTAAATATATAACATGTACTTAACAAAATGCTGTAGATAGGGAAAGTGAAGCAGCTGAATGAAAGGAGAAATCATTACAGAGTGATTTATCCTTGTATTTAAAGTCCAACTAAAACTTAAACAAACACAAAGTGTCCTCTAGAAGTCAAAATAAGTCAGTTTCCACCACTTTACATTTTACTGTTTGTTGAATTCAGACACATTCATGTTGTGAGGAAAAGTTCTGACTCAGACACACAGAACAAAACAGAACAAAAATTCAGGACTAACAAATGTCTTCTATCACTAATACTGATAAAATAAGAAAGTCATGCTTTGAGAATAACTTCAGTGTAGAGGAGAAATCTGATCACTGATTGGCTGCTTGTGCACACAGATCTACAGTAACCAGGTTACTACTGTACATGTTAACACATTCCCTGATTACTCACATAACCTGGTTTCTCTGAGTAACCTGGTTACATAAATGTATGTAAACACACTGATAGTTGTTCTAATCTATATTTTTCTTCCATTTCAGCAGATGGTCTGCAGATGGTTTCAGATCCATATAAGAAAAGTCTAATAAGGAAATGTC
Source organism: Thunnus albacares (assembly GCF_914725855.1). Classification (NCBI taxonomy): domain Eukaryota; kingdom Metazoa; phylum Chordata; class Actinopteri; order Scombriformes; family Scombridae; genus Thunnus; species Thunnus albacares. The sequence continues at coordinate 1,469,076 of NC_058128.1, read as the reverse complement.
AACAAGTGACTGAAGGAATTGATGAAGATGAAAGAGCCCTCCTCAACAGGATCTACACTGAGCTCTACATCACAGAGGGAAAGAGTGAAGAGGTTAATACCCAACATGAGGTGAGGCAGCTTGAAGCAGCTTCCAAGATGAAGATCCACCATGACACTCCAATCAAGTGCCACGACATCTTTAAACCCTTACCTGACCAACAGAAAGACATCAGAGTCGTTATGACGAACGGTGTTGCTGGTATTGGAAAAACCTTCTCAGTGCAGAAGTTCACTCTGGACTGGGCAGAGGGCTTGAAAAACCAAGACATCAGTCTGGTGATTCTGCTTTCATTCAGGGAGCTGAACTTGATCAAAGATGAGAAGTACAGTCTCCTCATGCTGATCCATGATTTCCATCCAACATTACAGAAGGTCACAGCAGAGAAGCTCGCTGTCTGGAAAGTTTTGTTCATCTTTGATGGCCTGGATGAAAGCAGACTTTCACTGGATTTCAAGTTCAACAACAGGAAGGTCGTATCTGATGTCAAACAGCAGTCATCAGTCAACGTGCTGTTGACAAACCTCATCGAGGGGAATCTGCTTCCCTCGGCTCTCGTCTGGATAACTTCCCGACCTGCAGCAGCCAATCAGATCCCTCTGACATGTGTTGACAGGGTAACAGAAGTACGAGGCTTCACTGACGACCAGAAGAAGGAGTACTTCAGGAGGAGATTCAGTGATGAAGAGCTGTCCAGCAGAATCATCTCACACATCAAGACATCCAGCATTCTCCGTGTCATGTGTTACATCCCAGTCTTCTGCTGGATCACTGCTAGAGTTGTGGAGCACATGTTGACTACAGACCAGAGAGGAGAGCTGCCCAAGACCCTGACTGACCTGTACTCACACTTCCTGCTGGTTCAGACAAAGAGGAAGAAGCACAAGTATGATGAAGGACATGAGACGAGTCCACAGGAGCTGACGGAGGCTGACAGCGAAGTTCTTCTGAAGCTGGGGAGGCTGGCGTTTGAACAACTGCAGAAAGGAAACATCATGTTCTACCAAAAAGACCTGGAGCAGTGTGGTCTTGATGTCACAGAGGCCTCGGTGTTATCAGGATTTTGTACAAAGATCTTCAGAAGAGAGAATGTGATCTTCAAGAAAACAGTTTACTGCTTTGTTCATCTGAGTGTTCAGGAGTTTCTGGCTGCAGTCTACATGTACCACTGTTACACCAACAGCAACACAGAGGTACTGAAGGACTTCCTGGGAAAAGACTACAGTAACTCATCCCTGGATGACTTCCTGATGGGAGCCATGGAGAAATCTCTCCAAAGTGAAAACGGCCACCTGGACCTGTTTGCTCGCTTCCTTCATGGCCTCTCTCTGGAGACCAACCAGAGTCTCTTAGGAGGCCTGCTGGGTCAGACAGAGAACAGTCCAGAAATCACTCAGAGAGTCATCAACAACCTGAAGGAGATGAACACTGAGGATATCTCTCCTGACAGAAGCATCAACATCTTCCACTGTCTGATGGAGATGAACGACCGCTCAGTACATCAGGAGATCCAAGAGTTCCTGAAGTCAGAGAACAGATCAGAGAAGGAACTCTCTGAGATCCACTGCTCAGCTCTGGCCTACATGCTGCAGATGTCAGAGGAGGTTCTGGATGAGTTGGACCTGCAGAAGTACAACACATCACCTAGGGGACGACAGAGACTGATCCCAGCTGTGAGGAACTGCAGAAAGGCTGTGTAAGTCCAAATGTGATTAACATTATGAATCAGTGCAGATTAGTAGTTTAGTTCTTCAAATATAAATAATATAAAATTCTTATTATTGTTAAAATAATGCTCTACTTGTTCATAGCTGAAATAATGTCAGTTATATTTAATCTCAGATGAGCTGTTTCAAATGTTGTGAGTGTAAATTATGTTGATTTTTAAGTTTATAGCTGTTAAGTTAATGAAAACAGTTATTCTTTTATTTCTAGTAATTATTGGAATTTACAGTCTTTTCTTCTATTTATCTTCCTTTGGGTGACTGAGGCGTCATTCAAACCTGGTAAAACAAATGAAGGACTTTAGAGGTTGTGGTTGAGGTTTTATTACAGAACATATATCAGTATTTTACAGTTATCAGTGAATGTAGTGAAGTTATTATTACATGAGAAGCTTCTGCAAATAATATATAACCAGACAGACACTGTTTTTACTGCTATGATTAAGAGTTTAAAATAAGATCTGTATCATTTTCCAAAGGTGATTCCTGAAGTCAGAGAGATTTGCTTTCCTCATCATTTTTTTTCTTAATGGTTTCTGAGTCATTTCATAGTGAGCACGAGGGATCAGCAAATCACCAAACTGATTCAGTAATTAAGTGATATTACACGTGATGCTTACCGCATCACTGTCGTGTCAACAATGACGGTAAATCACACCCTCGAGGGTAATATTGCGATTATACAACATTTACCAACAAAGTAAAAGATGTAAACAAAATTTATTTATATTGTGAGGCAGTTCGCTCTAAAAATAAAAAAAACTTTTTTCTTGTGTTATATCCGTTTCTATGGAAATACATAGGGATATGACTAATACCTGGAAATCAATCACTCACGTCACTAGACTACTATGTAATGAAACCTAGTTGACTACTCCAGTAAGTAGACTGACCCTTAGTAACGACCAAGCAACAGAGACGATTTCTAGTCCCTGTTGAGTCAGCCAGCCAACTTGAGCTAATGCTTTCTAGAGATCGCGACATTTCCCAAAGTGAATAAATACGACATTTATAAACACAAAACTACTCTGCTAGCTCAATCCTGTTGTAACTAAGATATCCGCTGAAAAAAAAATCCATGGACAGATTTAGCTGCTACGTCCGCAAACTTCACAGACATTTTTAAGCTAGTACCTCCGTGTCACCGACTCACCGGCACAGCTGATGGAGGATGCCGGAGTGGAAGCTGAGATAAACTCAACTGAAGGGAAAATGATTCAGTTTTACTGTTTATGGGGGAGCCGGTTAACGATAACGAGTGGAGAAGGGTTCGGGTTTTTCAGTGTGTGTGTGTGTGTGTGTGTGTGTGTGTGTAACTCGTCCCACAGTCTCAGAGTTCAATCCACTCGGTAAAGGGTCCGTTTTGTTTTCCCCACAACCCCTAATCAGTTCAGTTCAATCCAGTTTCACAAACATAAAAGGAGGAAAACTCAAAACTCCGCTCCGGGTTTTCACCGCAGATCCCCACAAAACAAAATAACCCAAAGACACTAGCAAAGCAACACAACACATAAACGGTCTACAGTTCTAATGAACGGCGGAGTGATATTTTTATTAATTCAACTTCAATATCACATACAGATAACATAAATGGAGTAATATAACAGAAATATAGAACAAACAAATATACAACGCCAGGGATTACAGATAAATATGAAATGAAAATGGTGCAGTAGAAAATAAAGATATAAAAAATAAATGTGCACATTACAATTATGTTAGTTTATTAAATTTGGAGCACAAATCTTCACAGCTTTTCTATTGCATGAGGTAGACAATGTTTTAATGTAGGATTCTGTTTCTTCTTTAAATGAACAAAAAGAGGGTTTAACTTTTAACACCTTACATTAATGTATATAAAACTTGGCCAGCAATATGATAAGAGTGATGAGGCATTATTCATTTGAGCAAGTTGATGAAATTTACGTCACACGGACCCTCACGGACGCAGAAACTATAATTTCAGCCTCAGTGTGCTGTCATGCTGATTTGAGCACGTTCTAAATGTCTAGTTGACCAATCAGATTGCTTGGTCAGAACTACCTGTTGTATAATGTCAGTTATACAACAATATCTAAAGTTTGCTAATGTTAAGCTACATTAGCCTCCGTAAACTACTGGTCATACGAGACAAAACACCTGAGTGTGTTGAACCGAGCAATGGTGCCTTTTATTTTTCATGAATTCAACTTTTTCTTTTAAAGAGGGAAGTCGCGTTACACAGTCTTGTTTTTAAGTCTTTCTTATATTCTGTTGGTCACAGAAAGAAACTCTCAGGTGTTTTCTCTCTTGTTGGTGTAGAGAAGAGTAGTAGCAGGAAATGCACAGAGGTCTGATGAATATATAAGAGCAGAATGATAGAATTCAGACTGTTTAAAGAGATCTTATACATATTAAAGGTCAATGTTATATTTTAATGCTGATACCCTGATAACATCTTTCTGATGACATCATGATGAAAATAATTCAACCTTATTGGTTTGTTAATTGTGTTTGTGCTGAATCAGTTTTTCAGATTCTCAGAAAAGAATGTTGACAACTAAACATCATGCAGTCGTCTGTCCTGCACATCTAAATATTGAATTACATTAATATTTGATATGTACAGGTCTGATATTGTAAAGCCATTTTCTTTCATTTGTGTTTGTCAACTGTCACTAAATTTTGCCGCTTATGGATGTGAATCTGACAACAGCAGGTAGCAAAAAGAGATGATCTTTCTCAACTGTAACTGTTCACTGAGTTGAACTGAGTAAAAATATCCTGCAGTCAAATTAAAAATTAAAAATAGTGGACAGTAAAAATGTTCTTATCAAGATGCCTCATGCTGACTTTGTGGAGACAGACATGGGATCAGATCACACAGACAGACTGAGCACATTATGGAAGCCTCAATGTAACTCCATTTTCTCTCCCTTCATCTGCAAGATTAAAGCAAAACAAAGATTAAAAGTCTGCAGGTATGAGAGAGAGTGATGAGAATTATTGTTTCATTCAAGCACAGTGAGATATGATTAGCTGAACTAGGAGTGCTCTGGTAGCCTACTGGTTAAGATACATGTCATATAATTGAAATATCAGTGGTTTGATTCAGGTGACTGACCTTTGTTGCATGTCATTCCCTCTCTCTCTCTCTCTCTCTCTCTCTCTCTCTCTCTCTCTCTCTCTCTCTCTCTCTCTCTCTCTCTCTCTCCTCTTGTTTCCTGTTATCTCTCAACTGTCGCTTTACATTAAAGGAATAAAATGCCTCAGAAATTTTTTTTTTTTTTTAAAAAGATGAGCTGAATCACTAATGTGAAGAGCAAATGTTAATCAAAATAGGGAATGTCAAACTGTTTTGTCATTAAATGCAGGAAGTAAATATAAAGTGTCCTCTTTCATGATAACATATGTTGTCATATATGTGTCATCACAGACTTTCTGGCTGTGGACTCTCAGAGACTCACTGTGAAGTTGTGGCCTCAGCTCTGAAGTCCAACCCCTCCCATCTGAGAGAGCTTGACCTGAGTGGACACCTCCTGGAGGATGGTCTGACTGGTTCAAGATCGAAGCTTCTATCTGCTGGACTGGAGAGTCCAAACTGTAGACTGGAGACTCTGAGGTCAGTTCACTGGCTGTAGTTTGGCAGTTTTTTCTATATATTCAATTCAAATCCTTCACTGAAGTTCACATGTTTGGTTAATACATTTTTGGTATTTCCCTGAGCACAAATCTGTAGAATTTAAATTTAAAATCCACAGTCTTATTCTGTGTAAAAATGATTTCCAAAGTTTAAACTAATATGAGGCTTCAGCAGTCTGAGTTACACATATCAAGTAAGTATTTTTGTGTTTCTTCAGTGTTTCCTTGCTGAGCTGCAGTGGAGGGATCATAACTCAAAGAGGGAATTTTGAACTAAATAGTCTGTAACTTTGAGTCAGACAAATCAAGTGGGAGTCTACCAAACTGTCAAAGCCTCATATCAGCTTCAGCTGATCTTATGAACTCATTTCCTACAGTGTAGCTGTGTTAGGAAGAGACCACTTCACAGTCAGTATGGACAGGAGGAATCATTACTGCCACCAGTAACATGTTTTAATTACACAAACCTACTAAACTACCAAATACAGGAAGAAGGAGGTCATGTAATAAATAATGAACAGGTTTAGTTCAACATGTCTGATTTCATATTGATCCTCTAATTTCAGACTTGACTGAGTTCAGCAGCATTTTATGAATCAATTTTATGAATGAACTCATGGAAGTCAACTCAACAACAATAATAATAATAATAATTATTATTATTATTATTATTATTGTTATTATTATTATTGTTGTTGTTGTTGTTGTTATTATTGTTGTTGTTGTCACAATAAAGGGAGTTAATCTATGGAACAACCATAATGAAGAAATGAAAACATGTAGAACATTAAGTAAGTTTAAACAAATCTTTAAAAATAACATATTGAACAGATATAGAATGGATGAACAAAGAGGTGGTCTGGAATAATATGATTTGGTACAGAGTGTCTTTTTGACTTGTGTTGTTTTTGTTTGTTGTTATTGGTTCTATGCAAGTTATCTTTATTCTCTTGTGTTGTTTTGAATGTTTTTGGCTTTGATTTGATTAATAAATTATAAAAAGGGGTAGGACTAGAAAAGTTCCATTGAATGGTTATTATTTGTGTTGCTTACTGAAAGTTTGCTGTTATTTTTATTTCTTTTGTTTTGCTGCCTATATATTTTATTTTGTTATTTTAACATGTTCAAACTAAAAAATAATCTAATCTAATGAATCAGTGTTGACATGAATATGTGTCTGAATGTTGTGGTGACATTGGGATGATGTCTGTAGAAGGCTGACATCATGATGATCCACAATAACACAAAGTTACTCTGCTCATTTTAGAGAAAAGCGGATTGATGAGGACATAGTAATGTTGAACTACACATTTAAAACCTGAACACATCTGATTGGATTATAAATGGATTTTAATCTACATCATTTATTCTTTATTCAGATTGTGGCTCTGCATGTTGTCAGAGACCAGCTGTGCTTCTCTGGTCTCAGCTCTGAAGTCCAACCCCTCCCATCTGAGACATCTGGATCTAAGAGGAAACGACCTGAAAGTCTCAGGATTAAAACTACTGTGTGATTTTCTGGAGAGTCCAGACTGTAGACTGGAGACTCTGAGGTCAGTTCACTGGCTGTCTGTTACTATTGTTGATCTTAATGTTTAACAACTGAACTTAATTTATGTACATACGTAACTTACATCCATGAAGTTCATTTTCTTTTTTCCATATTTTCATTTTTTTACTGTACAAAGTTTAATCTGTAGTTATAAAAGATGACTGATTCTTAAAGAAACTGTAGAAAATGTCCACTGTTAGTTGTTAAAGTAAATGAATGTTTATAACTTTTGGTAAAGAGTCACATCTGTATACAGAAGATCCTCTCAACTAATATCTGTTTTAAATTGATCAAGTTTACTTGCTGAAGGAGAAATATTTCTTTATTAGATTATTTAATGTTTTTAATGAATAATGTCTGATAATTATCCTTATCAGACATTGATCCTTCACAATAATCTCTCTCTCTCACACACACACACATTGATCTAAATGCAGGTGTTTAAAGTATTTTTTATGAATCAGTGTTGACATGAATATGTGTCTGAATGTTGTGGTGACATTTGGATGATGTCTGTAGAAGGCTGACATCATGATGATACACAATGACAAAGTTACTCTGCTCATTTTAGTGAAAAGCTCATTGATGAGGACATATTTATGTTGAACTACACATTTAAAACCTGAACACATCTGATTGGATTATAAATGGATTTTAATCTACATCATTTATTCTTTATTCAGATTGAGTTCCTGCAGGTTGTCAAAAACCAGCTGTGCTTCTCTGGTCTCAGCTCTGAAGTCCAACCCCTCCCATCTGAGAGAGCTGTCTCTAAGCCACAATGACCTATTTGACGTGAAGCAGCTGTGTGATTTTCTGGAGAGTCCACACTGTAGACTGGAGAATCTGGGGTCAGACAACATTTTTTACTTCTGTGCTGAGATTAATATGATGTGACAGTTGTGGTGACACTAAACTGCAGACATAAAGCTGATATTATGCTGATCCACACTGAGGATCTATTTTCTTCTTCAGTGGTTTAGTCCATTGACTGTCAGAACAATGTTGAGCTGCACATTTAAAACCTTCATATAACAAGAAAAGTCTACACTGGATAATTCACTCTGAACCTTTGAAACTCTTGATTTTTACATTAAATTTCACCTTCACTTTAGGGCTGGGCGATATGACTGAATCAATATCAGGATTATTTCAAACTTTTACCTCGATTATGATTAATGAACACTTATTTATTTTATATGCTTTTTTTTTTTACACTGCCCTCATAGTTCGCTGACAAGGTCTGTACTGTAAACATGCTGAACTACTGGGATATTTTTTTCCAATGAAACATATGTTAACTTTGTGTTTTTTAATTAATTTTTGAAACACACACAGATAAACTATTTATGGTTATTTATTGAATATTTCAAACAGTTGAAATCAAAGTACACATCACTTGAAATGAAAATGTCTTGTGAAAAAGGTCACATTTTAGTTCTAAAGTAAAAAGCAAGTTCCCTAAAAAAAAAAGTAGAAAATAATAACTTGCATCTCTTGCAAACAAAATAAATTATTTTAAATAACGCCATGTGTGAAAATCTTAATGCAACACTGCTGATTAAGCTTCTTTTGCTTATGATGAAGACGTAGACTGCAGCTGCTGATTCCATCATCTCTGTTCTGACTTCTTCCTGAATGGTGGGGACATGGTGTGCAGAAGTGTATGCTTCCAGTAGCTCTTCTGTGATGGGTTCTGAGAACTTCTCCTTAAAGTACTCAAGGATGCAGGTTTTGATTGTTTTAGTCAGCTCCATGTCATCTTCCTCCTCAGCCAGCACTCATGAATGGAGGATGTGTAGGACAGAGTTCACAAATGAAATGGTCACATACTCTTCTCCTGACAGGGCATCTGTGAACTCCATCAATGGGGAGAGAGCTTTGTTGACAGCCTCTAAGACATCCAGGTCAGCCCACGATGGAACAAGTTGCCTTGATTTCTCATCATCAGCGAGGATCTGTGTGATGGCTTTCTTTTGCTCAAGGATCCTTGCAGTCATCATTTGCATTGATCCCCATCTGGTGGCACATGCAGTTATCAACTTGTGTTGTGGCAGGTTCAGCTCTTGTTGTGCTTTCACAAGCGCCTTCTTCTTTTTCCAACTATAGGAAAAAGCACTGACAATATTTTTGCAAACCCTCATTTCCCGCTGCACACGTTGATTTTCCGTTGCATTTTCTGAAATACACACACATGAAAAGACTTACACCTAAAGACTTTACAAACTGTTAAACTTAAGCAAAATAATAGATGAGGAGAAATCTCTTAATTCAAAGCTACTTAATTAATAATAGATTAATAACATACTTCTAGAGTAATTTTTATTTCTACTTTAATGATGAGTCATTGTAGCGTTGTTTTACATTGTAATGTGAAGTTAACATTGTAATATGAAGCACATTGTAACATTAAGAAAAGTGCCATATGAATAGTTAATTATTATTGTCACAGTATTTATTTAAAGTGAACTAAAAGATAGCTCTAGCTCAACTGTAGCATAGTGTCTGATCAGCTGATGCGTTGCCTATCGATTGCCAGGTGCAACCTGTGTCCAAAACATTGCTCCTGTGTCCGTCCATTGAGCTGTGTAGCTTTGACGACATTAGTGCTGTTGTCTGTCGTAATGGTCATGAGGTTCTCTTCCATGAGGTCCCATGCAGACAGCATATTTCTCAGGCCCTGTGCAATCATTTCTGATGTGTCATCATCTGCAAAATATGCTGTCTTCAGGCATCTGTTGCGCAGGTTCCATTCATCGTCAATGTAGTGCGACGTAAGGCTCAAGTATGGCTCCATCCATGTACTTGACCAGAGATCAGACGTTCCTACAAAGTACTGCACAGATTTGAGTTCAGCAGCTACCTTCTCATGACATGTTTTGTACATGTTGGGCACTGCTGTTTGGGACAAATATTTTTGCAATGGCACAGCGTATCTTTTGTCGAGGGTTTTAACAAGATGTTTAAACCCACTTTGTTCCACAGTAGCTATGGGATCCATATCCTTCATGATGTAATATGCAATAGCATCAGTTATTTCTTTCCATCTTCTTGAATCCTTTGCATAATATGTGGCATTTGTAAATGCTTGTGTTAGCGTCAGCTGCTTTGTGGAAGCGCTTTAGCGTTTTTCAGTCTCTCTCTTTTTTTGAGCCATGAACTCTTCATATTCGATAATGTGATTGTGTTCCAAGTGATTAAACGGGTTGGTGGTGTTACCTTTGGTCACTGAAATTGTTTTTCCAAAGAGTTTACATTTGACTTATTTTTGCTCTGTGTCGTCTTCACTGAAGCTGAAATGTGTCCAAACCACAGACACGGTATTCTTTTTAGTTATAAGCTGCTCAGGTTGAGGCCTATTTGTTGGCTCAGTGTTAGTGCTTGTGTCATCCATGGTGCCAGCTTGCTTTGAGTGAACTCGCTCTAACGTTAGTTGGACGGGGCGGAGGCACGTAACTGAACACAACATAGTATTGTTTTAAAGAGACAGTTCATGAACGCACGCATTGGGGAAATCATTAGCCGACTCAACCAACATGAGAAAGATTAAGTCAGTGAGAGGGTCTTAATGTCGGTCTTGATACATTTATGGTTAATTGCCCAGCTCTACTTCACTTTAAATTTTGCTCTTTAAATTTAAACCAAAAACCTCAATCAGACAGCAACAAATATAATATCCAGTATTTACTTGTTCCAACACTATTATGAAGCTGTGCAGTGTTTATATTAACAGAAATATTTAAACACAAGATGCTGTGATTTTTTTCATGGCGACATCATTCCATTAAATGTAAATAATGTTGATATGTTGAACATCAATTTCCTCCTATTTTCCCAACATCCATCCTGACATATTTGATATCATTATAAATGTTGGGATCTTGAGTAGAATCTGAAATATTCATGTGGATTTTTAACTTGTGTTTGGCTGCACAACATGAGTTTGTATAGATGGAGTCACTGGTGGAGCTGCAGAGTTTAAGAGGTGAAGTCACTACGTCTTTATTGAAGTAGCAGCATGTTGTCATTAATATTAATGAGAGCTCTTTTTCACTGTTTGTATTTGAAAGCCTTTAACCTGCATCCTGTTGGGTTCAGCTGGTTGGAGTTTCCATTTTCTAAACTTCTACATTCTAAACCTTCTTCAGCTCTGAACAGATTATGAAACTTTGCATGATTTCAAACATTAACTTTGTTTTCTAAAGTGACGTCATTTATTCTTTATTCAGATTGAGTGGCTGCAGTTTGTCAGAGATCAGCTGTGCTTCTCTGGTCTCAGCTCTGAAGTCCAACCCCTCATCCCATCTGAGATATCTTGATCTAAGAGGAAATAACCTGAAGGACTCGGACATGAAACAGCTGTCTGATCTTAAGGAGAGTCCACACTGTAGACTGGAGACTCTGAGGTCAGTTCACTGACTGTAGAAACTGTAGAAAATGTCCACTGTTAGTTGTTAAAGTAAATGAATGTTCATAATTTTTGGTAAAGAGTCACATCTGTATACAGAAGATCCTCTCAGCTAATATCTGTTTTAAATTGATCAAGTTTACTTGCTGAAGGAGAAATATTTCTTTATTAGATTATTTAATGTGTTTAATGAATAATGTCTGATCATTGATATTTATGTTTTAGAACACACACACACACACACACACACACACACACACACACACAGGGACACAGAGAGATCAATGCAGGTGTTTAAAGTATTTTTTATAAATCAGTGTTGACATGAATATGTGTCTGAATGTTGTGGTGACATTTGGATGATATCTGTAGAAGGCTGACATCACAGCCAGCAGGACAGGGGGGCACTGGGGGGCAATGTCTGTCCAATTGGGATGTTGTGCCCCACCCAAACTTCAGATTCATGGAAACTTCCTGTCTTACTGTACGTGACTGAAGTTAGGCTACATCGCACACGCACTGTCACAACACAGTTTCATGTAGCTAACTGCTAGATGAAAGTTGGAAACTGTGGCTAAGCAGTTATGTTTGAGCCACTTTTTAACAAAAACTCGTCCAGAGGATGAAGCATGTTGGGACCAGGCCGTGCCTTAAAGTGAAGTCACAGCAGGATGGTTGTGAGACATTTGTTGGCTCTAAAGTAGGGCTGCTCGATTATGGCAAATATCATACTCACGATTATTTTGGTCAATATTGAAATCACAAGTATTTAACACAATTGCGTTTTGACTCATGGAACAGAAACGCTTCCATTTTATTAAATGTAGCAGTCGACACTGACTCTGAGTGTGTCACGGAGACCCCATGTTTTGGGTTTTTTTTCTGTTGCATTCAGTGAAGCGTAATCTGCACAGACAGCTGTTTAAATCACAGAAATATCCGGCTGTATATGTGTTTTAGGCATGCACGATATTGGATTTTCCATCTCATTTTTGCCGATGCCGATATATGTGCACATTTTATCCACCTGGCTGAGGAGACTATTACACCTGCAATCATAGATTGTACTAATGATCAAGAAAGACAATATATGAAGGAAGAACTTATGAAGACTGGAGTTCAGGAGCTCAGCATTAAAACACATGAACCTGCCAAATGGGTGGAGCAGTAGTTTTCTTTGAGTTTATCAGACAGGAGTAATGTGCAGGATTTAATCTTTGGTCCACAGTCCGAAGCAGAAGGTGGCGGTAATGCACCTCATACGCTGGTTGCCAATAGCTGTTATAAACCAAAAAGAAAACGTTTTTTCAAACAGAGTGGTACATCCTGTCAGCCAAGGTGTTTCCTATCTCTGCATCCGAACACAGCAGCTCCTCTGCGGACTGTTTCATCCTGACGGTCCCGGTGTTTCCTCCGCAGGCTCCACTTCACTCAGCTGCCCGACAGACCCGCTGCTTCTTCCCACTTTAACCTGAATAACAAACCGGAGCTCGGTGCTCCGGTTGGATCCAGACGGAGAGCCGGGGCTAGCTGGGAGGCTAGCGGAGCGTTAGCCGCAGCATGACCGGAGGGAAGCACAGCCAGCTAGCCTCCGCTAGCCTCCCAGCTAACGTTACCTCCGGTTTCACTACAGGCAGATTCACTCGCTACAGTGGGCGAGGAAATAAAACCAATGAATCAATAAGTACAAACACTGTTGATTTCTTCCCGTAGAGCCGACATGCAAACTATTTAGGTTCAGTAAATCCCAGCTGTCAGTCAGCCTGGTGAAGGCAGGTTAGTCTGTGGACAGAGGCGCTCAACGCCTGTCGGAGGCGTTTAAGGAGGAGCGAAAGCGCACCGCTGTAAAGGAAAGAGGTTTGCTGGATTTATAACACAAGACAAAACGAGAGCATCACTGCGAAATGACAATAATAAACAATAATCGTTTTATCTCCATTATCTTGTTTTCATAATCGTTGGAAGCCAAAATCGTAATCGAAAATAAAATTCGATTAGTCGCACATTCCTACTGTAAAGGACCCTTCAGTCACCGAATACGGTGTAACAACAGATCCAGATGCGCATCAGATCATCAGGTGTCCATCGTTGACTGGACACCTGAACAACGTGACGTTTTTGTCTTTTGAAAGAGAACTAACTGACACTTGTGATTACAAAGACATAATCAACCTTTCCAACTCAAAGCCCAGAAGACTCGGCCTTGTGTAGGAATAGTAGCCGCAGGTAAGCCAGTGTTATTTATCCTGGCCCGCCGTGGCATGTTAGGATTGTGGTTTCTGTGAGGAAGTTCTGAACTGTAACATATTCATTGTTCAATTTGTTTCAAGAGTTATGCAGTGTTGGTTTAGTTATTACAGTGGAAACCGCCTGTATTGATCACAGTTACAGTGATCAATCACTTATATGGATCACAAAGCTTGAGACTGAATCATTCTTATACAAATGTTGTTTAAATAGTTTGCTTATACTAATCAAATACAGTGTTCATTTTGGGCCTTTTCATACATGAATTTAAAACCACAGTAATTCTATTTTTTTTTTTTATTTTACTCCCATGAAACATGTTTGATATGTTCCTGGCGGCTGCGGCACCATTACTGCCTCGTGGTAACCCGTCTGCTTCCAGCTGGTGACCTGAGGCTGCTGCTGCCTGCACATTGAAATCATGACAGGAAAAAGAAAATCATTTTCTCTCAATGAAAAACGTTGTTTCCTCGAAGCTCATGACAAACTGCCAAAAACCAGCCAACGAGATGCAGCAGCGACACAACAACCAGCGTTTAAACAGCTGTACTGTATTTTAACAGTCAGTACAATTCAATAAATAGCGAAGCTGCTCGTTTCATTACTTCATATTCATGTAATAAATATACAAATGTCAATTAGATGGTTTTCTGCATGAGAAATAAAGAAAAAATGTTTAAAAATCAGTTATTATAATCATCTGTTGATAGTGATCAATTTGATCCAGACAGATGTGATCAATATAAGCAGTTTCCACTTTATTGTGTTATTTCTTCTTTTATGTATAGAAAGCCATTCATCTGACTCATTTACATTAAACTACCAAAAAAAAGAAAGAAATGTCTGATCTATGAGCATGTAAAAAGGAGTGCCCACCCGTGACGACCTTGTGCCCCCCTGCTGATAATTGTCTGGTGCCGCTCTGGCTGATATTATGATGATCCACAATAACACAATGACAAAGTTACTCTGCTCATTTTAGTGAAAAGCTCATTGATGAGGACATAGTAATGTTGAACTACACATTTAAAACCTGAACACATCTGATTGGATTATAAATGGATTTTAATCTACATCATTTATTCTTTAATCAGATTGACTGACTGCAGTTTGTCAGAGATCAGCTGTGCTTCTCTGGTCTCAGCTCTGAAGTCCAACCCCTCCCATCTGAGAGAGCTGTATCTGGGAGAGCTGTATGTGACTGACAACTTGACCTCAAGCTCAAGAATGAAGCTTCAGGAATCAGACGTGAAGCTACTGTGTGATTTTCTGGAGAGTCCAGACTGTAGACTGGAGACTCTGAGGTCAATTCACTGACTGTCTGTTACTATTGTTGATCTTAATGTTTAACAACTGAACCTAATTTATGTACATACATAACTTACATCCATGAAGTTCATTTTCTTTTTTCCATATTTTATTTTTTTACTGTACAAAGTTTAGTCTGTAGTTATAAAAGATAACTGATTCTTAAAGAAACTGTAGAAAATGTCCACTGTTAGTTGTTAAAGTAAATGAATGTTTATAACTTTTGGTAAAGAGTCACATCTGTATACAGAAGATCCTCTCAACTAATATCTGTTTTAAATTGATCAAGTTTACTTGCTGAAGGAGAAATATTTCTTTATTAGATTATTTAATGTTTTTTACACAATAATGTCTGATCATTGATATTGTTCCTTCACAATAATGTCTGATAATTGATATTGATCCTTCACAATAATCTCTCTCTCACACACACACTGATCTAAATGCAGGTGTTTAAAGTATATTTTATGAATCAGTGTTGACATGAATATGTGTCTGAATGTTGTGGTGACATTTGGATGATGTCTGTAGAAGGCTGACATCATGATGATCCACAATAACACAATGACAAAGTTACTCTGCTCATTTTAGTGAAAAGCTCATTGATGAGGACATAGTAATGTTGAACTACACATTTAAAACCTGAACACATCTGATTGGATTATAAATGGATTTTAATCTACATCATTTATTCTTTATTCAGATTTTGGGGCTGCAGGTTGTCAGAGATCAGCTGTGCTTCTCTGGCCTCAGCTCTGAAGTCCAACCCCTCCCATCTGAGAAAGCTGGATCTGTCTGACAACGACGTGTGTGACGTGAAGCAGCTGTGTGATTTTCTGGAGAGTCCACACTGTAGACTGGAGATTCTGGAGTAAGACCATTTTTTACTTCTGTGCTGAGATTAATATGATGTGACAGTTGTGGTGACACTAAACTGCAGACATAAAGCTGATATTATGCTGATCCACACTGAGGATCTATTTTCTTCTTCAGTGGTTTAGTCCATTGACTGTCAGAACAATGTTGAGCTGCACATTTAAAACCTTCATATAACAAGAAAAATCTACACTGGATAATTCACTCTGAACCTCTGAAACTCTGTTTTTATCTTCTCTATTTGACAGTTTTTAACCTGCATCCTGTTGGGTTCAGCTGTTTGGAGTTTCCATCTTCTAAACTTTAGGACAAAAAAAATAGATTTTCAGATTAATTGCGATTCTTATTTGAATGATCAATAATTGATTATTGAAATCCAGAGATGGATCTTTGCATTTGTGTCTTTACTCAGTAAACATGTACATGTGCTCTGTGTTGTGTGTGTGCAGTGGTTACTTGTTGTAAATGGTTCAGTTAGAGCAGCATGATGTGTAAAATGTCCACTTTGTTTAAATCCAGTTATTACAACATGCACAAAAATCTTATTTTAAGTGTAAAAGTAACATAGATGCTAGCTGCTATATTAGCTGCCTTGAGTCACCACAGTCCCGTAAACCGTGACGTGAATAGTTTCAGTCTGTGGACCCGCCGCAGTTTACGGGACTGTGGTGACTCAGGATGGTCAGCTGACTCTGGCTGTCTCGTAGGGGATCTAGAGATCACATCTACAAGAGGAACAGACTGAAAAAAGACTCCACACACTGATCTGAGCTCTGGGTTTGTGTTTGTTAACGAGATATTATCTCTGACTACGAGATGTGAAAGCGTGGAAGTGGACTGAACAGTGTGCAGATTCTACTGTATTCAGTCTGTCTCTACCTGCCGGGGAGCTAACGCCAGCCAGCAGCTGTCTGCAGGTATCAGACTGATGTCAACACAAATACAAACAGTGCAGATGAACTAATGAGCAGACTTTCAGTTTCTGCTGTCTGTGCTCAAAGTCATAAAGTTGAAACAGCAGGTACTGACAGTCCATGTGTTGCATTATGGGATAGCATTTATGTGTTTTAAATGTACATAATGATGAAGCTCTTGCAAGGGATGCAGGTCTTTTATTATTCTTGCTCAACTGTTTTGCACATGTAGACCTAAAACATATAAATGTGTCGTGTTTTAGTCTTTTGACATTTTTACTTGTGTTTGGCTGAACAACATGAGTTTGTATAGATGGTAGGGCTGCTCGATTATGGCAAAAATCATAATCACGATTATTTAACACAATTACTTTTTGACTCTCATTTTTGCCGATGCTGATATATATGCACATATTTTTTTCCACCTGGCTGAGGAGACTATTACACCTGCAATCATAGATTGTACTAATGATCAAGAAAGACAATATATGAAGGAAGAACTTATGAAGACTGGAGTTCAGGAGCTCAGCAGTACAACTCATGAACCTGCCAAGTGGGTGGAGCAGTAGTTTTCTTTGAGTTTATTAAACAGACAGGAGTAATGTGCAGGATTTAATCTTTGGTCCACAGTCCGAAGCAGAGGGTGGCGGTAATGCACCTCATACGCTGGTTGCCAATAGCTGTTATAAACCAAAAAGAAAACGTTTTTTCAAACAGAGTGGTACATCCTGTCAGCCGAGGTGTTTCCTATCTCTGCATCCGAACACAGCAGCTCCTCTGCGGACTGTTTCATCCTGACGGTCCCGGTGTTTCCTCCGCAGGCTCCACTTCACTCAGCTGCCCGACAGACCCGCTGCTTCTTCCCACTTTAACCTGAATAACAAACCGGAGCTCGGTGCTCCGGTTGGATCCAGACGGAGAGCCGGGGCTAGCTGGGAGGCTAGCGGAGCGTTAGCCGCAGCATGACCGGAGGGAAGCACAGCCAGCTAGCCTCCGCTAGCCTCCCAGCTAACGTTACCTCCGGTTTCACTACAGGCAGATTCACTCGCTACAGTGGGCGAGGAAATAAAACCAATGAATCAATAAGTACAAACACTGTTGATTTCTTCCCGTGGAGCCGACATGCAAACTATTTAGGTTCAGTAAATCCCAGCTGTCAGTCAGCCTGGTGAAGGCAGGTTAGTCTGTGGACAGAGACGCTCAACGCCTGTCGGAGGCGTTTAAGGAGGAGCGAAAGAGCACCGCTGTAAAGGAAAGAGGTTTGCTGGATTTATAACACAAGACAAAACGAGAGCATCACTGCGAAATGACAATAATAAACAATAATCGTGTTATCTCCATTATCTTGTTTTTATAATCGTTGGAAGCCAAGATCGTAATCGAAAGTTAAATTTGATTAACCACACAGCCCTAGATCAAGTTGAAGGAGAAATATTTCTTTATTATATTATTTAATGTGTTTTAATGAATAATGTCTGATCATTGATATTGATCCTTCAGAACACACACACACACTGATCTAAATGCAGGTGTTTAAAGTATTTTTTATGAATCAGTGTTGACATGAATATGTGTCTGAATGTTGTGACATTTGGATGATGTCTGTAGAAGGCTGACATCATGATGATCCACAATAACACAATGACAAAGTTACTCTGCTCATTTTAGTGAAAAGCTCATTGATGAGGACATAGTAATGTTGAACTACACATTTAAAACCTGAACACATCTGATTGGATTATAAATGGATTTTAATCTACATCATTTATTCTTTATTCAGATTGAGTTGCTGCAGTTTGTCAGAGATCAGCTTTGCTTCTCTGGCCTCAGCTCTGAAGTCCAACCCCTCCCATCTGAGAGAGCTGTATCTGTCTCAAAACGACGTGTGTGACGTGAAGCAGCTGTGTGATTTTCTGGAGAGTCCACACTGTAGACTGGAGACTCTGAAGTAAGACACCATTTTTTACTTCTGTGCTGAGATTAATATGATGTGACAGTTGTGGTGACACTAAACTGCAGACATAAAGCTGATATTATGCTGATCCACACTGAGGATCTATTTTCTTCTTCAGTGGTTTAGTCCATTGACTGTCAGAACAATGTTGAGCTGCACATTTAAAACCTTCATATAACAAGAAAAATCTACACTGGATAATTCACTCTGAACCTCTGAAACTTTTTATCTTTTCTATTTGATAGTTTTTAACCTGCATCCTGTTGGGTTCAGCTGTTTGGAGTTTCCATCTTCTAAACTTTAGGACATAAAAATAGATTTTCAGATTAATTGCGATTCTTATTTGAATGATCAATAATTGATTATTGAAATCCAGAGATGGATCTTTGCATTTGTGTCTTTACTCAGTAAACATGTACATGTGCTCTGTGTTGTGTGTGTGCAGTGGTTACTTGTTGTAAATGGTTCAGTTAGAGCAGCATGATGTGTAAAATGTCCACTTTGTTTAAATCCAGTTATTACAACGTGCACAAAAATCTTATTTTAAGTGTAAAAGTAACGTAGATGCTAGCTGCTATATTAGCTGCCTTGAGTCACCACAGTCCCGTAAACCGTGACGTGAATAGTTTCAGTCTGTGGACCCGCCGCAGTTTACGGGACTGTGGTGACTCAGGATGGTCAGCTGACTCTGGCTGTCTCGTAGGGGATCTAGAGATCACATCTACAAGAGGAACAGACTGAAAAAAGACTCCACACACTGATCTGAGCTCTGGGTTTGTGTTTGTTAACGAGATATTATCTCTGACTACGAGATGTGAAAGCGTGGAAGTGGACTGAACAGTGTGCAGATTCTACTGTATTCAGTCTGTCTCTACCTGCCGGGGAGCTAACGCCAGCCAGCAGCTGTCTGCAGGTATCACACTGATGTCAACACAAATACAAACAGTGCAGATGAACTAATGAGCAGACTTTCAGTTTCTGCTGTCTGTGCTCAAAGTCATAAAGTTGAAACAGCAGGTACTGACAGTCCATGTGTTGCATTATGGGATAGCATTTATGTGTTTTAAATGTACATAATGATGAAGCTCTTGCAAGTGATGCAGGTCTTTTATTATTCTTGCTTAACTGTTTTGCACATGTAGACCTAAAACATATAAATGTGTCGTGTTTTAGTCTTTTGACATCTTTACTTGTGTTTGGCTGAACAACATGAGTTTGTATAGACGGTAGGGCTGCTCGATTATGGCAAAAATCATAATCACGATTATTTAACACAATTATTTTTTGACTCTCATTTTTGCCGATTGCCAATGCTGATATATATGCACATATTTTTTCCACCTGGCTGAGGAGACTATAACACCTGCAATCGTAGATTGTACTAATGATCAAGAAAGACAATATATGAAGGAAGAACTTATGAAGACTGGAGTTCAGGAGCTCAGCAGTAAAACTCATGAACCTGCCAAGTGGGTGGAGCAGTAGTTTTCTTTGAGTTTATTAGACAGACAGGAGTAATGTGCAGGATTTAATCTTTGGTCCACAGTCCGAAGCAGAAGGTGGCGGTAATGCACCTCATACGCTGGTTGCCAATAGCTGTTATAAACCAAAAAGAAAACGTTTTTTCAAACAGAGTGGTACATCCTGTCAGCCGAGGTGTTTCCTATCTCTGCATCCGAACACAGCAGCTCCTCTGCGGACTGTTTCATCCTGACGGTCCCGGTGTTTCCTCCGCAGGCTCCACTTCACTCAGCTGCCCGACAGACCCGCTGCTTCTTCCCACTTTAACCTGAATAACAAACCGGGGCTCGGTGCTCCGGTTGGATCCAGACGGAGAGCCGGGGCTAGCTGGGAGGCTAGCGGAGCGTTAGCCGCAGCATGACCGGAGGGAAGCACAGCCAGCTAGCCTCCGCTAGCCTCCCAGCTAACGTTACCTCCGGTTTCACTACAGGCAGATTCACTCGCTACAGTGGGCGAGGAAATAAAACCAATGAATCAATAAGTACAAACACTGTTGATTTCTTCCCGTGGAGCCGACATGCAAACTATTTAGGTTCAGTAAATCCCAGCTGTCAGTCAGCCTGGTGAAGGCAGGTTAGTCTGTGGACAGAGACGCTCAACGCCTGTCGGAGGCGTTTAAGGAGGAGCGAAAGCGCACCGCTGTAAAGGAAAGAGGTTTGCTGGATTTATAACACAAGACAAAACGAGAGCATCACTGCGAAATGACAATAATAAACAATAATCGTTTTATCTCCATTATCTTGTTTTCATAATCGTTGGAAGCCAAAATCGTAATCGAAAGTTAAATTTGATTAACCACACAGCCCTAGATCAAGTTCATATGTTGAAGGAGAAATATTTCTTTATTATATTATTTAATGTGTTTTAATGAATAATGTCTGATCATTGATATTGATCCTTCAGAACACACACACTGATCTAAATGCAGGTTTTAAAAGTATTTTTTATGAATCAGTGTTGACATGAATATGTGTCTGAATGTTGTGGTGACATTTGGATGATGTCTGTAGAAGGCTGACATCATGATGATCCACAATAACACAATGACAAAGTTACTCTGCTCATTTTAGTGAAAAGCTCATTGATGAGGACATAGTAATGTTGAACTACACATTTAAAACCTGAACACATCTGATTGGATTATAAATGGATTTTAATCTACATCATTTATTCTTTATTCAGATTGAGTTACTGCAGTTTGTCAGAGATCAGCTGTGCTTCTCTGGCCTCAGCTCTGAAGTCCAACCCCTCCCATCTGAGAGAGCTGAATCTGTCTGGAAACGACGTGTGTGACGTGAAGCAGCTGTGTGATTTTCTGGAGAGTCCACACTGTAGACTGGAGTATCTGGAGTAAGACACCATTTTTTACTTCTGTGCTGAGATTAATATGATGTGACAGTTGTGGTGACACTAAACTGCAGACATAAAGCTGATATTATGCTGATCCACACTGAGGATCTATTTTCTTCTTCAGTGGTTTAGTCCATTGACTGTCAGAACAATGTTGAGCTGCACATTTAAAACCTTCATATAACAAGAAAAATCTACACTGGATAATTCACTCTGAAACTCTGAAACTTTTTATCTTTTCTATTTGATAGTTTTTAACCTGCATCCTGTTGGGTTCAGCTGTTTGGAGTTTCCATCTTCTAAACTTTAGGACATAAAAATAGATTTTCAGATTAATTGCGATTCTTATTTGAATGATCAATAATTGATTATTGAAATCCAGAGATGGATCTTTGCATTTGTGTCTTTACTCAGTAAACATGTACATGTGCTCTGTGTTGTGTGTGTGCAGTGGTTACTTGTTGTAAATGGTTCAGTTAGAGCAGCATGATGTGTAAAATGTCCACTTTGTTTAAATCCAGTTATTACAACGTGCACAAAAATCTTATTTTAAGTGTAAAAGTAACGTAGATGCTAGCTGCTATATTAGCTGCCTTGAGTCACCACAGTCCCGTAAACCGTGACGTGAATAGTTTCAGTCTGTGGACCCGCCGCAGTTTACGGGACTGTGGTGACTCAGGATGGTCAGCTGACTCTGGCTGTCTCGTAGGGGATCTAGAGATCACATCTACAAGAGGAACAGACTGAAAAAAGACTCCACACACTGATCTGAGCTCTGGGTTTGTGTTTGTTAACGAGATATTATCTCTGACTACGAGATGTGAAAGCGTGGAAGTGGACTGAACAGTGTGCAGATTCTACTGTATTCAGTCTGTCTCTACCTGCCGGGGAGCTAACGCCAGCCAGCAGCTGTCTGCAGGTATCACACTGATGTCAACACAAATACAAACAGTGCAGATGAACTAATGAGCAGACTTTCAGTTTCTGCTGTCTGTGCTCAAAGTCATAAAGTTGAAACAGCAGGTACTGACAGTCCATGTGTTGCATTATGGGATAGCATTTATGTGTTTTAAATGTACATAATGATGAAGCTCTTGCAAGTGATGCAGGTCTTTTATTATTCTTGCTTAACTGTTTTGCACATGTAGACCTAAAACATATAAATGTGTCGTGTTTTAGTCTTTTGACATCTTTACTTGTGTTTGGCTGAACAACATGAGTTTGTATAGACGGTAGGGCTGCTCGATTATGGCAAAAATCATAATCACGATTATTTAACACAATTATTTTTTGACTCTCATTTTTGCCGATTGCCAATGCTGATATATATGCACATATTTTTTCCACCTGGCTGAGGAGACTATAACACCTGCAATCGTAGATTGTACTAATGATCAAGAAAGACAATATATGAAGGAAGAACTTATGAAGACTGGAGTTCAGGAGCTCAGCAGTAAAACACATGAACCTGCCAAGTGGGTGGAGCAGTAGTTTTCTTTGAGTTTATTAGACAGACAGGAATAATGTGCAGGATTTAATCTTTGGTCCACAGTCCGAAGCAGAAGGTGGCGGTAATGCACCTCATACGCTGGTTGCCAATAGCTGTTATAAACCAAAAAGAAAACGTTTTTTCAAACAGAGTGGTACATCCTGTCAGCCGAGGTGTTTCCTATCTCTGCATCCGAACACAGCAGCTCCTCTGCGGACTGTTTCATCCTGACGGTCCCGGTGTTTCCTCCGCAGGCTCCACTTCACTCAGCTGCCCGACAGACCCGCTGCTTCTTCCCACTTTAACCTGAATAACAAACCGGGGCTCGGTGCTCCGGTTGGATCCAGACGGAGAGCCGGGGCTAGCTGGGAGGCTAGCGGAGCGTTAGCCGCAGCATGACCGGAGGGAAGCACAGCCAGCTAGCCTCCGCTAGCCTCCCAGCTAACGTTACCTCCGGTTTCACTACAGGCAGATTCACTCGCTACAGTGGGCGAGGAAATAAAACCAATGAATCAATAAGTACAAACACTGTTGATTTCTTCCCGTGGAGCCGACATGCAAACTATTTAGGTTCAGTAAATCCCAGCTGTCAGTCAGCCTGGTGAAGGCAGGTTAGTCTGTGGACAGAGACGCTCAACGCCTGTCGGAGGCGTTTAAGGAGGAGCGAAAGCGCACCGCTGTAAAGGAAAGAGGTTTGCTGGATTTAGAACACAAGACAAAACGAGAGCATCACTGCGAAATGACAATAATAAACAATAATCGTTTTATCTCCATTATCTTGTTTTCATAATCGTTGGAAGCCAAAATCGTAATCGAAAGTTAAATTTGATTAACCACACAGCCCTAGATCAAGTTCATATGTTGAAGGAGAAATATTTCTTTATTATATTATTTAATGTGTTTTAATGAATAATGTCTGATCATTGATATTGATCCTTCAGAACACACACACACTGATCTAAATGCAGGTGTTTAAAGTAATTTTTATGAATCAGTGTTGACATGAATATGTGTCTGAATGTTGTGGTGACATTTGGATGATGTCTGTAGAAGGCTGACATCATGATGATCCACAATAACACAATGACAAAGTTACTCTGCTCATTTTAGTGAAAAGCTCATTGATGAGGACATAGTAATGTTGAACTACACATTTAAAACCTGAACACATCTGATTGGATTATAAATGGATTTTAATCTACATCATTTATTCTTTATGCAGATTGTGGCGCTGCAGGTTGTCAGAGACCAGTTGTGCTTCTCTGGCCTCAGCTCTGAAGTCCAACCCCTCCCATCTGAGACATCTGGATCTGTCAAGAAACGACGTGTGTGACGTGAAGCAGCTGTGTGATTTTCTGGAGAGTCCACACTGTAGACTGGAGACTCTGAGGTCAGACACCATTTTTTACTTCTGTGCTGAGATTAATATGATGTGACAGTTGTGGTGACACTAAACTGCAGACATAAAGCTGATATTATGCTGATCCACACTGAGGATCTATTTTCTTCTTCAGTGGTTTAGTCCATTGACTGTCAGAACAATGTTGAGCTGCACATTTAAAACCTTCATATAACAAGAAAAATCTACACTGGATAATTCACTCTGAACCTCTGAAACTTTTTATCTTTTCTATTTGATAGTTTTTAACCTGCATCCTGTTGGGTTCAGCTGTTTGGAGTTTCCATCTTCTAAACTTTAGGACATAAAAATAGATTTTCAGATTAATTGCGATTCTTATTTGAATGATCAATAATTGATTATTGAAATCCAGAGATGGAGCTTTGCATTTGTGTCTTTACTCAGTAAACATGTACATGTGCTCTGTGTTGTGTGTGTGCAGTGGTTACTTGTTGTAAATGGTTCAGTTAGAGCAGCATGATGTGTAAAATGTCCACTTTGTTTAAATCGAGTTATTACAACGTGCACAAAAATCTTATTTTAAGCGTAAAAGTAACGTAGACGCTAGCTGCTATATTAGCTGCCTTGAGTCACCACAGTCCCGTAAACTGTGACGTGAATAGTTTCAGTCTGTGGACCCGCCGCAGTTTACGGGACTGTGGTGACTCAGGATGGTCAGCTGACTCTGGCTGTCTCGTAGGGGATCTAGAGATCACATCTACAACTTTCTAAACCTTCTTCAGCTCTGAATAGATTATGAAACATTGAATGATTTCAAGCATGAACTTTGTTTTCTAAAGTGACGTCATTTATTCTTTATTCAGATTGAGGCGCTGCAGATTGTCAAAGATCAGCTGTGATTTTCTGGCCTCTGCTCTGAAGTCCAACCCCTCATCCCATCTGAGAGAGCTGGATCTGAGAGAAAACAACAACCTGACGGACTCGGCCATGAAGCAGCTGTTTGATCTCAAGAAGAGTCCAGACTGTAGACTGGAGACTCTGAGGTCAGTAGAGAGTTGGAGTCAGTCTGTGCTGGTTTCAGCAGTATTGTTTTAAACACAGTTAGTATCAAAGCAAAGATCCAGTATTTCCTGGTGAACCTTCAACCTTCTCAGTGGCTGCTTTCCTCAGTGAAGCTGTGAGAGGAGAATGGTGACAGGCTTCAGGATTGGACAGAAAGACAGAGAGAGAGAGAGAACAGTCAGCCAATCAGATCAGCCAGAAGCTTGTTGTGATCATGTGTTTGAGTTGATGTGAAGACGACTGTTGTTGTTGTGTTCATGTCTGCAGGAAATAAAGCTGGATTACAGCTGACAGCCTTACAAGATGTATAGAGACAGTGGTCCTCATCATCAAACTGTCCTACCATCAAATCTGATCTGAAAGTGTTTGTTCTCTCATTTCAACACTAAAGAATTGATCAGTTCATCTTTGTCAGAGCTCTAAGATCAGTCTGACTGCAGCCTGCAAATCACTGGCTCTGATTTCACACAAGCATCATTACGTTTAGTAACCATGTGGTCTTTATACAGACCAGAACCTCTGCTGAAGTCCAGGAATCACAGCAGCTGTTTAGCTGAGAGCTCTGACTGATTGTCATGTGATGATTTAACAGCAGGAAAGATCTTCAATCCCACAGAGACTCTGTAGCTTTCAACTTTTCTAACAGTTGACATGAATCAACAGTAAATCCATCAGTAAACTGATGAGTGAATGTCTCTGTTTCTGCAGTAATGATGTGTTCATGACTCTCAGCACTTTATTTCCTCTGTGTACTTGAGTGAAATCTGCAGAGTAAACAGACTTGATAGCAAAAGTCTGTGCAGGTGTGTGAGCTTGGAGCTCAGTGTGTTCACTCCAACACGTTAACATGAGAGCTGAAAGGAAGCAGGCTACGCTGCACAGCTGTTCCACTTCTGGTCTGAACAGGACTGAAGTCCCTGCTGCTCTTTATACTGGATGTGCTGCATCACTGACTGACAGCTGATGAAGTGAGTCTCACTAAACACTGATTTATGACCTCTGTTGTTTCTTCTTCTCTCATCAGCTGGTGGGATTGATCTCTGTCAGAGTGTGAGTGAACATCCAGGAGTGTGTGTTGAGAGAGGATCAGCTGGATCCTGATGATCCATCTGGACCGGAGTCTGGATCTGGATTTTGTCATCTTCACTTAAGTCTCTTAACTGACTACAAACTGAACAGTTATCTCTGGATTTTGTTGAATCAGCACTTTACAGATGTGTTATACATGAGCTGTTTGATGCAGAAAAGATTAAAAACAGGTGTTATTAGTCAGACTCTGACCCTGGGCCCATATTTATCAAGCGTCTCAGAATCATACTGAGAGTTAACGAGGACTAAAACTAATTAATGAAGCAGAAGAGAATTTACTGTGACTGTCAGCAGGAGAAGGATTACTCCTGGGAGAGAGTGAGACGTCGCTGTTTTACCACAGTCAGAGCAGCAAAGTAGAAATAATGATGACGTGTTGTAGTTTTCTCACAGTCTCAGCTGGAAATATGAAACAGTGGTAATTTGGTATATTATGTGTATAAGCAGGTAACCAGTCAGGTAACTTACCAAGGTTATGGAACAAAACTATGATGCCAAAATTCATTATAAGATGATATTTACAAAGTGTAAAGAAAGCCTGAGAGATAAATGTAGCCTATATGTTAATGAAGATAACAGGTAATTAGACTCAGCTGTGTGAAATGATCTTGGTTCAGCCACATGGTTTCACAGCCTGTAATAGTGCTGCATCTTGCACATATTGCACAGACACATGTTGCAAACCCTCTCCATGAAGAACATCTTCTCTTCCACTGTCCAATTCCTCTTTCAACTACTCCCCAAGTTAACTTGTGTTCTCTACATGAAGGTAAATACAGCGTAACAATAGAAACATATATTGTTCAGGTGCATCCTCCTCTCTCAAATATCAGGCTGTAGCTCTGCTGTTATTTGAAGGAGCCTCAATAAAAAATAAGCCTATAAAATATTTGATCTGTTGTAATGAAGTTGAGATATCCTTCATTATGCAGCTGACATGATTGTGTGTAAATCAAAGTTTTAGTGGGCTGTAACTGAGGACCCTCGTCATGCTCATTATCTTTACGACGTGCATTAAGCCAGATCAAAGTTTGATTCATGACTTCCATCATTGTTGCTTCTGACAGAATCGTCACTGTTGCACAGCTGCATTTTCTCCGTTACCATAAAGTGTAACATTGTGAGGACGTTCTGTATTTATTTAAATGATGTTGTGTAGAAACATCATGTGTTCTCCTCTGCATCACACACAAAGTCAGTCTCACTAATGATTCTGTTTTAGTCCAAACAATCTTTTAATAAGCTCAGTGTCATCAAGCGTTCCCAAAACATCTCTCCTCTCAGGGAATATCTCTGCCTGAACTCCATCTCCTGCAGCTCCAAAATATTGGCAGAGATACGAATCATTTACCAAGTTTGGAAAGTTGATAAAAGGCTTTTTCTCCTAAAAGTAGAAGCAGAGATGCGTCACTCTGATCATTTTTGGCCAGTTAGGAGTGATTTCCTGCTCTGAGACGCTTGATAAATACGGGCCCAGATGTGACAGATGTGACAGATTGGATGTCCACAAATTTCATTCAGTTCAATTGTGAAAGAATTTATCATTGGTCCAGAAAACCTGCATGCAGGTCAAATCATATCTTGGTTCTTTGGTGAAAAACTTTGTATTTTTTGATTCCAGTCTAAGTTTTGATGATCATATCAGCAGCTGGTCCAGTCCTGTTTTCACCATTAAAACATATTCAAATAATATCTATAAAACCAGCACAGAACACTGCTGCTGTCAGACTTTGAACTAAAAGCAGGAAAAGAGATCATATTACTCCATTTCTATCATCACTTTACTGGTTACCTGTTTGTTTTAGGATTGATTGTAAAGATTTGATTGATTACTTTTAAAGACTCTTCATGGCTCCAGATGACATTTCAGAGTTGCTCTGTGTGTAAATATTAAAGGTATCCAGCTTTTATATGCTTTTATATGTCTTTTTAACTATAGATCATTGTCACATTGTACTTGGTCCCAAAGACTATTCAGTCTCCAAAGATCATCATGTTAGTACTGATATTGTGAAACTGGCTTTTAAATACTTTCCTCCACACAACTGGAACAATCTGCAGAAGCTTGTAAAATTAGACGAGTTAATCTCTTTTAATCAATTTAAATCTGAGAGCAGCTGTTGTATAATCTGTTGATACTGAAATTTTTGTGGCTTTAATTGTTTTTATATGTACTTTTATGGTTTCTATTGTTCTTATATATGATTTGTTGCTGATGTTTACTGTAACATTCATGAGCTTTTATATGTAGTGTAGCTACTCGTCCCTGTAGAAGAGAGCTTGCTCTCAAAGGCCCTCCCTGTTTAAACAAAGGTTGATGAGGATGATGATGATGATGATTATGTCAAAATGAACAGTTTATATCTCATAACGATATTTAACAAGTCATTTGCATCAGGCTGTAAGTAAACACTGATCAGCCAATCAGGAGGCTTTAACAATAACTATATAATTTAAACTTGTAGATGAGATCATGTGATCCAGAAATTGGTTTGCAGTGTTTGTCCAAAACTCAACAAACACAATAAAAGAAACACACACACTAAGAAGAAAAAAGCAATCAAGACATAGTCCACACATGGCACACATCCTTCATAAAACACACTAAACTACTACACAGCAGCGTCCAGCAGTGCTCCTGGAGTACAAAGATTCAATGTGAGAGAAGACACAATGCAGCCCAGAAATATACACAATACCATACTTTCCACTGTGCAGCACTGACTACAGTACTGCTGTGAGTACCAGGAGTTTTTATGTGCTGCTGTGTGTTATAGAGAGCGATGGCTGATGGAATAAAGGAATTCCTCGCTCTGTTACTGTTGCAGCTGGAGGCCTGAAGACGTGGGCCTGATGGGAGGAGCTGAAGCTCACTGAACAGGGTGTTGTGGGTGAAGCACCAGGTTTTCGGTCTTTGACAGGTTCCGGGTTTGGTAGATGTCCTTCTGTGCAACATCAGTGTTACCATGGCAACAGAGGATGCAGAATGTCATAATACTCTGAATAAAACACATATAAGAAGATCTCAACATAAAACAGTCAGAATCAAAGAAGCCGTTTTTGTCTTTTCTTCAAAATAAAGTCAGTGTGATAGTTTGACTTCAGTTTGTTATCAGTGTAGATCTCGAGGTGTTTGTTCTCCTCCACTGCCTCAATCAGCTGAACTCTTAACAATGTTGGTTTTATTGCTGAGCAGTTTTTTCTAAATTCAAATGATCCTCACATTTTCCCAAAGCCTGAGTTGACGTCTTCAAATTTCTTCATTTGTCCGACCAACAGTCCAAAACCCAAAGTTAACAAGTTTACTATCATAGAAGTAAAAATAATTTGTCAAAATATTCACATTTGACAAACTAGAACCAGTTTTGGTGTTTTTTTTTCAAAAAACTGATCAGAATAGTTCCCCATTCTGTTTGATTAATTTACTAATCGTAGCAGCTCTAAAGGGATGTTTTCTTTCTTTTAGTAAATTTACATTTGTGAAGGTAAAATGTTGCAATGATAAAACTTAAATTCATAATAAAATAAGAGTCGTTGTCTTAATCATGTAAATAGAAACTCAAAATAATATCTTAGAAGAAAAGGGGAAAGTTTTGAACTATGAAGGTCTTCATGTCTTTCCAGAGTTTATGGGTGAATCTGCAGCTCCACAATAAGAGAGAAACAGTTTCAGGTTGTAATTCACAGAAAGAAAACATCACATCAGTATCGTTTTTAACTTCTGAAGGAAAAATGTTACAGGATAAAACTCATGAATCAACTTTTAAAAATGTATTTGACCTCATCAGATATGAAAAAGCTTTGCTTTGCTGAATGAAATATTGATTGTGGTTGTAATGTATTCTTGTGGACAGTAGCAGGTAGTTTGTTGGTTTGGACAGCAGGTGGTGCTGCTGCATCAACAATGAGCTGACACTCAAACATACAACAGTGTGTTTTTGTCTCACAGGGAGACAAGCCGGGTTCAAACCTGTGACATGGACACAACTCCAATAAATCTACATAAATATCAGCTGTGAAACAGGAAGCTTTGACATTTTATGAACCTCTTCTAATCCACTTTCCACCTTATATTTCCCCTTAAGTAGCTTTAAGGTCGTAAAACTGCTGCAGCAGCTGGATTAGATTCAGTGTTGAAGTAAAACATCAAACCATCATCATTGTTTTCTTTATTTCCACTGGTCCATTTACTCAAGTACTGTACTTTACTACAATCATCAGGTACTTGTACTTTACCTGAGTACACACATTTTAATAATACTTTATACTTTTTACTCCACTACATTTATTTCACTTATTTTTACTTTTCAGATTTCGATTTTACAAATGCAGGACTTGAACTTGTAACAGAGTATTTTTTCACTGTAGTATTGATACTTTTGAGTAATTGATCTGAATACTTCCTCCACCTCTGTTTATTTCACAGAAGAAGCTCCTCGTTAGAGTCCAGCTTTAAGATTTGATCAGTTCTGACTCTGATTCTTGTCTTATTATTCCAGTCAGAAAATAAAGCAAAATAAAATGTATTTTCAGCAGATTCAAGCTGCCATAATAAGTCATTAATGATAAATGATGATGAATGAATGAAATAGTTTCACTTTAGTTTTTATTCTTATTACTTGCCACAAACTGTGGCTGGTTTTTCAACATTCATTCAGTCTCAGCAGCTGCTGACTCAGTTTTTACTGCCACAGCATCTCTGACCTCATGTTCTCACATTAAAATGATCCCAATCAGGTTTACAGATTGTAATTTGGGGAAAAAGAGAGCAGTGGTATTGATCGGTACTCAGTATCAGCAGATACTCTGAGTACTGAGAGTCAGTATCAGGAGAGAAAAACCAAGAAAACATCTCAGTTCTGTCATTTGGAAAATGAATCCGACTTGGATTTGAATAAAATGGTGGATGTTTTTCTTCAGAGGAAGGTGAGAACAAATCATCTGGTTTAAGGTCAGACAGCTCAGTCTGTGTTCACTTTAATATTTAGTTGTACCAGTGTGTCTCTGTGATCAATGCTGATCAATAAATATCAGGTTGTCCTGTGTAATGTTAATAATGAATATCAGTGAGGTGTTTTTGATACTTGGAGCAGTTCTGCTTTCACATGTAAAATGCAGCGTTAGATTTCACTCTCTGATCAGCGTCACTGTTCATGTTGTTGAGTCTAACTGATAAATGTTAGTCAGTCCTGCTCTGACACATACAGCACAGATACTTATGGCTGGGACTTTGTCTATGTACAGTGCAGCTAAATAACAGCTGGCAGGTGTGTTTTTCTTTGTAAAGCAGGAATTTGATGAAGCTGCAGGTGTTTCTGATCTGTGCTTGTTGTGTTTTTAATACAGTGTGTTTCTTTGCTTCATGCTGTGAACAGTTAACCTGTTAAGCAACATTTCAGCCTCGGTGGCTTGATTCATCTCTCTGGAGTCTTCTGAATCACATCAAAGCTACAGTCAACTGAAAAGGTATTTGGTGTAAAATAATGTGTTGATGTGTGATAAAGGTTTGAGAGTCTCCAGTCTCTCTCCTCCTCCTGCTCTCCTGTACAGCTCAGGTGGATCATTACAACATTCTGCAGCAAAGAGACACAACCGCTGTCCAAGCTGCTGATCCTGGAACAGTCAGGGATCATCAAGCTGTCTGATGTTACTCTGTCGTCCACAAGCTAACAGTTAGCATTCCCTCTGCTGACAAATAACAGCATGCAATCTTCAAGACTGGCAGATTTGTTGTTGCTCAAGGTTATCTGAAGGTTATCTCAAGGTTACTAACTGCTGATGTGAAGAGAGGAATCGCTGCAGGATGTCTGATTAGTCACTGTTTCTTAGTTTTAGCGGTTAAATGACAAACTTAGTCATTTCCACTTGAACTTGAACCTTCATTGTTGCCTCATTTAAAGGTGTATGAGGATAGGAGGGTGTGTGCTTCTGAAACACATATAAAAGGAATATATAGCGAGTGAAACAACTGCAAATAATAATACTCTGATGCACGTTATTGAGGAAATTATCACTAATTTAACTTATCAGCCAAAGTGATGAAAAATAACGAGTAGCAAAGAGTAGTTCAACCACTATCAATCAAATCATATAATAATGTAAATTATCTTTCATTACTACTATGCACAACATAAAGAAAAGTTGAGATGTATAATAACTATTAGATCTAACCATAGATTTTACAAGAATATGGTATTTAACTTTACTAATAAAGATAACATGCACACCGAGCCTTAACTGGTAACACCTGCATGTCATACAGCTCCTGCCTCACCATTCACCACACATCATTATAGTTTAGTGCAATCATGGCAATTAACAACAAATCACTTCCAATAACTTCACTATATACATAACTTCCACATCTGTAACTAACAATAACACTGTGATTTAAAGGCCATTAAAAGCTTACAGCATCTGCTTTTAACCTAAATTGGTCATTAACAACTTCTCTCTCTCAAACTCAATAAACAGAAAGAACAGAAAGATGATTGATCACCTACTTTTGTTGTATAAAATGATACAACTTAAGTCCCAAAGCAAAGAGGTGATCAATAACTGTCAACTTGTGATAAATAAGTTTCCAGGTAAGAGATTAAGACATGACAGAAGAGCAGCATAACTAACAAAACAGGAAGTGGAGTAAGAAAACGTTTTACCGTTTAAATATCAAATAATCATAAATGCACACCTCGCTTTTCAGTCTGGAGTGAAATTAAAAGGCAATTGATGACAATATTGATCTGATGGGTTGTAAAGTTAGAACACTCATTGTAGTCATGTGAGTGTTTATTTTAGATTGACTGTTACAAGTTGATGTTTAATTCAGTCACAGTGATTATTGTTCAGGATCTTATGAACTATTTGTGCTTTTCATGTCTGTGCTTCTGTTCTTCATGTTTCTATTAGTGTCTAAATTTATATTAACATTAATATTTCCCAATTTATTGCTTTATATGTCTTGTATGATGTGTTTCTGTGTCGCATATTTTAAATAGTAGCTGACAATGTAGTATGATGTGCTGCATGCTATTTTCTTAACTAACATTAATATGGTTATTAAGATGTATTTCGATTGTTAAATAAACCAATAACTAAGTAAATAAAAGTCATCAAGTTAATTCAATAATAATTTTAATATTACACTGTACACCTACAAAAATTACTGAACTTCTGTTAAATGTAAAACTTCCAGAAATTGATGAGAAACGAGAAGGTTTCCCATGTGTCTACTTAACACATTAATAGTTAATAAAACCATTACAGAGAAAATACATTTTAATATGTTTCACAGAAAATGTCTGTTGTAGTGGACATAAACAAATATAAACAGATGAGTCAACATTAAAATGAGATTTGATTTCTACATTGCAGACGGGTGAAAAAAATATTAATGACTTCTAATTAGTTTTGTACTATTTTTTACAATAATTTATATTGTTTACATGTTAAACAAAATGGAAATATGATATATGATATATATTTCTCATATCAACATGATAACAAATGATTTGAACATTATAGAGCTGGGGTCCGTTTTACAATTGACTGTTACCTGCAAATCGTAGACACATTTATGAATAGTGCAGTCCTCTTGCCTGCTAATGCAGGGTCACAAGTACGTTGTTCCTTTTGATTAGTTAAATGGGTCAAAATTAACTCACATGTTCCCGACACACAGTGTGAACTTCTACAGAAATATTTACCAGAAGATTATTTCCACTAGTTGGTGACGTTGGGGATTTATACTGTCTGTATGATTCAAGTGCAAAGGAGGTTTCAATCCTGTTTTTAACTTTACATTGAGATCACACACTTTGTCTTTAACATATATTCTATTATTTACATAATTCATAATTTGTGGTTAAAGTTGGGATTAATGTGTTGTAGAAAAAATGTTTTAATTAATGATATGATGCGCTTTAAAAAAAAAATGTTTAAAGATAAAAAATAAAATAAAAATTAGGAGAAGCAAACAAAACTGGATCTAAGATATGCGATGCAGACATCACAGGTAAATATGAAGTAAAAAACAGATGATGCTACAAATGATTGAGGGTTGAACGTATATGAGAGACAGTTTTTATGGCATAGCAAGTCTCTGCAGTATAGTTCAGAGTATCCAGATACTAAAAGTGGCATTAAAACATACAAGTTTGGTGTTTGGATTGAGAATTTTCTGATATGAATGTGGCACTTTCCAAAAATCAAAAGCAGGTTAATGCTGTATAAATATCAGTCTTTAAATGGTAATTCCCTACTCCAAACAGCACAGATTTATTTATTTATACTTCTTTGAAGAGGGTCCAAAATATTTTACTGTATGCAGAGCCGGCTGTGACCAGTTTGGTGCCCTCGGCAAGAGTTTAGCTGGTGCCCCTTGTATCACAACCACTTCCACCACCAAAGTTCATACACTCACACAGACACTGCACAGCTTTGTGTCTCAGAGATTTTCTTTATTTTAGAAACAAACAAAAAGAAAAAACAACAAAAACAGAAACGGGATCCTCATTTAATTCATCTGCTGCTGATCCACGTCCAGCTCATCATTAATGAGTCATTAGTTATGATTGTTATAAACTGACAGGAAGTGATGACGAAAATGTGAAATGAATTTAAATTGATATTTATTTCACATTGCACCAGGTAAATAATTCCAGCCCTTATGATCATTAATGGTTTTTATTGATATCTTTAATACTGGTACAGTGAAACATGTATTAAATTGCATTTTTGTGATATTAAAAATGTCTTAAAAAGTCTTAAATTTAATCTGATGAACCTGCAGAAACCCTGTAAAGTCCAGGAAGCTGGAGTTTCAATCAGCACCATAATAAGTATTATATTTTGTGGATGTATGTGCATATTTGCATGTATGTGTATCTGTGTAGTTTAATTTTGTCTCACCCATTTATTTGTCAGACTTCGTATGTTGTGGTCTGTGTTTTCTGTGCAGTTTTGTTGGATAACTGTGGATAAAATATAAAAATAAAAAAAGAAAGTGAAAGTTATAGATTTATCAGAAAAAAGGTACTTTAAGTTCATATTCTGCAGAAAATTGTCCCCTGCATTAGTTATTATAATATATAGTATGCAGCGTTTTCCCGCCTGAAATAAAGAACGTCTCTGCTATCGTCTATAAAAACTATAAAAAACTGTTACAATTTTATCTTTTTAATCTGATATTAACCAGATCAAGATTCAGATAAAACAGGCAGTGGAGCTTCATCACACAGCAAAGGCCACATATTTAATGAGTGAGCTGATTGTTTCCATATAGGACGAGATACAAATCAAAGTGTCTTTAAAGGCCGAACAACCAAGTTTCTCAGTTATGATTGATGTGATTCTACATGAACACAATTCTCTGCCAAAGTTTAGATTATTTTACACGAGAGATTTCTGTACTTCTGTTTTTCACTCATACAGTCCTTAGAGTTTAAAATATTAAACTCTTCATAATTTACACCTAAATTATATGTTTGTTAACTCTGATTGTTGCTTATGCAGTCAGATTTGCTCTTTATTCCAACAAATCATCGTATAATGTGCATCCAGCCTCAGTCTGTAGATTTATCTGTTAACTTCCTGCATGTTCTGCTCTCACCTCTCAGAAAAGAATCATAATGCAAATAAAGTTTGTCTTTGCTTTTACAGGAAATATAGACCCCTAACAATAATGATAAGGTGACAGAGGCAGGAATTACAACATGTACTAAACATTTCTTCATGTGTGGTAAAGACCGGCGAAAATTCTTGTGAGAGAGTTTCAGTCTGCAAAAGGGAAGTCAGATCTTTCTCTGAACATTAACAGCATCAGTCGTGTGGTTTCCACAGTGTGCTGTAGTTGACTTTTAACTATCAAGGATGAGATGTGGCATAAAAATTAGATGAACTTTCTAACCCTTTTATTTTATAATTGTAGTGATAACTAAGTTGAAGAAGGTTTAGCTTGCTGAAGCAGAAGGAAGCACATCTCCCACCATACATGTGAATTATGTTCTGTTTTCTACTTATATATCTTTTTGGAGGTGGTCTGATGCTTCGTTCCTGTGCTCATGTAGAGTCCCTGAAAGAGGAAGTAAGCAAGAGGGACATGGGTGTTCCTGTACAAAACTGAAGGATGACAGGAAGTGGCGGTTTGTGAAATATGCATGTAGTTTTTTAAGGGGGGAGGAATTCAACATGAAGCAGAAAGAGGAACCTGAGGTCAAATCAGCATCTTCCTCTCTGTGACTAAAGAGCAGAAACTTCATCTGGAAACTCAAAGACAACCTTTAGTTGAAGTGTCAGATGGGATAATTTAACTGTATCATTCATCTTTCTACATTTGAAGAACTCTGAATCCTGAATCTGAACTCTGAATCCTGTTTGGTGAGTTTTATTAAATATATATTAAAAAACACATTTATCTGTGCTCAAGTATAAAATCCTTCAATATTGGTGGTCTTTAAATTGTATATGTAATTCTCTTTGTTTCATTCTGGTGAGGTTGAATTTAGGAAGATGACTTTTTCCAGTGTTGTTTGACCAATCCTTGCTGTTCATCCCATACAAGTTGTTTATATCTGTGTCAATAAAATGTCAAAAGAAAAAGGTAAATAAATGAGTATGTTCCTCTGGTACCAAGGATACTTAGACCATAATTAAATGTTGTAAGTTACAACTTATTTTTAAAGAAGGAGGTAAGATGCATTTTTGTAACGGCAGGAAAAAGGTTTTAAAACCTTTAAAAACAACAGAAAATACTGGAGCTTTTGTTTTCTGTCTGATAAAGTCTCAGATGATTTGAGTTGCATTTACTGTGAAGGTCTTGAACAGTTGCACTGGTGAGAAGGCCTGAGATGAAATAATCATTAAATCCATATCTGTATAATTCACATGTTTATATGAACAAAGGATCAGATGAGGACTGTACATGTGATGTGGAAGGTTGCACGTAGTGATGAACCCACAGTAAATTATTAGCAGACTCTGCAGTTCCCCTCAGCTCCAATCAGCCTTTTACACTGTTTGAACTATTTTTTTTTGGTTTTACACATTTAGAGACTTGCTGGTGAATTAAGTGGAACAGCTAAAGAGATTCATATTTGTTCACATGGACAGAGACACCACTCCACACTGAAGCTAATGTTGCTCAGTGGCTGCTATGTAAAACAAGACTAGATCAAAACCTGGTATAAGACTGAACCGTGTATGATTAATGTGTTACAGGGATAGTCGGTGTCTAAATGTGAATTCCACAATATTAAATGTTCATCTGCAATTTTCTGTAGTGGTCCCAGTAATACTTATTGTTAAAGTGACTGAAGTAGGATCACATAACATGGTTAAGCTACGTCTGTTAACTCATCCTGTTCTTTTATCTGTTTCACTCTGCATTGAGTGTTTTGTCAGAGTGATGGTTATTTGGGTTGCTTTAACTGTACACTAGGGGTGTGCCCGAATACAAATATGTTATTCAGCAAAGCACAAATAGTGGATTTTTTTACAATAATTTGTTTCATAAAAATAAAAAAAATCAAATACCAGCGTGCAGGTCGGTTACATCGCTACCTCAGTCTCTCTCCTCTGCTCCGCTGTTACATCTATCAGGAGGTTTCAACGAGGGGAGTCACATTCACCTGCATCTACAAGTGTTTATGAAGCAAGGGCACACTGCATAACATGGCTAACATTAGCTACATAGGCTACAGTAAAATCACTATATATGGCTCTCAAACTATATGCTGTGTATTTACATAAACACAGAGTCTTCCTCGTGAGTTGGCGCCTCTGCCAAACGTGCATTTAGAGGGGATCTGTGCGCGGCCATGACCGGAAGTAATCCTTGAATGTAGGTGTGACGATAGGTGAGACAAGCGGCCCCTGTGAGCCAATCAGATGCCCGCGGTCAATAGGTGCAGATAATAATAAAACCGCTTTGAAGACAAAAACGGAAAAAGCGCATGAATTTCCGCTTTTTTTAATACACACGAAAAACAGAAAATAAATGAAATAATGAATAGTATAATTGTTCATCCCGTTATCAAAAACATTTAACAGAGCTTTGGCCGGAGGGTACATGGACCCCGCGGACCTCTGAAGAAAGGAGGAATGAAGCCGCGTGCACGTGCAAGTGCATTAATTGGTCTTTACAGTGACAGCACATTATGTCACTGAGGGAAGGATAAGACAGAAGGTACTCAACAAAAACTGAATTGAGTCGCGTTGCATTGTGGGTAATGTAGGCACCAAGTTTTGACAGGAAAAAAGAACATGTGGAATAAAATATATCTGATTCTGCTGCATTGATTTCAATACTGTTTTTTAAACGATCCATTGTGAATGTTATAGGAAAACATTGCTGAATGGCTTTAGTGCTCTTTTAGTTATGCATTCATGACGCCAGCTATATTACAGATTCTGTGATTCTGATTCAGATTCTGTGTGATTAAATGTGACCCTGACTACACACTGCTTTTTGTAAGATGTCAAAAGCCAAAAAGGTTGGAAACCACTGGTTTCATCTTTAACAATGTGTTGTATTTTAAAAGCTTGTTATATTATCCATTGTGTCAAATCTTCATCTGAAAAGTAACTAAAGCTGTCAAATAAATGTAGTGGAGTAGAAAGTACAATATTTCCCTCTGAAATGTAGAAAGTAGCATCACATGGAAATATTAAATCAAAGTACAAGTACCTCAAAACTATATTTAAATATAGTACTCTGTAGTCAGTTCCTCTCCAGCACTGATCAGCAGTGGGTTACCAGCAGGGTTTTAAGGTCTGATCAGGGTTGGTTGGTTGCTCTTTGCTCCAGACTCCAAACTAAAGCAGTCTGAGTCTTTGACTGCACTTTGAAACTGTCTCCCATTGGATTTAAGATCTGTGGACGCCTTTAAAAAGCAGCTCAAGACCTTGTCAGACTTACCTTTGAGTAGTAGTGTTCTATTTATCTGATTCTATTTTATTTACTATTCTTATATTGTGTCTCTATTTTCTTCATCTTTTATTGTGAAGCACTTTGTGACGTCTGACATAAAAAGTCGCTTTATAATAAACTTTACTTACTTGCTTAAATTATTAAATGTCGGCCCTGAATCCAGTTAAGACAACTAAGTCAAACATCCTAATATTCATACGTACGTTTAACATGTACACACACACACACACACACACACACATAACCACATACAGGTGAATTCCAGTAAAGGAGGAGCAAACAGGTAGAGAGTAAAGGTGAAAGTATTCAGGAATAAAATCATGAGAGTTTTGCCAGAGTTGTGGCGCGCTCCCGTCATTTCCACCGTTTGGTGTAAGGTGGTCAAAAAACTCAGTCCGAGCGTCTCAACTCAGTCTTTATGTCGTCTTGACGTTCCGATCAAATCAAACATGTTTAATATTATCCTGAGTCTTTAGTTTTGGCTCATGCAAATAGTGAAGGTGCGCTCTGTCCAGCACGGATTTACACATCGAGTTTTTTTCTACCATGTGACCCCAGGGGCTCTCCGTAGTCCAGCACCAAACGTGAAGCAGCAAAGTGACTATAACGACCGAAATAAATCCTCAAATACCGTCACACACGATGGACGGTGAATTAACAATGTTACGAGTCGGTGTTTAATTCTGCGTGTATCTGATCCACCGTCCAGCACGTATTTTAGTGAGAAATGTAATTCTTGAAACTGTTCGCCTCTCATTCCCACCGTCTTCTCCCACTAAAATAGTGCAGCTAACCAACGGAGGCTGGTGGCGAGTTGAGGCGACAAAATCCAAAATGTAAAGTTTGTTCACAAATATAGTTTATCTTTATGGATTAAATTAATGCCGAGTTGACAAGAAGACTGTCGACATATGACGCCTTTTATCTTGTGTTTCTAGAATTATGTGTTTTTGCGGACACGTAAGGAATTGTTAATATGTCATATTTATTAGAGGAAGTTTGGCGTAATACTTTCCCCAGAGAGCGCAGGGAGTTTCAGTTTAATTCACTGCTACTATGTACATCTTTAACATTTTGTCACCACTACAGAAACAGCAGGTAGCTGTGAAAGTATGATAAGGTTGTCTGACGCTGACTGCTGTTAAGTTATTGGTTTGACAGTCTAATATGTGTTTGTGTTGATTACTGACGGTGGCTGATTGTACTCAGTTTCTATCGGCAGTATGCAGTAAATGGTCGCCCTTTGTGTGTGTGTTTAAACTACTTTCCACATGTGGAAATATGTACTTAACAAAAAAGTGTAAAACAACTGAAAATACGCCTTATATTCTAGTTTCTTCAAAGTAGCCACCTTTTGCTCTGATTACTGCTTTGCACACACTCTGCATTCTCTTGATGAGCTTCAAGAGGTAGTCACCTGAAATGGTTTTCACTTCACAGGTGTGCCCTGTCAGGTTTAATAAGTGGGATTTCTTGCCTTATAAATGGGGTTGGGACCATCAGTTGTGTTGTGCAGAAGTCAGGTGGATACACAGCTGATAGTCCTACTGAATAGACTGTTAGAATTTGTATTATGGCAAGAAAAAAGCAGCTAAGTAAAGAAAAACGAGTGGCCATCATTACTTTAAGAACTGAAGGTCGGTCAGTCCGAAAAATTGGGAAAACTTTGAAAGTGTCCCCAAGTGCAGTCGCAAAAACCATCAAGCGCTACAAAGAAACTGGCTCACATGAGGGCCGCCCCAGGAAAGGAAGACCAAGAGTCACCTCTGCTGCGGAGGATAAGTTCATCTGAGTCACCAGCCTCAGACATTGCAGGTTAACAGCAGCTCAGATTAGAGACCAGGTCAATGCCACACAGAGTTCTAGCAGCAGACACATCTCTAGAACAACTGTTAAGAGGAGACTGTGTGAATCAGGCCTTCATGGTAGAATAGCTGCTAGGAAACCACTGCTAAGGACAGGCAACAAGCAGAAGAGACTTGTTTGGGCTAAAGAACACAAGGAATGGACATTAAACCAGTGGAAATCTGTGCTTTGGTCTGATTAGTCCAAATTTGAGATCTTTGGTTCCAACCACCGTGTCTTTGTGCGATGCAGAAAAGGTGAACGGATGGACTCTACATGCCTGGTTCCCACCGTGAAGCATGGAGGAGGAGGTGTGATGGTGTGGGGGTGCTTTGCTGGTGACACTGTTGGGGATTTATTCCAAATTGAAGGCATACTGAACCAGCATGGCTACCACAGCATCTTGCAGCAGCATGCTATTCCATCCGGTTTGCGTTTAGTTGGACCATCATTTATTTTTCAACAGAACAATGACCCCAAACACACTGCCAGGCTGTGTAAGGGCTATTTGACCAAGAAGGAGAGTGATGGGGTGCTGCGCCAGATGACCTGGCCTCCACAGTCACCGGACCTGAACCCAATCGAGATGGTTTGGGGTGAGCTGGACCGCAGAGTGAAGGCAAAAGGGCCAACAAGTGCTAAGCATCTCTGGGAACTCCTTCAAGACTGTTGGAAGACCATTTCAGGTGACTACCTCTTGAAGCTCATCAAGAGAATGCCAAGAGTGTGCGAAGCAGTAATCAAAGCAAAAGGTGGCTACTTTGAAGAAACTAGAATATAAGACATATTTTCAGTTGTTTCACACTTTTTTGTTAAGTATATAATTCCACATGTGTTAATTCATAGTTTTGATGCCTTCAGTGTGAATCTACAATTTTCATAGTCATGAAAATAAAGAAAACTCTTTGAATGAGAAGGTGTGTCCAAACTTTTGGTCTGTACTGTAGATCATTTTAAAAAATTGTATAATGGAAGATCATTCCAAGAAAGGCAGTAAGAGGGAGCATCCTTCAACAATGTCTTGTTCAGAGATTATGTGACGTAAAAATAGAAACGTTTATCCTTAAATGTGCTGTAATACCAGCAGAGGGCAGCACTTCATAAAAACATGATACTGCCCACCAACTGTGCAACAATAAAAATGAGATATACTCATCTGATATGAAATACAGACATCAAAAGCTTCACACTTGGAACGTGGCTTCAAAAAGTTTGTTGTTTGCTTCCTCACAGAGGATGTAAATGTATTCAGCTAGAATTCAGGTGATATGTGGATATAATGAGTTTTGCAGTGATGAAAGACTGAAACTATGAAAATAACCAAAGTTGTGATCTGTTTGTTCAAGCAGTAGATGATTTACATTTAACATGCACATGTACAGAAGTCATACTGGTAAAGTGTCATGAGATGAGAACTGAATAAAATGTCTCTTATTTCCAGTAGGGGGGCATAATGGCGAAACTTAAAGAGGAGCTCTGGAAAACTCTGCAGGAATTAAAAGAAGATGAGTTTAAGAAGTTCAAGTGGTTCCTGGAGCTGGATGACATCCTGGAGGGCTTTAAAGGCATCCCAGTAGCTCAGCTGGAGAAAGCAGGAAGGGAGGAAACAGTGGATCTAATGGTACAGAAACATCAGGATCATGGAGCTCTGCAGCTGACCAAGAAGGTTTTAGAAAAGATCAACAGGAAGGATCTGGTGCAGCGTTTACAAAACTCCCCCTCAGGACCAAAAGGTAAGTTAGGAGAAGGAATCTGAAAAGCAGTGTCACATACATTTCATACATTATTACATGAGTTATGACTTATTATACAACACGTAGTTTCAACCAAGCAATCTGATTGGTCAACTTGACATTTAGAACGAGCTTGAATCAGCATGACAGCACACGTAGTCGCGCTCAAATGAAAAAAACCTCATCAGTAAAAATATCATTCCGCCGTTCATTAGAACTACAGTCTGTGACGTCATGCTAACAACAACAGTCACTTCTGGGTAGATGACTGGTGGTTGATTGAGTTGTGGAGATCTGTGAACGTGGCAAACTTGTTTTTTTCTGTTGTCATTTTCAGTCGTAACTGTAACGTTTGAAGATATGTAGTTAAACACGGTGGTCCGACCTATCTGACGCTTCTGCTGGCTTTATTTTATGTACTGTGTTGCTTTGTTAGCGTCTTTGGTTTGTTTTGTTTTGTGGGGGAACTGCAGAGCTTTGAGTTGTCTTTCTTTCATGTTTGTGAAACTGGATTGAACTGAACTGATTAGGAGTTGTGGGAAAACAAAACGGACCCTTTACTGAGTGGACTGAACTCTAAGACTGTGAGACGAGTTCCACATGCACTGCAGAGTGAATGTTTACTGATGAGGCTTC
The DNA here is from genome assembly GCF_914725855.1 of Thunnus albacares. NCBI lineage: Eukaryota > Metazoa > Chordata > Actinopteri > Scombriformes > Scombridae > Thunnus > Thunnus albacares. The sequence continues at coordinate 1,425,420 of NC_058128.1, read as the reverse complement.
TTTCATTTGAGCGCCGCTACGTGTGCTGTCATGCTGATTCAAGCTCGTTCTGAATGTCTAGTTGATCAATCAGATGATCGATCGATCAGAACTACCTGTTGATTTATTTAGGCCTCTCTCTCTCTCTCTCTCTCTCTCTCTCTCTCTCTCTCTCACTCACACACACACACACACACTCTCTCTCTCTCTCTCTCACTCATTGTAGTGACTTGATTTTGACAAAAACAAAACCTAAGCCACAGTGAGGGGCTGTTACCAAGACATGTAATTGATGCGTCGTCATGCGGTGGCTCCGTGTACTAAATCAAACATCCTTGGACTTGTGCTTCAGATGTGTTTATTTATCAACGTGCACCAATAAAGCATTTGCTATGCATACACTTATATTTATAACTTGCATGAAAACAACAAAAGGCTTAAAGATTAGCCTCTAAACGGCGGTCAAAAAACTGTGTGCTTCTCCCGGTAAGCAGCACACCTGAGGAGTAATTACCTCTTCCTCTACATATACATTTCCGTATGCTGCTGTTCAGTACGCCACCTACTGTGGCAACCAGGGAGTAACCTTAACACAGTTTTAGATACAAATGGCTCTAACACGCCGGCCCCTAATTGAATGGCCACAGACATTACAATTACCTTCACGTGTAAACAAATAGAGCCATAACTTGAGTGACATGCATATAAAAGTGAACCCAAACAACAACAAACAAAAAAAAAAAATTCAAACATTTGTAAACATAACCCTTTTTTTTTGCGGAGGTCACAATACCTCATCCCTAATTGCTTTGTTGCTTCCTGCAACAAACAAAGCTTACTGACAGGTCTTTCCAAGACGTTTGTCTTCGTCTGGAGATGCACAGAGCGTACTAACCCTTTTTTGTCTGGGAAAGTTTCCAAAATTCTGCCCAGAAGCCAAGATCCACGAGGAGCAGCAGAATCCATTACAACAACAATGTCTCCAGGAATGAAGTTTCTCCTTTTCTGATTCCATTTCTGGCGTTCTTGCAGCAGAGGGAGGTATTCCTGTACCCATCTTTTCCAAAATAGATCTGCAATGTACTGAACTTGTCGCCACCTCCTTTTCACATATACATCATCCTTGTTAAAAAGTCCAGGTGACATGACTGGTTTCCCTTCCATCAGAAGAATGTGGTTAGGAGTGAGAGGCTCGAGGTCATTAGGATCGTCTGAGAGCTTGGTGAGGGGACGACCATTCAATATAGACTCGACCTCACACAGGACTGTATGAAGACCATCATCATCCAGAGTTTGCAAGTGCAGCACAGAAGCACGTTCCCAGACACCACCATGGTGTGATGCTGAAGGTGGGTTAAAGTTCCACTGGATGCCATCTTGCAACAGAACTCCCTGTATCCGGTTGTGATTTAATGATGATAGCGCTTCCCTCAGCTCTTTCTCTGCTCCCACAAAATTGGTTCCATTGTCTGAACGCATACTGGACTCTTCGACTGATGAACCTTCGAATAGCATTAATACATGCTTCAGTGTCCAGGGATGGAGCCACTTCCAGATGAATGGCTCTGCTTGCAAGACAGGTAAAGATGACACCATAACATTTACAGAGACTTCGACCTCTCTTTACTTCCAAAGGCCCGAAGTAATCTACTCCGACATTTGTAAAGGGAGGGAGATCAGGAAGAAGCCTTTCCTTCGGTAGGTCTGCCATTTTTTGCTCGCCTACTCTTCCCTTATGTCGCCTGCAGAAGCCGCATTGTGATATGATTTTCCTCACAGCTGCATTGGAATTTGTTATCCAAAACTTGTTGCGCAGCTTTGACAGAGTGTGATTTCTTCCACCATGACCCACCTGTTGGTGAATATACCTCAATATGAGCATGGAGATGTATTGATCTTTTGACAGAATGAGTGGATGCTTAGTCTCTTCTGGCAAAGCAGCCTTACTCAATCGTCCTCCTACTCTCAAAAATCCATCCTGCAAATGTGGATCAAGCTTGTACACAGAACTGTCTCTAGACACAGATTTTCCAGCTAATAGGGCAGCGATTTCTTCCTTGAACTTCTTTTGTTGACTGTAGCGAATGACGGCCATTTCAGCATCTAAGAGATCCTCAGCTGACAACATCTGGCTTTCAATGGCTCTTTTGGCCCTCTTCATCTCCAGCGACACATTGAGAGATGATCCACCTGCCTCCTTTCTGTGGAGCTCAAGAGCATGTAAGTCCTTTCTCTTTTGTTTCAACTGCAGCAGAATTCTCTTCCATTTGAGAAACCATGCCACTGTCACTTTGAGTCTCCTCCAATCTGAAAAGTATGATAAGAGCTGATCTGTAGCAGTCGGAGAGCCCTGAGTAATGATGGTGTTTACTGTAGCTTCTCTTTTGACCTCCAAATCATCATCTGCAATTGTGACCTCTGTGATGTCTGCAAGCCAATTCTTTTCTGGGTCAAGGAGAAACTTCAGGCCCTCAATCCAGCTACCCCCATTCAGCAGATCTCCAACCTTCATACCTCTGGAGGCATAGTCTGCAGGGTTGTCTTTGGTATTAATATACCTCAACTGAGAGACTTGAGTTGCATCTCTAATACTTGTTACTCTATTTGATACAAATATGTAGAAACGCTTATCCTCATTTTTTATGTACTTAAGCACTGCAGTGCTGTCCGTCCAGAAAGTTGACTGATCCAGTGGCAGCTCCAACTCCGCTCTCAACATCTGATCTACCCACACAGCCAGAACAGCAGCCGCAAGCTCCAGACGGGGAATGGTTATTGGTTTTAGAGTACCATCCTGACTAGCATCAGAGAAGTTGTGCAACTGTGCCTTAATGGGCTGTCCAAAGTCTTTGGGCTTAATGCATCTTTCAACTTTGAATGCTGCCAACCTTTTCAGGTCTTCCAGCCACCTTCTCCACTGATGGCCAATGTCTGCAGGTATGTTGTCGTCCCATCCACAACGTCTCCGACAGAGCTCTTGCAGCTTGACTTTGGCTGGGAGGGTTACTGGGGCAAGAAAACCCAGATGATCATAAACCGAGCTGATTATGGACAACATTCCTCGCCTGCTCTGTGGTTGTTCTTTCATTGCCATTTTGAATTTGAATGTGTCTGACTCCACACACCATTGCAGCCCAAGAGCTCGTTCGACTGGAAGCTCATCTCTATCCAGATCCAGTTCCTTCAAGTCTTTCACTCTATGCTCCCCTTCAATGGTTTGCAGTACTGCCCTGCTATTGCTGATCCACTTTGTCAAAGTGAAGCCTCCCTTTTGGCAGATTTCAGTGAGAGCTTGAACCATGGCAACTGCCTCCTCGTCTGAGCGCGAGCTCTTCAAACAGTCATCAACATAAAAGTTTCTTTTGACTGTTTCCACAACCTCTAGTGAGAAGTTAGCCTGATTGTCCTCTGCAGTTATCCTGAGTGCATATCTGGCACAACTTGGGGAAGAGACAGCCCTGAACAAATGAACTGCCATTCGAAATTCTTCAATCTCTTGGTTCACATTGCCTCTTGTTGTCCTCTTCAGCCACCCTAACTTGGTAAAACATAGATTTAATGTCTCCCATAAATGCCACTGGCTCCTGTCTGAATCTGGTTAGAACACCCAACAATGAACTAGTGAGGTTTGGGCCTTGTAGCAGCTGGCTGTTGAGTGAAGTTCCCTTAAACTCAGCTGAACAGTCAAACACAACACGCAATGTACCCTATTTGGGATGGCGTACACCATGATGGGGTATATACCAGAGCTTTCCATTTTCACCTTCCAGCTGATGTTGAGGCACTTTCTCTGCATAGCCGTTCTTAATTACATCAGTGAAGAAGCTGGTATATTCCTTGTGGAATAGTTCATCTTTCCTGAACTTCCCCTTTAATCCCAGCAGCCTTTGCTTAACCATAGAAAGGTTATTAGGAAGCGAAAGCTGGTCCTTTCTGAAGGGCATTTTCAAGCTGTAATGTCCATCCTGCAGCTGTGTTGACTCATCCATCATCTTTAAGAATCTAATATCTTCTCTCAACACTCCTTGTTCCTCTGAACTTTGCTCATTGAAGTCATGACTGTATTGGTTGCTCAGCATTTCCTCCAGCTTACAGACAGAAATCCTATTGACAGCAGCCACTGAGAATCCTGTTTTAGGCCTGCTGCTCTCTCCATCTCGAAGGGGACCATTAACTACCCAGCCAAGTATAGTTCGTATTGCATATGGTCCATTCTCTCTGCTGTTGATGACCTCCCATGGTTCAAATACCTTATTGGCGTTAGTGCCAATCAACAGGTCAACATTAGTATCAATGCATGGGATCTGTACATCAGAGAGATGTGGCCATTTCTGCTATTCTCCCTGTGTGATAATGTTACTGGTGGTCACAGGCATTTTATTTTGTGTGAATACTTCTGAGAGACTGTAGAAGCTGTTACTGCCAAGACCAGCTACCTCCAAACCATTCAGGGTGCTAGTGGAAACAACCCTTTCCTGTCCCATAGTGCGCAAAAGGAAACTGGTTTTCCTACCAGTATTGTTCAGCCTTTGCATAAGATGTTCTGAGCAGAAAGTAGCCGTTCTCCCAGGATCCAGGAACGCATATGTTTGTATTATCTTGCTTCCCCTGATGGATTTAACCTGAACTGGCAAGATAGACAAAATGCTATCCTCCTTTCCGGCCCCTGTATGTCCACAAGTTTCTGATGCAGGTGGTTTAACATGTGCTGTGCCCTTAGTGTGTTCATTTCCTGTGATGGCTCTTATCTTTCCAGAGATATGAAGCGCTGTAGGATGGTTCTGACCACAATCTTTGCAAGTTAAGCACCTGTCGCAATCCTTGCTCCTGTGTCCACTACCTAGGCAGCCAAAACACATCCCCTTTTCCTTCAAAAAGTCAATTTTGTCCCAATGCTTCTTCCCTTTCAGTTTTGGACACTCTTCCAGTCTGTGAAACCGAGAGGAGCAAACACATGCTTCTTGAATGATTCCCTTTAAGTCCAGCCTTGGTGGGACTGAACTTGGAGTTCCACATCCCTTGGCTGCATCACTTACAATAACCGTGGCGAAGCTGTTACCTCTGACCTTGCTGAACTTTGAATGTGGTTTGTTAACACTCTTTACTGCAGGCAAACCACTTATCGTGTCTTGGATGTCCCCAAAAAGTGGATCAGAAATGATCTTAACTTGGCATTCGATAAATGAGACCATGTCTTTAAAGCAAGCTCTGCGATTGTACCTCTCGAGTATTTCATGTGCCTGTATCCTCCATTGTTCTCTGTACTTAAATGGCAACTTTATCATGATTGCTGTCATGTTAGTTAGCATGTCCAGCTCCTGCACATATTGAAGTTCCTCCATTACATTGCAACAACTTCGCAGAAATAGAGAAAAAGTTTGCAGTGCTCCCACATCCTCTGCCTTCACTGCAGGCCAAGCCAAAGCCTTCTCCATGTAGGCTGCACCAATCCTATATTGGTTTCCAAAGTGTTCTTAGAGAAGCTCTTTAGCCAGCTGATAACCTCTGTCGGGAATCATGTGCTGACAACTCCTCACCAATTCTCTGGGCTGCCCTCTTGTAAATTGCTCCAAAAAATAAAGGCAGTCAGCTTTGCTAGCCTTTGATCCCACACTATGTTCAAAAGCTCTTATGAAGGTTTTATACTGAAGAGGATCACCGTCGAATGCTGGAATGTCTCGAGAAGGCAAGGACATTAAGCGCTGTTGTTGAACCAGAGCTGCTGTGATTTCATTTTTTCGGTGCATTATGGTGCACAGGTCTCCTTGTACTGGTACAGAATATAAATGCTGTTGCTCCACTGATGCAGGCTGCACATTGTTGACTGGCAGAGAGAGGTTTTGTTGTGTATCTCCAAACTGCATTGTTCCAGATGTTTCTGTTTCCTTTTTCCACTTTGTCTCATATTTTGATCCAAAGACCTGATGTGTTTTTCCCTCAGAGGGTGCGTTCAGTGCACTTGAATCCTTTTGGGCTACTGAGAAGCTGCTTTGTGGCATTGCACTCCACGTGTATGGTTTAAATGAGTTTGCTGCAGGATTGAGTCCTTTGGAATTTAGGTTTTGTTCTTCCTTCCTTCGCAAGTAAGAATTCATTCCATCAGAAGGTGCTTGTGAGTTACTGGAACATTCTGAGGCAGCTTGAAAAACTGCTGGCCTTGCAGTGGATGCAGCTATTTCAGCATCAATCTCAAGCTGCTCCCTTTTTCTTCTCAGCTGCTCCTCCTGGGCCTCTAGAGCATGCCTTTCCTTTAAAGCCGCAGCTCTAGCGAGAAGTGCAGCCCTTTCTGCTTCTGCCTTAATGCAAGATGAAGCTGTGGTTTTGCCACTTTTATTACTGGTTTTACCACTTTTGTTACTTCTTTTACCACTACATGTGCTTTTTCGGTGAGAATGTCTACTGGCAACGTTTGATATGCTGTCATCAGGGTGAACATCATCACCATCCTCACCACAATGATCATTTACCAACCATTTTTCAACCTCAGAAATTAAACCATTTTCAACAAGCATTTTTGCAGCAAACCAAGTGTTTTGTTTGTCACTTTCTTCAGTGGACATTAAAGGCAACAGAGCCACATGAGCATCTTTGGCTTCCCCACACAAAAGCACATTTTTTTCCAGTGTATGTTTTATCTCTTTTGCATTACCACTCTGCATAAGCTCTTGAGTTACATTTCTTAGGTTTTTAGCCTTACTTAATTTGTCTTTTCTTACATTTTGTAACCTTTCCACCTTTGCAACAAGAGCTTTGTGTGTTAATGTAATAGACCGTTTACTTTTTACATATTCTGGCTCATTAACATTTCCCTCTTTCATCGAGGCTGCAGCAGCCGCTGGCTCCGCAGCAACCACGTCTGGTTTACCGTCCATAATGTCCTTTAATTCACACCGCAACGCACATCCAAGATGAAAGCAACGAGATAAAGTTCAGTTTATCAGTGTTGTTTTAGCGACCAATGCATTGGGATTACGCTCGCAAAGTTGTGTGCACACTTTATTATGGCCATAAAGTTGGTAGCGCTACTCTTTACCTTACACGCGGAGGGCGCCGTGATGTCACAATCCAGGTGAATGAATCAGCTGATGACCGGTGCATCCTCCATCTCCACCTCCCATGCTTTCAAACAAATGTCGGAAATCCAGAGTTGAGTCTTCCTCCATGAACGATGGCTAACGAACTAACTGAAGCGGAGTTTTTAGACTTAAATGTAGTGACTTGATTTCGACAAAAACAAAACCTAAGCCACAGTGAGGGGCTGTTACCGAGACATGTAATTGACGCGTCGTCATGCGGCGGCTCCGTGTACTAAATCAAACATCCTCGGACTTGCGCTTCACACACTCACTCACTCATTCACACACACGCTCTCTCTCTGTCTCATTCACACACACACACTCTCTCTCTCACTCATTCACTCACACACACACTCTCTCTCACTCATTCACACACACACACTCTCTCACTCTCACTCATTCACTCACACACTCTCTCACTCACACACACTCTCTCTCACACACTCTCTCACTCACACACACTCTCTCTCTCACACTCATTCACACACACACACTCTCTCACTCACACACACTCTCTCTCTCACACTCATTCACACACACTCTCTCTCTCTCACACTCACACTCTCTCTCTCTCTCTCTCTCACTTACACACACTCTCTCACTCTCTCTCTGTCACTCATTCACACTCACTCTCTCTCTCTCACTTTAACAGACTCTCTCACTCATTCACACACACTCACTCTCTCTCTCTCTCTCACTTACACACACTCACTCTCACTCTCACTCATTCACACTCTCTCTCTCTCTCACTTACACACACTCACTCTCACACTCTCTCTGTCACTCATTCACACTCACTCTCTCTCTCACTTTAACAGACTCTCTCTCACTCATTCACACACACACTCTCTCTCTCACTCATTTACACTCTCTCTCTCTCACACACACACACACTCTCTCTCACTCATTCACACTCACTCTCTCTCTCACACACACTCTCTCTCTCTCACTCATTCACTCACACACACACTCTCTCACTCACACACTCTCTCTCTCTCTCTCACACTCATTCACACACACTCTCTCTCTCACTCATTCACACACTCTCTCTCTCTCACTCACACACACACACTCTCTCACTCATTCACACACACACACACTCTCTCACTCATTCACACACGCTCTCTCTCTCTCTCTCTCTCTCTCTCTCACTCACACACACACTCTCTCACTCATTCACACACACTCTCTCTCTCTCATTCATTCACACACACTCTCTCTCTCACTCATTCACACACTCTCTCTCTCTCACTCACACACACACTCTCTCTCTCTCTCACTCATTCACACACTCTCTCTCACTCATTCACTCTCTCTCTCTCTCACTCATTCACTCTCTGTCTCTCACTCTCTCTCTCTCTCTCTCACACACACACTCTCTCTCTCTCACTCACACACGCACTCTCTCACTCACTCATTCACTCTCTCTCTCTCACTCTCTCTCTCTCACTCACACACACACACTCTCTCTCTCTCACTCACACACGCACACTCTCTCACTCATTCACACACACACACACACACACTCTCTCTCTCTCTCTCACTCATTCACACACTCTCTCTCACTCATTCACACTCTCTCTCTCTCACTCATTCTCTCTCTCTCTCTCTCACTCATTCACACACTCTCTCTCTCTCTCTCTCACTCATTCACTCTCTCTCTCTCTCTTTACAGTAACCAGGTTTCTACTGTGCATGTTAACATGTTCCCAGATTACCCACATAACCTGGTTTCTCTGAGTAACCTGGTTATGTAAGTGCATGTAAACACACTGATAGATGTTCAAATCTATATTTTCCTTCTCTTTCAGCAGAAACTGGTCTGCAGGATGTTTCAGAATATAAGAACAGTCTGAGAAGGCAATGTCAACATGTGACTGAGGGAATTGATGAAGATGAAAGAACCCTCCTCAATGATATCTACACTGAGCTCTACATCACAGAGGGACGGAGTGAAGACGTTAATACCCAACATGAGGTGAGGCAGCTTGAGACAGCTTCCAAGATGAAGACCCACCATGACACTCCAATCAAGTGTCACGACATCTTTAAACCCTTACCTAACAAACAGAAACTCATCAGAGTTGTTATGACGAACGGCGTCGCTGGCATTGGAAAAACCTTCTCAGTGCTGAAGTTCACTCTGGACTGGGCAGAGGACTCGAAAAACCAGGATGTCAGTCTGGTGATTCCACTTTCATTCAGGGAGCTGAACTTGATCAAAGATGAGCAGTACAGTCTCCTCATGTTGATCCATAAGTTCCATCCAACATTAAAGGAGGTCACAGCAGAAAATCTCAAGTCTAAAGACTGTAAAGTTGTGTTCATCTTTGATGGCCTGGATGAAAGCAGACTTTCACTGGATTTCAACAACAGGAAGGTCGTATCTGATGTCACACAGCAGTCATCAGTCAACGTGCTGTTTACAAACCTCATCGTGGGGAAGCTGCTTCACTCGGCTCTCATCTGGATAACTTCCCGACCTGCAGCAGCCAATCAGATCCCTCCTACATGTGTTGACAGGGTAACAGAAGTACGAGGCTTCACTGACGTCCAGAAGGAGGAGTACTTCAGGAAGAGATTCAGTGATGAAGATGAAGAGCTGTCCAGCAGAATCATCACACACATCAAGACATCCAGGAGCCTCCACATCATGTGTTACATCCCAGTCTTCTGCTGGATCACTGCTACAGTTCTGGAGCAGATGTTGACTACAGACCAGAGAAGAGAGCTGCCCAAGACCCTGACTGACATGTACTCACACTTCCTGCTGCTTCAGACAAAGAGGAAGAAGCACAAGTATGATGAAGGACATGAGACGAGTCTACAGGAGCTGATGGAGGCTGACAGTGAAGTTCTTCTGAAGCTGGGGAGGCTGGCGTTTGAACAACTGCAGAAAGGAAACATCATATTCTACCAAAAAGACCTGGAGCAGTGTGGTCTTGATGTCACAGAGGCCTCGGTGTTATCAGGATTTTGTACAAAGATCTTCAGAAGAGAGAATGTGATCTTCAAGAAAACAGTTTACTGCTTTGTTCATCTGAGCATTCAGGAGTTTCTGGCTGCAGTCTACATGTACCACTGTTACACCAACAGCAACACAGAGGTACTGAAGGACTTCCTGGGAAAAGACTACAGTAACTCATCCCTGGATGACTTCCTGATGGGAGCCATGAAGAAATCTCTCCAAAGAGAAAACGGCCACCTGGATCTGTTTGTTCGCTTCCTTCATGGCCTCTCTCTGGAGTCCAACCAGAGTCTCTTAGAAGGCCTGCTGGGTCAGACAGAGAACAGTCCAGAAACCATCCAGAGAGTCATCAACAACCTGAAGAAGATGAACACGTCCAATACATCTCCTGACAGATGCATCAACATCTTCCACTGTCTGATGGAGATGAACGACCTCTCAGTACATCAGGAGATCCAAGAGTTCCTGAAGTCAGAGAACAGATCAGAGAAGAAACTCTCTGTGATCCACTGCTCAGCTCTGGCCTACATGCTGCAGATGTCAGAGGAGGTTCTGGATGAGTTGGACCTGCAGAAGTACAACACATCATGGGAGGGACGACTGAGACTGATCCCAGCTGTGAGGAACTGCAGAAAGGCTCTGTAAGTCCAGATGTGATTAACATCATAAATCAGTGCAGATTAGAAGTTTAGTTCTTCAAATATAAATAATATAAAATTCTTATTATTGTTAAAATAGTGCTCTACTTGTTCATAGCTGAAATAATATGTCAGTTATATTTAATCTCAGATGTTCTTGAGTTGTTTCAAATTCAGTCAGTTCAAAGTCATTCAGTTAATCTATTTATTTCTAGTAATTATTGGATTTTACAGTCTTTTCTTCTATTTATCTTCCTTTGGGTGACGGAGGCGTCATTCAAACCTGGTAAAACAAATGAAGGACTTTAGAGGTTGTGGTTGAGGTTTTATTGCAGAACATATATCAGTATTTTACAGCTATCAGTGAATGTAGTGAAGTTATTATTACATGAGAAGCTTCTGCAAATAATATATAATCAGACAGACACTGTTTTTACTGCTATGATTAAGAGTTTAAAATAAGATCTGTATCATTTTCCGAAGGTGATTTCTGAAGTCACAGAGATTTGCTTTCATCATCATTTTTTTTCTTAATGGTTTCTGAGTCATTTCATAGTGAGCACGAGGGATCAGCAAATCACCAAACTGATTCAGTAATTAAGTGATATTACACGTGATGCTTACCGCATCACTGTCGTGTCAACAATGACGGTAAATCACACCCTCGAGAGTAATATTGCGATTATACAACATTTACCAACAAAATAAAAGATGTAAACAAAATGTATTTATATTGTGAGGCAGTTCGCTCTAAAAATAAAAAAACTTTTTTCTTGTGTTATATCCGTTTCTATGGAAATACATAGGGATATGACTAATACCTGGAAAACAATCACTCACGTCACTAGACTGCTATGTAATGAAACCTAGTTTACTACTCCAGCAAGTAGACTGACCCTTAGTAACGACCAAGCAACAGAGACGATTTCTAGTCCCTGTTGAGTCAGCCAGCCAACTTGAGCTAATGCTTTCTAGAGATCGCGACATTTCCCAAACTGAATAAATACGACATTTATAAACACAAAACTGCTTTGCTAGCTCAATCCTGTTGTAACTAAGATATCAGCTGAAAAAAAATCCATAGACAGATTTAGCTGCTACGTCTGCAAACTTCACAGACATTTTTAAGCTAGTAGCTCCGTGTCACCGACTCACCGGCACAGCTGATGGAGGATGCCGGAGTGGAAGCTGAGATAAACTCAACTGAAGGGAAAATGATTCAGTTTTACTGTTTATGGGGGAGCCGGTTAACGAAAACGAGTGGAGAAGGGTTCGGGTTTTTCAGTGTGTGAGTGTAACTCGTCCCACAGTCTCAGAGTTCAATCCACTCGGTAAAGGGTCCGTTTTGTTTTCCCCACAACCCCTAATCAGTTCAGTTCAATCCAGTTTCACAAACATAAAAGGAGGAAAACTCAAAACTCCGCTCCGGGTTTTCATCGCAGATCCCCACAAAACAAAATAACCCAAAGACACTAGCAAAGCAACACAGCACATAAACGGTCTACAGTTCTAATGAACGGCGGAGTGATATTTTTATTAATTCAACTTCAATATCACATATAGATAATATAAATGGAGTAATATAACAGAAATATAGAACAAACAAATATGCAACGCCAGGGATTACAGATAAATATGAAATGAAAATGATGCAGTAAAAAATAAAGATATAAAAAATAAATGTGCACGTTACAATTATGTTAGTTTATTAAATTTGGAGCACAAATTTATAATCTTCACAGCTTTTCTATTGCATGAGGTAGACAATGTTTTAATGTAGGATTCTGTTTCTTCTTTAAATGAACAAAAAGAGAGTTTAACTTTTAACACCTTACATTAATGTATATAAAACTTGGCCAGCAATATGATAAGAGTGATGAGGCATTATTCATTTGAGCAAGTTGATGAAATTTACGTAACACGGACCCTCACGGACGCAGAAACTATAATTTCAGCTTCAGTGTGCTGTCATGCTGATTTGAGCACGTTCTAAATGTCTAGTTGACCAATCAGATTGCTTGGTCAGAACTACCTGTTGTATAATGTCAGTTATACAACAATATGTAAAGTTTGCTAACATTAACCAACATTAGCCTCCGTAAACTACTGGTCATACGAGACAAAACCCCTGAGTGTGTTGAACCGAGCAATGGTGCCTTTTATTTCTCATGAATTCAACTTTTTCTTTTAAAGAGGGAAGTCATGTTACACAGTCTTGTTTTTAAGTCTTTCTTATATTCTGTTGCTCACAGAAAGAAACTCTCAGGTGTTTTCTCTCTTGTTGGTGTAGAGAAGAGTAGTAGCAGGAAATGCACAGAGGTCTGATGAAGATATAAGAGCAGAATGGTAGAATTCAGACTGTTTAAAGAGATCTTATACACATTAAAGGTCAATGTTATATTTTAATGCTGATACCCTGATAACATCTTTCTGATGACATCATGATGAAAATAATTCAACCTTATTGGTTTGTTAATTGTGTTTTTGTGCTGAATCAGTTTTTAGATTATTAGAAAATAATGTTGACAACTAAACATCATGCAGTCGTCTGTCCTGCACATCTAAATATTGAATTACATTAATATTTGATATGTACAGGTCTAATATTGTAAAGCCATTTGTTTCATTTGTGTTTGTCAACTGTCACTAAATTTTGCCGCTGATGGATGTGAACCTGACAACAGCAGCTAGCAATGAGAGATGATCTTTCTCAACTGTAACTGTTCACTGAGTTGAACTGAGTAAAAATATCCTGCAGTCAAATTAAAAATTAAAAATAGTGGACAGTAAAAATGTTTTTCTTATCAAGATGTCCTCATGCTAACTTTGTGGAGACAGACATGGGATCAGATCACACAGACAGACTGTGAACATTATGGAAGCCTCAATGTAACTCCATTTTCTCTCCCTTCATCTGCAAGATTAAAGCAAAACAAAGATTAAAAGTCTGCAGGTATGAGAGAGAGTGATGAGAATTATTGTTTCATCCAAGCACAGTGAGATACGATTAGCTGAACTGGGAGTGCTCTGGTAGCCTACTGGTTAAGATACATGTCATATAATCACAATATCAGTGGTTTGATTCAGGTGGCTGACCTTTGTTGCATGTCATTCCCTGTCTCTCTCTCTCTCCTCTTGTTTCCTGTTATCTCTCAACTGTCGCCTTACATTAAAGGAATAAAATGCCTCAGAAAATTTTTTTTTTTAAAAAGATGAGCTGAACCACTGATGTGAAGAGCAAATGTTAATCAAAATAGGGAATGTCAAACTGTTTCATCATCAAATGCAGGAAGTAAATATAAAGTGTCCTCTTTCATGATAACATATGTTGTAATATATGTGTCATTACAGACTTTCTGGCTGTGACCTCTCAGAGACTCACTGTGAAGTTGTGGCCTCAGCTCTGAAGTCCAACCCCTCCCATCTAAGAGAGCTTGACCTGAGTGCAAACCTCCTGGAGGATGGTCCGACTGGTTCAAGATTGAAGCCTCTATCTGCTGGACTGGGGAGTCCAAACTGTAGACTGGAGACTCTGAGGTCAGTTCACTGGCTGTAGCTTTGGCAGTTTTTTCTATATATTCAATTCAAATCCTCCACTGAAGTTCACATGTTTGGTTAATACATTTTTGGTATTTCCTGAACTTATGAACTCATTTCCTACAGTGTAGCTGTGTTAGGAAGAGACCACTTCACAGTCAGTATGGACAGGAGGAATCATTACTGCCACCAGTAACATGTTTTAATTACACAAACCTACTAAACTACCAAATACAGGAAGAAGGAGGTCATGTAATAAATAATAAACAGGTTTAGTTCAACATGTCTGATTTCATATTGATCCTCTAATTTCAGACTTGACTGAGTTCAGCAGCATTTTATGAATCAATTTTATGAATGAACTCATGGAAGTCAACTCAATAAATATTATTATTATTATTATTATTATTATTATTATTATTATTATCATCACAATAAAGGGAGTTAATCTATGGAACAACCATAATGAAGAAATGAAAACATGTAGAACATTAAGTAAGTTTAAACAAATCTTTAAAAATAACATATTGAACAGATATAGAATGGATGAACAAAGAGGTGGTCTGGAATAATATGATTTGGTACAGAGTGTCTTTTTGACTTGTGTTGTTTTTGTTTGTTGTTATTGGTTCTATGCAAGTTATCTTTATTCTCTTGTGTTGTTTTGAATGTTTTTGGCTTTGATTTGATTGTTAAATTATAAAAAGGGGTAGGACTAGAAAAGTTCCATTGAATGGTTATTATTTAAGTTGCTTACTGAAAGTTTGCTGTTATTTTTATTTCTTTTGTTTTGCTGCCTATATATTTTATTTTGTTATTTTAACATGTTCAAACTAAAAAATAATCTAATCTAATGAATCAGGACATAGTAATGTTGAACTACACATTTAAAACCTGAACACATCTGATTGGATTATAAATGGATTTTAATGTACATCATTTATTCTTTATTCAGATTGTGGCTCTGCAGATTGTCAGAGACCAGCTGTGCTTCTCTGGTCTCGGCTCTGAAGTCCAACCCCTCCCATCTGAGAGATCTGGATGTAAGAGGAAACGACCTGAAAGTCTCAGGATTAAAACTACTGTGTGATTTTCTGGAGAGTCCAGACTGTAGACTGGAGACTCTGAGGTCAGTTCACTGACTGTCTGTTACTATTGTTGATCTTAATGTTTAACAACTGAACCTAATTTATGTACATACATAACTTACATCCATGAAGTTCATTTTCTTTTTTCCATATTTTCATTTCTTTACTGTACAAAGTTTAGTCTGTAGTTATAAAAGATGACTGATTCTTAAAGAAACTGTAGAAAATGTCCACTGTTAGTTGTTAAAATAAATGAATGCTTATAACTTTTGGTAAAGAGTCACATCTGTATACAGAAGATCCTCTCAACTAATATCTGTTTTGAATTGATCAAGTTTACTTGCTGAAGGAGAAATATTTCTTTTATTAGATTATTTAATGTTTTTTACACAATAATGTCTGATAATTGATATTGATCCTTCACAATAATCTCTCTCTCTCTCTCACACACACACACACACACTGATCTAAATGCAGGTGTTTAAAGTATTTTTTATGAATCAGTGTTGACATGAATATGTGTCTGAATGTTGTGGTGACATTTGGATGATGTCTGTAGAAGGCTGACATCATGATGATCCACAATAACACAATGACAAAGTTACTCTGCTTATTTTAGTGAAAAGTTCATTGATGAGGACATAGTAATGTTGAACTACACATTTAAAACCTGAACACATCTGATTGGATTATAAATGGATTTTAATCTACATCATTTATTCTTTATTCAGATTGAGTTACTGCAGGTTGTCAGAGATCAGTTGTGCTTCTCTGGTCTCAGCTCTGAAGTCCAACCCCTCCCATCTGACACCATTTTTTACTTCTGTGCTGAGATTAATATGATGTGACAGTTGTGGTGACACTAAACTGCAGACATAAAGCTGATATTATGCTGATCCACACTGAGGATCTATTTTCTTCTTCAGTGGTTTAGTCCATTGACTGTCAGAACAATGTTGAGCTGCACATTTAAAACCTTCATATAACAAGAAAAATCTACACTGGATAATTCACTCTGAACCTCTGAAACTCTTGATTTTTACATTAAATTTCACCTTCACTTTAGGGCTGGGCGATATGACTAAATCAATATCAGGATTATTTCAAACTCGATTATGATTAATGAACACTTATTTATTTTATATGCTTTTTTTTACACTGCCCTCATAGTTCGCTGACAAGGTCTGTACTGTAAACATGCTGAACTACTGGGATATTTTTTTCCAATGAAACATATGTTAACTTTGTGTTTTTTAATTAATTTTTGAAACACACACAGATAAACTATTTATGGTTATTTATTGAATATTTCAAACAGTTGAAATCAAAGTACACATCACTTGAAATGAAAATGTCTTGTGAAAAAGGTCACATTTTAGTTCTAAAGTAAAAAGCAAGTTCCCTAAAAAAAAAGTAGAAAATAATAACTTACATCTCTTGCAAACAAAATAAATTATTTTAAATAACGCCATGTGTGAAAATGTTAATGCAACACTGCTGATTAAGAGCAAGAGAAAAGCTCGGACAAGACACCTCCAGTGGATCAACAGGCTGTATCTGAGGCATGTGACAATGTTTCCTCCTGAATTGAAAACCCCTCAGAT
Source organism: Thunnus albacares (assembly GCF_914725855.1). NCBI lineage: Eukaryota > Metazoa > Chordata > Actinopteri > Scombriformes > Scombridae > Thunnus > Thunnus albacares. The sequence continues at coordinate 1,408,530 of NC_058128.1, read as the reverse complement.
GGCGAGCTAGTGGCTGGCATGCGAAAGTACTTTTTTACCACCTTGTTTTTAGTGAGAAAGTGTACATGATTCTTTCTCCACCATTCCAGTGGATTTTCCTCACTATCCAGCATGAGAGACACCAAGTAGCCGCTCAGCTGTGCTTCTACTGTTTGCTGAAATGACACAGTGGGTGCAGTTGAAAGGGTTGCCTCACTTCCTTTGAAAAAACTTCCTAATAACCTCCTTGGTTTCTTTGCTTATGATGAAGACGTAGACGGCTCTGTGCTCTCTGGGGTACTTTCCCTGTGGACTGCAGCTGCTGACTCCATCATCTTTGTTCTGACTTCTTCCTGAATGGTGGGGACATGGTGTGCAGAAGTGTATGCTTCCAGTAGCTCTTCTGTGATGGGTTCTGAGAACTTCTCCTTAAGGATGCAGGTTTTGATTGTTTTAGTCAGCTCCATGTCATCTTCGTCCTCAGCCAGCACTCATGAATGGAGGATGTGTAGGACAGAGTTCACAAATGAAATGGTCACATACTCTTCTCCTGACAGGGCATCTGTGAACTCCATCAATGGGGAGAGAGCTTTGTTGACAGCCTCTAAGACATCCAGGTCAGCCCAAGATGGAACAAGTTGCCTTGATTTCTCATCATCAGCGAGGATCTGTGTGATGGCTTTCTTTTGCTCAAGGATCCTTGCAGTCATCATTTGCATTGATCCCCATCTGGTGGCACATGCAGTTTTCAACTTGTGTTGTGGCAGGTTCAGCTCTTGTTGTGCTTTCACAAGCGCCTTCTTCTTTTTACAACTATAGGAAGAAGCACTGACAATCTTTTTGCAAACCCTCATTTCCCGCTGCACACGTTGATCTTCCGTTGCATTTTCTGAAATACACACACATGAAAAGATGAATTATTATTTTATTGAGGGTTTGACTTATACCTAAAGACTTTACAAACTATAAAACTTAAGCAAAATAATAGATGAGGAGAAATCTCTTAATTCAAAGCTACTTAATTAATAATAGATTAATAACAGACTTCTAGAGTAATTTTTATTTCTACTTTAATGATGAGTCATTGTAGCGTTGTTTTACATTGTCATGTGAAGTTAACATTGTAATATGAAGCACATTGTAACATTAAGAAAAGTGCTATATGAATAGTTGATTATTATTGTCACAGTATTTATTTAAAGTGAACTAAAAGATAGCTCTAGCTCAACTGTAGCATAGTGTCTGATCAGCTGATGTGTTACCTATCGATTGCCAGGTGCAACCTGTGTCCAAAACATTGCTCCCGTGTCCGTCCATTGAGCTGTGTAGCTTTGACGACATTAGTGCTGTTGTCTGTCGTAATGGTCATGAGGTTCTCTTCCATGAGGTCCCATGCAGACAGCACATTTCTAAGGCCCTGTGCAATCATTTCTGATGTGTCATCATCTGCAAAATATGCCGTCTTCAGGCATCTGTTGCGCAGGTTCCATTCATCGTCAATGTAGTGCGACGTAAGGCTCAAGTATGGCTCCATCCTTGTACTTGACCAGAGATCAGGCGTTCCTACAAAGTACTGAACAGATTTTAGTTCAGCGGCTACCTTCTCACGACATGTTTTGTACATGTTGGGCACTGCTGTTTGGGAAAAATATTTTTGCAATGGCACAGCGTATCTTTTGTCGAGGGTTTTAACAAGATGTTTAAACCCACTTTGTTCCACAGTAGCTACGGGATCCATATCCTTCATGATGTAATATGCAATAGCATCAGTTATTTCTTTCCATCTTCTTGAATCCTTTGCATAATGTGCGGCATTTGTAAATGCTTGTGTTAGCGTCAGCTGCTTTGTGGAAGCACTTTAGCGTTTGTCAGTCTCTCTCTTTTTTTGAGCCATGAACTCTTCATATTCAGTAATGTGATTGTGTTCCAAGTGATTAAACAGATTGGTGGTGTTACCTTTGGTCACTGAAATTGTTTTTCCAAAGTTTTTACATTTGACTTATTTTTGCTCTGTGTCGTCTTCACTGAAGCTGAAATGTGTCCAAACCACAGACACGGTATTCTTTTTAGTTATAAGCTTCTCAGGTTGAGGCCTATTTGTTGGCTCAGTGTTAGTGCTTGTGTCATCCATGGTGCCAGCTTGCTTTGAGTGAACTCGCACTAACGTTAGTTGGACGGGGCGGAGGCACATGACTGAACACAACATAGTATTGTTTTAAAGAGACAGTTCATGAACGCACGCATTGGGGAAATTATTAACCGACTTAACCAACATGAGAAAGATTAAGTCAGTGAGAGGGTCTTAATGTCGGTCTTGATACATTTTCGGTTAATTGCCCAGCTCTACTTCACTTTAAATTTTGTTCTTTAAATTTAAACCAAAAACCTCAATCAGACAGCAACAAATATAATATCCAGTATTTACTTGTTCCAACACTATTATGAAGCTGTGCAGTGTTTATATTAACAGAAATATTTAAACACAAGATGCTGTGATTTTTTTCATGGCGACATCATTCCATTAAATGTAAATAATGTCGATATGTTGAACATCATTTTCCTCCTATTTTCCCAACATCCATCCTGACATATTTGATATCATTATAAATGTTGGGATCTTGAGTAGAATCTGAAATGTTCATGTGGATTTTTAACTTGTGTTTGGCTGCACAACATGAGTTTGTATAGATGGAGTCACTGGTGGAGCTGCAGAGTTTAAGAGATGAAGTCACTACGTGTTTATTGAAGTAGCAGCATGTTGTCGTTAATATTAATGAGAGCTCTTTTTCACTGTTTGTATTTGAAAGTCTTTAACCTGCATCCTGTTGGGTTCAGCTGGTTGGAGTTTCCATTTTCTAAACTTTGTTTTCTAAAGTGACATCATTTATTCTTTATTCAGATTGAGTGGCTGCAGTTTGTCAGAGATCAGCTGTGCTTCTCTGGTCTCAGCTCTGAAGTCCAACCCCTCATCCCATCTGAGATATCTTGATCTAAGAGGAAATAACTTGAAGGACTGGGACATGAAACAGCTGTCTGATCTTAAGGAGAGTCCACACTGTAGACTGGAGACTCTGAGGTCAGTTCACTGACTGTAGAAACTGTAGAAAATGTCCACTGTTAGTTGTTAAAGTAAATGAATGTTCATAATTTTTGGTAAAGAGTCACATCTGTATATAGAAGATCCTCTCAACTAATATCTGTTTTAAATTGATCAAGTTTACTTGCTGAAAGGAGAAATATTTCTTTATTATTTTATTTAATGTGTTTAATGAATAATGTCTGATCATTGTGTGTGTTCTAAAATATTTATATTTTAGAACACACACACACACACACACATACATACAGGGACACAGAGAGATCAATGCAGGTGTTTAAAGTATTTTTTATAAATCAGTGTTGACATGAATATGTGTCTGAATGTTGTGGTGACATGTGGATGATATCTGTAGAAGGCTGACATCACAGCCAGCAGGACAGGGGGGCACTGGGGGGCAATGTCTGTCCAATTGGGATGTTGTGCCCCACCCAAACTTCAGATTCATGGAAACTTCCTGTCTTACTGTACGTGACTGAAGTTAGGCTACATCGCATACGCACTGTCACAACACAGTTTCATGTAGCTAACAGCTAGATGAAAGTTGGAAACTGTGGCTAAGCAGCTATGTTTGAGCCACTTTTTTAACAAAAACTCGTCCAGAGGATGAAGCATGTTGGGACCAGGCCGTGCCTTAAAGTGAAGTCACAGCAGGATGGTTGAGACATATGTTGGCTCTAAAGTAGGGCTGCTCGATTATGGCAAATATCATACTCACGATTATTTTGGTCAATATTGAAATCACAACTATTTAACACAATTGCATTTTGACTCATGGAACAGAAACGCTTCCATTTTATTAAATGTAGCAGTCGACACTGACTCTGAGTGTCTCACGGAGACCCCATGTTTTGGGGTTTTTTTCTGTTGCATTCAGTGAAGCGTAATCTGCACAGACAGCTGTTTAAATCACAGAAATATCCGGCTGTATATGTGTTTTAGGCATGCACGATATTGGATTTTCCATCTCGTTTTTGCCGATGCCGATATATGTGCACATTTTATCCACCTGGCTGAGGAGACTATTACACCTGCAATCATAGATTGTACTAATGATCAAGAAAGACAATATATGAAGGAAGAACTTATGAAGACTGGAGTTCAGGAGCTCAGCATTAAAACACATGAACCTGCCAAGTGGGTGGAGCAGTAGTTTTCTTTGACTTTATCAGACAGACAGGAGTAATGTGCAGGATTTAATCTTTGGTCCACAGTCCGAAGCAGAAGGTGGCGGTAATGCACCTCATACGCTGGTTGCCAATAGCTGTTATAAACCAAAAAGAAGAAGAAAAAGAAAACGTTTTTTCCAACAGAGTGGTACATCCTGTCAGCCGAGGTGTTTCCTATCTCTGCATCCGAACACAGCAGCTCCTCTGCGGACTGTTTCATCCTGACGGTCCCGGTGTTTCCTCCGCAGGCTCCACTTCACTCAGCTGCCAGACAGACCCGCTGCTTCTTCCCACTTTAACCTGAATAACAAACCGGGGCTCGGTGCTCCGGTTGGATCCAGACGGAGAGCCGGGGCTAGCTGGGAGGCTAGCGGAGCGTTAGCCGCAGCATGACCGGAGGGAAGCACAGCCAGCTAGCCTCCGCTAGCCTCCCAGCTAACGTTACCTCCGGTTTCACTACAGGCAGATTCACTCGCTACAGTGGGCGAGGAAATAAAACCAATGAATCAATAAGTACAAACACTGTTGATTTCTTCCCGTGGAGCCGACATGCAAACTATTTAGGTTCAGTAAATCCCAGCTGTCAGTCAGCCTGGTGAAGGCAGGTTAGTCTGTGGACAGAGACGCTCAACGCCTGTCGGAGGCGTTTAAGGAGGAGCGAAAGCGCACCGCTGTAAAGGAAAGAGGTTTGCTGGATTTAGAACACAAGACAAAACGAGAGCATCACTGCGAAATGACAATAATAAACAATAATCGTTTTATCTAAATTATCTTGTTTTCATAATCGTAGGAAGCCTAAATCGTAATCGAAAATAAAATTCGATTAATCGCACATTCCTACTCTAAAGGACCCTTCAGTCACCAAATACGGTGTAACAACAGATCCAGATGCGCATCAGATCATCCATGTTGACTGGACACCCGCCGTGGCATGTTAGGATTGTGGTTTCTGTGAGGAAGTTCTGAACTGTAACATATTCATTGTTCAATTTGTTTCAAGAGTTATGCAGTGTTGGTTTGGTTATTACAGTGGAAACCGCCTGTATTGATCACAGTTACAGTGATCAATCGCTTATATGGATCACAAAGCTTGAGACTGAATCATTCTTATACAAATGTTGTTTAAATAGTTTGCTTATACTAATCAAGTACAGTGTTCATTTTGGGCCTTTTCATACATGAATCCATATGGAAAAAATTGTACAACAACAGTAATTCTATTTTTTTTTATTTTACTCCCATGAAACATGTTTGATATGTTCCTGGCGGCTGCGGCACCATTACTGCCTCGTGGTAACCCGTCTGCTTCCAGCTGGTGACCTGAGGCTGCTGCTGCCTGCACATTGAAATCATGACGGGAAAAAGAAAATCATTTTCTCTCAATGAAAAACGTTGTTTCCTCGAAGCTCATGACAAACTGCCAAAAACCAGCCAACGAGATGCAGCAGCGACACAACAGCGACACAACAACCAGCGTTTAAACAGCTGTACTGTATTTTGAAACAGTCAGTAAAATTCATTAAATAGAGAAGCTGCTCGTTTCATTACTTTATATTCATGTAATAAATATACAAATGTCAATTAGATGGTATTCTGCATGAGAAATAAAAATGTTTAAAAATCAGTTATAATAATCATCTGTTGATAGTGATCAATTTGATCCAGACACATGTGATCAATATAAGCAGTTTCCACTTTATTGTGTTATTTCTTCTTTTATGTGTAGAAAGCCATTCATCTGACTCATTTAAACTACCAAAAAAAAGAAAGAAATGTCTGATCTATGAGGATGTAAAAAGGAGTGCCCACCCGTGACGACCTTGTGCCCCCCTGCTGATAATTGTCTGGCGCCGCTCTGGCTGATATTATGATGATCCACAATAACACAATGACAAAGTTACTCTGCTCATTTTAGTGAAAAGCTGATTGATGAGGACATAGTAATGTTGAACTACACATTTAAAACCTGAACACATCTGATTGGATTATAAATGGATTTTAATCTACATCATTTATTCTTTATTCAGATTGACTGACTGCAGGTTGTCAGAGACCAGTTGTGCCTCTCTGGTCTCAGCTCTGAAGTCCAACCTCTCCCATCTGAGAGAGCTGAATCTGTCTGGAAGAGAGTTTCAGGAATCACACGTGAAGCTACTGTGTGATTTTCTGGAGAGTCCAGACTGTAGACTGGAGACTCTGAGGTCAGTTCACTGACTGTCTGTTACTATTGTTGATCTTAATGTTTAACAACTGAACCTAATTTATGTACATACATAACTTACATCCATGAAGTTCATTTTCTTTTTTCCATATTTTCATTTTTTTACTGTACAAAGTTTAGTCTGTAGTTATAAAAGATGACTGATTCTTAAAGAAACTGTAGAAAATGTCCACTGTTGGTTGTTAAAATAAATTAATGTTTATAACTTTTGGTAAAGAGTCACATCTGTATACAGAAGATCCTCTCAACTAATATCTGTTTTAAATTGATCAAGTTTACTTGTTGAAGGAGAAATATTTCTTTATTATATTATTTAATGTTTTTAATGAATAATGTCTGATCATTGATATTGATCCTTCACAATAATCTCTCTCTCTCTCACACACACACACTGATCTAAATGCAGGTGTTTAAAGTATTTTTTATGAATCAGTGTTGACATGAATATGTGTCTGAATGTTGTGGTGACATTTGGATGATGTCTGTAGAAGGCTGACATCATGATGATCCACAATAACACAATGACAAAGTTACTCTGCTCATTTTAGTGAAAAGTTCATTGATGAGGACATAGTAATGTTGAACTACACATTTAAAACCTGAACACATCTGATTGGATTATAAATGGATTTTAATCTACATCATTTATTCTTTATTCAGATTGTGGCGCTGCAGGTTGTCAGAGATCAGCTGTGCTTCTCTGGTCTCAGCTCTGAAGTCCAACCCCTCCCATCTGAGAGAGCTGAATCTGTCTGACAACAACGTGGGTGACGTGAAGCAGCTGTGTGATTTTCTGGAGAGTCCACACTGTAGACTGGAGGTTCTGAGGTCAGACAACATTTTTTACTTCTGTGCTGAGATTAATATGATGTGACAGTTGTGGTGACACTAAACTGCAGACATAAAGCTGATATGCTGACCCACACTGAGGATCTATTTTCTTCTTCAGTGGTTTAGTCCATTGACTGTCAGAACAATGTTGAGCTGCACATTTAAAACCTTCATATAACAAGAAAAATCTACACTGGATAATTCACTCTGAACCTCTGAAACTCTGTTTTTATCTTTTCTATTTGACAGTTTTTAACCTGCATCCTGTTGGGTTCAGCTGTTTGGAGTTTCCATCTTCTAAACTTTAGGACAAAAAAATAGATTTTCAGATTAATTGCGATTCTTATTTGAATGATCAATAATTGATTCTTGAAATCCAGAGATGGATCTTTGCATTTGTGTCTTTACTCAGTAAACATGTACATGTGCTCTGTGTTGTGTGTGTGCAGTGGTTACTTGTTGTAAATGGTTCAGTTAGAGCAGCATGATGTGTAAAATGTCCACTTTGTTTAAATCCAGTTATTACAACGTGCACAAAAATCTTATTTTAAGTGTAAAAGTAACATAGATGCTAGCTGCTATATTAGCTGCCTTGAGTCACCACAGTCCCGTAAACCGTGACGTGAATAGTTTCAGTCTGTGGACCCACCGCAGTTTACGGGACTGTGGTGACTCAGGATGGTCAGCTGACTCTGGCTGTCTCGTAGGGGATCTAGAGATCACTTCTACAAGAGGAACAGACTGAAAAAAGACTCCACACACTGATCTGAGCTGTGGGTTTGTGTTTGTTAACGAGATATTATCTCTGACTACGAGATGTGAAAGCGTGGAAGTGGACTGAACAGTGTGCAGATTCTACTGTATTCAGTCTGTCTCTACCTGCCGGGGAGCTAACGCCAGCCAGCAGCTGTCTGCAGGTATCAGACTGATGTCAACACAAATACAAACAGTGCAGATGAACTAATGAGCAGACTTTCAGTTTCTGCTGTCTGTGCTCAAAGTGATAAAGTTGAAACAGCAGGTACTGACAGTCCATGTGTTGCATTATGGGATAGCATTTATGTGTTTTAAATGTACATAATGATGAAGCTCTTGCAAGTGATGCAGGTCTTTTATTATTCTTGCTCAACTGTTTTGCACATGTAGACCTAAAACATATAAATGTGTCGTGTTTTAGTCTTTTGACATTTTTACTTGTGTTTGGCTGAACAACATGAGTTTGTATAGACGGTAGGGCTGCTCGATTATGGCAAAAATCATAATCACGATTATTTAACACAATTACTTTTTGACTCTCATTTTTGCCGATGCCGATATATATGCACATATTTTTTTCCACCTGGCTGAGGAGACTATTACACCTGCAATCATAGATTGTACTAATGATCAAGAAAGACAATATATGAAGGAAGAACTTATGAAGACTGGAGTTCAGGAGCTCAGCATTAAAACACATGAACCTGCCAAGTGGGTGGAGCAGTAGTTTTCTTTGACTTTATCAGACAGACAGGAGTAATGTGCAGGATTTAATCTTTGGTCCACAGTCCGAAGCAGAAGGTGGCGGTAATGCACCTCATACGCTGGTTGCCAATAGCTGTTATAAACCAAAAAGAAGAAGAAGAAAAAGAAAACGTTTTTTCCAACAGAGTGGTACATCCTGTCAGCCGAGGTGTTTCCTATCTCTGCATCCGAACACAGCAGCTCCTCTGCGGACTGTTTCATCCTGACGGTCCCGGTGTTTCCTCCGCAGGCTCCACTTCACTCAGCTGCCCGACAGACCCGCTGCTTCTTCCCACTTTAACCTGAATAAGAAGCCGGGGCTCGGTGCTCCGGTTGGATCCAGACGGAGAGCCGGGGCTAGCTGGGAGGCTAGCGGAGCGTTAGCCGCAGCATGACCGGAGGGAAGCACAGCCAGCTAGCCTCCGCTAGCCTCCCAGCTAACGTTACCTCCGGTTTCACTACAGGCAGATTCACTCGCTACAGTGGGCGAGGAAATAAAACCAATGAATCAATAAGTACAAACACTGTTGATTTCTTCCCGTGGAGCCGACATGCAAACTATTTAGGTTCAGTAAATCCCAGCTGTCAGTCAGCCTGGTGAAGGCAGGTTAGTCTGTGGACAGAGACGCTCAACGCCTGTCGGAGGCGTTTAAGGAGGAGCGAAAGCGCACCGCTGTAAAGGAAAGAGGTTTGCTGGATTTAGAACACAAGACAAAACGAGAGCATCACTGCGAAATGACAATAATAAATAATAATCGTTTTATCTCCATTATGTTGTTTTCATAATCGTTGGAAACCAAAATCGTAATCGGAAGTTAAATTTGATTAACCACACAGCCCTAGATCAAGTTCATATGTTGAAGGAGAAATATTTCTTTATTATATTATTTAATGTGTTTTAATGAATAATGTCTGATCATTGATATTGATCCTTCAGAACACACACACTGATCTAAATGCAGGTGTTTAAAGTATTTTTTATGAATCAGTGTTGACATGAATATGTGTCTGAATGTTGTGGTGACATTTGGATGATGTCTGTAGAAGGCTGACATCATGATGATCCACAATAACACAATGACAAAGTTACTCTGCTCATTTTAGTGAAAAGCCCATTGATGAGGACATAGTAATGTTGAACTACACATTTAAAACCTGAACACATCTGATTGGATTATAAATGGATTTTAATCTACATCATTTATTCTTTATTCAGATTGAGTTACTGCAGGTTGTCAGAGATCAGTTGTGCTTCTCTGGCCTCAGCTCTGAAGTCCAACCCCTCCCATCTGAGATATCTGAATCTGTCTCACAACGACATGTGTGACGTGAAGCAGCTGTGTGATTTTCTGGAGAGTCCACACTGTAGACTGGAGACTCTGAAGTAAGACACCATTTTTTACTTCTGTGCTGAGATTAATATGATGTGACAGTTGTGGTGACACTAAACTGCAGACATAAAGCTGATATTATGCTGACCCACACTGAGGATCTATTTTCTTCTTCAGTGGTTTAGTCCATTGACTGTCAGAACAATGTTGAGCTGCACATTTAAAACCTTCATATAACAAGAAAAATCTACACTGGATAATTCACTCTGAACCTCTGAAACTCTGTTTTTATCTTTTCTATTTGACAGTTTTTAACCTGCATCCTGTTGGGTTCAGCTGTTTGGAGTTTCCATCTTCTAAACTTTAGGACAAAAAAATAGATTTTCAGATTAATTGCGATTCTTATTTGAATGATCAATAATTGATTCTTGAAATCCAGAGATGGATCTTTGCATTTGTGTCTTTACTCAGTAAACATGTACATGTGCTCTGTGTTGTGTGTGTGCAGTGGTTACTTGTTGTAAATGGTTCAGTTAGAGCAGCATGATGTGTAAAATGTCCACTTTGTTTAAATCCAGTTATTACAACGTGCACAAAAATCTTATTTTAAGTGTAAAAGTAACGTAGATGCTAGCTGCTATATTAGCTGCCTTGAGTCACCACAGTCCCGTAAACCGTGACGTGAATAGTTTCAGTCTGTGGACCCGCCGCAGTTTACGGGACTGTGGTGACTCAGGATGGTCAGCTGACTCTGGCTGTCTCGTAGGGGATCTAGAGATCACATCTACAAGAGGAACAGACTGAAAAAAGACTCCACACACTGATCTGAGCTCTGGGTTTGTGTTTGTTAACGAGATATTATCTCTGACTACGAGATGTGAAAGCGTGGAAGTGGACTGAACAGTGTGCAGATTCTACTGTATTCAGTCTGTTTCTACCTGCCGGGGAGCTAACGCCAGCCAGCAGCTGTCTGCAGGTATCAGACTGATGTCAACACAAATACAAACAGTGCAGATGAACTAATGAGCAGACTTTCAGTTTCTGCTGTCTGTGCTCAAAGTGATAAAGTTGAAACAGCAGGTACTGACAGTCCATGTGTTGCATTATGGGATAGCATTTATGTGTTTTAAATGTACATAATGATGACGCTCTTTCAAGTGATGCAGGTCTTTTATTATTCTTGCTCAACTGTTTTGCGCATGTAGGCCTAAAACATATAAATGTGTCGTGTTTTAGTCTTTTGACATTTTTACTCGTGTTTGGCTGAACAACATGAGTTTGTATAGACGGTAGGGCTGCTCGATTATGGCAAAAATCATAATCACGATTATTTAACACAATTACTTTTTGACTCACATTTTTGCCAATGCTGATATATATGCACATATTTTTTTCCACCTGGCTGAGGAGACTATTACACCTGCAATCATAGATTGTACTAATGATCAAGAAAGACAATATATGAAGGAAGAACTTATGAAGACTGGAGTTCAGGAGCTCAGCATTAAAACACATGAACCTGCCAAGTGGGTGGAGCAGTAGTTTTCTTTGACTTTATCAGACAGACAGGAGTAATGTGCAGGATTTAATCTTTGGTGCACAGTCCGAAGCAGAAGGTGGCGGTAATGCACCTCATACGCTGGTTGCCAATAGCTGTTATAAACCAAAAAGAAGAAGAAGAAAAAGAAAACGTTTTTTCCAACGGAGTGGTACATCCTGTCAGCCGAGGTGTTTCCTATCTCTGCAGCCGAACACAGCAGCTCCTCTGCGGACTGTTTCATCCTGACGGTCCCGGTGTTTCCTCCGCAGGCTCCACTTCACTCAGCTGCCCGACAGACCCGCTGCTTCTTCCCACTTTAACCTGAATAACAAACCGGGGCTCGGTGCTCCGGTTGGATCCAGACGGAGAGCCGGGGCTAGCTGGGAGGCTAGCGGAGCGTTAGCCGCAGCCTGACCGGAGGGAAGCACAGCCAGCTAGCCTCCGCTAGCCTCCCAGCTAACGTTACCTCCGGTTTCACTACAGGCAGATTCACTCGCTACAGTGGGCGAGGAAATAAAACCAATGAATCAATAAGTACAAACACTGTTGATTTCTTCCCGTGGAGCCGACATGGAAACTATTTAGGTTCAGTAAATCCCAGCTGTCAGTCAGCCTGGTGAAGGCAGGTTAGTCTGTGGACAGAGACGCTCAACGCCTGTCGGAGGCGTTTAAGGAGGAGCGAAAGCGCACCGCTGTAAAGGAAAGAGGTTTGCTGGATTTAGAACACAAGACAAAACGAGAGCATCACTGCGAAATGACAATAATAAATAATAATCGTTTTATCTCCATTATGTTGTTTTCATAATCGTTGGAAACCAAAATCGTAATCGGAAGTTAAATTTGATTAACCACACAGCCCTAGATCAAGTTCATATGTTGAAGGAGAAATATTTCTTTATTATATTATTTAATGTGTTTTAATGAATAATGTCTGATCATTGATATTGATCCTTCAGAACACACACACTGATCTAAATGCAGGTGTTTAAAGTATTTTTTATGAATCAGTGTTGACATGAATATGTGTCTGAATGTTGTGGTGACATTTGGATGATGTCTGTAGAAGGCTGACATCATGATGATCCACAATAACACAATGACAAAGTTACTCTGCTCATTTTAGTGAAAAGCCCATTGATGAGGACATAGTAATGTTGAACTACACATTTAAAACCTGAACACATCTGATTGGATTATAAATGGATTTTAATCTACATCATTTATTCTTTATTCAGATTGTGGAGCTGCAGTTTGTCAGAGACCAGTTGTGCTTCTCTGGTCTCAGCTCTGAAGTCCAACCCCTCCCATCTGAGAGAGCTGAATCTGTCTGGAAACGACGTGTGTGACGTGAAGCAGCTGTGTGATTTTCTGGAGAGTCCACACTGTAGACTGGAGACTCTGGAGTAAGACACCATTTTTTACTTCTGTGCTGAGATTAATATGATGTGACAGTTGTGGTGACACTAAACTGCAGACATAAAGCTGATATTATGCTGATCCACACTGAGGATCTATTTTCTTCTTCAGTGGTTTAGTCCATTGACTGTCAGAACAATGTTGAGCTGCACATTTAAAACCTTCATATAACAAGAAAAATCTACACTGGATAATTCACTCTGAACCTCTGAAACTCTGTTTTTATCTTTTCTATTTGACAGTTTTTAACCTGCATCCTGTTGGGTTCAGCTGTTTGGAGTTTCCATCTTCTAAACTTTAGGACAAAAAAATAGATTTTCAGATTAATTGCGATTCTTATTTGAATGATCAATAATTGATTCTTGAAATCCAGAGATGGATCTTTGCATTTGTGTCTTTACTCAGTAAACATGTACATGTGCTCTGTGTTGTGTGTGTGCAGTGGTTACTTGTTGTAAATGGTTCAGTTAGAGCAGCATGATGTGTAAAATGTCCACTTTGTTTAAATCCAGTTATTACAACGTGCACAAAAATCTTATTTTAAGTGTAAAAGTAACGTAGATGCTAGCTGCTATATTAGCTGCCTTGAGTCACCACAGTCCCGTAAACCGTGACGTGAATAGTTTCAGTCTGTGGACCCGCCGCAGTTTACGGGACTGTGGTGACTCAGGATGGTCAGCTGACTCTGGCTGTCTCGTAGGGGATCTAGAGATCACATCTACAACTTTCTAAACTTCTACATTCTAAATCTTCTTCAGCTCTGAACAGATTATGAAACATTGAATGATTTCAAGCATGAACTTTGTTTTCTAAAGTGACGTCATTTATTCTTTATTCAGATTGAAACACTGCAGTTTGTCAAAGACCAGCTGTGATTCTCTGGCCTCAGCTCTGAAGTCCAACCCCTCATCCCATCTGAGATCTCTGCGTCTAGGAGGAAATAAACTGACTCGGACGTGAAGCAGCTGTCTGATCTTCAGGAGAGTCCAGACTGTAGACTGGAGACTCTGATGTGAGTAGAGAGTTGGAGTCAGTCTGTGCTGGTTTCAGCAGTTTTGTATTAAACACAGTTAGTATCAAAGCAAAGATCCAGTGTTTCCTGGTGAACCTTCAACCTTCTCAGTGGCTGCTTTCCTCAGTGAAGCTGTGAGAGGAGAATGGTGACAGGCTTCAGGATTGGACAGAAAGACAGAGAGAGAGAGAACAGTCAGCCAATCAGATCAGCCAGAAGCTTGTTGTGATCATGTGTTTGAGTTGATGTGAAGACAACTGTTGTTGTTGTGTTCATGTCTGCAGGAAATAAAGCTGGATTACAGCTGACAGCCTTACAAGATGTATAGAGACAGTGGTCCTCATCATCAAACTGTCCTACCATCAAATCTGATCTGAAAGTGTTTGTTCTCTCATTTCAACACTAAAGAATTGATCAGTTCATCTTTGTCAGAGCTCTAAGATCAGTCTGACTGCAGCCTGCAAATCACTGGCTCTGATTTCACACAAGCATCATTACGTTTAGTAACCATGTGGTCTTTATACAGACCAGAACCTCTGCTGAAGTCCAGGAATCACAGCAGCTGTTTAGCTGAGAGCTCTGACTGATTGTCATGTGATGATTTAACAGCAGGAAAGATCTTCAATCCCACAGAGACTCTGTAGCTTTCAACTTTTCTAACAGTTGACATGTATCAACAGTAAATCCATCAGTAAACTGATGAGTGAATGTCTCTGTTTCTGCAGTAATGATGTGTTCATGACTCTCAGCACTTTATTTCCTCTGTGTACTTGAGTGAAATCTGCAGAGTAAACAGACTTGATAGCAAAAGTCTGTGCAGGTGTGTGAGCTTGGAGCTCAGTGTGTTCACTCCAACACGTTAACATGAGAGCTGAAAGGAAGCAGGCTACGCTGCACAGCTGTTCCACTTCTGGTCTGAACAGGACTGAAGTCCCTGCTGCTCTTTATACTGGATGTGCTGCATCACTGACTGACAGCTGATGAAGTGAGTCTCACTAAACACTGATTTATGACCTCTGTTGTTTCTTCTTCTCTCATCAGATGGAGGTCGTATTGATCTCTGTCAGAGTGTGAGTGAACATCCAGGAGTGAGTGTTGAGAGAGGATCAGCTGGATCCTGATGATCCATCTGGACCGGAGTCTGGATCTGGATTTTGTCATCTTCACTTAAGTCTCTTAACTGACTACAAACTGAACAGTTATCTCTGGATTTGGTTGAATCAGCACTTTACAGATGTGTTATACATGAGCTGTTTGATGCAGAAAAGATTAAAAACAGGTGTTATAAGTCAGACTCTGACCCTGGGCCCATATTTATCAAGCGTCTCAGAATCACACTGAGAGTTAACGAGGACTAAAACTAATTAATGAAGCAGAAGAGAATTTACTGTGACTGTCAGCAGGAGAAGGATTACTCCTGGGAGAGAGTGAGACGTCACTGTTTTACCACAGTCAGAGCAGCAAAGTAGAAATAATGATGACGTGTTGTAGTTTTCTCACAGTCTCAGCTGGAAATATGAAACAGTTGTGATTTGGTATATTATGTGTATAAGCAGGTAACCAGGCAGGTAACTTACCAAGGTTATGGAACAAAACTATGATGCCAAAATTCATTATAAGATGATATTTACAAAATGTAAAGAAAGCCTGAGAGATAAATGTAGCCTATATGTTAATGAAGATAACAGGTAATTAGACTCAGCTGTGTGAAATGATCTTGGTTCAGCCACATGGTTTCACAGCCTGTAATAGTGCTGCATCTTGCACATATTGCACAGACACATGTTGCAAACCCTCTCCATGAAGAACATCTTCTCTTCCACTGTCCAATTCCTCTTTCAACTACACCCCAAGTTAACTTGTGTTCTCTACATGAAGGTAAATATAGCGTAACAATAGAAACATATATTGTTCAGGTGCATCCTCCTCTCTCAAATATCAGGCTGTAGCTCTGCTGTTATTTGAAGGAGCCTCAATAAAAAATAAGCCTATAAAATATTTGAGCTGTTGTAATGAAGTTGAGATATCCTTCATTATGCAGATGACATGATTCTGTGTAAATCAAAGTTTTAGTGGGCTGTAACTGAGGACCCTCGTCATGCTCATTATCTTTACGACGTGCATTAAGCCAGATCAAAGTTTGATTCATGACTTCCATCATTGTGGCTTCTGACAGAATCGTCACTGTTGCACAGCTGCATTTTCTCCGTTACCATAAAGTGTAACATTGTGAGGACGTTCTGTATTTATTTAAATGATGTTCTGTAGAAACATCATGTGTTCTCCTCTGCATCACACACAAAGTCAGTCTCACTAATGATTCTGTTTTAGTCCAAACAATCTTTTAATAAGCTCAGTGTCATCAAGCGTTCCCAAAACATCTCTCCTCTCAGGGAATATCTCTGCCTGAACTCCATCTCCTGCAGCTCCGAAATATTGGCAGAGATACGAATCATTTACCAAGTTTGGAAAGTTGATAAAAGGCTTTTTCTCCTAAAAGTAGAAGCAGAGATGCGTCACTCTGATCATTTTTGGCCAGTTAGGAGAGATTTCCTGCTCTGAAACACTTGATAAATACGGGCCCAGATGTGACAGATGTGACAGATTGGATGTCCACAAATTTCATTCAGTTCAATTCAGAAAGAATTTATCATTGGTCCAGAAAACCTGCATGCAGGTCAAATCATATCTTGGTTCTGTGGTGAAACTTTGTATTTTTTGATTCCAGCCTAAGTTTTGATGATCATATCAGCAGCTGGTCCAGTCCTGTTTTCACCATTAAAACATATTCAAATAATATTTATACAACCAGCACAGAACACTGCTGCTGTCAGACTTTGAACTAAAAGCAGGAAAAGAGATCATATTACTCCATTTCTATCATCACTTCACTGGTTACCTGTTTGTTTTAGGATTGATTGTAAAGATTTGATTGATTACTTTTAAAGACTCTTCATGGCTCCAGATGACATTTCAGAGTTGCTCTGTGTGTAAATATTAAAGGTATCCAGCTTTTATATGCTTTTATATGTCTTTTTAACTATAGATCATTGTCACATTGTACTTGGTCCCAAAGACTATTCAGTCTTCAAAAATCATCATGTTAGTACTGATATTGGGAAACTGGCTTTTAAATACTTTCCTCCACACAACTGGAACAATCTGCAGAAGCTTGTAAAATTAGACGAGTTAATCTCTTTTAATCAATTTAAATCTGAGAGCAGCTGTTGTATAATCTGTTGATACTGTTATTTTTGTGGCTTTAATTGTTTTTATATGTACTTTTATGGTTTCTATTGTTCTTATATATGATTTGTTGCTGATGTTTACTGTAACTTTCATGAGCTTTTATATGTAGTGTAGCTACTCGTCCCTGTAGAAGAGAGTTTGCTCTCAAAGGCCCTCCCTGTTTAAACAAAGGTTGATGAGGATGATGATGATGATGATTATTATGTCAAAATGAATAGTTTATATCTCATAATGATATTTAACAAGTCATTTGCATCAGGCTGTAAGTAAACACTGATCAGCCAATCAGGAGGCTTTAACAATAACTATATAATTTGAACGTGTAGGTGAGATCATGTGATCCAGTTGCTTGGTTTTTATTTTTGGTCAAGCTTTCTTCTAACTTTTGCTTTATTTCTTGTGGATTATTGTTTTACCTCCTCAAGCCTCTAAAAGTTAATGGAATAAAATAAGTTTTCTTTCCAGAGCTGCAAGTTTTTTTCAATTCATTGATTGACTGATGATGAACTATTAACTATTTTGATATTTGAATAATTGTCATTTTTTTAAGCAAATTTAAAAAAAAAAAAAAGCTGATTTCATCTTTTAAAATGTGATGATTTATTGTTTTCTTTATCGAACATGATAATAAACTGAATATGTTTGTACTGTCAGTCAGATGAAACCAGACATTTGAGGATGTAAGCTTAGACTGTGGGGAAGTTTAACAGATATTTTTTCATTATTTTCTGACATTTTGTGGACAAAAGGATTAACTGATGAATCAAGACAATGATCGGTAACTTAACTGGCAGACACTGCAACATGTGACGAGGAGTCCCAGGTAGACTTTGCTTTATTTTAAGGGGTCACACTGGTCTATGTGAACCTCCAGATACTCATAGCAGCAGTGAGTGGTCACCTATGGATTTGGGGTCAAACACCAATTATTTTATTTTTGACGTGTTTTGACGTGTAATGCGTGTGAAGAACAGATGGAGGCAGCAGTGAGCAGTGAGACTTTGAAGTCAGCAGATAATTATACAGAAGAAGAAGAAGCAGCTTCTGTCTGCACATGTGAGCAGCATGTCTCCTCCAGGAGGGAAGATAAACAGACCCAAAACGGTAAGAAAACACGTTTCATGTTAAGAATGTGGAAAATAAAGTAGAGGAAGAGAAAGAGTTCAAACTTCATGTTCTGTTATTGAGTTTTAACAGAGTTCATTCATAAATATCCGGGCGGTTAGCAGTTAGCACGGACAGCTAACATAAACACCGTGAACTGGTTTATTCCTTCAGGTTATAACGTTAGTTTATTAACTGGGTTTAAAGTCATTTATGCTGTTTGTCATGTAGTTGGTTAACTGAGCTTCAAACTGTTATTAGAAGAACAGAAAAGATGTACAGAAGCAAATAGAAAGAGAAATAAAGAAAGAAAATTAGTTAAAACTTTCATGTTCTGCATGAAAGTTGCTGGTTATTAGTAGAATATGTTAAATAAAAGGGAAGTTACCTAAATTAACCAGCTTGGAGTCCATTAGAGCTGCAACTATATAACATTATTGATCAATCTGTCGATTATTTTCTCCATTAATCGATTAGTCGTTTGGTCCATAAAATGGTGAAAACATGTCGCCCTTTTGTCGCCCATTTAATCAGAAAATTTGGACTTTTTCCTTCTTAAAAATGATTCAAAACGATTAATTATCAAGATAGTTCAAGTCAACTTTATTTATATAACACATTTCATACATAAGGCAAAACAACAATGTGCTTTACATAAAATGATAAAACAAGTACAGGTGCAGAAAGAATCAATGACAAATATATAAAACAGACACACACTAAGAACTTAACTATAGACTGAAGTAAAGTTTTCAACCTGCTTCAACAGCGTTCAGTGTGGCGTCTCTCACGTCTTCAGGCAGCTTGTTTCATCTACTTTGGGCATAAATCCAGAAGGACGCCTCCCTGCTTTAGAGTTAATATGAGACCTGTGGACCTGGAGGTTCATGCTGGTTTGTGTCCAGTTAGTCTTTTATACACTGAGGTTTATAGGCTTTGTATACAAGTAGCAGAACTTTAAAATCGATTCTAGTTTTGGGTGACTGGTGAAAAGACCATCACAGTAGAATAGTCTGCTTGTTATATACACATGGATTCATTTCTCAGAGTCTGGTTTTAATAGAAAGGTCTGTTAGTTTGTTGATAATTGTTTGATAATCAATTAAGTCATTTTTAAGCTAAAATGTCAAACATGTGACGTTTCCAGATTATTAAAGGACATTTTCACACTTTTCAGATTAATCAATAATGAAAATAATTATAATTAAAAAGAGGATGAAAGTAAAATATTAACATTGTATATTGCTTAATACAAAATATTGAATAAATATTAAATTTACAATAATGTATACGTCAAATTTGTCGCGTTTGCTTGAAAAAAAGACTGAAACAATTAATCAATAATCAAAATAGTTGTTTATTAATTTTCTTTCAATTGTTGCAGCTAAAATATTTTAATATTGTAACTGTTGTCTACATTATTTGCTCCTTATTTGTTTTGCAAGACACTTTAAGCTGCATTTCATGTGACATTAACTTTATTATTATAATTATTATTAAGTTACATTTTCAAATCAAAGAAAAGTTCATCTCACTCCAGTTTTAACCTCAAAATGCATTTTTATCTCAGCAGCTCAAACAATCAACGTGTGATTGAACTAAAAGTGATTTCCAACTATTCAGGGATGAAATCATGTGGAAAAACATACTTTTCCACATATTCACCAGGAAAACTAACCAACTAAATCACACAGATTTGAAATAGAGAGTTTGTACAAATGGAAACCAAAAGAAAACTGAAGTTTGGAGGAAAGTTTGCTGCTGGTAGAAATCATCTGTCACAAGACAAATACGGAGCAAAAAGATAAGACGAATCAATCCTGAATCCTCAGACTAAAAACCAGCCTTAATAATTAAATATCCAGATGAAATGGTGCAGAAATATGAACTCTGAGCTGATTCTTCTGCTCAGTTTCCCTGTTGTGTTATCAGTCTGCCCTCTGCTGGTCTGATGGTCAAACTGCAAGAGGAAGTTTAATTTTCTACCTTCAAGTTCTTGATGAAAACGTTTCTGTGAAGTTTAGGAGCTGACAAACCGACAGCCTGTTGTTATTAATCTTATTTCGACGTCGTCCTGCAGGAGTTGGGGAAGAAGCTTTTCAAGCGGCGGCGTGTTCTCAGCAGAGACAAGAGGAAGAAACGGCAGATAGTCGGAGCCGTGGTCGACCAGGGCCTCATCACCGTCCATCACCTGAAGAAGAGAAAGTCAGTGATCAACAGAAACTGTCAGGACATTAATAATAAACACTCAACTCATCTCTGACAGTTTTTCATTATTTTATATGTTGAGTAAAGGAGGATGTGTCACTGATTAACAAAAGACACAAACTGATTAAATTAATCAATTATTTAACTAAAAGTATCTTTAGTTGAGGACAAACTCACAATTTTAATTTTAATGTTTGCTTGTTTGTTTTTAACTTTGATACCAGCTAAACTCTGTTACAAACAAGAAAACCCATCATCTCATCATGTGGTTGTGTGACGTTGACTTCTCCTTCAGGTCGAGTCCAAGAGCGAACATCACTCTGTCCGGGAAGAAGAAGCGAAAGCTGCTCAAACAGCTGCAGCACCTGCAGCAGGAGAAGGCCGGCATGGAAGGTAACTTAGCCTAGCGTAGCTTAGCTTAGCATAAAGACTGGAAGCAGAGGGAAACTGCTAGCCTGGCTCTGTCCAACGCTAAAATACACCTTCCATCACCTCTAACACCTTAATCCCACCGGGCACGGCGGCGGCGGTGGCGGCGTGTTCTGGCTGCAACGCGTCATAACAAACATCTAACTATGTTTGTTTCTGTTTGCTATCGTTTGCTAGCGTTAGCAACATGGCTATCCAGAAACAAAGGGAGTTGAAAAGTTGTCTGTTTCCACTTTAAATGTGCTCTATAAATAAATTGACTGTATTCTCATATATCACATGTCGGTCGTCTGCGATGTTTAGATGAAACAAGATTCTTCATAAATCACATGAGGGGACACTGTGACTTGGATAAAGATCATTCCGGCCTCCGTTTGATCAGGATCGCTGATGTTTTCACTACGGCTCTAGTCAACCAAAGAAAATCGTACATAACCGTCAACTAATCGATTAGTCGCGGGGGAGGGGGGGGTTGGATTTAACGGGAGAGAGTGAACTCAGCAGTCACACATTTCTCTGTTTAGCATCTTCAGGCTAGGCTAACCCATTGTTGCTAACTTTGGAGCTAACCTCCTTCACTTTTCCAGCATTTGAGGAAACAACAGACGTGACGTTTTAGCATTTATTAACTGACAGACTGTAGTCTGTGCTGTACATTTACTGCCAGACTGACAACTTACTACTAACCTTTTCCTCTGCTCTGCTCGCATCCACCGTCATTTCTCTGCTCCTCGCTCTTTCCCGCTCGCTACGCAAACATACTCCTTAACGGAGCCGCGCGACCAGTGGTTTCCCAGGCAACGACAC
The DNA here is from genome assembly GCF_914725855.1 of Thunnus albacares. Classification (NCBI taxonomy): domain Eukaryota; kingdom Metazoa; phylum Chordata; class Actinopteri; order Scombriformes; family Scombridae; genus Thunnus; species Thunnus albacares. Next base: position 1,386,637 of record NC_058128.1, on the reverse strand, counting down.
AGAGACTCCCAAACACTATTGATTTCTGAATGAATGGATATTTGGTGTTATTTTTGACATTAAAAAATATTTTTTTGGCCTGGCGGGGGTTCTCGTTGTGTCATTATGGAGAAACACAGATTCAGTAAACGTTCAGTAAACGTTCAGTAAACGTTGAGTACAGTTAGACCCAGCAGGCTCCATCAGGTTGGGAGAGTTCAAAGTTGTTTCCTCCCGCCGCAGGAAATAATGGATTAATCCTGGAAAGCTGCTGATGTCGCACTTTTCTCCTTATGAAAGTAACACAGAGACTATTCGACCAATGAGAATTTGGTCGGACGAGAGCATATCGACCAACTAACCAACCAGCAGACTACAGCACTAGTTTTCACTGTTTGTGTCTCCAACTCTTACATGTTTCCTCTGCTGTCGTCTCACTCCACAGTCGAAGCTGCAGCGGAACAGCCGAAGAAACAGGACTCGTCGTCTGCTCCGATTAAGAAGAAGAAGAAGAAAACCGCTGGATCCCAGGAGGACGTAGAGATGGCAGACATTGAATGAAGCGATGACAGAAGTATCAGCTGGGCAGCGTCCCACCGGTCAATCAGATGGACAATCGGGACCCGGATCGTCCCTGCGTGGAACGCTGAAATATGATCGAGCGGTTTCTCTGCGCAAACACGAGAAAGTTAAATCAGTTTGTTCACAGTTTGTGTCCAGAGGAATAAAAATCTGTCTGCACGTGTTTGAGACAGTCAGGGAGGGTTTTTATATAAAGATACTGAGACAATACAAAGACTCAGACAGATACAGGAAACTACGGAAGATCATTTCTGCCTGGAAAAGGGAAAAAAAACAGGTGAAAAATAATTCACTTACAGAGTCAAATTTACAGTTTGTCAGAAATTTGATTTAAGTCTAAATTATTCAATTTAATTCAAAGTCAAAATTATGAATTTAGCAAGTCAATATTTTAATTTTAACATTTAATGTTTTTTTGTTCTTTTCTTGGCATAAATGAGCTTCCATATATCCGCATGTAGATGCTTTATAAGTAAACTGAATTTCTCTGTGATGTAATTCAGTTTTGCATGATTATATTCTTTGTATTTCTGTAAATGCAAACCTCTTTGATTATTGATAACCTGCCTATAAACTGCTCACATGAAGAGGGATTTTATTTCAAGTTAAAGGTTTTATTAGAGGAAGAATGTGCTTTTTATCTGACCTTTTGAGTTTGTCAAAATAATACTTTGGGTGAAAGTTTTATTCTACTTCTAAAGCTTTGTTTGTGTTTTGGGCGTCCTGCAGGTCCTTTAGATTTATGACAAAATAATTTATAACAGGGTTAGTTGTTCCATATTCATCCACTTTGATTGATTAACCATCAGTTTATGACCTTGGTGGTCATCTGCTGGCGTGCATTATATTGAATGGTGTTCCTGATATTTTGTCCACTCAATTAGCATACATGAAGAGGGCAAAATATTTGGAAAACTTTTCAATATAATGCACCACCAACACCTGCTACAACCTCGGTAATAAACATAAAGTAGAATTTTCACTTTTCTGACAATGTCAACAAAAACTGAAAATATATAAGTCTCTTAAATATAGCTTTTATGGCAGAGCTGTTGTGTTGGATTACATCAGATTTCACCTGTCGTCCTTATGAAGTGCAAAACATGCAGCTTTACTTTGGACTTAACTATTCCATTATTTGGATTTCAGCTTTGTAAATCTTATTTTAGTCATTAAAACCTAAATCTAAATCTTCACCAGCAGTATTTTTTTTTCTTTCTTTGGCGTAAACGAGCTTCCGTACCTCCACACATGTAGACGCTTTAAAAGTAAACTATGAATGTCTCTGTGATCTGATTCAGTTTATGGTGAATATATCCTTTCTGTAAATGGCGGAGTGTTATTGCTTTTCTTTCAAATGTATTGTTCATATTCAGCCTCTTCAATAATTGATGAACCTGCCTATAAACTGCTCACATAAAGAGGGATTTTATTTCAAGGCAAATGTTTTATTAGAGGAGGAATGTGATTTTTATGTGACCCTCTGAGTTTGAATATAGATTATTTTTATTATTTTATCAGTAGTTATAATAAAACAGCGTGTTATAGCCCCCCCCCCCCCCCCTCCCCGTAGAGGACAAAGACTAAAATGGGTCAGATCTTCCGCACCAGCCATCATGTAATGTTCATCCCGGAGAAACCAGCTGCTGCTGCTGACGAGATTTACAGCTTTTTAATGACAACATGTCGCATATAGAGACGATTTTATTCGCCGGCCGATGATGACGGAGAGACGTTTATTATTCCACATTTAAAGGAGAGGAAAAAAACACGTTTTATATTTGGAAGGATTTCTGGATCGTGCCACCAGTGTTTCCATCAGCATGTCCTCTCGGGATGGTGGAGCATCTTGTTGGCTTACTGGGATGAACTGGTTTGATTGAACAGCCGCCGGTGCGACCTGACGGACGGATGCTGCGAGTTAATCTGTGTCCTCCTCGGTGGAAATAAAAGGTACACCTGCGTTGTTGCGGAGGGAATGAAAACCAGATGTCTCCTAAATGACACCAGACTGCTTTGTGTCCCAGTTACGCTTCATTTTCTGGCAACATCAGCACGAATAAAAGCAGCTCAGCGACTGATGGTGGAATAACCGAAGCTAGCTCGTCAGCGAACAGTTACACAAAGGCAGAAATCAGCTGCGTGTTATGAAGCTTTTTAAGAAACTGTCCTTTTATAACTGTGACTTGTGACAACATGCTAGCTTTATTAACGTTGCTCTTTGGCCTTCAGCTAGTAATTAGCACCTACAGACTTATTAGTGTCCAGTTCGCTCAGACTAAACGCGAAGCTGTTTTTAGCTTCGACTTCGCCCGGAGAAGTGTTTTCAAGTTCTTATTAGCCTCAAACGAACATAAAGACAGAAACAGGAAACTACGGAAGATCATTTCTGCCAGGAAAAGAATAAAAACAGATAAAAAGTTAGGAATGAATAAAAATGAAGATACTTGTAAATTAAAATTATGAGATTAGGAGTCACAATTATTCATTTACAGAGTCAAACGTATCAGCTTGCAAGTCAAAAATTGTATTTTCAGTCTTTTCAGAAAGTCATAATTATGAACTAGCAAGTCAGTATTTTTTTGCTTATAATTTTTTACTTTATTATGTCAAAATTATGAGACAGTAAGTAAATATTTGCACCTACAGACTTGACGCCCGGAGCGTTCAGACTAAACGTGAAGCTGTTTTTAGGCTAACTAGCTAACGGTGTAGTCATGTGACAGATCTGATGTTTGAAAGCTGGATTTCCGTCTCAGACAGATTTATACATTTCTGCTGAAACTTATTTTCATCAGTGTCCTCTCCTTGTGTTGGTGTCTCTCAGCAGTTTTTACTTTCATGCCGCGGAGAATGGTTGGTTGGTTACGTTGGTTAGCCTCGAGTTTTCTCTTCACACTCAGTTTTCCAACAAGGATATCGATATTGATGTAATTGATTGATTTTATGAACACTAATGACTTCAGAGCAGCTCAGACAGGAGACTTCAGACGCTCTAGCTTAAATTCATGACTTTACTGTCTGTTCTGTTTATTATTATTATATAATTATCAGTTTATTTAACAGGATTAGTAGTGAGAGAAGTATTTCTTTTACTTAAAATAAATGGAGCAATAGCACAGTGCAAGAATATATAAGTAAAAGTATAGAAATATTTAATGAGTCATTATGCAGATTAGGTCCTTTTAGTGTTATTAGTATAAAATATAAAATGCTCTTACTTACATTTTATAACTGGCTGAAGGTTGAGGTTTGACTTCATGTTTTATAAACTGGTCATATGTTTTGTAATTAAAATATTAACTAGAAGTATAAAAGTACAATTTTTACTTGCTGAAATGTGTCTAAGTGTTAAGTAACATAAAATAGAAATAATCAAGTAAAATCAATTAATTTACAGATTATAATCTCCATTAATCACTTGGTCTATATAGTGCCTCCAAGGTAATCTTCTAATCTTTCTGTCTTGTTTCTTTAACAATTAATTTTCTATTGATCAACTAATCAACTAATCGGCTGCTTGTGTCAATGCTAGATTGTGTATTTCTCCACCAGATTATACTCCTGGGAGCGTAAAGTCACGTATGGAACTAAAACTCAAAAAATAATGGTACAGTTGGATAAAATGTGGGGGAAAACTCATAACATTTTAATTTTGGTGGTTAGTCCTGACTACAAAAATACAAATACTGTAGATTCACCTGAGATCTGTATCTGTATCATTCTTGAAATTTAAAGTAATTTGGGTGTTTTTGTGAGTAGACTACTTGTATACGCTGACGTTCAACGTTTATTTCAACATATATTCAGCAACAAAAATCTTGTCAGATAAAGTAAAAGCGGTTAATTAGAGCCCTCTTGCTTTAATCTGAAGCTCCGTCTCTGCTCCAGACACGATCAAGCTGCTATCACACCTGTGTTACCTGCCCGGTCGATAGTGGGTCAGATAGCAGCAGCTGTAAAGGAGATAAGGTGAACTAATGCCGGCCTGTCCCCCTCACAGGAGACGGGGTAAAGTCCTGCTCTGTGGACTGTGGACTCAAAGAGCTGCTGAGCATCTGATGGAGGACTGCTCACTCTGCCAGCCTGGTGAGTTTCTGCTTTTAATACGAGACATTTCAAGTTTATCTGAGAGCTGAAGACAAATTAGTTTGTCCATCAAGAGCTAAAGACTCATTCAGAAAGCGAAGTCTTAGAAAATAATATTCAATAATGGATTCAATAGTGGATTACAGTTAAATCCTTCTGAGTTCAACATCTTCTGGGTTCACTGTTGAATTTTTTTTTTTTTTTAAAAACAACATAGTTTAAACATATTTAACAGAAATTCTCCTCATTCTGTAGAGTCATGATTGACCTCATTCACTTTCTCTTTTTCTAAAATCAGAAGCCTCTGAAGGAGCATTTTTAGATTCCTATTTTTACTCCACAGATAGGTTTCAAATTTAGTTCTCTCCCCTTTTTTTTTTTTTTTGTTCTATTGTCGGCTAAGACAGATCTGGGACTCGTGGGACAGCAAGAAGAAAGATTTTTGTAGTGTCACATGCAGTCGAAGCTGTCACTGCGACGCACCGATGAGGTCCAAAGTGCTCAGTCTTAAAGTCTATCTTAAAACAATATTCACATGCTCGTATGTACATTAAAAGAGCCGTCAACTCTGTCTTCTCAGGTTTATCTGACACCATCTCTAAGGTTACTGGTTGTTCCTGCAGAGATAAACAGTGTATGTTGTAATTTGGGTGAATAAATAAAATCAGTGTTATCTCCGTTACATCACAGCAGCGACTATAAAGTTTCAGCGTCTGAGCAGTTCTTGTACGGACAGTTAAGCTGTTCCAGAGATTAGGAGCAGCCACCGCAAAGGCTCGGTCGCCTCTGTTTTTGTGCCTGATCTCAAAACATCCAAGAACATCTGGTTGGTCGACCTCAGTGCTCTTAACTGGAGTATGATGATGCAGGAGTTCAGCTAGATAAGGTGGCGCCAGCCCATTTAAAAAAACCTTAAAAACAAGCAATAAAATCTTAAAATGAATCCTGAAACAGACAGGAAGCCAGTGGAGAGAGGCCACTACTGGTGTCATGTGATCATGTTTCCTTTTTCCTGCCCTTGATTTTGTTGGGTAATTGGGTGCAGTGAGGTTGCAGTGACGGTACATGTTCCGTCTCAAACTCCGACTGACTGTACGCTCGGTTTTTGTCCAACAGAACGTTTCTGTGGATCTCTGCTCTCCTCCTGTGGACACTGAGGCGTTACTGAACAGAGTTGTGTAGATCAGCTGCAGCCATGACTCCTCCAGCGTCCGCTCGACCCTCGTGGACGCTCAAGCTGCTGCTCGCCGCCGCCGCTGTGCTGACGCTGACGGCAGCCCCTCCTGTGTCAGCTGTGGAACAAGAGACGTGTTTCTCCAGACAACACCAGAGCGCTATTGTTAATGTCAGACTGGCTTTAACCAGACCGGGGACGGCAATGGACGCTCGGGTGGTCCGGTCGGAGCGGGACTGTGTCCTGGCCTGCTGCTCGGAGGGAGTCAAGCCAGGTGAGCTAAACATACGAGGGATACCTGTCTACTGGAGGGATTTAGAGTTCAAGGGTTAAAGGACTGGTTCCCAGTGTTTCCAGTGTGTTAAACCAGCAGTCAGGTGTCTGTAATCATTCCTCCTGTTCATACTGGATATTAAAGATCCTTCAAATGTGTTTTCAATGGAAGTGATGGAGGATAAAATCCACAGTGTGTCCACACAGTCATTTAAAAGTCTGTGTGAAGCTTCTATTCAGCTTCATCAGTCTGAGTTAGTCATATCAAGTGGATATCTGACACATTTACAGTCTTTTTAGCATCAAATTCCCTCTTTGTGTTTCCTCGGACAGTGTTTCCCTGTTGAGCTGCAGGTGGAAGTATAGTAACAAAAAGAGGGACTTTGGCACTAAAAAGACTGTAACGTTGAAAGATATCTACTTGATTTGACTCATTTGGACGCTGAAGCTTCATATTAGCTTCAGACTGTGGATTTTGTCCTCCATCACTTCCATTGTAAGGTCATTATGAAGGGATCTTCTAACGGTCAGTATGAACAGGAGGAATGATTACAGCATTCATTGGGCTCCTGACTGTTGGTTTAAGATGAACTTGGAAAAAATGTGAACCGTCTTTAAGTATGACATCAGTAAAAGCTGATGTCATCCTTAACCATTGCCGTTAAAAGCAACAATTAGTGAGGCGTAGATGTGTAAAAACAATAACCAGATGGCAGAAGTAACACAAATTTACATTTCTCTAAATAAACCGTTTTTAAACTTGATTCAGGACAGATAAAGGAAGTTTCTTTTCTGACCTTGTTCTCACTTTTTATATCATCATTTAGCAAAATGATGCAATGGTTTATATATTCGCACAGAGGCACAAAGATAAACGGCTCCAAACATCCCAAGCTTCACTCGTGTTATCTGCGTCCCTGTGGGAGCCAAAAACATCGAGCCTCAAGGTACATTTTGGGATCGAGTCTAGACGGCTGCCTTTGAAAAACAGTGAAGTGGGTCAAAGAGAGATTCTGTGACAGGCTTTTTGTAGTGTTTCAGGCTGTGATGTAACAGCTTCACTTAGAAATCTGCTTTCATTTCTAAGAACATCGCACAGATATTTTGAAAGCTCAAAATCTCGCCAGAAAAAACATCGGTCACATGATTCAAATTAGATGGATATTTGACTAAAAAGCAAATCAAAGAACAGGCATGACTACATGCAGACTGTTGTAGACTAAAACTGACTCTTCAGATGAAATTACAGACCTGACAGAACATGATTAAGTACTGTGATGAAATCTAATGATTAAAAGTACCAATACAGACATGTAAAAATACTCCATTACAAGTAAAAGTCCTGCATGAAAAATCCTCCTACAGTAAAAGTACATAAGTATTATGAGCTTGATGTAGTTAAAGTATTGCAGTAAAAGTACATAAGTATTATGAGCTTGATGTAGTTAAAGTATTGCAGTAAAAGTAGTGGTTTGGTCCCTCTGACTGATATATTATTATATATGACATCATTAGATTATTAATAGTGAAGCATCAGTGTTAGAGCAGCATGTTACTGTTGTAGCTGCTGGATGTGGAGCTAGTTTACACTACTTTATATACAGTTAGCTAGTTTAGTCCAGTGGTTCCCAACCTAGGGGTCGGGCCCCTCCAAAGGGTCAGCAGATAAATCTGAGGGGTGGTGAGATGATTAATGGGAGAGGAAAGAAGAAAAAACAAAGTTCTGATACACAAATCTGTTTTCAGTTTTTGGACTTTTTCTCTAATCTTTGATTTTTGCTGAAATATTGGATCATTTGAACATTTATTGAAATGAAAGCATGTGAGAAGTTTAGAGGGAAAAATCACTATTTGGTGGAGCTGTTAACAACTCATAGACATGTGAAATGTGACCCCGACTACACACTGCTTTTTGTAAGACGTCAAAAGCCAAAAAGGTTGGAAACCACTGGTTTCATCTTTAACAATGTGTTGTATTTTAAAAGCTTGTTATATTATCCATTGTGTCAAATCTTCATCTGAAAAGTAACTAAAGCTGTCAAATAAATGTAGTGGAGTAGAAAGTACAATATTTCCCCCTGAAATGTAGAAAGTAGCATCACATGGAAATACTCAAGTAAAGTACAAGTACCTCTAAACTGTACTTAAGTACAGTACTTAAGTAAATGTACTCAGTTACTTGCTTGTTAGGGAGTTGCTAACACATTAGCAACCACTTTGCATTTTCAAAATGGTGGCTCAAAGTGCTGAGTCACTGGGTACATTTACATGCACACTAATATTCCACAATTATTACAAATATGACAATATTCTGAATTTGATACGGGTCATATAAACATCATATTCCGTTTGGATATTCCGAATCAGGCCTTATTCCGAATGTAGCATTTCCAGAGTAAGACGTGTGTGATACGGTGTTGTTCTGGTTGTAGCAGTATTCTCTGGACATAAAGCGCATTTGGAATAAACGTCTCAACTGGAGTTTTTACCACAGTTTGCGACACACGGCCTCTTGCCTGTTTACGCCTGAGCTGGCAAATGACATATAGCCTACTGGAGCAGGAAGGTAGACAGAGGAGAGCTGTTCAGCTGGAAAAGCAGGACGGGGACGGAGGGGTTTGGTTATTATCCTGACACACAGCCATGGACTGACGGTGACGACTCGGTGTGATGCACCAAAAACACTCAGCAGTGTAGTGAACATGATGGGACAACCGAGGTACTGGATGCGCCTGTAACTATAAATTTATAATAACAGTCACATCAATATCACTTAAAAATATCAGGCAGCAGCTCACTCGTGTTTTTCACCTCGCTGGTTTACTTCCCTGCCTGCAGAGATCTTGTGATTCCCACTGGAGCAACTCTGAAAACCCTCTGCATGTAAACGGGAATATTAGCGGAATATTCATTTTCATTAGCCATGTAAACAGCTTAGTAGGAATGTTGTTTTTGGAATAAGGGCAAAAACGGGAATATAATGTAAACGTTGTCTCTTCTCTGTTCTGCACAAACACTGAACATATGATCATAATTCCAAAACTATAAGTTATATCAGCAATTTATAGAAACTGTGAGTGTCAGCAGACTCAGGCTGATTTAAAAGATGTTTTTTTTTCTGTGTAGATGGAAAATTTTGGTGGCAGTCATAATTAAAGTGAACGGGACGACTGTGTCTTCTGTTGTTTAGATGCTCATTTCTCAAAAATTATAAGAATTGTCAGATAAGTTTGTACACTGTGACTGAGAGGAGGCTTTGCTCAACATTTCAATGTATAATTTGTCTATCTAAGATGGGAATTGTAAAGCTGATTTATTCTGGTTTTAAAGAGGGGAGCAGACAGTGTGTGATGTTATTATTTTTTCTTCCAACAATTTTATATTTTTTTGAAAAAAAAAAATTGTAAACTGTTATTTCTCAAAAACCATACAAAACACCAAAAAGCTGATTTATACTGATAAAGTTCCAATTCTTGTGATTTGTTAAAAGTTTGAATGATGTCTTTAGGTTACAGTATGACAAATTTATAGGGTGTCAAAGTGGAGTGGGGTTGACCATGCTTTGATCTCTACGGAAAAAAAATGCATGTTTTTTTGTGATTTTCACAAAAACAATTTGTTACATCAACACCAAAAAATAACAGCACACCATTCCCAATGAAGGCGCACATTTTGATGTATTTTATATTAATGTGGCACAATAACTGGTGATAATCTTTTTTTGAGTCAATCAGAATCAATATCTGTGTGTTTCTAAAGGTGCCAAGTGCAACATGGCTGTGTTCAACGCCAACAAACCAGCCGGCGATAACAACTGCTTCCTGTTCCACTGTCAGACGGAGCAGGACTGTCCTCTAATGAAGGCTCAGGAAGGTATCAACACTTACGACATCTACAAAGGTAAATAAATCTGATATTTCTTAACTTTTTTATGGAACATTTGTCAGTTCAATTTACAGTTTTACAATTTACAATTTTAATTTAGCAGACGCTTTTATCCAAAGCGACATACATCTGAGAGTTGATATAAGACAAGTAAAGACCTAATGACGAGAGAACAACGTGAGTAAGAGCCATGAAGCTGAGTTACAATCTGATACGACGTAGATGCCAACAGTCAGCGCACAGAGGCAACGCATAGAGAGCAAGGAAGCAGATTTCTTTTTCAGTCCATCAGGTGCAGAGGTGTTCCTGAAAGAGCTGGGTCTTTAGTCTGTTCTTAAAGATTGAGAGGGACTCTGCAGATCGAACAGAGTTTGGTAACTCGTTCCACCACCGGGGAACTACAGAGCAGAAGAGTCTAGCTGGTGACTTAGGGTCCTGTTGTGGTACCAGGCGCCTTTCATTGGCAGAGTGTAGTGGGCGGGAGGGAGTTTAGACCTGGATGAGGGAGTTCAGGTAGGCAGGAGCTGTTTTAGTTGCTGTTTTGAACTTGATGCGGGCAGCAACTGGGAGCCAGTGGAGGGATATCAACAGCTGGGTGACGTGTGCTGTTTTGGGCTGGTTGAAGACTAGAAGTGCCGCTGCGTTCTGGATCATCAGCAGAGGTTTGAGTGTACATGCAGGGAGGCCTGCCAGTAAGGAGTTGCAGTTGTCAATGCGTGATATAACGAGAGCCTGAACCAGGAGTTGTGCTGCAAGCTCAGACAGGTGGAGACTGATCTTCCTGATGTTCAGGACGAACCGACACAACCGAGTGATTGAGGCCACGTGAACCTTAAAGGTTAGTTGGTCATTGATCATGACACCCAAGTTTTGGGCGATTGTGGGCTTGAGTTGGGTTGATTCGAGCTGGATATTGATCTGTTGTTGAATAGAGGGACTGGCTGGGAAGACAAGGAGCTCCGTCTTAGAGAGGTTAAGTTGAAGGTGGCGTTCTTTCATCCATCTCAAATACTGGCAAGGCATGACGAGATCCGAGCCGAGACTGTGTGGTCTTGCTTTTGAGATATCCAACATGAAGACTTCTGACAACATCTCAATCACATTTGGTTTGTGGCTATTGATTAATGGAGTAGTCCATTCATTAGGGTAAACAACATGATCAAGTCCACGTTTAACCATTTTCTCTAACTGATAAAGCTACTTCTCGTCTTTTCTAGAGCTGTTCTGTGGTTTTAGTTTGACCTTGTGTGCAACTTTTACAAGAAAAAGGATGATTATATTTGGCATTTCAGGCACATCATCTTTGTTCTACCTTATAAATATGTTTAGATAATTGTGTTAAACTTTTCCATCTCAATCTGTCTTCTTTCCTGCACAGGCTTGATTCATCCAACCACGATAAGACCCGTCACCACGACGGCCGCCACCACCACCACCACCACCACACCGGCACCTCCTACACCTAAAGCCACACAGCCCACCACCACTACAACCACAACAACCACACAGAGTACAACAACACCGCCACCCACCACACAGCTCACCACCACCACAACCACCACCTCACCACCAACCACAACATCAACCACCACGACCACCACACAAGGTACAACAACACCACCACCCACCACAGTGACGACCACACAGCCGACCACAACAACCACACAGGCACCGGCCACCACGACAGCACCTCCACCTATCATCATCATAGCCACGATGCCGGCAGTGACCTTGGCGCCAACAACAACAACAACAACAACAACAACAACAACAACAACAACAACAACAGCAGCTTCTACCACGACCACTGCAGCGGCGAAAAAGCCAAACAAAATGAGCAAAAAGCAGAATAAAATGACCAAGAAAGGAAAGCCCCATCCTGTCATCACCACCACCACCACAGCCGCCCGGCCGGCTCAGAGCTCCACGACATCACTTCCTGTTGTGACGGCGAGGAAAGAGGCTGAACACAGAACTACTGACAAACCACAGCCCAACACTGAACCTCCCACAACTACAACTACTACAACAACTCCCACCACTACTACTACATCCACTACCACAACAACCACCATCACCCCTACTACTACTACTCCAACTACTACTACTACTACCACTACTACTACTCCCCTTCCTACTACCACTACTACTACCACTCCTACTACCACTACTACTACCACTACTACTACTACTACTACTACTCCCCTCCCTACTACTACTACTTCTACCACCACTACAACCACCACTGAGCCGTCCACCACAAGGACAGCTCCAGCAGCAACACTACTCATCGTTCCCAAAGGCGCCGTCCAGTCCGACCACGCCCTCCAGAACCCGAGCGCCGCCCGGGGTAAAGCGGTGGCGGCGCGCGGGGCGGTGAAGAGCGGCGTGGTGGCGTTCATGGTTTTGGGGCTCGTTGTGCTCACCTTAGCTCTGGCCGTCGGTGGCCGCAAGGCGATGGAGTCCTTCGACAGACGCCATTACACGAGACTGGAGCTCAATGACCTGCACTATGAGGTGTGAGGACACAAGATGGAAGCTCGGAAGGACAATTAGCAAGACTCAAAATTAGTTCATTTAAAAAGTTCATCTGATAACATTTTAATTTCTAAATAGCACAAAGTTACACAATGATTGAATGTCTGCTTCACTATGTTAAAGAGGCGTCATGGCTTCAGAGAGTACTAGACTGTGATTGGCCAGAAGGTGTGCGTTACTTTGAGATAACTGCACAGCTCTGACACAGTGTCCTCAGTCCGTTTACATTTTAACAGTTATGTTTATTGCCCTAACATATGAGTTAACAAAACATATGAGTTAATAAAACATATGAGTTAACAAAACTTTGATCTTTAGGAAAGTGTCCGTGGTATAAGAGGAATAATGCACTCAGGCCCGTTCAGCTAAAGAAGATAATGCACGTTTAGAGGCACACAGTGCATTATTTGCATTATTTTTCAATGGGAGTGGGCAAAAATAATCATGTAACTTTATATTGCAATATCAATATCAAAATAAATTGTGATAATTTTCAGGAAAATCAACTGAGAAACTTGTTACAGATAAAACAACCAGACAGGAATGTCTGTTTTTGGCAAATCCACCAAAAAACTCCCAGAGATATTATATACCGCGGTATAAACAGTATAGCATAATCTCATAGTATACATTATATCGTCATATCAAGATTATTCAGAATCGCTATTATTATTTATTATTAGCACGGCCCGTCATGAAGATCACTCGCTTGTATAAACTGTGACGTCTGTTTACTTCTGTTGGGAATCTGAAGGATTACATCTTCAGCATCTTTACTGTCTCATTATTAACTGATTTATAGATCAAAGATTTGGTTTTAAGCACATACTGACTTTATTTCTGACTTGTGAGTGCAGGCTGGAAACTCGGTCATACTTCAGAGTTTACGTTTCAGATTTTGTTTTTTGTTTTTTTACAAAGTGTGAACAATAATCTGAAAACTGTTGAAAAAGTTTGACTTCTTCTCTGATTTGTGAGGAATGTATTTCTGTTCAAAATCATCTTTAAAAAGCCAGAAACTTCATCAGAAGTTTAATTTTTTGAGTTTAATCTTTAAATTTTGTCCTTATAATCTCTGGTTTGTTAGTTTTTTTTCCCCTAATTTGAGCTGTAATTGGACAATTATGACTTTTTGTCAGAAGTTTGACCTTTTTTCTGATTTGTATGGAATCATATGAAGCTCTGAAGCTCTGCAGTCATGTATCAGGACTCGTATTCTGTAGAATTGCGACTTTTCTTAACATGTTTACTTACGCCCCATAATTCAGACTTTTAATCCAGATTCTGGTTTTAATCACATACTAACTTTTATTTATTTTACCTCAAAGCTGATAACGAGACAGAACTTTTAATCTTTTGAGTTTACTCTTTAAATTTTGTCTTTATAATCTCTGAATCTCTGACTCGTTTCCCAAAAGTTGAGCCGTAACGGAACAATTTCTGACGTTGTGTCAGAAATTTGAGCCTCCAAAGTCTTTTTTTTATCTTTCAGACTTGTATTTCAGAAAAGTCTGACTTTTCTCAACGTTTTGATTTTTCTACCAGGATTATGACTATCATCTCTAAAGTCAGACTTTATCCTCCTTATGAATTTAGACTATTTTTTTATTCCTGACTTGTATTTCTGTTGCTTTAAGCTGAGGACGGGCCAGAGTGTCATTACCAGCTAAACTAATCATTAAGTCCTTTCAACCTCCTGCAGATAAGTTGAGTTACTTTACTTTTTGTCCCGTGAACTGCAGCAGAAACTTCAGCTGGCGATGGAATACAAAGAACAAACAGCAATATTTTTATTCCCCCCGAAACTCAGGAAGCCTCTGAAGTGGATCAGACGTAGAGAAATAAGGGACACAGCTACAGTTTGTACATTTAAGGCCTTCAGGTTTTGAGGCCTTCGCCATGGGGTTAACCCTTTGTGTATAAGGTGTACACCTGCATGTCTTTTTACTTCCACATGCTTCAGCCATACGAGCCTGGGATTGCTTCTTAAATCACCAACTCAAGTCTAGATGTCGGACTCACTATCTCACTGTGTTGTTTTTGTATTCTGTCCACATTTTTCTTGTTTCACATGTGGATAAAAATTGAAACGATGGATGCAATTCTTTGAAAATCGATGCACTATTGTATCCTGTGTCTTTTGATAAATATGATCTGCTTCTTTTTAAATAGTACGATTGTTTTTCATAGGTAAGAGTACACTGGCCGCGCACTATTTTCCTATAAGTACGTGTGTATTGGATGTCAGAGCGGACTGTGGTGATGCTGCTGCTCACCAGCAGGTGGCAGCAGCAGCCTGATGAAGCTCCTGCAGACACTGAAACGAGCCTGAAGCTGCACTGCTGAGCTCTTCTCACTTCTACTGCTTTGATTTTTACACTGTCTCATTAATTAACTCGATGGTAATAGTTTGGTCTTGTTTTGTGAAGTAATAAGTTTGGAATTTGATGTTTTGTTCTTGTAAGGATTAAAAAAAAAATGTGATTTTTGAATTTTGTTGTCATTGTTTGTGTGTCTGTAGCGGACATAAACATTTTCATCACCATCAGATACATGAATGTGTTTGATAAACAATAACCTGCGAATGAAGCAGCTGACTGCTACTCACGGATCCATGAAACAAACATCACAGTGGAGAAAATATGAACCAACAAACTGGTCTTATTAAAACAGATGTGCTGAGAAACAGTGTGGAAGAGAAAATATGTTTATTACAGATTTACATTAATCTCAAAACTCTCCAAAAGCTTCTCTTTGAATTCTCATTTAATAATCTCAGAGTTGTGTTTTTTTAAAGGATTCAGGTTATTTAGAAAGAAAATAATCTCAATATTTAATCTTCAAATTCATATTTTGATATCAGTGTTCTGGTTTATTTCAGAATTCAGATTTAATCCCATAAATCCGAGTTTAATCTCAGAACCTTTTTCCGCATTTGGACCCTTTCTTCCTGAAATTTATTGATTTATTTCTGTCAAAATTCTCACATTTATCTCTGAAGTCTGGATTTATTTTCAGATTTTGTACTTTTCTTTAAAATCTGGATATTAATCTGTGAATTCAGAATATTTTCTCGTGAGTTTGACTTCTTAACAGTCGGATTTTTCAACCTTTGTATGTTCATCTCTGAAGTCTGACTTCATGCTCAGTATTCAGGTTTTTTTTTTTTTTTTTTTTTTTTTAATATTTAGACTTAAATCTGAAGTTTTTTTCCACAAATTGCTGACTTTTCCTCAGAAATATGACCTTTTAAATAAAACCTCAAACTTCACATTTACTCACAATTCTCAGTTAATCTCATATCAATCTCAGATTTTTAAAGATGTTTCATTGTCTGAATTATGACTTTTCACCTGAATTCTTTCACTAAATATCGACTTTTGGGCTCAAAATGATGACTTTCTTTTAAAAGACTTTCCCTCAAAGTTCAGACTTTTCTGTTGGTCATATTTTCTCAGACCTCTACTGTTAAATGGACCTAAAATACAGATTTTCTTTCATGTGGTTCTGCGTTAATTCTTCTGCACAGAGAAATGTGGAGTTAAGTTTGTTTTGCAGCTCAGATCAGAGTAGTGTGCTGACTGTTGTAGTAAATAATACTTCTTTGAGTCATAACAGATCCTGGTATAAATCTGTAACTGCTGCTGTAAACTCTCTCTGTGTGACAAACTAGTCCCGCAGGAATGTGAGAGTTCGCGCTAAACTTCGCCTTCTCCGGCAGAAACATTTCCCCCAGGATCCGAGGCGTGTTTTCTCCGTGTTTAGCCGCAGTTAAACGTGCAGGCAGCGGGGCGTTTTCCGTGTTGTAACATTATCTTTGGCTTGAGAGCATGAAATCAGTCCAACAATAGAAAGCAGCGGAGCCGAGGAGCGAGAGGGGGGGGGGGAGGAGGGAGGCGGTGAGGGGGGGAATAGGAGGAGGAGGAGGAGGAGGAGGAGGCGGGGGGAGCAGCTTCCTCACAGCGGAAGGAGACGACGGATCTCCCGCAGGACAATGTAGAGAGACACCGACCGAGAGTTGATCCGACGCAGTTAGCAAGAAGCCAGCAGCCAGCAGCCGGGATGGAAGTGGGGATAATTTAACACACATTAGAGCTTCTATCGCAGCCGGAGTTTCGTATCTAACCGTCAGAAGCGGCCGCAGGCAGCGATGGGAAACCCGCGCTGAGCAGCGAGCGGCGGCAGGGCCAGAAACGGGCGGAAGATGGGTGTCGTGCTGCGGAGCCTGTTGTTGTGTAGTTTTTGTTTTCTCATACGAGGTGAGTTTCTGCTAAAAAATCCGCCCTTTTCGCTTTGTTTTCCGTGCTCGTGTGGTGTGTAGTTGTGTCAACGTGTTGTTACCAGTTGATTAAAAATCCGGTTTTAAAGGTGAATGTTTGCGGCGGTGTTCGGGCCTGATTTCTCCTGAGCGAAGCTAACGTTAGCCAGCACAGCTATGCGTGCTGATCTCCTGTGTGCAGCAGGAGCAGGATGAAACCACAAATAGTCTTAATGTTAAGCCAACTTAGCTGGAAAAATATCCAAACCAGACTCTCTACATCCACAGTCCACATCTCCAGAGTGGATTCAGTATTTTAGCAGAGTTCGCAGCGACTGTTCGCTCGCTAACTTCGGGTTTTGTAACTTAAAACAGGCTGAAAGCTCAGATTGAGGGAACAGCAGCAGCAGTTAGCACAACAAATGCTACAATCAGCCTGCAGCTCACTAACCTTTAGCTGGTTAAAGCTAAAACATCTTCATTATCGATCTTTAAACCACAATCAGCCTCTAATGAATCCATAAATCTGTGCAGGAGCTGGACCGCAGCTGGTGTCTGACATGTTGTGCTGTTATGCTAACAGGTCATTTCTCTACAGGATCGATATTATCTATCAATTCATTGAACCAGGAGTCGTTGAACTCACTTTATTGAACAGTTCTGATGCTGCAGTTTACATTTATATCACTAAATAAACCACATGCAAGCTGAGAAAGTCATAAACTGTGATAAAGATGCAATAATATCTTTACATGTACAGGAAATATCAAAGAGTTGCAACAATCAGCTGATTAATCGATTAGTTGATCGATAGAAAATGATTTTAACGCAAAAATGCTGAAAATTTTGCTGGTTGCAACTTCTTAAACGTGAGGATTTTCTGTTTTTCATACATGTTGATCTGCAGCGATCAGTCTATTAAATTTATTTTAATGATCAATTAATCATTTGAAGTCATTTTTAAAGAACAAAAATGTCCAAATTCTCTTGATTCCAGCTTTTTAAATGTGAATATTTTCTGGTTTATTTGATGTTCTGTGACAGTAAACAAAAACAAACAGTGATCGATTAATCCAGCAAATAATCAACAGATTAATCAATAAAGCTCATTAGTTTCAGCTCTACGTAGTAAATTGAAGATGTTGATCAGACAGAAGGAGACGTCTGAAGACATCACTTTGTGAAAATGATAACAGGCGTTTTCACTGTTTTCTGACTTTTTATTGATAAATTGATAAATATTGATCGTTAGTTGTGACTGTAAGACGTTTAATCAGAGATGAACTGAAATCTCAGGTGGAAAATAAACTGCAGATAGAAATGAAAACAGTTATAATATCTGGGTTATGTTAAACTATTTACATGCTTGTTTATGAAAGTTTTTGTTTAAAAATGATGAAACGATCATTTAAAAGCTTTTATCTGTCGTTTGATCCTTTTTGACTTTTTAAATCTTTATTATTTCAGTTGACGGACAGAAAACTGACGAAGCATTAATGTTTTAAAGTCATATTTCAATCTGATCTATCAAACATTACTTTCATCTTATTATAGTTTCAGTTGATTTGTTGGACAAACTGATTGATTGATAATTAAACTAATTGTTAGTTGCAGCTCTGCTTGATTAGATATGAAGTTGAGGGTTGATAGATGATGATGATCAGTTAGTTTAGTTTGTACAGAGATGATAATGATGAACGTTCAGTCTCAGCAGCTTTAGCTTTTAGTTCCTTCATATGTGAAATAATTCAGTGATGTAACGTCTGGATATTTAAATGTTTAACACTAAACATAATCAAAGCTTTTGATGAGGATCCTTTCAGTAAAGATGAAGACATTTTATAGCAGAAAAACTCACCAACTTTATTTCTTAATTTCAACAAGTTAATAATCTTTCCTGCTGTTCTTTCTCAAATGTCTCTTCGTCTCTTCGTCCTGCAGTTTCTTGTAACTCATCAGTTTGAATCTGACGGTTGAACCTCAATATTCCTTGAATGACTTCAGGAGCTTTAATTGATCTCCGTGTTTACAGACGCGACGTTTCGTCCAAACAGCTGCGACTAACCGTCATATTCATGACTGATCAGTTTGTTGTTTAGTCTATAAAATGTCAGAAAAAAAACCAAAAAACAAAAAACTGCTCATTCATGTTTCCAAGAGGAGATGATTGACGAGTCACTCGTTCATGACTGAGATCTTTACACTGAAACCAGCAAATCATCAATATCATTTCCTGATAATCAGTTAATCAATGAGTGAACCAACCATTAGTCAGTTCATTGATTAGTCGTCAATTATTTTTATAATCATTATTTTGAGTTAATTTTTTTTAAAAGAAAAAAAGATCAAAATTCAGCTTCTTAAATATGAAGATTTTCTAGTTTTATAGACAAAACAATGAAATGAGTTGAAGATATAAACATGCAGATTAATCAATAACAGTAATTATTTTTATTACAGATTAATCTGACAGTTATGTTCTCCGTTCATTGATTGTTCAACCAACAATCCAAAACAAAGACATTCAGTTTATGAAGATTTAAAACACAGAAAACCTGCCAGTAATGTGTAATACAGTGATTATTACACATTAATCTAATATTAGATACTATATGAAGTGATAATATAATATAATATAATATAATATAATATAATATAATATAATATAATATAATATAATATAATATAATATATAATGTTACTGTGTGTCTGGGATGTCCGTCGGAGGTTTCCAGCAGTCTGACTGAGAGGTTTTCATGTTGTCATGTAGTAAATATTTGGAGAAGGAAGTTTCCTCTGAGTGCAGTGAAAACACGCCGGCAGCCGGAGCCGCGGGGGCTCACGGTGACCTCGCCGCCGGTCCGACGGCGTGTAGCGCCGGATGTGTCGGGTTGTCCCCCCGGCTGCTCCTCGCCAACCCGTCAGTCTTCCTCTTCAAGACGTTCAATAACTTCCTCCCCAGCTGGGTTCCACCAACTAATCTGATTATTGATTCATCATTTCAATCAGTTTCTAAACACTAATGTCAGGATGTTGACAGAAGGACTCAAACAGGAGGATTTACTGTTTTTCTTTGATAATTCTGACAGTAAATTGAATATTTGAAGGTTTTTGACAGAACAAGCAGATTGAAGACGTCACTGTGGCCTCTGAGTGACGGAGACATAATAATATATATATATAATAGTTCGGTTCAGTCTTAGATTCAGATTTAAAATATTTTCTTTTCACAAAAGTTCAACTAAAATGATTTGAACCACAGAGAAGATTAATCTTCATTTGATTTAGTTTAAAACCCAAAAATACTGATGTGAAACAAAGAAAAGCAGAAAATTTTCATATTTAAGAACATTTGGTGTTTTTTATCAGAGTTGATGAATTGTCTCAGCTTCTGCTCCTCATGTCCTCAAAGTTCCACGCTGAAGAAGCCCTGTGATTTGGTTGAAAGCTCCAGAACAAGCTCAGTGTAAACGGTGTGTGTGTGTGTGTGTTTTCCAGGCGTGCCGCTGCTGCTGTATGCGAACCGGCGGGACCTGCGGCTGGTGGATGCGGCCCACGAGAAGGCCAACGCCACGGTGGTGGTGGGGGGGCTGGAGGACGCGGCCGCGGTGGACTACGTCTACTCCCAGGGCCTCATCTACTGGAGCGACGTGAGCGAGGAGGCCATCAAACGCACCGTCTTCAACCAGTCGGGGGCCAGCGCCGTCCAGATCGTGGTCCCGGGCCTGGCCTCCCCGGACGGACTGGCCTGCGATTGGTTAGGGAGTAAACTTTACTGGACGGACTCGGAGACCAATCGGATCGAGGTGGCGGAGCTGGACGGCTCTTTGAGGAAAGTTCTGTTCTGGCAGGAGCTGGACCAGCCGAGAGCCATCGCTCTGGATCCAGGACGAGGGTGAGTGTTGTGTCACATGATGGAGAGAGAACGAGCTGATAGGACAGACGTTACAGGCCGATCGATGACATCATCGATCTCTACGGGTGAAAGGTTGTTTTGTGTAAAACTGTGAAAACCGAGTCAAAGCGTGTCGAAGGCGGATGGATGGAAGAACGTTTAAAACACCGACAACAACATGACATCATATCTGGTTAATATATCGACTGGCGTTCATCAGTTGGGTGCGTTTGCGGGCGGCGATTGTGACCGACGCTGCTGCAGGATCCAGCTGTGGCGCCGACACTGATCTGAGATCCGTCTGCGTTTGTTTCTTCTCTGGTTCGCTAACGCTAATGCTAACGCTGACCAGCAGCTCTAACTGGCTGAAGCATCTGGTCCTGTGTTTTATCCTCAGTCATTCATAATAATAATAATAATTTATAGTAATTTATCCGCAGGAAGCTGATATCAGCCAATATATTCATCAGAGATATTATTGACTTTTCATAATAAACAATAAAATGCTTTATAGATAAAAATAATAAACACAGTAAAACAGAAACGTATCAATAGAAATAAGAAAACTCTTCAATAGTTTCACTGATTCAAACCTTCATGAAAACAACCAGCCAATCATATCGCTTCATGATGGAACGTGCAGCCAATCACGTAACAGGCGTGTTGTTGCGACACAACAACAGGAAGAGAAAATGAGGAAAATGTTGTTGTGCCATTAAAAATGGTCAATAATGAATATTTCTGCTGTTAAATCATTAAAATAAAAATGAACAAACTGTGTAACAGTTTTATCTTAATATTTAAAATGACAGGAAGTGAGTTTTCTAAAAGTGATGATGAATCAATGTTCACTGTCTGGAAAAAACTTTAAGATGTTTTAGTTTGTCTGAAACCCCAAAATATTCACTAATATAAAACAAATAAAAACAGCAAATCCCTCACGTTAGGTCGTTCAATCCATTAATAAATGTAGTAAATGATCTTTTCTAATATAATAATAGTAATAACTTTATTTATAAAGAGCTTTACAGTAAAAACAAAACAATATAAAGTAAATAAAATCTAAAACATGACAGTTAAACAAATTAGCATCAGTTAAGAAAATAAAGTAAAAAAGAGTTTTCAGCAGTTTGTGTGTTCAGAGAGCAGCAGGAAGTCTTGATGCTGGTCTGTGTGGTTTTATAAACCTCTCTGAACACAGAGGAGCAGACTCACCTGAACGCTCTACGAGGCCTCGACTGGCTGAACAATGAGAGGAGGAGGAGGAGGAGGAGGAGGGGGGGGTTTCTGCTGCTTTGTCTGCAGCTCGTCCTGGATCAGATCAGACTGGGTTGCAGGGCGGCTGAGCTGCTGCCGTCCGCCGAACAACAGCGTCAGTGTTGTGAGGACGAAGAGCAGCGAGCCGCTCGCTGTCGGCAGCTCAGGAATGTCTTCTATCGGCTGGAGATCGACAGAGAGAGAGACATAGACACACAGGGGGAGAGAGAGAGAGAGAGAGACATAGACACACAGGGAGAGAGAGAGAGAGAGAGAGAGAGAGAGAGAGAGAGAGAGAGAGAGAGAGAGAGAGAGAGAGAGAGAGAGAGAGAGAGAGAGAGAGAGAGAGAGAGAGAGAGAGAGAGAGAGAGAGAGAGCGACATAGACACACAGGGAGAGCGAGAGAGATAGAGAGAGACATAGATACACAGGGAGAGAGAGAGAGACATAGACACACAGGGAGAGAGAGAGAGAGAGAGAGAGAGAGAGAGACATAGACACACAGGGAGAGAGAGAGAGAGACATAGACACACAGGGGGAGAGAGAGAGAGAGAGAGAGAGAGCGACATAGACACACAGGGAGAGCGAGAGAGATAGAGAGAGACATAGATACACAGAGAGAGAGAGAGAGAGAGAGAGAGAAAGACATAGACACAGAGAGAGAGAGAGAGACAGACACAGAGAGGGAGAGAGAGAGCGAGTGAGAGTGAGAGAGAGACATAGACACACTGGGAGAGAGAGAGAGTGAGAGAGAGACAGACAGAGAGAGAGACATAGATAGAGAGAGAGAGACATGGACAGAGTGAGAGAGAGAGAGACATGGACAGACAGAGAGAGAGACATAGATAGAGAGAGAGAGACATGGACAGAGTGAGAGAGAGAGAGAGACATGGACAGACAGAGAGAGAGTCTGCACTGTTGACTCTGAGTGAGCTCAGCAGCAGCAGGATTCACACTGATAGTCTGCAGATTCTTGATTAATCCATTTGTCTATAAATAGTAATAATAATAAAATAATGACAAACGCTCGTTAGTCTCTGGGTGACGATGTGTTTACAAACATCGTTATTGAATTATTCTGTATCCTCTAGAGCTGCGACCGTTAGTCCATCGACTGGAAACAAATCCAATCTCACAGGTTCTTCTTTATTATTGTGTTGATGTTAAACACAAACAGACGTCACACAACAAGTAAAGAGATGCAACAGTTATTTCCAATATTAATTCATCTGTTGATTCATCTCTCTACTAGTCGTTTGTATCTAAAGTTTATTTTCCACCTGTGATGTAAAAAGTTGTTCATTCCAGACCTGAAATCTGCACATATAATAATCACAAGCATTTTAAAACTGCAACTAATGATTCATAGTTTCTCAATTTATCAATTTGTCTATAAAATATCAGAAAGTAGTGAAAAAGTGTCATTTATTTATTATTCATTTATCATTTTTATCAAGTTCTCAGTGAACTCGTCCAAAACCTTTACTACCATGTATGTCTGTAGGGCTGCAACTAATGATTAGTTTCATTATTGATTGTTTCCCAAAGTCCTTAAATGTCTTGTTTTGTCCTCAAAGAAACCAGAATCAGAGGATTTTATCTTTTTAAAAAATGACTCAAAACGATTAATCGATTATCAAAATAGTTGGCGATTCGTTCAATAGTTGACATCTAACAGATCAATCGACTAATCGTCGGTGTAAAACAGAGCAGCCGACAGCACTGTAGTCAGAATATCTCTCACCTCTCTTCCTGTCCTTCATCAGCATGTTTCCTCCTCTTCGTGTTTGCAGTCAGGCTCCACAGAGGCGTTTGGATTAGGATGTAAATCCATTAGGACTCAGATAAAAGAGGCCTGTAATGTATTCATTAGTTTTATTTAAATTTGGGGCTGTCGCTCTCCCTCTCTCTGTCTGTCTTTCTCTTTCTCTCCCGGGTTTCTATTCATGGAAACTCTTCCCTTCTCGGCGTTTGATCCACCTCACTATCAGAGATTAAAGTCACACCGAGCCGTTTGCTGATACACGAGGCCGATATCGGTCCTGATAGTTGGAGTGAAGTCGCTGTGAGACTTTGCTTCGTTTTTAAACAGATGGAGTCTGGACTACGACTGGATATTTTAACTGTAAACTGACCTTTGTTTTGTCTTGTTTGCAAGAAACAAACTGGAACTGAAGGACAACAATAAGTGTGGTTCCATCCACCTGTTTTTATTCACATTTTCAGTTTTGACATTAAAAAACCTCAAAGAGAAGAAGACAAAAGTCAAATATCTGTAAAAAGTGTTGATTAGTTGCAGCTCTACACTTGTGGTGTACCCCAGGGTTCTGTCCTGGGTCCTTTTTAGTTTTCCTTATATATGCTATTTAACTCTATTTGTTGGATAACTAATATATAATTTCCTTCTTCGTCCTTTTGTCCCAGCGGACACACACGACGTTTCCATCCAACTTCTTCCACATTTTCAATTTATACATAAAAAAACTGAGTGAAAACAGACAATGACATATATGTGAAACGTGTTTCCTGTTGTCTGAGGTGTAACAGCAGCTTTGTGCAAACAGACTGAGTGAATAAATGATGAATCATGTGACTTAAACGCCACTGAAGAGCTGAAAACATCAGATCTGTGTGGAGCGATGATGAGGAGTCTGTAACCTTCCTCACGTCGATACATGAAACTAACAGAAACGTCATATTTCCATCATGTTTTCCATCGTTTGAGCTTTTAATGACGTCGCGTCGTCTTCTTCTTCTGTGACGGTTTAATGGCGCCGACTGTTTATCTGCTGATATTCACACAACAGCAGCGGATCCAAACTGAGCTGCAAACTTTACCAACAGAACTGAACCAAACTTCAGGTACAAAAGACCCAAAATGAGTTTGTGGTGCGTTTAGACTCTCTGCTCTCACACTGTTGGCAGCACGAAGTGACGCGTTGAACAAAACTGTGATCACAGTGTTGTACAAATAACTACACCAGCTTCTGATTTAATCACTCACCGCCCTGCTCTGTGTGTGTGTGTGTGTGTGTGTGTGTGTGTGTCTCATTAGCATGACTGCTACACAAACTGAGGCTCCGTCGTTGATGCATAAAATGCGTTTCATACATTCCTGTTTTCTGTTGTTTTGTTTGGTTGCGTGCGTTTTACAAAGGCTCTTTGTTGCCGTGGCAGCTGTTTTGTTTTTCCAGCAGTGTCTCTGCCAGAGGAAGGTACTGCAGTATGGGGCTTTTTTTTCTATCTTTAGCCTATTCAAGAGTGCGGTCTTTCAATTTGAGAGCATGATTTATTGATTTCACGTTCAGATTTTGTAGTTCTTGCTCTCACACTCAGACGGCTCCTGCTTGCTCTTACATCAGCTCTTCTTCTGCTATATTGTTGTTTGTGCAGCTTTGCTCTCTGATTGCAACAACACTCAAAATCCCTCAACCAATAGAAGGCCAGGTGTACTGTTGACCAATGAAATGATTCCTGCCTCCTTGCGGGTGCGTTCGCTTTACTTCTTAAAGTGTCCCGTACGGGTGGTTACTCCTTAACATCCCCTCCCGCCTTCCAGGCCTTTATTAAATATACTTCTCTTGCTTTCTTGCACGGCTTTTGGAATAAAAGGACAAATAATATATATACTAGCACCTGTTCTTCTTACTATAATAGTCACATATCATAGTAGCTGTAAAGCGCACCGGCCTCCAGTCGTGTTAGAGGAGAAAAGGACGTCATCTTCATCACTCAGGAGCAGGTAAAAATAAAGAAGACATGCATGTTGAGTCTGTCCTTTACTGTCCAGCTGTGAGATGTGGACAAAAGTATGTGGACAGGTGAACATGGCTGCAGAGATAGAGTTGACAGAAAGTTAATTGGAGATTATTTTGATGATCTGTTAAACGTTTTCAAGGAAAAATGCCAGAAATTCCTCTCAGATGTGGAGATTAGCAGCTTCTAACCATCCAGACCAGTTTTCTATCAGCAGCAGGTGACGGCTGAGCAGTGACGCAGCTGTGTTGTTTTGGTTGTTTGGACCTGTAGGAGCTAAAATATGTTGTTATTTCTGTTTATATATTGACGTGGGCGTCACGTATTGCGTCACTTACGTTGCTTGACACATGGTGTGGTTTCCTATTATTTAACCTCTTCACTCAGGTGATTGCGGGAGTTTTTGGACAAAGGGAGTTGGTAGAGCTCTGATATTTTCTGTTGACCGTCACCATTGTTACTATTATCGCCATCGTCACCATTGTTACTATTATCACCATCGTGACCATTGTTACTATTATCACCATCGTGACCATTGTTACTATTATCACCATCGTGGCCATTGTTACTATTATCACCGTCGTCTGTTCATCACTTTATTTTCACAGTCAGGTTGCATTTTTTTGTATATTTTTTGTGCAACAGCTGCTTGTCAGACTCTTTCATTTTTCTTAATTTTTTCAATAAAACATCAGTAAAACGTCGTCGTGGACTTGGGGATGGTGTTTTATGGACGTGTCACATACAGGAGCCCACTAAGTCTCTTTGAAATGGCTCCGAGTGACTTTCCTGACTTGTTCAAGTCAATGATCCGCTTCTTCAGATCTGCGCTGAGCTCCTTTTTAGACTTTCCCATTGTAGCATTTTATGGCTGCGTCTAATGAGCGTATCAAACGAGCCCCGTTTAAACGGGCTCGGGGAAGTCACCAGCTGTAATCAATCATTATCACACAGGAAGTTAAAGATTGACAGAACGTCTACGTCACCAGAATGGATCCTCAGATGTGTTTCAATCAGTCCATCACAGAAAACTGAGAGTTGTAGAAATGATCAGAAACTCCAGGCAGCCGTGACGTACATGTTCTTTAAAAGCAGCAGATGTGACGGTGTGGTTTGTTCACACTGTCACACATAAACACAGAAACTCTTTTATTTGTTGTGTTTTCTGAACAACAATGAAAAGTCTTAAAAAAAAAAGAGAGAGAAAACAGTGTTTGAGCAGTTAATGTTTGCTGTGTGTGTTTATGAATCTTCTACATCATGTTAATCTTCGTTTCTGCATAAACAGAACCTGTGACGTCGTCAGTCGGTTTCGTCCGCTGACGGTTCCAATAAAGTTTATTCAAACAAGACAAGAAACAG
This sequence comes from Thunnus albacares, assembly GCF_914725855.1. Lineage (NCBI taxonomy): Eukaryota > Metazoa > Chordata > Actinopteri > Scombriformes > Scombridae > Thunnus > Thunnus albacares. The sequence goes on along the minus strand of NC_058128.1, from coordinate 1,359,589 downwards.
AGGAAGGCAGCGTTACTTTATGAACAGGAAGTAAGAGGAAACAACAATCTGAGGTTTCAGTTCACAGCGTCTGTTAGAAATCTGACCTCAGAACAACCTCGTCCACATGACAGATTATTGATTGATCAGCTGATTAATCCAACGTCGTGACCTTATGGCTGAAGGATTAACAGTCTGCGGCTGCAACTATTTTAGTTATTGATTCATCTGATGATGATTTTCTTGATTAATTGTTATAAAATAGTAATAAAAAGTGTTTTCTACTGACTTGTTGTCATATGCCCAAGAAAAACAGCAAATCAATAATGTTATTGGCCTGAATATACAACACAATATAATACAAACAACTTTATTGATCCCACTGGGGGGATACACACAACACAATAACAAACAAACAAACAAATACAACCCATAAACAAGATCGATCAATAAGCTTGATAAACACAATAAAAAGTTCAGACAACACAGTATTTTATTCTGGAGTTTTTCAAAAATTGACTGAAATGATTAATCGATTATCAGAATAGTTTCAGATTAATTGACTAATCTAGAGCTGCAATGATTAGTTGATCAATCAATGAAGTTTTGATAGTTGAATATCATCATTTGAGTCATTTTTTTAAAGCAAAAATGCCTAAATTTTGCTGGTTGCAGCCTCTCAAATGTGATGATTTGATGCTTTTCTTTATCATTTTTTGCTATTTATTGACGTATCAGGATGTATTGATTATGACAGTAAGCTCTGGTACAGTCTGGTTCACATGGACACACATGGAGTTGTAATGAGAGTAAAGCTTAAAAGGATCTCCAGATAAACACAATCAATCCTCAAAAAGTGCCACTAATAGGCTTTTAACAGTATTGATATTGTAATTATTGCTTTGTTATTGATAAGAGCAGCTGTTGGTTTGTAGGATTTGTTTGTTCAGTCGCTCTGTAGTCGGGTTTCAGTGCTGCACAGTCTTTGAGGAAAACTGGTTCTCCAAAATCCACGATGGAACGCAGAGCTGGACTCGGTTCAACTGGGATGATTAATGCATCAGGTACCAAACACAATGCAGCTCTTGTGGTGAGGGGACGGTTGTTGTGTGCACGGCATTTCTCTGCTGCCTGGCCTCCACCGACGCTGTTCAGACCCGACACACACACAAAACTCACTAATCACACCTGCAGCGTGTCGAGCTGGTCGTATTTTTCATTCTCAGGTGGTATTGGTGGTCGTTTCTCGCTCTGTGCAGGTCGGATGCAGCCAGCAGCTCGTTCGGTAGTTTGCTAGTTTTGCTTTGTTTGCAGTGAAACCCAACCAGCTGCTGTGTTTTAAAGGCTGTTGGCGTTTTCTGCTCCTGGGCGAGCTATCAGTTAAGGCTTTTGTCTTGGACTGAAAGGGATTACGTGGAGAGGCCCAGCAGCTCTGTTTATGGGTCATTTTTAGAGGCCGAGACGATACGACGCCCTTTTTCAGTTAATAGATCAACAGTTAAAGGCTGTAAAATGTTCCCCAAAACCTAAATATGTCCAAGACTGTGTGAATACGATCAGAACATCCAGCTAATAAATGGACTTCATTAATTAACTTTTAGTCTCAACCTTAAAGCCAACACGGACAGATCTGACTGAAAGCTCCAGAACAGCCACTAAATGGTCCGTGTTATGAGATTTTTAATCATAAAGTCAACAAAAACCAGCAAAAATGACGTAAACAACAAATCAGAATATTAATTGGCAGCTGTTTTGATAATCGATTCATCTTTGAAGTCATTTTTTTTTAAGCAAATGTGTCAAATATTTGTAGTTTTTAGTGACTGTTGACGTCAACGTAGCCCAAAGAAGACGTTTAGTGACGTCGCCATAAACTCTTTATATTAATTATAACAAATGTTTTTCACTATTTTCTGCCATTTTATGAACAAATGCACTTATTGATTAATGGAGAACACAGTCAGCTGACTAATTGATACACAAGACTCATGTTTTTACCTTTAAGACGTAACGTCATGTCTGTGATATGAAGTCAAGTTTCATTGATTGATTGATTAGTGGATAGATAGAATATTAATGGGCAACTATATGGATAATAACTTGTTTGCTGCTTTTCTCTGTTTTATATTTTATAAACTGAGTGTCTTTGGGTTTTGGGTCGTCGGTCGGATCAACATCTTTAAGACGTTGCCTTGGAACATTTTTCACCATTTTCACAAAAAGGTTTATCGTAAAAAACGCTTTTGATGTTTTTTTTAAGCAAAAATGCCCAAAACTTGCTGGTTGCAGCTTCTTTAACGTGATGATCAGAAGCTTTTCTGTGTTGTTTATGTCAGTAAACTAACAAAACAAAACATTTGAAGACGTCACCGTGAGCTTTAAGACATTTTTCACCATTTTCTTCCGTTTTAAAGACAAAACTATTAATTGATTAATTGAGAAATGAGTGTTTAGTCGCAGCTGTTGGTCTGTTCCTGCATATTTCTTTCAATCTGTGTGTGTCTCTGTTATGTGCGTGGTTAGAAATATGAGTTGTATCACGACAAAGAGGCCCTGTTACACAACTGTGAGTGGACAGCAGCTCTCAGATGGAGAGGCCTCGTCATTACATCAGACAGATTTTTAAAAGCCGTGTAATTGGACTCATTAAAGAGCCCGTTTGGACAGCAGCAGCTCTCTCTCTCTCTCTCTCTCTTTCACTCCTTCCTGCCTCTGACTTGCTCTCGACCTCTGCAACACACAACACACAAGACTTTCCCCACAAAGACAAAGAGCGTCTCAGTCTGCCGGGGCAGTTTTACCAACTTCATGTCCAGAAGTTCACACTATAATCCTGCTTTCTGTTTCCTACAAGCTGCTTCTGTCTCTGACTGAAGGATGCTCCACTCTGACCAAAGATTTCTGGACCGCTTTTAGTCTTCTATCATGAGAAAAAGACAACAAAATCCACAGATATTGAATTATGTATGTAGTATTTCATTCAGAACATCTGCTGCCTCTGGATGAAGCAGCTGCTTGTTATCAGAGGTAAAAATCCACTAAACACAACTTCCTGTTTCAGAACTACTGAAGACATAAATCTCACCTGTGTGTCGCTTCTTATCCACATTAATGATAAAGTGCAGCTGAGAGACTTGTCATCATTATATGTGACATTTTACTTTCAAAGCAACTTATTACGACTTTATTCTCTAAATATTATTATTATTTCTCTCCTGACTGGATCCTGCTGGTGTTTTATCAGCTCTCACACGTCTGCTAAATCAAATGTTAATCGTAAATTTTCTCAAAATGTTACTTTTGAAAAACATCTTTTCTTCCCTTAACATGTTACAACTTTTTCCTCTAAATTTTACGTATTTTTTCCTTGAAATTTTACAACTTTATTTTTGAATTATAACTGACATTACGACTGACAGTATTTTATGACTAATTTCTTGAAATAATAACTTTTTCAAAAATATTCTTAAATATTCTTAAAATATTTCAACTTTTTTGTCTTAATAATTCTCAAACTTTGTTTTTTCCTGAAATATTGATTTTTTTTTTTTGGTAATATTACGACTTTTAAAGTGAAAATCTCGTGTCAGTTCTGGTCATGACAGCAGCCTTTACTGGATCTGGATCTGGATCTGGTTGTTTGTGCTGCTGGAGGGTTCGTCTGTCTTCCCCGTGTCCCCCCCCCCGTGCTGGGTGGGGGGGAGGATGGGGGTCAGTGATGGTGGTGTGGGTGGATGGGGGGAGGACAGAGGGGCCGTCCAGCTGTGATGGTAATTAAGGCAAACAAAGAGGAGAATTAGCTGCACAGCGGTGACCCCTGACCTCCCACAGACCCCTCCCCCCTCCCCCCTCCCCCCAACACACACACACACACACACACACACACACACACACATACACACACACACACACACACACACACACACACACACACACACACACACACACACACACACACAGACACTCCAGAGCAGTGAAAACAGTTCAGTGTTTGTTTTCTAAGTTAATGTAGTTTAACAGTTTATAACTTGAACACACTAATGTAAGTTTATTGAAAATACACGACTGTCTTGTCTTCATCCTGGTGGTATTTTATTTATTTATTTATTTATTTATTTATTATTTCCTTATAAATCAATCATGTGACTTATAGATTATAAGAAATAACAAGTCTGCAAACCATCATCATGGTACTGCGAGCGGATGCATAAATGTAAATATAAAACCTCCATCACAACCAGCATGTGAGAATACAGTTCATCACTAATTATTCTCTATAATTAAAATAAAAACCTGTTGTCACATGATCAAAGCACTGAACGCTGAAACTGAGACTCAGCGTGAGACTCTCGACCCGACTGAATCTACACTGAAACTATCAATCATACAAGAATAATGTTGAAGATGAACAGAAAGTTATTTTTTCTTTTTGCTAAACTGATGAATTGACTGAGATGAGTTTTATATCATAACATTAAAGAGCTTTAAGAGCGTCCTTAACGTTACCTTTAAGGTCTCCACTCACGTAGTTTCCTGATTCGACCCGTTTTGTCTCCAGAACTAAAATAAAAGACTCTTTGTGTGGTTTTGCTTGCAGCCAATCACAGCAAGCGTTCTTCAGTTTATTCTGACGTGTGATTGGTCGACTACCACAGCAGCTACAACCCCAGCAGTCTGTGGTGGTGAAGTCGAGCTCAGTGTCTTTGACGGAGTTATGGAATGAAGTTCTCTACTGGTACCAGTACCGGTACTGGTACTGGTACTGGTATCGGTACTGGTGTCCGATAACAAGTCCTACTTAACTTACAGTAAATAATGAAAGAAGATAACAGATCAAAACGGATAAATCTGGGAATATAAAAGTAAAACAAATAAAATAAAACCAGCAAATATACAAAATAAAATACAAACATTGAGCAGCACAATAATAATAATAATAATAATAATAATATTATATTATGTTCCATCTTTATATTCATTAAAGAATGAAACATAACTTCATAGATATTCACCTGATAATTGTTTGTTGATAACATTTAATTATATAAAGTGTTATTAACTCGTCCGTCAGCCAGCAGCAGCGTTTGCTCTGTTGTTGGTTGCCCGGCAACAGCAGCAGCAAATGTGCATCCTCCACTTGAGTCCCGACTCCCTCCGTCACCCCTCCGTCATCCCTCCGTCATCCCACCGTCACCCCTCCATCACTCCTCCGTCATCCCTCCTTCATGTTCACTTCAGTGTTTAAATCAAATATTTTATTATTATTTGTGTTTAAACCTAAAGTTAATTTCTTATGACAGTGGAGATAAAAACTCTTCTAATGAAGCCAATAAACAGTTTATTAATATAAACACAGATATATAACATTAAAAACATACAGCAATGATTAGTGGATTCATTGATTAATCCATTGAAAGAAATTAATTGGCAGCTGATAATTGATTATTTGTTTCACATGACAGAAACCTTGCTGATTGATTGATTGATTGATTGATTGATTGATTGATTTCCTGCTGCTCAGCTGATGGATTGATGGACTCTCTGTCTGCTCTCAGGTACATGTACTGGACCGACTGGGGCGAGGTCCCAAAGATCGAGCGGGCGGGGATGGACGGGACCAATCGCTCCATGATCATCGATAAAGAGATCTACTGGCCCAACGGGCTGACGCTGGACTACAGCCAGCAGAAACTGTACTGGGCCGACGCCAAACACAACTTCATCCACCGCTGCAACCTGGACGGATCCTCCAGGTACGTAGGAGGAGGAGGAGGAGGAGGAGGAGGAGGAGGAGGAGGAGGAGGAGGAGGAGGAGGAGGAGGAGGAGGAGGAGGAGGAGGAAGACTATAGTCCTCTCAGTAACACGCTGAGGAAGTGAAGCTAACAGGCTTTTCTTTTTCTTTCCACTGTAAGAAAATTAAAGAGATGATTTGTTTATAATATTGACGAGCTTGTTTCGAGTCGTCTGATGAAGAACTTCAACAGAAAATGAATCTGATCACTGATTTCAAGTAGAAATATTAAGAACTTTCAGGTTTTAGCTTCTTAAATTTGATGATTTTATGCTTCACTTTGTCAGATGTGACATCTGAGGATGTGACTCTTTTCCAACCTTTTACAGCCCAAATGATGAATTAATTATTGGAAAAAATAATCTGCAGATTAAAGGAGAACTGGACCCTGTTCTCCATCCGCTTGTGTCTAAGTGATCATTGGAGACGACAGTTGTGTTGAGTGTTATACGTGTCTGATGACGTCATGGAAAAGAACCTTTCAGAGAAATGAAACGTTTCTCTTCACCTTTTGTTATTGTGTCTCACCAACTCTCGCTCGAGCAGAAGTCTCGTTCTGAAATCTCGTGAGAGTTGAGTTGTTCTCTAAATGTTCAGCCATGAAGGAGTTGAAGAAAGGCATGCTGGGAGCTTAGAGTTATCTAAAAGTCACGGCTGAATATTTAGCAGATGAGCGGCTGAGAGTGAGGAGTGACGTGTGTGTGTGTGTGTGAGGAGGGTGAGGAGGGTGAGGTGTGACGTGTGTGTGTGTCGGAGCGGGGTGAGGAGTGTGAGCAGGGTGAGGAGTGTGAGGAGTGACCTGTGTGTGTGTGTGTGTGTGTGTGTGTTTTTCAGGCAGGTGGTGGTGAAAGGAGAGCTGCCTCACCCCTTCGCCCTCACGCTGTACGAGGACACGCTGTTCTGGACCGACTGGAACACTCACTCCATCCACTCCTGCAGGAAGCAGACGGGGACGGAGCAGCGCGTCGTCCACTCAGACATCTTCTCCCCGATGGACATCCACGTCTTCAGCCCCAAGAGGCAGCCGCCACGTGAGTGTGACTCCTCCGCACGACTTGTTGTGGTTTTAGCTTTTATTTCGATATTCAAGATCTATAAATTTGACAATTTAACGCCAGAAATCATCAACATTCACCCGCATGTTGATTTCAAGCTCCAGCAGGAGTTCAGACATTCACTTCCTCAAATGTCTCGTTTTGTCCACAACACAAAGATCTTCAGTTTTACTGAAAATATTCACATCTAAGAAGCTGCAATCAGAGACTTTTTGCATGTTTCCTGATATAATCTGTACGTTTCTGCCACTGAGGACACAACGGTCGCAGCTGCTCAGACCTGATGGTTTAAAGCTTTTCTCTGACAGTAAACTGAAGCGTTTATCTCTCTGAACTCGTGAACGTTTAGGGACGTTCAGCTGCTGAAACCTTCCCAAACATCACTGGGTCAAAGGTCACGCAACAACATCAGAGAAGCAGGAACATCTGTCTGACTGCTGCAGCAGAAATAAAACCATTAAAGACTCTTAACGAGGGTTTTTCCACTCTGGAATTATGTTTATTGTTCATTTTGATCTCATGTTATTTATTTATGACTTGACTTGTGAGCACAAGTGTGACAGATGATCGTTAAAGCTGATGGACTGTATTGATTAAACGGATCCATGTCGTCTTCTCACAGACTGAAGGCCTTTACACACCGGACGCCTTTTTTTTTTTCGTGCGATTAATTCACACGTCGATATATTATTATTTTTTTGAACTGTTGTTTGTGTCACGACGACTTTCACACACAGCGTGAATATTACGAGGTGAAAAAGGACCCAAGTCAGCCTCTGTCGTTGCCGGGGAAACCACTGTAAATGTAAATGACTACAGCGTGTCAGTTAATAAATGCTTAAAAGTCACGTCTGTCTGTTTCACACAGTGAATAAAAGCATCGACCAATCACAGAGCGTAATCTGCACAGACAGCTGTTTCTTGCGACGGCCTGCGTGCGGCGTTTAGTAACCTGCTGTGTGTGTGTTTATGAACTTATTGATCGTATCTGTATTGATTGATCAGCTGCATCATCATCATCACTGGAGGATGATGTCAACATGATGATGATCTTGTCCTTCTTCTCCTCACTCGACAAAATATAAGAGGAGAGCGTCATATCCGCTCAGTCCGACCTGCGTCCAGCGTCTCGTGTCCACGGAAACTTACTCTGTGTTTCTGTCACTAATGCGTATCGTTGCCATGGTGACTGGTTTTGTGTGTGTGTGTGTGTGTGTAATGGCCTTAAAGAGAATGAAAACAGTCTTCATTTATCTACAGATGAACTTGTTTATTGTCCAACGATGTTCAACACGTTGATGTCGACCAAATTATATAAAGACACCACAATGTATATCCTCACATCGTCTGCTAAGAAACACCTGGACGACGTGAGGATGTGACAGGAAATGTGTGTAACTCGCTGGACGTTTTTCTTCTCTTGTTAAATACGATGTTCTCACACAAAGCTAACGCATGATGGTGACTGAACACTTGAACCAGAGAGAAGCTTCTCCTGAGTCACATGATGTATAAACTCACTGAAAGTCCAGGTGCGTCTTTGTGTTGGTTTTTTTTTTTAGAGGTTTTTTTTAACCTTCAGTTGACCTTCGTTTCCTGTTTGTGTCCCGCAGTGAACAGTCCGTGTTCTCTGAAGAACGGAGGATGTTCTCACCTCTGTCTCATCTCCCCGCTGGAGCCCTACTATCAGTGCGCCTGTCCCACCGGAGTCCAGCTGCTGGAGGACGGCAAGACCTGCAGAGAGGGTGAGGACCGCCGTCATCATCATCATCATCATCATCATCATCACACTACACATCCCTCCAGATGTTCTTATCTAATATCTAACAGCTGCTTCTTCTTCTCAAATTAAACCCAGACATGGAATCCGTAACCATGGTAACTGTACACACCAAAGATGACCACAGCTGGAGCATCAAGATGCTTCGAAAACAAAAAATTAAAAATAATTAAAGAAAAATAAACACAACAAAACTTTTTTTTTGTGACTAAAACTGATTCATATTTTCATCAAAACACTAAAACTAATTAATGTTTTTCATGAAAGTTAAATTAAATTAACTGCAGTTTGGAATCACATTAAGATTTACATCCATATTCAGCGACGTGTATCTGCAGCCTCTGATTCTGCTGCTGCTGACACACAAACAGAAGAATCAGAAGAAATAAAAGTCTGTTAAAAGTGGAATTAAGGAAACTCTGTTATTATTATTATTATTATTATTATTATTATTATTATTATTATTATTATTATCTGCAGTTTGGCTTCACAGACTCGTTGGAGTGGAAACAGAGAAGCATCCAAATATTTCCTGAACTGAGTCAGTGAGAGACGGAGTTTAGAAGGAGATTATCTATTATTTTCTAAAAGAAAGAAGAAGAAGAAGAAGAAGGTCGTCTGGTGTAACCGTTTACTGAGAAACATCCAGACTGGATCCGTTAAAGGATCCGTTAACGTTCCTGCAGGAAGAGAAACTTTGCCTGTTTTTTCTCAAATTTTTAAAAATTCTGATGACGTTCTCGCTTCACTTTTCTTGATCATCATCCTCCGTCATCGCTTTTAAAGGCGTTGTTACGTTGACCTGTAGTTGCCATAGCAACCCCCCTCCATCATTGGGCGGGCTGTTTTGAATGGCAGGCCCGGACGTTTCCCTCCCGCCTCTTTTTATTTACTTTTTTTGGGGGGGGGGGGGGGGGGGGGGGGGGGGGGGCGGCGGCGGCGGCGGGGGGATGAAGGCGGGGAGGCTTTTGTGAAAGGCGGGATCACATGCTCCCCCCTGCGGACAATGTCTCCTTTCACTGTTTCAGCCCAGAGGTTTCTTTTCTTCTGGCTTCTTTAAATCAGAGTGAATCTGCTGAAACGTCGCGTCATGAAACGAGAGAAGAATCTTTTATTTTGAAACTTTACGGATGACGTCAGGTTGTCGCTTCTAACAGCTGCACTGATCATCACAGATAACCAGCCGGACTGCAGCGCTTCATTTTATAGCTCCTCTAATTTTACGCTCATTTCCTGGAAGTTTTCTGAGTAATTAGCAGATAATTAACGGCTCATTTTTAGGACATTTAGTACAAACTATAAGAGAAAAGTTTGGGTTCATTCTGACGCTTTAACGAACAGAAGATGTTTAGTTCTGTGCTGTGTGTTAATTGTCGGGACGCCGTTTGGTCCTCAGGTGCGACTCAGATGCTGCTGTTGGCCCGGCGGACCGACCTGCGTCGTATCTCTCTGGACACGCCGGACTTCACGGACATCATCCTGCAGGTGGACGACATCCGGCACGCCATCGCCATCGACTACGACCCGGTGGAGGGCTACATCTACTGGACGGACGACGACGTCAAGGCCATCCGCCGCTCCCTGCCGGACGGCAGCGACGCCCAGTTCGTGGTCACGTCTCAGGTGAACCACCCGGACGGCATCGCGGTCGACTGGATCGCACGGAACCTTTACTGGACCGACACCGGGACAGACCGCATCGAGGTGACCCGGCTCAACGGGACCATGCGCAAGATCCTGATCTCTGAAGACCTGGACGAGCCCAGAGCCATCGTCCTGGATCCGGTGGCCGGGTGAGCCACAGATGATTGATTGATTGATTGACTAAAAATGAATGAGTGACACTTTTTATGGTTGATTAGTTATTAGTGACACTAAACTCTACGTCCACTTACTGGCTTACACATGATATTTGACATGTTTTAGATCAAACAAGTAGTTTTTGCATCAAATTGTTGCAGAAAAAGGTACCAGAGCAAAAAACTCTCTCTTGAAAAGAAAAAGGGAGTCAGAGGTTCTTTAATGCCGGCAAAAAAAGGGGAGCAAGTAGCACTTTTACAAAGAACCAAATCACTCCAAAGGTTTTTCTTTGGGTCGTTGTTTTTATGTCCTCGGGTCGGCTTAGGTCACACCTTATCATCCACCCTCCCTAATTTTTGACCAATTATTATGTTACTTTTATCTCCGTCACTCGTTGTTGGTCAAAACTCTTCAAAACAGGTTTTGAGCTGTTTGAGGATATGTACTGGCATATTCAATTCTACCTGATTATATCCAATTTTTATATAAGTATTGGGAATCATTTTACACCATTATTGCCAAGTTGTCTTCTGGCCTTTTATTTTATTTTTATAAGTTATTCTAGTCATTTTACACCCTTATTTCTTGATCTCCTCCAGAGAGCATGTTTGAAAGGTGAAGACTTTAGCAGACCCGAGCAAAGTGACATGTAATACAAACACACTCAACTTTCTCCAGTGTATGATTATGATTCTTCTACCGTGCCTCTATACGTACAGTGTGATTAAATATGGTTCATGAGATTATAACTACACCAATACAAATTGTATCACACTAGCCCTTATTGCTTATAAACTTATAAAATCAATCAGCATAGCTTAATATTGTCTTTAAGCACACCAATGACTTTTAATGAAAATACACCACATAGTCGATTATTAGATAAATCAATTGATCTTTAATCTGAGCGTCATAACTGTGTGAAACATCAAACTCACACTGTAACAAAGATTATATTATTGATCATATTCATAAGATGAATCGTCACATTTCTGACTTTTTTTCCTCCAGTAAAAGTTTTTAATCTCCATCTAAAAAATAAAAAAACCACTCTGTGACATCACCGCTGGATATCAGACAGAATGATGTCACTAAACGTATTGATCCTCGCTGGCTGATCCGGTTACGATGAAGAGTGATCAATATTCCATCAACATGGTTCTTATATCTCTGATTCATTCATATATGTACAAACGTCTGGATGTCGTTTAAGACTCTCTCCCTCCTCTTCCTCCTCTTCCTCCTTTCATCGTTACAGCTCCGACAATCGAAGACAAACTGATGATGAAGACGCCGGCGTGCCGTACTGACGACTTGTCTTCTTCTTCTTCTCTTGTTCAGGTACATGTACTGGACCGACTGGGGCGAGGTGCCGAAGATCGAGCGAGCGGATCTGGACGGGATGGAGCGAGTGGTGATGGTCAACGAGTCGCTGGGTTGGCCCAACGGCCTCGCGCTCGACTACGACGAACGCAAGATCTACTGGGGAGACGCCAAGACGGACAAGATCGAGGTCGGTGTTTCATGTTCCGTGTCGGGTTTCTGTTACTTCCTGTCAGCCTTCAGAGGGGAGATCCTGGTGTCAACGTGATTATTATTCATGATTATTATAGAGTCTTAATATTTGGTGTTTGAGACACGTTTCAGTTAATTATCAGGAAGTTTTTGATTGGATGATCAAGG